>NC_136071.1:283552475-284802475 GCF_964261635.1 Lissotriton helveticus
GCTGACCACAAAGCTCGGTAATACAGGGTATTGATCGACTCTTTGTGTTTCCGAGGGGGAACATCGTTTACGACGCGGTTTTTACACCGCAGTGCCTTTACCCCGCAGCTATTACAACGCAAGTCGTTACTACGACTTGCGCTGGATGGCGCTGTGGGATAAGGAATCTTGCAATTTTATATTCCAACACCTTCCCTACCGTTACGGGGACTAGTGTTGGAATATAAAATTATAAGATTCCTAAATCCTCGCCCTCCAACGCAAGTCATTGTAACGACTTGTGTTGTAAGACTTGTGAGCAGTTAGCAACTTTAGCGCCCTGAGACTCTCACTGGTGATTTGCTGCGCTTTATAAATTCCTGATTGATTGATTGAGAGACATTTTGAGTTAATTTATACGCTCACAATACCAAAAATAAACACGCAGATCCCTTTTTCACCAGCACCGTGCTGAAAACTGTATTAGATTGTGGCCCGAGGTGCAAATTGCTCACACCAGGATTTTGGCCCTTACAATTCCTTCCAGGTAAAACCGATACAAATGATGTGGACAAATAGAGGACATATTTGCTGTGCACCTCCTAATAGAAATATCACATCCTACAAGCACCTTATCGCAGTTCCATAGTGCATAAATTGATACAGGGAGCAACTTGTGTACCATATAAATGCCAAACAATGTGCACTCGATATTTTCTCGAAGCCCAATTTAGGCCCAGGTGTGCGTCATTCAGACTAAGGAAATAAATCCTGCCAATTATTCTAGAGTAAACCCACATACGCTTCCATTTCTCTTCCCGTTAAAATGTACTTGGTTAGAACTTGATTCAGCAAATGTTTACTGTATTCATGTGCACAAGCTCTTAAACCTTGTGCGACACGCCTTCGTTACTGACACCTCTTTTCGCAAGAGTTTTCAGAATTCATTTAAAACATATCCAATATGAAACAATAATGAGATGGCATAAATATAGAAAATGATCCCATATGTTTAGACAATACCCTCCATTACATTCATAATATCTAATAAAGTTGTTTGTTTTTCAGCCTCCACAGAGCCCACAGCAGGACAAGTCACTTCGCTCCACCAGTGCTTATTTTATGCTGGTGTTTGCTGGTGCTCGGCACCGGAACTATTTATAAACTCTAGGGCATAACTGTAACAGTCCACAACATGGCGATGCTGTCTGTCTGTTTTTAGGTCTCGCCTAGCTATTGCTGTTAAGCAATCGCTATGGCGAGAGATATAGAAGTGCACCAGGAAAGCTTACCAAGAGGGCTTTGGCAGGTGGATTACGCACAGTGCATGTGCTCCGTGCGCGTGCTTGCCATTTGCTCCCCGAGCCTCGGCATCAGACTTCAAAGGAATGCCTCCCGCTCCCCCGCCCCCCGCCACACCAGCCACGTCACAACCCACCATTTGTCTGTGCCTCGCATCATCGCATCAGACCCGCCACATCAATGCAGAGAGCTTCAGACTTCAAAGGAATGCCCTCCCCCGCCCCCCTCCGCGCAATGCCAAAGCTTGTACTTCGAGAGGCATGACAATAAAACAACTTACTAGACAGGTAATAACGGCATTAATGTTTATTGACCAGCATTGTAAATGAGGCATTTGAAACCACCAAGCTTTGTGGATCTAACATTTTTATATCAGATACTTTGTTTTTCTTTGATGTAAAGAGGACACGCACCACAGCTGTTGTAGTGGACGAGCAAGTTATGTGCAGGCCTTTAATACTTCGTTAGTAGTCTTTCTTTTTAGCGTGCCGCATTAACACACGTTGTCTTACATGGAGAGGCACACACTCAGAGAGTTACATAAGCTTAACTGCACACTTACACATATCACTCAGGGCCAAGAATGCATCACTCAGCACCACCACAGCATCACTCAGCAACACCACATCATCACTCAGGGCCAATAATGCATCACTCAGCACCACCACAGCATCACTCAGCATCACCACATTATCACTCTGCACCACCACAGCATCACTCTGCACCACCACGGCATCACTCTGCACCACAACAGCATCACTCTGCACCACCACAGCATCACTCTGCACCACCACAGCATCACTCAGCAACACCACATCATCACTCAGGGCCAAGAATGCATCACTCAGCACCACCACAGCATCACTCAGCAACACCACATCATCACTCAGGGCCAAGAATGCATCACTCGGGCGCCACCACAGCATCACTCAGCACCACCACAGCATCACTCAGCACCACCACAGCATCACTCAGCACCACAACAGCATCACTCAGCACTACCACATCATCACTCAGGGACAAGAATGCAGCACTCAACACCACCACAGGATAACTCAGCACCACCACAGGATTACGCGGCACCACCACAGCATCACTCTGCACCACCACAGCATCACTCTGCACCACTACAGCATCACTCAGCAACAGCACATCATCACTCAGGGCCAAGAATACATCATTCAGCACCACCACAGCATCACTCAGCATTACCACAGCATCACTCTGCACTACCACAGCATCACTCTGCACCACCACAGCATCACTCTGCACCACAACAGCATCACTCTGCACCACCACAGCATCACTCTGCACCACCACAGCATCACTCAGGGCCAAGAATGCATCACTCAGCAGCACCACAGCATCACTCAGCATCACTACAGCATCACTCTGCACCACCACAGCATCACTCAGCAACACCACATCATCACTCAGGTCCAAGAATGCATCACTCAGCAGCACCACAGCATCACTCAGCATCACCACAGCATCACTCTGCACCACCACAGCATCACTCTACACCACCACAGCATCACTCTGAACCACCACAACATCACTCAGGGCCAAGAATGCATCACTCAGCACCACCACATCATCACTCAGCAACACCACATCATCACTCAGGGCCAAGCATGCATCGCTCAACACCACCACAGCATCACTCAGCATCACCACAGGATCAATCAGCACCACCACAGCATCACTCTGCACCACCAGAGCATCACTCCGCACCACCACAGAATCACTCAGCAACACCACATCATCACTTAGGGTCAAGAATGCATCACTCAACACCTCCACAGGATAACTCAGCACCACCACAGGATCACTCAGCACCACCACAGCATCACTCAGCACCACCACAGCATCACTCAGCACCACCACAGTATCACTTAGCAGCACCACAGTATCACTCAGCAACACCACATCATCACTCAGGGCCACGAATGCATCTCTCAACACCACCACAGGAGAACTCAGCACCACCACAGGATCACGCAGAACCACCACAGCATAACTCAGTACCACCACAGCACCACCACAGCATCACTCAGCACCACCACCTCCACAGCATCACTCAGCACCACCACAGCATCACTCAGCGCCACCACAGCATCACTCAGCGCCACCACAGCATCACTCAGCACCACCACAGCATCACTCAGCACCACCACAGCATCAATGAGCACCACCACAGCATCACTCAGCACCACCACAGCATCACTCAGCACCACCACAGCATCACTCAGCACCACCACAGCAACACTCACCACTACCACAGCATCACTCAGCACCACCACAGTATCACTTCGCACCACAACAGTATCACTCAGCAACACCACATCATCACTAAGGACCAAGAATGCATCACTCAGCACCACCACAGCATCAGTCAGCAGCACCACAGCATCACTCAGCAGCACCACAGCATCACTCAGCAGCACCACAGCATCACTCAGCAGCACCACAGCATCACTCAGCAGCACCACAGCATCACTCCAGCATCACTCAGCACCACCGCAGTATTACTCAGCAACACCACATCATCACTCAGGGCTAAGAATGCATCCTTCAGCACCACCACAGCATCACTCACCACCACCACCACCACACCATCACTCAGCACCACCACAGCATCACTCAGCGCCACCACAGCATCACTCAGCGCCACCACAGCATCACTCAGCGCCACCACAGCATCACTCAGCACCACCACAGCATCACTCAGCACCACACAGCATCCCAACAATATCGCTCAGGGCCACCACAGCATCACTCAGGGCCACCTCAGCATCACTCAGCACCACCACAGCATCACTCAGCACCACCACAGCATCACTCAGCACCACCACAGCAACACTCACAACTACCACAGCATCACTCAGCACCACCACAGTATCACTTAGCACCACAACAGTATCACTCAGCAACACCACATCATCACTAAGGACCAAGAATGCATCACTCAGCACCACCACAGCATCACTCAGCAGCACCACAGCATCACTCAGCAGCACCACAGCATCACTCAGCACCACCACAGCATCACTCAGCAGCACCACAGCATCACTCTAGCATCACTCAGCACCACCACAGTATTACTCAGCAACACCACATCATCACTCAGGGCTAAGAATGCATCCTTCAGCACCACCACAGCATCACTCAGCACCACCACAGCATCACCCAGCGCAACCACAGCATCACTCAGCACCACCACAGCATCACTGGTTCAAATATGTTCTCTCAATGTTTCAACCTTTATTACAAATGTCACAAAAAGATGTTAATATTTCACTTCTGTTCTTGGATTTTCGTCACAATAAAATACACTGAACATAATCTTCACAAAAGTTATTTACAAAAGTTTAAGCTATTGCCATTATAAATTACAATATCTTTTATTTAAGTATTAATTATTAAAACAAATTAAAAGCCATTGTTATTTGTAATAGCAATACATGTAAGTCACGTAAATACAACACATATTGCATTACAAATGCTATAGGTGTCACATTTGCGAAAGTTATAACTATTGGCATTGTAAATGAAAAAGCTATTAATTTCGCTATTTTCAAAACCAAAACATTAATAAAAAATGTGTCATTTACAATACCAACAGCTCAAACTTAACTAATGCGAGACCTATTACATTGCAAATGCTTGTTTAAAACTAGCAAAGAGTTTCACAATTCCATAGTGATCTGGGGTTTGTCTAGTGGAAGTTTTGACTCATGGTAAGGCAGTGCAGAGGGTTAATATGCCTGCTGAATAGAACGTGTACCAATCAGATAACAAAGTGCATATAATGGAAATTGGTCAGTGGGTTGTTGCTTTTGTCTGAGAGATCCTTTGTTACTTGCAATTTATAAGTTATAATCCTAACATAGAACAGTGAGCTATTAACTGTCATCAAAAGAGCTGCATGCAAATTAAAAGGTATAGATTAGAGCATTATGATATTTTCCCCAGTCTCTCCTCAACCTAATGCTGGAAACTGGGTTCATTTAAATAGAAATAAATTCTGAATATTAAATAGAGCCCTCAATCATGGTGTTACGTTTTAAATTCTTAGTTTGTGCTCCTCCATACTAGGCACTCTTAAACTATCCTGTCTACCAGTATGGATGACATGCGACTCCTACACCATGTAACCCTCTGTCTTATGTAACATTTCCAATACACTGATTTACACACCTATGAATGGTTGTCTTCTGTGTGGTGTGTGTGTGTGTGAGTTGTAAAGTGCTCTGACGTCCTACACTGGTATGTGTGGAGGCGGAGCTATAAAATTAATTAAGTGCAACCGAGATAGAGCGGTTATGGAGAATTGAGGGGCACTGTTAAAGGGTGATAGTGAGGGAATCCAAAGAGGTTATTGGGAGGTGCCAACAAACATTGTCGCAGTGGTCGCCACCAGCGCTAAAGCCAGCCCTGTGGCCTCTTAACCAACAAGTAAGGCCCCAGCACTTACTTTTTTATTTTTTTTTACAAATTAACCACTGCCTTTTCCTCTGCTTAACACACTCCACCACCCACCCACCCCACTGCCCTCTATCAGACACCCAGAGCTGCAATGCCTATTCCGGATGTTGCATGCTTCTACACACTGCATCTGCTGCAGAACACAGTCAATCCCAGACCATTCTTATGCTGACAGAAATGTATTTTTTCCAACATTAAAACCCAGTGTTCGTCGCTCTGTGTATTAGCACACTTGTTCATGGGCACTCTCTCTGCATCTGAATTGAGGCTGATGGCATAAATGTGCCTAAAATATAGCCATATGCAAGAACTACCTGGTGACAGCCACACACAGCATCCTGATCACACAAATGAAGTAAACAATTCAAGCGATCTCCACACCAATGGTCAACATGTCACCCAGAGGGCACCTAACAAGAAAGTAAACATAAATATAAAATATATATATATATATATATATATATATATATTACCTACTGGCGGTCGCCAGTAGGTATATATAGTTAGGATTTTTTCTCTATGGGTTTTTTGAAAATTCTATGTCTAATAACTTTGGCGTTTGTGGACGGAATTGGCTGAAATTTTCAGGAAAATGGCACATTTTGTTTCTGAGCAGCCCTTGAAAATTTGGGGGGGGTTCGTCAAGGGGGGGCCGAGAAAAAAGGGGGGTCCCAAAACGTGTTTTTAACATTGAGTTTTCCATAGGGCGGTTGGCCTCACTTTTAGCCCGAACGGCTGAATGGATTTGCACGAAACTTGGCAAAATTGTAGGGACTGGTAGCCCGATGTGCCTTTTGTAGGTCTCAATATATGTGCTCCAGTGGATTTTGAGAAATTAACGTTTAAAAAAAGATATATATCTGTAACAGCGGACCGGGCAGCGTCCTAGGACGCGTACTTTTCGCGCAACGGAGCTTTGTGAAGCGAAGCTGATTGGTTCTCCGGCGTCTGTCAACATTCCAAACAGTCCGTAGCGGCCGCCATCTTGTCTCTCGGTAGGATCGAGAGACAAGAGGAGGCCAAAGCGAAGGGGCAAATGACCATAAGGGGGAATAGTAGATCCTCGCTGACCCCCTAGGTTTGATGTGGAGGTTTTAAAAGGGCCCCGCGGGGCAAAAAAAAATAATAATAATAATAATCGAACACCTGAATGGATTTGCACGAAACTTGGCAAAATATTAGGGACTGGTAGCCCGATGTGCCTTTGCTAGGTCTCAATATATGTGCTCCAGTGGATTTTGAGAAATTAACGTTCAAAAAAAGATATATATCTGTAACAGCGCTCCGCTTCGCGTACTTTTCGCGTTACGGAGCTTTGCGAAGCTGATTGGTTCTCCGGCGTCTGTCAACATTCCAAACAGTCCGTAGCGGCCGCCATCTTGTCTCTCGGTAGGATTGAGAGACAAGAGGAGGCCAAAGCGAAGGGGGAAATGACCATAAGGGGGCATAGTAGATCCTTCCTGACCTCTTAGGTTTGATGTACCATTTTGCCAAGTTTGGTGTAATTCCGTTCAGCCATTCAGGCTGTAGACGTATGTAAATGTCCTATGGAAAATTGCATGGGGAAAACACATTTGAAAGTGTTGAAATTTAGAACCAATTAAAATGTTACTTTGGTTTTGTATTTGTGTGTGATGAAAGTTAATTGGTTATGTATATATGTCAAATGAGAGGAAACCACAGCCATTTTGTGATACTACTGTCTGAGGTACATTTGTGAGGAATTTTTGGTGGTGAATTTCTGGTGTTTGATTTACACAGTACTAACACTTCTGCTACTTTTAAAAAGGTGAGTTGTTAATTTGTAAGGGGAACTATGTTGTACACTTGAAGATAATTTGAAAAATGTTTTCTGTTATTTATTTGCAGTCCTTCTGTTATACTAAATACTTGATGAAGTTAGTTTTATATTATGTATTACTAAAAACGATAAATGAAAGTGATTATTTTTTTCTGCAATTTACAGCAAGCAATTTCAAAATAAAATGGCTCACAATGAAGAGACCGTGGCAATTTCTTTTGAATTGTCCACTACATTGATTGAAATTGAGAGCACCAATAATGAAATATTGTCACAAGGAGGACATGACTTGTATGATTCCATTAGATTGATTGAAATGGACAGCACCAAGAATGAAATATTGTCACAAGGAGATGACTTGAATGATTCCACTACATTGATTGAAATTGAGAGCACCAATAATGAAATATTGTCACAAGGAGGAGATGGCTTGTATGATTCCATTAGATTGATTGAAATGGACAGGACCAATAATGAAATATTGTCACAAGGAGGAGATGACTTGAATGATTCCACTACATTGATTGAAATTGAGAGCACCAATAATGAAATATTGTCACGAGGAGATGACTTGAATGATTCCACTACATTGATTGAAATGGACAGCACCAATAATGAAATATTGTCAGAAGGAGGAGATGACTTGAATGATTTTTTTGATCAATCTCTTGATGGCGAATTTATCGAGTGTTTGGAGACCATAGAGTTACAAGAATCATCATTGCAGACTTTTAATGAGGAGATTCCAGATGAGATGATTGAAGAGGAAATTACTGATGAGGACATGTTACTAGTTGTTTCAAATTTAGAAAATTTTGAAGAATAAATTTATATTTAGAAATCAAAAATTGTTTGAGACATTATTTATTTTTATTTTTAATTTATGAGGTTGTAGCGAAGTGATTGTAGTATAAAATGAGACTTATAGTATAGAGTGCAACATTTTTATGTTACATGGTAAGTTTACTCATATTTACTTCCCTTCTGCCACTATATTATCTCCAATGTGTATTTGACATGTCTTCTTCATCTCCGGCCTCCTTTCTCTCACTGTGTGTCTCCGATGCATCTTATCGCTGGTATTTTGTGTAATTACAGAAGAGAGTAAAATAAAATAGTTCGGAACGTGAAAAGGGGGCAAAGTAGAGTACTCCTCACCCCCTAGGCCTTTTTAGGCGGTCCCAAAAGGATCAGTTTCTGCTTTCCTGAGAGATTATGGTATGAGTTCCATATACCACAATAACTTGCATTACAACATGCAAGATATCTATCTCCTATTACCAACTTTTGGAGATATTCGCGCTAAGCGCGAATATCTCCAAAAAGTAACACCTGCCCTGAGCAGTTCTTAGCCATGTTATCCAATGGGAGGTGGATAACATGGCTAAGAGTATTAGCTCGGTAATGCATGAATATCGCTGAGTTTTTAGCGATATTCATGCATTGCGGCCGTTTATTATCGCATTTGCGATAAACCTTGATAATAGTAAGGTTTATCTTCGATAATTTCTGACGATGCTTAGTGGTAAAAAATTGGTTGGTAAGCATCGTTAGCGATAAATATCGCTTAACTTTGGTAATATGCCCCAACGTCTGTTAACGTTCGATTCGAAGGAAATGAGGAAGTGTTGAAAAACATTGTCTGCGCCATCTTGCCTTTTTTGAAATGCCACACTTTTGTCGTGCACGGCAGCCATTTTAGATGTCTTGACCAGACCCACTCTCTGCACGCTGTCGATTCGTAGCATGGCTCCTCACCCTCGCAAGCATCTTCCCCAGGCACTGGTCACCCCCGCTCTCTGTCTTATGCATGGGCAATAAACCTCCCCCCATCTGCGCTGCTCTTCCCTGAGAATCACACTGTGCCCGCCCGACACCTCCCTTTCGCCCTATTCACTACCGCACCCTGTGACACTCCTCTTCCTCTGTGTCCGATTGTCCAGGCTATCAGCTAGCCCTGCAGATGTAGTTTATGGCCCCAGCTGTAAAGAATCACCCCTCTTCAAAGGAGTTATAGTAGATCAAGGCCCACACCCGATGAGATCCGTCACACCACACGTGTTCCTACTATCTGAAAACTATCCTGTATTGTGATTGGGGAGGGGACCGAGCCTGAAGCGGAAGATTCCAGGAATGACTCTTTGTACATCAAAGTTTTTACAATTATGTGTCACATAAAAAATATATAGCACTCCAACAAAGTAGTAGGAATATAAAACTTTAATAACATATAAATATATACAACAAAACAAAAACAGTAAAAACATTTAAACAACGAAGAGACCGTGGCAATTTATTTTGAATTATCCAATAGATTTATTGAAATTGACAGCACCAATAATGAAATATTCTTGTCAGTAGCGGTCTGTTGTGCGAATAGTTCCAAGGCAGCAGAACGCGCTGAAATCTGGATGTCACGAAGGTGATGTCTAGCAAGTTGCCGCCCAGCAAATAACGGCGTGGGGCGCCGCGGGGGTGAGTGAGTCCAGTAGGCACCACAGCTATTCTTACCGGCATTGCAGAATTACTGCTGGGGACAATGCCTGTGCTGGAGCAGGGTCACAGCAGAAACAAAAAGGATTCTGTTGAAGATGTTGTTGGTTTTCAATTTGAAAACAGTTCTGGTGTCAACTGCTATGCTAATGTAGTGGTTAATGTTTTGTTTTCTCTAGAAAATGTAAAAGAGGGGGAGGCAGTCCAAAGTTCCGTTAAAAGGGCAAAGGAAAGGATCGGTGGTTTGAACTATCAGTCAAAAAGGGGAGGGGGTGCAACAATTTTTCCTACCGGGTCACACTGTGCTTTCACCGGAAGTGAGGTCTGCAGGATTCTAGTAATTCAAAGTGAGGCTGGCGCCGACGTCCCGCGGATACAGTTTCGTCACTCCACGGGTGATCATGGCAGTCATTCCCCATCGGGGGTGGGAGACTCCCGCGGCTCCTCTAGAATCTTCAAGGTCGTGGAGGACTACGGTGGTGGAGTCAACCAGTGACCGGGCCATTTCTTTATGCTGGGCCCGCTCTTGCCAGGTCGACCGCCATTTTGAGAGTTCGGTAGCTACTGGCGATCGCGGGGTCAAATGAACGGACGGGCTCCACCCTGCCGGGCGAGACGTTGCAGCATGGCCACAGTGGAAGAACTCTTTTCCGGGCGCCTGGACCGCTGAGGGTGCAGCTGGGAAGCCTACACTGGGGAGGCGGGAGAGGCCTGTTCGCACCGTCTCTCCCTCCCAGTGCACCCCACGGCGTCTCGCTTGAGATTTGTTATGGCCGGACCAGGCGATGAGGACGAGGGGGGGGTCGGAGGCATGTGCAAGACATCCCCCCCCAGTGTTGTCGCAGCCATTATAAAAGAAAGAAGTGTCCCGTCCGTCTTCGGGCCGGGCTTCCGGTGGATGTCGGCCGGACGCCCCTGGCTCTGGCCCCATGAACGGGTTTCTTGGTTTATCGGCTGCAGCCGGATTCCGTCGGCCTCGGCCCCCCGACCGTTGGTGGCCGGACCGGAAGAGCATGTGGCGGGACTACCTGCAACTCTCAAGGGCCACCGCGGCCGGACTGGGAGAGAGAGGGGAGGGTCGAGGAGACATTCCCCCCCCCCTGCAACTGTTCAGCGTTGTAAAGGCAATCCCCTGGCCGGGTCCCGTTGGTCTCGGCCTCTCCTCCGGCTACACCCTACGTTAGGATCTCCTGGCCGAGGCGTGGCAGCAGGACCTGCCTTATATGGGCTGCTCCCGGCTGGGCGTAGCCGGAACCCTGCCCCACCTTGGAAGTTTCCAGAGTGGGGGCGGATGTTCTACTGACTTGCATTTTCCCTAGTCTATCGATTTTTTTGGCGTGGCAGGCGGTGGGACAGCGAGGGGTGATTTGGTTTCTCTTACTGTTTTTCTGGTCTCTCACCACTGGCATATTTTAACGTTTTCTTGTTTCTAGGACATTAATAGGTTTTATCATTACGTTATGTTATCGTTTCTTTGTTCGTTGTTTAATAAAAGTTCATGTTCATCAGTGGCCTACTGATTTTCGTTTTCCTATTCTTTTCTTTCCAGGTTGTTTCATGCTAAAGTTTCTGTTAACAGGATACAGTGATCACTTCGTTATTATTGCATATGTCCTTTTCACTAGGGGTGCTCTCTGGTCGGGCCAGATGACGTATGTCTAGTAAATGGTCCGGGTGAAACAGGTGCATCAATCAGTGGGGATAGGCATGATAGATTACAACGGGGGAGAAAGGTCCGCATTACGTACCCTTTCACTACTTGCAAAGATTTTCCTACGTTTATTTGCAAACAGGGAATACCTCCAAAAAGAACTAATTCCCAAACAGTCAATGTTCGGACAATCAATCAATCAATGAGGAATGAAATAGGTACGACGTGTTAAAGGCTTGCGTTACCTACCCTTCACTATCTGCAAAGGGAGAGAGAATATTCCTATTCTTCCTCGTTTGCAGGTAGAGAAGATCCTTAAGAGAATTAACATCGAACAATTCAATGCTCGATTGAAACAATCAACAAGGGGTACTGTGAACACAAATGAACGCCGCTTATGTACATACGCATTGCTATTTTCAACAGGTTGTTCCTAATGTTTCTATTTTAGCGAGGTCAAAAAGAGATCCCATTAGTGGCCTACTGATTTTGCTCGATTCCTTTTGTTTTTTTACACGATTTTTCGCTATCTGCAAAGACTAAACAGAGTATTGCGACTCTGTGCTTGTTTGTAAATAGAGAATGAACCAAAGAGAACAATCAATCAAATGGAGAGAGAAGCAGGCACGACGGATTACAAAGGGGGAAAGGGCTGCGTTAACTACCCTTCACTATCTGCAAAGAGAGAGTACTCCTAATAGAAATGAGGGGTGGGGGGCAGCAATCAAAGCAGATCAGTGTGCATAAACACGAAAAAAAAAATTCTTACCACGTACTTGACATTCGACAGCTTATGATATTTGCTATTAAAAAACCATTGAAATTCACTGAAAAAACCATAGGTTATAGACCATATATAGTTAGGAATTAGCATTTACAAAACCTTGAAAATTCACTGAAAAAACCATAGGTTATAGACCATATATAGTTAGGAATTAGCATTTAAAAAACCTTATTTTACTCACACAAAACCATTGAAATTCCATATATAGTTAGTTGCACTAACTATATATTGCGCACCCGCAATCCACTGCTGATGATGTCACATATTACATCATTCATGACATGGTCAGTGACATCACTGATGACATCACTGATGACATCTCAAATGACATCACTGATGACATCTCATTTGACATCAATGACCACATCACTGATGATATCATTCATGTGACAATACAATGCATCTCCTCACATTTTAATATAACCTCTGTTTCACCCAGTGTTAAAAACAGAGTATAATTTTTGAAACCATTGACACACCAATACTAGTTACTACATACGTACTCACTGATTCCTACGTCTACACACACATTCACTCATTCACCCATACAATCATTCATACATACAATCACTCATGTTTACAACACAATCATATGCACTCATACACCTATACAGACACTCACACTCTGCCACTCATCCATGGAGTTACTCACACACCTAGTCAGTCCTGTAAAGAATCAATCACACTTCCATTTTCTACTCTATACAGTTAAACATAGAGCACCTTACGTTTTCAACCATATACTAACACATACTTACTCTCTTATACAATCATTGATACAAGTACACATTGATCTGTACAGAGTCACACACCTCCCATCCAGCCACACACACACTCAGTCTCCCATGCAAATACTTGGGCAATCAATCAATAACCCATATAGTTACTCATATAGCTACTGATCAACACATGCAGCAGTTTACAGAACAACAGACATAATGATGCACAAATTAAGACAGTTTAGTCACTAACCCATGCACTCAGTGAGACACATTTAATCACTCACTCATACATTCAGTCATGCACCTACTAAATCCTTCGTCCAGACACTTATACATCCACTCATTCTTCAATATGTAAGACATATTTTAACTTTACAGAAACATAGTCACTGGATGTTGTCATCAGTGATGTCACTGACCATGTCATGAATGATGTAATATGTGACATCATCAGCAGTGGATTGCGGGTGCGCAATATATAGTTAGTGCAACTAACTATATATGGAATTTCAATGGTTTTGTGTGAGTAAAATAAGGTTTTTTAAATGCTAATTCCTAACTATATATGGTCTATAACCTATGGTTTTTTCAGTGAATTTTCAAGGTTTTGTAAATGCTAATTCCTAACTATATATGGTCTATAACCTATGGTTTTTTCAGTGAATATATATATATATATATATATATATTACCTACTGGCGGTCGCCAGTAGGTATATATAGTTAGGATTTTTTCTCTATGGGTTTTTTGAAAATTCTATGTCTAATAACTTTGGCGTTTGTGGACGGAATTGGCTGAAATTTTCAGGAAAATGGCACATTTTGTTTCTGAGCAGCCCTTGAAAATTTGGGGGGGGTTCGTCCAGTGGGGGCCGAGAAAAAAGGGGGGTCCCAAAACGTGTTTTTAACATTGAGTTTTCCATAGGGCGGTTGGCCTCACTTTTAGCCCGAACGGCTGAATGGATTTGCACGAAACTTGGCAAAATTGTAGGGACTGGTAGCCCGATGTGCCTTTTGTAGGTCTCAATATATGTGCTCCAGTGGATTTTGAGAAATTAACGTTTAAAAAAAGATATATATCTGTAACAGCGGACCGGGCAGCGCTCTGGTTCGCGGACTTTTCGCGCAACGGAGCTTTGTGAAGCGAAGCTGATTGGTTCTCCGGCGTCTGTCAACATTCCAAACAGTCCGTAGCGGCCGCCATCTTGTCTCTCGGTAGGATCGAGAGACAAGAGGAGGCCGAAGCGAAGGGGCAAATGACCATAAGGGGGCATAGTACATTGTCGCTCACCCCCTAGGTTTGATGTGGAGGTTTTAAAAGGGCCCCGCGGGGCAAAAAAAAAATAAAATAATAATAATCGAACAGCTGAATGGATTTGCACGAAACTTGGCAAAATTGTAGGGACTGGTAGCCCGATGTGCCTTTGCTAGATCTCAATATATGTGCTCCAGTGGATTTTGAGAAATTAACGTTCAAAAAAAGGTATATATCTGTAACAGCGCACCGCTTCGCGTACTTTTCGCGTTACGGAGCTTTGCGAAGCGAAGCTGATTGGCTCTCCGGTGTCTGTAAACATTCCAAACAGTCCGTAGCGGCCGCCATCTTGTCTCTCGGTAGGATCGAACAGCTGAATGGATTTGCACGAAACTTGGCAAAATTGTAGGGACTGGTAGCCCGATGTGCCTTTGCTAGGTCTCAATATATGTGCTTCAGTGCATTTTGAGAAATTAACGTTCAGAAACAAGATATATATCTGTAACAGCGCTCCGCTTCGCGGAGATAAAATTATATGTGTATTACCTAGCTGTTGCTAACACCAGTTAGCGACGGCTAGTAGAAGATAGCGACCATCTTGGGCCCCACTTTGCATGTGAGTGATATTTATCACTAATGACAATCAAAGTGGGCATGCCAAGATGTTAGCGACTGGAAACAGTCGCTAACATCGCTATCTCCTATTATCAACTTTTGGAAATATTCGAGATAAGGGCGAATATCTCTAAAAGCTACCACCTGCCCTGAGCAGTTCTTAGCCATGTTATCCAATGGGAGGTGGATAACATGGCTAAGAGCATTAGCTCGGTAATGCATGAATATCGCTGAGTTTTCAGCGATATTAATGCATTGCGGTCGTTTTTTATCGTATTTCCGATAAACCTTGATAATAGCAAGGTTTATCTGCGATAATTTCTGACGGTAAAAAAATCGTTGCTAAGCATCGTTAGGGATAAATATCGCTTAACTTTGGTAATATGCCCCAACGTCTGTTAACGTTCGATTCGAAGGAAATCAGGAAGTGTTGAAAAACATTGTCTGCGCCATCTTGTCTTTTTTCAAATGCCACACTTTTGTCGTGCACGGCAGCCATTTTAGATGCCTTGACCAGACCCACTCTGTGCACGCTGTCGATCCTTAGCATGGCTCCCCACCCTCGCAAACATCTCCCCCAGGCAGTGGTCACCCCCGCTCTCTGTCTTATGCATGGGTAATAAACCTCCCCCATCTGCGCTGCTGTTCCCTGAGAATCACACCCTGTGCCCGCCCGACACCTCCCTTTCGCCCTATTCACTACCGCACCCTCTGACACTCCTTTTCCTCTGTGTCCGATTGTCCAGGCTGGTCCTAGGGTATCAGCTAGCCCTGCAGATGTAGTTTATGGCCACAGCTGTAAAGAATCACCCCTCTTCAAAGGAGTTATAGTAGATCAAGGCCCACACTCGATGAGATTCGTCACAGCAGAAGCGTTGCTATTATCTGAAAACCATCCTGTATTGTGATTGGGGAGGGGACCGAGCCTGAAGCGGAAGATTCCAGGGATGACTGTTTGTACATCAAAGTTTTTACAATTATGTGTCACATTAAAAATATATAGCACTCCGACAAAGTAGTAAGATTATAAAACTTTAATAATTTATAAATATATACAAGAAAACAAAAATAGTAATAACATATAAACATTTTTAGGGAAAAACAACGAAGTAGCGGTCGGCTGTGCGAATAGTCCCAACGCAGCACAACGTCCAGATTTCCGGCGTGGGGCGTCGCGGGGGGTGGGTCATCAGTAGCAAACTGTTGTGCGAATAGTTCCAAGGCAGCAGAACGCGTTGAAATCTAGATGACACGAAAGTGATGTCTAGTAAGTTGCCACCCAGCAAATAACGGCATGGGGCGTCGCGGGGGGTGGGTCATCAGTAGCAAACTGTTGCGCGAATAGTTCCAAGGCAGCAGAACGATGGCACCAAGGTGATGTCCAGTAAGTTGCCGCACTGGTTTTGGTATCCTACAATGCTGCTCCGAATAACGGCGTGGAGCGCCCCGGGGGAGGCGGCGTGAACGGGCCTCTCCAGGTGGAGTGTCATCTGTTGTAGTGGGGCGCCCCTTTACCGTTTCAGTTGCCATTCCGTCCGTTTTTGGTCCACTGTGTCAAAAGCCGCAATTCAGCTGAGTTGCGCCCACTCTTGCGGTGCAGCGATAGGCGGCTGTCACAGGACTCTCAAAATGGCGGCAGGCTGTTTCCTTTTTGGGCCTGGTCCACTGAAATGGCCCTGGGACACCTTGGAAATCGGACGCTTGTCTGCTAGGTCTTGGACCTCATTCTCGAAAGCGTCCCCTCCGCCTTGAGAATTCATCAAAAGTTTTGGGGGCTGCGACTCCTGCAGGCTTCTGGTGGGGAGCGGCTGCCATGATTGCTCGCGGAATGACCACGACTGAGCTACGAGATGGTGGTGCTTTCATGCTGACGCCAGCTTCAGTCTGAAACATCCAGAAACAAGGTGGGGCTTTCATCGTTTGGGGAAAAAAAAAAGTTTTCATCCTATGAAAAGTGTTGTTTTTAGGTCACATGATCAAGCCTTCCATCATTAGGAAACCAAAAGTAAAATTAACCAATGAAAAGTTTTATAAACAAGTCACATGACCTGTTATGCGGCATAGGGTGTAAAATTAGGAGAAAATACGTTGGCACGTGAGGCGGCGTCAGTAGCGGACCGATGTGCGAATAGGCCGAAGGCAACACAACGCGCCAAGATCTGGATGGCACCGAGGTGGTGTCCAGCAAGTTGCAGCACTGGTGTGGCCATCCTACAATGCTGAAAGTCGGCGTGGGGCGCCCCGTTGGCCTGTGAGTTTGCGTCAGTAGCGGACCGATGTGCGAATAGGCCGAAGGCAGCACAACGCGCCAAGATCCGGATGGCACCGAGGTGGTGTCTAGTAAGTTGTCGCACTGGTGTGGCCATCCAACAATGCTGAAAGTCGGCGTGGGGCGCCCCGTTGGCCTGTGAGTTTGCGTCAGTAGCGGACCGATGTGCGAATAGGCCGAAGGCAGCACAACGCGCCAAGATCAGGATGGCACCGAGGTGGTGTCTAGTAAGTTGCCGCACTGGTGTGGCCATCCTACAATGCTGAAAGTCGGCGTGGGGCGCCCCGTTGGCCTGTGAGTTTGCGTCAGTAGCGGACCGATGTGCGAATAGGCCGAAGGCAGCACAACGCGCCAAGATCCGGATGGCACCGAGGTGGTGTCTAGTAAGTTGCCGCACTGGTGTGGCCATCCTACAATGCTGAAAGTCGGCGTGGGGCGCCCCGTTGGCCTGTGAGATGGCGTCAGTAGCGGACCGATGTGCGAATGGGGCCAAAGGCAGCGCAACAATATTTTCTGATTTGAAGACACCACAAGGCGCTGAGATGCCAAGATCCGGATGGCACCGAGGTGGTGTCTAGCAAGTTGTGGCACTGGTGTGGCCATCGTACAATGGTAAAAGTCGGCGTGGGGCGCCCTGTTGGCCTGTGAGATGGTGTCAGTAGCGGACTGATGTGTGAATGGGGCCAAAGGCAGCGCAACAATATTTTCTACTATATTTTCGGAGTAGAAGACACCACAAGGCGCTGAGATGCCAAGATCCGGATGGCACCGAGGTGATGTGTAAGTTGCGGACGGATGTGCGAATGGGGCCAAAGGCAGCTCAACAATATTTTCTGAAGAGAATACACCACAAGGCGCTGAGATGCCAAGATCCGGATGGCACCGAGGTGATGTCTAAGTTGCGGACCGATGTGCGAATGGGGCCAAAGGTAGCGTAACAAGATTTTCTGTATGGAAGATACCACTAGGCGTTGAGATGCCAAGATTCGGATGGCACCGAGGTGATGTCTAGGAAGTTGTGCCACTGGTGTGGCCATCGTACAATGGTAAAAGTCGGCGTGGGGCGCCCTATTGGCCTGTGAGATGGTGTCAGTAGCGGACTGATGTGCGAATGGGGCCAAAGGCAGCGCAACAATATTTTCTGACTGACACCACAAGGCGCTGAGATGCCAAGATCCGGATGGCATCGAGGTGATGTCTAAGTTGCGGACTGATGTGCGAATGGGGCCAAAGGCAGCGTAACAATATTTTCTGTATGGAAGATACCACTAGGCGTTGAGATGCCAAGATTCGGATGGCACCGAGGTGATGTCTAGCAAGTTGGTGTGGTCATCCTACAATGCTGAAACTCGGCGTGGGTCACCCCATTAGCCTGTGAGATGGCGTCAGTAGCGGACCGATGTGCGAATAGGCCGAAGGCAGCACAACGCGCCAAGATCCGGATGTCACCGTGGTGGTTTCATAGTTGAGAGGCACTTCATCTGCAGTGGGGCGCCGAGATCCGGATGGCACCGAGGTGATGTCTAGCAAGTTGCTGTACTTGTGTGGTCATCCTACAATGCTGAAACTCGGCGTGGGTCGCCCCATTAGCCTGTGAGATAGCTGTTCTTTGGATTTGGGCCTGGTCCACTAAAATGGCCCTGGGACACCTAAGAACTCGAACGCTCGATTTTTTTTTCCTTTCCTGTACATGCAAAAAAAGGTAAATGCCCGGTATGTTACACGCTTCATCTGCCACGATGAACTCTCCAGAGGAACCGAAAAAATATATAGTTGTGGTAACTATACCATGCATCGTCATATGGAGAGGTGGCACCAATTAATTATAGTGCTGCATAAAAGAGAGATTTGGAGGAGAACCCCTGACCTGCTAGTACATTCATCAAAGAAGTGGCACTGAGAGCTTCAGAGGCAAGGGAAACGGTCCCAAATATTTAGAAGAACTTTGGAAAGATTAAAATGACATGTTTAGATTGTGGTAAATTAATTTCATGTGGGCAGATGAGTGTTACTCTAATAAATACAGCATATGAACATCATCATAGTCGATGGTTGGTAGAGACATTTTGACTATATCCTGGACCTGCCCGTCCTCGCCCAAAATAGCGCCGGAATAAATGGGACTCGTAACTCCTTGTTGTGTACTGGTTGCAGAACCTTGAAATCACGAGATACGTATGCAGTTTTGAAGCACATGGCGGGCGGGGACGAGAATTGATTGAATATTTCGACATCCCTATTGATATTAAGTTCTGATGTGTTATTGATTACTGTACTGTTGAAAATTCGAATTAACGTCACCCATGGTACTTGCCCGCAAATGTATATCTAGATAATTTTATTGTAACTGGCCCTGTCGTATTTTAATTATAAAATGTACATCCACCGATTCCGTAACTGTTAGACACCTTAGTTTTTGCAACCTAATGGCCCGCCCGTTACGTTCCTCTACAGTGTAAATGTCTATTCATCATATACGATTACAGTTTGCTCCGTGGCAGGCCCACGTGGTTATAGGCTCGTATTTGTATAACGAAATTTTCACAATAAAGGTTTTTAAAAGAAAATATGGTAGTAGTGTATACATTGGTAAAGTTTTTAATAATAGTCACTGTTTTAGAATCATTAAAAGGCAAGTGAAATAAAGCAGACCAATTACATGAAGGGTAAAAGGTATAATACGAAGGAACGCAGTAAAGATAAATGGTCAAGGGCTGTTGTGTTTTCTATTCCTGCAACATAAAGTGATCGATAAGAATCTCATATTCAGGCGTATCGGCGACTAAGACAGCAGGTCGACCCTCTTTTGCTCAACGGCTCCGTCATGGGACGAAGAAACGCTCTTTTTCTCGAAAAAAGAATATATTTTACTTGCAGGACAGTTGTAAAATTTCCGGGAAAGTACATTAGCCTGGAACATTATAACATATATTTAAGAGAAAATAATGTTCGGAAGTAATTAAAAGCGTAATTTTTAGGTGATATGACCAAGGCTTTCATCATTAGAATAAGAAAAGTAAAATGAACCAATGAAAAGTTTTATTAACAAGTCACATGACTTGTTATGCTTACGTTACGCGCTGCGCGCCCCGGATGACTTCCGGATGCGCTAACGCGGCGCGTCATATGACGCATTACGCGACAACGCAGGTCCAGAATATAGTCAAAATGTCTCCACCAACCAGCGGTCGAAACACAACCCCTTTCAGCAGGCTAAATAGTTCTGTTAAATGACAACAGAAAGGACAGGCAACAAGAACCATCAGTCAAAGAGGGGAGGGCTAGTTCTTCTCTACCGGGTTACATTGGGGCGCTACCGGAACTGATCGAATTGGTAGTCTACAGTGTTTCTGGATGTTTCAGACCGAAGCTGGGGTTAGCATGAGAGCAGCACCATTTCGTAGCTCCGTTGTGGCCATTCCGCAACCAATCATGGCAGCCGCTCTTTATCGTTATTTTGGGCGGGGTGGGTGGCGGAGCCGAGCTGTTTTGCAGCCATCATTGTGTGGAGTTCAGTTCATCTCACTAGTTTTGTATTTGTCATGAGGGGTTGTTCCTAATGTTTCTATTTTAGCGAGGTCAAAAAGAGATCCCATTAGTGGCCTACTGATTTTGCTCGATTCCTTTTCTTTTTTTTTACACGATTTTTCGTTATCTGCAAAGACTAAACAGAGTATTGCGACTCTGTGTTTGTTTGTAAATAGAGAATGAACCAAAGAGAACTAATTCTAAAACAGTAAATACTTGGATAACAATCAATCAAATGGAGAGAGAAGCAGGCACGACGGATTACAACGGGGGCAAAGGCCTGCGTTAACTACCTTTCACTATCTGCAAAGAGAGAGTACTCCTAATAGAAATGAGGGGGGGGGGCACCATTCAAAGCAGATCAGTGTGCATAAACACGAAAATGTTTTCACTTACCACGTACTTGACATTCGACAGCTTATGATATTTGCTATTAAAAAACCATTGAAATTCACTGAAAAAACCATAGGTTATAGACCATATATAGTTAGGAATTAGCATTTACAAAACCTTGAAAATTCACTGAAAAAACCATAGGTTATAGACCATATATAGTTAGGAATTAGCATTTAAAAAACCTTATTTTACTCACACAAAACCATTGAAATTCCATATATAGTTAGTTGCACTAACTATATATCGCGCACCCGCAATCCACTGCTGATGATGTCACATATTACATCATTCATGACATGGTCAGTGACATCACTGATGACATCACTGATGACATCTCAAATGACATCACTGATGACATCACTGATGACATCTCAAATGACATCACTGATGACATCATGACACACCAATACCAGTTACTACATACGCACTCACTGATTCCTACGTCTACACACACATTCACTCATTCACCCATACAATCACTCATACATACAGTCACTCATTATTACAACACTATCATATGCACTCATACACCTATGCAGACAGTCACACACTGCCACTCATCCATGGAGTTACTCACACACCAAGTCAGTCCTGTAAAGAATCAATCACACTTCCATTTCTGCATCTATACAGTTAAACACAGAACACCATACTTCAGTGACATCACTGATGACATCACTAATGACATCTGAAATGACATCACTGATGACATCTCAAATGACATCACTGATGACATCATGACACACCAATACCAGTTACTACATACGCACTAACTGATTTGTACGTCTACACACACATTCACTCATTCACCCATACAATTACTCATACATACAGTCAGTTATTATTAGAACACTATCATATGCACTCATACACCTAGTCAGTCCTGTGAAGAATCAATCACACTTCGATTTCCTCATCTATAGTTAAACACAGAACACCATACTTTTCACACATATACTAACACATACTTACTCTCTTATACAATCACTGATACAAGTACACATTGATATGCACAGCGTCACACACCTCCCAGCCAGCCACACACACACTCAGTCTTCCATCCATCCAGTCATTCTTCAATATGTAAAACGTATTTAAACTTTACAAAAACACACAGACACTAGATGATGTCATCAGTGATGTCATCAGTGATGTCACTGACCATGTCATGAATGATGTAATATGTGACATCATCAGCAGTGGATTGCGGGTGCGCGATATATAGTTAGTGCAACTAACTATATATGGAATTTCAATGGTTTTGTGTGAGTAAAATAAGGTTTTTTAAATGCTAATTCCTAACTATATATGGTCTATAACCTATGGTTTTTTCAGTGAATTTTCAAGGTTTTGTAAATGCTAATTCCTAACTATATATGGTCTATAACCTATGGTTTTTTCAGTGAATATATATATATATATATATATATATATATATATATATATATATATATATATATCTAAGAGGAGATCACTTGGTAAGAAGCAATCCAAGGACACAGTGGGGAAAGTTTCAGAAATCCTTTATTCACAGAGTGAAATGCGGCATAATGCATTTCGGCTTCCCAGCCTTCGTCAGACGCCGCTTTCAGCTGGTTTGCAACTTCTCCCTCCTTTGTACTGCTAAGGCGCTCCCATTGGCGGGAGGACAGCTGACCTTGATCCTGTTGGGATGTCTGTAGTCAAATGGGAGACTACAGCCCCCAGCGTGCATCTGGATAATAACTTGCAACAGTCTCAGGGTGCTCGAAAGAGCGCTGTGTTTGCCATGCAAAGGTGGGGCCGTGTAGTGGCAGATGCTCACCATAATGAAAGTGTCGAGGATTCCCTCCAGTCCCCGACGTCCAGCCACAATAATAGAACAAAACCGGGCACTGAAGCAAGCTGTACTAAACTTGCCTCCCCGTGCAGTCACAGGCTGCTCCTGGCAGTTCGGCCATTGGCAAGGTCCGTTCTCATGGCGGGTCAGGGCAGAATCAATACCTTGATGAGAAAAGTTTGTTGCCAGCAAGCTCCCTGACCTCTTAGTGGACGGGTCCTTGTGTGCGCGCTCCTGGCAGACGCGGAAATATCGAAGAGGAGATCACTTGGTAAGAAGCAATCCAAGGACACAGTGGGGAAAGTTTCAGAAATCCTTTATTCACAGAGTGAAATGCGGCATAATGCATTTCGGCTTCCCAGCCTTCGTCAGACGCCGCTTTCAGCTGGTTTGCAACTTCTCCCTCCTTTGTACTGCTAAGGCGCTCCCATTGGCGGGAGGACAGCTGACCTTGATCCTGTTGGGATGTCTGTAGTCAAATGGGAGACTACAGCCCCCAGCGTGCATCTGGATAATAACTTGCAACAGTCTCAGGGTGCTCGAAAGAGCGCTGTGTTTGCCATGCAAAGGTGGGGCCGTGTAGTGGCAGATGCTCACCATAATGAAAGTGTCCAGGATTCCCTCCAGTCCCCGACGTCAAGCCACAATAATAGAACAAAACCGGGCACTGAAGCAAGCTGTACTAAACCTGCCTCCCCGTGCAGTCACAGGCTGCTCCTGGCAGTTCGGCCATTGGCAAGGTCCGTTCTCATGGCGGGTCAGGGCAGAATCAATACCTTGATGAGAAAAGTTTGTTGCCAGCAAGCTCCCTGACCTCTTAGTGGACGGGTCCTTGTGTGCGCGCTCCTGGCAGTCGCGGAAATATCGAAGAGGAGATCACTTGGTAAGAAGCAATCCAAGGACACAGTGGGGAAAGTTTCAGAAATCCTTTATTCACAGAGTGAAATGAGGCATAATGCATTTCGGCTTCCCAGCCTTCGTCAGACGCCGCTTTCAGCTGGTTTGCAACTTCTCCCTCCTTTGTACTGCTAAGGCGCTCCCATTGGCGGGAGGACAGCTGACCTTGATCCTGTTGGGATGTCTGTAGTCAAATGGGAGACTACAGCCCCCAGCGTGCATCTGGATAATACTTTGCAACAGTCTCAGGGTGCTCGAAAGAGCGCTGTGTTTGCCATGCAAAGGTGGGGCCGTGTAGTGGCAGATGCTCACCATAATGAAAGTGTCCAGGATTCCCTCCAGTCCCCGACGTCCAGCCACAATAATAGAACAAAACCGGGCACTGAAGCAAGCTGTACTAAACTTGCCTCCCCGTGCAGTCACAGGCTGCTCCTGGCAGTTCGGCCATTGGCAAGGTCCGTTCTCATGGCGGGTCAGGGCAGAATCAATACCTTGATGAGAAAAGTTTGTTGCCAGCAAGCTCCCTGACCTCTTAGTGGACGGGTCCTTGTGTGCGCGCTCCTGGCAGACGCGGAAATATCGAAGAGGAGATCACTTGGTAAGAAGCAATCCAAGGACACAGTGGGGAAAGTTTCAGAAATCCTTTATTCACAGAGTGAAATGCGGCATAATGCATTTCGGCTTCCCAGCCTTCGTCAGACGCCGCTTTCAGCTGGTTTGCAACTTCTCCCTCCTTTGTACTGCTAAGGCGCTCCCATTGGCGGGAGGACAGCTGACCTTGATCCTGTTGGGATGTCTGTAGTCAAATGGGAGACTACAGCCCCCAGCGTGCATCTGGATAATAACTTGCAACAGTCTCAGGGTGCTCGAAAGAGCGCTGTGTTTGCCATGCAAAGGTGGGGCCGTGTAGTGGCAGATGCTCACCATAATGAAAGTGTCCAGGATTCCCTCCAGTCCCCGACGTCTAGCCACAATAATAGAACAAAACCGGGCACTGAAGCAAGCTGTACTAAACTTGCCTCCCCGTGCAGTCACAGGCTGCTCCTGGCAGTTCGGCCATTGGCAAGGTCCGTTCTCATGGCGGGTCAGGGCAGAATCAATACATATATTACCTACTGGCGGTCGCCAGTAGGTATATACAGTTAGGATTTTTTCTCTATGGGTTTTTTGAAAATTCTATGTCTAATAACTTTGGCGTTTGTGGACGGAATTGGCTGAAATTTTCAGGAAAATGGCACATTTTGTTTCTGAGCAGCCCCTGAAAATTTTGGGGGGGTTCGTCAAGGGGGGGCCGAGAAAAAAGGGGGGTCCCAAAACGCGTTTTTCCCATGTTAATTTCCATAGGGCGGTTGGCCTCACTTTTAGCCCGAACGGCTGAATGGATTTGCACGAAACTTGGCAAAATTGTAGGGACTGGTAGCCCGATGTGCCTTTTGTAGGTCTCAATATATGTGCTCCAGTGGATTTTGAGAAATTAACGTTTAAAAAAAGATATATATCTGTAACAGCGGACCGGGCAGCGCTCTGGTTAGCGGACTTTTCGCGCAACGGAGCTTTGTGAAGCGAAGCTGATTGGTTCTCCGGCGTCTGTCAACATTCCAAACAGTCCGTAGCGGCCGCCATCTTGTCTCTCGGTAGGATCGAGAGACAAGAGGAGGCCAAAGCGAAGGGGCAAATGACCATAAGGGGGCATAGTACATTGTCGCTCACCCCCTAGGTTTGATGTGGAGGTTTTAAAAGGGCCCCGCGGGGCAAAAAAAAATAAAAATAATAATAATCGAACAGCTGAATGGATTTGCACGAAACTTGGCAAAATTGTAGGGACTGGTAGCCCGATGTGCCTTTGCTAGATCTCAATATATGTGTTCCAGTGGATTTTGAGAAATTAACGTTAAAAAAAAAGTATATATCTGTAACAGCGCACCGCTTCGCGTACTTTTCGCGTTACGGAGCTTTGCGAAGCGAAGCTGATTGGCTCTCCGGTGTCTGTAAACATTCCAAACAGTCCGTAGCGGCCGCCATCTTGTCTCTCGGTAGGATCGAACAGCTGAATGGATTTGCACGAAACTTGGAAAAATTGTAGGGACTGGTAGCCCGATGTGCCTTTGCTAGGTCTCAATATATGTGCTTCAGTGCATTTTGAGAAATTAACGTTCAGAAACAAGATATATATCTGTAACAGCGCTCCGCTTCGCGGAGATAAAATTATATGTGTATTACCTAGCTGTTGCTTTTGTTGATTATTTTTTATTTTTTTTTATTTTTAAAGGATTGTTTATTGTGTTTCATAATTTATTAAACTTTCTAACGCGGCGCGTCATATGACGCATTACGCGACAACGCAGGTCCAGAATATAGTCAAAATGTCTCCACCAACCAGCGGACGGCACACAACCCCTTTCAGCAGGCTAAATAGTTCTGTTAAATGACAACAGAAGGGACAGGCAACAAGAACCATCAGTCAAAGAGGGGAGGGCAAGTTCTTCTCTACCGGGTCACGTTGGAGCGCTACCGGAACTGATCGAATTGGTAGTCTACAGTGTTTCTGGATGTTTCAGACTGAAGCTGGCGTTAGCATGAGAGCACCACCATTTCGTAGCTCCGTCGTGGCCATTCCACGAGCAATCATGCTAGGCGCTCCCCACCAGAAGCCTGCGGGAGTCGGGGGCCCCCAAGACTTTTGTAGAATCTTCAAGGATGAGGGGACGCTTTCGAGAATGGAGCCCAAGCTCTAGCAGACAAGCGTCCGAGTTCCAAGGTGTCGCAGGCCCATTTAGTGGACCACGCCCAAATCTGAAGAGATGGCCGCCATTTTGAGAGTCCTGTGGCAGCCGCCTATCGCTGCACCGCAAGAGCGGGAGCAACTCAAGTACATGGTGAGCGAGACGCTGTAGTCGAAAGAGCGGGCGGTAAACAGCTGAATAGCGGAAGAGGCACAGTGTAGCAAAAGCGGGCTGAATGGCAAATGAAACGGAAAAGGGGTGCCCCACTACAGCGTGTCTTTAGGTGAAACGGATTGTGGGACAAGGTGAAGAATGGAAGAGTCACCAAAAGGAAAAAAGTTCCGCTTGACCCCGGGAGCCGGCCACCTATGTCGGGGGCGATCTCAGGCCACACCAGGGCAACACGACTTGGGGAGGGGGCCGGAGCCAAGCGCCCCCTCCGAGTCCGCGACATGACACCGTCCCTCGGGGGCCTCCGTCAAGCGGTTCAGGGTGGCACCGCATCACAACAGCCCCCACTTACTTTAAGAATAGTGAAGATGAAGCAATTGCAAATAGGCTTCAGACAATGTTACAAGCACTCCTCAAAACTTTGAACTTTCAGAGTGCATGAGTTGGGACAGCGAGGGGTGATTTGGTTTCTCGGACTGTTTTTCTGGTCTCTCACCACTGGCATACTTTAACGTTTTCTTGTTTCTAGGACATTAATAGGTTTTATCATTACGTTATGTTATCGTTTCTTTGTTTGTTGTTTAATAAAAGTTCATGTTCATCAGTGGCCTACTGATTTTCGTTTTCCTATTTTTTTCTTTCCAGGTTGTTTCATGGTAAAGTTTCTGTTAACAGGATACAGTGATCACTTCGTTATTATTGCATATGTCCTTTTCACTAGGGGTGCTCTCTGGTCGGGCCAGATGACGTATCTCTAGTAAATGGTCCGGGTGAAAAAGGTGCATCAATCAGTGGGGAGTAGATAGGCATGACAGATTACAACGGGGGAGAAAGGTCCGCATTACGTACCCTTTCACTACTTGCAAAGATTTTCCTACGTTTATTTGCAAACAGGGAATACCTCCAAAAAGAACTAATTCCCAAACAGTCAATGTTCGGACAATCAATCAATCAATGATGAATGAAATAGGTACGACGTGTTAAAGGCTTGCGTTACCTACCCTTCACTATCTGCAAAGGGAGAGAGAATATTCCTATTCTTCCTCGTTTGCAGGTAGAGAAGATCCTTAAGAGAATTAACTTCGAACAATTCAATGCTCGATTGAAAAAATCAACAAGGGGTACTGTGAACACAAATGAACGCCGCTTATGTACATACGCATTGCTATTTTCAACAGGTTGTTCCTAATGTTTCTATTTTAGCGAGGTCAAAAAGAGATCCCATTAGTGGCCTACTGATTTTGCTCGATTCCTTTTGTTTTTTTACACGATTTTTCGCTATCTGCAAAGACTAAACAGAGTATTGCGACTCTGTGCTTGTTTGTAAATAGAGAATGAACCAAAGAGAACAATCAATCAAATGGAGAGAGAAGCAGGCACGACGTATTACAAAGGGGGCAAAGGGCTGCGTTAACTACCCTTCACTATCTGCAAAGAGAGAGTACTCCTAATAGAAATGAGGGGTGGGGGGCAGCATTCAAAGCAGATCAGTGTGCATAAACACAAAAATGTTTTTACTTACCACGTACTTGACATTCGACAGCTTATGATATTTGCTATTAAAAAACCATTGAAATTCACTGAAAAAACCATAGGTTATAGACCATATATAGTTAGGAATTAGCATTTACAAAACCTTGAAAATTCACTGAAAAAACCATAGGTTATAGACCATATATAGTTAGGAATTAGCATTTAAAAAACCTTATTTTACTCACACAAAACCATTGAAATTCCATATATAGTTAGTTGCACTAACTATATATCGCGCACCCGCAATCCACTGCTGATCATGTCACATATTACATCATTCATGACATGGTCAGTGACATCACTGATGACATCACTGATGACATCTCAAATGACATCACTGATGACATCACTGATGACATCTCATTTGACATCATTCTTGTGCTAATACGATAAACCTCTTCAGACTCTAATATAACCTTAGATACACTCAGTGTAAACAGACACTCACACACTGCCACTCATCCATGGAGTTACTCACACACCCAGTCAGTCATGCAAAGAAACAATCTCACCTCCATTTCTTCAACTATACAGTTAAACACACCTTACTTATTGAAACATATACTAACACATATTTACTCTCTTATACAATCCCTGATACAAGTTCACAATGATCGATACAACCACTCACTCATTCAGTGGCTCTCATGCACAGTTATTTATATATGCCAACTCTCACATGTACTGTGTTTTACATATGTACTTACTATGACATGTAGCATTGAGATATCCATTCACTCATCAATACACTCATGCACACAGTCAACTGCCCATGTAGCTGTTTCCACATGCACTCTTGAACTCATACACCTAGTGAATAAACTGCTCACACATCTATGCATAGAGTCACACACCTTCCAGCCACCCCCACACAAACTCAATCTCCCATAGAAATACTTGGGCAACCAATTAATAACACATATAGCCTCTCGTATAGCTAATGATCAACACATGCAGCAGTTTACAGAACAACAGACATAATGATGCACAAATTAAGACAGTTTAGTCACTAACCCATGCATTCAGTGAGACACATTTAATCACTCACTCATACAGTCAGTCATGCACCTACTAAATCCTTCATCCAGACACTTATACATCCACTCAAGACATATTTTAACTTTACAGAAAAATACAGTCACTGGATGTTGTCATCAGTGATGTCATCAGTGATGTCATTTGAGATGTCATCAGTGATGTCATCAGTGATGTCACTGACCATGTCATGAATGATGTAATATGTGACATGATCAGCAGTGGATTGCGGGTGCGCGATATATAGTTAGTGCAACTAACTATATATGGAATATATATATATATATATAGAGAGAGAGAGAGAGAGAGAGAGAGAGAGAGAGAGAGAGAGAGAGAGAGAGAGAGAGAGAGAGAGAGAAAGAGAAAAAAATTAGGGCATCGACAAACATGTTCAAATATTTACTTGTCGTCCTCGACCAGTTCGTTTGCTTCTAAACTACACCATCCCTAGGGGCAGCAATACACAACCCTATGCAGTGATGTGTGTGCGCGCCTGTGGATGCAGTCATATTCATTAGCTGCACAAATGAGGTCGTGACCTCAATTCTACCTTGTCAACATGCATATGCAAATAATCAACACCGCGCTTGTACATGTTGCTGATAGGTGCATTATTGCACCCACAGACGTCACACGCTGCCAGCAGAGTGGAAGCCAGGCTATGGGCCGCCATCTTTGCGCTAATTTTGTCTCACAATTGCATTTCAAATAGGAATTCTGGAATGGATGAATTATTTAGGCAAATTCAGGAGAAACATTGTAATACACAGGAAAAATAGATCAATACACATAAATGTGACAAGTTACATTGAAGTTGCATCTGTCATTATCTTGCAGCTGCCCTAGAAATTTCAGGTTTCACGAATCGCTGATTGTGCCAGAGAAGTGGATAAAATGGTATACTGTTTAAATATGGGTGTTATTCGTGGTGAAGTGTTTTTTCATGGCCTTTGCTTTAGGATCCAAATATTTTTGGGTCAAACAGGAGAACAGCTATATGGGATATAAAAAAAACCGGAAAAGAATAGGTAAATATTAAGGATTATGCACCAGCAAGGAATGGTGTAAGTGAACGAGTATTGTAAAAAGAAAAGGGGAAAGGGTAAGATTACAGGAAGGGGTGATTTACCACTGTGACCTACAAAAACAGCAGTCGTATACATTAAAGGATCAGGGCAAAGAAAATAATAATGTAGGGTTAAACAAAGGAAATGAATGAATTTGAGTGTTTTCCTGTCAAAACTAAAGTTAAACAAACTAGACCAATGTTACCCTTACAAATGAGATTATTGATTAAAATAATGCTAAAAATCGGAGTCTGAGATTATTTTCTCCCATTTAAATCAGTGATAAATATACCCCCAAAAATATATGGGTCTTGTATTTATTTGATCACAACCTAACTGAGGAGTAACAGAATGCTATACTATGGGAAAGGGAACAGGTTTTATAGAGGAGGCTGGTGGAGCCCCTTCTAGACTGGGTGCTTTTGTCTGGGTGAGGTTGAAGAGCTCTTCTCAGTGTCAAATGAGGCACTCTTTGAGGCAATATGTCTTCAGCTCTTTTTTTCAACTGCAAGAGTGATGACCAAGTCATGACAGTATTTCTTCACACTGGGTATATCTTTGAAATAGCAGAGTTATAGTTTTGAAACTATGGTGTGACGGGGAGGACCCGGACCCGGGCCCTCCCGGCTTACCTTTACCTGTGTCCTCTTTTGTCACCCAGCACGCAGACGCCTGGAAGCCCGTAACGGACTGGCCCAACACGCCCCGAGATGCAGAGGAGCCGTGTTTCTTTAACTGGGCGGAGCTGGAGCCGGAGGCCACCCCCACACAAGAGGTAAAGGTGCGCACAAACAGATCCCAGGTGTGTTTTTCACCCGGAGGTAGCGGAGATTGGTGGCGTGAGCGAGGAGCGGAGTGGAGGAGAACCGAAGACGAGGAGGAGGCGTGTGAGCAGTGGAGGACGGGAGAGGACGGAAGCAAGGAACATCAGCTGGAGGAGGCGTGTGAGCAGTGGAGGACGGGAGAGGACGGAAGCAAGGAACATCAGCTGGAGGAGGCGTGTGAGCAGTGGAGGACGGGAGAGGACGGAAGCAAGGAACATCAGCTGGAGGAAGCGGGTGAGCAGACGAGGAGACCGGGAGCGGATTGGAGAGCGGACCAGCGGAGGGAAGAGGCGTTAGAGGAACATCGGAGGACGGAGCCCAGTGACCACGGAGACAGCGGACAACGGACCTGGGAAATCGAGGAGAGAAAGTCAAGTGACGACCACGACAAGCCGGGAGGCCAACGAGGAGGCGCATCGCCCAGCCACACTTCACATGAAGTGTGGCTCGAGCAGGTACGGTCAAGGTTCACAGGGTGGGCGGGACGTAAGTGGGGTAAACCCCCGTAAGACACAGCAACCGACCCTCAGTGCACGTTACCTTCCCTTCACATCACCGGCACTTTGAGAGTTACGAGCACGTGTGTTCCCTCACTTCCCTTCCCTGACAACCACCCCAAAACCGCGTTCTAATAGTGGTTTCCTTTGTTTCTGTTTCTTTGTGGTACCGAATCTGGAGCAAAAGACACGACGGCGGAGGCAAAGCCTACAACGCCCAGAAGGCATTGGGAAAGTCGGAGAATCGGAACAGCCAAACAAGTTACAGAGGACATTGACAATCCTTTGCCTTTCTATCGAGTACCAGTGCAAAAGCGGAGGCTGTATAAAATAATAAAACCCTCTTTGCCTCGCAACCCGGTATCCGTGAGTTTATTGGATAACCCGCCCGAAAGCCCACAAGTGGTGGAGAATGCGGGCATAGAGGAAACCATCCAGGACACAGAGATGGAAGCCATGTTGCAAGCACTGATAAAAGGCCAAGAACAACTGGGGTGGGCTGTGGAGCAACAGCTCGCCTCCGCCCAACTGGACCGAGATACGTTCCGCTCCACAGTAGCCACTCAACTGGAAGGGCTGCATATCACTACCGGTCCCGGGAGTAGCCCTGTGCGCGATGCCAGACCGCCTCCTACCCCAGCAGGCATCTCCCTACAAAGGTACACCCCCGGAGAAGATCCGGATGCCTTTCTATTGAATTTTGAAAGGGTGGCACTGGCATGCGGATGGCCAGTCGAGAAGTGGCCTTTCTTTCTGGCTCCCCTACTGACGGGCGAAGCCCAAGCCGCCTATCAGGTAGCCAACAGCAGTGGACAGACACCCTACAGACAGATCAAAACGATCATATTGGACCATCTTGGGTTAGATGCGGAAGCATACCGAGTGCGCTTTCGGAAGAAGAGAGGTCAGGGGGGGGACAATCCTAAAACCCTCTTCTTCCGCTTGAAAGCCGCCGCGGATAAATGGCTGACCCCCGCCACCAGTACCAAAGAGGATATAATGGATAAAATCTATCTGGAGCAATACCTGGAGGCTCTGCCATACGGGACCCAACGCTGGTTGCGACAGCACTCCAACCTCACTACCCAGCAGGCTATGGAGATGGCTACCACGTTCGTCCGGGCCCAGCCCCGCCTACAACCCAGTGAACCAGACAAGACCCATAAGGCAATCCCTAGACCGGAACGCAGACTCCGACCCCCTCCGGGATTACCAACCCCACGTTTCGTGAGTCCAGAGGCACCTCCGTTCCGAGGACCGCAGTGTTTCGATTGTGGGACCTGGGGCCACATAGCCCGCTTCTGCCCACAGAAACGCCGCCAAGAAGAACCAATGGAAGTGGGTTACATGCCGAAAGCAGTCATGTACTCCGCTGAACTGGGAGGCGCATACCACGTGAGTGTGACCGTAAACGGGACAGTACTCCAGGCTCTGCTGGACTCTGGGTGTAAGCAGTCAGTCATGCGGGATGTTTATGTCCTGCCTCTCCAGGTAATGCCCAACGAACAAGTGTACATAAAATGTGTCCATGGGGATGTGAAGGGGTATCCAGTGGCCTACGTCCCACTAGTCTTAGAAGACAGGAGTCCCTTGGTAGCGAAGGTGGGGGTAATGGGTTCTCTGCCGGAACCTCTCATATTAGGTACTGACAATCCTCATTTCCTAGAACTGTTCGAGGACCAATTAAGGAAACGCAACTCCCCTAAGCAAACCCCTGTCCCGGCTTTGCTGTCCCCTGATCCTTGGGGAAATGATAGGAGCTTCAAGTTCGCTCAAGCGAATGATTCCACGTTGCTCAATGCGTGGGAAAAGGCCCATGCGGAACAAGACATCCTCCCAGTGACATATCCCAGATTCCTCATTAGAGAAGACCTCTTGTATAGACAAGCGAAAGCAGACGACCCAGTACAACTCCTAGTACCAACCTCTTTTCGTGAGCAGATAATGTTCTATGCGCATACCCACTTACTGGCTGGACACACCGGCAGCGAGAAGACGACTCAAAATGTGCTACGCAACTTCTACTGGCCGGGTGTGTACCAAGATATAAAGAGTCACTGCCAGACGTGTGACATCTGTCAACGGAAAAACACCCATCGACCAGCTGCAGTACCCCTACAACCCCTCCCCATTATCGGGGCCCCGTTTGAGAGGGTCGGGATGGACCTGATCGGCCCTCTCCCCAAAACGCGGAAGGGACATCAATACGCTCTGGTAATCGTGGACTATGCCACGCGATTCCCAGAGGCTTTTCCCCTGAAAGCACCCACGTCGAAAAATATAACCGAGAAATTCCTTGAGTTATTCTCCAGGGTAGGGTTTCCCAAAGAAGTCCTGACGGACCAGGGGACCCCGTTCATGTCCCGAGTCATGAAAGAAGTCTGTCAACTCCTGAATCTCCACCAGCTCCGTACGTCTGTCTATCACCCACAGACCGACGGACTGGTGGAGAGGTACAATGGTACCCTGAAAACCCTGTTAAAGAAAATGCTCACCGTTAACGGGACTGAATGGGACCTCATGTTGCCATTGGCTTTATACGTCATACGAGGCCAAACGCAGAGCAGCTTAGGCTGTTCGTCGTTTGAGATGTTATATGGACGACAACCCCGCAGCTTGCTAGAGATGACCCGAGAAGTGTGGGAGAACGAGAGTGACGGTGAGACAAGATCGCTGCTTGAGTATAGCCAAAATCTAAGGAATCAACTCGGGAAAATACGAGAGTTGGCCTTCACGCAACTGGAGTCCAGTCAACGGAGACAGCAGACCCACTACAACAAAGGAAAGAAGTGGCGACATCTAGCAGTAGGGGACTGGGCCTTGGTGTTGTTGCCCTCGATGGCCAAAAGGTTCCAGAACGAATGGCAAGGCCCTTATCGAGTCACCGAAACGATCGGGAAAACCACTTATCGTTTACAAATGGGCAGGAAGAAAGATCAGGTTTTTCACATAAACCTCCTAAAAAAATGGTTGGGGCCAACCCCTCTGGTATCGGTGGTGACCCTCTCGGACACAAACAAGAAAAACGGTTCCTCCCTGGACGAATTGGTAATAAGCGAGGAATTGTATGACAGAGAACAGGAAGAACTACAAAACGCTTTACGACCCTTCACGAAGATCTTTTCGAACATCCCAGGGGCCACTACCCTAACCGAACATCGGATAGAAACCCCCGAGGGCGTCACAGTAAAACAAAGACCCTATAGAATACCAGCAGCCAAGAGAAACGCTATAAGCAAGGAAGTACAAGAGATGCTGAGGCTAGGGGTCATCCGGCCCTCACGCAGTGAATGGTCTTCGCCCATCGTAATGGTGCCCAAGCCAGACGGCAGTAGCAGGTTCTGCATGGACTTTAGAGCCTTAAACGCCGTGTCATCCTTCGACGCCTACCCGATACCCCGCATTGATGAATTAATTGAGCAATTGGGAAAGGCAAAATACATCAGTACCCTGGATTTAACTAAAGGGTACTGGCAGGTCCCTCTCAGAGAGGAAGACCGGAAGAAGACGGCCTTCGCCACACCCGACGGCCTCTATGAGTTTAACGTCCTTCCGTTTGGCCTCCACGGGGCTCCGGCCACGTTTCAAAGACTCATGAACGAAGTACTAAGAAACCATCATGAATACAGCTCGGCCTACCTGGACGACATTATCATTTTCAGTCCCTCATGGGAAGAACACCTGACGCATCTACACAACGTTCTACAGCAACTAAGAGAGTCCGGACTGAATGTCAATGCAAAGAAATCCAGAGTGGGTTTTCGCAAGGTCAAGTATCTGGGGTATGTACTGGGACATGGTGTCATTGAGCCACAAATAGAGAAGGTCCGGGCTATTGCGGATACCCCTTTTCCCTCCAGTCAGAAGGAAATGAGAGCTTTCCTTGGCCTCGTAGGCTACTATTGACGATTCATCCCCTCCTTCTCAGACATAGCCGCCCCCTTGACGGACACCTTGAAGAACCACACCAAAAGCCAGGTCCTACTGAATCCGACAGAGGCCATGTGGAACGCGTTTCAAACGCTGAAGCGGGCCATTACGACCAGTCCCGTCCTCACCTCCCCTGACTTCAACAAACCCTTTCTCCTGCACACGGACGCGTCTGATTTCGGTATTGGGGCGGTGTTGTCCCAGGAGACCGAAACCGGCATTGAGCGCCCCATTTTGTACATTAGCCGCAAACTGTTCCCCAGGGAAGTGAAATACCCGACCATAGAGAAAGAATGTTTAGCGATCAGGTGGGCCATAGACAAATTGAGGTATTACCTGGAGGGGCGTTCATTCATCCTCTATACTGATCACGCTCCCCTGACTTGGATGAGTCGGAACATCTCGAACAACCCGCGTGTCCTGCGGGGGTTCCTGGCCCTGCAACCCTTCCGGTTCCAGGTCCGTCACCGTAAGGGGAAGGACAACGCCAATGCGGACTTCTTGTCTCGGTATCCTCTCCCCGATCGGGAGAATCGTGGGGGGGAGGGATGTGACGGGGAGGACCCGGACCCGGGCCCTCCCGGCTTACCTTTACCTGTGTCCTCTTTTGTCACCCAGCACGCAGACGCCTGGAAGCCCGTAACGGACTGGCCCAACACGCCCCGAGATGCAGAGGAGCCGTGTTTCTTTAACTGGGCGGAGCTGGAGCCGGAGGCCACCCCCACACAAGAGGTAAAGGTGCGCACAAACAGATCCCAGGTGTGTTTTTCACCCGGAGGTAGCGGAGATTGGTGGCGTGAGCGAGGAGCGGAGTGGAGGAGAACCGAAGACGAGGAGGAGGCGTGTGAGCAGTGGAGGACGGGAGAGGACGGAAGCAAGGAACATCAGCTGGAGGAGGCGTGTGAGCAGTGGAGGACGGGAGAGGACGGAAGCAAGGAACATCAGCTGGAGGAGGCGTGTGAGCAGTGGAGGACGGGAGAGGACGGAAGCAAGGAACATCAGCTGGAGGAAGCGGGTGAGCAGACGAGGAGACCGGGAGCGGATTGGAGAGCGGACCAGCGGAGGGAAGAGGCGTTAGAGGAACATCGGAGGACGGAGCCCAGTGACCACGGAGACAGCGGACAACGGACCTGGGAAATCGAGGAGAGAAAGTCAAGTGACGACCACGACAAGCCGGGAGGCCAACGAGGAGGCGCATCGCCCAGCCACACTTCACATGAAGTGTGGCTCGAGCAGGTACGGTCAAGGTTCACAGGGTGGGCGGGACGTAAGTGGGGTAAACCCCCGTAAGACACAGCAACCGACCCTCAGTGCACGTTACCTTCCCTTCACATCACCGGCACTTTGAGAGTTACGAGCACGTGTGTTCCCTCACTTCCCTTCCCTGACAACCACCCCAAAACCGCGTTCTAATAGTGGTTTCCTTTGTTTCTGTTTCTTTGTGGTACCGAATCTGGAGCAAAAGACACGACGGCGGAGGCAAAGCCTACAACGCCAAGAAGGCATTGGGAAAGTCGGAGAATCGGAACAGCCAAACAAGTTACAGAGGACATTGACAATCCTTTGCCTTTCTATCGAGTACCAGTGCAAAAGCGGAGGCTGTATAAAATAATAAAACCCTCTTTGCCTCGCAACCCGGTATCTGTGAGTTTATTGGATAACCCGCCCGAAAGCCCACATATGGATAGTTTCAACCAATTATTAATGCAGCTACTCACTCATTGTCAGGGGCATTTCTTCCACTTCAGTGAATGACCGCCACAGACAGCATGGTAACCCACTTCAGAAAAAGGGTGCCTTTAAATCAGAGACTGGGGCAAAGCTGAATGTTATTGCCGACTGCAATGGAGCGCAGGTTGGATGCACGTGGTGGATTGAGCCGGGTTTCTACTTAAGTTCGGACTTAGAAGAAATTTTAACTCAGCAATGGACAGTCCCAAGCCCAGCGGAGAAGGGAGGAGGGTTATGCATGGGGCTAAGTACCCCACCATGTAAAAAAAAATCCTAGCCACTGAAACATCAACCAAAAGATTGTTTGATGGCCCGTATCCCAGGAGGGGTAGTAGGCGTAAGTAAGTTGAAGACATTTTGAAGAAAAATGTCTGAGATGGTCAGAGCTTAGCAGGACAAGGCAGCCGGTGGTTATCTGAGGAGGAAACGCCATCATTGGAGAGCCACTGGATGTAGTCATGATGAACAATTCTATGTTTGGACTTAGTCTTTTTTTTGGAAGTCGAAAATCTCCAGTGGGACAAAGCTGCATGCTGCATATTACAAGGGATGCACAAGGTTGCAGACCCCTTTTCTGAGGATTTGCTGCTGCGGAGATGAACTCAGCGGGAGATGCCATGAAGCCAGGCTGACCGACAATGCATCTTGTGCAGATTGGTGAGCACATTTGACCCGGTATCCGCTTGTTTCTCAGAGCAGTTTTTGGCAGAATATTTTCGAAGTCATGAGTTTTGGATTTGTCCTATTTGGGCACCTTTAGCTCCTCTTCCAAGGGCTGGCATTGGAGGGGCACCACTTGGAGGGTCAGGAGTCACTCAGACTGTGTCCATGTGCGGAAGTCATTGGAGCCTTTTCTGTCCCTGCGCCTCTGATCAGAAAGTCAATCAACTAGCCCTTGGAGCCACTCTGGAAGTCCTGGGTTCAAGTTAAAAGGGGGGGAACAAGCAGCACAGCAATATTCTGAGGGTACAAAGCAGGCTTCAGGCAGCTGGCAGTCCTTCTTGGATGAACAAGACAGTACTCTGAAGTACACAGCAGGCCACAGGCAGAGGAAAGTCCTGTGAGAGTCATTCTAAAAGTCTAGAAGTGTACCGAAGAGTGGGTCTAAGGGTCCTATTTTTATACCTCGTGCCCCCTTTGAAGTCAGAGAAACTTCTAGAGGCTTTCAACAAAACGTTTCTGGAATTCCCAGCCTCCCAGGTCTGGTCCAAGGTTGTCTGCTGGAACAACAGGCTAGAGTGGGGTTCTTTGTGTGAGAGCTAGTTGGAAGGTGGGGGTATATATGCACCTACAACTAACAATAAGCCCACCAACGAAAATATAAGATTCAGTCAAGGTTTCCAACACTAGCCCCTAGATCAACCCTTGGTAGATGGAAGTGAGCAGGCAGGCTTAACTTAGTAAGCACCAATACATCAAATAAGTAAGACACAGCACACAATAAAAATCGACACCCACTTTATGAAAATAGGAAATATTTTTATGATTAAAATGACACCAAAATAACACATATCCAATGTAGGGAACTGGAGATATTAGGTTTTAAATAATAAACACTTTCTAGTGCTTAAAAACACATAGCTTCAACTTGGGACATCTGGTCGTGCTTGACCGGGACAAAGTCAAAGTTTGAGGCTGACTGCGATGGAGCTCTTGTCTGATACACTGAGCGGGAGGCCCCAGTCAAACTTTTTACCTTTGCACTTATAAACTTTTCTGGAAGAACTTCTCTCATCTTCGAGCAAGGCTCCTCTTCAGGCCACGATTCGAGTTAACAACAGTGGCTTGGCTCAGCGCGAGGCCTCTGTGAAATCCTGGCTGCCTTGAGCACCGGGGCTTTCAGAGGGACAAACCTGAAATCAGGCTAGGTCACGGTTCGACATCAGCGGCTTGACTCTTGTTGACAGGTTGATCACCTTATGGAGGTTTTTGAAAAAGTTGCTCCAAACTTCTGGAACTTCTTCCTGAAGGTCCTCTGTAGCATTCTAAGTGTCCAAAACACAAATCTAAGGGACTAGCCGCTCTGACATGGTCCTTAGAAGTTTGTGACTACAATTCCCACAATGCACCTTGCCAAATCCTTAAAAGTCCACTGGACGTACCCAGGCTGAGAACATCTTGGGGAAGATGGTGCAGATGATCTCTGTGAACCTGTTGCTTTCAGGGAGTCCACTCATTAATCCTTTCTGAAGCAAGGGAAAGTTCTAAGTGTTGTAGTACTTAGGGTGCAGCAGGGGCAGTCCTTTGGGGTGCAGACCGGGGTTCCAGCGAAGCAGTCATTCTTCTCCTTGTAGTTTCAGATAGCAGATCTAAGTTATTATGCAGCTCTCACATATTTATCCAATGTTTTTGGGTGACACGTAGGGGGCTCCCCTGACCAGTGGGATACAGGGTGCCACCCAAAAGCATGACAGCTTCCTCTAAAGTGTGGCATATTCTTGTCCCACAATCCACTGCACTTTAAAATTCAAGATGGAGAATGTCTCTACTTGTGAGTAAGATCTGACTAAGCCAACCTACTTGTGTGGCTCATTTCCAGTAACACTCCCCTTTCAGAGCTCCGGAAAATTCAATTTCTGGGGCTTCCCTATGGCTGGGGGGTACAGGAAAAGGGGGTTGGCCAGGCTGGCCTGTTCTTTTTGAATCCCAGTTTGTTTACTCAGGTCCCTTCCTGGCCTGTTCTCTCCAGCTGCAGAGCTCTCCCCACCAGATAACATCTGCCTCTATACAGGCCACTTATCACTTCATCAAAGCAGTTTGGCTAAGCCTGTTAAGGGCTGCCATTACGGAGAGGCTGCTGGAAGACTAGGTTTTAGTGTCAGAGCAATATGGCACCTGGGTGATCTTCTGTATTGCCTGCTGCTCCCCTCTTGCCTCGTTCTCACTTGTTCAGTTTGCAGCATTCATGGAGCATGCGTGGAGAAGCTGGCACCAGAGTTAGGATGGTAGGGAGAGGAAGTGGAGGGCTCAGCCGAGCTTGCCGAAGACGCTGTGTTCAAAGTGGGATGGACTGCTTTGAGCTTGCAGCGGTAATCAAAGCTGCTCAGTGTTTCATTCGCCCGGACAGGTTTTTCTTTCCGACACTGGCAGTGTTCCTGATATGCAAAATGCCAGGCTGGGGATTTAAACGGCCAGCGACCGTTAGCGCATTTGCTCCTCCTGCCCTCATGCCTACAATGCTCAAACCTGGTAAGAAGCTAAAGGGTGGAAAAAAGAAGAGGATGCTGCATGTAAAGATAAATCCAAACTGGGGGCAAGTGACAAAGAGGGCCACACTACGGTCAGTCAGTGGCTCGCTACATGGTGGCTTAGGAACTTCTCAGTCTCTGATAGCAAATATGTTCCCTCTAGTTTGTAATAAAGATCTGAATGCCGAGACGGGGGGGTCATTGCTCGGTTACGGAAGCAGAGTGGTGGGAAAACAAATGAGATAGCTAGGTCCCAGGACACAGGAGAGCAATTCTTTTATTTGATTGATGACTCTTATTTGTCTAATCTTTGCAGTAAATCATCTTCATCTTTAGATGACTTGTTTTTTGATTCTTCTATTATAATCCAACATACACTGGAAAAAAAGAAAAAGAAAGGAGAGAAGAGAAGAGAAGAGAAGAGAAGAGAAGAGAAGAGAAGAGTTTTTGAGAGGGCAGGGGCGAGAGCATTGATGGAATATCCATGGAGAAATTTAGATGGGACTATTCAGCTACCCAACTAGTATATCCAGAGGAAATTAATGAGAAGAAACAAAATATAGGCGGGAAGGCCTTCGAGAGGGCAGCGCCCAGGTTATCTACAGTAAAATCCATGCTCACAGGGATACTCCAAACTATTAAACTATTAAACTATTAAACTACTATAAATATTTAATTTTCCCTCAGCATCATTCGGCGGAATCCCACCGCCCGGTCCCACCGCCCCACCACTGTTACCTGCACAGAGCGTGGCTGGAGATAAGTAAATGGAGTCTCAGAAAAAATCCCAAGAAGCAATAATGATGGATGTGTTGTGGAAACTAGAATATCAGGAAATTAGACAATACAGCAACAATTTAAGATTCAAGGGGATTCCAGAAGGAGTGGAGGGGAGTGACACTAAACATGGTGGCTTCATTGAAATGCGCTTTTTCAGAAATGCTCAATTGGAATTGGGATGGTGAAATCCAACGTGCTCATCGATTTCTCCTCATGGTGAAGAAACACCAGTCTAATGAATTAGAGAGGCCCGGGCTATTTTAGTTTATTGGGGAATTGCTTGTTAATACAAGTAATTTATGATGTGGCCTGTCCCAGTGCAAAAAGAGAGCATGAGGGGGTTTCCTTTTTTGTTAGGCCTGATTTTGTGCACGCTATTGTAGAATGGCGGGGTGGCTGTGGCAGTTCTTTAGCCCTTTTACAAAAATCGGGGCTGAAGTATATCTTCAAAATCCTACGTGGCTAAAGATTATATACAATGGGCGCCCTCATAGTTTTGGTTCTGAGATATGACCCAGAAATATCTCAAGGAGCTTGCCGGACGGAATGTCTCATATCATGTAGGGACAAGAAACACAATTGTTCCTTACTCTTTTTCTCCCTTCTGGTTGTCATTGAAAGCTGAAGCTGATTATGAAGGAAGTAAAAGGGGTTGGGTGTTTGGTGTCTGTTGTTTTGGCCAAGGTCACACGCTGTCTTTTTCTTTTTTGTTACAGGGATGTTCAATTGGGGGTCGAGGTAGACGAGGTATGTGGCAAGAGTATCTCTTTGGGTGTCATCAATCAGGCATGGGGCTTGAGTGCTCATGTTTTGGGGTGGGAGGGGTTGTGGGTGGGGGGAGGGTGTGTGTGGGGGGGAGAGGGTGCTGGTGGGGGGACGGGCCTGGGGTGCGGTGCAATGGGGAAGGGGCAGACTATTTATTATTTATTTATTTTATTTATTTATTGGATTTGTAGAGCACCTGGATCACCCCCGAAGCTGCTGGCGGACTGAGGAAGATGATAAAGCAGGGAGGCCATGAGAAGTTTTCTGAGGTGCAGATAATCTGTGCATTGCATCAGGTGTATGGGGAGCTGGTTCCAATGCAGGGGAGCGAGGTAGGAAAAGGATTTCCCACCTAGCCTAGCTTTCCTAACCCGTGGGACTTGGAGAAGTGATTTGCTGCAAGACCTGGGAGCCCTTGAGGGGGTATAAGGCTTGAGCTTCCTAGAGATGTAGGAAGGGCCTTTTTTGTGCTAGGCTTTATAGACCGTGCAGCAAACCTTGAACTTGACACTCTTGCGAATTGGAAGCCAGTAACGTTTTTGTAGCAAGATAAGGGACGGGGTTGTGAATGGAGAATTCGTGATGAGTCACGCAGCAGTATTCTGAACCACCTGTAACCTGCTAAGGGATGACTCATTCGCAGAGACCAGGAGAGCATTGCAATAATCAGGATGGCTCATTACCATGGTGTGAATGAGAGTTTTCCAAGTATAGTCTGGCAAGAGAGGGAAGACTCATCGTACAGGCCTAACACGTAGAAGCAAGTGCTTGCTGTATGGGCAACATGCTGAGGGTTTTGGGGTTAGGGGAAGGGACAAGGGCTACCGGCCACCAATCTGGGGACCAGAGAAGAGGGGTGTCTTTAAAAAGCACCATCTCTGTTTTTCCTGCTTTAAGTTGTAGAAAATTACTTTTCATCCAATCTGCCATAGCAGTCATTCCTTCAGAGAAAGCGTACAAAGCTGATGAGGAAGATTTGTTGAAGGAGAAAAGAAGCTGGATGTCATCAACATAGGAAATGGACAGGAAACCACAGGACCTGACAAGGTTGGCCAAGGGGGCAATGTAGATGTTGAACAATGTAGGGCTCAAACAAGAGGCCTGAGGGACACCCTTGGTCAGTTCCATCGTCTTAGACCGAAAGGGTCCTAGATTGACGGTCTGAGTGAAGAGGGACAGGAAGCTGGACATCCACTGTAAGGCAATTCCACTAAGTCCTATCTTCTTCAGTCTCTTGAGCATAATCTGGTGTGACACCATGTTGAATGCTGCAGAGAGGTCCAACAGCACAAGGATGGTGGAGTGACCACTGTCTAGGGTCAGTCTGATGTAATCTGTGACCTCTAGTGGGGCCAACTCCGTACTGTAGTTGGGCCTAAAACCAGATTGAGAGAGAAGTCTAGACAGTTATTGTTTTCGACATGGGCGGATAGATGTTGATTAATGTATTTTTCCAAGATTTTGCTTAAGTGCGGTAAGAGGGAGATGGGTCGGAGATTGGAAAGTTCTCCAATGGAAGCCTTAGGATTTTTCTGAATAGGAATGACCTGTGCCACCTTCTAGGCCTGCGGAAGGTGACCCTCTTTCATGAAAAGGTTGAGGATAGTGCCTACAGGAGTAAAGAGTTCATTATAGATGGAGGAGGCTACTTTTGCTGAGATAACAGATTTAAACAAACGGAGTAAGGCGGCTGCCACCTCATTTGACGTAGGAGGAAAGCTATCAAGCAATTGTGGAATGATGTAAGTGGGTAGGGAGGAAGGGGTGTGATCAATAGTTGACTCCCAGATATGATAAAAAAAATTGGGAAGTACTGGGCGATGTTGTCACACAGGGCTTGAGAAGAGGTCTCAGGATTTTCGCAGGCCTTAGGGCTGGTGAAGGATTTCAGTATCTGAAATAGGGTTTTGGCGCGTTCTCTGCTTTGTTTAACTGATGAGCGATGAACATTTTCCGAGCTTCTTTTATATTTTTGTGATAAGAGGAGAGAGCAATCTTAAAATTATCTTTGTCCCCTGGTTCTTGGGACCTTCTCCAGCGTCTCTCCAGGTTTTTGCAATTCCGTTTTTCAGCGGGCAGTTCAGGAGAGTACCATGCTGATTGAGGGCGGCTGGCTGTATTTGAAAATGTTTTGAGAGGCACATACAGAGAGATTACACATACAGGTGGACAAAAACAGCAGAGATGTGACTTAAAGGGGATAGGATACGAGTTGCCAGGGTCTTCGTGTCCTGGCCGTGTGGTTGCATTGGGGTGAGAGAGTAGTTTGATGGTCAGGCGTAAGGCTAGATATGAGTATGTTACGAATAGCAACTAATAATCTCTGAGGTTTAAATGATGATAGAAAAAGGTGGAGAATTGCATCAGAGCTTCAATTGTTAAAGTTGATATTATTTGTCTTCAAGAGACTCACATTGAGGATCACAATGACAGCTTCTTGACTCTCTTCATTTTAAGTTAATTGGGGGGACATCAGATGGGACAGGCACATGTGGAGTTGCAGTACTCAAAGGGGGGATAAAGGGCTGTTAGACAGATCCAGCATAAAGGCCCAAGGAGAGTATTCAACAAAAGAGTTATGCTATTCCTCAGAAATGAGAGTCAGATATAGGGAACAATAAACCAACCTGACCAGAGTAGTTCAAGGTTGGGAATCCATTTTATTGGATCATAATGCCCTCACACACCCTGTTTGGTGTCATGCTTCATCATTCGGCTGCTCCTCATCTGGTCGGCGGTGCAATACCCGACGGGCTCCCTATAGTGGGGGCACTTTTACAGGGATCTCTTTCCAACAGCCGTTAGGTGAAGTGGGGGTGAGGGGCCTGGTGCGTGTAGATAAATGTGTATTCCAGGAGTGAGTGACACATGCTTCAAACATGGGCTAGGATGGGAACAAATATGCTGCAGGTGGTGGGTCAGGTCCAGGGGAACATGGTTGCTAAAAACGACTAATAAAAGTCAAAATGCACATGAAAAAAGACATCTGCAGGTTTATTTCCTCTCAACATAAAAATCCTCAATCCATATATGTTTGGGCAGTGCAGTTCTTATCTGACTGCGTACTGATGACCCCAAGGAGGTTGTTTTAAGCGCAAGAGGCTCGCGATCAATTTATTTAAGAGCCTTTCAGGGTCACCCAAATGCTAATGAAGGTGTGTAGCACAGTTATGCCACAGTCACACTGTTGGAAAAGCTAGTGCCTCGCGATGCCCTCTGAGCTGTCACAATGCACACATAACTACCGCTGGAAACGCCTCTGATGTTTGAAAGGTGAGACACACAGACAATGCTTTTGACTGGTTCCATTTTATTTGAATAACATTCCTAATTGAAGGTGGAATATCTCCAGGCTAATGTACCTGCTGAAGATATCTGTATAACTAACAGCTTCGAATTCTTAACGGGCTGTCTCGTCAGGTTATGCTTCTAAGGTTGATACACTTGTTAACTTTAAGTTGGTAAACATCAACAACTTGTAATAATTTCAATTCAATTCAATTCAATAAAGTCTTTATTTCGATTAATCATCATAAAAGACATGATCATCCAAAGTTAAAACAGATACTCTTTCTCTTAAAATACATCATATAAATAAGTGGAAATTAAACAAAACTATTCCAGATCGACATGAATTAATAAATATATATGTATACATGTTAAAACAGGATTTTAAAATATGAAATTGATATGTAAAAACAACATGCAGTCTTCGATTTAACAACAAGTGCGTTAAAAAGAACAGATTATCTACTTTACAGTACCAGGATGGTGCAAATCATCACTCATACTCCAACAAAGTAAGGTCCATCATTACTCTATAACAGTGGTCTTCAAACTTTTTGATGTTGAGACCCCCTTGTCAAGCCTTTTTAGGCGTAGGGACCCCCTCTGACAAAATTTTCCAGAAACTGGTTCTCCTCATCATCAGCATCTATTGACAACCATAAATGTCCCTGTTAGACCTGGCATCCTTTGGCATTTTCCCCTTGTTTTTTTTCCTTTCTGACCTTCTTATGAAATACAGTGATTCCAGTCCTTTTTCCATCACAAATTGCTGCCCAGCACCAACGTAGCAGGATTGTTTTTGTACTGGAAGAGGCAACTTATTTCACCAAAACAATCCTGAGGGGCGTTTTCCTATTTCTATGTGAGCTGCAGAATGCAGCACACATGGAAAGATGAAAAAACAAGGAGAAATGAAAACATTTCTCCTTGTTACGCTTCTACTGGAGAGGCATCAGTTTTTGGAGCTGCCCCAGGTTTACATGATTTTGTAAATAGGGGGCAGCATCAAAATCCATGGGCTTTGCGTGGGAACCCCACGCAAAGCCCATGGAACACCTCCTTGATGCAGAGTACGGCAACGCAGTGACTTGCGCAGCTATGTCTTTCCCCATATCTATGAGGCAATGCAAAGCCATGCAGGGTGATTTTGCACTGCCTCATTGGTATGGTTGAGATGCTACACCGCCGGAGCATCAAAAAAAGTGATGCTTTGGCGATGCAAGTCTCTCATACATAAGCCCAAAATATTCTGTATGTTTTTTAGGTCTTCACCTTCAGTTATCTACATATAAAATAATGGGCAGCGTAATTCAAAAATAAATATAAAAAAGTTATTACTCAGTGGGAAATGCACTGTAGAACATTATAATGGTAAACATCCTTTACAACGCAACTTTTACCACGCAGTGCCTTTACGACGCAACTATTACAACGCATGTCATTACAACGCATAGCGCTGGGGGGCGCTCTAGGATAGGGAATAGATTTAATTTACTATCCAACACCTTCCCTACTATCCACGGGGACTGGAGTTGGAAAAGTAAATTAAACTATTCACTATCCAGCACCCCTTAACACTATGCGTTGTAACAGCATGCGTTGTAACAACTGCGATGTAAAGGCATGCATGGTAAAACCATGCGTTGTAATGTCATACATCCCATTATACCATTTCTAATAGTTAATGCACTGCAGAGGTCTGTGTGTAACCAGAGAACCATAGCATTAAATCTTGATTGGTGCAGTGGAGAATAGTGATGTGTATTTTAGTGGTATGAAGTTACAGCCTGTGATGGAAAGCACTGTGAATATGTAAGTCAATTGTTTATACTTGCATTACACACAGGGTAAGATAGAATGCTGCAAAACGTGCAAATAGTTTTAAGATAAAATGGTGCTATCTAAATGTAGATTTTAATAATCCCAGAGTGTATGTAATGCAGTTTTCTTTTTTATATAACTGCCCCTTCAACACCTCATTAGGGGCACTAAGGGCTGTGTAAATGCATTAAAGGTAAAAGCAAGAACTTCCCAGCCCAGTTGTTAACTCTTTGCACTTCCACTCAAAAAACACACCTTCGTCTTTACAAAGAAACAGAACTGCTCCCAAGCATCCTTTACACTTGCGAATTAACTGATAAGGCGCATTTGCCTTTCATTCAGGCAAGCAGATGATAACGATCTCAATTAGCGACCGTAGCTATCTTTTTGCCGGGACAAGTAAAGCTGGGGAATCTGCGATCCCCTTCCTAGAACTCCACGACCCCCCTGGGGGTCCCTCCCCACAGTTTGAAGATGTCTGCTCTATAACCTACATTACCCCCCCCCCCTTTTGTTATGAATGGCCCATGCCCAGCTCAAGAACTTTGACACACCAATCACAGTGAGGGCGGTGGTATCTGATTTTAAAATTCTTCTTGCAACCATCGCCGATCTTGTATTCATAGGCAAGCATACAGGTTTAAGCCATTTTATCCTCGGCAAGTGAAAAGCAGGACAAGCGAATAGGAGATGATCTATGTTCTCACTATGTCCCTGACAAAATATGCACTTGTCGCTTCTGGCGGGATTCCATTTGCTTGTAAAGCATCTTATTGGCAGTGTGCCTATTCTAAACTGTTGGGAGAGCTTCCGATCATAAGGCTTAGTGATAAGAACCCAATAGCCTTCAAAACCAACCTCGTCCTTAATGTCAAGGAAATCCCTCAACAATGACTGCCTTATGTGGGAAGAGAATCTCTTGCTTTTAACCAGTTCCCAATAGGCTGCTCTGTAGGGCTTCTTCGATGGAAATTCCATAGCCGCAGGATGTTCCCATAGGTTGCTCATCCCCATCTCGGACAATAAGGACCTAATGTTGTTTAATCATGGGATCTTATGTGATCGTCTCAAGCTCCTCACTCCCAGTAAGACCTTGGCATACAGAGAGAGCTCTGGTGTAGACCAGAGCCGCCTCCAGAATGCCAACAGTCTATAACGCTCTACGTCTTCAATGGTGTGACAACCCAAATCTAGGTAAAGAGGTAATAAAGGAGAAGATTGTGGGAGACCAACTATCGATCTTGCAAACTTATTTTGGGCTGTGGTAAGAGGGGATAAATGATCAAAGCCCCATAACTCTGCACCGTATATTGTAGCTGGGCTAATTTTAGTTGTGTACATTTTTAATAAGGGGGCAATAGGCTTTGTTTGGGAGAGCCTAAATTCCTTAAGCAGGGCACCGACTAATTGCGCGTGTTTTAATGGTGGCATCTCTACTTGGGGCTTCCAACTGAGTTTGCTACTAAATGTAACACCCAAGTAGGTAAACACATCTGTCTGCTCCAATAAAGCACCGTCCATATATACACTTGCTCTGATGGTCTTAGATTTATGGAGCACCATAAACTTTGTCTTCCCTACGTTAACCACTAGCTCATGTTCGCGGCAAAACACCTCAAAACAGGACAGTGCCGCCTGCAGCCCCTGTCTCGTCTTGGATATAAGCAGGATGTCGTCCGCGAACATGAGCAATGGTATTTTCATGCCCGCTATCATTGGGGCGTCAGTTGGATGATCTAGGAAGTACTGGACTACCCTGTTTATAAATAAGGAAAACAAAGTGGGTGCCAACACGCACCCTTGTCGAACCCCTTTGGACACCATAAACCTCTCTGTGGTCTCTCCTGGTTTGCCCCAACAAACCTTCGCATAAGTTGCATCATGAAGTTTAACCAATATAGCCACCAAACCTGGAGGCATCCCCATTGTCAGCAGTGCCATCCACAATTTCCCCCGAGGGACGAGGTCAAAGGCGGATTTCAAGTCCACAAAGGCCGCATAGAGTGTGCCCCCGCCTATGACCACTTCCTTTCAATAGATTAATACAAACCTAAAGGCCTAATCAATAGTGCTTGTGTGTGACCGAAACCCTGCCTGCAGTGGTGTTAGGATATCGGTTTTGGTCATCCAACCCTGTATTCGCCCTAGCACTAGTCTGGCTACGATCTTCTGACCTGCGTCTATGAGACTTATCGGTCTATAGTTCCCTGGTTCTGATCGATTCCCCTTCTTGTAGATCGCAATATTTCGGCGCCAGGCCAGGTTTCTGGAAGCGGGTCACCATTCGCAATGGCATTAGCCAAAAACTTTAAATATGGGACCCATAAGTCTTTATCCTGAATTAATAAATCTGCAGGAATACAGTCGGGCCCTACTACTCAGAATTATTTTTAACACAGACTCAACCTCGGTGCTAGTAAAATTCAGTGGTTCGTCGGTTAGAATAATCTGGGGGGGCTCCTCACTTCTATGTGTGGACTTAAACTGTGCCTCAAAAAATGTCACCCTCTTTTCTGGAACAACATGGTTACTCGGTGTCTGAGACTGCATTCCGTTCCCCCATTGGACCAAGTGCCAGAATTGGGTCATGTTCCTCCCATTGCATGCCAACAACAGGTTCTGCCATCTCTCTTCGTCCCACCCTCTCTTCGCCTGTTTCTGCACTGTCTTATAGTTTGCTCTAGACTTTTTAATATTATCCTGTACCCTAGATCTAATGGCCTTCACAAGGGCTTTGTAACCCCTCCTGCATGCGTTATTATACCAAGTACTTCGCCTCAGGGGCTATACTTGCTAAGCCGACATTTTTTAATGAAGAACTTTTTCAAGTTCTTAAAAAGTTCTTCATGAATACCCGGTAGGGTGACATTTATCTCCTCCTTAAACACACAGTCCAATTAATTTCATAAAGATAGTTCAGTTTAAATTAGCAATTACAAATTCTGTCACATATAAATAACTCGCTATACGGGGTTAAGGAGAGACCAGCCTTTGGGGGTTCTGGGGTTAGTCAGATAAGAACTCTCAAGGCTCTGGTCGGATGGTCTGTACCCAACATGCCACACATCCACTCATTCCAGTCCATGTGTTAGCTCAGCAGGTTCACCTGCTGCTGCAGGCATCTGCTTGGAGATTATTTGTCTAGCTCTCAGAGTGCCCCATTGAGTTCACCTGCCTGCTGCTGAGGTCTGCGTATACTCTCACGTCACAGGTAACTCAGTGGGTTGCATGCTGGGTGATAGGATGCATATGTAAAAATGTAATCACGTTTCCTCTTCAGCCGCTGGGTTGCAATGTTGCATCCTTCTACACTGTACCTAATAAGTATCTTTGGATTGGGGAACAGGTCCACTTGAAGCATGTGGGTCTTTAAAAAATGGACAAGTATGGACAATAATGTATGTGTCAACCGTCATTCTTAAAATGTATACACTTTTACCTAAACAACAGAGACGTATACACTGATGTATGGAATGCATTTACTATCCTTCCCCAGTCCAGCAAGTAGAAGGGGGGATTTTACGCCAACTCTGTCTCCTTGAGTGACCCCTCCCCGCACCCCTGCAGTCTGATCCCAACAAGGATCAATCTATTAAAAGCAGGATTTTTCCCAAGAACCTGTACCTGGTGTCTAGGCCTGCCGCAGCTGCTTTGAGTGCTAGAGAGCTGGACAGCAGCGGCACGACAATATCACCCTCGGACCAAAGTCTGCGAACAGCGCCACAGATACAGGGGCCTCAGTTCATGGAAAGAGTAACTGACATACGTAATGCCTTCTGCGCCAGGACTGCCTCATGTGACCCCGTGCGGGACAACCTTCATAGATTTCTTTTAGTGGTTACTGATAAAGTAGCCCAGACGGTTGCGGCATTTATGTGTTCATTGCAGAACGTTTAGATGTCTGTCTACGCTATACATCCCAATCCGACTTACATCGAGTGAGGTTAGGGGAGCCCGGAGCAGGCTCCACCCCTTTCACAAGAGTTTGAGAGATCTCCCACAGAACAAAACGTAGAACAAGGCGGACAGCAGGATGGTCCATCGGAGCAGCTCTACTCTCAAGTCAGCAAGGCAGCGTAACTAGGCACCCAAGCAAGCTCCGCAGCCACACAGGTGGTGCTCTAAGGCCTATGAGCGAACAGACAACGAGTCACAGCGGTGCCCGGGGGCAATATGCTCACAATCCTGCAGGCTGAGAGGTGATATTTTCTGCCGAAGGGTGAGGCTGCAAGTTCAGACCGCGCACCACTGTGATTGCTGTGAAATGTGCGCAGGGTCTGAACACGAGCGTGTTCAGACCCTGCCGGGATGGGAGCCTGCTGGGAGCTGCCTGGGAAGCAGCAGTAAAGACAGGGAGCAGACAGGAAATGGATAATGGAAGTATAACAGAAGGGCAGGAGCAGTGAGTGAAAGAAGAGAGGAGGAGGTGTAAAGAAAAGGAAGATGAGAAGACCAGGATTAGGTAGGAAGGAAAAGAAAGGAGACAAGACAATGACAAGCATTGGCCGCACGGCCGTAAAAGTAAAGTCGCACGGCCGCGAAATGAAATAATAAAAAAAAAACGCGAGTGGTGACGCGAGTGGTGCTCACACGCGTCACCGCAAGTGTTACCTTGCCGGCCAGCAGCTTGCTATTACGCGCACGCACGCGCGCTCTTGTGCGCGTGATAGTAAGCTGGTCGCCGGGAAAATAGTACTTTTTAAAGCAGCTACTAAATGTCTCGGCCAAGGCAGCGCATGCGCCGGATCAGGCCGAGACCTAAAAAGGAATGTGTCCATGTGTAACGTAACCGGTGCTCTTGTAAAGCGCTCCAATACCTTCAGGTCGAGTTGGCGCTATATAAATCTGCAAAAAATAAAAGAAATGTTTTGTAGTCAGACCCCGTATTGTGAAACTTCGTGACAAAATTGTCAAGTGTTGGGTACAGATGTTCCTGCTGCTAACTTCGTAAGTTATCCCTCGTAAATAATGACATTTTATTAGCGCCACTCCTTCAAACCTATACTGAAACAACAACGTTTGCAATCCGATGTCCTCTCATTGGCTGTCCCGCAGTGCAGTGGATAATAAATGTTGTCCGCGGCTCATTCCCACATTCGTAGATGAGATCCAAACTTTTTCAGAAAAGCTTTTTGATTCAAAGCAAGAGAACATTCAACCTCTTTCGAAAACTACGCTGAAAAACAGCAAAAAGGATGTTGATAGGAAGCCAGATCAATACTTAAAGAATGTGCACTTCTGCAGTTGAACGACGGTGATATTACATTAAAAAGGAAGCAACTACCTTTTTGACATTGACAGCTAGGATTTCATTTTGCATTTTGCATTTGAATTAATATTTTTAATTTGCGCATTGCGTATAATTCTCTTCATTAGTACCCTGGCAATACTTTACAGTTGCTTGTCGCACAAAGCATTCCAACTCCAGCACAGATCTGTCGATGTTTGTTATTGATTCCTCCAGGGCAGAGGCGCTCACTTTGTGATTGTCTTTCGTCTTCAGCTGCGTGCCACCAGTGTGTTCCGCACTCAAAAGCGAGGCTCTGCTGCCAACGTGGAAATCTATCCAAGCAAAAGTTACATAATGCGCATTTATTCCTTTTTTTCCACTCCATGATATTCAAGGTTCTTTTTTTGCAGTGCGAACTCTTTCTCAATGCATTTCAGATCTCCAGAACCTGTGTAAGGGCATTGTTCAGTTTCACATATGTTTGTGTCATTGGGAAATGAGTTACATTTTTAGACATCTAGGGTCAGATGTAGGACCAATTTTAGCACGCGCAAACGAGTTAGCAACCAATTTGCACATGCTAAAATTGGACTGGCCATGTACAAACACAATTGTGCGAGTCGGAAGTGAATTGCGACTCGCAAAAAAGTCTTTAGAGACTCTCTATTTGGAAGGGGCGTTCCCTTCCAAATAGCGACTCTCTAACCCATGTACGAATGTTTTGCGACCGCAATTGCGGTCGTAAAAAAACACTCGCAAATTACCACCCTCTTCAAGGCGGGTGGTAATTGAGCCGCAAATGGGAAGGGGTCCCCAGGGGACCCCTTCCCCTTTGTGACAGGTTCTGAAAATATTTTTTAAAGGCAGGCAGTGGTCACAGGGAACACTACCTGCCCTTAAAAATGAAAAGAAAACGTTTTTTTTAAATGTATCCCTTTTTTTAAATGTATTCTGTTTTCCTTTAAGGAAAACTGGCTGTATTAAAAAAAACTGTTTTATTTAAAAGCAGTCCCAGACATGGTGGTCTGCTGAGCCCAGCAGGCCACCATACCTGGGAGGCATGCCATTCCCAATGGGCTCGCAAATTGCGAGAGGCATGAACCTCGCAATTTGCACATGGGAAATTGCGCCTCACAAACTGCGACTCGCAAAAGAGTTGTAATTTGTTAGGTGCAATTTTGTTGGTTGTACATCTGGCCCTAACTTTCCAGCCCAAAAATGTATAGAATCATGAAACAGATCCACGTCTATTTCCAGGCCACACCTTCATGTTTATTATGATCAGTTCCCTATTGCCTGTAGAAAAACGCATGTAAAGTAATATCTCATAAACAATAAAACATCAAAAACAAATATTTTTGGTTAACCAAACTAAGGTTATGTATGAATCATATCTGTGCACTAGATTTGCTTACCAAGGACCAGGTGTATGACATTGTGTGTCTGCAATTCCCGAGTAGCGGATTTTAGCAACTCCCTATTAGGAAATCACAAACTGCGATGTTTGACACTGTCAGCGATTCACAGTGGCTCGCATGTGGACCTGCCTCATCAGGAGGCAGGTCGCAGTTTGTGACCCATTGTGACTGGCTGCGATCACAGGGATGGTGGCCTGCTGGGGTCAGGAGACCACCATGTCTGTGGTTGCTTTTTAAGAAAGCAATATATTTTTAGGTAAAGCAATCCGTTTTCCTTCAAGGAAAACAGGCTGCATTAAAAATGAAAAGCTACCTTTTCATGTTTTCAAGAGTAGGCAGTGGTCCATGGAACCACTGCCTGCTCTTAAAAAATGTTGGCGCCCCCATTCACAAAGGGGAAGGGTTCCTTTGAGGACCCCTTCCCATTTGCGAATGGGTTACCACCAACTTGAAATTGGTGGTAACTGCGATTGTTTTGCAGTCACATTCCTAGTCGCAAAACATTTCTACAAACCAGTGCGACTCGCTATTAGGAAGGGAAGGCCCTAACGCACCCCTTCCTAACAGCGACTCGTAAACCCTATATTTGTGAGTCGGTAATATGTTACTGACTCTCAAAATAGGGTTTGTACATGGCAAAAAGAATTTAACCTGTCGCAAACGGCCCGAGTGGTAAAATGCTTCGTACATCTGGCCCTAACTGCTCTCAGTATTCTAGCTATATTTGCAAGGAAGACACTTGTTTTTTTCATTTTATCTATTTATTGAGCATTTCAAGGCATAAAAAACAGTGCAACAATAAGAAATAGCTTCATCCCCAAAGAAAATGCAATCAATAACATGAAGTTCATTTGATGGTGGTATTCTTTTTTTTTTAAGTTCAAAATATTTTATTGAAGTTTCATAGATATGAACAACTACTGACGACATTACAAAAAATAGCATCATTTGGCAATTATACCTATATTGTACATATAGAACACTCTCCTAGAATAAAAACACAGTAGGTAAATATATAAAATACATGGATGTGAACAAAAAAAAAAGAAGGAAAGGAATGGAAGGGAGGAGGAGGAACACTATATGATTAATCATCATACTTATACAGAGCTACTATAATTATATCATAAGAAGAAACATTTTGAGATAAAAATAAAATTAACAGAAGAAATACAACTTTAAGATGATGAATATAAATCCACTGGTGACCAAAAAGACTGATAAGAAATTGAGTTATGATGAATCCCATTCATGGATAATTGAGCACCTCTTCTGGTTAAAATAACCCACGACCACCAAGCATGAACAGATAATGGAGATACATTTTTCCAACTAGGAGTAATTGACTTTAAAGCAGCTGATATCAGAAAATTAAAAGTTTACATTCCAACTCTTATAAATTCAATGAAATAATAGAGGATTTACATATTATTAATTGATAAGAGACCTCAATGTGGATATTGAAAATCTTTTTTATAACGTCCCAAACTTCAGAATAAAATTTACCAATTAAAGGACAATCAAAAACATATGTTGTAATGACCCAGTAGATAATTTACAATGCCAACATTCTGCAGAGGGAAGAAGTTTTGCCTTATATAAGCGTGAAGGAGTCCATACACAGTTGTATAAGATATAAGAATTTGTTTGGTATATTGAAACAGGTAACCAACCAGATATGCTATTTAGCCAAATGTCCCTCCATATATCAATAGATAAGGAAAGTGAAAGTTCATTATTCCAAAAAGTTGAAATCATTTGTAAATTGCTACCTAAAGTATCAGATAATGTTTTATATAAAATAGAAACTCCATGAGATGAAAGAGAGATCATTTGAATGTAAGTTGGTAAATCAGCTTTAACATTAGAGGGGACATCATTGGGAAAGGAATCTAAGATTGAATTACATAAACATTGATATTTAATAAAATCAGGTTTACATAAACCAAATTTTGTCTGTAACGATTGAAAAGAAATGAAGGTATTGTTGAAATAAACATCTTTAAGATAGAAAATACCAGCTTTAATCCATGAATACCAACATCTAATATTTCTATTCAATTTGATAACGCTACTATGCCAGAGAGATAATTCATCAGTATGATTCACAGAAAGAAGAAAAATTGAATCAAGATCATTAAATACCATTTTAGTGGATTTAATAATAGCTGATTGTCGAAAAACTGAGGCTTCATTAGACATGGATACCAAAGTAGGTAAAGGAAACGGAGAAATTATTGACCTCTCAATGCATAACCATGCAGGAGGAATAATTAAAGGAGAATTGAAAAACCATAATGAACTTTGTTTTAAAATAAAAGCTTTATGATACAAAAAGAAATCTGGAATTCCAAAACCTCCATTACGCTTAGGTACTTTTAATTGTTTATAACTAGTACGAGAAGGCTTATTGTTCCATAAAAACTTTGACAAAAATGTATCAACATCTTTGTAAAACTTTAATGGAAATTGTGTAGGAATCATAGCAAGAGTGTAAAAGATTTTGGGAACAATAGTCAGTTTTACGGAATCCATTCTGCCCCACCATGTAAGATGTAGTGACACCCATTTATATGTCTTGTTTTTAATATAATTTAAAAGAAAATCACAATTTAAATTTATTGTTGATTTGAGAGAGGAAGAAAATAAGATTTCAAAATATTTTAACTTTTTTTTGCCAAACAATTTCACGCATGGGAAGCATGTCAGGGGTGCAATAGACATTTAAGGGGGAAAAAAAATCTGTTTTATTAGTATTTAAAGTGTAACCAGAAACTTTAGAATAATTCTCTATAATATCCATTAAGGGTGGGAAGGAAGCTAAGGGATCACTTATAAATAAAAGCACATCATCCGCATAAGCAAGGGATTTTACCATAACATCATTAATATTGATCCCTTTAATATTATCACAATTTCTTATAGAAATAAGAAAAGGTTCAATGGCAATCAAAAATAACAGAGGAGAAAGAGGGCATCCTTGTCTTGTGCCTCTGAAAAGCGAAAATTGATTCAATATTCGACCATTAATAAACAGACGGGCCATAGGGGATGAATATACAGCTGAAATCATGCAAATAAAATGATCTCCAAAATTAAAGGATGATAATGTAGAAATGAAAAATTGCCAATGAATCTTATCAAATGCCTTTTCAGCATCCAAAGCTAAAATTCCAGAGGGTAAGGAAATGGTAGAGCTCTGTTCAATAATATGTAGTAGAGTTCTAGTATTGTTAGCAGAATATCTATTCTTCATAAACCCAGATTGGTCAGGATGTATAATAGAATGTAATATAGGGGCTAGTCTAGAAGCAAGTATTTTAGCATATAATTTGCAATCTTAAATAATTAAAGATATAGGACGATAGTTAGACACAAGAGGGGGATCTTTATCTGGTTTCGGAAGCACTATTATTAAAGCTTCTGCGATCCAGAAGTATCTCGTTCCCAGCTAGAGAACCTAATACATTCTATTTTTTCTACCAGCCAGGGAATTTCTAATTTTTACAATCACATATATAGGTCCCTACACTTCTCTGACATCACTGCACCACACATAGCCTATTGTCAGAACAACTAGTGCTCCCACGTAGCTCGTAGGTCGTAGCACGCCCCACCCCGTAGAGGGACGGGAAGACCCCGACGATGAAGCATGACACTAAGGGGCTTCTTAGTGTGTGAAGGGTATTTTAAAAGTACTGTTTGTGAAATCTTGGGTAGCTTACATGAGGTTAAACAGGAATCAATTAAAGGCTCATCCTGAAAGTCGGGTTTATTATATAATGTAGAATAGAAATTCAAAAATTCATTAACAATATCATTATGAAAAAGAGCAATGTGACCATTGGGACTGTGGATGGAGTTAATTTGAGTTTTATCTTTTTTAATGCGCAAATAATTAGATAATAGCTTTCCAGATCTGTTGGCGTTAAAACTAAATCTGGCCTCAGCATTCGAAATTTGGAACCCAGCTCTTTTACTAAGTAGAGAATTAAATTCATAGCGTAATTTTTGTAACTTAAATTTATACTGAGGATTGCTGGATGTTATAAAAAGTCATTCAAATTTTGCAATCTGTGTCTGAAGGAGTTTAGACTTTGCGTGAAAGGTTTTATTTTCATGGGCCATAATAGATATAGTAACGCCCCTAATATAAGTTTGAAAGCATCCCATCTAGTAATCATAGATGTAGAACCTTCAGGGTTGAATATAAAATATTCTTGAATTGTCGATAACAGTTTAAGTTTATTATAGTCATTTAAAATTATACCATCATTCATTCTCAATCTAGTTTGTTTAATAAAATTGGAGTCTAAAGTCAAAACCAAAGAAATCATAGCATGATCTGATGCATCAAAGTTGCCAATAGAAGGAGCAGTTATTGAACTAATGAGTTGCCTAGAAACCAAAAAGCAATCAATTCTAGAATAGGAATTGTGAGGATTTGAGAAAAACGTAAAACATTTTTCCGTAGAAAAATGTAACCTCCAAATATCAGCTAACTTAGTGGCTTGAATAAATGATTTGAAAGCAAAATAATCTTTGGAAGGGTGAAACTTAGCCATTGCTAATCTATCCAATAAAGGGTCAGAAATAACATTAAATTCTCCTCCAACAATTAAAGGGGCATTACCAATATTTAGATCCTCACTAGTAAGATTAGTCCAAAAATCTGGGCCATCTTCTGTAGGACCATAAACATTTAATAAAAATAGACATGTCATGAACTTTAATTTTAACGATAATGAAGATACCATTCTTATCAGAAGTTTTACTTAAAATTTGACGATGCAATTTTTTAGCAAATAAAATTGCTACACCATTTTTCTTACCATTCGCAGGAGAAGAGACAATAACATCTACCCATTTCTTCGTCATATAATCTAAAATTGTATCATTTATATGAGTCTCTTGTATAAAGCAAACATCTGCTTTGCAGCTATTGAAATAATCAATCATTTTGGTACGTTTAACTGGATGGCGCAAGCCTTTCACATTTAATGAAACTACTTTAATTTTGTGTAAATTAGCCATAACAGAGGAAAGACGAAAAGAAATCAAGAAGAGGAAATTAAAGGTAGATCAAAAGAATGAGAAACAGGTAGCTCCAAGGATGCAGAAAAGAAATAATAAAGGAGAAAACAATGAAAAAACGACAAACAGAACACATAAATGTGAAATGTGAAACGCTCACACGCTTTACAAGCATGACCGAAACCGCTGGAACCCTTCCTAAAGAAAATCAGAAGTGAGTCAGAAAAGACATAACTGGTAAAAGCCACGTAGCAGAATCATTGGTATCATTGAGTGCTGCAACTGTTGATCCAGGAAGTGTCGCAAATTTTCTGGACGATGAAAAGATTAAAAAAAGTTATCCTTCCAAACGGGCATCGTTGACAGGTCAAAAAGACCTTATTTGTAGCCTAAACTCCGTAATTGAGGACGGATAGCAGTGAAGTATTTGCGAATGGAAACAGTTTCCTTGGCAAAGTCCTAATGGATGAACATTTTGTTCCCATTAACCATCAATGAAGGTATTCCTCTAGATGCTTCCCTGATGAGGACCAAATGGTGATGTCGGAGAACTTTAAAAATCATTTGTTGTGGGTTTCCTGTGAGAGGGAATCCTATGAGCCTTCTCAACCTCAATTTTTTCTGGAAATTTAATTTGTAAAAGACCAGGCAATAAGGACTCCGAATATAATCTAAAGTTATTTACCTCAACATCTTCAGGCAAATTAAATATGCGTAAATTATATTGTCTGTTTCGATTTTCCAAGTCCAACAATGCTGAACTCATAGGTGACATTTTTGCCACAAGTGGGGAAAAAGAGTCAAGTTTGACCTTATTATCTTGAATTTTAATGGAGTTATCCGAAATTTTCATTGACAGGCTAGCTTTCAGAAGCAATAGTATCTGTATTGATTCGAAGAGCTTGAATTTCCTCCAATATTAAAGATAGTGAGGGTTCTGATGACTCTACTACTTTAGATTTAGCAGGAGGAGGAGAAACTTGTTGTCTTCTTTTATTATTCATGGTACTTTTATTTTCCATTTTGAAGTAAAAAGCACCAAAAATATAATTGCAGCAGTAAAGTAGAAGAAAAACAAGCAAAAACTGTGAAGAAAGCCAAAAAAAAAAGACTGGTGCACCAGCTAAAATGGGTAGGGGGAGTGGCTAGGCCCAAGCCAGGCCCTTTCCTGACAAATCACACCGCTGCCCCGCATTGCTCTCCTCACGTCTTTTTGCACAGAGCACATGCCACATACAATAAACATTTAAACCATACAACCCATTCCAACCTCTCTGCTGTGTGAATTGTCTTTTAAGATTAGCCTAGAAATAGGTAAAATGTCTCTTATGTTAGGATCAGTTTACCACTCCTTACTGCAAAAATGTTGACGTGTTTCTGCCGATTTTACTGCACCCTTAGTGTCGAGTCACTACAGCATTCATCAGGACCATCTGGATCACCTTCAAAAACCCTCCAGTCCTATTTTAGATTTTACTGGGTAGTTCCCTATTGGCAAAGGGTTGCGTAACTTACACTCATGATGGCTCGAGTTCCATCAGTAAGTGAACTCGAAGTGGGTTGAGAGTTTGAGTGGCTCCCTGTAGTCACACATTTATCAAGGTGAGACCGCTGCCCCGCATTGCTCTCCTCACATCTTTTTGCACAGAGCACACGCCACATACAATAAACAATTAAACCATATAACACATTCCTACCTCTCTGCTGTGTGAATTGTCTTTTAAGATTAGCCTAGAAATAGGTAAAATGTCTCTTATGTAATGAAAAAATTAAAGTACATATGTACTTTCATAGAGTGGCTTTGGTTCAGACACTTTCACCCATTTATCTGTTCATCTGTACATTGTACTTATACCACCACGCCATACATCATAGGGTCAGAGTACTTCAGTCATTGGCTGTCTTGAACTGTGAATGGTGGCATTTTTCCTGGTCAAGTGTGCATATCTCCTTAAAAAGAAGTGTATTTCAGGACAAAGAATGGTGGGCCAATACGTTATTTTGCCAATTTGTTTTTGCATTCTTTCTATATCTGTTCCGAGTACACCTCTCTGTCAAAAAGCACCTATACAGTTCTAATACTTTTTTTATGATTATTCATTTATTAAGTTTCACATTTTGTTGCCAGTTTATTGCAGCAGCATAATTCTTTTTTTTTGTAGCACTATCCTTGCAAAAAAATAATAATAAGCACACATTAGATCAGCTCGCCAAGATTAGGCCTATTTTTCTTGCCAATTTTTCTTTAATAACATGTTTTCCCAAGGAAGTATCTGCAATTAAGTCTGGGAGAGATACCAAAAAAGTTGGAGAATAAGCATAGAAAGGAATCCCCGCCAAACTGGGAATGTCCATTCATATCGAAGATATTCTGTACGTAATATCTTTATTTATCTGTTACAAGATTAGAAAACATGTTTTAAACCAACCTGGAAAGAAGCAATGATGCGAGCGGATAACAGTGCATTTTATACCTTAATGGCAAGGCAATGCATATAAAAAAAATTAACTAAATGTATGCAAGTAATAAGAAACCGTAAACAGTATCCTGTTAAAAAATATAAATTGTATTATTTGTGATCATTTTTTGATAGTAACTTTATATGTTTTTTAATTGATCTATTGTCTTTTTGCACTATGGAGGAAAAAGCAAACATATGATAGTGTTTAATAGCAATAATAATGCCCTCGTTCCCATCAAAGGGGGCAGATGTACAAGCTATTGACACATCTGCATAGATGTGTCAGTTTCCTTGCGTCACCTTCAAATGTCCTTGCGCCACCATGGATGCGCTGTAGTTACAATACAGTGCACCATGGAGCAAGGAATTACAGATGCGTCAGAAATTATGATGCATCTGTTGGAGGAAAAGTGACGCATTGTTGGAGTTTGTCACAAAAGTGAAGCAACTCCAGCAATGCACCAGAAAACATAGGTAGGTCCCATGTAAAATGCCCTGCGTCAATCCTTACGCCTGGTCTGAGCAGGCATAGGGATTTCGACGCAGTGAAGGCGTAGAGTGACGCCGTGAAATCTTGTAAATTTCACTCTGCCATTTCTACCTGGCTTTTTGCATGGGAACGCCTACCCTGCATACATTATACCTGGCGCAAGTATAATGTGACTCAGGGCTTTACAACGTGACACATCGCCCTAGATGCGTCACGTTGTAAATGGGCCGCAACTTTTACGTCGCTGCTGCGTCACAATAGTGACACAACACCGGCGCAAAAGTGACACAAAGGGCTTGTAAATCTGCCCCATAGTGTATGATATCAGCTTATGTGTGATTAAAATTAAAAATAAAAGCTTATGTCTAATAAAATATTTAGCCCATTTTGGAATGTTCTCAGATTACCAGGTAATGGAGAAATTATTTTGAGAAAAAAATAAAAATTGCTTAATACAAGTTCAATAGCAACCGCGAGTGAGATACTTTGACTAAAAGCAATTTGCGCAATTGGCGGTTTTCCTAGCTTGCTCAGAGACATTTTTTTAAAGACAAGAGGCAGATGTTACATGGCACCTCTCCTTTAATTGCCACTGTCAGCAGCAGAAGGCTTCCCACAGAAACATTCATGAGATAACAAAAGACTCGAACATCAATGAGACAGTCTCTTGATGAGGTGAAAGAGAGTGTCAACAATGCCAGAGTGAAGTCTGCAAATTACATATTTCAACTGAGTACTCCAACATGGAAGAAAAGAAACAGCAGTAATCAACACGAATGAACAGTGAACAGGAATCCACCACAGGATGATGCTTTAAAGGAAGACAGTAGGATTTCTGGAAATAAGATCCAAGCAAACAAAAAAGGCAATTTAGACTAGCAACACAGAAGATGGAAGGAATTTGAAGGAACAGAAAAAACTTTAACCCCTCCCATGCTCGTGACGGAACCGTTTCGTCACGAGCCTCGGGTGGGCTGTGCTGGTGACGGAACGGTTCCGTCACGGCCTGCTCGCCGCACCTCCGCGGCGCGAATTCCGCGCCTGCGCTGATATTCTGAAGAGCGGGTGGGGCCGTGACGGAACCGTTCCGTCACAAGCACAGCTCACCCGAGGGCCGTGGCGGAGCGGTTCCGTCACGAGCACGGGACCGCCGCGCGGCCACGCCTCCCCCTTAGCGCTGCGGCGGAATAGCCGCCGCAGCGAAGGGGTTAAGGGCCTCATTTATGGAAACTGTTGCATTGCTGCGTGAAAACAGCTATGCAACAGTTTTCACTGCGCATTCCTTTCGACAGGATGGGTGCTCCGTACTAAGGGGCTCATTAGGATGGAGGATTTTCCGCATCTTCCGGGCCGGCGGAAGCCACCGCCGGCCCGGAGGATGCGGAAAATCCTCTATGGACCCACCAAAGACCCACCGCCACATTAGGATGGCTGGTGGGTCCTGGTTCCAGTCTGCCGCTTTTCCGCCGCGGTTGACTTACAACCGGGGCGGAAAAGCTGTAACATGACTGGCGGTGTCTATCAGACACCGCCAGCCATATTAGGATAGTGTAAAAGAGATGCTTTTCCACGGCGGCTTTTCCGCCGTGGAAAAGCATACCGACTTTGACTTCGGGGGCCTGTTGCGGGCCCCCTGGGTGAAGGGGGCGTGGGGGGTGCACATGGGGGTACCCATGGTACCCCCCTGAATTTGTATGCAGAAATCGTCAGGCACCGCGCGGTGCCTGCCGCTCTCTGCATACAAATGCAATGTATGCACTTTTTAACATTGCGGCGGGTGCAGCTTGAAGCTGCACCCGCCACAATGTTAAAGATAGAGGATGTGACCGCCACCCTGGTGGTCACATCCTAATCTTCACGGAGGGAACGCCGCTGCCCATGCGGACGTTCCCACCTACTCTGGGGTCGCGGACGGACTCAAGTCCGTCCGCGATCCTAATGAGCCCCTCAATGTACGGCACTCCATGTCGCAAGGAGTTACAGATACGTCAGTATTTATGACTTATCTGTAGACGCAAAAGTTGTGCATTGCTGCGGTGTGTCTGAAAACAGTTGTACCTCAAGCAATGTGTCTATTCCATGGAGCAAACCCCTGCTGTGAGGCAGGCGTAAGATATTGACGCAGTAGCGTCCTAGAAGTAGCGCACTGAAATATTATAGATTTCAATGCACCACTTCTACGAGGCTTTTTGTGGGGTAACGCCCAGCCTGCATACCTTATTCCTGGCGCATGTATAATGTAGTGCAGGGCTTTATAAAGTGACGCATCTGCCAAGATACGTCACTTTGTAAATAAGGCGCAACATGACACATTTTTAACGCCACCGGTGTGTCACAGAAAATGACGCATCGGCGGTGCAAAAATGTTGCAAGAGGTTCATAAATAAGGCACTAAGTATCCAGGAGGAAAAAGTGTTAAGGCAAGAACAAGAATGTCATTTGAATCAAAATGACAATACACAGTAATCTGTTGACGATCACCATAGAGGGGAGAAATAAGACTTGGCAAATTTAATAGCAGCTTCCAGAGAAACAAAGAAAAAATGCGTGCCACTAAAGAAGAGGAATGATTATAAAAAACCTGCTCCTTTTTTCATGAGATCATGATTCTCTCTTTGCAAGCTATGAAAATCTCTATATTAAGACAAAGCAACAAGGAGCACAATATATGCCATGTTCGAAGCCTGCCAAGCACCAAAGAAATAGCAATAGAGATATTGGACCTATCAGTCATTTTAGGAATGCCAGCCTGACCAAGGCCTTCATTTGGTGTGCTAGGAACAGAGTGCACCAAATCCCTAACTATCAATATCAGCTGCTGCTGAAACCCAGCAGAGCCAACAAGGGATGGTAGTTGCCAAATATTACATCTGTGATATGAGTCATGGTAAGATCTTAACAAAGGTTGCATGAGTTCAGAATCTGGAGGAATGATGCTCACACTGCACATCTGGGTGTTCTTGGCAAATCGTGTTGATGAATGCTGAGCAGCTGAGCCACACCAGCTCGCTCTGGCACCTCCACGCTTGCAGCCACTCTGAAGTGTGTGCCCAGAGTCGCCTAGAAATCCAGACATGAGTGGTGGTGGTGAGGACTTGGGATTCAGCATAGACCAAAGAGGTCTTGTTCCAACTTTAAAAGAACAGCATTACTTTCTGAATAGGGGTGTGGTCAAAACGTATTACCAGTCATTCATAAGATGGTCGATTGACAATCGAACATCATTTGATATTACCAATCTCAAATGGAGTTTAAGTCCTTTTCCTGTGATGTGACTTCCCGTTTGAACTTGTGTAAGAGAGATCTTCATGAGAGGAAGATATGCCACCATAAATGTGTTCCCTTATTTTTGATCACATTATATATTGGCTACTATTTATGTCCTAGATTTTTTCTTTTAACAGATTGATTGTTTTTTAGATGCATTTGCATGGATTCTAACGTGACTCTTTTCTCTTTCCAGATTCAGAAGGCGTTTAATGCCTGGTTGATTTCTTTTTTTTTTTACCTTTACCTTCCTTTCTGGGACCCTGTTAAGAAGAAACGTAACACCTTTTATTGATGGTATTCTGTTCAAGAGGGCACCAAATCTATTGAATGGTGCTGTGCTTTACTTGGACGATCAAGAAGGGGACTCACAAGACCTTGTCAGCATCAAGACCATGACACTAAGTTGGCCCAGCGAGGCTTTTTGAAAGAGTTTAGAATTTGTGAAGTCAACATTAGGCGAGAGGGGGGGGGGTGTGAGAAATAAATTCCTCAGCAATTTGAAAATCAATGAATCCGTTTGAATGTAACAGAATTCAAAGAAGCCTAATCAGAGGAAATATCTGAAACACAGTCATAAATGGGGCAATAGAAAAAAACCCTGACAAAGGAATGCTAAGGGCCTAAATATCAGCTGCTCGTTAAAATCGTCCTGTGCCTGGTAACCCACAGGACAGAGTTAGAAGTTTGGTTTAATTTAACCCTTCAAATGATTATCAGATGTGTTAAATAACCCAACATTTGTTACATTTCGCAGGCCAAACCTGCTGATATTCAACAGGGGACAACATAGGTTATTACCATTTCATGCTGATTTTAGTGCATTAAACACCAAAATCGACGTTATTCCCATGAACAAATTATAAGCATTATTGATCACACCAAATTAATAACGCATCCCATGATATTATCAGGGGCAGTACATTATGCCTCAATTCATAATCAGTCCCTAAATAGCTTTCTTCCTGGAACAAAAGGATTCAGACCTTTTTAAATACACTAGTTCACCCAAATTACCAGGGCTGCTTAATTTGCACTCTCAGTGTCAAGAACTTTGAAACACACCAGGACAGCTCTGGAATGTAAAGTCACGCACAATGGGCAGCTGTGGAAGGGTTTACTATGACCAATCAAGTGAGACAGCTACAAATGCAGCAGGGCCAGCTCCTCTCCCCTCAGGGAGCCAAAACACAGCGCTCACGAGGCGCTAGGCCATAAAGTCCTTAAAAGGGCAGAGATCAAAGGGCCTTTGATGCTGGGGAGACCACAGCACAGCATATCCAGGCAGGCCAGCATGCAGGGATCCCTAGGAGACAGCAGCTGGGTCCCGCGGTGGTTCCTCCTGGCAGAGGGTCCCCCCAAGTCAGCACCAGCACAACAACCTCAAGGGGTCACAGTCCCTACATTTATAGCACATTTTCCTTTGTCTGCAGTACAGGGCTTGGGGGGAACCAGTTAGAACTGGTTCTGGAGCACTCTGTTTACCAGGCTCATCTTCCCTATTGTGAGGTGGGGGCTCATCATCAGACACACCACAGGGGGCGGAGTCAGCATTCACTAGGGTAGGCACCATTCTATTCAGGGACCAGGGACATCCCCTCCCACTACTCAAAATGTAGATGTTCCATTCAGCCTAGTGCTGACTCACAACTGCCCCTCCTGGAGCCACACACACCTCACCAGCCCCTGTCACTCACAAGCCAGACATGCAATTCAAATCAGGCAGGCAGACACATAGCACACAGAAATGGCAACTTGTAAATGTGCCATTTCTAAAATAGCCATAATAAATCTGCGCATACCATTGCATAGCATTTATTATCACTGTTCCAAGCATACCAAAGTTGACCACACTGCACCTCTCATATCAGGGTTTACCACTGAAAGACTTATCAGGGAATCTCCAATGCATTCCTATGGTAGGGCAGCCCCACAGTAGTGAGAAACCAAAAATGGCTGTTTGTCACTACCAGGACATGTCACACATTTAAGGCACATGTCTTATCTTTTACCTACAATGCACCCTGCCAAGAGGGCCTACCTTAGGAGTGACTGATATGTAGTAAAAGGGGGGTCACGGACATTGCACACACTTTAGGTGTCATGTCACAGCAGCAGTCACACTGCGCGTACAGGCCGTGCAATTGCAGAGGCCTGAGATAGGTTTGAAGGGCTAATTTCTTGGGTGGCGCAACCAGCGCTGCAAGCCCACCAGTAGCATTTAATTTACCAGCCCTGGGTATATGAGATACAACTTTACAAGATACTGACAGGTAAATTAAATAGGCCAAAACAGGTGCAGACCAATCCTTATCATTTTTAATACAGAGATCACACACACTATACACTAGACAGCAGTGCTACAGTGCCCAGAGGCCTAGAACCACCAACACCATGTCAGAAAAAGGCTAGGAGAAAGGCAGGGATGACCCTGCGAAAAGGGCCAAGTCTAACAACAGCTTATTGGATGTAATAAGGAATGGACAATGTTAACCTATGGGATAGGGTAGCCCAGCCTTACAGTAGTAAAAAACAAATGTTTCACTAGCAGGACATTCGAAAGTTAAAAGTGCATGTCCTACTTTTTAAACACACTGCACCCTGCCCTTTGGCTGTCCAAGGCTACCTTATGGGTGAGGTTTCACTTGCCAGGTTGAAATGGCAGTTTCAGACTGCACACACAGACTCTTGTGGCAGGTCTGGGACATGTTTTAGAGTTCTACTTAATTGGGTGGCACTAAACAGTACTGCAGGCCCACTGGCAGCATTTAATACACAGGCCTTGGGTATATGGTATACCACTCCAAAAAGGACTTATAAGTACATTAAATATGCCAAACAGGTGTAAACTAACTATACCATGTCTAGAATGGAGAGCACAAGCACTTTAGCATTGGTTAACGGTAGTAAAGTGCACAAAGTTCTAAGGACAACAAAAACGAATTCAGCAAAAAAGGTAGGAGTTTGGGGTTGACCTTGCAGATAGGGCCCTTTCCAACACTTTCTAATCAAGAACTGCTTCGAACTACATATTCCCCTGAGGTAAACGTTAAATGTTTCCTATAAGGAGCCCATGAATTCTACAGTTCCCTCATTTATCTCAAAGGAATCAGGGATGTAGCAGTGAATATCAGCCCTAAAGACTGGGTATAATAAGGACTGGGGGGAAAGCGACAGCAAACAGGCGGCATATGGAGAGGCTGGGGCAGGGTATGAATACAGGGGAATGATCAGAAAAAGTTTGAAGCAGGTGTTCGATCTTGGAAACCTTCCCATAGGCATCAGTGGTGCTCAGCCAACAATCAAGCCTGGCCCAGGATTCATGTGTAGTCAAATTACGTGTGCCTCTTGTGAAGCTCAAGATGATGGTCTCTCCAAAAGTCTAACAAACCATGGACATCCATAATATCGTGCAAAGTGCTGGCAGCAGCAAGGTGAGTATGAGATGCAGGGTTAGAGAAGTCCACATTTCTGTCCAGCACAAGGTTCACATTTCTGCCCCTGAGGTCACTGCCAGGAGAGAAGGTTAAACAGTGCCACAAGACAGTCCAAACAAAGTCTGGATCATCAATGTTGGGCCCAAAGCTATTAATATTGGCAAAATATTTCCTGTAAATGACCAATGCAGAACGAAATACCTGACTTGTGGATCATGTAACTCTGCAAGCAACTGAACAGGGAGGCTCTTCCTCACCAGTAGGACCACTCCGGCAAAAGTGGAATAGCTTTCATAAACCCCATGAGCAACCCAACTACCAGCAAAATGTGCCTGTGCCTGGAGCCTAAAGTGTGTTTGTTGCAACAGTGCGACATGAATGTCATGGCGCGTCAAGTAGATAAGTACCCTGCACTTTTTCCTGGGGCAGTAAGGTTGTGCACATTCCATGTAATAAAGTTTATCTCAAGTGTCTTAAGGGAAAACCATGACATGCAGGCTTATAGATAGGAAGATGTTTGAGGACCATGGTAGATGGTAGAGCCTTGAAGGCTCCCAATGGCGCCTGTCCATCCTGCAGTGGCAAACATCCACAGGTCAAAATAGAAATATAGCATGAGCAACCATAACGCAGAACCATGGGAGAAGCAGAATCAAGCATAGCCCTCTCTTCCAAACCACTCCATCCCCCTTCCCGAGTTCCCTTCTGCACTGATCATCTCCACTCTCAGTGCAGACACTAGCAACAGAAACTGCATCCTAAGCCTAGCAATAGAAAACAGCTTGCATTTAAGCATCAAATAAAAACAATTAAAGCATGCAGTGCACTTGGGCGTTCAACCACCCTCCAACGCATCGAACTTTAAGGGCAGGCTCCCTCATGAAGGGCTATCAGAATGTTGGTGAACCCCCAGATTAGAGAGGAATAAAGAAAAGTAGCTAAAAATATAATTAATATCAACATGACAAGTGCCTAAGGATCTGAAGGATTGTGAACGTCACATTGCCATTCAACTTGTGATAATGTTCATTTACAGCAAAGGGTCACCAAGCAGACAATGTCTAAATGTAAATGATCAGTGGCTGCTCAGGCCTAAGAATACAAAAGGGGAAGAATATCGCAGTCTCAAGCATCCATCGGGTTCAGTGATATCCAAGAGGTCAGTGTCACTACCAGGCATTGACGACTGAGTGTAACGGTGACATCATCTCTCCGTGCCAAGGGCGGGTTTATTGCAGTGAAGGACCTCCATTGGGGATTTTAAAGATGTTTGGGTTCCCATTCAATTTTCAGTGGAGGTGCACAGGATGTAGCATGGCGTAAGGCTCATTGTGGTCATGGAGAAGTTCCTGCACATCCCGAAAGCAAGTCTGGCCTCCTGCACCCTGAGAGTAAAGTCTGGGAAGATTGTGAGTCGAGTGCCTTGGTAGGAAAGTTCACCATTTTCTCAAGCCATTCGAAGTGTGGCATTACGATCATGCTAGTTAAGAAGTCTCGCTGTAATGGAACGCAGCGGTGCGCATGGGACAGGAAGAAGGGCTCCGAGAGCAGTGAGTCTGCTCCACATTAAAGCATTTGGAGATGACTTAGCGTGAAAAAGGTCACTTAGTAATTTTCCGACAAAGATCTCCATTCGGCCAGTATTAGTAGCCTCAGGAATACCCACTAGAACCTTGAGGCCATATGTGATGATTCATTTATTTTAAAATTTCTAATTTTGTTACCAATTTATTGCAGCATCATATATATATATGTATTTTCTTGGTAGCATATCCTGGCAAAAAAATAAAAATTAGACATTGGATCAGCTCGCCAAGGCCAGGCCTATTTTCATTGCCAATTTTTCATAAATAACATGTTTTCCCAAGGAAGTATCTGCAATTAAGGCTGGGAGAGATACCAAAAAGAGTGGGAGAATAAACATAGGAAGGAATCCCCGCCAAACTGGGAATGTCCATTCATCTCGAAGATATTCTGTTAACGCAATATCTTTATTTATCCGTTACAAGATTAGAAAACATGTTTTACACCAATCCTGAAAAGAAGCAATGATGCGAGCGGATAACAGTGCATTTTATACATTAATGGCAAGGCAATGCATATGAAAAAAATATTAACCAAATTTATCTAAGGAATAAGAAACCGTAAACAGTACCATGTTAAAAAACTATAAATTGTATTATTTGTGATCATTTTGCTATAGTAACTTTATATATTTTTTAATTGATTTATTGTCTTTTTGCACTATGGAGGAAAAAGCAAACCTTTGAAAGTGTTTAATAGCAATAATAATGCTCTCGTTAATATAAAAATATTTAGGGGCTTATTTCCATGCCATGTGCGCAACCCGTACATCACTATTCCCATGTTAAAAATGATGCAAAAGTGGCACAAAAGGCTTGTAAATAAGCCCCTTAGTGTGTGCAACCCATTATCGCAAATCGCGCTTAGTGCAATTTGCATTAGCACCGCCTATCGCTGGAGTACATCGCTGTTTCAGCGGCATATTATCAACGCTTTGCACAATGACGATGTACATTCCAGCAATAGACGGCAATATCCGGCATCTGCGCTGGAAAAGCTGCGATAATGGCAGTGCTCTACGGTAATCCTAGCTGATAGGGGTGTGTGGATTTAACATGTCAATTCACCTCCCATTGTCAGCATAGCTAAGTCAGGTCTGGAGCAGGTGTTATTTCCGGTGATAATCGCGGGCAGCGCTGCTTTTGTTGTTGCTTGACCCACGTTGTTAAAAGGGCGATGTTATGGTGGCAAGGGATTTAATTGAGAATTAGGTGAGGTATGCCAACTTTGCATGTCATTAGCGATTATCGCTAACATGCAAAGCGGTAAGGACACAGGCACTATTGCCAGTAAGCTGTCGCTAACTGCAGTTAGCGACAGCTTGTTAATTGGGCGATAATAATATCGCCGCTTTAGTAGCAGAAAGTGCCGCTAAAGCGGCGTAAATGTCCTTGCTAATATGCCCCATAGTGTATGATATCAGCTTATGAGTGACTAAAATTACAAAAATCTAATAAAAATTGTAGCCCATTTCGGAATGTTCTCAGATTACCAGGTAATAGTAGAAATTATTTAGAGATTTTTTTTTAAAATTTTTGATAGCGTAATACAAGTTCAATAGCAACCACAAGTGAGATACTTTGACTAAAAGCAATTTGCGCAATTGGCGGTTTTCCTAGCTTGCTCAGAGAGATTTTTTTAAAGACAAGAGGCAGATGTTACATGGCACCTCTCCTTTAATTGCCACTGTCAGCAGCAGAAGGCTTCCCACGGAAACATTCATGAGATAATAAAAGACTTTAACATCAATGAGACGGCCTCTTGATGAGGTGAAAGAGAGTGTCAAGAATGCCAGAGTGAAGTCTGCAAATGACACATTTCAACGGAGCACTCCAACATGGAAGAAAAGAAGCTGCATTAATCAACATGAATGAACAGCGAAATCCACAACAGGAAGATACTTTAAAGAAAGGCAGTTAGATTTCAGGAAATAATATCCAAGCAAACGAAAAAAGTAATTTAGGCTTGCAACACAGAAGATGGAAGGCATTTGAAAGAACAGAAAAAACTCTAAGGGCCTCATTTATGAAAATTATTTCATCGCTGCGTGAAAACAACGAGGCCACAGTTTTCACTTTGCATTCCTTTATTTATTTGTATTTTTTATTTATTTATAAAGCGCCAGAATCGACCCCCGAAGACGTATCTCTGCGCTCTAGACAGGACACCAGAAGGAGAAAACCTAGCCGCTAAGGAACAGAGGTAAACAGAAAGTTCTTAAGGTGTTTCCTGAAGAGAAGATGACCCATGCATTGCCTTAATTGTACCTGAAGCTTATTCCAGTAACAGGATCCCAGTTAAGATAGGACCGTCCCACCTTGTCTGGCTTGTTTGATTCTAGGCACCGTGAGGAAGTGTTTAGATTCTGAGCAGAAAGACCACCCCAGGATGTAAGAAATAAATGTATCTGCCAGGTAACTGGGACCAGAGTTGAAGATGGCCTTATGGATGGGGCAGTAAACCTTGAACTGCACACGTTTCCATATTGGGAGCCACTGAAGCTAACAGAGCAACGGTCGAGAGGCCGTCCTGGGTGGAGCATTCTCTATCAGACGGGCTGCCGTATTCTGGACGACCTGAAGACGGTCCAAGGCGGACTCATTGGCTGACAACAGAAGGCTATTGCAAAAATCCAGGCGACTTAATATAAGCGTCCGGGTGAGCGTCTTCCTGGATGAGTCAGGGAGCAAGGGAAGAATGTGACGTAGTAGACTCAATACATGAAAGCATGAGCCGGCTGTCTGAGCAGCATTATCTTTCATGGTAAGGGTCTGTTCCATTCGAACACCTACGTTTTTGACACAGGTTTTTGGGATAGGGGTAGTGCCTAGGTCTGAAGGCCACCAGTCGGGGGACCACAGTAGTTGGGCTTCCCCAAAAAGAATTATTTCCGTCTTCCCTACATTGCACTGTAGAAATTATTCCTCATCCACTGAGAAATATTTCTCATTCCCTGGGAGAAGGTGGCCTGCACCGAAGGGGTGAATTTTGTGAATGGAAAAAGCAGTTGGGTATCGTCTGCATAGGAAACAGGGGTAAACCCACTGTTCCCCAGCAGATTGGCCAAGGGAGCCACATAGATATTAAACAAAGTCGGGCTCAAACAAGATCCCTGTGGAACTCCCCTGGACAATTCTGTTGCAGCTGAACGATATGAGCCAAGGTTGACCGCCTGGGTGTGAGAGGAAAGAAAACTTGTCAACCACTTGAGCGCTAAATCTCCGACTCCAACCTCCCCCAATCTCCCGAACAAGATCCTATGCGATGGATGCGCCGTATTTAATGTACGTCGCTCCATGTCGCAAGGAGTTACAGATGCGTCAGTATTCATGACGTATCTGTAGGTGCAAAAGTTGTGCATTGCTGGGGTGCGTCTGAAAACAGTTTTAACTCAAGCAATGTGTCCTTTCACATGGAGCAAGACCCTACTGTGAGGCAGGCTTAAGATATTGACTCAGTAGCGTCATAGAAGTGGCGCACTGAAATCTTATAGATTTCAATGCGCCACTTCTACGAGGCTTTTTGCAGGTTAACACCCACCCTGCATACATTATATCTGGTGCAGGTATAATGTAGTGCAGGGCTTTATAAAGTGACTCGTCTGCCAAGATGCGTCACTTTGTAAATAAGGTGCAACATGGCACATTTTTTACGCCAACGGTGTGTCACAAAAAATGATGCATCGGCGGTGCAAAAATGTTGCAAGGGGTTCATAAACAAGGCCCTTAGTATCCAGGAGGAAAAAAGTGTTAAGGCAAGAACAACAAGAATATCATTTGAATCACAATGACAATACACAGTAATACGTTGATGCTCACCATAGAGGGGGGAAATAAGACGTGGCTAGTTTAATAGCAGCTTCCAGTTAAACAAAGTAAAAACATGTGCCACTAGAGAAGAGGAATGATTATAGAAAACCTGCTCCTTTTCTTTCATGAGATCATGATTCTCTCTTTGCAAGCTATGAACATCTCTATATTAAGACAAAGCAATAAGGAGCACAATATATGCCACGTTCGAAGCCTGACAAGCACCAAGTAAACAGCAATAGAGATATCAGTCATTTTAAGAATGCCAGCCTGACCAAGGCCTTCATCTGGTGTGGTAGGGACAGAGTGCACCAATCCTGTAACTATCAATATCAGCTTCTGCTGAAACCCAGCAGAGCCAACAAGGGATGCTAGTGGCCAATTATTACATCTATGATAGGAGTCATGGTAAGATCTTAACAAAGGTTGCATGAGTTCAAAATCTGAAGGAATGATGCTCACACTGCACATCTGGGTGCTCTTGGCACATCGTGTTGATGAATGTTGAGCAGCTGAGCCACACCAGCTCGCTCTGGCACCTCCACGCTTGCAGCCACTCTGAAGTGTGTGCCCAGAGTCGCCTAGAAATCCAGACATGAGTGGTGGTGGTGAGGACTTGGGATTCAGCATAGACCAAAGAGGTCTTGTTCCATTTTTAAATAAACAGCATGACTTTCTGAATAGGGGTGTGGTCAAAATGTATAACCAGTTATTCACAAGATGGTCGATTGACAATAGAACATAATTTGAATTTACCAATCTCAAATGGAGTTTAAGTCCTTTCCTGTGATGTGACTTCCGTTTGATCATGTATAAGAGAGATCTTCATGAGAGGCAGATATGCCACAATAAATGTGTTCCCTTATTTTTTATCACAATATTTATTGGCTACTATTTATGTCCTAGATTTCTTCTTCTAACAGTTTGATTGTCTTTTGGAAGCATGTGCATGGATTCTAACGTGACTCTTTTCTCTTTCCAGATTCAGGAGGAGTTTAATGCCTGGCCGAATTCTTCCTTTTTTACCTTTACCTTCCTTTCTGGGACCCTGTTAAGGAGAAACGTAACACCTTTTATTGAGGGTATTCTTTTCAAGAGGGCATCAAATCTACTGAATGGTGCTGTGCTTTACTTGGACGATCAAGAAGGGGGCTCACAAGGCCTTGTCAGCATCGAGACCATAACACAAAGTTGGCCCAGTGAGGCTTTTTGAAATAGTTCAGGATTTGTGAAGTCAACATCAAGCGAGAGGAGGGTGTGAGAAACAAATTCCTCATCAATTTGCAAATCAATGAATCCGTTTGAATGTAACAGAATTCAAAGAAGCCTAATCAGAGGAAACATCTGAGACACAGACATAAATGGGGCATTAGAAAGAAACCCTGACAAAGGAATGCTAAGGGCCTAAATATGAGCTGCTCGTTAAAATCGTCCCATGCCTGGTAACCCACAGGAAAGAATGATACGTTTGGTTTAATTTAACCCATCAAATGATTATCAGATGTGTTAGATAACCCAACATTTGTTACATTGCGCAGGCCAAACCTGCTGATATTCAACAGGGGAAAACATAGGTTATTACCATATCATGCTGATTTTGGTGCATTACACACCAAAATCCACGTTATTCCCATGAAGAAATGATAAGCATTATTGATCACACCAAATAAATAATGCATCCTATGATATTGTTACTTATCAGGGGCAATACATTATGCTTCAATTCATAATCAGTCCCTAAATAGTTTTCTTCCTGGAACAAAAGGATTCAGACCTTTTTAAGTACACTAGTTCACCCAAATTACCAGGGCTGATTAATTTGCACTCTCAGTACCAAGACCTTTGAAACACACCAGGACAGCCCTAGAATGTAAAGTCCCGCACAATGGTCAGCTGTGGAAGGGTTTACTATGACCAATCAAGTGAGACAGCTACAAATGCAGCAGGGCCAGCTCCTCTCCCCTCAGGCAGCCAAAACACAGCGCACACGAGGCGCTAGGCCATAAAGACCTTAAAAGGGCAGAGACCAAAGAGTCTTTGGCGCTGGGGAGACCACAGCACAGCGTAGCCAGGCAGGCCAGCACGCAGGGATCCCTAGGAGACAGCAGCTGGGTCCTGCGGCGGTTCCTCCCGGCAGAGGGCCCCCCCCCCAAGTAAGCATCAGCAAAACAACCTCATAGGGTCACACCCCTACATTTATAGCACATTTTTCCTTTGTCTGCAGTACAGGGCTTGGGGGAACCAGTTAGAACTGGTTCTGGAGCACTCTGTTTACCAGGCTCCTCTTCCCTATTGTTAGGTGGGGGCTCGTCATCAGACAGACCACAGGGGGGCGGAGCTAGCATTCACTAGGGTAGGCACCATCCTATTCAGGGACCAGGGAGATCCCCTCCCACTACTCAAAATGTAGATGTCCCATTCAGCCTAGTGCTGACTCACCCTGCCCCTCCTGGAGCCACACACACCTCACCAGCCCCCGTCACTCACAAGCCAGACATGCAATTCACATCAGGCAGGCAGACACATAGCACACAGAAATGCCAACTTCTAAAAGTGGCATTTCTAAAATAGTCATAATAAATCTGTGCATACCATTGCATAGCATTTATTATCACTATTCCAAGCATACCAAACTTGACCACGCTGCGCCTCTTATGTCAGGGTTTACCACTGAAACACTTATCAGGGAATCCCCAATGCATTCCTAGGGGAGGGCAGCCCCACAGTAGTGAGAAACAACAAAATGGCTGTTTGTCACTACCAGGACATGTCACACACTTAAGGCAAATGTCTTTTCTTTTACCTACAATGCACCCTGCCCATAGGGCTAGCTAGGGCCTACCTTAGGGGTGACTGACATGTATTAAAAGGAGGGTCACGGACATGGCACACACTTTAGTTATCATGTCACAGCGACAGTCACACTGCGCGCACAGGCCATGCAATGGCAGAGGCCTGAGCTAGGTTTGAAAGGCTACTTTGGTGGGTTACGCAACCAGTGCTGCAAGCCCACCAGTAGCATTTAATTTACCAGCACTGGGTATATGAGATACCACTTTACAAGGGACTGACAGGTACATGAAATAGCCCAAAACAGGTGTAGACCAATACTTATCATTTTTAACACAGAGAGCACACACACTTTACATTAGACAGCAGTGATAAAGTGCCCAGAGGCCTAGAACCACCAACACCATGTCAGAAAAAAGGCTAGGAGAAAGGCAAAAAGTTTAGGCACGACCCTGCAAAAAGGGCCAAGTCCAACAACAGCTTATTAGATGTAACAAGGAATGGACAATGTTAACCTATGGGAAGGGTATATGTGGTAACATTTAGAACAGTATGATGCAACCATGATGCTGTGGAATTGCATCGTGGTTAGTGTCCCAATGTTAACCAGTATTGAGTTGTTCAGCTGAGGGTTTCTGCGTGAAACTTGTATCCCATTAAAGAAACTTCACGAACCTATATAAAGTTATTTGTGTGTGGATTACTACTCAGCTTACCCTCAGGTGAACTTACATACCGAGTCACGTCCATTAACATCATTTGTAACACCTTTGGGTGCATTTCGGTATCGTAGGATGCGTTTGGATTAGCATCAGCCTCGGCTGTGTTCCAACGTATTATGCAGAATATATTCAAGGGAATGGAGAGAGTATTGTATTTTCAGGACGATATAATGATTGTGGGAAAATCATTCAAGGAACATGATGAGTTGATGGAAGAAGTTTTGCGAAGAATTTCTGAGTGTGGGTTGACAATCAAAAGAGAGAAGTGTCAAATAAGATTGGGTCAGGTCAACTATTTGGGTCATCAAATTTCAGCAGAGGATATAAGACCAAAGAGTAGTGAAAGCTGTGAGAGATGCTCCTTGTCCTATTAATAAGGAGCAATTGAAGTCCTTCTTAGGTCTTGCTGAATATTGTTCGAAATTTGTTCACAAATTTGCTGATTTAGTGGAACCTATGAGACTTCTTTTGAAGAAAGGGGCTGTGTTTGAGTGGAATGCTGAATTTGAGGATCCGTTTGGTAAGGTAAAAAATTGTCTCTCCAATCCTCCGTCATTGGGATATTTTGACTTTAAGAAGAAATCCATATTGGTTACAGATGCTAGCAATGTCGGATTAGGGGCGGTGTTGTTGCAAGTGTCAGATAGTGGTGAAACTATCATTGGGTTTGCTTCACGCAGATTACAGGGAGCAGAGAAATCATACTCAACTATAGAGAAAAAAGCACTGGCATGTTGTTGGGGAATGGCGCATTTTAGGTATTATCTATGGGATTTGCCTTTGGTTGTAAAGACGGATCATAAACCTTTAGTCCATGTTTTTAAAGGTGGGCGGGGTTTAGATGGAAGTGTAACTCCCCATATATCGAGGTGGTTACTATCTGTCTTAGACTACAATTTTGTGGTTGAGTATGTGCGTGGCAATAGACATGTTATTGCCGATTGTCTCTCTAGGTTGCCAGTGGAAGATGACTCCTGTGTGGACATTTTGGAAGATTTTGTTGTAAGTGTGACTGTGAATTTACTATTAGTCAAGATGAGTGGAAAGAAGCATTGGAGAAGGATGAGGAATATAAGAAGTTGAGAGAACTGATTATGAATTCATGGAACGGATTTAGTGAAGGGGTTGTACATAAACAATACTTGTCAGTGAAGCATGAGCTTAGTTTGCAAGGAGATATGATTTTGAGACGAAATAGTATAGTTCCTCCGGTTTTGTTGAGAACAAGATTGTTGAGAATCGTACATGAAGGGCATTTAGGCAGAAGTTTGACTAAACGGAGATTAAGGGAATCGTTTTGGTGGCCTGAAATGGACAGGAGTGTGGAAGATCTTGTGCGGGATTGTTATGCGTGTAGCAATATTGATAAGGTACAATCTACAAGAGAACCTCCTTTGAGGTGTGTGGAATTACCTATGAAACCTTGGGAGAAATTAGCTCTGGATGTGTTGGGTCCAATTGACAAATTGGGAAGTAATAATCGTTTTTTGGTTGTATTGGTTGATTATCATAGCAAATGGTTTGCTTGTAAATCTATGGGGCAAGTCACTACTGCAAATGTGATAGCATTTCTAAAGGAAGTTTTTTTGTAAGAGGGAGTACCGAAAACTCTTGTTACAGATAATGGAGTTCAATTGGTTTCTTCTGAAGTGACTAGTTTTCTTTGTGGTCTCGGAATCAGTCATGATAGAGTAGTTATGTTCCGTCTACAAGCCAATGGACTTGTGGAAAGGGTGAACCGGATTGTGATGGATTGTATTCAACTTTCTCTGGCTAATGGGTTGTCATGGAAAGATGAATTACGCCTCATTCAGTGACTGGAGTCTCTCCTTTTGTTGCTTTGAAGGGCAGAGAGCCGGGTACTAAGGAGTCTCCGATGTGGTTGAAGGAGAAGAATCAGGTTTGGGTTGATAGAGAAAGGATGAGGTCAAGAGTTGTAGATTGTCAGTGGCGTAATAAGATGGATTTTGACAGTGGGAAAAATGTTAAGGAGTTGGTGTTTGAGGAAGGTGATTGGGTAGTTGTAAGGAAGTTTGGATTTGTGAAGAAAGGAGAGAGTAAGTTTTCTTAGCCGCATAAAGTAATTTCTGTCAGAGGTTCTGTGGCTGAACTGGATGATGGCAAGAAGTGGAGTTTTGGTAATATGTGATGTTTTTATATGTATGTTGTTTTTGTAAATATTCTCAACATTGTTTTCTTGTAATACATGTAATTTAGGTTGGATGTTTTCTCTAATATTTTCTCATATTTTCTCATCTTTTCTTTTATATTCCATAGGGGGAAGATATGTGGTAATATTTAGAACTGTATGATGCAACCATGATGCTGTGGAATTGCATCATGGTTAGTGTTCCAATGTTAACCAGTATTGAGATGTTCAGCTGAGGGTTGCTGCATGAAACTTGTATCCCATTAAAGATACTTCAAGGACCTATATGAAGTTATTTGTGTGTGGATTACTACAGTAGCCCAGCCTTACAGTAGTAAAAAAAAATGTAGGAATGTTTAACTAGCAGGGCATTTGAAAGTTAAAAGCGCATGTCCTACTTTTTAAATACACTGCACCCTGCCCTTTGGCTGTCCAAGGCTACCTTAGGGGTGATTTCTTATGTATTAAAAAGAAAGGTTTGGGTCTGGCAAGAGGTTTAACTTGCCAGGTTGAAATGGCAGTTTCAGACTGCACACACAGACTCTTGTGACAGCCTGGGGCATGTTTAGAGTTCTACTTAAGTGTGTGGCACCAAAAATTACTGCAGTCCCACTGGCAGCATTTAATTCACAGGCCCTGGGTATATGGTATACCACTTCACAAGGGACTTACAAGTACAATAAATATAACAAACAGGTGTAAACTAACTATACCATGTCTAGAATGGAGAGCATAAGCACTTTAGCATTGGTTAACAGTAGTAAAGTGCACAAAGTCCTAAGGACAACAAATACAAATTCAGCAAAAAAGGGAGGAGTTTGGGGGTGAACTTGCAGAAAGGGCCCTTTCCAACACTTTCTAATCAAGAACTGCTTCAAAATACATATTCCCCTGAGGTAAACGTTAAATGTTTCCATTAAGGAGCCCATGGATTCTACAGTTCCCTCATTTATCTCAAAGGGATCAGGGATGTAGCAGTGAATATCAGCCCTAAAGACTGGGTCAAATAAGGCCTGGGGGGAGAGTGACAACACACAGGCGGCATATGGAGAGGCTGGGAGGGCAGGGTATGAATACAGGGGAATGATCAGAAAAAGTTTGAAGCAGGTGTTCGATCTTAGAAACCTTCCCATAGGCATCAGTGGTGCTCAGCCAATAATCAAGCCTGGCCCCGGATTCATGTGTAGTCGAATTATGTGTGCCTCTTGTGAAGCTCAAGATGATGGTCTCTCCAAAAGTCTAACAAACCATGGACATCCATAATATCGCGCAAAGTGCTGGCAGCAGCAAGGTGAGTACGAGATGCAGGGTTAGAGCAGTCCACAATTCTGTCCAGCACAAGGTTCACATTTCTGCCACTGTGCTCACTGCCAGGAGAGAAGGTTGAGCAGTGACGCAAGACAGTCCAAACAAAGTCTGTATTATCAATGTTGGGCCCATAGCTATTAATATTGGTAAAATCATTCCTGTAAATGACCAATGCAGAATGAAATACCTGGCATGTGGATCATGTAACTTGGCAAGCAACTGAACAGGGAGGCTCTTCCTCACCAGTAGGTTCACCCCGGCAAACGTGGAATAGCTTGCATAGACCCCATGAGCAGCCCAACTACTAGCAAAATGTGCCTGTGCCCGGAGCCTAAAGTGCGTTTGTTGCAACAGTGCTACATGAATGTCATGACGCGTCAAGTAAATAAGTACCCTGCACTTTTTCCTCGGGCATTAAGGTTGTGCACATTCCATGTAATACATTTTATCTCAAGTGTCTTAAGGGAAAACCATGACATGCAGGCTTATAGATAGGAAGATGCTTGAGGACCATGGTAGATGGTAGAGCCTTGAAGGCTCCCAATGGCACCTATCCATCCTGCAGTGGCAAACATCCATAGGTCAAAATAGAAATATAGCATGAGCAACCATAACGCAGAACCATGAGAGAAGCAGAAGCAAACATAACCCCCACCTCCAACCCCACTCCATCCCCCTTCCTGAGTTCCCTCCTGCACTGATCATCTCCACTATCAGTGCAGACACTAGCAACAGAAACTTCATCCTAAGCCTAGCAACAGAAAACAGCTTGCATTTAAGCATCAAATAGAAACAATTAAAGCATGCAGTGCACTGGGGCGTTCAACCACCCTCCAACTCCAACTCCTCCTCACGGATAGAGTGGTCGCTCCCTGTGCCCCTGGCTGCAACCTGGTATCGTAGCGCTGCTCTGCTAAAGGATCTCTCTAATACTTGCAACTGCTTTCACCTGCTGTGTGCCTTGTATAGCGCTTTGCCTTATTAGCGCTATAGATATTCAATTTGGCTGTTTTAACATTGTCTGCGCGTTTGCCAATAGCGCTCCGATCTGCTCCTCCCCCCGCCTCCATTTTGTTTGTTTATTGTCCTCCTCGTGTGCCCGACCCGCCTCCCAGCTGAGACGCCCTCCCACTAACTTAATACAGCGCTGCTCTGCTGTAAACGCTGTGACTCGCTCCTCCTCACGGATAGAGTGGTCGCTCCCTGTGCCCCTGGCTGCAACCTGGTATCGTAGCGCTGCTCTGCTAAAGGATCTCTCTAATACTTGCAACTGCTTTCACCTGCTGTGTGCCTTGTATAGCGCTTTGCCTTATTAGCGCTATAGATATTCAATTTGGCTGTTTTAACATTGTCTGCGCGTTTGCCAATAGCGCTCCGATCTGCTCCTCCCCCGCCTCCATTTTGTTTGTTTATTGTCCTCCTCGTGTGCCCGACCCGCCTCCCAGCTGAGACGCCCTCGCCCCTCCCCCTCCACTCTCCATATATGACAGTAGTTCCCGCGCGCAGCCCCCCTCGCCCCTCCCCTTCCACCCATTTATGCTAGTTGCACCCACGCGCAGCGTCTACGCGCAGCGTCCGCGCCCAATCCGCGCCAAAGGTAAGCCCGTCTACGCCCGTCCGCGCCTGGACCGCGCCCAGCGCCAGACCCCCTGCCCCTCGCGCTGCCCAGCCCCCCCGCATTACCTACGATGCCGCCACCCTCCTAGCCCTTAACCCCGGTCGCGCCCCCAACTGCGTCCAAGCCGCTCCTGGACACACCCATGGACCCTTCTCTTGCTACTCCTGCAAATTCATCGGCACCGTCAACATCTCCGCTACGACCACACCACAGACCCCCGACCCCAATCACCTTCAATGCATCCTTCTCAACACCCGATCAGTCCACAGGCACGCCATTGACCTATGGAATCTACTAGACACCATTTCTCCGGACATCGCCTTCCTAACGGAAACATGGATGAATGCTTCCTCCGCACCAGACATCACCATTGCCATCCCTGACGACTATAAGATCACTCGCAAAGACCGTACCGGCCACACAGGAGGAGGAATCGCTATCGTCCATAAGAAATCAATCCGCATCTCAACCAGCTCCGACGCCAACCTCGCCAACTCCGAACACCTCCACTTCCAGATCCACATCGACCCCAAAACCACACTCAGAGGCACCCTCCTCTACAGACCACCAGGACCCCGCGCAAAATTCAGTGAAGACATCACGGACTTCATCACCCCACACGCGCTCCCCTCCAAAGACTACATCCTTTTGGGAGACCTCAACTTTCACCTTGAAAAGATCAACGACCGCAACACCACCACCCTCTTGGACAACCTCGCCAACCTCGGACTTAAACAACTAGTCACTTCCCCCACCCACATCGCAGGTCACACACTCGACCCCATCTTCACCTCCAGCAACCATGTCTCCTTCAGCCACACTACGGATCTCCTCTGGACCGACCACAGCTGCGTTCACTTCACCTACAACAAACCAAAACCCAACATCCACCTCCAACCTACCCTGCAAAGAAACTGGAACAAAATCACCACGGACCAAATCTCCGCATCGCTCCTTCGAAACTCCCCAGCCCTCTCCTCTAACGCTAACGAAGCCGCCGTCAACCTCACCCTATGGTTATCCAACACCGCCGACACCTTAGCTCCACTGAAAAAACGTCAAAGCAAACCTGGCAGCAAGAAAGCCTCATGGTTCAACGATGATCTCAAGAAGTCCAAGAAACTCTGCCGCTCCCTCGAAAAGGCCTGGAAAAAAGACCCAACCACCAGCACCAAGGACGCCTTCAAAAGCGCCACCCGCACTCACCACCAACTGATCCGAAAAGCCAAGAAAACAGCATTCAAGGATCGACTTGACAACAACGCCCACAACAGCAAGGAACTTTTCAACATCGTCAAGGAATTTTCCAATCCCTCGGCCATCTCCAACGACATCACCCCCTCTCAAACCCTCTGCGACTCCCTAGCCTCATTTTTCCACAACAAAATTGCAGACATCCACAACAGCTTTGACAACCAACCCGGAAACCAACCCACCCTACCACTTGCTGATCATCTTCCCCCCGTGAACACCCTTAACGACTGGATCCCAATTTCCACTGAGGACACCATCCGCCTGATGAATTCCATCCACTCAGGATCCCCCACAGACCCATGTCCCCACCACATCTTCAACAAAGCAGACTCCGTCATAGCACCGCACCTCCGAGACGTCATCAACTGCTCCTTCAACTCCGCCACCTTCCCGGAAGACTGGAAACACGCTGAACTCACCGCCCTTCTGAAAAAACCAACAGCGGACCCCACCGAACTCAAAAATTACCGCCCCATCTCGCTTCTTCCATTCCCGGCCAAAGTCATCGAGAAAGCTGTCAACAACCAGCTCGCCGCATTCCTCGAAACCAACAAATCCCTCGACCCCTCACAGTCTGGCTTCCGAGCAAAACACAGCACTGAGACCGCCCTCATCGCAGCAACAGACGACATTCGAACTCTACTGGACAATGGAGACACAGTCGCCCTCATCCTCCTTGACCTCTCTGCAGCTTTCGACACAGTCTGCCACAGCACCCTTTTACAACGCCTCAATAACATCGGAATCCAAGGAAAAGCACTTGAATGGATCACCTCGTTCCTCACCGGAAGAACCCAGAGAGTCCGCCTTCCTCCATTCAAGTCCGAGGCCTCTGAAGTCATCTGGGGCGTACCACAAGGATCCTCACTCAGTCCCACCCTCTTCAACGTATACATGAGCCCCCTCGCGGCCATCGCCCGCCAACACAACCTCAACATCATCTCTTACGCGGACGACACTCAACTGATCCTTTCTCTCACCAATGACCCCAGCACCGCCAAAACTAACCTACACGAAGGAATGAAAGAAGTTGCCGAATGGATGAAACAAAGCCGTCTGAAACTGAACTCAGACAAAACAGAAGTCCTCATCTCAGGTACATCCCCCTCTGCATGGGACGACTCCTGGTGGCCGGAAGCCCTCGGAAAAGCACCCATCCCGACAGACCACGCACGTAACCTAGGCGTTATCCTGGACTCTTCACTCTCAATGAACAGACAAGTCAACGCCGTATCCTCTTCCTGCTTCAACATTCTTCGCATGCTCAGGAAAACATTTCGCTGGATCCCCACCGATACAAGGAAAACAGTCACCCACGCTCTGGTCACGAGCCGACTTGACTACGGAAACACCCTCTACGCAGGTACTACCGTAAAACTCCAGAAGAAACTCCAACGAATCCAAAACGCCTCAGCCAGGATCATATTAGACATCCCGCGCAACGAACACATCTCTGGTCACCTTAAAGACCTCCACTGGCTACCCGTCAATAAGAGGATCACCTTCCGACTACTTACCCACGCACACAAATCACTCTACGACATCGGACCAGACTGCCTCAACTCACGACTGTCCTTCTACACCCCCCCCCGCCAACTACGGTCTTCCAGCCAAGCCCTCGCCACGGTACCTCGCATCAACAGAACCACCATGGGAGGCAGATCCTTTTCATACCTGGCTGCTAAAACATGGAACTCACTCCCCGCTTACCTTCGCCTTACCCAGAACCACCTAGCATTCAGAAAGCAACTTAAAACGTGGATATTTGACAAGTAATCCTCCTCCCCTTCCTAAGCGCCTTGAAACCCCCTGGGTATGTAGTGCGCTATACAAATTATATGACTTGACTTGACTTGACGCATCAAACGTTAAGGGCAGGTTACCTCATGAAGGGCTATCAGGATGTTGGTGAACCCCCAGATTAGAGAGGAATAAAAAAAAGTCGCTAAAAATATAAGTAATATCAACATGACACGTGCTTAAGGATCTTAAGGATTGTGAACGTCACATTGCCATTCAACTTGTCATAATGTTCATTTACAGCAACGGGACACAAAGCAGAAAAGGTCTACCCACGCACCTTTCCACCAGCCAGCAGTGAGTTCTCCAGGGGGAGACTCCATCACCAGTGCCTTGCAGCCCGCTGCGCCTGAGGCGCAGTCATTGTTTTGTGCCCCCGGAGGAGCTTAAAACCACTCACGGCTCCCGCTTCGTGGGACCCCGTACCTTTCCATCAGCCAGCAGTGAATTCTTCAGGGGGAGACTCCATCACCCAGAGTGACTTGCAGCCTGCCGTGCCTGGAGGCGCCTTCATTGTTTTGTGAGCCCGGAGGTGCTTAAAATCACTTGCGGCTCCTGCTTCGTGGGACCCACGCACCTTTCAATCAGCCAGCAGTGAGGTCTCCAGGGGGAGACTCCATCACCCAGAGTGCCTTGCAGCCCACCGCGCCTGGTGACACCGTCATTGTTTTGTGCGCCCGGAGGCGCTTAAACCACTTGTGGCTCCCGTTTCTGGTTTTCTGCCTGGCCTCGATCTCCCCATACAGCTGTTTTTATTGTACTGTTGGACTCCCTGTACTTCCAACGGACTAAAGGTACTGAAAAAACTGTTTTACCTGGTGGTCCAGAAAGCATCCAGGCTTGTCCCACAAGGCATTGATTATCCATAGGCATTGTTGAACTGGCTTATGTGGGAGGTAGTAGGGGTTTGTAGAGCTCTAACTGATGTTATGGGATTTAACATTTCCTGATTTGGTTATACAGCGCTTATCTCTGCACTGGGGTGAAGGGAGAAGGCTTTAGATAGATATAGACTGCCTGAGATAAAAAATTATTTTGTTTTATAAGGTCCCACTACCTCTATCCTACTCCCCCCCCATATTTGAGTATGTTAGTGAGTAATTTAAAAACATTTTCTTAGCCATAATCCTGCCTGTCGTTCAGAGCTAGATGGGTAAAAGGAAGGGTCACGAAAGGGTCCAGGGTCTAGAAAATACCAAAAAGAAGAAGAAATCCCTAGGAGCTGTCTGCCATGAGACATTGGATCGCATTGAGGAAATTCTATCAGACTGCCATGAGATAGCTGATCGTCATCCAAACGTCCCTATCCTGGCAGAAAATTCTGTTAGTCTAATGGCAAGTAGAATCACTGTAATAGATCCCATTGCCTTAGCCCCTGATTCCCCTACTACTCTAGAAATTCCGAGAAAAGTTGTTCAGGCCAAAAAAATCCCATGTATGTGTAAGCTAAATTCTAAGGGTAAGAAAAAGGGCTTGCCACAGCTAAGGGGTGTGATCATCAAAAGATCCCATGTGAGTCCTCCACCGTCCCCCATGACACCCAGGTTGACTGCCGAAATGGTTTGACTGCTTAGTACGTGACAACCCTGGGGCTGGAGAGGTTACCCCTAGTGAACCCAGAAATGTTTATTTAAATGAAAGGGCTGTATTGAAATCTGTCATAGAGTCCCTGAGAGAAGAAGTGGTTGCTCTCAGACGGGAGGTTAGGACTCTGTCGCAGAGGGCTAGCAATAGGAACAAAGTATTGCATGTTCCCCCCAAAGTGCCCATTCCTGTAGTTCAACCCATAGTTAAAGGCAAGGGCTCGAGGCAACAACATCCAGAGGGAATGGTTGAACCATCGTACCGTGTTCTACCGTCAACTCCAAGATCTTGTGTGTAATTTGTCTACTAGTAATAGGGATTCAAGAGCAGCAGGATCTACTCTACAAGGAGAAAGCTTGGGGGTGTCAGAATTCAGGCACATGGACAGAAGGAAGGTGATTTTAGATGAGGGGTATACCCCCAGGCTGAGGAATAGGGTGCCACTAGGGATGGGAACAGTCAGGAATGGAGTGTATAGGAAGTTGAACCCTAAAGGTAACTGTGATACAGTTTACCTCACAGACGTCCCCAAATCTCCAATGGGAAGGGGCAAAAGAACTAGATGACCCATTGGCTTAGATCAATTTGGCACTGCTATTCTATCATCAGAGATGATTTAAAATATGTTGGTAGGCTGAACAATCCGGGAGCAGTAAATGATACTATTGTATTTAGATTTGTTGATGAGGCCATTGTTTCAGGACTCTTGTCAATTGATTCTCGTACTTTCCCCCCGGCAAACACCTCTATCTCTAGTAGGTACACGCATCCATTAGAAGAAGGGGCAGTCCTGCAGAGAACATCTTGGGAGGATTCACGTAATGGCCAGTGTGGGTCAAATAGTCCTCAGCAGTGACTGAAGAAGGATGGTACTTCGTCGCATAGATGCAGACAGAAGCGGGTTTTCCACTTTCGATATTGCTGCTATTAAGAAAAAGCAGGGTAGACCCTCGGGAGGCTTACTGGTCTGGGTGAGGAATGCTACAGGGTCCAAAATTAAGCACCTGCATGTAGATTCGCAGGATATTTTGGCGTTGGAGCTTAGTTCTAGTTGTTGGAAAGGCAAACTTTTAAATGTGTATAATAGGGTGGACATTGCCACGGAAGAACCACTACTCTACGCATACTGGACTATGCATTGTCTAAGTACCTGGATAACACCCCCGCCATAGTGGCTGGTGACTTTAATTGTATGTTTGAACCTCTTGCTTTGGCTGCCCCAGATCTGACTGAGGACTAGGATCGGGAGCAGTCAATCCCACCACTTAATTTGCCGAAGGTAAGATGGATGAAGAGAGGTCGTCAGTTGCTTGCCCTTACGCTGCAGCATGATTTGAGAGCAACTAATGGAAAAACAAGGTCAGACTTAAATGGGGACAACACCTTTAACAGACCAAACCATTCAAGCAGAATAGATTACTGTTTGATTACCCCCAATCTATGGCCTATATTAGATGACATGGCCGTGGTGAATAGATTTGAAAGTGATCACAACGCTCTTGCTCTTGCTCTTCTTATGCACAGCAATGTTCAGTCTCACATAAGGGAGTGTTCTGATCCGGGAGCCTTGTCCCTTACTAATAATTTGAGGTCAGTAAAATGGAGCTGGGTAGAAAAACATCCGGAAACGCTAGTCAAAGTTAAGAGCAAAACTAGGGACCTAATTAGGCACCTAGGCAAAATCCCTAGCTCTGAGGCGGTAATGAGTTTAGGCCCCTGGCATGAGCAGCTCTATAGGGAAGTTAGAGAACTGCTCAGCCAGCCAGTTAGGACAATGGGAAGCGGTTGTCATTCTGCTGGTCTGCAGCAACATTCTAAAAGTTCCTGGTTTATCCGGGAGTGTAGTACGTCTAAGAGGGAACTTATTAGTGCTGTAAAGTGAAAGGTCCACTCTGAGATCGTGCTCTGTAGAGCCAAGAACAGGCAGGTTATTGCCAGTGCTAAAAAAGAGTGGGAGGGCTTGTTATGGTAAATTTTACGTACAGCACTTGTAGATAAAGATTCCAAGACCTTTTGGAGAGAGGCCACCCACTGGCTAAAAGGGGAAAGACCAGAGTTAGAATATAATATACAGCCTGAAGAATGGATGACATATTTTGGGTCCCTTTATGCTAATGACAGCTATGTAAGTGGCAAGACTAATGAGGCCGTGGATGAGGGGCTGATTGGGGAATATGAACCCCTGGTCTTTTCAATTGAGGAAACCCAACAGGCAATTTTATCATGTGCATTGGCCCATGCCCCAGGCCCTGACAAAATTCCAAACGATTTGTACAAAGAAGATAATTCACTGTGGGGCACGTACATTAATATGCTATCCAATCTGGTTTTGGCGGGAGCTACTGTACCGCCATCTTGGCTGATTGCAGAAATTGAGCATATCCTTAAGAAAGGTGAAAAAAACTAAGCCTTCGAGTTATAGGTCGATAAGCCTCATTGACTCACTTCAGAATTTTTTTTGCAAACAGGTCTTAGGGAGGTTCCAAGAATGGAGGACGGAGTTCCAAGTTTTAAGTGATTTCCAAGCTGGTTTTTGTAGTAAACTTAGCACTTTAGACCAGGTTTTCCGTTTAATTTGTATTTATTGGAAAGAAGTGATGTCAAAGGTGGGAAATTATATGTGGCATTTGTTGATCTGCGCACAGCTTTTGATTCAGTGCCCTGTGCAAAGATGTGGGGTGTATGAAAAGAGATGGGCCTGCCGATAAACATTTTAGACATCTTAATCAGACTCCACTCATCTAATACAGCACAGGTTAGGTGGGGTCCAAAAAATGAAATTACAGATACCATTCCTGTACAACGTGGTGCGCGACAGGGTTATGTGCTTGTGCCCACCATTTTCACTCTTTTTATCAATGGTGTTATCAGTTTCCTGGACAGGGACGGCTGTGATGCGCCAAAAATAGGCAATAAAAGAGTTCCCGCTTTATTATTTGCAGATGATACCCTTTTAATTTCAAAGTCACCCCAGTGTCTCCAGCAACTTTTAAATGATTTTATACATTTTTGTAATGATAGGGTCTTGTTTTTAAATGAGGGGAAAACTAAGTATGTGATTTTTAACAAAATGGGAAGGAAAGTATCAAGCAGACTGATATGTGTTGGCAATACTAGACAAGAACAAGTAGATGTATTTGACTACTTGGTTATTCGAGTGTCACCAACAGTTCATGGGTATGCTCATATGGAGAAGGCAAAATTAAACCAAATTGTCCAGTGTAACCACATTAGCAAGATTCATAGAAAAACAGTCTCACGCCAGATTGCTCCAGCACTCGAAATTTACAACACTAAGATATTGGGGACCATACTGTATGGTGTAGAGTGTGGGGGACAGGAAAGATAGCGCTGCTAATTGTTGTTGAAAACCGTTTTTTTAAGATTATTAGGGGATTTACCCCAAAATTCCCCAATGAAACCATTGTACATGGATCTGGCACTTAGAGAACTGATACACAAGGTAGGCAAATTATAGATTGCTAATGTTCTGGTTTAGACTATGGACTGTGGAGGAGCTTGGGCCATACCGAGAGACTCTGCTAGATCTCCTGAGATTCCCCAAAGTGTCAAAAATCAACTGGTTTATTGCCGTACAGAAAATCTCGGGGAAGCTGGGCATGGATGTTTTTTGGCCAAACCCGTGAAGTATGAGACGAATCTCAAGAGCAAGAATGAAGGAAGTGTTCTTGGAAACTATCTTAGCAGAGGATGCTACAGTTTCGGAATCTAGCCTGGCCAATTACTTTTTTACATTTAAATGCTTATTATCCTTCGAACCAAGTATTGATGAAATTGTTCCATCTTTTGCACTGAAGCTTTTTTTGCAATTCCGTTATAAAACACTTCCTACCAAACTGTTTTGTTCAAAATGGTCGAGCAGTACTACTTTTGATGATCTTTGTCCGGCATGCCGTGGAAGTTCTGAATCTATTGTCCATTTAGTTTTCTTTTGCCCATCCTACTGGCTAATGACGAAAAAATGGATTTTCCTGTTATGTACTCTAGTAGAACGTGGTCATTACTTAGAGGTGTTAAAAACTCTGTGCACTGATACTAGACAACCCATTGTGTTTGGCCTTTCTAAATGTTGGCATGCACTCTAGATCAAGCAAAGGAAACTATCTGTTTGAAGCTTTCTGTTGCCCATAAGGAATGGCTTGTTCTGAACCCTTTTGTCATTGTCTAAGATCTTGTATCTATTGGTTCTGTAACCCAGCACATTAAGCACTTTAATTCTGATCAATCAGACTTGTTATTGGCTGCTATTGTACGTTGCACTTTTTTCTTATGGAGTTTTAAAATTGTGCAAATTGTGTAATTGTTTTAGTAACTTTTTATATTATTATGTCATTATTGCTGTACATTCTGGTTTCTGTTGTGCTGTATACTTTTCAGGATCCTTGTGATCGTAATAAAGTTACTGACTGAAGGATGTTAAGGATTGTGAACGTCACATTGCCTTTCAACTTGTGATAATGTTCATTTACACCAAAGGGTCACCAAGCAGAAAACGTCTAAATGTAAATGATCAGTGGCTGCTCAGGCCTAAGCATGCAAATGGGGAAGAATCTCGCAGTCTCAAGCATCCATCGGGTTCAGTGTTATCCAAGAGGCCAGTATCACTACCAGGCATTACGGTGACATCATCACTGCATGTCAAGGGCGTCTTTATTCCAGCGAAGGACCTCCTTGAGGATGTAAAGATGTTTGGTGTCCCGTTCAATTTTCAGTGGAGGTGCACATGAGGTAGCATGGCGTAAGGCTCATTGAGGTCATGGAGAAGTGCCTGCACCTCTCAGAAAGCAAGTCTGGCCTCCTGCACTCTGAGAGTAAAGTCTGGGAAGATTGTGAATCGAGTGCCCTGGTAGGCAAGTTCACCCTTTTCTCAAGCCATTCGAAGTGTGGCATCAGGGTCATTATAGTTAAGAAGTCTGGCTGTAATGGAACGCAGCGGTGCGCATGGGACAGGAAGGGGGCTCTGCAAGCAGTGAGCCTGCACCACCATAAAGCATTTGGAGATGACTTAGAGTGAAGAAGGTCACTTAGTAATTTTCTGACAAAGATCTCCATTCGGCCAGTATTAGTGGACTCTGGAAAACCCACCAGGCATAAATTGTTTTGTCTAGAGCAGTCCTCCAAGTCCTCAGCTTTAGCAGCTACATTGAGTAATTCATCACAAAGCTTGTAATAGTTAGCGGCAAGAGTTGGTCAGTTTCCAATAAAGAGAGGCGCTACTTCGTGTCAGTGGCACGTGTTTCTTACTTCTTAAGACGTGCTTCAAGCCTATCAAGCCTGCCTATCAGACTATCAATTTTTGATTCTATACACTGCAGGCTTGCACTCGTTTGAAGCAGCAGAGCATGCCTGTCAACTTCAGGAATCTGTGAAGTGCATGTTTCATATGCTTTATGAGAGGTGTCCTTGTGTGGTTCGAACCTAAGATTGGGCTGTTTGGGAACCGTCTTACACATGATGAGGAGAATGATGAGGAGGGGTGCAGGGCCCCAATATGCCCACACAAGTCTAACCTGCCCAGTGAGGCAAATGTTATCTGAAAACAAACAAGAACCCCCCCAGGCACACCCACACCTCCATCCACCACCAGAGAAAATGGGCACGAGGGCCAATAGCACAGCACAGCCACAGCGGTCTCTACATCCTCCCACCAGTCAGGAAAGTGAGCGAATACTACTCCCCCAGAGCTGTTTCCTGAATTCATTTGATAATAAGCTTCAGCGAGTCACAGGAGCAAAGGACCAGCTTCAGATGCTGAAATGCAGTGATGACACCAGTACAAGCACACCAGGGTTTATGGCACCAGATCCACCCATCATAATGGCGGGACATAAAGCCAGTACAGATTAGGTCATCCAAAGTTCCAGGAGCGACATAGTGGCAACCAGACTTTAATCCCGGTGGACAGGAAGCTGGCAGCGAGTGGTGCAAGTCCCATCAGCTGAGCCCAGTGCCACCACACAGTATTCAAGTGATTGGGGACACTGGTGGGTACTCACAGTAAATAGGGCCGTGGCTAAGGAAAGTGAATAGGAGGGCCAAAAAGCTCACCAAAAGTCTCAGACTGGCAGATCAATGCAAGGCACACCAAAGGGCGTTGTCACAAGGAAGGAGAGGACCCTCATTCCCAATAGTCCACAGGTAATGTAGTAACTTCGTCCCTCGAGGGCCATCAGGAAGGACCCAAGACCCTACAACCGCACGGGAGGAAATATGGCCTCAAGGTTCTCTGCTTCAGACAGCTACCAAGGGTGCCTGCCAGCCCCTGCCCAAGCCAACCGTCTGTCCGCCAGGCATCCCCCGCCACTCTCCCGAGCCTCACAAGAAAGCAGACACAGCAAGTTTGTTCCTTCTCCTGGTGCAGTTTGTGCCGGGAGCCTCTGAGAACACTGGCGCTTAACTCCCCGTCTGAGAAGCCTAGTTGAGCCACCCTACTTCCTCAGTTGGCCTCAGGGCAGGCTCCCAGCTGCTCCGATGTTGGCAATCTCAACTACGTTGGCAGCAGGGCAGGGTGCTCCTCTATCCTTACGGTTGATTGTGCGCTTTACAAATGTGGATTATTATTATTATTATACAGAGACACAAGCCGCACCAAGCTGGTCATGCTCTCCATGCAATGTCAGCACACAGCCCAAGCTGCAGGCCACCGGGCACGAGGCATTGGATCCTAATTAGGCAGATCAGTGACTCCTGAAGCATCAGTTAGTGGCTATTTTGGAAGTAAAAGGTTGGCAACCAAAGCAGGATACACAGCATCAGGCAGGGGATTGTATTCAGCCCATTTAGTGGACGGATGATGTTGGATTTTATGGTCAAGGGAGTGGAGCTCCCATGTTAGGCAGCCATCTTGGTCGGCTGCAGGCCACGTCCCAAGGGAAGACATTTTGAATCAATTCAACATTTAACAAAGTTGAAAAATTCCATTGCAATGCATGTTTTACTACTTTTGGTTTGATCACTTAACACACAGAACATTTGCTATGGAGATCAATTGGATGAAACCTTTGTTGGTGGCACAGAAATAATCAGATTATAAGAACTATACAAAGCGACAATATTTAAACAATTGAGCTACCTATTAAATGAGTGCAGAATCGAAATGTTACTGTTTTTTAGACTATCATGTTTGGCCATGTGGCATTTGAGTGTGTAGCAAGATCATACCTACAGCAGAAGATAAGAAAAAATAATGTTAATGAAGTCCATCTGAAAAGTGGGCCGACTCAAAAAGGCATGTTATTTGTAATAAAGTACTCCTGTAGTACTCCGTCCATTAAAGATTCTTGTGAATTAGTCATTATATTTGTTTTTTTTATTTCCCTGAACACATTTAGCCAGGTATCACCTGGCAATAGTTGAGCGTGAAAAATGGCATTGTCAGTGCTAAATGTTATTACAAGTTAGAATGTCAAAACGGGAGCAAAAATCAACGTATTAATTAGATTTGATATTATCAGCCTACTCAGAATCAGGGCGTAAGTGTAGGTAAAAACAACAAAAATAACATATTTCCAGACGTAGTCACAACAATCTGATAGTGCCCTGCCCCTCACTGCCCATTCTGTATCTGAGGTACACTCACACTACGTCAGCTTTCACATGAACTTTGTATGAATTGTGATTCATTAGATTTAACCTGTGGTTCATGCAGCCTAGTTTCCCTTCTTCCCCATTTACGAATTTGATCAAATCTGCAAAATAGTACTTTGACAGAGCATCTGACATCAAGTGACATTCACATTAACAGATGGAGCCTTTTAAGATTACTCAATTCACACAAAAAAGGGGGGAGAGGTTACCTTCCTACCACGACCTCCCCAGTCAAAACACAATTCAACAGCAGAGAGGTAGGAATGTGTGCTATGGTTCAATTGTTGATTGTAAGTGGCATGTGCTCTGTACAAAAAGACTGCCCTCACTCACAAATTGTGACATGCTTCATCATCGGGCTTGCTGACTGACACCCCTGCGCAGTCCAATGCCTGGGGTGGAGCAAAGGGGAGGGGAAGACAATACAAATATAAAATAGCAGGATCACCAAAGAATGCACAGTTTGTGAAGGTTAAAACTAGCTCAGGTGTAGCCTTGGTTCTATTGTATTCATGGACCACCAGGCCAGGATTAAAAACGTGAAGGATGGTGGTGAAAGGAGAAAATTAGGATCAGTTCATACCCCCTTACTGCTAAAGTGTTGATATGTTTTTGTCTATTTTACTGCGCCCTCAGTGTTGGGTCACTACGGCTTTCATCAGGACCAAATGGATCCCCTTCAAAAACCCTCCAGTCTTATTTTGGATTTTACTGAGTAGTTCCCTATTATCAAGGGGTTGTGTAATTCACACTTCTGAAGGATCAAGTTCCATCAGTAAGTGAACTGAAATGCGTGAGAGTAGGAGCAGCTCCCTGTAATCACAAATTTATCAAGGTGAGACCGCTGCCCCGCATTGCTCTCCTCACGTTTTTTTGCACAGAGCACATGCCACATACAATAAACAATGTAATCATATAACACATTCCTACCTCTCTACTGTGTCGATTGCCTTTTAAGATTAGCCTAGAAATAGGTAAAATGCCTCTTATGTAATGAAAAAAATAAAAAACATATGTACTTTCATAGAGTTGCTTTGGGTCAGACCGCTTCACCCATTTATCTGTTCATCTGTACATTGTACTTATACACATCACGCCATACATCATAGGGTCAGAGTACTTCAGCCATTGGCTATCTTGAACTGTGAACGGTGGCATTTTTCCTGGTCAAATGTGCATATCTCGAAGTTATTCTGCTAACGCAATATCTTTATTTCTCTGTTCTCAAGAATAGAAAACATTTTTTAAACAAACCTGAAAAGAAGCAATGATGCGAGCGGATAACTGTACATTTTATACCAGACAATGAATATGAAGAAAAAAACGAACCAAATGTATGCAAGGATTAAGAAACCGTAAACCGTACACTGTTAAAAAATATAAATTGTATTATTTGTGATCATTTTGTGATAGAAACCTTATATTTTTTTAATTGATCTATTGTCTTTTTGCTCGATGAAGGAATAAATAAACCTATCAAAGTGTTTAATAGCAATAATTATGTCGTCGTTCACATCACGATATTAAGTATGTGAAATCCTTTGTGTATTTTCAAGGAATATAGTGTATGATATCAGCTTATAAAAATCCAATAAAAAATGTAACCCATTTTGGAATGTTCTCAGATTACGTTTTTTTGCACAGAGCACATGCCACATACAATAAACAATTGAACCATATAACACATTCCTACCTATTTACTGTGTCAATTGCCTTTTAAGATTAGCCTAGAAATAGGTAAAATGTCTCTTATGTAATGAAAAAAATAAAAACCATATGTACTTTCATAGAGTGGCTTTGGTTCAGACCCCTTCACCCATTTATATGTTCATCTGTACATTGTACTTATAAACATCACGCCATACATCATAGGGTCAGAGTACTTCAGCCATTGGCTATCTTGAACTGTGAATGGTGGCATATTTCCTGGTCAAATGTGCATATCTGCTCAAAAAGAAGTGTATTTCAGGAACAAGAATGGTGGGACAATACTTTATTTTTCCAATTTTTGTTGGCATTCTTTCTATTCCTGTTCAGAGTACACCGCCATGTTAAGAAACACATGTACAGTTCTAATATTTTTTTTGTGATGATTCATTTATTTTAAAATTTCAAATTTTGTTACCAATTTATTGCCGCATCAAATATATATTTATTTTTTTGGTAGCATAGCCTTGCAAAAAAATAATAATATGTAGACATTAGATCAGCTCGCCAAGGCCAGGCCTATTTTCCTTGCCAATTTTTTAGTAATAACATGTTTTCCCAAGGAAGTATCTGCAATTAAGGCTGGGAGAGATACCAACAAGAGTGGGAGAACAAGCATAGGAAGGAATCCCCGCCAAACTAGGAATGTCCAATCATCTCGAAGATATTCTGCTAACGCAATATATTTATTTCTCTGTTCTCAAGAATAGAAAACATTTTTACACCAACCTGAAAAGAAGCAATGATGCGAGCGGATAACTGTACATTTTATACCTTAATGGCCAGACAATGAATATGAAGAAAAAAACGAACCAAATGTATGCAAGGAATAAGAAACCGGAAACCGTACCCTGTTAAAAAATATAAATTGTATTATTTGTGATCAATTTGTGATAAGAAACCTTATATTTTTTTAATTGATCTATTGTCTTTTTGCTCGATGAAGGAATAAATAAACCTATCAAAGTGTTTAATAGCAATAATTATGTCGTCGTTCACATCAAGATATTAAGTATGTGAAATCCTTTGTGTATTTTCAAGGAATATAGTGTATGATATCAGCTTACGAGAGAAATACAATTATAAAAATCAAATAAAAAATGTAACCCATTTTGGAATGCTCTCAGATTACGAGGTAATGGTAGAAATTATTTTGAGAAAAAAATAAAAATTGCATTTTTGATTGCGTAGTACAAGTTCAATAGCAACCGCAAGTGAGATACTTTGACTAAAAGCAATTGGCGGTTTTCCTAGCTTGCTCAGAGAGAGTTTTTTTTAAAGACAAGAGGCAGATGTTACATGGCACCTCTCCTTTAATTGACACTGTCAGCATCAGAATGCTCCCCACGGAAACATCCATGAGATAATAAAAGACTCTAACATCAATGAGACGGCCTCTTGATGAGGTGAAAGAGAGTGTCAAGAATGCCAGAGTGAACGCTGCAAATGACACATTTCAACGGAGCACTCCAACATGGAAGAAAAGAAACAGCAGTAATCAACATGAATGAACAACACTTTAAAGAAAGGCAGTAGGATTTCAGGAAATAAGATTCAAGCAAACAAAAAAAGCAATTTAGGCTAGCAACACAGAAGATGGAAGGCATTTGAAAGAACAGAAAAACTCGAAGGGCCGCATTTATGAAAACTGTTGCATCACTTTGTGAAAACAGCAATGCAACAGTTTTCACTGCGCCCTCCTTGCGACCGGATGGCTGTGCTGCATTTAATGTAAAGGAGTTACAGAGATGTCTGACGTATCTGTAGGCGCAAAAGTTGTGCATTGCTGGGGTGTGTCTGAAAACAGACGTAACTGAAGCATTGTGTCCTTTCACATAGAGCAAGCCCCATGTGAAAGGGCCTGCGTCAGTCTTATGCCTGCAGAGAGGCAGGCGTAAGATATTGACACAGTCCTGTCCTATAAGTTGCGCACTGAAATCTTATAGATTTCAATGCGCCACTTCTACAATGCTTTTTGTGTGGTAACGCCCACCCTGCATACATTATACCTGGTGCAGGTATAATATAATGCAGGGCTTTATAAAGTGACGCATCTGCCAAGATGCGTCACTTTGTAAATAAGGTGCAATATGGTGCATTTTTTACACCACCGGTGCGTCACAAAAAATGGTGCAACGACGGAGCAAAAGTGTTGCAAGGGCTTCAAAAATAAGGCCCTAAGCATCCAGGAGGAAAAAAGTGAAGGGCAAGAACAACAAACATGTAATTTGAATCACAATGAAAATACATAGTCATACGTTGATGCTTACCATAGATGGGAGAAATTAGACTTGGCAAGTTTAATAGCACTTTCCAGGTAAACAAAGAAAAATCATGTGCCACTAGAGAAGAGGAATGATTATAAAAAACAGCTCCTTTTTTCATGAAATCATGATTCTCTCTTTGCAAGCTATGAAAATCTCTATATTAAGACAAAGCAACAAGGAGCACAATATATGCCATGTTCAAAGCCTGCCAAGCACCAAAGAAACAGCAAAAGAGATTTTAAACCTAACAGTCATTTTAGGAATGCCAGCCTGATCAAGGCCTTCATCTGATGTGTTAGGGACAGAGTGCACCAACTCTGTAACTATCAATATCAGTTGCTGCTGAAACCCAGCAGTGCGAACAAGGGATGGTAGTGGCCAAATATTTTATCTCTGCCAGGAGTCATGGTAAGATCTTATTAAAGGTTGCATGAGTTCAAAAGCTGAAGGAATGATGCTCACACTGCACATCTAGGTGTTCTTGGAACATAGTGTTTATGAATGCTGAGCACGTGAGCCACACCAGATCGCTCTGGCACCTCCACACTTGCAGCCACTTTGAAGTGTGTTCCCAGAGTTGCCTAGAAATCCAGACATGAGAGGTGGTGGTGGGGTCCTATGCTTCAGCATAGAACCAAAGAGGTCTTGTGCCATCTTTAAATGAACAGCATGACTTTCTGAATATGGGTGTCGTCAAAACTTATAACCAGTCATTCACAAGATGGTCGATTGACAATAGAACATAATTTGATATCACCAATCTCAAATGGAGTTTAAGCCCTTTCCTGGGATTGTGTACTTTAGTATACATATATATGTGGGCCAAATGCCACTCCTTGCTTCTCATTTGTTTGCTTCAATGTCCTTTAAAAATCCTTGCTCACTAGTAGCCAGTCCTGCCTATTTGTCCGTCCTTTTTCCTCCAAGGAGCAGGGAGTTGGTACAATATCATTACACTGTGTTCTGTTTATCTGCTCGTGAGGGAGACTGTTTTATTATGTTTTCAACCTCTTGTTACAGTGTGGGTGCTCAGAGGTATCTGCTTACATTTTATTGCAGCTTTCACGTCTTGTCCTTCCTCCCCGAAGCCAGCAGCAGCCAGCCATGCTTTCTAACTACTGCAGCTCTAAATCTTATAAAAAGTTAAACCATAACTTAAACACAGCTTGAAATTATACTTTAATATGCATGCTGCTTGTGTTTTTGTCCTCCCCTCCAGGACTTGTGCTTGGCTGCTGGCTGAGGAGTTGGAAGTTACTCCTCATGGGTTTTGCGCTGAGGCCAAAATGTTTCTTTTTGGAAAAATATCCCCTTTAAAATGTGCATTTGAATGTATTATATTAACCCCTTGCATGCTGCGCGCATTTTTGCTCTGTGCGGGCGATTTAAATAATGGGCAGGATTCAGACGGCCCGCTGCAGTCCTCAGCACACGCCCACCGTGACGTATGACGGCCGGAGGCCATCCAAAGAATGCAAGGGGTTTAATAAAAGCAGAATAAGAACACAGGGCCAGCACAAGGGCTGTGTGATCAATTGCACTGGATACTGACTTCAGAGAGGCAATGTTTCCCAGTTTATTTTACTTTTAAAAGCACTCCACACATTCCTGCCCTCCTGCAATTTCCAGACAATAAAAATGCCAAGATAACTCCGGGGATTGGTGTTCTTGCTGGAGAGATCAGAGTTGTCTAGTGGGAGAAGTTTTAACTCATTGCAAGGAAGCCAGAGGTTTAATATGCCAGCGGCGAAGAAAGTGTACCATGCCAATTACAAAGTGTATAAAATGTAAATAGGTCAATGGATTACTGCTCTTCTGTTACTTGCAGCCTATAAATTAAAATCCTAATATAGAACAGTGAATTTAGAACTGTCATCAAAGAACTGCATGCACTGCAAAGTAAAGATTAGATGAGATATTAAAGTTGCAAAAATGGTTCATCTGGATGGAAATCGATTGTTTTTATTCAAGAGCACCCCCAACCATGGTGTTCTGTTTTCAATTCTGTGTTTGTGCTTAAGAGGCCTGTTAGACCTGGCACCATTGGTGTGGGTGTCCCTTCCATTTTTTGCTGTGCCTCATGTATTTTTGCTGGTGTTAGATGCTTTGGGCACTGTGCCACTGCTATTCAGTGCCACAGTGCAAGTGCTCCCTATTGTAATTTGATGTATTAATCAGTGGTTCCATGTTTGGCTATTTGGTTTACTTGTCAGACCCTGGTACAGTGCACTGAGTGTGCCCAGGGCGTGTAAATCCAAATGCTGCTGATGGGCCTGCAGCACTGGTTGGCCACCCACAGAAGCAGCCTTGTAAAATGTGTCTAAGGTCTGCCATTGCAGAGCTTGCATGCAGTCTGGTAGTGTCATGCTGACTGGGCAAGTGCACCCACTTGCCAGTCCCTAAACCTTCCCTTTTCTTCATATCAGTAACCCTTATGGTAGGCCCAAGGGCAGGGTGCATTGTAAGTATAAAGTAGGACAAGCCCTGATGTATGTGGTATGTCCTAATAGTAAATTACAGCCATTTTCGCTTTTCACTATTGTAAGGCTAACTGTTCTCCATAGGCCAGAATGGGCTGTTAGATTATTACATGTTTATAATCCTAACTGTCTCAGAGAACATGGTAGAAATTCGAGTTTAGTATGTCTGAACTTGGTTTTAACATTCTGTGTTTGCAAATACCACTTTTAGAAAGTAGGTATTTGCTTGCCTAACCTTTCAAGCCTGCCTCTGCTAGGTTGTGTATTCCTTTGTCTGGTTTTGTGAGTGACAGGGCTGGGGGATTCCAAGAGTCAGAATGAGTCAGCCCAGTGGTGAATAGAGAGATCTGCATCTAGATGGGATGGGAGGAGTTGCACATGAACCTTGAATAGGACTGTGCCTGCCTTCCACAATGCTGGCTCCACATCCTGGTGAGCAGCTGATGTCTCTGCCCTGCACACTGAAAGAAGAGAAGGAGTCCTGTAAACAAAGTGCTCCAGGACTGTACCTGCCTTCCACAATGCTGGATCCACCTCCTGTGGGGCGTCTGATGTGCCTGCCCTGCACTGTGAAAGGAAAGGAGAAGTCTGGTAAACAGAGTGCTTCAGAACTGGTTTGGACTGGGCAAAAGCCCCTCTCCCCTCAGAGAACAAAGGATTTTGGGTTATAAATATTGGTACTCTAAACCCATGAAATTAAATCACTTTTGGACTACAAGAAGAAACCTTTACCGAGGTGAGGAAGCTGAAGAAACTGAGGCGAGACTATTCCCAAGCTGAAGTCCTGTTTGGGGGATTGGCCTGCAGTGGTTGCCTTACTGCCTAAGGAAGGAGAAAGGAACTTTGTATACTTTGCTTTGAACTTGTGAAGGATCTCCAAGGGCTTGGAAAAGAGCCTGCCTCCTGCAAAATTCTCAGGGACAACAGACTTCACCCCCCAGTTCCTCAGAGTTCTTTTGGAAGTGCCTGGTGCTGTGTTGGGCTTTCTTAGAAACTGCGTGTCGCAAGGAGCTGGAAGCACGACTCAACGAGAAGAAGCGTGTCGCCATCACTGTGCCTTCCGTCGCAACTCCGAAGGAGGGTGTCGCCGTTTGGAACTGTCACACTGCACCGCATCGGAGAGAAGCGTGCCGCAACGAAGAGGAAGCGTGTCGCCGTTGCTGCTGCTGCTGCAGTCGCAACTCCGAAGGAGGGTGTCGCCGCTGTAGTTGTTGCACTGCACTGCATCGAAAGAAGAGTCTTGCAACGAGGTCGGAGCGTGTCGCCGTCGCTGTGCCTGCCGTCACAACTCCAAGGGAGGGTGTCGCCACTGGAACTGTCGCACTGCACTGCATCGAAAAAAAGCGCCTCACATACCCGAGAAATGCACCGCCGTTGTAGCTGCTGCCGTCGCATCGTGGATGTCGCCGCTGTAGTTGTCGCATCGGGCGGAAGCTTCACGCATCGTGGGAGAAGTGTGTCGCAAGTGGATCTGCTGCCGTCGCATCGCGGAACAAGGGTGTCGCCGCTGCAGTCCACGCATCGAACCGAGAACTGCTCGCATTCCCAGAGAAGCGTGCCGCATCTGGAAGATCTTCATGTTTTTATTTCTTTGTACTTGAACTTTGCCGCATTTCCCTCGCTGCGACATTGCTTGTCGTGGAAGCGCAACGCAACCTAAGTTACATTGACGCAAAGCGTCGCATCTTAAGAACTGAACTTAACTAAGCTAAATCTACCATCTTAAATTAATAGTATTGTGTATTTTTGTTGTTTATGGTCTTGTGATAACTCTATATAAAGTATACTTATTTTTTATATAAAACCTGTGAGGTGTCCATTTGTAGTGTTGTCACTGGGTTACTGTATGTGGTCACAAATGCTTAACACACCGCCTCTGAGATAAGCCTGTCTGCTCGTGCCAAGCTACCAAGGGGGTGAGCAGGGGTTATTTTAGGAGTGTAATCCCCTTATCCTGACTAGAGGCAAGGGTCCCTATTTGTCATAAGTACCTACCTGTGCAAACTAGAGACCCCCAAATCTAACATTGTTGGTCAGCAGAAGGGATTTTGGATTTGCATTTGTGACTCATATACAGTGACTGGTGAACACTACTTAGTGAGTGCAGACCATAACGATACCACATACTTTTTGGTAGATTCCTTTTTGGATTTTTGTTCTACTTTTGAAAGATGACTGATTCAGTTGTAGTAGAGAGAGCAGAATCCGTAGTCTCTGTTGATCTTGAATGGGAATAAGAGAAATTGGAAAGCTACAAAGTTGCACACCTGAAGTACTTTTGCAAAAAGTTCAATGTTTCCATCTCTGGGTTCAGAGTGAAGGAAGAATTCTACAAGGTGCTAAGGGCCTGGGTAGAAGCAAGGAAAACTCCTAAGATTGAGGAGGATGACCTGGCAATTGTGCAACCGGAAGGGCCAGTGGGCTCAGGAGGAAGGAGAGTACCTTCCCCCACAGGTAGCATTGGTTCTGGTAAAAGTCTGCCTCCAGAAGAGTTGGAGGGCAGAGAGAGATCAAGAAGGCATGACATGGAGATGACCAAGTTTAAGGTGAATAGGCAACTGGAATTAGAATATAGAAGATTATAGATATTGAAGAAAAGAAAATGCAGTTTGAGCATGAGAACGTTTTGAGGGAGTTGGAGTTTAAAACCAAAAGTTTAGAAGTTACTCCCTCTGGTGGCAGTGTACCGTCAGTACATACAGAAAGTAGAGTGTATATTCCCAAGGATGTGATGAAAGAGTGTTACAAAAATTATGATATTGGCCAGTGGTTTAGAGCCTATGAGGTAGCCATGTCTTCTCACCGGGTCCCTGAGAGAGATTGGGGAGCAGGGTTGTGGGGAAGGTTACTTAGTGAGGGGCAGGACACATTGTTAGACTTGCCTTCTGAAGTCCACAATTCATACAGCCACCTGAAAGATGCATTGATGTCTAGATATGGTTTGACACCTGAGCTCTATAGGCAGGGGATCAGGAAATGCAAAAAGTTGGAAAACAGTACTTGGGTTGAATATGTCACTTTCTTTTGCAGAGCATTATATGGTTGGGTAAAGGCCAGCAAGGTTAATGATTTTCAAGGTCTCTTTGATTTGATTGCATGGCAGCATTTGTCTGATAATTGTTTTCCAGAGCTGCGCCAGCATCTGATAGATAGCAAGCTGACTAACCCTAGGAAGCTTACTGAGGAGGCGGACTGCTGGTGAGCACCTGGGTCCACAAGGGTCACGAGAGACTCAGCCAAAGGTGGGCAGGGTCCCCAGCAGAAGAGTGGGGGGGACAAGGGTAAACAGAAGGAGTTCCGCAAAGGGCCCCAAAGTAGTCCCCAAGGGAACCAAGGGAAAGGTTCCCAGCCTCCCCCTGAGAAGAAGCAAGGGGCCCGACAGGTAATCCTGTTCCCCAGGGGCCCCTGAAGTGTTACAAGTGTGGCAACCTGGGTTATAAGGCGAATGATACAAGGTGCCGCCTGTTTGGTAAACCAGCACCCACTGGTGCTCCGCCCCGGCAGATGGCTAGTATAGACTTGGGGGAGGAGATTGATGTCCAAGGTGGGTGGGGTCCCGCACAGATGACCTTAGTCTCTTTAGGAGACTATGAGATGGTGTCAGAAGCTTAGCTGCCCAGGAACACTAAGAAATATGGGCAGCGAGTGACCATCAATGGCCAAAAGGTGGAGGCTCTTAGAGATACAGGAGCCAGTGTGACAGCTGTCAGGTGTCACCTGGTATCTCAAGAGCACATTATCCCACATGCATTTTGCCGAGTTGTTGCAGCCGACAACACAGAGAGTCATTGTCCAATGGCTCAGGTTCCCTTAGAGTGGGGGGGTCTCTGGTACTCTTCAGGTAGCTGTGAGGCCCGCCATGCATGTTGACTGTTTGTTGGGGAACGAATTGGAGAGCTCCCCTTGGGAAAAGGTGGAGAAAACAAATCATTTGAAGATGGTTGGACTGCCTGACTGGGCGTGCGTGACCACCCGGTCAATGTCAGCCAGTAGGGGTTCTCAAGAGGACCTGGAGCCTGAGAGGGAAGCCCAGGAACCTGCCTTAGAGAGAAGTGGCGGGGCGCAGGAAACCGGCCCGAAGTTCCCACGGGCCAGGAGGAGGTTGATACTGAGGGGGATGCCCTGAAGCCTACCGGGGAACAAGTAGCTGAACTGGGGGAACTGCCTGAGCTGACCCATTGGCAGCAAGAAGGAGGCCCCTCCAGGGAAGAATTCTGCAAGGAGCAGAAAGAGTACCCTTCTCTTGAGGGCTTGCGGCAACAGGCTGCTAGCCAGGCAGCAGGTGATCAGTCAGGGTCACACTTGATTTACTGGGAGAATGGTCTCCTGTATAGTGAGCATAAGGTTGCTGAACCTGGGTCAGCCCGTGCGCTGGTGGTACCCCAGAAGTTCAGAGCCTTCCTACTGGGGCTGGCTCATGATGTGCCGTTAGTAGAACATTTTGGGCAGAACAAGACCTTTGAGAGGCTTGTTACCCACATTCATTGGCCCCAAATGCGCAAGAGTTCAGATACTCATTGCAGAACTTTTCAGACTTGCCAGGCAAGTGGAAAGAGTGAGAGGAAGCACAAGGCTCCTCTCCAGCAATTCCCTGTGGTCAGTACCCCCTTGGAACGGGTAGGGATTGACATTGTGGGGCCACTGGACCCCAAGACAGCCATGGGCAACAGGTTCATCCTGGTCTTGGTGGACCATGCCACCCGGTACTTGGAAGCCATATCTCTGAGGACAGTGATGGCCCCCGTGGTGGGTCGAGCACTGATGGGAATTTTTTCCCGAGTGGGATTCCCTCACGAGGTAGTGTTTGACCGGGGAACCAACTTCATTTCAGTATATGAAGTCCCTGTGGCAGGAGTGCGGTGTAACTTACAAGTGTACCACTCCTTACCACCCCCAAGGATATGGTTTGGTTGAAAGGTTCAACTGAACCCTAAAGGGCATGATTATGGGTCTTGAGGAACCTATGAGGCGTAAGTGGGACATCGTCTTACCATGCCTGTTTTTTTGCATACCATGAGTTGCCACAGAAACCTCTGGGGTTCAGTCCCTTTGAGCTTTTGTATGGACACCCAGTCAGAGGAGCTTTGAGTCTGGTTAAAGAAGGCTGGGAGCGATCTCCCAGGACCCCTCCCCAGGATTTATATAGCTACATGCTGGCCTTCAGGAACCAGACTAGGCGTTTCAGGCAACTCGCTGAGGCGAATCTGGAAGTCAGCCAGGAGGAGATGAAGCGCTGTTATGACCAGAATGCCACTCTGGTAGAGCTTCAACCTGGCCAGAATGTGTGGGTCATGGCCCCTGTGGAGCCTTGTGCACTCCAGGATAAGTGGACCGGACCATTTGAGCAGCGCAAAAGTCCAGTTACCTACTTGGTGGACTTGCGGTCTCCTAGGAACCCCTTGAGGGTCCTACATTTCAACCACCTTAAGCCCCACCTAGAGAGGTCTGAAGTTGGCATACTCTTGGCAACAAATGCTCGGATGGAGGAGGAGACTGAGCCTCTTCCTGACATCCTGTCAGCCTCAGAACAAGATGGGTCAGTGGATGGTGTTAACCTCTCTTCCACCCTGACCCATGAGCAACAGAATGACTGCCGCCAGTTGCTGGGACATTTTTCTGATCTGTTCTCCCTGGTTCCTGGTGTCACAGATTGGTGCGTCCATGATGTGGACACATGAGACAGGTTATCTGTGAAGCACAAGTCTTACAGGGTAACTGACAGGGTAAGGGATTGCATCAAAGAGGAGGTCTCAAAGATGCTTGCGCTAGGGGTGATTGAGTCATCTAGCAGTCCTTGGGCCAGCCCCATGGTCTTGGTCCCGAAGGCTGCAGCGCCGGGTGCCACACATGAACTTCGGTTCTGTGTGGACCTCAGAGGGCTCAATTCAGTCACGAAGACTGACGCTTACCCCATCCCCAGAGCTGATGAGCTCATAGATCGGCTAGGGGCTGCACAGTACCTCAGCACGTTTGACTTAACGTCTGGGTACTGGCAGTTCACCTTGTCTGATGGGGCAAAGGAGAGGTCAGCATTCTCCACACCAGATGGGCTTTTCCAGTTCCGTGTTATGCCCTTTGGGATTAAGAATGCCCCTGCCACCTTTCAGAGGTTGGTCAACCAGATGTTGGTTGGACTGGATGAGTTCAGTGCCGCCTACCTGGATGACATCGCAGTGTTCAGTGCCAGTTGGGAGGAACATCTGCGCCACCTCTGGGAAATGTTGTTGGAGCTGCGAAGGGCAGGCCTCACGATCAAGGCGAGTAAGTGCCAGATCGGGCAGGGTTCCGTGGTGTACTTGGGACACCAAGTTGGGAGCGGCCAGGTGGCGCTCCTACAACCCAAGATTGAAACCATCCTGGCTTGGGAGCCACTCAAAACCCAGACAGAGGTGATAGCCTTCTTCGGTCTCACAGGGTATTAACGGAGGTTTGTCAAGGGATATGGCAACATTGTTGCACCCTTCACAGAGCTGACTTCCAGGAAGCAGCCCATGAAGGTGATCTGGACTGACACCTGTCAGAAAGCTTTTGAGGCCCTGAAAGCTGCCATGTGCACGGCACCCGTGCACCTGGCACCCAACTTCTCAACAGATGCTTCAGAGCATGGTGTGAGGGCTGTTCTGTCACAGATGAATGAGGAGGGCCTAGATCAACCTGTAGCCTTTATTAGTAGGTTACTTCCACGGGAACAGAGGTAGAGTGTTATTGAGCGTGAGGCATTTGCACAGCACATCAGCATCAACACAGCACCACTTCCTCATCAGTGAGCCACCACCAGTGCAGCACCAACTCAGCATCAGTGCAACACAAGCACAGCACCATCTCCTCATTAGCACAGCACCACCTGAACACCACCACCTCAGCATCAGCACAGCCCCATCTCAGCATCAGCACAGCACTACCTCCTCATCAGCGCAGCACCATCTCGGCATAAGCACAGCACTACCTCTTCAGTGCACCACCAACTCAGCACCAGCGCAGCACTGCATCAACATCAGCACAGCACCATCTCTGCATCAGTGCACCACTAAAAGCGCAGCACCACCTCAGTAGCAACTCAAGACCCATGCAGCACCACTTCAGCATCAGCGCAGCACCAACTCAGCATCATGAGGCACCTCTTCAGCACCAGCGCAGCACCACCACCTCAGCATAACTCAACACCACTCATCATCACTCAGCACCACCTCAATATCACTCAGCACCACCTCTATATTTGCATAGCACCATATCCATATCAGTGCACCACCACTTCAGCACATCACCACATCAGCAGCACTTAGCACCAACTGAGCACCAACTCAGCACCATAGGAGCACCAGTGTAGCAGCACCACCTCAGCATGACTCAGCACCAGCTCAGCACCACCTCAGCGTTAGCACAGCACTATCTCTGCATCAGTGCATCACCACCAGCTCAGCACCAAAGCAGCCCCAGCTTAGCAGCAACTCAGCGCCAGTGCAGCACCACTTCAACATCAGCTCAGCATTACCTCAGCACAGCACCAATTCATCACCCAGCACCACCTGAGAACCAGCTCAGCACCACCTTAGACCCAGAGCAGCACCACCACATCAGCCTCACTCAGCACCACCTCAGTCCTACACAGCACCACCTCAGCATGATGCAGCATCCCCTCAGCATCACCTCCTCTTCAGTTCACCACCAACTTAGCATCAGCGCAGCACCAACTCAGCACCAGCACAGCACACATAAACATCAGCACAGCACCATTTCTGCATAAGTGCACCACGTCCACCTCAGCAGCAATTCAGCACTCATGCAGTACCACCTCAGCATCAGCAGAGCATCACCCCAACACAGCACCACCTCAGCACCAGCGCTGCAACACTACCTCTGCATGACTCAGTGCCAAAGTGCTACACAGCACCACCTCAGCATAACTCAGAACCACCTCAGTAAGATTCAGTATCACCTCCACACCAGTACCTCAGCATCACTTAGCACTACCTGAGTTTCATTCAGCATCACCTGAGCATCACATCAGTGCCAGCACACCACCACCTCTTCAGCATTACTCAGCATCACCTCAGTGTGCCCTCAGAATCTGGCATCTGTTGATTCTCTCCTAGTGTCCGTCCGCTGTTCGTGTTGTAATTCAGGTACTATTTCTCAATCTCCAGCCTCCTAATATTTATGTCCCTGCATAACAAAAAAAAGTTAGAACAAGCATTACAATAGGCAGAAGAGGTTGCCGTCATTGAAAGGACAAAAAAAAACTAGAAGACATTTTTTGCTAATTCTTTTTTAAAAGAGTCATTCAATTGTACACTATGTCTTCTTTAAACTCCACTACATAACACTCCACAACACAAAATACCATTCCACATACTTACACTCCATTAAATACAGTCTCATACCACATAATTCCAATACACTAAAAAGTACATCTTCCAACTGCACACAATACCACATAATTCCACTACACAAATCCACACCACACAGTTTCACACCACACAATCCCACAACTAACACGTCCAATCCAACCCACATAATTGGTACACACCACATACATCCGCTCCAATCCATAACACATAGGTAAGAGACATTCACATTGACAATGCCAATAGCTCCAACTCTTTCCTTGTTTAAAAAAAAACCTCATAGATCTGATGCTTAGCTCCTACCTATTTATTATTTTCTGTCACCAAAAAAGCAAAGCTATACTCAAAGTTCCAGGCCACACAATTCAGCTTCACACATTTCTAACCCACACCACATAATTTAACACCAAACCACATAATACAACTCAACAACACAATGACACAACACATACATCCAATTCACACCACACAATTCCACATCGTTCAGCAAAATTCAACTGCACATCACATAGTTAAACTGCACAAGTTACCACTCCACACAATCCCACTACACATAATGCAATTACACTGAATGCCACAAAATTGCTAACCATATATATATATCTATATATATCTATCTATATATATATATATATATATATATATATATATATTACCTACTGGCGGTCGCCAGTAAGTAGTCATAGTTAGGATTGATTTCCATAGGGAAATCGCAACATTCTATTTGGAATAACTTTTGGCGCCGGTTGCGGAATCAGCCTGAATTTTTTAGCAACTTTGCCTCGCGGCTCTCCGCTCCTTCCCTGAAAGTTTGGGGGGGATTCGTCAAGCGGGGGCCAAGATAAAAGGGGGGTCCCAAAACGTGTTTTCTCCATGTTAATTTCCATAGGGCGGTCGGTCGCACTTTTAGCCCGAACGGCTGAATGGATTTCACCAAACTTGGCAAAATTGTAGGGACTGGTAGCCCAATGTGACTTTGCTATGTCTCAAGATATGTGCTCCAGAGGATTTTTAGTAATTTAGGTTAAAAAAAATTGATATATCTGTAAGCGCGCCCCGGGCGCGCCACGCGACTTGCGCACGGAAAGCTGATTGGCTCTCGGGTGTCTGTAAACATTCGAAACAGTCCGGAGCGGCTGCCATCTTGTGTCTCGGTAGGATCGAGACACAAGAGGTGGTAAAAACAAAGGGGGAAATAACCAAAAGGGGGCAGGGTAGACCCCCCCTGAGCCCTTAGGTTTGATGTGGGGACCATAAAAGGGTCCCTCGGGTAAAAAAAAAAATGTTTTTTTTTTCGGTTTTCGCGGGGGGAGCACCCGGTACGCGCACCGGGGAGCGTACCGGGGAGCGTACTTTGGTGAAAAATAGTGAAAATAGTAGTGTAAAAAATTCATTCTGAGTGATTAGAGGTAGGGTAACTCTGAAAAGAGCTTTTGGGTTCTGTGGCTGTTTTAGGTACCTACAAGTACGTCCCACACACACCCACACGCACATAACCCCACACCCCCACACCCACACACTCCCCACACACACCTCACACACGCACACCTCCACCCACACCCAAACACCCCACATCCCCCCCACACCGACACCTTACACATCCACACCCACACCCACACATTCCATACACCCACACTCATACACACACCTCACCACCCCCCCAACACACACACACACACACGCACACACAGATACCTCCCAGACACACCCCACACATTCCACAGACACACCTCCGCCCCCCACACATACACACACACCTCACAGACATACCCACACATCCCACACATACACACATATCTTACACACATACCCCCCACACCCACACACCCCCCACACACACCTCACACACCCACATTTCCACCTACACTCAAACACCCCACACACCCAGACCCGCACACACACCTTACACACCCACACCCCCACCCACATCCACATACTCTATACACCTACATACACCTATACACCTCACCCCCCCAGACATATACACACACACACCTCACAGACATACCCCACCATCCTCCACACACACCTCCCCTGCCCCCACACACATGGGGAAAACTCAGTGAAACAGTAAAATGATAATTTATAGTGCTTAGAGGTAGGGTAGCTCTGAATAGAATTGTTGTGTTGTGTGGGTGACTTAAGTACCAACATGTAGGTACCAATGCTGAGTCATGTTGTTACAGAAGTTATTGTGGTATATGGAATCTATACTATAGTCTGTCAGGAAAGCAGAAAGAACATGGAGGCAGGAGATGAAAAAGAGATGTCAAATACACATTGGAGATAATATAGTGGGAGAAAGGAAGTATCTTTGAGCAAAATGACTATGTAACAGAAAAAAGTTGCACAGTATACTATAAGTCTGACTTTACATTATAATCAATTTGGTACTAGTTTAAGAATTACATATAAAAATGAATAATGTCTCAAACTATTTTAGAATTATTAAATATACATTTATTCATTTTCCAAATTAAACATAACTTCTATCATTTGACTGTCAGAAATGTCCTCATTTTGAAGGAGGAAATCCACAGATTCTACACATTGTAGAAGTTCATGGTCTCGTGATTCGTCCATGAATTCCAAGTCATTGGGTTCAATGATTTCTTCATTGTCCGTCTCTAGGACAATTTCAAATGAAACGTTTTGTTCTCCTTCCATTTTGGCTGAAATTTGCATTAAAAAAAATATATCAGTAGAGATAGGGCACTGTTGGGTTTAAGTTCAGACAGGTAGTTTGGATTTTTTAACAGTGAATTTATCTTTGGGCAGTGTATGGTATCAGACTGGAAGTAGAAATATTAAAACGTGTATGTGATGAAACCTAAGTAAATTCATAATTATACAAGACAAGCCTAAATCCATCCATAACTATAACAGAGAAGTCTATCTAAATCTATAACTATTACAGAGGGATAGTATATAACTATCAGAAAAAGTTTTCCAAATTAACTTAAAGTGCACAATATACTTCAGTTTTCAAAATAACAACTTACCTTTCAAAAAGAAGTTGAAGTTCTTAGTGAAAATTTTCTTGAAATGTACTTCAGGAAGTAGTAGTCAAAATGGCTGTGTTTCCCTCTCTTTCTTTATATATATTCATGTACATAACCAATCAAATATCAGGAAAAAAAAGTAGAAAATGAAAGTAATATTTTAATTGGTTGTCAATTCTAACACTTCAGATGTGTTTCTGTGAAGTAATTTACCTCAGGATATTTAGAGAGGTCTACAGGCTAAATGGCTCAATGGAATTCCACCAAATTTGGGAAAATGGTAGGGATTGGTATGTAGTATGAGCTATTCTATATTTGGTGAAAGTGTCTCCAGTGGTTTTTATGTAAATTGACTTTTAACATTTTTTTGGAGCGCTTTCTGGTGCGCGCCCCGGTACGCGTACCGGCAGTGCTACGGGAGTCCTCCATTTTGTGTTTCGGTAGATTTGAGACAGAAAATGGAGGACAAACAACGTTGGGAATGGGTATAAGGGGGCACGGTAGGCACTCCCTGACCCCCTAGGTTTTCTGAGGGGTTGTTAGGAGGCCCATATAGACCAAACAAAAATGTATTTTAAAATTTTTGCGGGGGGAGCGCCCGGTACGCGCACCGGGGAGCGTACCGGGGAGCGTACTTTAGTGAAAAATAGTGAAAAAAGTTAGAAAAAGATAATCATTTGGAGTGATCAGAGGTAGGGTAGCTCTGAAAAGAGCTTTTGGGTTTTGTGGCTGATTTAGGTACCTACAAGTAGGTACCAATGCACAGTCTTAAATTGAGGAGGAATATCCTATTCCCCTCATCTGAGGAGTGCACACCATCTCCTCTGTAGATATCTTGCATGTTGTAACGCAAGTTGTTGTTGTATATTGAACCCATTCCATAGTCTCTCATGTAAGCAGAAACAGATTTATTCACATGTTTCCGTGCTTTCTCAAATTGTGGACAAAATTGGTTGGACCAGTTCCATTTCTGTCTTTGGCATATATTGGAAAATACCAAGTCAGTTTGAGGAAAAAGTGCCATCAATTGCCCAAAGGTGTCCTTTAAAAGCATTTCCAAACCTACCCCAGTCAAAGTGCCTAAGTCATTTCCACCACAGTGAAGAATTATGAGGTTAGGGTGTGGCAAATGCAAAAAGGTTTTCACGAATGGAATCAATTGGTAACATCTCAATCCTCTCTGGCCAATCCATTTAATGTTCACATTTTGTAAATCAAGGTTGTGAAAATTTCTGGTAGCTGCATACCTTTGAGCCCAGTGTTTTTAAACCCCCGTTTTTTGTATCTTGGTTAATTTGAGTTGTTATATTCTCCCCTGCTTTTAGATTGTTGGCTACGCTTACCTGCACTGCTGTCCTCATAACTTGCACCATAATTGGAATATTTCACCGCATTTCGCGGGTCCCTCGCCCTTGGTACGTTGGCGGCCATCTTAGGTGAGGGGTCATCCATTCCGCGGTCTAGTCCTCATTTAGGAGGCTCGGCCAGTATAAATTCCAGGTAAAATCAAGGTGAGCCCTTACACCAGCTTCGGCGCATTTCTGTGCAGCGCTCGATTATTGTGCAGCTTATGCTGTTTTAAACCCCCGTTTTTTGTATCTTGGTTAATTTGAGTTGTTATATTCTCCCCTGCTTTTAGATTGTTGGCTACGCTTACCTGCACTGCTGTCCTCATAACTTGCACCATAATTGGAATATTTCACTGCATTTCGCGGGTCCCTCGCCCTTGGCACGTTGGCGGCCATCTTAGGTGAGGGGTCATCCATTCCGCGGTCTAGTCCTCATTTAGGAGGCTCGGCCAGTATAAATTCCAGGTAAAATCAAGGTGAGCCCTTACACCAGCTTCGGCGCATTTCTGTGCAGCGCTCGATTATTGTGCAGCTTATGCTGTTTTAAACCCACGTTTTTTGTATCTTGGTTAATTTGAGTTGTTATATTCTCCCCTGCTTTTAGATTGTTGGCTACGCTTAGCTGCACTGCTGTTCTCATAACTTGCACCATAATTTGAATATTTCACCGCATTTCGCGGGTCCCTCGCCCTTGGCACGTTGGCGGCCATCTTAGGTGAGGGGTTATCCATTCCGCGGTCTAGTCCTCATTTAGGAGGCTCGGCCAGTATAAATTCCAGTCATGCCTACGCGCAGCGTCATCGCGCAGCGTGATCGCCGGACTTCCGCCGGAGTTACGCCTAAGTTCAGCCCGTCTGCGCCCGTCCGCGCTGAGGACGGGCTGCAGGACGGGCTGGTGTCGGCTGGCACTCCCCCTTTACTGTCTGAGGTACCCAAGCAATACTGTAGGTCAGAACTTCTGGCTTTTAGACCTCGAACACAGCCTTGTTTTCATCGCCTCTCCCCTGAAGAGCTTTTGCATTCCCATTTTTGTAGAGCATGTAAAGTTTCTTTTCGCTTCTCCAAACCTGGTCCTATTAGATCCCATTTGTCCTCTGGAAGTAGTCCTTCGATTCCGCCTAGAACTGGTTTTCTATTAAATGCGCGTTCGCTTATTAAGCATAATATTGCCTTCCATGATTTCGTGGAAGAGAGACAGCCGGATTGGGTTTTTATTACGGAGACCTGGATTTCAGACTCCTCAGGTCATGATCTACTCTTGGCCATTCCTGATGGATATTCTCTCCATAGGCAGGATAGACTCCTGCGTAGAGGTGGAGGAATTGCCATTCTTTTTAAATCTTCCCTCTCTTGTACGATCAAACCCTTATCTACGCCTCAAGATCACTTTGAGGCACTATATTTCTGTATTCAATGTGCTTCATCTATCTCCTTCACCGGTATACTTATTTATAGACCACCTGGCAATAGGACCAACTTCTCTGCGGATTTACTTAGAACTCTCGAACCCTATTTTGGAAAACCCTACTTTTCCATCCTGGGTGACTTCAATTTTCATCTTGACGAAGTCAATTCGAAGGATACCATGACATTAATTGAGACACTTGCAGCCTGTGATCTCGTTCAGCTGGTGAGCAGTCCAACACACAAGGCCGGCCATATCCTGGATGGGGTATTTTCTAGTGATTTAAGACTATCTACTGGCCCCCCTTTGCCGCTGGTCTGGACAGACCATTTTGCAGTGCCTCTGGAACTTGCTCTCCCTGCCTTGTCCTCAGTGAACCAGGTCGCCACTACATTTGCTCTTAGGAGAAACTTTAGAAACATCACAGATGAGGCCCTTGCTCCCCACGTTCGAGCCTCGGAGTCTTTCTCCTTGAAAGAGGCGGATAAGGCAGCTCAAGAACTGATGAACTCTATCTCCAATGCAGTTAAAAAGCTTGCCCCGCCTCCCTCTGCTATGTAGCTAGGCAGAAGCCTACTGCACCCTGGTTCTCTGAACATCTGAGACTTTTAAGGCAGGGGTGTAGGAGCAGCGAGAGAAGTTGGAGGAAATCACGGGATCCAAAGGATAGGGAGGTTCATAAGTCCGCTTTGCGGAATTATAAACAGAGAGTTATAACGGAAAAGCAGGAGTATTTCTCCAATCTTACAGGTTCCCTAACATCATCGAGGGAACTTTTTAAAATTGCTGACTCATTGTGCTCTCTTCAACTCCCTGATCCCGTGGTTAGTTCTCAGGATCTCTGCAACGAAATCTCGGACTTTTTCCATAGTAAAATCTCGGACATCCATATCGCTCTAGAAGCCCAATGTCACTCTCTGGATAGTGATGTCCCTCCTGCCATAGCTTGTTTGGATACTCGGGGCGAAGGTCCTGCCGAACTATTCACGCAGTTTCCATTACTGTCTTTGGAAGGACTGAACCTCCTACTTGACAGGACCAAATCCTCCTCCCCTATGGATCCCCTACCGCTTAAAAAACTTAAAGAATGTAGAAACATCATCCTTCCGCCTTTACTGGAAGTCATGAATAGAGCCATTGTCCAGGGTTCTTTTCCCCCAGTGTGGAAGAAGGCTATTGTAAAGCCTCTCCTTAAAAAAACGTCTCTGGATCCTGGTCTTCTTAAAAATTTTAGGCCCATTTCATTGCTTCCTTCCCCGGCAAAAATACTAGAAGCTCACCTCAATACCCATCTTTCTACCTTTCTTGAGACTAGTGAGTACCTTGATAACACGCAGCACGGTTTCAGAAAACATCATAGTACTGAATCCGCTCTCACTGTTGTGGTAGACAACATTCGCCGCAAAGCAGACAGCGGCCAAACCACAGTTCTTGTCCTATTGGATCTCACTGCCGCTTTTGATACCCTGTCTCCCGCCATTCTAACATCTCGGCTTAGGGAGGCAGGGGTCACTGGGCCGGCTCTGAGCCTTCTTAACTCCTTTCTCCATGGTAGAGAACAGAGAGTAATGCTTGGAAATTTCCTCTCCCCTGCCAAGTCATTGCAATGTGGGGTGCCACAGGGGTCGGCCTTGAGTCCGACCCTGTTTAATATCTATGTGGCCCCCCTTGCTAGACTAGTAAGATCGCAGGGGATGGAGGTGGTGTCTTACGCAGACGACACCCAAATCATGGTATCGCTGGCTCACTCCTCTGTCAGTACATCTGCCGTTAGCTTTAGATCATGCATACAGCATGTGGCAGACTGGATGATCATCAACTCCCTAAAGCTAAATGGCGATAAGACAGAGGTTCTGATCTTTGGGAAAGACCAAGATGTTTGGTCGAGTGAGTGGTGGCCTTCATCTCTTGGCACCTGCCCCACTCCCTCCCAATCTGCCAGAAATGTGGGTGTTATCTTCGACACCTCACTTTCCATGATGCTCCAGGTGAACAGGAACGTGGCCACGTGCTGGGGTGTTCACAGGATCCTTAATAGAATTCGTAATTATCTCTCCCTTCAGGCGCGTAAACAGATCGCAGTCGCTCTTGTTGGCTCCAGGATCGATTACTGCAATTCTTTGTATGCGGAGCTCAACAAGGGCCTTATTCATCGACTGCAAATTGTGCAGAATGCTGCAGCGCGCTTTGTTTTGGCCCTTCCTATGGCATCATCGGCCACGACTGCTAGGAGAGACCTTCACTGGCTTCCTGTCCAGTATAGAATTTCTTTTAAGATCCTATGTCTGACATATAGAGCACTCACGCCTGGCCCCGATGATGCACTGGGTACTTTGCTTACCCGCTATGTTCCAACAAGATGCCTTCGATCGGCCGGCCTATTTCAACTTGTAGTGCCCCGTACCAGGCTGGTCAGATGGGGAATGAGAGCTTTTTCTGTAGCCGCTCCTCAGCTCTGGAACTCCCTTCCAATTGAGATTAAAACCCTTCCCTCAATTGATCTGTTTAAAAAGGCTCTTAAAACCTGGTCCTTTATTAGAGCCTACCAATGAGAGAATGCTGTCTGATTTGGCGAGCTGTTTTATTTGAAGTAGGCGCCTTGACGCCCATCGGGCAAAGTGTGCGCAGGACAAGATACATTTCATTCATTCATTCATTCATTCATTCATTCATTCATTCATTCAGTGGATATAGCTATGTCCAATAATCCAGACAGAATACATGGTGAGAGGAGATTCTGGTGCAGTCAGATGAAATGTGGGAAAGAAATGGCAGTTGGAACAATAGGAGTTTGCAAAAAAAAAACTGTAGACTTTCAGTGCTCTTGAATCACAAGCAATGATTGGTAGATTGAGATAGTTGAAAACTGAAAGTTAGGGTGCATGGTTGTGTTATGTGTAAGAAGTAATTTGAATGGTTAAAAAAAAGTCATTTAAAGAAACATTGCACCAGATAAGCTGGTGTATTTGCAGGTCAAACATCCTTGCTGAGGTGATTTGCAACATTGTAGAATAAACTTTTAGACCTGAGAGCTCAGTGAGGAGGGAGTTGCTGTGGTAATAGGTAGAAAGGGCTGAGGGGGGGAAGGGTGTTGGTTTGAAAATACAGAGGGAACAGTTTTGATTGGTTACCATGAACAATATGTGTGTACAATTAGAGGTTTTCTGTGCCATTAAGGTTTGCAGTGCCTGGAGAACATACCTTTTGCTCTGCTAAAGAAATATTGGTGTGTGTATCTGACACTGTTCTGAATCTCCTAAAGCATTTGTAAAGGTGAGTTATGATTCATTTAATATACATAGAGACTTGTATACTCTATGTAGAAGATTTGGAGGCAAATTGTGTTTTTTTAATGTTGCTTTGTGTCATGGTTTTTAATAATGCTTGGTAAAAAGTTTTTACTGCATAGAGGAATTGTATTTTGTAAAATTGTGAAGTTTTAGTAGTGACATGGAAAGCTTGTACATAGGACCTATGCTGTGTTTTTTAAATGTGATGTCAAAAACGATTTTGGGAAAAATGAATGGCTTTTACATTTTTTAAAAGGAATAAAGAATGTGTGCATGTTTAAAGAAATAAATTTGACTCTTTACAATGATGTTACCTGTGTTAACTCAGTGTAGGAAGCATATTGAGTTTGTTTGCATAGAGGAATTGTATTTTGTAAAATAGTGAGGTTTTAGTAATGACATGGAATGCTTGTACATAGGAACTGTGCTGTGTTTACTAAATGTGATGTCAAAAACGATTTTGGGGAAAATGAATGGCTTTTACATTTTTCAGTATAATGTGGTGCAGAGGTTTAAAAAGTGACGCATCTACCTACATGCGTCACTTTTTAAATATGGTGCAACAAGGCACATGTTTTATGCTGCCAATGCGTCACAAAAATTGACGCATCAGTAGCGCAAAACTGACGCATGGCTTTATAAATGAGGCTCATCTTTTTCTTGCACACCACTCCAGTTTAGTCCTCTCCACTGCACTCTTGAACACAAGCCTCACCTTTTGTGCTCCCCTGGACAGTGTTCATCTGATCTGCACTCCGGCTTAGGTGTCAGAATCCTATCACATGGGGAAAGCTCCATGTAAAAGCGTTTGCCTCAGTCTTATCCCTGCTGTGAGGCAGATGCTTGTACATAGGATCTGTGCTGTGTTTCCTAAATGTGATGTGAAAAACGATTTTGGGGAAAATGAATGGCTTTTACATTTTTTTTTTTTTCAAAACCGTATTTATTAAAAGTTCAAGCAGATCAAGTGTACAGCACCCCAAGAGCAGGGGAACACGACAATATGCAAAGTACAGTAGAAAATACGTATGGCTCAAACTTTCGATTAACCCCCACCCGCCCCCGTATCCCCCCCACAATCCCAACAGTACCAACTACCCACCCCTTATCCCACCCTAACCCGATGCACGTGATCACAATTAGCTGCAGAAGACAAGAGAAAACACACTAAGTGTCTTGGAGCTATCCGGGCCCCGAGGCTTCAATCATCAGACAGACCATCATCCGGTACAATGGGAGGATCTAATATCAGGTCTCTGTAGTCCGCCCACCGCTTCCAGATCTTGTAATGTTTCCTAGGGCAGCCCCTGGCCTCAAACACCGGCTGTTCCAGCCCCATGAGGAAGTCCAAGCCCGCCTTCCAGGCGCCAAGTGGGGGGGCACGGTCACTCTTCCAGGCCCTCGCCAGGTCTCTCTTGGCCACAACAAGGCCCAACAGCAGGAGATGGCGCTTATAGACGTTACCACCCACTTGATCCAGGATATGAAGAAGACCCAACCTAGGTGTACGAGGTAGCTCCCACCCCAGCACTTCCGACAGGCAGTCCCACACCCCACCCCAGAACCGGACCAGGCCCACACATGACCACACAGTATGCACTAATGTGCCCCTCTCTGCCCCACAGCGCAGGCAATCTGGGGAAGCAATAAGGCCCGCCCTCCACAGTCTCTCCCTGGTGTAATAGGCCCGATGTAGGTATTTAAATTGTATGAATCTCAACCGTACTGCAATAGCCGCACCCCGGGGGGATTCCAGCGCCTCTCTCCAGTCATCCTCATCCAGCGGTCCAACATCCATCTCCCAAGCGGCCTTCAACGACACCAGGGATGAGGAGCAGTGAGTGACCAACGATTGGTAGATTTTCGAGACTTTTTTATCCCCTAGGTCTCCCATGAACAGCTTAGCTTCAACGGGGCTGAAGTCTGGAAGCTGGTCCAGCTCCACTAGGCTCGGCGCCAGCGCATGACGAAGCTGTAGGTACTTAAAAAACTGGGTCTTGGGCATCGCAAACTCACCGCTGAGCACTTCAAAGGACTTAAAGGTAGTCCCGGTAAGTACGTGACCAAGCGACGAGATCCCTATGGAGTCCCAGCCACCAAACCCTTGCAAAGAAGCCAGCGCCGGGAGTCGCCCGTTGTGCCACAGCGGAGTTTCGGCCGTCAGCCGTCCCCACCAACCCATTCGACGTAGTGCCTGCCTCCAAATCAGGAAGACCACTTGTGTCGCATGCGGCAGCAACTTCCGCCGCCCCGCAGAATACAAGAGGGTATGGAGCGTGGCACCTCCCATCAGAGAATGTTCCAGGGCATACGCCGGGTCGTCGCGGCCCCCGTACCACCACTCATTCAAGACCAGCAAATGAGAGGCTTGATAGGAGGACAATACGTCTGACGTCGCGAGGCCTCCACAGTACGTGGACAAAAAGCAGGTCCGCAGTGCCACCCTAGAGGCACCCCCAGCCCACAAAAACCGGCCTAATAGGGAGTTCACACGCCGGAACCACTGCGGGTCTACTCTGTACGGATGGTTCTGTAGTTGGTAGAGTAGTCTAGGGAGGGCCACCATCTTAAAAATGGCAGATCTGCCATAGATGTTCAGAGGCATGCGTGACCACGTCTTAACGTCGGATTGAACCCTGTCCCACACCGGTTGTACATTACGCTCCCAGGCAACAGCGGCAGACTCCGACAGGAAGACTCCGAGATACTTCAGGCCACCAACCGCCACCTGCAGATCCAATGCCCAAGGAGACACCTCGCGCCGGCCCCCCAACAACCAGAGGGTCGATTTGCGTGGGTTAAGGTATAGTCCCGAGACTTCCCCGAACACACGCATTATCTCCAATATACGCGGTCCTGAACGATCCAGGTCTGTCAAAAAGAAAAGAACATCATCCGCATACAGTGCGATTCTGTCCGTGAGGCTCGCACCCCATACAAAGCCACGAAGCTGTGCATCAATGCGCACCCAGGCCGCCAGCGGCTCCATGGCTAGCGCAAAGAGATACGGGGACAGGGGGCACCCCTGCCGGGTCCCCCTAGCAATCGGGAATTTCTCCGAAATGGCGCCCGAGACACGCACCGAGGCTGTGATGCCGGTGTACAGCAGTCGGACGTACGAGATAAAAACTGGGCCTAAGTTGAGGCGCGGCAACAGAGCAAAGAGGTATGTCCAACTGACAGAATCAAACGCCCTGTCGATGTCCGCCAGTAAGAGCGCCGCCCGCTCCCCAGTCGCCCCCATCGCACTAACCGCCACCTGCGCCCGTCTGATGTTGTGTCTTGTCGCCCTGCCCGGCATAAATCCCGCCTGATCCGGGTGGACCAGATCCGTCACATATGGGAGAAGGCGATTTGCCAACGCCTTAGCCAATAATTTGGCCTCAAAATTAATAAGAGAAATCGGGCGATACGACTCGTGCCTGTCAGGGGGCCTACCCGGTTTCAGGAACACCACTATTTCAGCCTGACGCCAGTCGACCGGCAAGCAACCACCCTCTCGCGCCGCCTCCAAAGCCTTCCGATAGTGCGGTCCCAGCTGCAAATGAAATGTCTTGTAAAATTCGCTAGGGAAGCCACTCGGTCCCGGCGCCTTGCCTGTGTTAAGCTGTCCCAGCGCATCGCCCAGTTCCTCCGCCGACAGGGGAAGGTCAAGGGCTGTCCTGGCCTCATCCGATAATGCCCGGGGGGGTAGGTCAGCTATGAATTTGTCGATCGCCTCCGGTGGGAGACACTCACGCGAAGCGTATTGTACCCTATAATAGTCGGCAAAACTCGCCGCAAGCGCAGCAGGGTCCGTCATAGCAATCCCCTCCCTATCCGTAAGGCCCGGCAGAGAGATCGGCTGTAGAGTTCGCTGACACAGGCGGTGAAGCATAGAGCACGATTTGTCACCCCACTGATACACCCTACTGCGCGTGGCCAGCCAGGCCTGACGAGCCTCGTCCAGCAGGATCGAAGCATAGGAACGCTGCGCCTGGAGAAGTAGCCGAAGCGCCACGTCCCCTGCATTGTCACCACACTGCCCCTCCAAAGTTCTCACCGCAGCCGCAGCCGCCACAGTGGCCTCTTGACGCCCCCGACGGGCGGCAGCACACCAGGCGATGTCTACGCCCCGTAGCGTGGGTTTCATGGCCTCCCAGACCGTCACACTGTCCATGCCGTCGGTCAAATTCTCCCGCCAATATCGGGCTATCGCACCGCGCAAGTGGGTCGTATATTCCGCCCGTTGGAGATGCCACGAAGACATCCGCCAACGGAACGGCTGACGGGGTTTACATAGTGCAATCCGCACTGCGACCGGGGAATGATCCGACAATCCACGGGGCTGGATCACGGCCTGCTGCACCCTATCGAGGAAGGCCCCGGATACAAACACACAGTCTAAACGGGAAAAGGAGCCATGCACCGCCGACACAAACGTGTACTCACGCGCCCTGGCATGCAGATGTCGCCATGCATCCACCCAACCGAGCCCATCACTCATAGCTCTCAGACGAGTAGGGGCAGGCGCCCCCGCGGCCACTTGCAGTCTCTGCCTGTCTAGATTCACATCCATCACATCATTCCAGTCACCCCCTATGACAGCCAGGCAGTCCGGAATATCGGCCCACAATTCAAACAGGCGCTCCGCTAGAGACCACTGCAGGGGAGGGGGAGCATACACACTGCCGAACACCACAGGTTCCACACCAATCATGCCCTTGACAAACACAAACCGGCCCTGGGGATCAAGCCAATGGCGCTCGTGAACATAAGATAAGCGTCGATGAATGAGGACAGCCGCCCCTCTCGACCCCCTGGTAAAACCTGCATGGAACACCTGGGTATAACCAAAACGTTGTAGACTCAGCACCTTCGTTCCTAACATATGTGTTTCTTGCAGTAACATGACATCTGCCGAGTCCCTCTTACCCCAGCGCAGCACCGCCCCCCTTTTAATCTTGTCCAGCATGCCCCTGACATTCCAGCTAAGAATCCTCATGGAGCCATTAACAGGCACCGCCCCTGAAGAATCACCCATAGTCTCGGTGGGAGAGCATCTGGAAATCCCCGGACCCAGCCCAAGCACCCAGTAATACAAAAACCACAGCAGCAAAAATCACGTGCACCCCCATCCAACCACCCTGCACCCCCCCCCACCCGAACACCCACCCAACATCCTCAACTATCAAACCCCCGCCTATCCCCCCTCCCCCACCCCTATACCTCATGAAACAGTGAAGTACCTGTCGCGGCATAAAGAGCCCCGGGCCCAAAACAGAGCGCCCAAGGTCCCCCAGGCCAATGGATCCCCCCACACCCCCCAACTAACAGTACCTCCCCTTTGGGCCCCCCTCGAACATGGGAGGAATGGGCCGCCCATAGGTCAGCACCCCGAACCCCATTACTCACATGTGGCCCACCGCTTAAGCGCAGCGGGACAGAGCTACTATAAACATCACGCCCATCCCCTGTGGGACCAGTCACGACCCAGACCACCCCACACCTCAGACCAGCCCATCAATCAATAGTGTCACCCCTATGGCCACCAGCCCAGGCCAGAAACGAAGGACATGCAGGAGATAGGAGAGGGCTTTTACATTTTTGAGTATAATGTGGCGTAGAGGTTTAAAAAGTGACGCATCTACCTACATCCGTCACTTTTTAAATATGCCCCAAAAAGGTACATGTTTGGGCTTTCCTGGGGAGCGTAGGTGGTGAGGCTTGTGTCTAAGAGTGCAGTGGACTAGGCTTCATGAAGCCTTTGCCCGACTGCACTCTTAGACACAGGTGTCAATTTGACTCTCTACAATGATGTTACCTGTGTTAACTCAGTGTAGGAAGCATATTGAGTTTGTTTGCATAGAGGAATTGTATTTTGTAAAATTGTGAAGCTCCATGTGAAAGCGTTTGCCTCAGTCTTATCCCTGCTGTGAGGCAGGTGCAAGATTTTGATGTAACAGTGTCCTAAAAGTGACGCAGTGAAATCTCATAGATTTTACTGCGTCAATATTACGGGGCTTTTTGCGGAGAAATGACCCCTCTGTGTACATTACACTTGACAGAGGTATATTGTGGTGCAGAGGTTTAAAAAATGACGCATCTAACTACATGCGTCACTTTTTAAATATGGTGCAACAAGGCACATGTTTTATGCTGTCAATGCGTCACCAAAATTGACGCATCAGTAGCGCAAAACTGACGCATGGCTTTATAAATGAGGCTCATCTTTTTCTTACACACTACTCCAGTTTAGTCCTCTCCACTGCACTCTTGAACACAAGCTTCACCTTTTGTGCTCTGCTGGACAGTCTTCATCTGATCTGCACTCCTGCTTAGGTGTCAGAATCCTATCACATGGGGAAAGCTCCATGTAAAAGCGTTTGCCTCAGTCTTATCCCTGCTGTGAAGCAGATGCTTGTACATAGCATCTGTGCTGTGTTTCTTAAATGTGATGTGAAAAACAATTTTGGGGAAAATGAATGGCTTTTACATTTTTGAGTATAATGTGGCGTAGAGGTTTAAAAAGGGACGCATCTACCTACATGCATCACTTTTTAAATATAGCCCAAAAAGGTACACGTTTGGGCTTTCCTGGGGAGCGTAGGTGGTGAGGCTTGTGTCTAAGAGTGCGGTGGACTAGGCTTCATGAAGCCTATCCCCGACTGCACTCTTAGACACAGGTGTCAATTTGGCTCTTTACAATGATGTTACCTGTGTTAACTCAGTGTAGGAAGCATATTGAGTTTGTTTGCTTAGAGGAATTGTATTTTGTAAAATTGTGAAGTTCCATGTGAAAGCGTTTGCCTCAGTCTTATCCCTGCTATGAGGCAGGTGCAAGATTTTGATGTAACAGTGTCCTAAAACTGACGCAGTGAAATCTCATAAATTTTACTGCGTCATTATTATGAGGCTTTTTGCGGAGAAATGACCCCTCTGTGTACATTACACTTGACAGAGGTATAATGTGGTGCAGAGGTTTAAAAAATGACGCATCTAACTACATGCGTCACTTTTTAAATATGGTGCAACAAGGCACATGTTTTATGCTGCCAATGCGTCACAAAAATTGACGCATCAGTAGCGCAAAACTGACGCATGGCTTTATAAATGAGGCTCATCTTTTTCTTGCACACTACTGCAGTTTAGTACTCTCCACTGCACTCTTGAACACAAGCCTCACCTTTTGTGCTCCCCTGGACAGTCTTCATCTGATCTGCACTCCTGCTTAGGTGTCAGAATCCTATCACATAGGGAAAGCTCCATGTAAAAGCGTTTGCCTCAGTCTTATCCCTGCTGTGAGGCAGATGCTTGTACATCGGATCTGTGCTGTGTTTCCTAAATGTGATGTCAAAAACGATTTTGGGGAAAATGAATGGCTTTTACATTTTTGAGTAAAATGTGGCGTAGAGGTTTAAAAAGTGACGCATCTACCTACATGCGTCACTTTTTAATCACTTCCATGCTAATGACAAGGCCAGCTCGTCATGCAGTACACTGGAGCTGTGCTTATGACAAGCTGACCTTTTCATGAACAATGGGTGTTCAGGATGCTCAGCGCCCAGCGGGAATTGCCTTAGCAGCCAAGGTGTTAAATATGGCCCTAAAAGGTACATGTCTTGCTTTCCTGGGGAGGGTAGGTGGTGAGGCTTGTGTCTAAGAGTGCAGTGGACTAGGCTTCATGAAGCCTATCCCCGACTGCACTCTTAGACACAGGTGTCAATTTTACTCTTTACAATGATGTTACCTGTGTTAACTTAGTGTAGGAAGCATATTGAGTTTGTTTGCATAGAGGAATTGTATTTTGTAAAATTGTGAAGCTCCATGTGAAAGCGTTTGCCTCAGTCTTATCCCTGCTGTGAGGCAGGTGCAAGATTTTGATGTAACAGTGTCCTAAAAGTGACGCAGTGAAATCTCATAGATTTCACTGCGTCACTATTACGAGGCTTTTTGCAGAGAAATGACCCCTCTGTGTACATTACACTTGACAGAGGTATAATGTGGTGCAGAGGTTTAAAAAATGACGCATCTAACTACATGCGTCACTTTTTAAATATGGTGCAACAAGGCACATGTTTTATGCTGCCAATGCGTCACAAAAATTGACGCTTCAGTAGCACAAAACTGACGCATGGCTTTATAAATGTGGCTCATCTTTTTCTTGCACACTACTCCAGTTTAGTCCTCTCCACTGCACTCTTGAACACAAGCCTCACCTTTTGTGCTCCCCTGGACAGTCTTCATCTCATCTGCACTCCTGCTTAGGTGTGAGAATCGTATCACATGGGGAAAGCCCCATGTGAAAGCGTTTGCGTCAGTCTTATCCCTGCTGTGAGGCAGGTGCAAGATTTTGACATAACAGTGTCCTAAAAGTGAGGCAGTGAAATTTCATAGATTTCACTGTGTCATTATTACGAGGCTTTTTGCAGAGAAATGACCCCTTTCTGTACATTACACTTGACAGAGGTATAATGTAGTGCAAAAGGTTTTAAAAATGACGCATCTACCTACATGCGTCACTTTTTAAATATGGTGCAACAAGGCACATGTTTTATGACGCCAATGCGTCACAAAAAGTGACGCTTCAGTAGCGCAAAACTGACGCATGGCTTTATAAATGAGGATCAATTATGTCATCTGTGTTACCTGAGATTAGGAAGTAGATTGTGCAGATGAGGTGAGACATGTCCAGAGGGACAGAGGAGGTGAGGTTTATGATCAACACTGTAGTGGGAGAGAGGGCTTTCCCAGGAAGCATAGGTGGTGAAGCCTGTGTGTAAGAGTGCAGTGGACTTAGACACAGGTCTCATCTTCTTTGTACCTGTGGACAGAGCTGTCTTCCACTATACTCTTCAATACAGGCCTCACCTTTTGTGCACCCCTGGAGAATCCTCACCTGATCTGTAACCCTGAATAGATCGTTTCCTTTTTGTCAGTGCTTTGTTGTTTGGTAATAGTGGTCTATAATGTGCTATGTTCTTCTTTAACACAGATTGAAATCAAAATTTCAAGAGTAAGCAAACATGCCCACAAGGGAAAGGACAAGAAAACAACGTAACCGAGAAAAATCAAAAACAGCAACGGAATTACAGCACTCTTCCACAACAAATACTTCAAAAAACAGGAACCAAGCTCCTGGTAAGACAACTAAGTCTTTTATATGGAACATATGTACTTTAAAAAAAAATGATGGACAGCATGTAGAAAAAGAGAATGAGAGACTAAATTTGAAAAGGAAGGAGAGAACCTCAAAGAATCCTACAACTGGAGCAGGAGAGAATAATATGTATAGGAATAGAAGGCAGAATCAGTTTAGAGACATTCGTAAACGAATGTTTCGGAAAAGGGTGGTTTTAAATTTGTTAAAAAACATTAGGAAAGGTAAACAGAGAGCTGCTTTTTATAAGAAAAAGAAAAGTGTAGAGAAGATTGTTGATCAGGCTTTTGAAGTTAAGAAAAAATTATTTATTTTAATAATCAATAGAATTAGGACACTTAACAAGACAATTGATGTTTTCAAATCAAACAGTAGATGGAAAAGAGTAAATAATCGTACTAATTTTTGTAAAGTTTTTTCTGGAGAATGGATGCACAGTTCAAGTTGTGAGCCATTTTTTAATGAGGAGAGTTACTTCTAGGAGAATGATTTAGTGCATGCAGTTGACACCAGTGGTCGAGCGTATGAAGTGAAAGACGGTTGTCCGATTGAAAAAGAGAAACTTGTGCCTAGAGAACCAGAAGAGGTGTTAACTGATGAAGTTTTAGGGAGACGTACTAAGGGTCCAGTGTACACTTGGAAGTGTAGTCGTATTTGTAGTGTGCGACAGGAATCAATTGATTTGTTTTGTAATTTCTTACGTACATATAGTAAGAAAAGTCTAAAGCAGAAAGTGAAGTTGTTGCAAGACTTAGATACTTGCAGAGTGAGAGAAAAGACAGGTTTGCAAGGCCATTCACTGGCTTGTCTTTCCAGAAAAGTCTGTCAGAGTGTTTTTCATCGTTTTAGGATGTTAGCAGTTCATCATACCAAAATGAGGAAATTAGTGAGAATGTTGTATTATGCAAAAAGTCCAGCACTTAAGCTTAAACAATTAAACAGTGCTCTTTTGCATGGAACTGAATTAGATGTGAAGAAGATTTGTGAAGAAATTGAGATTTGTTATTTTGATAAAAAAGAGGATAGTGTAGAAATTGACACAGCAATTCAAGGTAATGTGGAAGACAATGTAGAGATTTCAAGTACAGAAAAGTTTGAGCAGGAAATTACCAGGTTTAAGGTGAAATCAAGTGAAAGGCCGAATTTTACTTGTGTGTTTTGTCGACGAAGTCATTATAAGCATCAAACTAGATTAGTTGATTTATACGTAAAAAGTGAAAAGATGAATAATTATGAGTGGAAGGATTTTGCAACTTATTTGTGGGTGGAGAATTGTTTTGATTTGAGTTCTGATCAGCGTATTTGTAAATATTGTTATGATAAATTAAATCAAAACAGAATGCCTGCTTGAGCTGTTCATAATAATCTGGAGTTGGTAGACATTCCCCCTGAATTGATGGATTTAAATACATATGAGTCTATTTTGATTCAATGTGTCCACCCTTTTCAGGCAATTGTTCGCATGGAGCCTAAGATAGGGAAATTGCCTCCTACAGATTTGCAAAGAGGATTAAAGGGAAGAGTTGTTTATTTGCCTCTAGATTTCAAAAAAATATTGATACAATTGGTATAGAAAAAGTAGAAGAGGAACCTTTAGTTATTCTAGTTAATGGGGTTTCGACAAAGAGTAAGAAAATCTGGCAAGATTTAGTGGATGTTAGGAAAGTCAAAAAGGCAACATTGTGTTTAGTCAAAAACAATGAGTATTACAAAGATGTATCTGTTGCAGCAGAGGAAACAGCTGCAGATGAAGATAGTGATTGTTCAGGCGGCCAAATTGAAAAAGTTGATGTGTCTAGAAGTGAAGAAATATATGAACATTATACTGTTCATCCTTTGCATTCCAAAGAAGTAATGGGGAATGCAATTGAATTGTTTCAAATGAAAGCAGCAAAAGGAAGTCCCATTAGTGTATGGGAAGAAAGTTTGGAAGCTCGTTGTTTTCCACAGCTATTTCCAACAGGTCGAGGTGGACGATATGACGATCGACCACTTCAAATTCCTGCATCTGAATATCAAACTGTAAGATTATATGCTGAAGATCCAAGGTTTCGTCAATGCATTCCCTATTTGTTTCATTTACTGTATGAAAGTGACTTGTCTGGGTTTTCTTATGCAGTAAACCATATACTGAAAAGTGGAGCACATCTGCAAAATGTTTCGGCGAGGGACTTTATGGAGAAAGTGAATCTGCAAGATAATATTTTGGAATCTCATCTAATCAATCTCATGGCATGTCAGCGTGGTACAAACGAGTATTGGTACCGTCGTCATGGGGAATTGAAATGTATGCTAAGAAACTTAGGAACTCCTACATGGTTCCTCACTCTTAGCTGTGCTGAGTATGCATGGGAAACTTACTTCAATTTCTACGAGAGGCAAATTCAAATATACAAAATATAGAATTCAAAACACCTGGAGAACTGTGTTCTTTGGATCCAGTGAATGTATGCAGATATTTCAATCATAGATTTGAAGCTATGATGTCTTTTATTACCAACAAAAAAAATCCTCCCCTTGGAGAGGTTTTGGATTTCTTTTGGAGAAAGGAGTATCAAGCGAGAGGTGCTCCTCACATACATATGTTGTTATGGATTAAAGATGCACCCAAATTTGGAACAGATTCGGATGAGACAGTGATGAGCTTCATTGAAGAGTATTCAACATGTGCTGTTCCGAAAACGACCGAAGAAAACAGTTTAAGGCAACAAGTTTTACGCTTTCAATCCCATCGTTGTGGAAAGTACTGTCGTCGAAAATTCAGAAACAAGGACAAGTTCTACACAAAATGTCGTTTCGGCTTTCCACGACCAGTGATTTCTATAGGAAGAGTAAATAATTTGATGTCTTCTCTGCGACATAGTGTTATGAGGAAATCACCAAAAAATACATACAGTTTAAAAAGAAACGAAGAGTCCAAGTACATCAATGACTACTACCCAGTGATTTTGTCCATGTGGAATGCTAACATGGATATTCAATTCGTTGCTGACAACTCTATTGCTGTGGCTCGATATGTGACGTCTTACATCACAAAAAAAGAAAAGACAGAACTGAAGGAAATGCGGGAGGACATTTCACATGAAAAGAGTCTAAGCAAGAAATTATACAGTTACAGTCTGAAGAAGTTGTCGCATCGAGAAATTGGAGCATATGAATGTTCTGATCGATTGTCATCAGCAAGTCTCTATGCCAAATCTAGAACCATCATTTGGGTGAGTCTAGGTCTTGCTGCAACACAAAATCGAGTTTTGAAATCTGTACAAGAAATAGAGTATTTGACGGAGAAAGAACCAGAAAGTACAGATATTTTGAAGACCAACATGTTGGATACATACTATCCAAATAGAAGTAGTCATCTTGAGAACAGTTGTTTGTATGAAGTTCTGCAAAACTATATTTATAAGAGAACCATCAGAGAAGATATTAACAATGGAATATATGCTATCATTGGGTGTGAAGGGTGTCTAGTGAGACAGAAAAAAGGCCATTTGATTAATCATCGAAAATTGAGTTGCGAAAATCCAGAGAAAGGGGAATTTTACTATTTAGCTCTTTTGCAACTTTTTAAGCCATGGCGTACAGAAGAGGAACTACTTAGAGATTTTCTCTGTTACGAAGATTCTTTTAATGCAACCAAGGATACCATAGAATGTCCTGTTTTTCCAAATTATCTGCAAATGTTGAACAAAGAAATAGAGCAAGAAGCCACAATTGCTGCAGAGATTGCTAGAGACAGTTCTCAAGACAGTCAGAGTTCTGCTTCATTGAGTCAGGATCCACTTGGAGGACCAATTATCCAAAATGAAGCTGCCACTGCCATGGATGAGGTGGAAAGAGCTATGGAACAAGCTCAAGATGATGAAGTTAACTTAGAAGATTTGGTGAAACAACTACACCTTGAGCAGAAACAGATATATGACGAAGTCACAGAACAGATTGAACATGGATTCAGTCATGAGAAAAAAGAGTGCTCATGTACATCATTTAAGCCTGTCCAACTGTACGTGAGTGGAGAAGCGGGAACTGGAAAAAGTTTTCTGATTAAAGCAATGGCAACTTATCTGCAGAAAAGGACTGAATCACCGCGGTCTTGTGTTGTTACCGCTCCAACTGGGATGGCTGCACATAACATTAAAGGGATTACTTTACATCGTTTACTGATGCTGCCAGTGGAGCATGATAACAAATTGGAGTATCACAAGCTATCTGGAGATGCGTGTTCCAAAGTTTCGAGAGTCCTGAAGAAAATTAAACTTCTTATCATTGATGAAGTAAGCATGGTGTCAAATATAATGCTGGCTTTTGTGCATTTGAGAATGCAGGAAATTCTTAGAACAGACTATGATGTCTTATTTGGAGGAAAACATAATATTGTTTTTGGAGATCTTCTGCAGTTGACTCCAGTGAAAGGACAACCTGTGTTCAAAATGCTCACGCATGAAGATACCAGGAAGTGCTAAGGAAGGATTGGAAACGTTAATATATGGTTAAACTTCAAATATGCAGAACTGCTTGAAAATATGCCGCAGGCAAAGGATGAAGATTATAAAAATATTTTACAAGATGTAAGAATCGGAAAAGTAAGTCAGCAAGGGAAAGAAGCTTTACATGGACGATTAATTTCAAATTTGTACCCAAATGAAAACATTCTTCCAGAGAATATTTTTAAGAAAATTAACGAGAAGAAATCTGGCATATGTTTGATGCCAACTCTGAAAGAATGTTCCATGTTCAACAACAAAATGCTACAGTTAGAAAATGAAGAGATAGTGAAACTGGAAGCTACAGATAAAATAGAGCATATGGGAGCAACAATTATTTTGTCTGAAAATTTGAAATCAAAATTGGATTCATTAGAGAAGACTATATCTAAAACTGCTGGTTTTGAAAAGACTCTGAATGTGTGTTTAAATTGTCGTATCATTTTGAGTAGGAATTTAAATGTTGAAAGAGGTCTGGTAAATGGAGCAATGGGTCATGTTGTTGGTTTTGTGAATTACAAAAATAGAGATGGAATTGAAATTTTAAAAATTAAATTTGATGGCATTGATGAAATAGAACAAATTTGTCGTTGTTCAGCTAGATTTTTGCTCGGGAAAGACTTATATGTTCGCCGAAAACAGTTTCCTATTTGTTTGGCATATGCGGTGACAATTCATAAGTCTCAAGGTTTAAGTGTAGATAGCGCTTTGGTGAACATTGGAAGTTCTGTGTTTAAAGAGGGTATGGCATATGTGGCATTATCACGAGTCAGAACTTTATCAGGATTGTACTTGATTGAGTGTGATGAAACAAAGATTTGTGCAGATCTAGATTGTGTTAAAGAATACAATAGGTTAAGAAGAGAGTATGCTCCACATTTGCCTCAATATCCTCTGATTGAAAGACGTGTGGTAGGCCGAAAAAGAAGAAATGAGAGTAATTGCAGTGAGTTATCAGCAAAAAGGCAAAAAGTAGATAAAAGTGTAATTGTAAAGAGAAAGAAAAAGGATTCTGTTGAAGATGTTGTTGGATTTCAGTTTGAAAACAGTTCTGGTGTCAACTGCTATGCTAATGTAGTAGTTAATGTTGTTTTTTTCTTCAAAATTTACAAAAATAGATTGTCGAAAATCGGGAACAAACATTGTGCTGTTTATTGAATTTTGTGTTAGAGAAATGTAGTAGTGATAGAGCAAAAATAGAAAGTGTTTCAGAAATTAGAAATCTTCTAGACATATGTTCAGGTCAAAATCAATTTTCACAGAATATTCAGCAGGATTGTCAGGAATTTTTAATGTATATGTTTGATGTATTGCAAGATGAAGGAGTAGATATAAAAAATCTTTTTAACCTTTCTTATCAATGGCAACATGACTGTGATAACTGTGCTTCATCAAGTACTACTAGAATAGACTCTGAAAGATTTATATATTTGACTTTTCCAGACTGCAAATCAGTGCCTTTTAATAATCTAGTTAAAGCAGTGGATCACAATATGGTGTGTACCCAATGTAAGTCTGCAATGCTGTCCACATTATTTCTACAAAATTATGGTCACTATGTCATTTTAATGTTCCAACGATGTAGACCTGATGGAACTAAATTGACAACTTCTATTAAAAATGTCGTGGCTTCTCAGTTATCGATATCAGGAAGAACCTTTACAACTGTAGCTATTATTTTTCATGACGGTCCTTCTAAAACATCAGGGCATTACACATGCTATTTAAAAACTTCTAAAGGTTGGACCCAATGTAACGACACTCATTTGACTTTCAAACAACGTTTGCCTTTTGGCTTTATAAATTCATACCTAGTGTTTTTACAGCCAAAATGTAGGTAAAAGTAATTGGCCTATGAAGACGTGAGTAGTTAATAAAGGTTATTTTGCTGTTTAAAAATATATTCTGAGTAAAAGTGATCCAGGCAATATAAAAAATTGACTTGTCATATAGGTACTGTAAGTGGATATCATAGTAATTGATATTAGTATTATACAAAATGATGAACATGAGTGAGTCAGAGATGGTTTTCGAAATACTTAAATATTGTGAAAATGTTGTAGTGCTTTCTTTCAGAACGTCGGGAAAAAGGTCATTTCAGAGTGTCTGAGAATTAATTTCAAAATATACTCATACATCTGACACTATTTGGCCAAATGGAAAGGTGCAGGAATGAGTAAAGTGTCATGACTGAAAAAAAGGAGTATATGAAAATATTGAAAATATTCCAGCTGTTCTTGGAGCTTTTCTTTTAGAAAGTCGATTAAATGGATTTTTAAGTGAACAGCAAAGTACTTTGCAACAAGAAAAGGACCTCCATGATATACTATTTGACCTCAAGGAAAAGTAAGTCAATCAAAGATTAGCGTACATTTGTCATTTGTCAGTATCTAAGGTTTTTTTTAAAACACAATCTTTTAGATTGTGGTTTTTTTTTCCCGCTGTGATATGATGAGTAATTTGAACTCACTGTTTTAAGTGAAATTCAATATATTCTGAGAACAGCAAAAATAAACTATGTAACATGTTGTAGAAGTTATTCTATACTTTAGATTGTGTAAATTAAATTGTATTCCCATTCCCTGACACTCACTTTCCTTTTTCCATCCTCTTTCAGCTCTTTTTACTCACTTATAATGTCTTTCTCTCACTCTCTGTAACCCCCGTTCCTTTACTCTACTTCTTTGACAACCCTTCATTCTCATTTCAACTGTCTGCATCCCCTCTCTCCCTTGCATAACTTTTCAGCTTTCAGTCTCTCTGCTTTACTTCTCTTTTCCGTGTTTTCCTCCTTTACTTTTTTAGTAATTCCTCTTTACTCACTCAGCAGTATTATTGCACTCTATCGCTATAAATCACCCACTCTCCCTTGCTTCCGTCTCAGTCATTATCTTTTTACATACTACTATTTCCTGATTTAGTTTTGCTAACTCACATTGTTTTAGTATCTTTCTTACCTTCAGTTCATTTCTCTGTTCTTCTCTTCCTCTCTGTCAGTGAATCTATATGCCTTTCTCTTAGTAATTTTCTCTCCTTCTATTTCTTTTTCTCTCTTTTTGTCCTTCTACCTTACTTTATTTCCCTTTCTGTGTTCTTCACTCTTACTTTATTTCTAAATACACTGTTATGATTTTTAACCTGTTCATTTGTATATTTTAATTTAAAATACACATTTTACTAATTATAACTTATTTTTTCTTCTCTCTTTCACAGATACAAAGTGTAGTAAAAAAATTATTTAAAGTTACATTTATTATATGGTAAGTATAACTAAAAAAATGTAGTTTGTCATCACCCTTTGCTTTGAGCTCACTAACATTTTCTCAATCAACCTCACTCCTGTGTCTTTACTGTGCTTCCTTTACTTATTCTTATTCTACATGTTTACTCCCCTTTCCCTATTTTCCCTCTCATATTCAACTTCTTTCAATCCCCATTCTTTACTTCACTTACCCTCTGTTCCCTTCCTTTGCTTCTTCACTCATTCTCTTTTTCTTAATTATTTACCTTAAACCTACACATACACCTCATCCTCCTCCCAACACATACACACACCTCTAACATACACCCCACACACACACACCACACCCATACCTCATACATAGAACAAATCTTCCCACACACACACCTCAAACACACACACACATTCCATACACACACATACATCGAACACATATACACCCCACACTCATACACTCCTCACACATATTTCACACACCCTCACCTCCACCCACCCCGAAACACCCCACACAGCCACACCCACAGACACACCTTACACACCCACACCCCGACCTACACCCACTGACTCCCTATAAGTCACACACACTGCATTACTTATCTTTCTTTGCTGCTTCACTCAAGCTCATTCAGGTACTGTTTCCTTTACTCTCTTTGTCCTTTCTCTTTCTCACTCCCATGTCTTATCCTAATTCAATTTTTCCCCCTCTTTCACCCCTCTTTACTTATACTACCTGGTCTTTTCTCACTTTCCCTCATCGTTCTTCATTTATCCCGGTTCCGTCACTACCCTTCATTCCCCATTTTTTACTGTCCTTTCTTTTTTTTTCAACAGCCAGTCACATTCTCCCACTATCTCTACTTTAGTGTTCTTCCTCTCTCTTCCTTTCTTTCGCTCCTTTAGTCATTTTACTTTTCTCACTTTCACCCAATTTCACCTTCTCTATTGTTTACTATGTAATAAACAATCACTATGTGTTCATCCTGTAGCTCTCTTTCTCTTAACATTACTCTCTTTGTGTTCTTCCCTCATGCTAACTCCTTCATTAATTTTGTTTTCTATTTTTGGGGGGGCGCGCCCCGGTACGCGTACCCTAAGAAAAAAAAATTGACAGAGATTCAATAAAAATATAGGTTTAATTTTATATATGAAAGGTAGTTCTAAAAAGAACTGTTTTTTTTCTTCTTTTTATTGTTTTATATTTTTTTATTGTTTTTTGAACATTTTGTACTTTTTTTGGCTTTTCAAAACAGTTTTATATTTTTTTTGTATTTTTTATGGGAAGAAACAAAGAGAAAGGGAATTGAAAATGGCTCAACTGGAGCAAAAAACAAAAAACTGAAAAAATGACTTCTTTTTTTGGGGCAATCATGATTGTCACCAGCAAGGACAATGAGCTTCATACTCTTTTCCCCATAGGATATAAGCTTGCCACATCCAGTGCAAGTGACTTTAAAATCACCAAATCGTTCCTGGATACAAGGCATCATCTCTAATGTTTCTGGTCCTGATTGACTGGGTTCCTTTCTTTTGGAGCTGGTCCTTGAGCACTGGGGGAGGTGACTGGCCAGTTCCCTGATCTCTGCACGAGAATAGTTAGCAGGATGTTTCCGGGTCATATGCCGAATCATGGTATGATTACCAAAAGAATATTTTTTTTCTGGATTGCCCCTTGAGAGTTCTGCACCACAGATTCGACATGTTACCTTGGCCGCATTAACTTTTTTCTTCCCCTCTGGAAGTGAAAATAATTCCCATACAATGTGTTCTTTTGGCTTGTATGGGTTATTTTCTTCAGGCAGCCATCTGCTCCCCTCCTCATCTTCATCTTCCTCCTCCTCCTCTTCTTCACCACCAATATATTGTTGTGGTGGTCCTCTTGGTGGTGGTGGTGGTGGTGGTGGTACAGATGTTCCAGCTGTTGCTGCTACAGTAGCCATTTCAAAGTAGAAAAGAATTGTCTCTGTAGATGAAACAGGTCTTCCTCAGTCAAAGGACAAAGTCAGAGTAAGGAAGAAAGGTGTTTTTTTTTTATCATTTGGAAAAAAAACTGTGCTGAACCAATCAGAAGTGTTATTTTCAGGTCACAAGACCAAGGCTTTACTCATTTGGAAACCAAAACTGTTCTGCACCAATAGAAAGTGTTATTTTCAGGTCACAAGACCCAGGCTGGTCACAAGACCCAGGCATTACTCATTTAGAAACCAAAACTGTTCTGCACCAATAGAAAGTGTTATTTTCAAGTCACATGACCCAACGCGCTTACGCTACGTGCCCCAGTGCGCGCCCGTAGTCGCGCTCCGGGGTGCGCCCGTGGGTGCGTAGCATAAGCGCGTCAGGACGTTTCGCGATCGTATGCGATCGCGTGCTTTCGGTTGCGATTACGCTGTGCGTCATATGACGCATCATGCGTGTACGCGATACGTCACGATGTTGTTTTCGTTCGTGGCAATAGCGCTCCCGGGACGCTCCCCGGTACGCGCCCCAGGGCGCGCCGTAATATTGCGCTTACCCGTGCGTTCACCGGTACGCGCCCCGGAAGCGCCCCCGGGTTAAAAATAAAAAAAATAAATAAAAAATTTTTTTACATATTTATGCAATATCAAATTATTTTTTTACATTTTTCACTTTCTATACCTATAAAGATTTGCTATTAAAAAACCATTGAAATTCACTGAAAAAACCATAGGTTTCACACCAGTTATAGTTAGGAATTAGCATTTAAAAAACCTATTAAATTCACTGAAAAAAACATAAGTTTTACACCAGTTATAGTTAGCTGGAAATTTTACTCGCATAAAACCAATGAAATTCCCACGTTATAGTTAGTTGGACTCACTATAACTTGCGCGTGCAATGCACTGCTGATGACGTCACATATTACATCACTCATGACATGGTCAGTGACATCACTCATGACATCACTGATGACACCATCCTTGTGACAGAGTGACAGACCTCTTTTCACTGTAATGTAACCCTTGAAACACATATTCAAAAATAGAAACTAAAATTTTCAAAAAAATGGAGATACCCATACAACTTACAACAACCAATTCAATAATTCCACCATCTATATACACATCCACTCATTCACCAACAGTTCTATATAGTCACTCATACTTATACTCACTCATCATATGTAGTAATACACCTATACATCCTGTTACACACCGACAGTCATTCAAAAGTTATTCACACACATACTCACACATGCAAATAAACTATTGAACATCCATTTATTTGCATATACAGCTATACACACACTACCACTTTACTTCTAAGGAAACTTACACATACTTACTCTCTTAAACAATCACTTATAGAAACACATACTAATTTAAACCGGAACTCTTACAATTCCTCACTCTCACATATACTCACTTATATACATCAATATTCACATATACTAGATTAAAACATATGTAGTTACTGATAAAGACACTAGTGAGACAGTCATTCACTCACTAACACACACATATACACACTCATCCACCCATACAGTCCTGCACATATGCTGTCTTCAAAACACATACAAAGAGAGAGTCAGTCATTCATGCATCTATGTGCTAAGTAATACCCCCACCAAACCATACAAACACTTATACTGATACTAAGAAAAACATCTAATAACTCATATACGTACACATGTAGCTACTCAGCAACCCATGCAGCCACTTATACACAAAGTGAAACACTAATACATATATTTAAATATTTAAACATTACTCACTAATATATGTATTCACTAAGATACACTTAATAAGCCAGTTAACTAATCAATTTTTTTTTAAAAACCCATCCATGTAAACACTTATTTAAACATTTATTCTTCCATAAACTTTTACATATACAAATATAACACATATTTATTTTTCAGAAAGACACACATTCACTGGATAGTGTCATCAGTGATGTCATGAGTGATGTCACTGACCATGTCATGAGTGATGTAATATGTGACGTCATCAGCAGTGCATTGCACGCGCAAGTTATAGTGAATCCAACTAACTATAACGTGAGAATTTCATTGGTTTTATGCGAGTAAAATTTCCAGCTAACAATAACTGGTGTAAAACCTATGGTTTTTTCAGTGAATATATATATATATATATATATTACCTACTGGCGGTCGCCAGTAGGTATATATAGTTAGGATTTTTTCTCTATGGGATTTTTGAAAATTCTATGTCTAATAACTTTGGCGTTTGTGGACGGAATTGGCTGAAATTTTCAGGAAAATGGCACATGTTGTTTCTGAGCAGCCCCTGAAAATTTTGGGGGGGTTCGTCAAGGGGGGGCCGAGAAAAAAGGGGGGTCCCAAAACGCGTTTTTCCCATGTTAATTTCCATAGGGCGGTTGGCCTCACTTTTAGCCCGAACGGCTGAATGGATTTGCACGAAACTTGGCAAAATTGTAGGGACTGGTAGCCCGATGTGCCTTTTGTAGGTCTCAATATATGTGCTCCAGTGGATTTTGAGAAATTAACGTTTAAAAAAAGATATATATCTGTAAGCGCGCTCTGGGCAGCGCTCCAGGACGCGTACTTTTCGCGCAACGGAGCTTTGTGAAGCGAAGCTGATTGGTTCTCTGGCGTCTGTCAACATTCCAAAAAGTCCGTAGCGGCCGCCATCTTGTCTCTCGGTAGGATCGAGAGACAAGAGGAGGCCAAAACAAAGGGGCAAATAACCATAAGGGGGCATAGTAGATCCTCCCTGACCCCCTAGGTTTAATGTGGAGGCTTTAAAACGGCCCCGCGGGGCAAAAAAAAAAAAAATTTTTTTTTTGTTTTTTTGCGTGGGTAGCGCCCGGTCCGGGAACCGGGAAGCTTTCTGGGCAGCGTACTGCAATGAAAAATGAATGATAGACTTTTCAAATACTGTTGTTAATTGATTGTTGGTTTTGTTGATTATTTTTTTATTTTTTTTATTTTTTAAGGATTGTTTATTGTGTTTAATAATTTATTAAACTTTCTAACGCGGCACGTCATATGACGCATTACGCGACAACGCAGGTCCAGAATATAGTCAAAATGTCTCCACCAACCAGCGGACGGCACACAACCCCTTTCAGCAGGCTAAATAGTTCTGTTAAATGACAACAGAAGGGACAGGCAACAAGAACCATCAGTCAAAGAGGGGAGGGCAAGTTCTTCTCTACCGGGTCACGTTGGAGCGCTACCGGAACTGATCGAATTGGTAGTCTACAGTGTTTCTGGATGTTTCAGACTGAAGCTGGCGTTAGCATGAGAGCACCACCATTTCGTAGCTCCGTCGTGGCCATTCCACGAGCAATCATGCTAGGCGCTCCCCACCAGAAGCCTGCGGGAGTCGGGGGCCCCCAAGACTTTTGTAGAATCTTCAAGGATGAGGGGACGCTTTCGAGAATGGAGCCCAAGCTCTAGCAGACAAGCGTCCGAGTTCCAAGGTGTCGCAGGCCCATTTTAGTGGACCACGCCCAAATCTGAAGAGATGGCCGCCATTTTGAGAGTCCTGTGGCAGCCGCCTATCGCTGCACCGCAAGAGCGGGAGCAACTCAAGTACATGGTGAGCGAGACGCTGTAGTCGAAAGAGCGGGCGGTAAACAGCTGAATAGCGGAAGAGGCACAGTGTAGCAAAAGCGGGCTGAATGGCAAATGAAACGGAAAAGGGGTGCCCCACTACAGCGTGTCTTTAGGTGAAACGGATTGTGGGACAAGGTGAAGAATGGAAGAGTCACCAAAAGGAAAAAAGTTCCGCTTGACCCCGGGAGCCGGCCACCTATGTCGGGGGCGATCTCAGGCCACACCAGGGCAACACGACTTGGGGAGGGGGCCGGAGCCAAGCGCCCCCTCCGAGTCCGCGACATGACACCGTCCCTCGGGGGCCTCCGTCAAGCGGTTCAGGGTGGCACCGCATCACAACAGCCCCCACTTACTTTAAGAATAGTGAAGATGAAGCAATTGCAAATAGGCTTCAGACAATGTTACAAGCACTCCTCAAAACTTTGAACTTTTAGAGTGCATGAGTTGGGACAGCGAGGGGTGATTTGGTTTCTCGGACTGTTTTTCTGGTCTCTCACCACTGGCATACTTTAACGTTTTCTTGTTTCTAGGACATTAATAGGTTTTATCATTACGTTATGTTATCGTTTCTTTGTTTGTTGTTTAATAAAAGTTCATGTTCATCAGTGGCCTACTGATTTTCGTTTTCCTATTTTTTTCTTTCCAGGTTGTTTCATGGTAAAGTTTCTGTTCACAGGATACAGTGATCACTTCGTTATTATTGCATATGTCCTTTTCACTAGGGGTGCTCTCTGGTCGGGCCAGATGACGTATCTCTAGTAAATGGTCCGGGTGAAAAAGGTGCATCAATCAGTGGGGAGTAGATAGGCATGACAGATTACAACGGGGGAGAAAGGTCCGCATTACGTACCCTTTCACTACTTGCAAAGATTTTCCTACGTTTATTTGCAAACAGGGAATACCTCCAAAAAGAACTAATTCCCAAACAGTCAATGTTCGGACAATCAATCAATCAATGAGGAATGAAATAGGTACGACGTGTTAAAGGCTTGCGTTACCTACCCTTCACTATCTGCAAAGGGAGAGAGAATATTCCTATTCTTCCTCGTTTGCAGGTAGAGAAGATCCTTAAGAGAATTAACTTCGAACAATTCAATGCTCGATTGAAACAATCAACAAGGGGTACTGTGAACACAAATGAACGCCGCTTATGTACATACGCATTGCTATTTTCAACAGGTTGTTCCTAATGTTTCTATTTTAGCGAGGTCAAAAAGAGATCCCATTAGTGGCCTACTGATTTTGCTCGATTCCTTTTGTTTTTTTACACGATTTTTCGCTATCTGCAAAGACTAAACAGAGTATTGCGACTCTGTGCTTGTTTGTAAATAGAGAATGAACCAAAGAGAACAATCAATCAAATGGAGAGAGAAGCAGGCACGACGTATTACAAAGGGGGCAAAGGGCTGCGTTAACTACCCTTCACTATCTGCAAAGAGAGAGTACTCCTAATAGAAATGAGGGGTGGGGGGCAGTATTCAAAGCAGATCAGTGTGCATAAACACGAAAATGTTTTTACTTACCACGTACTTGACATTCGACAGCTTATGATATTTGCTATTAAAAAACCATTGAAATTCACTGAAAAAACCATAGGTTATAGACCATATATAGTTAGGAATTAGCATTTACAAAACCTTGAAAATTCACTGAAAAAACCATAGGTTATAGACCATATATAGTTAGGAATTAGCATTTAAAAAACCTTATTTTACTCACACAAAACCATTGAAATTCCATATATAGTTAGTTGCACTAACTATATATCGCGCACCCGCAATCCACTGCTGATCATGTCACATATTACATCATTCATGACATGGTCAGTGACATCACTGATGACACAGTCCTCCGTTTTGCCGGGGGCCACCGACTCTGCAGGGCGGGCTCAGAGATGACAGGAACGGAGATCCTGTCTGTTTAAAGGTTCCAAAGAAATAGAGCCCCACTCCGACTTCCATGCAAAACACGACACTGAAATATGTCTGAGACAGCATTTTATTTACTCAAGTCCTGACCGGTTTCGGCGTATGCCACGCCTTGCTCACAGGTGAGTAACATCATCTCCATGTGGTCACGAGGTCGTAGGTGCTACTACAAACCCCAGCATGCATCATTGTTGCAACCTGTTCATGCGGCATTGTAAATAGTCAAGATTTTGCATGATAGCGTTTATTTAAAACAATGTCCCAGCAACAATCCAAATGAGACTGCATACACGTTCCTTATTTTCTAGCAAGTGCACTTTCATGCTGCCTGTAATCTCGATAGGAGTCTGCAATGCGGAGCTTACAAGAGGAGAGACTCCCCTGTTCCCTTTCTCTGCTGCGCTGTCCGTACCTGTGGCAATGCATCAGTTGGTGCGCGAGAGCGTGTCATGCCCCCTCAGTAAAATTCAACACACAGTCCTCCGTTTTGCCGGGGGCCACCGACTCTGCAGGGCGGGCTCAGAGATGACAGGAACGGAGATCCTGTCTGTTTAAAGGTTCCAAAGAAATAGAGCCCCACTCCGACTTCCATGCAAAACACGACACTGAAATATGTCTGAGACAGCATTTTATTTACTCAAGTCCTGACCGGTTTCGGCGTATGCCACGCCTTGCTCACAGGTGAGTAACATCATCTCCATGTGGTCACGAGGTCGTAGGTGCTACTACAAACCCCAGCATGCATCATTGTTGCAACCTGTTCATGCGGCATTGTAAATAGTCAAGATTTTGCATGATAGCGTTTATTTAAAACAATGTCCCAGCAACAATCCAAATGAGACTGCATACACGTTCCTTATTTTCTAGCAAGTGCACTTTCATGCTGCCTGTAATCTCGATAGGAGTCTGCAATGCGGAGCTTACAAGAGGAGAGACTCCCCTGTTCCCTTTCTCTGCTGCGCTGTCCGTACCTGTGGCAATGCATCAGTTGGTGCGCGAGAGCGTGTCATGCCCCCTCAGTAAAATTCAACACACAGTCCTCCGTTTTGCCGGGGGCCACCGACTCTGCAGGGCGGGCTCAGAGATGACAGGAACGGAGATCCTGTCTGTTTAAAGGTTCCAAAGAAATAGAGCCCCACTCCGACTTCCATGCAAAACACGACACTGAAATATGTCTGAGACAGCATTTTATTTACTCAAGTCCTGACCGGTTTCGGCGTATGCCACGCCTTGCTCACAGGTGAGTAACATCATCTCCATGTGGTCACGAGGTCGTAGGTGCTACTACAAACCCCAGCATGCATCATTGTTGCAACCTGTTCATGCGGCATTGTAAATAGTCAAGATTTTGCATGATAGCGTTTATTTAAAACAATGTCCCAGCAACAATCCAAATGAGACTGCATACACGTTCCTTATTTTCTAGCAAGTGCACTTTCATGCTGCCTGTAATCTCGATAGGAGTCTGCAATGCGGAGCTTACAAGAGGAGAGACTCCCCTGTTCCCTTTCTCTGCTGCGCTGTCCGTACCTGTGGCAATGCATCAGTTGGTGCGCGAGAGCGTGTCATGCCCCCTCAGTAAAATTCAACACACAGTCCTCCGTTTTGCCGGGGGCCACCGACTCTGCAGGGCGGGCTCAGAGATGACAGGAACGGAGATCCTGTCTGTTTAAAGGTTCCAAAGAAATAGAGCCCCACTCCGACTTCCATGCAAAACACGACACTGAAATATGTCTGAGACAGCATTTTATTTACTCAAGTCCTGACCGGTTTCGGCGTATGCCACGCCTTGCTCACAGGTGAGTAACATCATCTCCATGTGGTCACGAGGTCGTAGGTGCTACTACAAACCCCAGCATGCATCATTGTTGCAACCTGTTCATGCGGCATTGTAAATAGTCAAGATTTTGCATGATAGCGTTTATTTAAAACAATGTCCCAGCAACAATCCAAATGAGACTGCATACACGTTCCTTATTTTCTAGCAAGTGCACTTTCATGCTGCCTGTAATCTCGATAGGAGTCTGCAATGCGGAGCTTACAAGAGGAGAGACTCCCCTGTTCCCTTTCTCTGCTGCGCTGTCCGTACCTGTGGCAATGCATCAGTTGGTGCGCGAGAGCGTGTCATGCCCCCTCAGTAAAATTCAACACACAGTCCTCCGTTTTGCCGGGGGCCACCGACTCTGCAGGGCGGGCTCAGAGATGACAGGAACGGAGATCCTGTCTGTTTAAAGGTTCCAAGGAAATAGAGCCCCACTCCGACTTCCATGCAAAACACGACACTGAAATATGTCTGAGACAGCATTTTATTTACTCAAGTCCTGACCGGTTTCGGCGTATGCCACGCCTTGCTCACAGGTGAGTAACATCATCTCCATGTGGTCACGAGGTCGTGGGTGCTACTACAAACCCCAGCATGCATCATTGTTGCAACCTGTTCATGCGGCATTGTAAATAGTCAAGATTTTGCATGATAGCGTTTATTTAAAACAATGTCCCAGCAACAATCCAAATGAGACTGCATACACGTTCCTTATTTTCTAGCAAGTGCACTTTCATGCTGCCTGTAATCTCGATAGGAGTCTGCAATGCGGAGCTTACAAGAGGAGAGACTCCCCTGTTCCCTTTCTCTGCTGCGCTGTCCGTACCTGTGGCAATGCATCAGTTGGTGCGCGAGAGCGTGTCATGCCCCCTCAGTAAAATTCAACACACAGTCCTCCGTTTTGCCGGGGGCCACCGACTCTGCAGGGCGGGCTCAGAGATGACAGGAACGGAGATCCTGTCTGTTTAAAGGTTCCAAAGAAATAGAGCCCCACTCCGACTTCCATGCAAAACACGACACTGAAATATGTCTGAGACAGCATTTTATTTACTCAAGTCCTGACCGGTTTCGGCGTATGCCACGCCTTGCTCACAGGTGAGTAACATCATCTCCATGTGGTCACGAGGTCGTAGGTGCTACTACAAACCCCAGCATGCATCATTGTTGCAACCTGTTCATGCGGCATTGTAAATAGTCAAGATTTTGCATGATAGCGTTTATTTAAAACAATGTCCCAGCAACAATCCAAATGAGACTGCATACACGTTCCTTATTTTCTAGCAAGTGCACTTTCATGCTGCCTGTAATCTCGATAGGAGTCTGCAATGCGGAGCTTACAAGAGGAGAGACTCCCCTGTTCCCTTTCTCTGCTGCGCTGTCCGTACCTGTGACATCACATATATATATATATATATATATATATATATTACCTACTGGCGGTCGCCAGTAGGTATATATAGTTAGGATTTTTTCTCTATGGGTTTTTTGAAAATTCTATGTCTAATAACTTTGGCGTTTGTGGACGGAATTGGCTGAAATTTTCAGGAAAATGGCACATTTTGTTTCTGAGCAGCCCTTGAAAATTTGGGGGGGGTTCGTCCAGTGGGGGCCGAGAAAAAAGGGGGGTCCCAAAACGTGTTTTTAACATTGAGTTTTCCATAGGGCGGTTGGCCTCACTTTTAGCCCGAACGGCTGAATGGATTTGCACGAAACTTGGCAAAATTGTAGGGACTGGTAGCCCGATGTGCCTTTTGTAGGTCTCAATATATGTGCTCCAGTGGATTTTGAGAAATTAACGTTTAAAAAAAGATATATATCTGTAACAGCGGACCGGTTAGCGCTCTGGTTCGCGGACTTTTCGCGCAACGGAGCTTTGTGAAGCGAAGCTGATTGGTTCTCCGGCGTCTGTCAACATTCCAAACAGTCCGTAGCGGCCGCCATCTTGTCTCTCGGTAGGATCGAGAGACAAGAGGAGGTCAAAACAAAGGGGGAAATAACTATAAGGGGGCATAGTAGATCCTCGCTGACCCCCTAGGTTTGATGTGGAGGTTTTAAAAGGGCCCCGCGGGGCAAAAAAAAATAATAAAAATAATAATTGAACGGCTGAATGGATTTGCACGAAACTTGGCAAAATATTAGGGACTGGTAGCCCGATGTGCCTTTGCTAGGTCTCAATATATGTGCTCCAGTGGATTTTGAGAAATTAACGTTCAAAAAAAGATATATATCTGTAACAGCGCTCCGCTTCGCGTAACGGAGGTTTGCGAAGCTGATTGGTCATTCTGTCACTGGGCTATAGTTGGGCTACATCTGGCTGATATTTGGGCTACATTTGTTTTTTTGTGTGTCTGGCGGCCATCTTTGGGCTACATTGGGCTACATTGGGCTTCATTGGGCTACATTCGGCTAATTAGCAAATAGCTCATCGCAAACTAGGAATGGTAAAGAATCGCTATTTATTCCTTAAAGTTCGCTATTTAGGAAATGCAAATAACTTTGATGATACATATGGCGGTTCATCTCTAACAAGATAAGAAGCATAGGGATAGATTTATGATGACTGGCGCATCACCAGGGATGTGTTAGTCATTCTGTGCCGCTGTTCCGTCACCTATGGTGTGCTGCATTTACAATGCGGCGCATCACGGGGCAAAAACAGCACAGATGCGTGATGTATCTGTGCCGTAAAGGTGGCGCATTGCTGGAGTTGTATCGCAAGTGTGATGAAGGTCCAGCAAGGGTCGGGGGTGCCCCTGTCGCAGGGTTTCTGTTCTCACACAGAACTGTGGACAGAGGATTGGAACCTCGGCGAATTAGGGTGTCCCAAAACTCACGTTAGTAATCAAAAACTATTTAGCAAGCTAGGTACAGTGTCACATTGGATATAACAAACTCTCAATGTTTAGACAATCCATAATATGAACTTATAGTACCTCAGGATACGTGGAACTCATGAACAGTCGGTCGTTATATATTTCTTAGAAACCAGAACATGGAGTTAAGAAGAACACATGTGTATTTGAAATGTTTATTTACTAATGCCGTCTTCTCAGGCGTAGTACCTTAGATAATAAAAGTACACATATTATCAGTAGCAAAATTACCAGCATAGTTACTAGTACATAAAAAGTGAATGGTGATAGTATGTTAACATGCTGTAAATGAATAAGAGTTAGCAACACTTATAAGCAGCCGCGGGCCGTGGAGGGAGTTACGGTGAGGCAGGGAGGCGGGGAGGGGGAGAAGCAGGGTGGAGAATACAAGTACACATATTATCAGTAGCAAAATTACCAGCATAGTTACTAGTACATAAAAAGCGAATGGTGACAGTATGTTAACATGCTGTAAATGAATAAGAGTTAGCAACACTTATAAGCAGCCGCGGGCCGTGGAGGGAGTTACGGTGGGGCAGGGAGGCGGGGAGGGGGAGGGGCAAGGTAGAGAGGGCTCCACCCTGCTTCTCCCCCTCCCCGCCTCCCTGCCTCACCGTAACTCCCTCCACGGCCCGCGGCTGCTTATATCTCACCCTCCCTAATACACATATTATATTATTTGCTAAGAAGGTCTCTTTGTGTTGGTTTAGGGCGTGCCCATACTTTAGTGTCTTAGATTTGAAGGAATCACATCAGCATACACCAGCTCTCTCTTCATGTGAACCGCATCAACTGTTGTGTATGTGTGTTCGGCAAAGCAATATAAAACCCGCCTCATGCCCAGAATTGGCAGAAGTTGCACTTATGTTATGAGTATGAAGTCGTGGAGATCAGACCTCATAACAATTCTGTATCGTGTTGTTCTTGAAACTTTAGCACTCGCTGTACAGATATAGTTTAACAAGTAAAGCAGATAGTAGACCAATAACATATTATTCTCATGTAAACCACGATGAACTACTAGGTGGAAAGCTAAAGCAACAACTAAATGTCGTGTGCAGAAGTTGCAAAAAAGGAAAAATGGCGTTTAAACCGGTAATGAGCCCATGCTAACTTAACACGGTGTAAAGATATCCAGGACCTAGATGACACCTCCTCATGATCCGGAAACGAACTGAATAAGATAATAGAAGTGCCATCTCATGAGAGCAGATTGCAAGTTTATATGTGGACGGTCCGCAAGGTAAAGCATTAAAAACTAGGAAAATTCAATGCTAAAGAAAAATAAAACAGCCAAGTACTTTATCGAGTCTTAAGCCAATAGGCAAGGTAAATAATAAAAACTTGACAATTAAGTCAATGAATTGTCAATGAAATGCTAGTACTCAGCATATGAAACATGAAAAAGGTCTATGACATAACTGTGTATGCAAAATAAGCTGCAACAGCCTCCAACAGGAAGTCACCGTCTTCATCCGAAAACAGTTCAGCCATCCAATTTAAAAGCGGAAAAGAACATACGTGCTCTCCCAGCACCGGATCCTCTATCACCATCAGAGGACAGCTCGGTGGGTTTTCAAGAAAGCTGTGTTCCAAGAAAGACTGTGCTGCCGCCAGTAAATTCCAGGGACCAAGTAGTCCATGCATCAATGCCACAGCCATAATCCTTTCGCCAGGACAAATCAACTCGTGAGTAATGATAGGAGTCATCAGCTGATTAAAGTCGACGTCAGGAGAAACCGGTCCGCAGAGACACAAATCAATGGCCCAATCGAAATCACAGGTCAGGCAGTGAAATACAGGCTGGACACAGGTGAAGTAGGAGAACCGAAAAGATAATCCATATGCCGTGCTTAATATCGCCAACGGCATTGTGCCATAATATTCTAGCATGCGATTGCGGAACAGTGTCAGCAGCTGCAGGGTCGGAGGTTGCATAGGAGGGACATCCATATTTAAAAATGTAAAAAAGCACAAGAGCGTCCGCTGGTAATGCAAGTAAAAATGCAATCCACGAACCAGAGTGGAGAAAATGGAATGAAAGGGAGCAGGGATGACTCCAAAGATTTTCTCAAATGAAGTCACGAGACCACTGGTAACAACTTTAAAAAAGTGTGCCAGGGATTTTGTGGAGGATGCGTTAAAGATAGTCGGAAACATGTTGCTGAAATTGAAAGGCAAACCTGTGTACGGGTGTTCGCTATGTGAAGTACGAAAGTTTCACGGGCCGAACTCAAGGCCACCTCTCTCTGAGACAAAAGAGCTCTTATTCTTGTCATGCCGTTGAAACGTGTCCCAAGGTTGGTATTTGTGGCCAGATTGAAAACTCCCTATGTTCATGTGTGGGAGGAAATAGAACATTTCTGCAGCAAATAACCCGTTCACTTACTGTTACGATAAAAGGAATACTTTTAATTAACTCAGAACAATCTTCATTATTGAGCATCAAATAACTACCATTTTCCAACAACTTGAACGTGGGGATGATAGCAGGAACTGGCGTGCCTTGCAACACGCAAGCCATATTTGGTCGGTGTTTGTTGCATGAATCGTGTAACTGTATGTGCCTACACATTAGTGAATGATCTGGCGTCTCAGTGCATTCCTCTCCATTCAGATAAACTTCTTGATCATCTTTGAAACATCTGTATGTGTATGGAAGCGACCAGACCTCATGAACAAAAGCACTACCTAAAGGTTCATAAAGACCTATTGGTATATATTTCATACAATTTGAAAACTTATATAAAGCAAAAGGCAGCGTTATTAAACCGTGGATAAGGCATGTTGCCAAAAAACCCGCAATCCTCTGCTGATGATGTCACTGAGCATGTCATGAATGATGTAATATGTGACATCATCAGTAGTGGATTATGGGTAATAGTATCTCTAGTTTACTCCCCTATAGCTGTCTTTCTTTTAACATAAGTGTGTGTTTCCTTCCCTTATACTTACTGTTTTTGGTTCGCTTCCAGTTCGCGTACCAGCGAGCGAACTAGGAAGCGAACTAAGAGAAATAGAGGTTGGCACAGTTCCAAATATTGTACCAATTTTTTAATAACGGGGAGGTAGTTCTGAAAAGAACTTTTTTTTTTATTTTTCTGAACATTTTTTTAATGTTTTTGAATTTTTCGGAACAGTTTTATATTTTTTTGGGTTTTTCTTGGAGGGGGCAATGAAAACGATTCATTGTAAAGGGCTCAACAGGAGCAACAAAACAAAAAAAAGAAGTATTTATTATTTTGGGCGTTTCGGACAAACTTGCATATGATAGTCAATAGCTCTGTTGATCAGAGTGATGCTTCTTTCTCCGTAGGAAATGAATCCATCGCAAAATACGCAGGTGTGTTTTACTTCACCAAATCTCATTTGTATATTTGGCACCATCTCCCTGCCCTCTGGTCCCGTTACTTCCGGTACAACAGATCTTCTGGCCATAATAGGGAGATTATCTAGGTCGTTCCGAAACTGTGCAGCACTGTAGTTGTTAGGATGCCACCTAGTCATATGGCGATGCATTGTGTAGTTTCCGAAACTGTATTTTTTGTCGGTCCCTCTGGACAGTCTATCTTGACATATAAGGCAAGTTACGTATCTTGCATTTACTTTTTTCTGACCTTTGGGAATTTTAAAAAATTGCCAAATGAAGTTTTCTTTCCGGTGAGACGTCTTGGGCTGCTCAGGCAAAAACTGCCTCTCTTCGTGCTCGTCCTCCTGTTCCTCTTCTTCTTCTTCTTGTTGAATTACAACTTGAGCAGGTGGTCCACTCTTCCTTGGATGTGGTGGAGGTGGTGGGGAAGCACCAGCTGAAGCTACTAAAGAAGCCATTGCTCAGTGATCACAAAGGGTCTTTCTCTCACAATGATGAAAGTCAGAGTGAGGAAAGAAGGAGGGATTTTCATCATTTGGGAAAAACAAGAGTTCTCAACCAATCAAAAGTGTTCATTTTAGATTATATGACCTAGTCTTACATCATTAGGAAACCAAAAGTGAAATGAACCAATGAAAAGTGTTATTACCAAGTCACATGACTTGCTGTGTTTACGTTAAGCGCTTTGCAGGGCCTCCCGGTTTGCTTCCAGAAACCTGCGCTTTGGCACTCGCTTCGCGTACCAGTTCGCTAACGTAGCACGTCATATGACGTATCACGCGACAACGTGGAACGTCATGCGGACGGGAGGCGTCACGATGTTGTTTTCTAACGCTGCACTTGCGGTAAAGAAACGTTTACCGGCTCGCGGTCTATTTCGCGGCATCAAGGTCAGCTAACGGGAAGCTTCCCGATTCGCGAAGCGGGAACGAAGAAAAAAAAATATTTTAAAAAAAAATTATTCATAAACATATAAAATATATTTTTGGATTTAAAGAAGAATACATTTTACAGCTACAGATATTAGCTGTTAAAAAAACAATGAAATTCACAGAAAAAACCATAGGTTATAGACCATATATAGTTAGGAATTAGCATTTACAAAACCTTGAAAATTCACTGAAAAAACCATAGGTTATAGACCATATATAGTTAGGAATTAGCATTTAGAAAACCTTATTTCACTCACACAAAACCATTGAAATTCCATATATAGTTAGTTGCACTAACTATATATCGCGCACCCGCAATCCACTGCTGATGATGTCACATATTACATCATTCATGACATGGTCAGTGACATCACTGATGACATCACTGATGACAACATCCAGTGATTATGTGTTTCTGTAAAGTTTAAATATGTTTTACATATTGAAGAATGAGTGGATGTATAAGTGTCTGAATGAAGGTTTTAGTAGGTGCGTGATTGACTGTATGAGTGAGTGATTAAATGCGTCTTACTAAATGCACGGGTTAGTGACTAAACTGTCTGAAAGTGTGCATCAGTATGTCTGTTGTTGTGCAAGCTGCTGCATGTGTTGATCAGTAGCTATATAAGTAGCTATATGGGTTATTGATTGGTTGCACAAGTATTTGTATGGGAGACTGAGTGTGTGTATGGCTGGCTGGGAGGTGTGTGACTCTGTGCAGATCAATGTGTACTTGTATCAGTGATTCTATAAGAGAGTAAGTATGTGTTAGTATATGTTTGAAAATGTAAGGTACTCTATGTTTAACTGTGTAGATTAGAAAATGGAAGTGTGATTGATTCTTTACAGGACTGACTAGGTGTGTGAGTAACTCCATGGATGAGTGGCAGAGTGTGAGTGTCTGTATAGGTGTATGAGTGCATATGATAGTGTTGTAAAGATGAGTGATTGTATGTATGAATGATTGTATGGGTGAATGAGTGAATGTGTGTGTAGACGTAGGAATCAGTGAATGCGTATGTAGTAACTAGTATTGGTGTGTCAATGGTTTCAAAAATTATACTCTGTATTTAACACTGGGTGTAACAGAGGTTATATTAAAGTTGAGGAGATGCATTGTATTGTCACATTAATGATATCATCATTGATGTGACCATTGATGTCAAAAGAGATATCATCAGTGATGTCATTTGAGATGTCATCAGTGATGTCATCAGTGATGTCACTGACCATGTCATGAATGATGTAATATGTGACATCATCAGCAGTGGATTGCGGGTGCGCGATATATAGTTAGTGCAACTAACTATATATGGAATTTCAATGGTTTTGTGTGAGTGAAATAAGGTTTTCTAAATGCTAATTCCTAACTATATATGGTCTATAACCTATGGTTTTTTCAGTGAATATATATATATATATTCACTGAAAAAACCATAGGTTATAGACCATATATAGTTAGGAATTAGCATTTACAAAACCTTGAAAATTCACTGAAAAAACCATAGGTTATAGACCATATATAGTTAGGAATTAGCATTTAAAAAACCTTATTTTACTCACACAAAACCATTGAAATTCCATATATAGTTAGTTGCACTAACTATATATTGCGCACCCGCAATCCACTGCTGATGATGTCACATATTACATCATTCATGACATGGTCAGTGACATCACTGATGACATCACTGATGACATCTCAAATGACATCACTGATGACATCACTGATGACAACATCCAGTGACTATGTTTCTGTAAAGTTAAAATATGTCTTACATATTGAAGAATGAGTGGATGTATAAGTGTCTGGACGAAGGATTTAGTAGGTGCATGACTGAATGTATGAGTGAGTGATTAAATGTGTCTCACTGAGTGCATGGGTTAGTGACTAAACTGTCTTAATTTGTGCATCATTATGTCTGTTGTTCTGTAAACTGCTGCATGTGTTGATCAGTAGCTATATGAGTAACTATATGGGTTATTGATTGATTGCCCAAGTATTTGCATGGGAGACTGAGTGTGTGTGTGGCTGGATGGGAGGTGTGTGACTCTGTACAGATCAATGTGTACTTGTATCAATGATTGTATAAGAGAGTAAGTATGTGTTAGTATATGGTTGAAAACGTAAGGTGCTCTATGTTTAACTGTATAGAGTAGAAAATGGAAGTGTGATTGATTCTTTACAGGACTGACTAGGTGTGTGAGTAACTCCATGGATGAGTGGCAGAGTGTGAGTGTCTGTATAGGTGTATGAGTGCATATGATTGTGTTGTAAACATGAGTGATTGTATGTATGAATGATTGTATGGGTGAATGAGTGAATGTGTGTGTAGACGTAGGAATCAGTGAGTACGTATGTAGTAACTAGTATTGGTGTGTCAATGGTTTCAAAAATTATACTCTGTTTTTAACACTGGGTGAAACAGAGGTTATATTAAAATGTGAGGAGATGCATTGTATTGTCACATGAATGATATCATCAGTGATGTGGTCATTGATGTCAAATGAGATGTCATCAGTGATGTCATCAGTGATGTCATTTGAGATGTCATCAGTGATGTCATCAGTGATGTCACTGACCATGTCATGAATGATGTAATATGTGACATCATCAGCAGTGGATTGCGGGTGCGCAATATATAGTTAGTGCAACTAACTATATATGGAATTTCAATGGTTTTGTGTGAGTAAAATAAGGTTTTTTAAATGCTAATTCCTAACTATATATGGTCTATAACCTATGGTTTTTTCAGTGAATTTTCAAGGTTTTGTAAATGCTAATTCCTAACTATATATGGTCTATAACCTATGGTTTTTTCAGTGAATTTCAATGGTTTTTTAATAGCAAATATCATAAGCTGTCGAATGTCAAGTACGTGGTAAGAATTTTTTTTTTCGTGTTTATGCACACTGATCTGCTTTGATTGCTGCCCCCCACCCCTCATTTCTATTAGGAGTACTCTCTCTTTGCAGATAGTGAAGGGTAGTTAACGCAGCCCTTTCCCCCTTTGTAATCCGTCGTGCCTGCTTCTCTCTCCATTTGATTGATTGTTCTCTTTGGTTCATTCTCTATTTACAAACAAGCACAGAGTCGCAATACTCTGTTTAGTCTTTGCAGATAGCGAAAAATCGTGTAAAAAAACAAAAGGAATCGAGCAAAATCAGTAGGCCACTAATGGGATCTCTTTTGACCTCGCTAAAATAGAAACATTAGGAACAACCTGTTGAAAATAGCAATGCGTATGTATATAAGCGGCGTTCATTTGTGTTCACAGTACCCCTTGTTGATTGTTTCAATCGAGCATTGAATTGTTCGAAGTTAATTCTCTTAACGATCTTCTCTACCTGCAAACGAGGAAGAATAGGAATATTCTATCTCCCTTTGCAGATAGTGAAGGGTAGGTAACGCAAGCCTTTAACACGTCGTACCTATTTCATTCCTCATTGATTGATTGATTGTCCGAACATTGACTGTTTGGGAATTAGTTCTTTTTGGAGGTATTCCCTGTTTGCAAATAAACGTAGGAAAATCTTTGCAAGTAGTGAAAGGGTACGTAATGCGGACCGTTCTCCCCCGTTGTAATCTGTCATGCCTATCTACTCCCCACTGATTGATGCACCTTTTTCACCCGGACCATTTACTAGAGATACGTCATCTGGCCCGACCAGAGAGCACCCCTAGTGAAAAGGACATATGCAATAATAACGAAGTGATCACTGTATCCTGTTAACAGAAACTTTACCATGAAACAACCTGGAAAGAAAAAAATAGGAAAACGAAAATCAGTAGGCCACTGATGAACATGAACTTTTATTAAACAACGAACAAAGAAACGATAACATAACGTAATGATAAAACCTATTAATGTCCTAGAAACAAGAAAACGTTAAAATATGCCAGTGGTGAGAGACCAGAAAAACAGTAAGAGAAACCAAATCACCCCTCGCTGTCCCACCGCCTGCCACGCCAAAAAAATCGATAGACTAGGGAAAATGCAAGTCAGTAGAACATCCACCCCCACTCTGGAAACTTCCAAGGTGGGGCAGGGTTCCGGCTACGCCCAGCCGGGAGCAGCCCATATAAGGCAGGTCCTGCTGCCACGCCTCGGCCAGGAGATCCTAACGTAGGGTGTAGCCGGAGGAGAGGCCGAGACCAGCGGGACCCGGCCAGGGGATTGCCTTTACAACGCTGAACAGTTGCAGGGGGGGGGAATGTCTCCTCGACCCTCCCCTCTCTCTCCCAGTCCGGCCGCGGTGGCCCTTGAGAGTTGCAGGTAGTCCCGCCACATGCTCTTCCGGTCCGACAACCAACGGTCGGGGGGCCGAGGCCGACGGGATCCGGCTGCAGCCGATAAACCAAGAAACCCGTTCATGGGGCCAGAGCCAGGGGCGTCCGGCCGACATCCACCGGAAGCCCGGCCCGAAGACGGACGGGACACTTCTTTCTTTTATAATGGCTGCGACAACACTGGAGGGGGATGTCTTGCACATGCCTCCGACCCCCCCCTCGTCCTCATCGCCTGGTCCGGCCATAACAAATCTCAAGCGAGACGCCGTGGGGTGCACTGGGAGGGAGAGACGGTGCGAACAGGCCTCTCCCGCCTCCCCAGGTGGAGGCTTCCCAGCTGCACCCTCAGCGCTCCAGGCGGTGGCATCCTAACAACTACAGTGCTGCACAGTTTCGGAACGACCTAGATAACGGTTCTTCCACTGTGGCCATGCTGCAACGTCTCGCCCGGCAGGGTGGAGCCCGTCCGCTCATGTGACCCCGCGATCGCCGGTAGCTGCCGAACTCTCAAAATGGCGGTCGACCTGGCAAGAGCGGGCCCAACATAAAGAAATGGCCCGGTCACTGGTTGACTCCACCACCGTAGTCCTCCACGACCTTGAAGATTCTAGAGGAGCCGCGGGAGTCTCCGACCCCCGATGGGGAATGACTGCCATGATCGCCCGTGGAGTGACGAAACTGTATCCGCGGGACGTCGGCGCTCCCATGCTGGCGCCAGCCTCACTTTGAATTACTACAATCCTGCAGACCTCACTTCCGGTGAAAGCACAGTGTGACCCGGTAGGAAAAATTATTGCACCCCCTCCCCTTTTTGACTGATAGTTCAAACCACCGATCCTTTCCTTTGCCCTTTTAACGGAACTTTGGACTGCCTCCCCCTCTTTTACATTTTCTAGAGAAAACAAAACATTAACCACTACATTAGCATAGCAGTTGACACCAGAACTGTTTTCAAATTGAAAACCAACAACATCTTCAACAGAATCCTTTTTGTTTCTGCTGTGACCCTGCTACAGCACAGGCATTGTCCCCAGCAGTAATTCTGCAATGCCGGTAAGAATAGCTGTGGTGCCTACTGGACTCACTCACCCCCGCGGCGCCCCACGCCGTTTTTTGCTGGGCGGCAACTTACTAGACATCACTTTCGTGCCATCTAGATTTCAGCGCGTTCTGCTTCCTTGGAACTATTCGCACAACAGACCGCTACTGACAAGAATATTTCATTATTGGTGCTGTCAATTTCAATAAATCTATTGGATAATTAAAAAGAAATTGCCACGGTCTCTTCGTTGTTTAAATGTTTTTACTGTTTTTGTTTTGTTGTATATATTTATATGTTATTAAAGTTTTATATTCCTACTACTTTGTTGGAGTGCTATATATTTTTAATATGACACATAATTGTAAAAACTTTGATGTACAAGAGTCATTCCTGGAATCTTCCGCTTCAGGCTCGGTCCCCTCCCCAATCACAATACAGGATGGTTTTCAGATAGTAGGAACGCGTGTGCTGTGACGGATCACATCGGGTGTGGGCCTTGATCTACTATAACTCCTTTGAAGAGGGGTGATTCTTTACAGCTGGGGCCATAAACTACATCTGCAGGGCTAGCTGATAGCCTAGGACCGGCCTGGACATTCGGACACAGAGGAAGAGGAGTGTCAGAGGGTGCGGTAGTGAATAGGGCGAAAGGGAGGTGTCGGGCGGGCACAGAGTGTGATTCTCAGGGAAGAGCAGCGCAGACGGGGGAAGGTTTATTGCCCATGCATAAGACAGAGAGCGGTGGTGACCAGTGCCTGGGGGAGATGCTTACGAGGGTGAGGAGCCATGCTACGAATCGACAGCGTGCAGAGAGTGGGTCTGGTCAAGACATCTAAAATGGCTGCCGTGCACGACAAAAGTGTGGCATTTCAAAAAAGGCAAGATGGCGCAGACAATGTTTTTCAACACTTCCTCATTTCCTTCGAATCGAACGTTAACAGACGTTGGGGCATATTACCAAAGTTAAGCGATATTTATCGCTAACGATGCTTACCAACCAATTTTTTACCACTAAGCATCGTCAGAAATTATCGAAGATAAACCTTACTATTATCAAGGTTTATCGCAAATGCGATAATAAACGGCCGCAATGCATGAATATCGCTAAAAACTCAGCGATATTCATGCATTACCGAGCTAATACTCTTAGCCATGTTATCCACCTCCCATTGGATAACATGGCTAAGAACTGCTCAGGGCAGGTGTTACTTTTTGGAGATATTCGCGCTTAGCGCGAATATCTCCAAAAGTTGGTAATAGGAGATAGATATCTTGCATGTTGTAATGCAAGTTATTGTGGTATATGGAACTCATACCATAATCTCTCAGGAAAGCAGAAACTGATCCTTTTGGGACCGCCTAAAAAGGCCTAGGGGGTGAGGAGTACTCTACTTTGCCCCCTTTTCACGTTCCGAACTATTTTATTTTACTCTCTTCTGTAATTACACAAAATACCAGCGATAAGATGCATCGGAGACACACAGTGAGAGAAAGGAGGCCGGAGATGAAGAAGACATGTCAAATACACATTGGAGATAATATAGTGGCAGAAGGGAAGTAAATATGAGTAAACTTACCATGTAACATAAAAATGTTGCACTCTATACTGTAAGTCTCATTTTATACTACAATCACTTCGCTACAACCTCATAAATTAAAAATAAAAATGAATAATGTCTCAAACAATTTTTGATTTCTAAATATAAATTTATTCTTCAGAATTTTCTAAATTTGAAAGAACTAGTAACATGTCCTCATCAGCAATGTCCTCATTAAAAGTCTCCAATGATGATTCTTGTAACTCTATGGTCTCCAAACACTCGATAAATTCGCCATCAAGAGATTGATCAAAAAAATCATTCAAGTCATCTCCTCCTTCTGACAATATTTCATTATTGGTGCTGTCAATTTCAATCAATGTAGTGGAATCATTCAAGTCATCTCCTCGTGACAATATTTCATTATTGGTGCTCTCAATTTCAATCAATGTAGTGGAATCATTCAAGTCATCTCCTCCTTGTGACAATATTTCATTATTGGTGCTGTCCATTTCAATCAATCTAATGGAATCATACAAGCCATCTCCTCCTTGTGACAATATTTCATTATTGGTGCTCTCAATTTCAATCAATGTAGTGGAATCATTCAAGTCATCTCCTTGTGACAATATTTCATTCTTGGTGCTGTCCATTTCAATCAATCTAATGGAATCATACAAGTCATGTCCTCCTTGTGACAATATTTCATTATTGGTGCTCTCAATTTCAATCAATGTGTTGGACAATTCAAAAGAAATTGCCACGGTCTCTTCATTGTGAGCCATTTTATTTTGAAATTGCTTGCTGTAAATTGCAGAAAAAAATAATCACTTTCATTTATCGTCTTTAGTAATACATAATATAAAACTAACTTTATCAAGTATTTAGTATAACAGAAGGACTGCAAATAAATAACAGAAAACATTTTTCAAATTATCTTCAAGTGTACAACATAGTTCCCCATACAAATTAACAACTCACCTTTTTAAAAGTAGCAGAAGTGTTAGTACTGTGTAAATCAAACACCAGAAATTCACCACCAAAAATTCCTCACAAATGTACCTCAGACAGTAGTATCACAAAATGGCTGTGGTTTCCTCTCATTTGACATATATACATAACCAATTAACTTTCATCACACACAAATACAAAACCAAAGTAACATTTTAATTGGTTCTAAATTTCAACACTTTCAAATGTGTTTTCCCCATGCAATTTTCCATAGGACATTTACATACGTCTACAGCCTGAATGGCTGAACGGAATTACACCAAACTTGGCAAAATGGTACATCAAACCTAAGAGGTCAGGAAGGATCTACTATGCCCCCTTATGGTCATTTCCCCCTTCGCTTTGGCCTCCTCTTGTCTCTCAATCCTACCGAGGGACAAGATGGCGGCCGCTACGGACTGTTTGGAATGTTGACAGACGCCGGAGAACCAATCAGCTTCGCAAAGCTCCGTAACGCGAAAAGTACGCGAAGCGGAGCGCTGTTACAGATATATATCTTTTTTTCAACGTTAATTTCTCAAAATCCACTGGAGCACATATATTGAGACCTAGCAAAGGCACATCGGGCTACCAGTCCCTAATATTTTGCCAAGTTTCGTGCAAATCCATTCAGCCGTTCGATTATTATTATTTTGTTTTTTTTTTGCCCCGCGGGGCCCTTTTAAAACCTCCACATCAAACCTAGGGGGTCAGCGAGGATCTACTATGCCCCCTTATAGTTATTTCCCCCTTTGTTTTGACCTCCTCTTGTCTCTCGATCCTACCGAGAGACAAGATGGCGGCCGCTACGGACTGTTTGGAATGTTGACAGACGCCGGAGAACCAATCAGCTTCGCTTCACAAAGCTCCGTTGCGCGAAAAGTCCGCGAACCAGAGCGCTAACCGGTCCGCTGTTACAGATATATATCTTTTTTTAAACGTTAATTTCTCAAAATCCACTGGAGCACATATATTGAGACCTACAAAAGGCACATCGGGCTACCAGTCCCTACAATTTTGCCAAGTTTCGTGCAAATCCATTCAGCCGTTCGGGCTAAAAGTGAGGCCAACCGCCCTATGGAAAACTCAATGTTAAAAACACGTTTTGGGACCCCCCTTTTTTCTCGGCCCCCACTGGACGAACCCCCCCAAATTTTCAAGGGCTGCTCAGAAACAAAATGTGCCATTTTCCTGAAAATTTCAGCCGATTCCGTCCACAAACGCCAAAGTTATTAGACATAGAATTTTCAAAAAACCCATAGAGAAAAAATCCTAACTATATATACCTACTGGCGACCGCCAGTAGGTAATATATACATATATATATATATATATATATATATATATATATATATATATATATATATATATATTTCAACAGCACACCATGCCACATAATGCCACTACACAAATCCATTCCACACCACACAACTACTACGATCCACACAATTACACAACTAACTAATCCAATCCAACCCACATAGTTCCACTACACACCACATACATGCACTCCATAACACATAAGTAAAATACATTGCCATTTACAATGCCAATAGCTTCAACACAAACAAATACGAGACCGATTGAATTTCCAATGCTTGTTTACTTTTACCTTCACCTTCCTTTCTGAGACCCCGTTAAGGAGAAACTTAACACCTTTTATTGATGGTATTCAGTTCAAGAGGGCACCAAATCTACTGAATGGTGCTGTGCTTTACTTGGACGATCAAGAAGGGGACTCACAAGGCCTTGTCAGAATCGAGACCATAACACAAAGTTGGCCCAGTGGTGCTTTTTGAAATAGTTCAGGATTTGTGAAGTCAACATCAAGCGAGAGGAGGGAGTGAGAAACAAATTCCTCTTCAATTTGCAAATCAATGAATCCGTTTGAATGTAACAGAATTCAAAGAAGCCTAATCAGAGGAAATACCTGAGACACAGACATAAAAGGGGCATTAAAAAGAAACCCTGACAAAGGAATGCTAAGGGCCTAAATATGAGCTGCTCGTTAAAATCATCCCATGCCTGGTAACCCACAGGACGGAATTACAAGTTTGGTTTAATTTAACCCATCAAATGATTATCAGATGTGTTAAATAACCCAACATTTGTTACATTTCGCAGGCCAAAACTGCTGAAATTCACAGGGGAAAACATAGGTTATTACCATATCATGCTGATTTTGGTGCATTAAACACCAAAATACACGTTATTCCCATGAACAAATTATAAGCATTATTGATCACGCCCAATAAATAAATCATCCCATCGTATTGTTACTTATCAGGGTCAATAAGTTATGCCTCAACTCATAATCAGGCCCTAAATAGTTTTCTTCCTGGAACAAAAGGATTCAGACCTTTTTAAATGCACTAGCTCACGCAAATTACCAGGGTTGCCTTATTTGCACTCTCAGTGCCACGAGCACTTCTAATAAGAGGCTTAGGATTCAGTCCCGACCTTTGAAACACACCAGGACAGCTCTGGAATGTAAAGTCCTGCACAATGGTCAGCTGTGGAAGGGTTTACTCTGACCAATCAAGTGAGACAGCTACAAAAGTGGACCATACTCGGGGAATCGTGGAGAAAGCAGGGAACAGCAGTCCCAGACTGAAAGATGTTCTGCTCAGGATTACAGCTCAGACAGTCAGGGAAGCATCAGCTTCGACATGAGGTGAAGAGGTCAATTTCGATAGGATCCCAGTTTTGTTGTATTCTCCGAGAGCTACTGAGTGAGTGTCACTGTGGAAGAGAATTGGAGAGACTTTTGAGGAAGTCCACCAGAACAGTGAAATGTCTTGCCAAGCAATAAGTCTAACGGGAACAGCTTGCTGATGTTATGGACCACAATCAAATTCTCGATCCAAAGAGGAATGGTGGGCTTGCTGATGTTCTTGCCTAGGTACTTGACAGCAAAACAACTAATATGAAAGGAAGACTACTCTCAATACCACACTCTTTCTATTATGGCACCGATAAAGTTGAAACCCCTGCCTAACAGCTTGGTTGCATAAGATCACATCCGGATGGAAAACAAAATTGGCTTTGCCATTCAAGGCTTCTACATTGTTCATTCACTTGTTCATCTGCATTTATAGATCAGAGTGATTACATTCAAGCAGACGGATCACTGCCTCAAGTGAATAGAGCCAAAATATGAAGGGCCCTTGGGTGTAGGAGGCCTGAAAAATTGGTTGGATGGGTGATGTGATGAGACTTATCAATCAGTCTAGGTCTCTCACAGATAAGAGTTTCTTGTCGAGCATCGGTTCAAGTTCTTCCTTTAGGTGGCATAACTTTCCTCTGAGGCTTTTGAACAGACAAAGTTTGGAGTCAATAAGAAGCTGAAAAACTAATTTACCAGAGAGGGAGTATAAATACATATCCTAAAGCTATCCATGATGCCAAGTTTATAGAGGAGGTTTACAGATTAGCAAAACTGTAACTACACCAGGAGAAGGTAGTGAGACACCAAGGCAATGTCATCCATGAAAATTGCAGGTCAAAATGTATAGGTGATAAGATGGCCTACATTTGTGCTAAAGAGCTTGATGAAGCAGCGAGTGCTGATTTGGGATCAAAGTCTAGTCAATGGAAATGCAAAATTTTACCTCAATGGAACTTGAGGAAATGTTGATGGTTCTCACAGATTAGGAAAAAAATAAGCATGGTTTTTATCTAGATGCACCAGACCAGGTCAGAAACATTTGTGTATCTTGGATTATTGGTGGATCTTCAGATGCAATACATTTAAAAAAAAAAAAACTCCAAGGTCCACCAACTTTTTCTTTTGTCCAGTAATGGATCCTCGAGTTCTCAAGGATGAGGGCAATCTGATTGGCTGATAACAACTTAAACATTAATGTTGTTTTCACAGGATTTGTGGAAACCTCAAGTCTGTAGATCCACAAATATACTGGTAATTCTTTTTTGAAAAACCGATTTTTGTGCAAATCCCTGAAAGCAATTAAAACAATTAAATCATAATACAACAATGAATGGCAAAGGCAGAACACAGTAACAACTGTGGAATTGGAGAGCAGCACAGAGTCTGGGAGCAGGCCAGAAACTTTGCTCAGACCCCATTGTAGATGAACAAATACCATGCACAGGTGGCTCAGTGGCACAGATGCTTAAACAGTGTGCATGAAGATCAGCCATGCATGCAAAGTGTGCTGTACATTGCTGAAGAAGTTGCTCAGTTCTTTCAATTGATGGTTTATGCAGCAGGGCCTGCTCTCTGACTCCCACTCTACACGGCAAAAGCTGTGTACATGTGATTCTGTTGCACCTGAAAATGGTGCGGGCCCTAAACCTAAGCCTGCTGTACAACGATGAAGTCCATGTGAAGCTGGTTTGATGGTATATGGTTTGACTAGCATAGGGACTGGCAAACAGGCCCTTTCATCAGAGTATGTTGCACATAGCTGGAACCTATGCACAGATTGTCTGAAGGGAAATGCATAGTGGGGGTTGGCTAACTCAAAACGAAGAGTGCGCTTTGCGGGTATTTACTTCACAGTAGGTTAGGAGCAGGGTACACTGACTGGCCATAGGTCAGTCCTGTAGTCAACTACCATGCAGAAGGATTAGCCACATGTCTGGTGGAGCATAGGTCTTGTGACCGCCCTCCACCGAAGAAGTCTAAATTCTATGGGCTGTAGAATCTGACTGCATTGGAGACTGGATGGAGGCCCTCCAACCAACTCATGCTTTACACAGCTACAAGCTGTGCGCAAGAGATGTTGGCTGCATGCTGGGTTGGACAAAATCGTGTTTAGCCATACAGAGTATTGAGAATAGTGAAACATCTAAACACATGTGATGCATGCAGTATACCGTAAAAAATAAAATCACAGAATACATCTTTGTTAGGTATAAGTTGTAGTTTACCCTTGATTGCAAGATATCAAAATATGTTTAAAACAACCTCAGAAATTCCATGGAAAAACACATTTAAAGTAAATTTGCAATTACTCAAACTATAACTCACGGCCACCATATGCTGCTCATTGCTACACACATGACATTGCTGATGATATATTAAATAAAAGCACTGATGACATATCTGATGGCATCTCAAATTACATTATTGATGACACTGCTGATTAAATCACATAATATCAGTCACAACATTTATGATTTCACCAAATGGTTCCACAATGTCATAAATGCATACTCGAGAAACACCTTTGATGGCAACGATTCATAACCTCCCTACTACCACCAGTACTTAAAAGCATAACATCTATGTGGGTGCTTTTCCTACTAGGATTGATAAAACTCAAATTAAGCTTTACAAGTCAATTTTCAGTATTGCTCAGTTTAAAATGTGGCATTTTTAAATGAGACTTGTAACAAAGTGCTGATCAGGCCACAGCTAAAAAAGTAATTTAGACTTACATTACTTCCCAAACACAAACAGCAACAAATGGCATATGTTGTGTACATTTTGGTGATCTTAATTTAATGAGTTGGATTTGGTCTCCTCATAGGACAAGCAGATGAGGTATTCCGAGTGTAAGCCCCGTGTCAAGAAAGAACTCCAATTTTATTCTAAACATTCTGGTTACGTTTTTCCTTCATGCAAAGCCTTTGGATGTCCGAAATGCCTATACTTTAACAAGGTCATTGACCGTGAATTGTGCAAAGGTGAAGGTATTACAAGCAGAAATCCGAGAAACTGAGCCTTTTTAGGTGTTAGATGTCAATAACACTAATATTTGCCCTTATGTTGCAGTTGTGAGGAAGCATTATCACGTGTACTTTGTATTTAGTCGGTTTTGAGTCAGGACAAAGGGGCATATTATCAAGGACCGGTATTACAATTATCGCCGTTTTATCGGCAGGAAGCTGCAGATAAAACGGCGATAATGGGCTTGATAATACTCCCTTGTTAATTCCCATAAAGCCCATGTTCTTGTTTTAACATGGGCTTCTATGGGAATTAACAAGGGCCTATTATCAAGCCCATTATCGCCGTTTTATCAGCAGTTTCCTGCCGATAAAACTGCGATAATTTTAACACCGGTCCTTGATAATATGCCCCACAGTCTTTAAACTTAGACCTATTTTTAAATTGAAAGATGGGAACTTTGAAAGATGGTGTTTTGGTTTGTTTAAAATACCCATGTCCTCAGTTGACTGGTAGACTAATTAAGAGCTCTGCAGGGCCGTTTTGGTTGGCACTTGAGTTTGATTTGTGATTTTTTCATATATATTATTTTTTTACTTCAGTAGTGGTTCCACAGAGGCACATTCAACACATAAAATACATAAATATATACAGTATAAAAATAGTAATACAAATCCTAATTCATCAGACAATGACCAGAACTCACAAAAGGATTAAAAATGGTTCAAATACAAATATTTGAAAAAACATCATTACATTTTAAGACCCAAAAAATGTCATCAACGCATAACAGATATTTACAATAAGTAGATGTAACAATAGCTAGGGCGCTTCCTTGTGTGTTTTTACTAAATGCTTAAAAAAGGTCTAATACATTTTGTTTGTATGTGCATGACCAAATGTAAATTTCTTAAAAACGTTTTATACATAATGACAAATATTACCCTTCATATAAAATTCCGTTGCACCACACCTCACAAAAGAAAAATTTAATTGCAGTCTTTTTTTATATGGAACAATGTTTTGTGTCATCCAGAAAACGTTTTATCTGGGAATCTTTTTTTAATCAGAAGTTCATTGTATTGTGTTTTTTATGAGATAACACATCTTCACAAATCAGGTCCACCTGCTTCAAGCAATAATAGTAGATTTGACCAATCCTATAAATCATATTCATATAATGTTAAAATACTCCCTATGAAACCTTTCACAACAAATGTTTGGGATTATAAATTAATTGACAAACATAATGAATAATCTGTCATTAGCCCAAAGTGTATTATTTCAATAGAGCTGGAATTACTAATACCAGATACTGTTTCCAGAGTTCAGATTAGATGCAGGGCACATTGTTAAGCAATGTCATGGACCGGGCCTCAATTGCATATAATACCATTGGAGGTATTTTACAGCATACACCTTTAGAAACGATTGCACATCTCTTTTAGCTTGTACATTAAAAAGTGCACTAAATTAAAACCTATAGTCTTTGTTCTAGAGATCTGAAGTCTATCATGAATTACCCAAGCAAGATAATTTTTATAATGTATTCCACATATGTATAATCTTTTACTACCTCCAAGCTTTCCCCATTATAATAACAGGACTGAAGAGAGTTAAGACCTTGTGCTCCTGTTATCATAATTTTAGTTTTCCTTTTGTTAACAGAAAGATATGATCTACAGTGAGGCCAAAATGTTAATGTGTTTCTGTAAACCTATCAGGCTAAAGGACATTAAAACTAGGTCATCAGCATAAAACAATGTTGACATTTCCTTCATCCCTACTTTTGGCGAATGAGTGACGATTTTTCCTATTAGAACTAGAAAATCAATCAAATATAAGAAATATAACAGTGGGGCTCATATACAACCTTGTTTAAGCTGTTATCAACACTAATTTGATCAGAATACTCATTTCCAGTACCCAGTTGGACTTTTAACTAATTTTCAGAATAAAGATTCATTAACAAATGCAGCAGCTCAATTGGAATACCTAATGTATTCAGTTTATGCCACAAAATGGCTCTGTCAACGGGATCAAATGCACTGCTAAAGTCTATGTATGCCACAGAGACATTCATTTTACAATGTCTGACATGTTTCCCACTCACCATTGTCAAACATACAACTCTATCTATATTTGAGTTAAACTAAGAGAGGGGTAAAATCTGGTGTCATGGGGATTTATATTATTTGGAGCATATAATCTGCCAAAGTAGGCGTGCTGGTACACTTCGTCTCTCTGGTTAGGTTTTTTAGTACTATCCTTACCTAGACATTTTGCTATTCAAATACCAAAATGTATACATAGTTCCATGAGTCACTAAAGACTGAAGTGAAAATGAGAACTTCACCACCCTACTGTTGTTAAATCGTTTCCTTTGTAACTTGGTGTATTAACTTTGCATGGTAAAGTTTCGTTTGCAGGTTTAACCGGACAATTAAAACAGTTTGTACTAACAGAGAAAAACTCCCTTACATACAACCAAGGCCCGTAGTGGGAGTACCGGCCGGGTGGTGATGTGGGGAGGGGGTGGGGCAGGGTGGGGGGTAGTAATGTATGGATTACGGACTTTTAAAGGTAAGTAAACATAAAAATAAATAAAACGAATTTCGTTGCACACACTGCATCACCAAATGCGATGCAGTGTGTGCAACAAAATTAGTTTTATTTATTTTTATGTTTTACTTACCTTTAAAAGTCGGTAATCCATACATTACAACGCCCCACCCTGCCCCTCCCCCTCCCCACGTCACCGCCCGGCCGGTACTCCCACTACCGGCCACGGCTGCTTACATAGCATAATAGATCTTCAAATAAAACTAATAGTCATACAGATGGAGGTAACATTTATAATTTGCTGTAACCATGATGTTATAGCAATACCGAACTGTCCTTCCAAATGAAAAGACAGTCCGAGCAACATCTTAAAACAAAAGGGAATTCTATTACATCCCTAGACTCAGCTTCATTTAACTTGAGTGTAATATAAAGCTGAGGATCATTACACCAGAATGTAGGCTTAATTTAAAAATCTGTAATTTATTTAAACCCAAAGCATTGGGTAGAAATATAGTATATCAGGGACCGGTGTGGGCCTCTTAGCCAGGTATTATTATCAAATCCCAAATCACCTGGGGGCATATTAATAAGGGCTTTATCTCCGCTTTTGTGCCTTAAAAAACCAAAAAAGCGGAGATAAAACTATCACCTATTTACAATTTTTATCACCCTGGAGAAACACGTTGTTAATAACGTGCTACCAAGGCGATAAATTCCAGGGATAGCCTGCGATAATAAAATTATTGCTAAGCACGGCCAGCGATAATAATCTCTGGCCGTTGATAATATGCCCCCAAATCTTCCATTGATTAGTGCTAGGTTTAACTCCAATGCCCAAGTTAGTAAGTGCAAAGTTTGATTATTGCATTTCTTGTTTAATAGGCTAGGTGAGGATAGACCCTAAAAAGAGACTAATTCTAAAACGCCACCTTTCCTATATGTAAAGGAAGTTACTCTTGTGTTGAAATCTCCTATTAATATTAGAACTGAACTTGGAAATGAATGGGAGAAATATAAACATTTAAAAGTAATGTTCATACAGTGTGTCATAATGTGAATACAGAACTTTATTCAAACATTATTCAATGATCATAAAAGTATGCAAAATAAACAACACAAAATAATAAAGTTCACTCTTAAAACCATCAGTATTGTACATATACCTCCGTACAGGCCTAAAAAGATTTAAATAAAAACAAAACAATTGTAAAAAACACGTCAATGTCTTATATGAATCTAGCCTAATAAAACAATATTAAATTCATTAGCTTAAGCTAAGACATCCCATTTCTTACTCACAAAGCATTTTTTAGAAACAACCAAACATTAACACAAATCTTGGTGGTACCCAACGTCTGCAAATATAATAGGGCCAAAACCACACTTATTGCATCCTAAACCCATTAAATAGTAAGCCTGGGCAGAGTTGCAAAAAAACTCTGCCGTGCTAGTCGGAACTCCACAAGCAGCGTAGTGCGTTAGATAAATGCTGTTCGCAGTGATTTTCAGCCCCGGGTGTTTGTCCGCACTGTGCAATGGTCGCAAGCAGCACCATGAACAGTGCAAGTGGGCGCTGCTTCCTTTCTGCCGCATGAGTAAAAAATCTACTTGGGCTTTCTCAACGCAAACGGATGTTTTTTCAACCCGAGCGATCGCGAGCATACGTGACCACTCTCAATGAGAAATCTGACCACCCGCATTGAGAAATCTCGCCGGGAGGTTGGTTTTCCATGCTCATGCTCGCCAACTTGATTATGACTATGGTGAATCAGGAAAAATCTTGCCAGAAGGTGGATTTTCCTCGCTCACCAACTTGACGTTGAAGAGCATGAGTGAGGAAAAAACTCCACTCCACGGAGCGGAATATTTCTGAACTCTGCGAGCTCCGCATTAAACTGAGTGCAGAAAACTCTGCAAACTCCATGAGCAGAGCAGAGTTCACCGTCCAGACTCATTAAATAGGAATGAAGAACCGTTTAGAAAAACACGAATTGAAACCACAGACAAATTGAAAATGAACAAACTTGCGATGCTCTTTCGTTGCATGGGCAGAGGAGAATAGAGGCTCAAACAAGCTGTCTGAGGGGAAAACAATGCTGCCATCTAATGATCCCAAGGTGGAATCTAGTCAAATAGACCTATCCCTACCACGTAAGGTAAAGTCCAAATATAGCTGTACCCCGGGGGAGGTTTTGATCCTAACGTACTCCTTAAATGTACAGGAATTGATATAGCGCAAATCACCGAGCGGTTTCTAAGCGCTTGCTTAGGGAACCCGTCCTGGTATTCCCCTGTGAGATAACCCCGGCAGGGTATCTGCAAGGTGAAAGCCAGGCATCCCGCCGCGAGGGGCCGTTGTGGAGATTAAGCAAGCTATTGCCCAGAGTCACAGAGTGTGAACCCGTGAATCGAGTAGGCACCGGAGCGAGAATTGTCGAGTCCATGGCCATTTTAGGACTCAAGACCCCGCCGAGCTGGGAATTGAACCCTGGTCCCGGGCTGACCTCTGCTTCCAGGTCTGCCTCCTCTAACCAGTGAGCCACACTTCTTAAGCCAGAAACTTTTTTTTCACCCATGACCTTTCACCCATAGGTAGACTTGTGAGGTTGGAACAAATAGATTATCTTCCCAAGGCAATACATATCATCCTGAACATTGTAACCAGGGGATGCAATACCCCCATCACAAGATAAGCAGTTGTCTATGATTCCTCTATTGAGCACAGCCAAGGGATTACTCCAGAGAGAACACCATAACAATAATGGAGCAAGATGTATGAGGTCTTTGACGTACTCCAGTCCCAATCCCAGTTTCTCATGTAATAAAAAGGAAGGGGAGCTGAGTTGGGGACCAAGTAGTCGTCTACACACTCAATTCTCTTCTACCTCACATACAGTCTGTCTTTTGATCATAGATAAGAACAATATTCATCCATAGCATATTGTAGAGCAGCGACCACCTGCATAGCCTTCCATTTAAAAGACGATCATAATAAAACATGTAACCTCCATTGCTCGACCTTTAACAGACAGTGTTACAGGACAACAAAATATAAAAAAAGAAAATATCTAAATCAAGGTTTCTTGTAAATAAATAATGAATGCACTGTCAAAGTTACTCCCAAAGTTCTTTGAAGCAAAGAGATCTATAGAACAGCCATATTCCAGCTACATAGCTTCCAAATAGTACTAGGAAGAACAAACATTTGTGAGCACACAGTGGATCCAAGAGCAAGCCTTGGCCTGCATTTCTAATTATTCGATATAATCTCCCTTCCTTCCACTCTCTCTCTCCATAACTTGTCTATAACCTTTCTGGCAGGTAACTGTATAATTTTCCGCTGAAGACTTTCCTTTGTAATGAGCACTGTAATGAAGGCCAAAATTATTTTATTAATTGAGGACTTTGTGTGTACTTCATTTCTGGCAACTGGGAAAACACCTGTACCCATTTTATAAAAAGATGAACTGTGTTTCCGTACCAAAGAGGAAATGAACACAGAATGAAAGTGCACAGTTGACTCCTGAAATTCCTGTCCTGAATTAGCATAAGAATTCAGCTCAACTAGATCAATATCATCTGAGGAGATAAGCCTAACATCATGAACACTAAAACACATATTCAGTTTAGCTTGGTGATTCAAGAATGAGTACTCGTTTGATGTAGGAAAAAGCTCCATACATTTTAAAGGGCAAGTATGAACCCATGGCTTCAAATAGCTATAAGAGTTAATAAATTCACTCTTCCTCATCGCAGGATCAATTTTAGAGAGGAAAGTATTAGCATGTGCATTTAAATTAATGCTCTCCTCCTTGGATAAAATGGTCATTTCAGATGGACACTTAACACAGCCATTCCTACGTATGTTATCAGAGGCAGAAGGCACATTATGCTCTCTTTCATTTAATGATTCAGAAAAGGGGGTGGTGATGAACAGAGTGCCTGAATTAAGCAGACCACTCTTACCCAGTCCAAAGATCAGGGCTTGATCCATCACCGTTTTTTAGCTCACTGCACCATCCCAGCTCAGAACTTGGCTATATGCAAATTAGTCTGTTCCTGTCCCAGTGCATGATGGGAACAGGGCAAACCAAACTACCAAGCCAATTCTTGTACTGGGAAGGAAACAAGCTTCCGGGGACCGGTTTCTGCCATTTCAGGCGTCTTCGGCCCGGCTTGCTTGAATCCTGATGGTGCAATGAGCAAGGGACTCACATCTGAGTATACCCTTCCACGCTTATGGTGGACAAAATGATTCAGAAAAGGGGGTGGTGATGAACAGAGTGCCTGAATTAAGCAGACCACTCTTACCCAGTCCAAAGATCAGGGCTTGATCCATCACCGTTTTTTAGCTCACTGCACCATCCCAGCTCAGAACTTGGCTATATGCAAATTAGTCTGTTCCTGTCCCAGTGCATGATGGGAACAGGGCAAACCAAACTACCAAGCCAATTCTTGTACTGGGAAGGAAACAAGCTTCCGGGGACCGGTTTCTGCCATTTCAGGCGTCTTCGGCCCGGCTTGCTTGAATCCTGATGGTGCAATGAGCAAGGGACTCACATCTGAGTATACCCTTCCACGCTTATGGTGGACAAAATGATTCAGAAAAGGGGGTGGTGATGAACAGAGTGCCTGAATTAAGCAGACCACTCTTACCCAGTCCAAAGATCAGGGCTTGATCCATCACCGTTTTTTAGCTCACTGCACCATCCCAGCTCAGAACTTGGCTATATGCAAATTAGTCTGTTCCTGTCCCAGTGCATGATGGGAACAGGGCAAACCAAACTACCAAGCCAATTCTTGTACTGGGAAGGAAACAAGCTTCCGGGGACCGGTTTCTGTCATTTCAGGCGTCTTCGGCCCGGCTTGCTTGAATCCTGATGGTGCATTGAGCAAGGGACTCACATCTGAGTATACCCTTCCACGCTTATGGTGGACAAAATGATTCAGAAAAGGGGGTGGTGATGAACAGAGTGCCTGAATTAAGCAGACCACTCTTACCCAGTCCAAAGATCAGGGCTTGATCCATCACCGTTTTTTAGCTCACTGCACCATCCCAGCTCAGAACTTGGCTATATGCAAATTAGTCTGTTCCTGTCCCAGTGCATGATGGGAACAGGGCAAACCAAACTACCAAGCCAATTCTTGTACTGGGAAGGAAACAAGCTTCCGGGGACCGGTTTCTGCCATTTCAGGCGTCTTCGGCCCGGCTTGCTTGAATCCTGATGGTGCAATGAGCAAGGGACTCACATCTGAGTATACCCTTCCACGCTTATGGTGGACAAAATGATTCAGAAAAGGGGGTGGTGATGAACAGAGTGCCTGAATTAAGCAGACCACTCTTACCCAGTCCAAAGATCAGGGCTTGATCCATCACCGTTTTTTAGCTCACTGCACCATCCCAGCTCAGAACTTGGCTATATGCAAATTAGTCTGTTCCTGTCCCAGTGCATGATGGGAACAGGGCAAACCAAACTACCAAGCCAATTCTTGTACTGGGAAGGAAACAAGCTTCCGGGGACCGGTTTCTGCCATTTCAGGCGTCTTCGGCCCGGCTTGCTTGAATCCTGATGGTGCAATGAGCAAGGGACTCACATCTGAGTATACCCTTCCACGCTTATGGTGGACAAAATGATTCAGAAAAGGGGGTGGTGATGAACATGAGTCCCTTTCTCACTGCTCCATCAGGATTCAAGCAAGCCGGGCCGAAGAGGCTGAAATGCCAGAAACCGGTCCCCGGTAGCTTGTCTCCTTTCTGGTGAAGAATTGGCTTTGTAGTTTGGTCTGCCCTGTTCCCATGATGCACTGGGCCAGGGACAGACTAATTTGCATACAGCCAGGTTCTGAGCTGGGATGGGGCAGTGAGATAAATAACGGTGATGGATCAAGCCCTGATCTTTGGACTGGGTAAGAGTGGTCTGCTTAATTCAGACACTCTGTTCATCACCACCCCCTTTTCTGTATCGTTTTTGGCCACTATAGGTGTGGCAGGGTATACTCAGACATGAGTCCCTTTCTCACTGCTCCATCAGGATTCAAGCAAGCCGGGCCGAAGAGGCTGAAATGCCAGAAACCGGTCCCCGGTAGCTTGTCTCCTTTCTGGTGAAGAATTGGCTTGGTAGTTTGGTCTGCCCTGTTCCCATGATGCACTGGGCCAGGGACAGACTAATTTGCATATAGCCAGGTTCTGAGCTGGAATGGGGCAGTGAGATAAATAACGGTGATGGATCAAGCCCTGATCTTTGGACTGGGTAAGAGTGGTCTGCTTAATTCAGACACTCTGTTCATCACCACCCCCTTTTCTGTATCGTTTTTGGCCACTATAGGTGTGGCAGGGTATACTCAGACATGAGTCCCTTTCTCACTGCTCCATCAGGATTCAAGCAAGCCGGGCCGAAGAGGCTGAAATGCCAGAAACCGGTCCCCGGTAGCTTGTCTCCTTTCTGGTGAAGAATTGGCTTGGTAGTTTGGTCTGCCCTGTTCCCATGATGCACTGGGCCAGGGACAGACTAATTTGCATATAGCCAGGTTCTGAGCTGGGATGGGGCAGTGAGATAAATAACGGTGATGGATCAAGCCCTGATCTTTGGACTGGGTAAGAGTGGTCTGCTTAATTCAGACACTCTGTTCATCACCACCCCCTTTTCTGTATCGTTTTTGGCCACTATAGGTGTGGCAGGGTATACTCAGACATGAGTCCCTTTCTCACTGCTCCATCAGGATTCAAGCAAGCCGGGCCGAAGAGGCTGAAATGCCAGAAACCGGTCCCCGGTAGCTTGTCTCCTTTCTGGTGAAGAATTGGCTTGGTAGTTTGGTCTGCCCTGTTCCCATGATGCACTGGGCCAGGGACAGACTAATTTGCATATAGCCAGGGTCTGAGCTGGGATGGGGCAGTGAGATAAATAACGGTGATGGATCAAGCCCTGATCTTTGGACTGGGTAAGAGTGGTCTGCTTAATTCAGACACTCTGTTCATCACCACCCCCTTTTCTGTATCGTTTTTGGCCACTATAGGTGTGGCAGGGTATACTCAGACATGAGTCCCTTTCTCACTGCTCCATCAGGATTCAAGCAAGCCGGGCCGAAGAGGCTGAAATGCCAGAAACCGGTCCCCGGTAGCTTGTCTCCTTTCTGGTGAAGAATTGGCTTGGTAGTTTGGTCTGCCCTGTTCCCATGATGCACTGGGCCAGGGACAGACTAATTTGCATATAGCCAGGTTCTGAGCTGGGATGGGGCAGTGAGATAAATAACGGTGATGGATCAAGCCCTGATCTTTGGACTGGGTAAGAGTGGTCTGCTTAATTCAGACACTCTGTTCATCACCGCCCCCTTTTCTGTATCATTTTTGGCCACTATAGGTGTGGCAGGGTATACTCAGACATGAGTCCCTTTCTCACTGCTCCATCAGGATTCAAGCAAGCCGGGCCGAAGAGGCTGAAATGCCAGAAACCGGTCCCCGGTAGCTTGTCTCCTTTCTGGTGAAGAATTGGCTTGGTAGTTTGGTCTGCTCTGTTCCCATGATGCACTGGGCCAGGGACAGACTAATTTGCATATAGCCAGGTTCTGAGCTGGGATGGGGCAGTGAGATAAATAACGGTGATGGATCAAGCCCTGATCTTTGGACTGGGTAAGAGTGGTCTGCTTAATTCAGACACTCTGTTCATCACCACCCCCTTTTCTGTATCGTTTTTGGCCACTATAGGTGTGGCAGGGTATACTCAGACATGAGTCCCTTTCTCACTGCTCCATCAGGATTCAAGCAAGCCGGGCCGAAGAGGCTGAAATGCCAGAAACCGGTCCCCGGTAGCTTGTCTCCTTTCTGGTGAAGAATTGGCTTGGTAGTTTGGTCTGCCCTGTTCCCATGATGCACTGGGCCAGGGACAGACTAATTTGCATATAGCCAGGTTCTGAGCTGGGATGGGGCAGTGAGATAAATAACGGTGATGGATCAAGCCCTGATCTTTGGACTGGGTAAGAGTGGTCTGCTTAATTCAGACACTCTGTTCATCACCACCCCCTTTTCTGTATCGTTTTTGGCCACTATAGGTGTGGCAGGGTATACTCAGACATGAGTCCCTTTCTCACTGCTCCATCAGGATTCAAGCAAGCCGGGCCGAAGAGGCTGAAATGCCAGAAACCGGTCCCCGGTAGCTTGTCTCCTTTCTGGTGAAGAATTGGCTTGGTAGTTTGGTCTGCCCTGTTCCCATGATGCACTGGGCCAGGGACAGACTAATTTGCATATAGCCAGGTTCTGAGCTGGGATGGGACAGTGAGATAAATAACGGTGATGGATCAAGCCCTGATCTTTGGACTGGGTAAGAGTGGTCTGCTTAATTCAGACACTCTGTTCATCACCACCCCCTTTTCTGTATCGTTTTTGGCCACTATAGGTGTGGCAGGGTATACTCAGACATGAGTCCCTTTCTCACTGCTCCATCAGGATTCAAGCAAGCCGGGCCGAAGAGGCTGAAATGCCAGAAACCGGTCCCCGGTAGCTTGTCTCCTTTCTGGTGAAGAATTGGCTTGGTAGTTTGGTCTGCCCTGTTCCCATGATGCACTGGGCCAGGGACAGACTAATTTGCATATAGCCAGGTTCTGAGCTGGGATGGGGCAGTGAGATAAATAACGGTGATGGATCAAGCCCTGATCTTTGGACTGGGTAAGAGTGGTCTGCTTAATTCAGACACTCTGTTCATCACCACCCCCTTTTCTGTATCGTTTTTGGCCACTATAGGTGTGGCAGGGTATACTCAGACATGAGTCCCTTTCTCACTGCTCCATCAGGATTCAAGCAAGCCGGGCCGAAGAGGGTGAAATGCCAGAAACCGGTCCCCGGTAGCTTGTCTCCTTTCTGGTGAAGAATTGGCTTGGTAGTTTGGTCTGCCCTGTTCCCATGATGCACTGGGCCAGGGACAGACTAATTTGCATATAGCCAGGTTCTGAGCTGGGATGGGGCAGTGAGATAAATAACAGTGATGGATCAAGCCCTGATCTTTGGACTGGGTAAGAGTGGTCTGCTTAATTCAGACACTCTGTTCATCACCACCCCCTTTTCTGTATCGTTTTTGGCCACTATAGGTGTGGCAGGGTATACTCAGACATGAGTCCCTTTCTCACTGCTCCATCAGGATTCAAGCAAGCCGGGCCGAAGAGGCTGAAATGCCAGAAACCGGTCCCCGGTAGCTTGTCTCCTTTCTGGTGAAGAATTGGCTTGGTAGTTTGGTCTGCCCTGTTCCCATGATGCACTGGGCCAGGAACAGACTAATTTGCATATAGCCAGGTTCTGAGCTGGGATGGGGCAGTGAGATAAATAACGGTGATGGATCAAGCCCTGATCTTTGGACTGGGTAAGAGTGGTCTGCTTAATTCAGACACTCTGTTCATCACCACCCCCTTTTCTGTATCGTTTTTGGCCACTATAGGTGTGGCAGGGTATACTCAGACATGAGTCCCTTTCTCACTGCTCCATCAGGATTCAAGCAAGCCGGGCCGAAGAGGCTGAAATGCCAGAAACCGGTCCCCGGTAGCTTGTCTCCTTTCTGGTGAAGAATTGGCTTGGTAGTTTGGTCTGCCCTGTTCCCATGATGCACTGGGCCAGGGACAGACTAATTTGCATATAGCCAGGTTCTGAGCTGGGATGGGGCAGTGAGATAAATAACGGTGATGGATCAAGCCCTGATCTTTGGACTGGGTAAGAGTGGTCTGCTTAATTCAGACACTCTGTTCATCACCACCCCCTTTTCTGTATCGTTTTTGGCCACTATAGGTGTGGCAGGGTATACTCAGACATGAGTCCCTTTCTCACTGCTCCATCAGGATTCAAGCAAGCCGGGCCGAAGAGGCTGAAATGCCAGAAACCGGTCCCCGGTAGCTTGTCTCCTTTCTGGTGAAGAATTGGCTTGGTAGTTTGGTCTGCCCTGTTCCCATGATGCACTGGGCCAGGGACAGACTAATTTGCATATAGCCAGGTTCTGAGCTGGGATGGGGCAGTGAGATAAATAACAGTGATGGATCAAGCCCTGATCTTTGGACTGGGTAAGAGTGGTCTGCTTAATTCAGACACTCTGTTCATCACCACCCCCTTTTCTGTATCGTTTTTGGCCACTATAGGTGTGGCAGGGTATACTCAGACATGAGTCCCTTTCTCACTGCTCCATCAGGATTCAAGCAAACCGGGCCGAAGAGGCTGAAATGCCAGAAACCGGTCCCCGGTAGCTTGTCTCCTTTCTGGTGAAGAATTGGCTTGGTAGTTTGGTCTGCCCTGTTCCCATGATGCACTGGGCCAGGGACAGACTAATTTGCATATAGCCAGGTTCTGAGCTGGGATGGGGCAGTGAGATAAATAACGGTGATGGATCAAGCCCTGATCTTTGGACTGGGTAAGAGTGGTCTGCTTAATTCAGACACTCTGTTCATCACCACCCCCTTTTCTGTATCGTTTTCGGCCACTATAGGTGTGGCAGGGTATACTCAGACATGAGTCCCTTTCTCACTGCTCCATCAGGATTCAAGCAAGCCGGGCCGAAGAGGCTGAAATGCCAGAAACCGGTCCCCGGTAGCTTGTCTCCTTTCTGGTGAAGAATTGGCTTGGTAGTTTGGTCTGCCCTGTTCCCATGATGCACTGGGCCAGGGACAGACTAATTTGCATATAGCCAGGTTCTGAGCTGGGATGGGGCAGTGAGATAAATAACGGTGATGGATCAAGCCCTGATCTTTGGACTGGGTAAGAGTGGTCTGCTTAATTCAGACACTCTGTTCATCACCACCCCCTTTTCTGTATCGTTTTTGGCCACTATAGGTGTGGCAGGGTATACTCAGACATGAGTCCCTTTCTCACTGCTCCATCAGGATTCAAGCAAGCCGGGCCGAAGAGGCTGAAATGCCAGAAACCGGTCCCCGGTAGCTTGTCTCCTTTCTGGTGAAGAATTGGCTTGGTAGTTTGGTCTGCCCTGTTCCCATGATGCACTGGGCCAGGGACAGACTAATTTGCATATAGCCAGGTTCTGAGCTGGGATGGGGCAGTGAGATAAATAACGGTGATGGATCAAGCCCTGATCTTTGGACTGGGTAAGAGTGGTCTGCTTAATTCAGACACTCTGTTCATCACCACCCCCTTTTCTGTATCGTTTTTGGCCACTATAGGTGTGGCAGGGTATACTCAGACATGAGTCCCTTTCTCACTGCTCCATCAGGATTCAAGCAAGCCGGGCCGAAGAGGGTGAAATGCCAGAAACCGGTCCCCGGTAGCTTGTCTCCTTTCTGGTGAAGAATTGGCTTGGTAGTTTGGTCTGCCCTGTTCCCATGATGCACTGGGCCAGGGACAGACTAATTTGCATATAGCCAGGTTCTGAGCTGGGATGGGGCAGTGAGATAAATAACGGTGATGGATCAAGCCCTGATCTTTGGACTGGGTAAGAGTGGTCTGCTTAATTCAGACACTCTGTTCATCACCACCCCCTTTTCTGTATCGTTTTTGGCCACTATAGGTGTGGCAGGGTATACTCAGACATGAGTCCCTTTCTCACTGCTCCATCAGGATTCAAGCAAGCCGGGCCGAAGAGGCTGAAATGCCAGAAACCGGTCCCCGGTAGCTTGTCTCCTTTCTGGTGAAGAATTGGCTTGGTAGTTTGGTCTGCCCTGTTCCCATGATGCACTGGGCCAGGGACAGACTAATTTGCATATAGCCAGGTTCTGAGCTGGGATGGGGCAGTGAGATAAATAACGGTGATGGATCAAGCCCTGATCTTTGGACTGGGTAAGAGTGGTCTGCTTAATTCAGACACTCTGTTCATCACCACCCCCTTTTCTGTATCGTTTTTGGCCACTATAGGTGTGGCAGGGTATACTCAGACATGAGTCCCTTTCTCACTGCTCCATCAGGATTCAAGCAAGCCGGGCCGAAGAGGCTGAAATGCCAGAAACCGGTCCCCGGTAGCTTGTCTCCTTTCTGGTGAAGAATTGGCTTGGTAGTTTGGTCTGCCCTGTTCCCATGATGCACTGGGCCAGGGACAGACTAATTTGCATATAGCCAGGTTCTGAGCTGGGCTGGGGCAGTGAGATAAATAACGGTGATGGATCAAGCCCTGATCTTTGGACTGGGTAAGAGTGGTCTGCTTAATTCAGACACTCTGTTCATCACCACCCCCTTTTCTGTATCGTTTTTGGCCACTATAGGTGTGGCAGGGTATACTCAGACATGAGTCCCTTTCTCACTGCTCCATCAGGATTCAAGCAAGCCGGGCCGAAGAGGCTGAAATGCCAGAAACCGGTCCCCGGTAGCTTGTCTCCTTTCTGGTGAAGAATTGGCTTGGTAGTTTGGTCTGCCCTGTTCCCGTGATGCACTGGGCCAGGGACAGACTAATTTGCATATAGCCAGGTTCTGAGCTGGGATGGGGCAGTGAGATAAATAACGGTGATGGATCAAGCCCTGATCTTTGGACTGGGTAAGAGTGGTCTGCTTAATTCAGACACTCTGTTCATCACCACCCCCTTTTCTGTATCCTCTTTCGTTTAATGTCACCAGTATTCCACCATCTGGTGGAGGTTAATGAGTCACAATGATCTCTTGATTAGAGGTATTCTGCGAAGGCGAGATAACTGACTAGGGAGGATTTATAAACCTAATCTTTCTTGGAAGCTTATTTTTTATTCTAAGTAATGCTTCACTTTCTTCTGAAGTACAAAATAATGCTGCTTTACTTTTCGCATGCATTGCAAAACAATTTGTGACTTGGTATGGTTCAAACATGCTTTGAAGCATTTAGAGAAGTGAGTTATCTTGTGTTGTACTGTACTGTAGGAGGGAGCATGCAGAGAGGTCACTAGCTCCCTGCACCACCCTGTCCTTTAAAAGGACATTGCAAATCGTGCAATTAGTGACCAGTATGTCAAAACATAGTGCTCCCTTTTTTTAACAATTACTGTACAATGAGATTCATGCTGTGGTAAAACAAAGCATGCATACATATGTACAATCTGCAATAACATGGACAAAGCTGATAGTCTTTTAAGTTGCAATACAATTAACTGTCCAACTCCTAAGTCGAAGAAATTCATAAGAACTGTCATCGAATTCCTTCTGGATGTTTACAGCTGTATCTGCTTTTTCCATCCTGAGCAATGTGCAAGTTGCATTCTGCAAGGTAGCATGCACACCAGTCAGGTGATAGTTTTATGAATTATGATAAAGCTTGTGTAGTAGATAATCCTGGACACCTAGGGCCTCATTAGGATGGCGGGCGGATCGCCCCGGCCGGGCCGGCGGTAGTCACTGCCCGGCGGGGGCAATCCACCCGCCATTCACACAGCAAAGAGCCCCCGCCATATTATGATGGCGAGGGGCCATCGCAGCGGATGGAAAGACCGCCCGCCGCTTTTCCGCCCGGTTGACAAGTCGACCAAGCGGAAAAGGGTTCAATATGGTGGCGGTGTCTGTTAGACACCGCCAGCCATATTACAATGGGGGCAGAAACATGCCTTTCCGTGGTGGCATTGCCGCCACAGAAAAGCATGCAGAGTTTTCTTGCGGGGGCCTGTTGCGGGCCCCCAGGGACTCTGGGCGGTACACATGGGTGCATTTCAATGTACAACGTGGCAGGGACCACGCGTTGCCTATCACATTGTGCATTGAAAGGCACAACTTGCCTTTGTGGCATTACAGCGGGCAGTGCTTTCACCACCGCAATGTTACAAATGGGCGAAATGCGCGATATGCCCGGACAAAGTCCGCCCGCCATACTAATGACCCCTTAGTGTTTTGCTAGGTCATGATTTGAATTGGATGTGACAAGGTCAATGGTGAGCCCTTTAGTCTCCTACAGTGAATTTGTGGTCCAGCTAACCATTATCCAGCCTACCATTGGCACAGTGACAGTGAAAATTAGTCCTGTTTGGAATCTTCCGTGGTGTTCAGACAAAATATAACGTTTTAAATGTCGATTTTACAGAAATATTGAGTCCTAAATATCGTGAATGAGAAATATCAACAGCAAGAATATTGAGGTCAAGAATATCGATTTAAGGTAAGAAATATTGATTTAAAAAAATAGAAGTCATTAATATCTTTTACAAAAATATAGTAGTTTAAAATATCGAGTGTTTAATCAGTGTTATGTATTTTAGTATATATTTTAAATGTATGTGATGTATTTTTTTGTATAAGACTTGTTATTATTTTGTAATATATGTGTTGCATTTATAGTAGTTATTAATTTTATTTTAATTGAATTTTGCGTTTTTTTGTTCCATAGCGGAATGTGGATCTATAGGGGAATAAGGTGGGAAGTAATTTAATTATATTAAATTAATTTATATTTTCTATGTATTAATATTTATTTAATTGAGATTTGATAATGTTGATTGCGTGAAATAATTTATTATTAATTAATTCATAATTGGTTGTTAATTAATTTAATTAATTAAGTAACCAGTAATTCATTGTGGTAATTGTGTAATTAATTTTAGGTGGCCATTTTGGGGTTTATAGGGGTACAAGGTGGGAAGTAATTTATTTTTTATTAATTAATAATTAGTTGTTAATTGATATTAATTAATTTATTGAAAAGTAATCATGGGAATTGTGTAATTAATTTTCTGTGTGGGTTGTGGGGTTATAGGGGTAAAGGTGGGAAGTAATTTAATTTTGATTAGGTGATAATTAGTTGTTAATTTATATTAATTAAATTTTTGAAAATTAACTATGGGAATTGCGTGATTAATTTTAGGTGTGCTTTGTGGGGTTCATAGGGGTAAACGGTGGGAAGTAATTTATGTTCAATTGATTAATAAATAAATGTTAATTAATATCAATTATTAATTATGGATTAAATATGGAAATTGTGGTATTTGTTTTAGGTTTGTTGTTGTGGGGTTTATAGTGGTAAAGGGTGGGAAGTAATTTGTTTTTATTTAATTAATAATTAGCTGTACATTCTCATCAGATTACCGTCTTTCCTGGAGACATCACTTACTCCCTTGCCTTGCGCCGCCAAGTGATTCTGAGGTGAAACCCTGCAGCGCCGAAACCGTCACCACCCTCCTTCCCGCGGATCGTGCACTGCCGGGCCACTACATCCCCCAGGAGGCAGTGCGGCCGTGCAGGATTTGCTGCGAGAGGAGGTCCAGCGCCATCCATTAAAGCACTGCTGGCCCCCGCGGCGCGGGACGCCCTGTATATTCTCATCAGATTCCCGTCTTTCCTGGAGACATCACTTACTCCCTTGCCTTGCGCCGCCAAGTGATCCTGAGGTGAAACCCTTGCAGCGCCAAAACCGTCACCACCCTCCTTCCAGCGGACCGTGCACTGCCGGGGCACTACATCCCCCAGGAGGCAGTGTGGCCGCGCTGGATTTGTGCTACCAAGATTACCAATTGTTGTTACTGGTCCCGGAGCAGACAGTACTCACAAATACTCATAACCTAGAGATTGCTCGTAGAGTTTATGATGACATCGGGGGGCAAGTCCTAAAGCCTGAGCAAAAATGTAAAGACACGCATTTTAGGTAGAACAGGCTACCATGGGTAAAAGGAAACTGCCTAGCCCAAAGCTTGGCTTGGGGAAGAAAACCCAAATAGAGTCCCAACAAACTTTGTTAAGCTACCTCACGGGAGCTATGGGGGCCTTAGAAAAACAGATTAGCACATTTGAAGAATCTTTAGAAGCAAGTGGCTCATGGTCTATTACTGACTTGGAACATTCTGAGGCACCTGATAGTTCGAGGCGGCCCACCACTACAAACAACACTAATGGTTCTATTCAGCACAATGTGGAAGGACTCATTCTAATTGATTCAGATTCACCTTCCCAACCTCCTCAAAAGAAACACAAAAATCCTACCCCAGATGAGAACATAGTGGTTGACAGTATTATAACTAACGGTGATAAACCTCTTTCCTTAGAACTTCCATCTGTAAAGTAAAAACCAACCCCACACCCTAGGAAAAAGCCGGGACCAAGAAAACCTTCTTTAAAGGTAGAGACAAAACCAGTAAAAACACGGAGGCATATAGCGAGAACATCAAGATTTTAACGACCCTGGTGGAAAGGCTGGACCTATATTTGAGAGTTAGGCTGGATCAAAGGAGTTCCAGACTAACGGCCATGGAAGATCATATAGTTAATACTAATACACAGAATGGGGATGGTATTAAACTCCTCCCAAGCCAACAGGGAAAGGTTAAGACGGGCACAGCTACAAAAACTAGACATATACCATCCCAGTTAGAACCCCCTTTTTGTATCAACGATGGCGAACCCCACTCAACAGCCTCCCTGAGACATAATTACCAGATAAACTATCCTGTAGGAGTGCGGGTGGGAGAGACTGACAGGGCTGGTCTAGGCAAAAACACAAACCTGAGCGGAGGGTCAGGGGTTTTAAAGAGGGCGACTGACATCTCAAGCCTCTCTACTTCCCTTTATCCCGCCCAGCTACGCAGCTTCTTAGCACCAGATAAACTGGATTTAAGTGAGTGGTGACTGACCAGAATCTCGATTTACCGCCGGCTGCCACTCCCTACATAATTGTCCTGGTGAACGTCCCAAAAAAAGAAACATCAGCAGTAGAAGGTTGGGAAACACTCAGGAACAAATCCCTCCACTGGCTGAGAAATAAAACAGGTCTAACGGACCATTTGTTTAACGAATTTAAGATGGCAGGAAGGCTTTGTCGGTTGGGCAGTCGTGTGAAACTTTTTCAGGGAGACTGTATTGTTCTGACATTTAGATCTCCTTTCTTGGTCAGAAAGATTTTGCAAGAGAGTGGTACCCACTCTATACAAAGGGGTGAGATCAATATACTGCCACTTGGTTTTTTCTACCCACCAATGAATCAGTCGCACAGGGCTCTTGGATCTGGTGTCAATGCATTTAGTCAGGGTTATGATATACCAACTAGTAATAGATTCAATATCTTGTCGGTTTGGAAGAAACTGATTGCCTCAGTTCGTCAATCCCATGTCTATCCGGGAAACACGATCCTCTGTTCTTCCCGGCTCAGAAACAGGAATTATACATGCTCCTTTCCAACCGGCTTATTGACATGATTCCGTCTACCCAGGGTGTAAAATCCTCCATTGCACATCCTCACTCACCATCAGTAAATCTATGCCTGGCCGCTAGTAGCAGACAAGCAGACATGGACAGTACACCTCATTCCAATTCAGCGTTAGAACCCATTAGTACAGGACCTGGGCCAGCTAGATGTCGGACCATAACATCACTTAGTATCCTCTACAGGAATGTTGCAGGTCTGCGTCAAAAAGTGGCCAACGACATCTGGTGTGGATTTATGCAATACTTTAACGTACTGTGTTTCCAAGAAACGTGGGCTACTCGTGAAATGCACATAGAGGGCTATAAAACTTACTGTTCACTTGCATTACCATCACCCTCTGGAAGAGCCAAGGGAGGTATGACTATTTTTGTTTCCAATCTTGTGGAAATTAAGGAAATCGTTGTATTTAAACAGAATCCTAACTTCCAGATAATAACCTTGTACTTAACTAAAATTGACATCGTAGCAGTGGTCAACTTCTACAATAACTTAGAACAAGCTGAGCTAACGAGAGTATTAAAAGAAATTTTTCTTTCGTTACAGGAACTACAAAATAAACTAAAGAAAGACGTTATAATTATATGGGGTGGTGACTTCAACCAAACTTTATGCAGGAATACCAATAATCGAGCCTGTGGAATCCTGGATGAGGATAAAATCCCATTAACACATTTCCCCCATGCGCTAATTGGGAATTCCCTGAACGAAATCTGTTTTGGATTAGAATTAGGATTAGCAAATGAAATGACAAATCCACCAGTTCCGCTTACTCCCACCTTTAATGGTAGAGGAAAGTTTAGCATAATAGACTTTACTTTCATTTCATGCAGGGCTGGATCGCGAGTTATTCAATTTAAGACTCATGATAATGCTACTAGCGATCACTTTCCTAACAGTACGACCCTATCACTCTTGCAAAAATCAAGTAAACGTAATACCCTGAGGACTCTTGGGCAAAAACCCTCATACTGGATAAACTTAATGGGTACTCGCTCAAGTGGGATAAAGTGAACCCATCAACGATTACCACAAACGTAGTTAAAAACTTCCTAACGGCGATAAACAAATGTCTTGACCATGCTACATCCAATAAAGAAGTTATGATCAATTTTGCGATCATCACTAAAACAATAAAAGAAGCCTTCTCTGCCAAATTAAAAGTCAGAAAGCTTAAGAGCAAGGGAGGATGCTTTAATAGCAGATGCACAAAATCTTATTCCAAACTAAAAAAGGCCCTCCAAAAGACAGAAAGGGACATACAGGAAATTGCCACCCTTAGAAGGGAGTACAACCAGGTTATAAAATCTAGGAAAACCGAATTTAAAAGAGAACTATGGGACAAACTCCACAATAGCTGTACTTTAAAAGATAGTGTTGCCTTTTGGGCAGTTGTTAAATCACCCTTCCTCGCAGAATCCAGAGACATCCCGAAAATTGAAGTCGCAATAGACGAGCAAATATGGGTTGACCATTTTGCCCGGATATTTGGCATTCCATCGAAAGGACAGGAAGTACAGACTGACCTGGTAAAAAACAACTGTGAATTGGAAAAAACTACATTCCCTATACCCCTAGACATAATGCTTGGTGAAGTCCGACAGGCCTTGCTGGCCAGTAAAAATGGAAAGGCACCAGGACCTGATGGGGTCCCAGTTGACCTTTTTAAACACAATATTGAGTTGTGGACCCCAATTTTGACAAGAGTTCTCCAAGCGACATGTGCTGTAGGACTTGTAGATTCATGGTCGGAATCCATTTTTAAAAAAGGGGACCGTCAATCTCCTTCTTGTTATCGCCCCATATCCTTGCTGGATTCCCTGGGGAAAGTGGCAGGTCGAGTTACCCTCGAGCGACTCCAGCACTGGGCGGATGATAACAAGATTATATCAGATATCCAATTTGGGTTTCGGGAAGGACTCGGTACTATAGAACAATCCCTTAACTTGTCCCTTTTGATGGGAAAATATGTTAACGCTAAGGGGGGAGCCTTGTACATGGCGTATGTTGACTTATCAGTAGCCTTTGACTGCGTAAGTCACTCTAAACTGTGGTCTATCCTACTAGAAATGGGGGTTGAGCAGGCTCTAGTAAACTTCTTGCGCGAACTTTACTCTGGCCCTACAGCAAGAGTCAGGGATGGAGTCGGGGGGGAACTGACGGCGCCATTCGGAGTAGAGAGGGGGGCCAGGCAGGGTTGTGTCCTGGCCCCCTTTCCTTTTACCCTCTATACTAATGGTTTAGAGCAGGAAATGATCAAAGGGTCCCAGGACTTGCCAACCATTAATAAACATCCAATACCGGCCCTACTATATGCCGACGACGCTGTAGTTCTAGCACGTACTTCTCTAGAATTACAACGCGCCTTATCGAGATATAACACCATTATGGATGATTTGGACTTGAACGTTAACATCAAGAAGACTTTTGTCTTGTCAGCAGGCCCTGGAACAAAGAAAATTAGAGCTATTTTTATAGACAACATAAAACTAGAGACCACAAATACCTATTCGTACCTTGGAGTCTTAATGGACAATAAATCCTCTTGGAAGCAGGCTATCAAATCTAGAAAACTGCTCTTTATGAGGGCAACTGCTGCATTAGCTAACTTCTCCCGAAGACCAGGACAAAGGCCCCCAACAGAGCTCTTACACATATATAAGGCAAAATGCATAACCATTGCACTTTATGGGGCTGGAGTGTGGGGATATGGAAAGCTGGCTGGCCTACAAAAGGTTGAAAATAGCTTCCTAAGGTTTCTCCTAGCTGTACCACAAGGTACTTCGACTTACTCATGCCATGTGGAATTGGGTCTCTCATATCTGATAGACATAGCCAAAATCCAACCACTTCTTTTATGGCACCGTATCTGGACGTCTGACAAAACTATCTTCTGTCAAGGGTTTATACAGGATGGGATTTCGCTAGATAATGCTCACAAGATTGGGTGCATAGCCTATATCAAAAACTTCTTTTACGATCTAGGAATGGCTGAATATTATCACTCTCCCCCATTAATCTTGGAATACTCTAGGAAATCTTTTAAAAAACTATGCCTGACGCATTTAGAACAACTGCGCCTGACAAATGAGGTTAGTAAAACATCAGTCCAACACATGCTAACTATCCAAACGACTATGAGTATTCAACCCTACCTAACGTTTAACTTGTCGAGGTATGAGAGATTTCTATTAATACGCTTTCGGCTGGGCACTTTTTATCGTTTAGTCACCTTTCCCAAAACAACTGATTGGGCAGTGATTTTACCAACTTGCCCTTGTGATAACGATTCTTTTCAATCCCCAATGCATACAATCCTATTCTGTAAATTCTATAATGAACCAAGAAGACGCTGGCTGACCCCAATTTTAAAAGTTATGGGTTTCCGTAGATGCCGTCCTGCTTTTCTTTCTCTCCAATTCTTGGAAGAGGAGTGTATTGCAAAAGATATAGCAAGATTTCTGAAGTTTGTTGGCAGACATAGGCCAAATTTAGATTAGGGTTGTCAACATTTTTTATTTTTATATTATTATCATGTTTTAGACTGATTTTAAAGTGACCATATTTCTGTATATTATATAAAGTGATATTTTTTACTTTTAAAGGGGTAAAGAGTGGATATTCAATACATTTCACCTACTTTAAAAAATTTTGTTTAATAGTAATAGTTTTTTATTTGAAAACAAGTTTTAATTGTGTAATACATTTTTTTACAGTTTACTTTTAGCTGTGGGTTGTGGGGATTATAGTGTGGGAAGTTAGTTAATTTTTATTAGTTTTACTTTTTTTATTAATATTATATCTTTAATTTGTTTTGTTAATGTTAATTATGAAAGTACCTATTTATACATTTAGATGTGAGTTGTGATTTGTGAGTTGTTATAGGGTGAAAATAAAATAAATACATTTAAGTAATAATTAATCTTTTATTTTTTACATCTCCCCTATCCAACACTTTCCATACTGTTGCAGTAATTGGAGTGGGAATAGTAATTTTTTACACCTCCGCAATCCAACACTTTCCCTACTGTTACACTCACTGGGGTTTGAATAGTACATTTTATCCCTCCGCTATCCCTCACTTTCTCTACTGTTGCAATCACTGGAGTGGGAATAGTAATTTTAATCCCTCCGCTAATCAACACTTTTCCTACTGTTGCACTCATTGGAGTTGGAATAGACAATGTTACCCCTTCCCTATCCAACACATTCACTACTGTTACAGTCACTGGAGTTGGAATAGTAGTTTTTACCCCTCCACTATCTAACACTTTCCCTACTGTTGCACTGACTGGAGTAGGAATAGTAACTGTAACCCGTCCTCTATGCAACACTTTCCCTACTGTTGCACTCACTGGAGTGGGAATAGTAATCTTGAGCCCTCCACTATCCAACACTTTCCCTACTGTTGCACTCATTGGAGTGGGGATAGATTTTTTTACCCCTCCGCAATCCAACACTTTCCCTACTGCTACACTCACTGGAGTTGGAATAGTAAATTTTATCCCTCTGCTATCCAACACTTTCCCTACTGTTGTAATCCGTGGAATGGGAATAGTAATTTTTATCCCTACGTTATCTAAATTATTTCCTACAGTTACATTCACTGGAGTGGTAATTGGAATTGTTACCCATCTGCTTTCCAACACTTTCCTTACTGTTATACTCATTGGAGTGGGAATAGTAATTTTTACATCTCCGCTATCCAACACTTTCCCTACTGTTGCAGTAATTGAAGTGGGAATAGTAATTTTTCCCCTCTGCAAACCAGCCCTTTCCCTACTGTTATACTCACTGGAGTGGGAATAGTAATTTTGACCCCTCTGCTATCAACACTTTTCCTACTGTTGCACTAATTGGAGTTGGAATAGTAAATGTTACCCCTTCGCTATCTCACACTTTCCCTACTGTTACACTCACTGGAGTTGGAATAGTAATTTTTACCGCTTAACTATCCATCACTTTCCCTACTGTTGTATTGACTGGAATGTGAATAGTAAATTTAACCCATCCGCTGTGCAACACTTTCCCAACTGTTGCACTCATTGGAGTGGGAATAGTAATCTTGACCCCTCCACTATCCAACACTTTCCCTACTGTTGCACTCATTGGAGTGGGGATAGTAATTTTTTACCCCTCCGCAATCCAACACTTTCCCTACTGTTACACACATTGGAGTTGGAATAGTACATTTTATCCCTCCGCTATCCTACACTTTATCTACTGTTGCAGTCACTGGAGCGAGAATAGTAAATTAAACCCATCCGCTATGGAACACTTTCCCTACAGTTGCACTCACTGGAGTGGGAATAGTAATCTTGACCCTTCCACTATCAAACTCTTTACCTACTGTTGCACTCATTGGAGTGGGGATAGTCATTTCTATCTTTCCGCTATCCAAAACTTTCCCTACTGTTACACTCACTGGAGTTGGCATAGTAAATGTTATCCCTCTGCTATCCAACACTTTCCCTACTGTTGCACTGACTAGAGTGGGAATAGTAAATTTAGCCTATCCGCCATGCAACACTTTCCCTACTGTTGCACTGACTGGAGTGGGAATAGTAATGTTGACCCCTCCACTATCCAACACTTTCCCTACTGTTGCCCTAACTGGAGTGGGAATAGTAAATGTTATCCCTCCACTATCCAACACTTATTACCTACTGTTGCACTCACTGCAGTGGGAATAGTAATGCTTACCTCACCGCTATTCAACACTTTCCCAACTGTTGCAATCCCTGGAGTGGGAATAGTTATTTTTACCCTTCCGCTATCTAAAAATGTTCCCACTGTTACATTCACTAGAGTTGTAATAGTAATTGTTACCCATCCACTTTCCAACACTTTCCTTACTGTTGCACTCATTGGAGTGGGAATAGCAATGTTTACATCTCCGCTATCCAACCCTTTCCCTACTATTGCAGTAATTGGAGTGGGAATAGTAATTTTTTACCCCTCCACAATCCAACACTTTCCCTACTGTTACCCTCACTGGAGTTGGAACAGTACATTTTACCCCTTTGCTATCCAAAACTTTACCTACTGTTGCACTCATTGGAGTAGGAATAATAATTTTGACCCCTCCTCTAGCCAGCACTTTCCCTGCTGTTGCACTTATTGTATTGGGATATTTAAGTTTAAGTATTTTTTAATTTTTTTTATGTATTCATTTATAATAGATTTTTTTAAATTATATTTCATGTTACTGATATATAAACACATATATTTATATGATGTGAGCAAGGTTACGTTGTTAACCAAAACGCGTCATAAACCTGTTGGATTAATAAAAGACCTGGCATTCCACGCAACTCAATGGTGTCCGTAAATCTGTTTCTTCTTGGGAAACCCGGCAAGGCAGCGAAAAGGAGTGGAATCAATTGCATATATATAAACAAAACAAAAAGTGTCTTGGCTACAACCTAATAGGGGGTTCGGGAAATGCACGAGCTGTCGTGCATGTAAGTTTGGTATGAATAAAGCTCCCTACTCCTCTCCATTTGGTGCAAATGAAACACCCATCCGAGGCAATTTCGATTGCAAAACGGAATTTGCAGTATATGGTCTCACGTACACCTGTGGCTTAAATTATGTAGGAAGTACAAAGCTACAGGTGCACGTTAGAATATTGCAACACCTAAGGGCAATACTCCATAATGACCAGGCCTACCCGGTGGCTCGCCACTTTAAAGATGTCCACAATCAGGATTTGGACTGTCTTAGGTATTATGTGGTGGGAGCCATTCCAAAACTTAAAAGAGGAGGCAATCGGGAGCGCTTACTGAGACAATTAGAAACTAGGATGATCTTAGAGTTCGATAGTAAGTGGCCCAATGGATTAAATAATATTGAGGAAATGCATAGCTTTATATAAATTAATCTTTGAGCTTCATTAGTGTTTGCTTTTTATCAGTTTTATATAGTAGGTTAGTTAGTGTTTCCCCATTCATATTTTATATATTATCAATAATTTCCAATATATAGGTTCCCTAATATTGAGCAATACATATCTTTTGAATGGGTAGACGATGAATGGTAACACATAAACATAATATACATCTTTTTTACATCTATCTATGTATTTATATTGCCTATTATGAATTTGAGGTCATGTTTACACTATTTATGATATTTTTGATAATTTTGATACTTTTGGTTTATCTTTGACATAGATATATATATATAGATGTTTTTTATATACTTATGTATTTATTTATATCTATATATTTTGATATTTACCAATATGTATATAGCATCAATTTATAGCAATATGTTCACATTGTCATGTGGAAGTTAAAAAGAAGAAAACAAGAAACAAATGTATGGTTTTATGAAACAATGTATATAGAATCCGAAAAGATGAAGTATAATGTATATATGTCTATATGCATTTAAGGTTGTTAGATTCCCCCTTCTTTTTGTTTAGTTTTGTTTGTTTTTTCAGCCTTCTATGGCTGCATTTCTTATTTATTTCCTCAAGTATGATTTCTTTCTGTATTGATAAATTTTAGAAGATAATTTATAGGATTTTAACATAGGTTGCAGGGCTCTGCAACAGATTTGTGTTAGGAATATTGATACGCTTCTTATATCAATCAGACATCTTGCACTTTATGCCTTCTTTGCACTTTAAACTTTGCACAACTTTTTGCACTTTAAAATCTTTGCTGCTTTGCACTATAAATGTTTACACTTTACAGTGGTCATTTAAACAATAGATATTATCAGTTAGGATCTTGAGCTAACAGTGGTTGCAGAAATCTGTGAGGTATCTAATTTTTATCTTGATTATGTGTTATCTTTACGTTTTGGATTCAACCATCAACATCACAGTACCAGCGTAATATGTTGGAACTGTATAAATTGTATGTATATATTTGTGTTTTTCACATGTGCATATATGGATTTGTCCAGTAATATCGCACTACAAATAATTTACGTATATGAATCACATTACGCATTTATGCTGTCATAATGTTACGATAACCAGCTATCAATATATGTGTTAACATACTTTGTTGAGTATGTTTTCTGTTTTCATGACCATGTGATATGTGATGTCACTGTTTAGGGCGTGCACTCGCACACATACACATAAAAAAAGCAACAAAAACTTTAAATGACTTACAGCGTGAACAAGGGCTCATGTAGCCTGAAACGCGTAGCTGTTTTTCTGTGCTAAATAAAATCTTTGCACCTGACCCTGTGGTCCGTCTCCTCTCTCGCTGGTGTTGCTGAACAGCTTGCTGGAGGTGTTGTGGAGCTTTTTGTCGAATATATATATATATATATATATATATATATATATATATATATATATATATATATATATATATATATATATATATATATATTTATAATTTTAAAATTATAAAATAAATTAAAATCAATAGTTTATTAATTGTTTTAAAGTAAATATATCTCTATATATTGATAATTTAACTTTTTAAATTAAGTTTATTTGTTATATTTGTTAAAATGTATATTACATCAAATTTATTGTGTTAAAATAATGTTCTTATTTAATATATTTAATATGTATAATTTTATCATATAAATATATATATATATATATATATATATATATATATATATATATATATATATATATATATAAATATAATATATATATACATATCTCGATATTTTGTAAAACTATATTTGTTACATAAATATTTGTTTTCAATATTTTTGTACTTACCCATTTAAGTATAGGGAGTCCATATTTTTTTATTTTATATTTTTTCATCAATATTTTTTTAAATCGATATTTTTGAGGTTGAAGTTGTGTCAGTGAACCATCTTCCATTTTGAGAAAATAGTATTTAGAAAGTCTAGTAACCCTTTCTCCAAAGAAAAGAGGAGGAAACTAAACAAAACCCAACATATTGGCCACCTTTCCTTTGTATGAAATTGTCATTGCATGTTTTATATCACACTCTGCAGTGTGTTGAGACGGTGTCACAACTGGCTTTCATTGAAGTGCTGGGCCAAAATATGAAAGAGGAGGGGTGAGAACCCTGTACAAGGTTGAGGGGGCAGTTATAGGCACACTGAGGGGCAGAGATGTTTGTCCTATCGCTTCTGAATGTGGAGGTGGGCCACGGGGTGCAGTACAATCTGCTTCATTGGCCCTAGACTCTGTGGACTGAGAAACTGAAATAGTAGCCTCGCTACATAGCTCTTTCTTTAGGTCTTGTTCTCATATATGTAAATGTTTACCTTCCATAGTCTCATTCTGGCCCAGGTGTCAAGGCATTTGCCCCATAATGCATTTTAGCATTGTGAATGGTGAAGTCTGGAGAGGGGTTGTGGCTTATCGGAAGGAGGATGGATTGTTTCTGGACATGAGAACAGAAACCATGTTCTTGTCAGTACCAGACTCTCAGGGCACAGAAACTCTGGGCACAATGGAGGATGTTGTTGCTGCTCTTGCAGGGGTACCTATTGAGCAGTGGTCCATAGTCACAGTCTGTAGCAAAGAATAGACACAAAGACAAAATAAAAACATGATTCCTCCATGAAGGTGTTTAATTTTTCCCAAGCATTACATGCACCATCAATCACAGAAACATTATCACCAACAGTGTTTTCTTCAATCTTTTATTTTGCCATGTCTCCCTTTCAGGTCATGGGACTAGTTCTGGTCACCATTTTCTGAAAGAGACTTTCCAAAAGTTGTGTAACCTTGTTGGGAGGATGTAGAGCAGATGATGCAGCACCATTGCTCGTTTCAGTTGCCTGCTCTTTTTAACTTTTTCTTTATGTATTTCTACTACTGATTACAGGATTTTTCCAATGTCACCATTTAATTGCCTGCACGATATTACTCAAGCAAAGAAGGGCCTTTTGTTCTCCACAAGAATATGATATTTCTACCTTACATCTATCATTTCATACCACTTGCTGTGTTGTGTAAATATGATTGTCTGCACACGCTTATGTTAAAGCTTGGATGGGCTATAGAAAGCGTTTGAAAATGTATGACTAAAGTATTCAGTTCAATCTAGCTGTCTCCGGATTGATTTCACATAAATACAGAGATTATGACAATTAATATGGCAGGAGGAGTGGTTTATCATGGATTCCTTGGTTTACAGTGAAGACTTGGTTTATATGGAAGGAAAATCCTCTTTAAGGCATTGCAGCAGCTAGTGGCCGCTAAACGTGGCACCTTTCTTCAGTGTCAGATACATTAAGCATACCATCCCTATGTGGGAGTTGTGCCCCCTGATGCCTTACCATCTCGTCCTTTTTTGCTGTCGGCTTTTACATCTATTGAGTTACCGGACTCACTTAAAATTCTCAGGGCGATGAAATCAGGCTCACCGGCTGATCCCTGCGCGGCTAGGCTCTTTTCCTCTGTAGCAGAGACAGTCAATCTGGAAGTCAACAAGCTTATTATTCTCTCCTTGCAGAAAGCACTTGTTCCAGCAGAGTGGAAACAGGCAAAGATTTTATCGCTTATAAAAAAACCTTCATTGGACCCTTGGGATCCGGGAAGCTATCACCCCATTTCCCTTCTCCTAAGCATGGCCAAAATCTGTGAGACGGCGGTCAATAAACAGCTGATGGATTTTATTGAAAGGTCAGGCTCCATCCAGCTCATTAGGGGTTTAGAGCTACTTACAGCACTGAGTCCGCTCTAATTGAAGTCTCCGAAGCTATTCAGGTATGCCTGGATGCTGGTGGAAGCGCTGCCCTTATACTGCTGGACCTCTAAGCAGCATTTGATACTGTTCCCCATTCGCTGCTTCTGGCTCGTCTGGCGGATATTGGGGTCCAAGGCTTGGCTTGGAGCTGGCTGAAATCCTTCTTGAAGGGGCACAAGCAACAAATATGGCTCCCGCCATTTTCATCCCCACCTCAATGGGTGACCACGGGAGTGCCGCAAGGGTCCTCCTTGAGTCCCCCTTCTTTTTAACATCTACGTCACTCCGCAGCTGCGGTTGGCAGAGGAGTTGGGAGCCAAGATTGTGGCGTACGCCGATGACACACAACTCCTGTTTACATGGGGCAAATCGGAGTTTTCTACTCTGGAGGTAAAAAATAGCTTGACAGCTGCTTTTCAGTGGCTTTCAGCCGCTCAGCTTAAATGCAATGAAGATAAGTCAGAAATTCTCCTTTATGGGAATTTTCCTCCGCCATCTTCCTCTGGTCAACCAGTTAAGAACTTGGGTGTTTGGTTCGATGAGAACTTATCCTTCTCAGCCCAAATTAAGAAGCTGGCTGGTGGCTGTTTTGGGATATTAACCCCTTCGCAGCTGGGCAAATTCCCCTGCTGTGCTGGGGGGCAGAGGGGCGCGCACAGCGCCCATGTGCTCATGACAAGCTCAGCTCGTCATGAGCCATGGTGGTCGTGTGCTCATGACGAGCTGAGCTCGTCATGACCACACCCGTTCTTTAGAACGCTCGCACAGCAGGGGAATTTGCCCAGCATGCGAGCGTTCTAACGGTCATGACGAGCACCATGGCTCATGACGAGCTGAACTCGTCATGAGACACGAAGGAGTTAAAGTCCCTTAAGAAATTTCTCCAGCTTCTTCCAAGGGCAACGGAGGAAATGGTGACCAGGGCATTGATACTGTCACTTATTTATTATGCCAATGCTTTGTACATTGGCCTACCAGACTACTCTCAACAAACTGCATGTGGTTCAGAACGCGGCGGCTAGGCTTCTGTTTAATATTCCAATCAGAAGCCGCATTAGACAACACATGCGGATACTGCATTGGCTGCCTGTCATTATTCAGGTGAAGTTAAAAGCCCTGGTGGTTGCCAACTGTGCCCTGTATGCGTCTGGCCCTGCCTATTTAAGGAAGGGCTTCATGTTTTACACACCTCGAAGACCTTTCAGGTCAGCATCACAGCTACTTTCCCGGATACCTTGTGTTTGCCTCCAAAGATTGGGGGGTAGGTCTCTAGCCTTTAGGGGTGCCACAGCTTAGTACACCCTTCCTTACTCTTTGTACACAACAAGATCGCTGACATACACAACAGCTTCAGCCCACAAACAACCCTCCCCACGACCGCACCAATGCCCCCCACCACCACCCTCAGCGCCTGGACCCAGATCAACACAGAAGAGACCATCTGCACGATGAACTCTATCCACTCCGGATCTCCGACAGACCCCTGCCCTCACCACGTCTTCAAAAAGGCCGACGCTGTCATCGCACCCCACCTGCGGGACATCATCAACACCTCCTTCGACACCGCCACCTTCCCTGAGAGCTGGAAGCACGCCGAAATCAGCGCTCTACTAAAGAAACCAACAGCGGACCCCACCGAACTCAAGAATTACCGCCCCATCTCGCTCCTCCCGTTTCCAGCCAAAGTCATCGAGAAGACCGTCAACAAGCAGCTGGCCGCCTTCCTTGAGACGAATGGATCCCTCGACCCCTCACAGTCTGGCTTCCGAGCCAACCACAGCACCGAGACCGCCCTCATCGCTGCCACCGATGACATCCGAGCCCTGCTGGACAACGGCGAAACAGCAGCCCTCATCCTCCTAGACCTCTCCGCGGCGTTCGACACTGTTTGCCACCGCACCCTAGTGCAGCGCCTCAGCAACATCGGAATCCAGGAAAAGGCTCTGGAGTGGATCATCTCCTTCCTCGCTGGAAGGACACAGAGAGTACGCCTGCCACCGTTCAGATCTGCAGCCACGGAAGTCATCTGCGGCGTTCCTCAGGGCTCCTCGCTCAGCCCCACCCTCTTCAACGTCTACATGAGCCCCCTTGCGGCCATCGCACGCCAACACAACCTCAACATCATCTCCTACGCCGACGACACCCAGCTGATCCTCTCCCTGACCAACGACCCCGCCAGAACCAACCTCCACGAAGGGATGAAAGACGTAGCCGAGTGGATGACGACCAGCCGCCTGAAACTGAACTCAGACAAGACGGAAGTCCTCATCCTAGGCTCCTCGCCCTCCGTCTGGGACGACTCCTGGTGGCCCCCCGCCCTGGGCACCGCACCCAAACCGACAGACCACGCACGCAACCTGGGCTTCATCCTGGACTCCTCCCTCTCCATGACCAGACAAGTCAACGCCGTCTCCGCGTCCTGTTTCAACATCCTGCGCATGCTACGGAAGATCTTCCGGTGGATCCCCACCGAGACGAGGAAGACGGTCACCCAGGCCCTCGTCACCAGCCGACTGGACTACGGCAACGCCCTCTACGCCGGAACCACCGCCAAGCTCCAGAAGAGACTCCAGCGGATCCAGAACGCCTCAGCCAGACTCATCCTCGACATCCCCTGACGCAGCCACATCTCCGGACATCTGAGAGACCTGCACTGGCTCCCCGTCAACAAGAGAATCACCTTCCGTCTCCTCACCCACGCACACAAAGCCCTACACGACCATGGTCCGAGCTACCTCAACAACCGCCTCAACTTCTACGCTCCCAAACGCCACCTCCGATCGACCAACCACGCCCTCGCCGCCGTCCCCCGCATCCGAAGAGCAACAACAGGAGGAAGATCCTTCTCCTACCTGGCCGCCAAGACCTGGAACACCCTCCCTCCCGACCTTCGCCTGACCCAAGACCACCTCTCCTTCAGGAAGAAGCTCAAGACCTGGCAGTTCGAGCAGTAGCGCCCCCCCCCCCCCAAGCGCCTTGAGACCCTCCGGGTGAGTAGTGCGCTCTATAAATGCCTTGATTGATTGATTGATTGTGTAGCATTCAGGATTTGGGTCAATTTCAAAAACAGCTCAAAACATTCCTGTTTTAATTTTCTTTTGTCTTCTTCTTAGCACCTCAAGGTTCGCGCCGGGACACTCCCTGGAGTATCTGTGCACGTTATAAACTTCAGTAACATAACATGTTAAAACATATGCCCTCATCCTCAACATCTATGAAACCTTAGTAGACACATATGAACTATTCGAGAACAATGGAAGGAAAATCTGTGAACAACCGATGATAAAAGCACCCTCACGTACCTTGCAAACACATATGAAAAGTACAATTGAGGTTGAATGATCCTTGTACATTCATGGTTTGTAACCCCCACCAGGCCACTTAACACCCCAGATATATATGTGAAAATAACCATTAAGTTTGAGGACCACATCTGTGTGCATCCAGACTAGCCACCAGAATACTCACAGCCTTATCGAACACTTGCAGGAAAAATGCGAGGAAAACCAAGGAAAATATCTGTGAACATCCCAATCCACCATCACCTCCGAACCTATACACAAACCAGAATAAATGGCAGAAAAACATGTGAAAAACATCTGTGGACCCGTCAGGTCCTTATCAATACCTAGGACTCTATCAACGACAACATATGTGGCATCATCTCACCATCACAACTGCCAGAGATTTAGTATTCATGTAGACAAATAAAAGGCTGGGGACATTAGTAATGATATCTGTGACAATCCCAAAACACTAGTACATACTAAGGTAAATGCATGAAAAATTCGGGAAAACTTCAGTAACAACCACCCTGCTACAAGCAAGCAACCATAAAACCCTTGCAGTCATATAGCAAAAACTGACGACAAATCACAGGAACCCTCTAACATATCCTGTGCCTCCTAACAGTTTCAGGCACTGGCATACACCAAAATGAAAATCCAAATTGTGGAAAACAAAAACAACAATGCCCATGCTTCGAGCTTTCAGACAATCCTAACATATGAAGGAAAACATCAGAAACATCAAGGAAAATGTCTTTGGCCATCCTAGGCTTGCTAACACTCCCAAACATTTCTGGCTATTCCCAGAGCACATGATTTGCTCAAGTCGTGGAAGACAAAGAGACAACATACTAGAAAAAGCAAGTAAAATATCTGTGGCCACCTGAGCTCCTACCACTTTCACAAATTCTAGCAGATACAGATGCAAAATGCTAGGTAATAAGAAAAATATCCCCATTCCATAGGTCTACGTACATCTATACCACACAAAATGAAGAAAATGCCATAAATCCTCAGTGACCATCTCCATGCCACCAGCATATCACAGCTTTGCAGACACATTAGAAAATTCTGTACAAAATGAGAGAAAGATCTGTGGCCATCCGCCTTTCACCAGCACACCAACCACCCTGAAATATACATAGTAGAAATGTAAGAAAAATGAAGCTAAACATCTGGGCCTATCTTAGGGACCAAGCCCCCTTCCAGAGCCTAACAAACCCAGAGGAAAAAAAACAAATCGTAAAAACGTTTATGTCCATACCAATGCCACCAGCACTCTTGAACCCCCTATAGACAAAGAAAATGGCAGCTAAACAAAGGAAAAAGATCAGTGACCATAATCCTACCACTTGGCAGTTCGGGCTGGACTGTTCCCATGAGGCACAGGGTCAGACTGATTTGCATATATCCATGTCTGAACTGGGGTGGCAGAGTGGGCTAAAGAACGGTGATGGATTAAACCCATATCTTTTGACTGGGTGTGAGTGTTTGATTGGTTCAGATGCTCAGTCCATCACCACTCCCTTTTGTACCGCTTTTGGCCGCCATAAGTGTGGCAGGGTATGCTCATACGTGAGTCTGTTGCTCACTTTGCCACTGGATTCAAGCAAGCCGGGCTGAAGATGGCTGTAATGCCAGAAACCGGTCCTCGTAAGCTTGTTTCCGGTCCAGGGAAGGCATGGCTTGGCAGTTCGGGCTGGACTGTTCCCATGAGGCACAGGGTCAGACTGATTTGCATATAGCCATGTCTGAACTCGGGTGGCAGAGTGGGCTAAAGAACGGTGATGGATAAAACCCAGATCTTTTGACTGGGTGTGAGTGTTTGATTAGTTCAGATGCTCAGTCCATCACCACCCCCTTTTGTACCGCTTTTGGCCACCATAAGTGTGGCAGGGTATGCTCAGACATGAGTCCCTTGCTCACTTTGCCACTGGATTCAAGCAAGCCGGGCTGAAGACGTCTGTAATGCCAGAAACCGGTACTCGGAAGCTTGTTTCCGGTCCAGGGAAGACATGGCTTGGCAGTTCGGGCTGGACTGTTCCCATGAGGCACAGGGTCAGACTGATTTGCATATAGCCATGTCTGAACTGGGGTGGCAGAGTGGGCTAAAGAACGGTGATGGATTAAACCCAGATCTTTTGACTGGGTGTGAGTGTTTGATTGGTTCAGATGCTCAGTCCATCACCACCCCCTTTTGTACCGCTTTTGGCCGCCATAAGTGTGGCAGGGTATGCTCAGACGTGAGTCCCTTGCTCACTTTGCCACTGGATTCAAGCAAGCCGGGCTGAAGATGGCTGTAATGCCAGAAACCGGTCCTCGGAAGCTTGTTTCCGGTCCAGGGAAGGCATGGCTTGGCAGTTCGGGCTGGACTGTTCCCATGAGGCACATGGTCAGACTGATTTGCATATAGCCATGTCTGAACTGGGGTGGCAGAGTGGGTTAAAGAACGGTGATGGATTAAACCCAGATATTTTGACTGGGTGCGAGTGTTTGATTGGTTCAGATGCTCAGTTCATCACCACCCCCTTTTGTACCGCATAATCCTACCACTAGCATACCTGAAAGCCCTGTAATACACACCTGGAAAAAATTTGAATAAATGAGGAAGAGCGTTGTAACTATCAGTGGCGGCTAGTAAACTTTTAAAGTGGTGAGGCGTAATCGAAAAAATTTGGAATTTGCCCAGCGAGCATGATTGTCATGAAGAAAGTTATGAGGCTTCACTGCACATCAAGGGGTCAACGGTTTGGCAGCAGATACACATACTTCTGTGGATTAGGAAGGGGTAAAAGCAAAAAGTCTTTACTAACGCTGCGCTTGAATATAGAGTATCACCTGTGAGTTACACCTTCAAAGTCCGAGTTTGTTCTAGGCTAGGGAGATGGTGGTGGATAGAAGGGCCTCCTGGAAGCGTTGGTGTCAAGGCTTCTCAGTATTGTGGCAGAGTTTTGCCATACATGCAAATCTAGTGAATGCCTTCTGACTAGCACTACCAAGAGGTGGGGGACAGGGTCACACAGATGATGGGTGTAGCCCCGCCGAGGAGAAATGGTGTAGAAGTGAGTGAAATGAAAGGGGAATTCTGCTATGTACTAAAGATGGAAAGTTGTGAAGGGTTTCCAACAGAGTATTTTAAGCACCCTGAGTCTGCCTTACCTCGGGTTGTATCTCTGAATAAAATGCAATCTAAATTAATATATTAAGAATAAGCACCCTCATCTCCCTGTTCATCCTAGGAGCCTTTCATCTAGGGGTTTCGACTCCTGTGCAGGCCAGCCTCCTCCATTGTCTGCTGCTCTGCTGCCTTTTGATCACTTCACAATGCCTTCTGTTCACCCGTATGGTGTTAGTCACGTTTTGCAGCCTGTTTCCTTGCTTGCTATTCAACCTTCTTAACAAGTCTCCTTCCTCTGCGATTTTGTTTTATTGCATTGCACTCCTTGTTGATATTTTACCAGGGGAGCTTCCCGTGCATTTACAACACTTTTTAGCAGGCAGGATCATTGTTTTCATGCAGGTAATTAATTGCTTGAACCCTGGCGAGACGGATCTTCACCCTTACGAGGTTAATAAAATATGGGCTAATATTATGCATAATAGTTACAAACGACCAAATATGTAACTAGAAGATGTGGTTTCTAGGCCCATTCAGAGGCAAAAATTGTATGTTGGGGTATGTGAGTGTCAGAGTAAGAAAGTAGGAAGAACACACTATGCTATGTAAACCCTACACTCTACACCACCACTTACTGGCAGCTAAAGCTAAAAGTATGCTGAGGTTTGCAAATCTGGCGAAAGGGCAGGTAATTCTTCACAGCAGGCCAGGATTTGTGACTTCAGTGTGTAACACGGTGAACAAACATAAAGAAACAAAGGGGCATATTTACAAGCTCCTATCACCACCACAATGTCACATTTAGTGACATTGAGGTGGCAATAGGGACTTTGTCTTATTTACAACGCTGCCTTGTAAATAAGGCACCCTTTCATGCTGTACTTAGCGTGAAAGAGGAGGGCAATAGGTGTTGCAGTGGGCATTCCGCCGCAACACCCATTGATTTTGATTCTGCCCTGTATTTACAAGGAAGGCGTAAACAGGAGGCAGCGCCAAACTTAAGACCAGGGAAAACCTGGTCTTAAACAGGCGAAACCAGGAGAAATGCTTTATTTCTCCTCTCTTTTGCTGTTTCCATGTGTTCTGCATTGTCCAATACACATAGAAACCGCAAATTGCCATTTATCCATTTATTGTTTCTGTGCAGGAAGGTGACCATTCCTGCACATAAACAATCAAGAAATAAAAATGACGTTTTGTAACTTCTATGTGTGCTGCATTATGCACCACACATTTACAAAACGTCATTTAAAGATTGTTTATGTGCAGGAAGGGACACCTTCCTGCACATAAACAATCTTCTCCTCAACGCAAAAACCCTTGCACTGTGATGCTAGGGTGCCTGCGTTGGTGCAAGGCTGCTAAGTTTAGTGGCAGCGCAGGGGAAAACGCAAGGCTACACCATGTTGTTGTAGAAATGGTGCAGCCCTGCATTTTTGAAGTGGCGGAGTGCAGCATTAAGCAAGGAAGGCTAACACCGCACTCTGTTACTTCGTTGTAAATATGCCCCAAAGTTCTTGTATGGAACAATTAATTTACTAGCTTCGTTAACATAACCTGGCAAGATGGATTAGTGGCACATTATTTTGCCCCTGCTATCTAAAATATATGTTGAAAGGAGTCGGCATTAACAATCAGATGTAATACTGCTAATGTAAATGATCAGCAAAAATGATCAGCAACGCTGGTGCAAACATGTACTTAGGCAAGTGTAAGCCATCATAGAAAGAGTTAATACATCAGCAGGCTCAAGGTTTTCCCTCCAGGATTGGGCTTGAATGGAACTTTATTTAAAAGTGGATTCGAGCCTTTGCATATTCAGATATTCATTGAGGGAATTTTCAGAAGCAAAATATGACCAAATCTCCTTGTATGTTGGGAATGTCGCACAGCTTGGTCATATCTTGTTATATGGTAAAACGTTACTATTACTTCATTATTAGATGTTTTTTCTTTGCTTTAACCAGATATTTGCTGTTAGACAGCATGACCGAGATGCATCCTCCAAAACTTGGAGGGCCTCATTTATGAAAAGTGACGCATCGCTGCGTGAAAACAGCGATGCGTCACTTTTCACTGCGCCCTCCTTGCTACACCAATGATGCGTCATATTTACAGTATGATGCATCATTGCGCAAGGAGTTACAGATACATCAGTATTTTTGACGTATCTGCATGGCGCAAAAGTGACGCATTGCTGAAGTGTGTCACAAAAGTGACGCAACTCCAGCAATGCGTCTTTTCACATGGGGCAAGCCCCATGTGAAAGGGCCGGCGTCAGTCTTACGCCTGCTGTGAGGCAGGCGTAAGAAATTGACGCATTTGTGTCCTAGAAGTGGCGCAGTGAAATCTCATAGATGTCACTGCGTCACTTCTACGACCCATTCTTGCTTCAAAACGCCTCCCTTGCATACATTATACCTGGCGCAGGTATAATGAGGCGCAGGGGTTTACAAAGTGGCGCATCTACCTAGATGCGTCACTTTGTAAATATGGTGCAACAAGGCGCATTTGTTACGCCACTGGTGCGTCACAAAAAGTGATGCACCGGCGGCATAAAAATGACGCAAGGGCTCATAAATGAGGCCCAGAGTGTCTAAGGGAAAGAGGACTATACCTCCCCTGGACAATTGACCTTGTTTGTCTTCAATAACATCTTGGGGCATATTAGTAGGGAACTTGCTGATTTACTGACGTATGACGTATGAACAGTGCTTTCAATTTCACCCTAATCAGGACACAGTTTTAATATGTTGCACAATGTGCTTAATTTGCCTCCCCCATTGTTTTAGACACCTCAGACGCGTCCTATCCCCGACAATGAAAAGGATGTTGGATTAGGGGTCGTTTGTTTGACACATACAGGTACCACACGGGCGCTCACCTATAACTCGCTGGCCCACTTTGACCTGATATTTATGCTCACTTGGGGACTTTCGGCTGGAGGAAGTCGGCTCTGCACTCCTTTGAATAGGACATGTGTGAGAGGCATGAAATCACCAGTTTTTTTTGGTGTTGAAAAAATATATGAGGAAAGGGTGTACACTATGTCCTACCTGAGCTCTGCAGACTACAGTGTTTTCCAGCGCATGTTCAGACCCTTCTGCAGGACAATCAGTAAAGTGGGGAAGCTAGGAATGGGATTTTACGCAGTGTTTCATCAAAACTAAAGCTGATACACTGCACAGAATCAAGTGCCTAGCTTCCTGCCTGGAACACCTAAGCCCATCCTTCCTCAACTTGTCACATGGTTAGATGGGATCAGTGAAACCCACTGTTTCCAACCCATTCTGTGACCAGTTGGAGAAGGGTAGTGTGACATAGCTTCAGTCCTTGATTGACATGTCACCTCCGCCAGCAGCAGGGCCTGAAGCCCCAGAGGCTTAGTCCAGCGTCATCAAGGAATGGAGTTAATGCTAGGAGGCTATTACTTTGCTGAGCCGATGACGTCATTGACCTCGGGTCTGTGAATGAACCAGCCCAGGAATTGTTGACAGCTTAAATATAGTATCTGCACATGCGCATCAGCACATTACTAGCGGTGCAGTGCAAAGATAAGTATTTGAGGCTTCAGGGTGACTGGGACAGGAGAGTTGTGCTCTAAGTGCGCATGTGTGTATGTGCATTATTAATTTTTCTTATTTCTTATTATTTGAGGCAGTAAAATAAAGGGGGCTTAGCCCATTTGCCCATATGGGGGAGCCACTGGTCGTCACTTTACTCTTGCTGCCAGCATCCAAAGACATAAGAAAAAAGCCTGAAACGTTATCAAAAATGCTTGTGGCCATCGCAATACTCACAGTACCCACAGAGCACTGGAATACACCTAGGAAAATTGCAAAAATTGCCGATAACATCTTCGATTATTGCATTGCCATCTGCACCCTCAGAGCCCTAGACGACACTAGACATGTCATATTATTTTTTAGGTCTCGGCTAGAAACGCGCGAAGCGCGTTCTCGCCAGAGAACTATAGTGATTGTTTCAGCCGACAAAAGCCGACAAAAGGAGACAAGAGCTGTGCACGCGCGCAGCATTTTGAATGGGAGAGGGAGAGACAAGAGCTGGCCACGCGCGCATAGGATTTGGTCGCGGTCGTGAGTCAGTCTCCATTTTAGTTTCGGATCGCTCACGGCGCCAGCGGCTCTGCCGCGCACCGATAACTGCTCTCTTCCTGGCCGGATTCACAGAAGGCAGCATGCTTGGAGCCCGTAGGCGCCCCTTGTGCCCTGCTGACAGATGCGCTGCGGGTGGCATCCGGCGCACAGGGCATTCCTCTCCCTGTAACTGGCTGGTGCGAGCGGCTCTTAGTCCCAGCGGAAGCCCCAAATGTAATGGCAGAGCAATCGAAGACGGTTGGCAGGCTGCCGGGAGAGAGACGCCATTGCTGTTTCTTCGTGAAAGTGTGAAAGTCAAAGTGCTGCTCAGGGCGGCGGTGGGCTGCGTGGGGATTTATCTCCGTTAGCTCCCTTGACTGTGTCCGGCCGTCTATCCGTCCTCTCGTTGCCCAGGGTCTCGGTGTAAGCGGCTGCGGACATGGCGTGCGGTGCCACTCTGAGCGGCCCATGGAGTTCAAGGCCCTGCTTAGCCCCCAGTCCCAGTCCCCTAAGCGCAGGAGGTGTGCCCCGCTGCCTGGGTCCCCTGAGGGACATTCCCCGCAGCGGTGCGGTTTGATGTCCCACGGCGAGGAACAGCCCCATGGAACACCACCGCCTCTGCCTTTCAATGGGGAGTGACGCCTCACCCCAGGTAACTGCAGAGGAGGCTCAGGCCGGGTGGCACAGGGAAAGCGACAACATGGGGGTTATCCGGGGACAGCGATCTGGGTCAACGTGATTGATGGTGGTCTATCAAAGTGGGAGTAGAAAACCAGAATTCAATAGTCATTTATAGAAATTACCATCACCGCAGAAGAAGCTCGAAATTCAATGTGTGTCCGTCTTCTAAATGAGCAATGCTGTTTTGTGGGGTGTGAGTGCAGGGCTTCACTGTTGGTTAATATTTTGGTGTGGGTAGGTGCACAGAGAGTTAAGTTTCTGGATGTAAGTATCGGCTGCAGTCGAGCTCGGCACGGGACTGACGCAGTTATTCACACAGCTCTGATGATGCACCTCGAGCACGGGGCTGACGTAGTTATTCACACAGCTCTGATGATGCACCTCAGGCACGGGGCTGACGCAGTTATTCACACAGCTCTGATGATGCACCTCAGGCACGGGGCTGACGCAGTTATTCACACAGCTCTGATGATGCACCTCAGGCACGGGGCTGACGCAGTTATTCACACAACTCTGATGATGCACCTCAGGCACGGGCTGACGCAGTTATTATTCACACAGCTCTGATGATGCACCTCAGGCACGGGGCTGACGCAGTTATTATTCACACAGCTCTGACGATGCACCTCAGGCACGGGCTGACGCAGCTATTATTCACACAGCTCTGATGATGCACTTCAGGCAGGGGCTCACAGCTGTTATTCTTCACACAGCTCTGATGATGCACCTCAGGCACGGGGCTGACGCAGTTATTCACACAGCTCTGATGATGCACTTCAGGCAGGGGCTCACAGCTGTTATTATTCACAGAGCTCTGATGATGCACCTCAGGCACGGGGCTGACGCAGTTATTATTCACACAGCATTGATGATGCACCTCAGGCACGGGCTCACAACTGTTATTATTCACACAGCTCTGATGATGCACCTCAGGCACGGGCTCACAGCTGTTATTATTCACACAGCTCTGATGACGCACCTCAGGCACGGGCTCACAGCTGTTATTATTCACACAGCTCTGTTGCGCTCTCTAATACGCTTAATAACTCTCTCCTACTCACTATCAACTTCTCACTATACTACTTACTGTGTGTGTGGGTGCTAATGCAATAGGTCTCGCATATGCACGCGATGGAGCTATTGGCAATGTAAATGACAATGCCATTTATTTATGATTTAAAAAAATAAAATAATGGGCAATGCCAATAGCTCTACCTTTAATGCTGCCGAGACCATTGCATTGTAAATGCTTGTTTTAAAACATCTATCAGAAACCCTCTAGCGTCCCCAGAATCTAAAACAACGTGCCTGATTAAAGTTTGGTGGAGGGTTATTCTGTCACAAATGTGACGGATATTCTGTTTGCCTTATTACACGTGTCATAGGATATAATGTACTTGCAGTAAGTCAGACAGATAGCTGTCGCATCTGTGACGAAGTGACCCATCTGCCAAGCTGTAAATCAAGCCCACATTTTGTTAATATCCACCTAGTTTTAAAGTTCCAAGGAATATGCAGCAAGCAGGGCTGGCTGGCCTTTTATTCCACCAGGTATTTCCCCAGTGGACTGGAGCTCTTTGTGGCTGAGAATGGAAGCCCAGGGTCACTCCCGGTGACTTGGCCATTTTCTTCAGGTCCCCAAGGTTAATTGCATCGGAAACATGGAGGCTTCAGGAGATAGTGAAAGAGCGACAGGAAGGGCAAATGCAGAGAGAAAGTGATCAGAGTGGGCAAAGAGAGAGACAGAGAATGGATGGATGGATGGAAAAAGAGGGCTTCTGTGAGGAGACGAAGGGATGGGCTTTTTGAGCTTTTTTTCCATTCTTTTGATTCTCCATGTGCAGCCCTCGTAGCGAGCAAACATCAAAAGCCTAGCACAAAACGTTTAATGCTTTGGCAAATTTATTAGAAAATTACACTTTCAGTTTCAATATAAAACTGCGTCCTCATGACAAAATAGTAATACACTGGTTCAGCAGAAAACATTGTACAAAAGATTAAAGTTGCGCAGAAAACATTTATATGTCTTATTTCAGTGGGAAACTGTTACTGGAATGTTATGGCTGTACGTGGTACCCAAGCAACCTAATGGGTAATCTAATGGGTTTCCGATGGAATAGTGTGAAACTTTTAAAATGGTGGGGAATGGCAGGGTGAAAATGATCATGACCCTGCTTCTCAGCAATTAAAACATTTGACCAGATGTGTGAAAGCTTTTTATATTCGCAAACGGTGCAAATTCGACCATTTGCAAATGCAAAACGGCTTTTCCTTATGTATTAAAGGCTATTGGATTCGCAATTTAGGTAATCACAATTTTTTGTGATTACCTAAACTGCGAATGCAAATAGGGAATTGCAATTTGCGAATCCCTAATGCACATGTAAGAAGCCTTTCCTAAATGCGAACTGTGCATTTAGGAAACGCTAATTACCATCAACTTCAAGTTGATGTAGCTGTCCGCTTTACATGTGCACAATTAAAATGTTGGTGGTGCTTCAGGGGGGCCTTAGGTCCCCAGGCACCCTTGGCTTTGCATTCTTTAATTTGCCACTACAAATTAGGTAATCGCCAATTAGCTAATGCAAAATCGTACGCACCTATATGGCTTTTGGCCCACAGGAACGAATGGAGTCATATCACCTAATAAGAATTCACTTTTTACCAAATCGCTATTAGGTAATATTAAGGATTCACAAAATTCCTTACCATTCCTACATACATAGGGGCAGATTTATGAGGCCCTTGCCACGTTTACGCCGCTGTTGCGCCACGCAAGGCGGCGTAAACGTGGCGCATCCCTACGAGGCATTTACAACGTGACGCATCTATGGAGATGCGTCACGGTGTAAGGCCCTGCGCCACATGAAACCTGCGTCAGGTTTCATGTAGGCGTTACGGTGCAGGGGAGGGCGTTCCGTCGCAGGAACACCCCTGAAAAGTGACTCAGTGAAATCTACAAGATTTCACTGAGTCACTTTCTACGTCAATTCCTTACGCCTGCTTGAAGCAGGCGTAAGGGTGATGCACCATGCAATGTAGGGGTGGCCCCTGTGCATTGCAGGAGTCATGTCGCACTTGCGACATAACTCCAGCAATGCGCCGCCCGTACGCCGAAAGATGCGTCACGCATCTTCCCTGCCTTGCACCATGGTGCGCCGCATTGTAAATGCGGTGCACCATGGGTGGCGGAGCTGTGGCGCACTGTGGCGCACATTAACTGGCGCATCCCTGGGGATGCGCCAGTTAACGTAAATCTGCCCCATAGCATTTTGCGAGTCCCAAATAGCGGTTCGATAAAAATTGCTATTTGGGGATCGCAGAATGCTCTTTTGATTCATCTAGCCCATAATGCTTACTTCTATTACTTCTTTTGTTTCAATGTAGTAAGTGCTGGTAGCCAGTCTTCATAGTGAGACCATATTCTTATTATCCAAATGTATTCATCTGGTGTGTGACAGCATAAAGCTGCTTCTCTTTGATGAGTGGGTTTATACAGTGCATTTCAAGACGGCTAACATAGAGGCTAGGTGCAGAAAAACTGCTTCTGTGTGATGTGTCATTTCTCCAAGTAGTAATTATTAAAAAAAATATAAAGCATGAACACCTCTGTATGGGGATGAAGTTTTGGAATTCAGTAGTGTTTCAAAGATCACTCACCTCCAACAAGGTCAAGCACTCACCATTTACGTGCAGGTAAGGTTTTGTGATACAAAACCCAGAAAGTATTTTCCTGACATACATACAATATATTGTGTGAGAACAGGCAGATTTTTCCACAGGTGCCCCATGAAACATAAAACAAACAAACAAACAAACTCCAGTTAGTTACGAAGATGCACATTTACGTACATTGTGGACATTTCCCATTGCACAATACAGCAGTTATGCATGGGAAGCACCATATATGCACACATTGAAACCATCCATTTTCCCTGCTTTTTTAACCTTGTTCATTCCATATTTTACAGGAAAGCTGCAGGACATTTCCACTTGCATATATATTTAGTAAATTATTTGAGTAGACAGACTAATGAGATCTCACTTTAACGCATAATAAAAACAATTGGAGTATAGATAACAATAAAATTGCTGAGCAACAAGCTCATCTTATTGAATATTCAGTAAAGGTAGTTTAATGACGACATTTGAGTGTGAAAGGTAGTAACTCTCATTCAGGGTCCGACTGGCCTGCAGGGCAACCAGGCAGTGTCTGATGGGCTGGTCTGACAGGTCAGTGTATGGGCCAGTTTTTTGGCAGTTTGTGGGTCTGTTATATGGCCAGGTGAGCTATTTATAGGTTTTGCCTGCACACCGCTTGCGCTGTGCTTGTGAAATCTATTGTTAATATAAATCTTAAAAGGGGCTTAAATCCCACCCTTGCTTGTTTTTGGTTTCTGTGCTTGCTACTTACTTTTCCTCCATTTCTGTTGCCCGTAACATACTATTTCCTGTTGTTGCTTGTGTATTTCTCTTATCATTCTCCTGTAGCACAAGTACTGTTTTCATCAGCTTTTGAAGAAGAACGTTTTTGATGTTTTTCCTGCAAATCACTTGCTTCCATATGCAAGAGCTCTCAACATGGCACCCCTTTCATAGGGAACTGTGGTCTACAGCTGCTTCAGTGTAGTAATCCCGCTCCTCTCCTTCACTGGTGTTGGCTGCACGCATACATGTGCCTCTTCACAATGCACTTTAGTCTTTCCTTAAACATCTCTATGGCGCACACCCTTTTCTCTCATGTGCTTATGCCTGTCATTGTATGCATGCACACTATGTATTTTACCATTGTATATGTATTGCAAGCTCCCCTCTACAGCAGTGTATTGTGATTTTGTGTGCACATACGTGCCATTGTACTCATGCACAGTATGCATTTTGTCATCGAACATGTATTTCTAAGCTCCCTGCAGCAGCACTGTATTGTGATTTAGAACACCAACCACTGCCTTTGCAACCTGCTCTGAACCATGTATGAAGTTAGTCCATGCCTATCTTTATAGTTACTTTGTGCACCCATCAGCACACCCCTCAATCAGTATACACTTACTTCCTCAGACCCTGCTGCCCTGTAGAGGTATTCAGTGTACTTCCTGCCTGCATGGCATTAATGCATATCTCAGGCTTTCTTCTCTTTCTGCAGCCATTGGCATGTCCATCAGTCACTATAAGCACATTTCCCTCAAATCTTCCTGGATCATGGACTCTCGAATTACGTCAGACATCCTACACACAACATGTCATGACATCCATTGAGTTAGTTGAAGCATATCTAAATATATGGATTTATTCTGTACCCCTTATTAAGTCCCTGATTAGTATACACTGCCTCAGTTGCTGCCCTAATACTGGAGCCTGTGCCCTAATTTCTTGTTTATACATTGGGTTAATTCATCCATATTGAGTTTATGTTCCCTTGCAGTCAGAGACTTAGGATTTTAATCTTTTTGTGGTTACTGAATACAGTGCTTTACCAGAAGATTCTTGTTAATGTACTTCATCAACAGTGTAATCCTCTTCTCAGTCTAGTTTGTCATAGCTATGACAGCAAGGTCTCCAAGTTGCAGTCACCTAGAGGTTAGTGGCCACCAATTCATATGAGGAGCAGAGTCAATGGTCTGGTATCGCCCCAAGAGCCAAAGCATTATCTGAACCACCAAAAGATCCATCATGTAAATTACGCAAACAAATGTCCTGTAAAACTATGACAAGTCTGCTTGTCAGGACACATAATTACATCATAGAATGCCAAGATGATTGATTTTCTTGGCAGACAGTCAGTGTCACCAGGGCTGAGCTGGGAGTTACACCTGCTCCTGGTTGGACCATTTATCCATGTAACTTGGAACAAATCCTCTTCCTTTCTAGCTACATGTCTGCGTATTTCTGCACACCAATTTACATTACAACAAATGTGTTTCAATGTAATACATTGAATTAAACACAGTCAGTGACATTTAGTAAAACACGTTGTGCCCGAATAGAAGTTTAAATTGATTTTAAAAAACTAGATGTCTTAGTCACGAGTGAGTCAAGAGAAAGAAAAATGTTTCAACTCTTTAAAACCATTGATTATTTTTTTATATAGGGCTAACTGTAGGCTTATTTAGTTGATGTTCACACATGTTTAAATTGAAGGCAATGAGGTACAGTGGCAAAAACCTTTTTTTTTTTACAGAATCACATATATAAATATGCCTAGTGGGAACGCTGGGGTTTCAGCCCTGATTTTCAATGATGTAGAGTGCAATTCAACAATAAATCGTTCTAGTTTTACAAGAAAAATACAGATGGGGTGGTGCAAATGGTTAGAATACCGGCTCATCCCTTTGTTCTGCTCACACAGCCTTGGTGAGCAAAACAATGAGGCATGTGCATTCTCAGTGGCGGCTTATCCGCTAAGAAGCGTCGCCCCACTGCATTGAAACTGTGAAAGAGAGGAGAATTAAAATGATGATAACTTGATTTTATTAACATTTTATTTTGTCCTGGTTTGACAGCTTGGTGGGACAGGGTAGAGCTGCTCTGCTGACAGAGCAGGGCAGGGAGGAGTGGTCGGCACACTGAAGTGCACATGATACTTTGACCGGCCCTCTCGGAGCGGCCAAACAGTCATGCACACTTAGCATGTTCTCCACACAGGCTGCATTACAGCCTGGATATAGAACATGCCCAGGCCCCCAACCCCCAATCCCCATCTGAGCACCGAACCACAGTGCTCAGACCAATCACAACACTGCATTGCAGTGTTTTGATTGGCTCTGGGGAGCCTGAGTGCTTACCAATCACAACACTGCATTGCATCATTGTGATTGGTTCAGGGGAGACTGGATGTGTTTCCTGTTCGGTGACTTTGGCATGATGGAGGAGAGATGATGAGGGAGGGTCACGGCAGGAGGTGAGTGTATTTTCTTTTTTATTCCTCCTTACACACCTGCTCCACTACCTCAGATGAGTCCTGGCCGCCACTGTGCTGACTGTTCTGTTGCACCCTATTGCATTTTCAAGCTGCACAGTTTTGCCAACCCTGATGAATAATTTGATTCACTATTACAGCATAATTAATTTCAGTTTGCCATGGACATAAGCAACAAAATTCAAACGAAGCAGGTGGTATTACCAAGTAATTTGGATGTATATTGAGCATTATCCATACATACACACTTTGTTACTGCTCATTTGCTGACTAAATACCATTATGGGCTAGATGTAGGTGGGCTAATACCAGTCGGTAACAGACGAAAATCTGTAAATTTCCCGTTACCGATCGGCATTTAGCCATTTGCGATGTAGGAGGCTGGATTTAAGCATTCAGTAATTTTACTAATTTACTGATTCCTTAATTTAAGGAATCGGTAAATTACCAAATCCTTAAATCCTTTGTAGGGAGCACTCAAGTGAGTGCATTTTTGGTTAAAGTATTCGGTATTTACCACCAACTGCAAGTTGGTGGTAAATACCGAATACCTTTAAAAAAGCAATTTTGTGCTTTTTTAAAAGTGCCATGTGGCAGGCATGCATGCCCTTAGGGCATGTATGTGTGCCACGTGCACACATGCATGATTCAGGGATGCAACAGGGTGTCAATGTAACACCCTGCCACCCTTGAATATGCTCCCCCTATCACTGATTCAGTATTTACCGAATCGGTAATAGTGAATGGCTTCCCATTCATTCCTATGGGCCACCAGGCCCATAGGAATGAATGGAAAGGTATTCCTTATTACCGATTCGGTAAATACTGATTCGGTAATAACGAATATTACCGAATCGGTAACATTTACCGATTTTTTACCTACATTCTATTCACCAATTCTTAAATACCGAATCGGTAAAATTCGGTATTTAGGAATCGGTAAATAGAAATTACCTACATCTAGCCCTATTTCCCTTAAACCACAATAGTGCATCTTTCTCTTAAACTTCTGGGCACGGGGAACCGAGAAAAACAAGCACATCTAAATTGTATTTCTAGCCGTCGTCACCACTTCCGGGAACACAGACCATAAAATGCGCATTGGCACTGACAGTAAGCCGGGGGAACCATCTGCACCTCCACCGCTCCTGCCTTTGAATTTGTCTGCCCTACTGCCCAGCCAGGGTGTTCTAAACTCTACGGGTAAGATGATTCCAATGGTTGGTTCTCTTCCAATAACGACACAAGTACTTATTTGGCTCATTTTCATGCTGATCATTTCTAATCGCAATGCTCTACCTGCACCAATAGCTTCACACCTTTTCACTTTTCTAGTGACCACACTCAATTTGGTAGTTGGCGTTGTATGGCAGAGTTCCTTTATTAATTATCTGGTCTGTTTCTCTTTTGATATTTTGCTTCTATCCAGACTGAGCTACCACTGTGAGCACTCTAATCGCATGGTTTCACAATAGCTTTCCATGGTTACCTATTTGTTTTTCCTATTTCTTTTTTATAGATTTCCCTTGACTATCCTTTATATTACCTTCTACAACAAGTGCTTTTTTAATTTTCATTTTTTGGTTAACACATTTATTTATTTATGCGCTTTCTCACTCAGATGCTGTGACTAAACCTTAAAATTTAACTGATACACAACTTTCAGGCTTGATTTACTTTGTGTATCTTTTGATCCCATATAGTGTTCAGAAAGTTAATTTGCTATATAAGTATTGTGATTATTTGTCGCTTGAATCCTATTTTCGATTTCTTTTAAAATAATGAATTTAACATTTTTATGTTCACATTGTGTTCACAGATGTCTTATAGGACAAAGAAAAAAAAGTAAGTTATTTAAAAAAAATAAGAACTGTAATTTTCAGTGAATACCAAAATTATTGGTATGATAATTTTTATTTGTTTTCCTTTATCACACATCTTTCCACACTAGTTAGTCTTATCTTTTTGTGGAGCTCTGCACCGTTGCTTATAATGTCATCACCGCTTTTTAGGTTTTGCCTGCATAGCACTTGTGCTGTGCTTGTGAAATCATTGAATTTATTATAAATCTTAAAAGGGGCACACATCCTGCCCTTGATTTTTATTTGTGCATGTGCTTGCCACATGATTTTGTTATTATTAATCCCATAGACAAAACCTATTGCATTTACCAATGCTTGTTTACTGTTGATTTCCCTGATATTATCACAAGCATTGTCTGCAGCAAGCGCAAATGTATCCAATCTTCCATGGCTTGCAAAATACCTACACAGGGTGACTTTATAAGTTAAAAACTGGGGGGGCGTGGCTAAGCGCCAGACGCGGATGGCAGCACAGCGGTAGGAGCTCCGTCCCTACCGGAGATTACCGGCGGTCCGCGTCACTCTAGCGAACCATGGAGACCTGTCCCCGTCGGCGGAACTGAGCAGGCATTACCAGAGCCGGACTTCGCTCCTCAACTGAGCCGACATTGCCCACATAAGCGCCTGATTTAACTCCGGTCGCGGCTCCTCCCGGCCGCGACCACCATTTTGTTTTCTTTCCGGCGCATTTCTCCGATGTGCGTTTTGACGCACATAATACCACCGGCTCCCATGGTCTATCTTTGATGCCGTTCTCCTTCATCTTTTGACAGCGACCTCCTTCAACCACCACAGGTGACTTTTTCAAAATCTCTGGCATTGACTTATTGTGTTTTTTTTTCCGACTTTATCGCTCTCCTCAGGCTTGGTGGCCATTTTGTTCCTCTGAAGGCAGTTTTGCTTGGGTATGCTGTGGATGATGATACTTCCTTGCAATTTTCTGCACGCTTTTGTTGTTCCTCTTGGCTTTTTTGGTTCTCCTCCTGCTTTAACCCTCAATTGGCTCTATTCCCAATTTGGAGCCCCTGCCTTTTTATCTCAACTATATTACGCGCTAATCTTGACGCTTCACTCACCTGCTTTTTAATGGCGCAGCGTCTCGACAAGCCCTCTAAGCGCAATTACGTCAAAAACTCGAAATTGTTTTCGGCGCTGGCTCACCTAGAAGCCTCCACAGACCTTCCTATTGCTACTACGACAGCTGACATGGAGACTTTTCCTCAGGTTGCAACCAAAACCAACCCTAAGAGGTTGAAGAAGGACCCACTCTCCCCCTTGAAACCCTCCTCGGCTATTTCAATCGAACTACTCCTTGAAGAAATACGAGCCCTTCGCCCTTACATGGAAGACACAAATGCCAAGTTGCAAACGCTCACTGACAACTGGTCTAACATGGACGCCAGGGTCTCCACCGTGGAAAAAGATATCTCTTCTCTTCGGGAAACGGCAACCAAGGTCGTTCACATGGATCTTCAGATTTCCTCCCTTCAAAAGCAGGTTGAGGACCTTGAAAACAGAAATAGGCGCAATAACCTGCGTCTTTACGGCCTGAAGGAGGGTAGCGAGGGGAGTGATCCTATTGCTTTCTTCAAGTCCTTTCTTCCCAAGCTATTGCACTTACCTGAAGACACCTCACTCAACATTCAGCGTGCTCACAGGCTTGGCCGAATCCCCTCCTCTATCTCTACTTCAACTAAGCCTAGAGGGGTGATAATGTATTTTCTTGAATACACAGACTTGCTGAAGGTCCTCTTGGTTGCCAAGGCCTCACCATGTATTAATTGGTCAGGTTCTACCTTATTCTTTGCTCAAGATTACGCTAAGTCCACGGCTAAGTCCACGGCTGCTCGTCGTAAAGCCTTTCTTGACATGAGAGCGGATCTTCGTTCCATTGGAGCCAGATACGGACTTTTCCACCCTTGTCTATTCAAAGTCACCTATAACAATAAGACTACAACTTTTTGAAGACCCTGTACGACTTCGAAGTTTCCTGAACTCTTGTGGTTCTGCTGGCATGGAATTCTCCAGTTCTTCTTCTTCGTTCCCACCATGACTTTTGTTGTTGTTATCACTGATTATTCCATGCCATTTTGTTCATTGTTCACTCATGTTTACTTAGTTCCAAGCTTTTAGACTCTCAGACGAGTCTTTATTTCTCTTGCTTGTTATCTGTTTTCGTTATATTCATTCCTTTTTCTTTTGTCGACATGATATTTGTTTGTGCTCTCGCTGTTTCTCGTCCTCTAACCCTGTTACTCTCCTTTTTCCACAGATCTTATCTAGCGCTCCGTCATGTCCTCTCCGGTTGGACATCTCACTGCCCTGTGTACCCGCCCTTCGTTGGTTGGTCTTACCTCCCTCCCGTTACTTCCGTATTGTTCCCCTTTTGTCCCGACTTTTGATCGTCTTCCCTCTCCGACATCCTTTGTAAGTACCTCCCCATCCCTCTTATTTTAACATGTTACCATTTATCGCATTTGTTCTCTTTTTTGTACCCTCCCTGACTTTTTCACTTATTCTGGTGTCAATTTCGTCTACATTGTTTTTTATTCTCTTCTCACTTCTCTCTCTTCTTCTTCTCATCGTTCTTTTGTTTCATATATTCAGTCCTTTATTTTTCCTGTATTTTCTTCGCACTCTGTTTTGTTTCCCCTCTTATTTTACTACGCATTTTTCATCTTGTCATTTCTCTGTTACATTTTCTATACGCTTTTTCGTGTCTCTCCTTTCTGATGACTCTCCTTCATCCTGGTTTACACTTGTTTTTCTATCACAGCTCATTCATTCTCCCACATCGCTCTTTTTCTTCATCAGGATTCTTGACATTGTTCTCCTTGGTGTCTTTTTTCTCCAGCTCTCCTATGATTCTTCTTATTTCTTATATCACTCTTCTCTATTTTTCCTTTCTTTTTCTTCAATCATTCTTTCCGACGCTATAGCCCTATTCTCTTTTGTACCCTTGCTTCTTCTGATCACTTCCTCCTCTCCCTTTCTCTGCTTCCTTTCTTCCTTTTTTTCCATTTTTCCTGATTATGAGGCCTTACTTTTGTTCACTATTTTTATTAAGCTCTCCCTCATTAATTTTCCTTGATGTCAATACGTATTGTTTCCTGGAACGTTAAAGGTTTGCATTCCCCCATTAAGAGGCAGAAGATCCTCTCCCATCTGCAAGAAACCCATTTATCTGACATTGAAGCTGCTAAGCTTAAAAGAGGTTGGGTGGGGACTGTTTTTTCTGCTCCTGGTGATGGTAAAAGAAATGGTGTTGCTTTGTTAATTCGCAAGTCTTTTTCTCACTCAGTTTTACAGTCCGAATTTGACCCTGAAGGCAGGTGGTTATTTGTTAAGCTTTCCTCAAAAGGTGTCCCTTTTCCCTGCTTAATGTTTATGCCCCCACTGGTGGGAATCCTATCTTTTGGAGTGCGTTTGCCTCCCGTATCACTGAATGCATTGATGATAATTTCATTTTGGCAGGCGACTGTAATATGCCTTTGGACCCCTTTCTGGATAGGCACTCCAAATCTTTTTTTGCCCCTAACAAATCTCACAAGCTTTTCACACACGCCATTTCTCAACATAAGCTTGTTGATGCTTGGCGATTATGCAATCCGACCTGTAAGGAATTTACTTTTTACTCCCCGGTGCACCACTCCCAATCACGTATCGACTATATCTTCCTGTCTCACCACATGTCCCAATCCCTCACCCAGGCTGATATTGGCCCCATAATGTTTTCTGATCATGCCCCAGTTTTAATTAACATTGATATTTTGCCCAAATCCATTGGACCTAAGAGGTGGCGCTTCAACAACACTCTTCTCCTCGATCCCAAATTTACTGCCTCCTTTACCGATTTTACAACCGAATTTTTTGCTCTCAATGACACTCCCCCTTTAGCCGAACACACCATCTGGGATGCTTACAAAGCCGCGGCCAGAGACTTCATCATCAGACATGTCGCCGCAAAACGTAAAGCTGCTCGTAAACGCACTAATGACCTTTTATCTCAGATCAAGACCCTAGAACATGCTTTCTACACCTCCCACACTCAGGCCAGTTTGACAGCTCTTGTTGATGCCAAAATGAAATACAACAAGCAATCCACTGAAGATGCATCACTCTACTTACTGAAATCCAGTTTGAAATTTTATGGTGGGAAAAATAGGGCGGGGAAAGTTCTTGCTAATTACTTGAAAGTTAAGCAAAACAAATTGAATATTGAGTCTGTCTTTGATGTTAATTTAGTCCTGCAACATAAAGATGTTGATATCTTGGAAGAATTTTCTCGTTTCTACTCTACACTCTACTCTTCTGGCACTCAACCCTCTGCTCATTCTCTTTCCACCTTCTTTGCAAGCATTCAGCCTCCTCCCAATTTTCCTATTGACCTATCTGCCCTTGAAACCCCCATTACTATTCGCGAATTACATACCGCACTCCACTCCCTTAAAAAAGACAAAGCTCCAGGCCCTGATGGGTTTACAGTCGAATTCTACCAGCACTTTGCATCCCTTTTGTTACCCAAATTACATTGTCTCCTCGATTCCTTTAAAGCAAGAGGTGCATCCTCGGGCACTTTTTCAGACGCTTACATTTGCATTATACCCAAGGAGGGGAAGGACACTCAGCATTGTAAAAATTACAGACCAATATCACTTGTTAACATTGACTACAAATTATATGCCAAATCTTTAGCCATCAGATTAGATCCTTTTCTTCCAGAGCTCCTTGGCCCCGAACAATCTGGATTTGTCAAAGGTCGCTTCATTACCGATAACACCAGACTCCTCTTCAATGTCCTTTCTAAGTCTTCACGTTTTAGTGACTCCCTAGCTGCAATCGCCTTGGATGCTGAGAAAGCGTTCGATAGAGTGGAATGGTCTTTTCTTTTCTCTGCACTAAAATGGTTTGGGTTTGGCCCTAATTTTATTTCCATCATCTCCTTCCTTTACACGAACCCTAGAGCAGCGGTTTGCGCCAATGGCTTGATCTCTTCCTTTTTTAGCCTTGGCAGAGGTGTCCGCCCTCTTTCCCCCTTCCTCTTTAACCTGGCCCTAGAACCTTTCCTATCTAAACTACGTCAAAATCCAAACATCCATGGTTTTCAACTTTCCCATTCGCAGGTTAAACTAGCTGCTTATGCAGATGATATTTTACTCTTCATTTCCGACCCTTCTGATTCCATCCCCGCTTTCCTTGCCGAAGTCAGCGTTTATTCTCAACTCTCTGGATATAAATTGAATATCGATAAATGCGAAATCCTCCCCCTTACCAAATTCACCTTTAAATCTGATTTTGCGGCATCCGACTTCAAGTGGAGCCCGGCCCATATAAAATATCTTGGTTTGCATATAACCTCTTTCATCTCAGATACTATCTCACTCTGCCTTAATCAATGTACCCAAAAATTATCGGACCTTACTTCCAGATGGCACCCCCTTTACCTCTTCTGGTGGGGCCGTCTCGACACCATCAAGATGATGCTATCCCCAATCGTCCTCTATACCATTTCAAATATTCCTGTTTCCATCCCTGCCAAATTCTTTACTAAAATCAACACTATCCTCTCCTCCTTTTTGTGGTCTGGTAAGAAACCGCGTATGTCTTTACTCCGACTGCGTCTCCCCAAATCGGAGGGTGGGGTTAATTTCTTAAATTTCCCTGCATATCATAAAGCTTTCCTCCTGAAACAAGCCTCCCTTTGGCTCAAAGACCCTTCCGAGCCTCTCCCCCTTTGGGCTGAACTTGAACGTCTCTCTCTCTCTCCTTTCTCTTTTGCCGAATATCTCTCCTTCTCCCACAAACCTCAATTCATTTCTACTCCAATTCACAAATATACTGCGAAACTACTCCTAGCCTCTGCTCCAGTTCCTCCCTCCTCTGTAACTGATTTCCTCAACACCACTATTTGGTATAATAATAGCATTCTCATTAACCAGAAACCATTTTACTGGAAAACTTGGAGGCAACGAGGCCTGATCTGGGTTTCCCAACTCTTCACTGGATCTGTTTTCAAGTCTTTTTCTATCCTTAGCCGAGCTTTTTCTCTCCCTTCCTCCTTTATTCGCAAATTCTTCTTACTCAGGACGGCAGTTATGTCCGTATATGATTCCCTTTCTCACTCCCCTCTTCCAGCTGTTCCTCTTAACCCAACTTCATCGCTCCATTCCCTGCTCCGCTCAGGCCCCTCCGCTTCCTCCATTTATCATTCCTTTCACAAACCTCCATTACCCCGGCCGAAATCTACAGTGGAAGAGCACTGGGAATCTGAATTTACCACGTCTTGGTCTACCTCCCTTTGGGATAAACTTTGGACTAAGCTCCGCAAATCCTCTAGAGCTGCTTCTCTCACACAAACACTTTTCTTCATTTATAATCGACTCCTCTACACACCTTTTCTTCTTCACAAGAGGTTCCCCTTGGTTCCGGATCTTTGCTGGTCCTGCTCCACCCCCAACGCCACACTCTTTCATATGCTTTTTCTATGTTCCCCCACACACATCTTCTGGACTCAAGTATGGGACCAAATCAATACTATATTTCAAACTTCTATCCCTTTCTCTCTTACTGATATCTTCCTTGGCTCACTTTCCTCTTCCTGGGCTGCTGTTGATTCAAATGTTCAAATTATAGACTTGTTACTAGCTGTTGCATTCCAACAGATCACTGTTAATTGGAAAAATTCAAATGCCATTACTTTTAAAGCTTGGTGGTTTAATGTATGTTATAATCATAGACTTGATACTGCATTTGTCTATCCACTCAATCTTGACCCGAAAAGACACGCCTTATGGCTTCCCATTACCCTTTACCTTGATGTTTGTGCCAAGCGCTCCTCTCATTTACCCCCTTTTCAACAAGAGGTTTCAAAACCTCCTTAGGTTACCTTTCGTTCCTTTATTCTCTTTAGAACTGGTTTTTTCCTCACATATTAATGTAATGACACCTTTGTTATTCTAATAAAATTTAACTTGAACTTAAAAAAGTTAAAAACTGGGGAGAGGATGTGGCCTTATGGCTAGAGCGGTTGATCTCGAAGTTGGGGAACCAGGTTCAAGTCTCAGCAGGGATGCTCAACATCCTGTGACTCTGGGCAAATTACTTAATCTCCCTGTGCCCAACAAAAATGAATGTGTCCTTGTGTAACGCAACTGGTGCTCATGTAAAGCGCTCTGATACCTTCGGGTCAAGTTTGCTCTATATAAAACTACCCCCCCCCAAAAAAAACTGGCCTGATATTTAAATGTCGGCCACTTTTTAGGTAGAGCCTGGAAAGTGCATGCGTTGCTCTGCGAGGCATGCTGTATCTAGAATACGGTATCCTAGCTACAGTGGTTCAGGGAAGAAAATATAAAAAGATTAAATGTAACCACATACAAAATTAAGGTGCAAGTAAATGTACACATAGACAAAATGTTTTTTCAAAGCAACATTGTGTTAAAATGATTGATTGCAAAACACAAACAAGCATTGGCATAGCCAATAGGTCTCGCCTTTGGGACCTTATAAGTGTTTAGCCACGCAACAGTTGATGTTGTTACACCAAGGATATTGTGCTGCATAACTAAATACTTAAAAGGTCCCTAAAGCGAGACCTATTGGCTATGCCAATGCTTGTTTTTAATATTGTATGTGCTTTTATGATCATTATCTTGGCCGAATCAAGAATTCTTTTAATTGAATGGGGGGGGGATATCAGTGCGTAGCTATGTTTGTGTGTATGTGTGTCTGGGTGCGCAATGTGTGTACTTTCTCTAACTAGAAAAATTAAGCTGTGGTCCCTGAAGACACTCTCCCCACCTTGGCCCAAACAACTGCCACATAGAGATATCCCTCTCGCTCTGATAAGCAAAATTAAATACCAGGGCTCGTGAGTTTGCCTGTCTTTGTCAGATTATGTTATGACACGCATGTCTGTTCGTTTTGCCTACAGGCACCGGAAAAATTGGGAAGCCAACTAAGGAATCCACAGTAAACAATAGTGACAAACGAACAGTATCAATTTGAAAACTTTGGGATGGGGTAACAGAGATCGATAAAAATATGGTGTTCCAATTTTCCAAGTTTGTGGAGCAGCGAGTGGGCGCTTCAGAAGGGTTCACACACTGACTGTGTGTAGGCCCCGGAGGGACCATTCACAAGGTGGAACCATTCACAGGCCTGTTTATCTAACCCTTGGAATTTTACTGCCTGAGATGAAAGAACCCGTTTGCTCTTTCATAAGGGAGGCAGCAGCGGCCATATGCGAGGCGCTAGCGCTGTGGGGAGGGTGTTACACATGTAGCACTGACCGTGAGATGTGACGCTGCTCTGTCACAGGTGCGAGCGATTTATGGACCCCTTAGTAAGTGGTCCTGGCTCTGCGGGGGACTCTGAACAATTCCCAGCAAAAATGAAAGCACCCCAGATGTCTAGGATGTTTATCCTCACCCCAGTTTACTGTAGCAAAAGCGAACAAACATTGGCCACAAACATTTACATTGCTACCCATGTTACACTTTCATTATCAGTACTCCATCATATCCTCAAATATTTTAAAGTGGAACAAGGAGTATCAATAACAATGATTCTTCAGATGCAGCTCAGAGAGAATTATGACACACTTTTGAAAATCCTTTTGAGGAAAGAGAATACTAAGCAGAATGAATGGAATTAGACAATGCTTCCTAAAAGCTTATCTCAGGGTCTATAGCTCAATAAAAATAGACGCACGCACACTTACTGGGACATTTTAATCACCAACTTCGCAGCCCTACGGCCGAGAGAAATGTGGTGATGTGACACGGTGTAATAACCGAGAAAGCAGGATGTACTAGCACTTGTATGCCAGGAGAAACAAAGTTGGGACTGCTGGGGTATCGAGTCATAAGAGGGTGGGGGCAGAGAAGGAAGAGAAAGCCAGGGAGGTGGAGAGTGAGGTAAACAACTGTTGGCGCGGCCCTGTAAGTGACGGCGCGCGCGCACACAACATCGAAAGTGAAAGCAGGCTGGCGAGTGGCAAATAGCAGCGGTGCACATCGCACGTGCTTGTGCACGTGCTAGCAAGCTGGTGGTCAGCCTGGGTAGCATTTTAAAAAGCCCCTTACTAAAATTCTCGCAAGCGCAAAGCTAGCGAAACCTAAAAAGATCACATATAGTACAAACATATAACATGGTACTCATGGGGTTATACATAATCAACATATAAAAACAAAAAATAAAGTGTTTACAAACAGACATAATGGCAGAGGAATGGTAAACAATTGTCCACTGAATTACAGGGCAAAAAATACAGTGACTGTGCTTTCTTTATTTGCCAAAGGGATCGTTTGTTTGTTTCAACCTTATCACTCAAAGGTCATCATCAGGACACAAGACAATCTTTTTAAAGCGACCACCAAAAAATTTAATATAAGTGAATTAATTACATCGAGAGGACCGATGGCTCAGCCAAAGATATAATCTTTCCAAATAATAAGGAATCTGAGTTTAGGCGGAAAAACACATGTAGCAGTTCGCAATATTCATTGTCAGGATTGGTTAATTCACTTATATGATATTCTTTAAAAAGGCATGTAAAGGGGAAGGATCAGGGCTAAAATATATTATTCCATAGCACTGGCACCAGCCTGCATGTAAAGCAATGTCCTGGGGTAGTCGCAGCTGGGGCCTAGTTGTGCATAGCTGCCAAGGTTTCAGATTGCTATGTGTGACATTTTCATAATTTTTGTGTAATTATGAGTGACATTTTAACGACTATGAGTGACACTTTCTCGCAAGCAAAAGCAAGCAATGAAGACCAGGGAAACATTTAATTATCAGAAATTACACCCATTTGAGCAACAGGAAACTCTTAAGAGGATTTAAAATTGCTGTATAGCACCAGAAATGAAAGTGGCCTTGTAACCTGATTAGACAGTAGTCACTGACAGTCCGCATGGGACAAGCATCAGGCGAGTGAGGCTGAAGCTTACATAGGTTACAACCAGCTAGAGCAAGACTAAACAATGTGCACAAGGAAGAGTATACAAGACGGTTTTATTCGTCCAATTAGTAATCTACAGCCCTAAAATACCTAAAGCAATAGGTACTCGCAAAATGTAACTTGCACCTACCTCTGGAACGACAGAAGAAGAGCCCATGGGTGTGGACTGAGGGGCAGGGTTTTAAAACACAAACTTCACAATACCACATGAAGAAAAAAATATATAAACATACGTCAACTGTCATCGTAATTCCGGGTAAGACAGTTGAGTTCAAGTGGAAATGCACAGTAACATAGATACCATGTTGGAATAAAAAAGTTTTCAGTTTTGTTATGTTAAAATGAACGTAAACCAAATGTTGGATGAAACACTTCCCATAATAGAATCAGCACTTAAATGATTTAAATGTTGCAGTTATTCTTGGAAGTAGTGTTCAGGGATGGCAAAGCATGAATGCACATACTTAGAAAACTTTGGGTTCCTTTCTCACTTTATATAGTTTCTAATGCTACTGTTAAACCAGAACCACCCCCAAGAGTCTGACATCTCAAGCCGTGCTTTCAGGTGTGCATAATAATCTCCTTTGATTGGACTCTTTAGCAAAGCAGTGCAGAGAACAGCACAAATATTTGTGTGTTGGTTCACACTAGTAATGCGTGAATTGTGTTTAATTTCATGTTAACAATTTTCTGCTTCCTGGTCAAAATTACAAGTTAGTAAAAGCACCCGATAGTAACGTGTTTAGTTGGTGCTGTTGGCTGAAATGAAAACGTTGGCGGCAGACAGCAGCATGCAACCCGGGCATGTTGGGCAAGGCAGCCTCAGGCTCTGTGAGGCACTGGCAGCACACACTTGGTCGTGGCCTACAGGCAGCCTCGAGCCAGCAGCCATGCCCAGGGCAGAAGTTCAGCAACACTGCAGGCGGCCGATAACGCGCTGCCGCTTACACTAAAAACACATATTATAGGTAAGATCAGCTGCCGCTTAAACAAAAAAAGCAGGTAGGTAACACAGTGTTTATCTGATTTACTTCAGATTCCGAGTCCCGCCTGCTTCCTCAGACTCCAGTCCTGGCCTGCACAGTCATTCCCTCTCACTTCACGGGGGGAGTGGAGGGGATGGTCATGATCAGGATTTCGATTTTTAATTCACTGCAGCCAGGCGGCAGTTTGAGCAGCGCTGCCATGATTTTGCCACAACCAGGAAGGAACACCAGCTCCGGCAGCAGTACCAGAATGTGATGTCGCTGCGGGCTGGGCATGATTAAAACATAGCTAAGCAGCAAAGCTGCACAACTGAGTGCTCAGGGCTCCACAGCCTTCATGGTCTATGGTTCAGGATCGGGAGGATCACAGGTGGCAGGGCTCACATGTTTTAAATAATCGCTGTGGTGCGAGCAGTGCTGATTGCCACCACAACTTTGTCACAGTGCGGCTCAATGACCCCGATCGGCCCAGCGCCACGCACAAAAGGGTGGTATAATTTAAAGGCATATTCTTAATTTTATTAAAAACGAGCGCAGTGACAGATACCATTACCTCACTGAAGTTGGTATTAACATTTAGCACTAAGAAAACAAACGGCCGACACGTGGTGCAGCACTTCTCGCACTTCTCACAAATGAAAGAGTAAATGCTAAACTTGGTTTTTTTTTTACCACTTACGTTTCCTAAGGGAGAGGTTTCGTCCCGGATGTCCAGTGAGACCCGAGCGGGGCCGGCCCAGTCAGTGACAGACTGTCCTGGAGGCCGCTGCATCGTGGGTGACTGACTCCTTCCCTCAGCTGCGGCAACACTTACATTTGGGAGGGTGTAGCAGCTGAGAGCATACTGCGGCCCGGCTCGGGCCGATGCGAGATGCGAGATGCAGCAGGAAGCTGCGAGAACCATTGCTTGCGGGCGGGGCGGCGAACAAATTCAGCAACCAGCCGTCTCCCTCCTGGCCTCTACAAATTGATTTCCAGCTCCCCGCTCAGAAATCAGGATGTGACGACGGTCCCCCCGGCGCCGGCCGGCACCTAACCTGACTGGGCCCCGTGACGTCAGGCTGACAGCCAGAGTCGCACCCCGGGGAAATTGCGATTTTGAAGAATATTGTAGCACATGGAGTGTGACCCTGCTGAGTAGCCTTAGCTGCGAACGGAGCCCCAAGCTTGGGAGAGCTGCGTGGGCATGACGCGCTGCTGGCGCGCTGATTCCTGCCCCATTTATTAGTTTGCAGTGACATCTCTCAGACACTATGAATATGCGTGACAAATTATTTCAGTGCGGTAATGCGGATTACCACACTGAAATGCGTTAGTATCACACCTGATGCGTGATACTTGACAGGACTGCTTGTGCAGACACTGGCATCTACAGATGTAAACACAGGGAGGGAGGACCCGGCGGCATGCTGCTGCCTGCAGAATTCTCAGTAGCAGCAGCTTCCCACTTCCTCCTCCGTCCCTCTCTTCTGTCCTTCTCATACCTCCTCCTTCTCCCTAGTATCAAATGAGAGTGTTGGGTTGTACAGCTCCTGCACTGATATAGAACGAGAATGTAGGGTTGTACAGCTCAGGATTAGTCTGTCTCCTCAAACATGTATAGTTCTTGCTCTAGTTCATGTTCCACATCTATTCTATGTAGAACAGATGGAGTGCAAACATTTAAATTGAGTCAATCTGGATTTAGTGCTGTGTCTGCTTCTCTGGTACCATCGGTAATTTCACCAATGTAACCTCTCCAGACCAGTAGCGGCTGCTATCAAACGGGCATGGGGGGCGGGGGGAGGGTTGTTGCAGGAGGTGGAGGGAATTAAAAATACATTTTAAAAAACACTTACCTGGATGCAGCCGGCCACCGCCTCTCACCAGTCCTCTTGCTGGTTCTGTGGAAGCAGGAAGCACCCAGGCTCCCCAGAGCCAATCACAACGCTGCAATGCAGAGTTGTGATTGGTCTGAGTGCCTTGGTTCGGCGCTCAGACAGGGAATGGGACCAGGGCATGTTCTTCACTCAGGCTATAATGCAGCCTGGGTGGAGAACATGCAAAGTTCGCATGGCATTTTGACCAGCCGGAAATGCCCGGCCAAAATGTCATGCACATTAAGAAGTGCCAACCAGTCCTCCTCCAGCCTCTAATCAGCCCAGTCCTGCCCGCATCAATTGAGCCTATACGTTTAAATAAAATGATAATAACTTTAAGTTATTATCCTTTTATTTTGCCGTTTTTAATTGCTTACTCAGTGAGCAGTTGGGCGATGCTCCTAAACCTTAGGAGAGGAGCCGCTACTGCTCCAGACAGTGCTTAAAGCGTCTTCTTTGGTCCCGTCAATAACTCCGTCTTTCTATGTCCTCTAGTCAGTGCTGCTAGCTGCTTCTCTGGTCTAGTCAGTAATTCCTCCATTCTAAGTCCACTAGGCAGTGCTGCAGCTGCTTCCCTGGCCCCAGTGGTAAGTCATAATTCTTAGTCATCTAGACAGTGCTGCTAGCTGCTTCTCTGGTCCCAGTGGTCATTCCTCATTCTAAATCCTCTAGACAGTCTGCTAGCTGCTTCTCTGGCCCCATCAGTAACTACTCCATTCTAAGTTCTCTAGGCCGTGCTGCAGCTATGCCTCTGATCCCATTGGTAATTCCCCATTCTTAGCCCTCTAGGAAGTACTGCATCTGTGTCTCTGTTCCCAGTGATAATTCCTCATTCTTAGTCCTCTGGACAGTGCTGCTAGCTGCTTCTCTGGCCCCAGTGGTAATTCCTCATTCTTAGTTCTCTAGACAGTACTGCAGCTGCTTTTCTGGTTCCAGTGGTAATTCTCATTCTTAGTCTTTCAGGCAGTGCTGCTAGCTGCTTCTCTGATCCTGTCAGTAATTACTCATTGTCAGTCATCTAGGCAGTGCTGCTGGCTTGTTCTGTGGTTCCAGTAGTAATTCCTGATTGTAAGTCCTCTAGACAGTTCCTGCTAGCTGCTACTCTGGTCCCATCGGTATTTCCATGTTCTACGTCACTCAGGCAGTGCTGCAGCTGTGTAGCTGGTCACAGTGGCAATTCCTCATTCTTAGTCCTCTAACAGTGCTGCTAGCTGCTTCTCTGGTCCAGTTGGTAATTCCTCATTCTAACTCATTTAGGCAGTGCTGCTAGCTGCTTTTTTAGTCCCAGTGGGGGTTCCTCTTTCCAAGTCCTTTAGACAGTGATAATTCCTCATTTTAAGTCATCCAGACAGTTCTGCTGGCTGTTACTCTGGTCCAGTGGCGGCTGGTGACATTTGAAAGTGGTGTGGCTTAAAATGATTGTCGCATGCACTGTGGCGAGCGAGTGTAGCGAGTGAGCCCGAACAACCTATGAGAGGTTCGGGGGTTTCTCCCCCAAGAAAATTTTGGAGAAACAAAATGTAGACAAATGGTGCATTTTCAAGCAAATTTGAGGAAGCAGGAAGGTTAATAAAGCAATGTGATTAAATTATTTATAATTTAGGAAATTGCCAATTTTTATGAGCTATAAAAGACAATCTTTGCGTATGCTGATGTTATCATTTGCCCATATTACCTTTTGAACACAGTGATTGACTTTTAATGGTTTTAACTATGCAATAAATACATTATTTTATTGTGCTGTGCTGTGCATCAATATGATAACACTATTTCCTTAAATTAATTTTCTGTTTTCATGCAAGAAACGCCATTTAAAAAAAAAAGGTGCAGCAAATATGAATACATTTCAAGTAAAAATGCCTGCATGTAACAGCAAAGTCTTTCCATGTTATCGTTTCCTGAATTTCTCAGTAGGATAGCCATCCCAGGGTCCGAGGTAGGACTTCTAAGCATATTTACACTCTTTCGTCCCCTGAGGCTCCTTAGGTTGGTGCCCTTGGAATCCTTCTCACTCTTAGTCCACATGATATCCCCGTTCTCCCTTATGCCATGTAGGTCTTGTGGACTTTTACCTGGAGACTCTACGCTCGCCATAAGATTCCTGCCAGCTTGTTTACCCTCAGCTCTACTGGTGCTCTGCTCACACAAAGATCCAACGGACCCTGCTTAAACCCAACACTCCGTAGGTCCTGCTCACTCCCAATGTGCTCACTCTCAGATTAACAGCAAGAGCCCTGAGGGTCCTGGCAGAGCTTGATGGGAGACCCACTCCTTCTTGGTGCAATGCCACAGGAGGACCAAGAACCTACATGTGTTAGCGGAAATGGTACTCTTTTACTGAAAACCAGTGATTGGTTATGTGTCAAGGGGACCACCGGTCCTCCCTTGCCTGAGCAAACAGGGCTCTTTTTTTATATGTATGGTGAATTCCAAAGCAGCAAAGAGAGGGATTCTGGAGTTTGAGGAAGAGGCAATTGAGCCATGAGGAACCTTTAGCACCTGGTTCACTTAGACAACTCAAATATTAGAGTTGTAGAATGGCTTTGAGGATTGCCTCTCTGCAGAATCTCAACTAAATAATTTGGAAAATAATGATGGAGTGATAGTTGAGGAAGATCTGTGGTCTAGAGGGTAAAGTTGGTAACTTTGGCATATGGCGAACCAGGCTTGGGGCCCGATCTCGGCACAAATCCTGTGATGCTGACCAAATTCTTTAATTTACCTGTGCCTAAAATGAAAAAGAAAGTATGGTTCTGCTATATTGTGCTCGAAAGCACTTCTGCAAGGGGAAATAAAGATTAACGTAAGCCAGGGCAACAAAGGCTAATAAAGTGTCTGAATGGCAACTTAATAGGAACCTGTGCAACCGCAGCACACACACTGTCAGTGTTTAAATATACGTAAAGTACAATTTGGAAACAAGAATACCCAGTGACACTATTTTCTACGTGTTTCGGGTTTTTGTCATTTTATTATCACCGAACATGAAAAACTGTGAACAAAGGAAGGCATAGATTAAATATTTGAGGACAATACTTTCCAGAAACTGATTAATGACTTGCTTGCTGTGTAACATTTACTTTCAAGTAGGTCGCATTAACTGAGATCCCGTCACATAGCAATAACTTGCCCTTTAGTAAGAAAGTCACCAGACTGAAGTTCTCTTAATTCCTAACATGAGAGGATACGTTTTCAAGTTCAAAGCTGGCAGATCTATTTTAGTACACACTCGGAATTGAATATTTTGAAGCACAGAAGGGCTCATATAGACTAGCTCTTTCGCGTTCCCTAAACAGGCTGTCATGACAAGGTGCATTTCACCTCAAGTAATGTTTCAGGGTACAGATCATAACATACTCCTAGGGCCTTATTTATGAAAAGTGACGAATCTCTGCGAGAAAACAGCGATGCGTCACTTTTCATTGTGCCCTCCTTGCGACCCCAATGATGCGTCATATTTACAATATGACGCATCATTGCGCAAGGACTTACAGATACGTCAGTATTTCTGATGTATCTGTAAGCGCAAAAGTGACGCATTGCTAGAGTGTGTCACAAAAGTGGCGCAGCTCCAGCAATGCGTCCTTTCACATGGGGCAAGCCCCATGTGAAAGGGCCTGCGTCAGTCTTACGCCTGCTGTGAGGCAGGCGCAAGATTTTGACGCAACGGCGTCCTAGAAGTGACGCTGTGAAATCTCATAGATTTCACTGCGTCACTTCTACGACCTTTCTTGCGTCAATACGCCCCCCTTGCATACATTATACCTGGCGCAGGTGTGATGTGGCGCAGGGGTTTACAAAGTGACGCATCTACCTAGATGCGTCACTTTGTACATATGGCGCAACAAGGCGCATTTTTTACACCACTGGTGCGTCACAAAAAGTGACGCACCGGCGGCGTAAAAGTGACGCACAGCCTCATAAATGAGGCCCCCAGTGTTTAGTAATCAATATGTCTGACTTTTAGTGTCCAAGGCATGGCGTGATGCAAAATAATGTCCCCCTAAGACTGTGATGAGGGGCCCCTAAGTCTCCAATATTTCAAAGATATTTAATGGCCTTGAGCAGAATGGGGTGCTCCTTGCTCCTGGTCCAAGGCCATCCTTGCCCTTTGGTGGTGCACACAAATGAAGACAAGCCTGGCGTCCCTCTTACCCCTTTACCAACAATAGCCTGGCAAAGCATTGCTTACAGAGCTGGACTGTGAGTAAACAGCAGGTTAGAGAATGTTTATATAGGAGCAGTATTTTGCCACAGCAGCAAAACATGTGTCTGCAAAGAAACTGTGCAACGCTCCCTCGACATGAATGTTGGACTGACGAGTTCCCACATAATTAATTCATCCAGTGATAGCAGCTCACTGTCCTCCAACCTACCAGGGCGTTTCCGCGTGCACTTCAATCTCATGGAAAAATCAGACGAGGTGGCAATATGAAGGTCAAAGAAGAAATGTGACCTCGCCGTTTTAATAAATAGGTGACATGCTACTACAACAGGAAAGCAATACTAGTGAAGGGCTCTAGCAGAATGCAATAAATACCTGCAGGCGTGTAATATAAACTGTGTAATAAATAATGTTCAGGGATTGCTGCTGCCATGCAGTAAAAGGTGCCTCGCACTGGGCTGTGGTGGTGTGTAGTGAAGCTGAAAACAGAGATCCCGCAGCTACTGCTAACCAGATTACACTTCTGCTGACAGGGGATTTAAATTGGGCCAGCGGAGGGTTAGTGTACGAAAAGAGGGGACTGATTGTTAGGTAATTAGGATTATCACTGATAGCAGTCATCAGAATAAACAACAGCTGTACATAAGGTATGCTTTCGAGGCTAGGTCTTATGTAGCTGAAATGAAATATAAATCAAAAACGCTCCACATCGTCAACAGAGGCTCCCAAATTGTCAGGTATGAGAAGATTAACAAACCCTGGCTTTGTTGTTCATTGATAACCGGAAGTGGCCAGGGCGTTAATGTAATAGATTCGCCTGCCCTAATGGGCTTCGTGGATCTGCGCAATCAAATAAACTGTGGCGGTAAGAGTGGGTTAAAGCAACACACAACATTCAGCAAAGCATGCATTTCTGTGCAGACCTCAGGCTACTTTGACTTTTTATCAATTTTTTTTAGGTCTGACCTGACAACTTTAGCTGACTGCCTGGCTCTTGCAAATAATAATAATAGTACATACATACTGAAAGGGGCTTTAGGTCCATTCAAGGCTGGAGTGATGGGTGGGGGCCGTGGTGGCGCGTGTTTGCACAAGGGAAGGGGGTTAGCTTAGGAACCGGGACGGTAATTATAATTAAAATAAACGTACCTTCCCCCGGGTCACGCACTGCCACCTCAGCTCCTGCTGCTCCTGGCCGGGTCTCAACAGTGAAGTGAGAGAAAAGTTTTGCTGGTTGGCTCTGAATTAATGAAATTGGTGGGCGTTGGTCTTTGCATTTGAAAAATCGCAAGGCATGCAACAGGTGGGAGGGCATACTTAAGAATGCCAGTCTTTCTTGTACTTTTGGTGATATATAACCAAATGCGTGCGCTGGCCCTCTCTGGCCATTTGCCGCAGTGGCCGCGTGCATGAACAAGTCCCTGTGGCGTCGGGGCGTCGTGGGCGCGGAATGTACTCAATAGATTATTGCCAGCAAACGGGGAGGGATCCCTATGACAGAAGTAAGGTTGAGTTAACACAGGAAGAAATGTAATTTACAGGTAGGCTGTCCCCGGCCAACTTCATAGCACCTGATAAGGTTCCATTTCAGAAGGGATTGTCAACATTTCCACTTACAGGGCCCATTCTGTAACAACTGTGATAACAGCCCCCAGGTCTGTCGGGAGGAGCATGGGGAGAAGGACTCGGGATCTCTTGTTCATACCGATGTCCTCATAACTCAGGTAATTGACGAGGTCGGTCCCTTTAACATGCCAGGAAGTTCAGGAGGAGGAGTTAGAAGGCGTGGCGTCTGCGCTGTGGACCTTACCCGGTGACTCTGGCGGATTGAAGGGGGAGGAGCCCAACATAGCCTGGAGAACCGCGGAAGAGCTGAGAGACGTGGCGGGAAGGGAGAAGACGCCGGATGAGCAGCCCGCTGTGGATCACCCACCTGGCCGTGCACCGAAGGACGCCAAAATATCCCGGGAACGAGGAGAAAGCGTCCGCAGAGTGGCCCCGCAGCCAGGGTGACTGATGCTGGACGCTGGGGATCACGGTTCAATCCCTAGCTCCGGCGGCAGGGTTCTGCCCAGCACCATGCAACTCTGGGCAATAGCTCGCTTAATCTTCCCAACGGCCCCCAGCGCTGAGATACCCTTTCGGGGGTGATTTGTGCGCTATACAAGTACTGGATTTACATTTTACTTCGCGCTATGACCCGCCACTCTCCAGGAGGAGGGTGGCTGGAACAGGTACGTCAGCGTGTCCTGTGTTTCATTAAAACACCTGTAGGGAACGGGTAGCAGAGCGGGAGGCTACTTTCTTCGCTTTCTTTGGTTTCCACCCGTGTAACAGGAACGGTGAATCCCCTCACACTCCTTCTTCCCCTTCCCTCAGTTTGGTTCTCTGTTCCCATCCACTGACCCTTGGTTTCTTTTCTTTTGGGTGTTCCTTGTCTTCTGAGGCCAACCTGGAACTTTGTGCGGAGCATTGAAACTGGGACCGCCCTCCCTATTGTTCTGGAACCGGTGAAGCCAAGAAGGATATTCTTTAACCAGACTTTGTACTTGCATTGTTGGTTTTCCTTTTACTTTGGTGGACGGATCATTGGCAGCAAAAGCCTCTCATATTGACCTTACTGAGTGTGTTTGCTCCCTTAAGGGATACCCCCCACCCCCCGCCAGTACGACGTGATAGGGTCCTAATTGAAATTGGTTTCAAAAATTGATTTTCACTTTTCTCTGTCTGGGAAAACACTGAGCCTGACTTTGTGCTGCCGTAGAGAAGCCCGGGTCTCTCAATGGAACGGAAAACCACAGGCAGCCTCCCTCCCCTCCCCTAAGCCAATCACAACGCTACAATGGCAGCATTGTGATTGGTGTAGACAGCACCCAGCCGGGCGCCTGTAGGGAGGCCATTTTCTTTATGTAGGCTGCATGCCGCCTACACAGAGAAAAAGGGAGAGTGTGCATGACTGTTCAGGGCCCACAACAATGGGAAATCCACTCCCCCGCTGCCCTTAAGCAGGTCCACCCATCCGCCTGCCAACAATCACACACTTCTGCGTTCTCGCAGTGCGAGAAGCGAAACATAAAATGGTGCGAGAAAGCAGTGGGGGACGCCCCTCAGCCGTAACGGAGGAGCCGACCCTGCACTGGTCCCGTCTGTAATTCCACATTTTAAGTCCTCTAGGCAGTGCTGCAGCTGTGTATTTCGCCACAGCGATAATTTCTCATTCTAAGTCCTGATTCTCTGGCCCAGGTGGTGATTCCATCACAGGTGGAAGGCTCCTGTACAGCCCTGACATCGTGTGCAAGATGATCAATGCATGTTGTGTGTTGCACAACATATGTGTACTCACCAATGCCCCATGGATACAAGGGCCAGATGCACCAGATGATGATGATGAGGATGAGGCAGGTGGACCACACCCCACTGCAGCCGCAGCAGGAATAGCCTGTAGGAACACCATCATTGACAATTTCTTCACATGAGCACGTCACATTGTGAGAAAGCAGTGGGGGACGCCCCTCCGCCCTAACAGAGGAGCCGACCCTGCACTGGTGCCATCTGTAATTCCACATTTTAGGTCCTCTAGGCAGTGTTGCTGCTGTGTATCTCGCCACAGCGGTCATTTCTTATTGTAAGTCGTCTAGCAGTGCTGCTAGCTGATTCTCTGGTCCAGGTGGTGGATCCTCATTCTAAGTCTTCTAGGCAGTGCTGCAGCAGTTTCTCTGGTCCCAGTGATAATTCCTCATTCGTAGTCCTCTAGGCAGTGTTACAAGCTGCTTCTCATGTCTCATCTGTAGTTCTTCATTCTAAGTCCTCTAGACAGTGCTGCAGTTGCTTCTCTGGTCCCGTTGGTAATTCCCACATTTTAAGTCCTCTAAGCAGTTCTGCAGCTGCTTCTTTGGCCCTGTCAGTTATTTCTCATTCTAAGTCATCTAGACAGTGCTGCTAGCTGCTTCTCTGGTTCTGTTGTGAATTCGTCATTCTAAGCCCTCTAGACAGTGCTGCAGCTGTGTCTTTGGTCCCAGTGGTAATTCCTCATTCTTAGTCCTCTTGACAGTGCTGCTAGTTGCTTCTCTGGTCCAGTCAGTAACTTCCCCATTCTAAGTCCTCTAGACAGTGCTGCAGCTGCTTCTCTGGCCCCAGTGGTAATTCTTCATTCTAAGTCCTCTAGACAGTGCTGCAGCTGCGTCTCTGCTCCTATTGGTGATGCCTCATTCCTAGTCCTCTAAAGAGTGCTGCTAGTTTCTTCTCTGGTCCCTTCAGTAGCTCCCCCATTCTAAGTCCTCAAGGCAGTGCTGCAGCTGCGTCTCTGGTCTCAGTGGTAAATCCTCATTCTTAGTTCTCTATGCATTGTTCCTAGCTACTTCTCTGGCCCCGTCAGTAACACTTCCATTCTAAGTCCACTAAGCAGTGCTGCAGCTGTGTTTCTCTTTTCCCAGTAGAAATTCCTCATTCTTAGTTCTCTAAACTGAGCTGCTAGCTGTTTCTCTGGTCCTGTCATTAACTACCCCATTCTAAGTCCTCTAGACAGTGCTGCGGCTGTGTCTCTGTTCCCAGTGGTAATTCCTCTTTGTTAGTCCTAGAAAGTGCTGCAGCTGCTTCTCTGGTCCGGTCGGTAACTCCTCCTGCGTCTCTGTTCATACATCCACTACACTCCAAACCAAATCACATAGGTAAACGCATTGTCATTCACAATGCTAATGGCTATAACTCTCACAAATGTGAGACCTATTGCATTGCAAATGCTTGTTTAGCTACCGGGTTCACTAATAGGGGGGACTTTTATTTCTGTGCCAGGATTTATTTTTGCCCCAGTCTGACCCTGCTCTCATTCTGCTCTCCTCCATTTCCCGAAAGCTTCATATTACTTCAATCTGGAATTCATTAAAACACTTTGTAACCCCTGACAACCATAGAACTATGGTACTACTTAGTATTTGCGTTTACTTAGTTCAGCACTTGCTGCTATCCACATGTGCTTAATCGTGGGACTTTGTGGAACAGAATGCTCTTCTCCGGTGACATTTTCTAGAGTATATTTCGTTAAGGCGTATTCACCTGGACTGTTCCCCTATATCTGCCACAGGGTGAATTAGTGATAAGAAATGCCATGAGCAACCACATTCAGACTTTACTTTTCACATTTTCCTTAGCAATATTGTAGTGGATGTTTCTCTATTTTTGAATGCTCACTCCTGATGGGTCCTTTGCATGTGAACTTATTACTTCCCTCTTGATTTGTCTGGTGTCAGTTGATTTGAATCCGTTCCTGTGTTGGCTGCTGCACAGTCCCTGCCTCAAATAAAGTCATCCTTAACAACTTACCTCGATTGCGGTGACTTCCTTACTGCAATTGTGATGGCAACAAGCGGCAGCTCGTCTGCAGAACACACAAAAACTGATTCGGCGTGTTGAGATCCTTAGAATAGTAAATGATGGCAACTACAATCAATAATAAGATGATTGATTGATTGATTGAATAGAGATTTATAAAGCGCTACTTTGCCCGAAGGCGTCAAGGCGCAAATGATGGAAAAAAGCCAGGTACAAATATAAAGATACAGGGTATGGAGGCCTAGGAGTAGGCTTCAGTAAAGAGCAGAGTTTTAAGACCCTTTCGGAAGAGCAGAAGAGATTCCTGGCCCCTGAGTTCCAAAGGGAGCTCGTTCCAGAGTCTACGGGCTAGAGAGGAGAAGGCCTTACCTCCCCATCTCGATTTAGCGACTCGGGGGACGGTCAACAGATTCTGACCGGCAGAGCGCAAGGCTCTGCCGGGGACATAGGTCGACACTAGGGTCCTGATGCCCTCAGCACCAGCACCATGAAGAGCCTTGTGAGTGATGGTCAAAATTTTAATTTAAGGAAGTTCGAGGCCATCCAGCCTGCCACTGCTTCCATACAATTTCGAAAGTTTAGGGCCGTGGTCTCGACAGATTGGGACAGGGAGACCATGATCTGGGTGTCATCGGCGTACGAGAGTACTTCCAGTCCAAAAGTTCTAACAAGCCTAGCAAGAGGGGCCACATAAACGTTGAAGAGTGTGGGACTCAAAGCGGAGCCCTGCGGGACCCCACATTGCAGAGGCATGGCATTGGAAAGGAAGTCACCCAGTTTGACCCTTTGCTCCCGATAGTTAAGGAAGGAAGTGAGGAGGCTCATAACGAGACCCTTCACCCCCGTCTCACTGAGGCGGGACGCCAGAATGGCAGGGGACAGGGTGTCGAATGCTGCTGTAAGGTCGAGTAGGATCAGAAGAGTAGTCTGACCACTATCGACCTTAGAGCGGATGTTGTTGGCCACCACTGTAAGGGCTGACTCAGTGCTATGCGCCTTTCGGAAGCCATGCTGAGAAGGATCAAGCAGGCAGGTCTTATCCAGAAAGGCGCTAAGATGGAAATTCAGATGAGCCTCCAACATCTTAGCTGGAGCGGGAAGAAGGGAGATGGGACGAAAGTTCTTCAAAATCCCAGGATCCAAGGAGGCCTTTTTTAGGAGAGGCTTAACGATGGCAGTCTTCCAGGAGGCTGGGAACTCAACACTGGAGATGGCTCTATTCATAACTTCCAGCATGATGGTGGTGATTGTACAGAAACACAAGTTTGGGAAAATTGCACTGAAGTGGTAACGTGGGCAGTAATGTTATTTGAGCCTGCTGTACCACTTAAATTAATTAATAGACCTCTAAATACCTCTAAATACCATTGAAATACCTTAAATTTCAAGGCCAGGAAGGGAGGTGGCCTACAGACATATCATATTTTGAAAATGTATGGAAAAAAATTAATATCCCTCCACTGCATGGTAAACGTTCCGATTATGATGGTACGGTTGTGATGACTTTTGCCTTTAGATAATTATCTAAATTTTCTTTACATGAATGACAAAAGGTCTCTACAACAATATGCTCTGACTGTTCAGTAACTCATGGCCAACTCAACTCTTTTTTTCTTTACTATTTTTATTAAGCAACTCCAAATATTGTCCAAAAGATAATAGAGATATTTAAATACATCCACAATTATTAATATAGAAAGGACATATATAATTCATAATATTAGTTTAAGAAGATAATACCTTGCATTAGAACATAAAATATCATATAACATGAGGCCTAAGATCTATATATAAGAGAAGAGCCAGAATAAAAAAGAAACAGTTCATCTTTAAGCATGTCTTATATCGCTACTCCAGGCGGCAATTGGCAGCCACATTTTACAGCCATGTATTCTAGAATTTTCCCTCTAGCTGCATCAATGGCTTTTTCTTGATTATAGATTCCCAGAAAACGAGTTAACCACATTTGAAAATTCGGGGGATCCACCTCCTTCCAACGAGCTGCCAATATTATTCTATAAACCGCCGTGCCCAAAAAAACATGTTTCCTCTTCCCTGCTATGTCTAAGAGTACTATCATAGCCAAGTATATAGAGTGTAGGTGATTCCGCTACTTTATGGCCAAACACTTCCTCCCAAAATTTGGATACCATTTTTTTAAATGATGCTAATTTACCACATTCATAGAACATATGTACCAGATTTGCAGGGCCTATTCCACATCTCGGGCATTCATCATTTACTCTTTTTCCCCAAGTGCATAACTTGGCTGGTGTATAATATAAATTGTAAATAGTTTTATATAGTTGTGCTTTTAAATTAGATGATAGGAATAGCTTGGATGTTAACAACAGAGACATATCAATATCTACATTGGGATTAATAAGTTTACCCGCCCACGATGTCTCGATATGTTCCAGAGTGTCCTTTTGTTTCTCCATTAACATATCATATATAGTGCCTATCCTAGTTGAACGTTTCCCTATATGCTCAAGAAAAGGAATGCTCTCAAGTGTGATTCTTGGAATTTTTAAGTTGAGAATAGTGTTAACTTAGATGAACTTAAAAAAATCGGTACTAAGAATAGCAAAGTTTGTTTGAAGGTTCAAAAACCTAGGGGGTCATTAGGATGACGGGCGGACTTAGTCCGCCCGCCATCCAATCGGACCGCCCGCCATCCAATCATATAATGGGACCGCCCGCCATAAGGGAGGGGGTTCCGTGGGCGGTATTAGGATGCGCCCACCACAGTGGCGGGCGCATCCTGCATTTTTAACATTGTGGCGGGCGATGCTCTCGGCACCGCCCGCCACAATGCTAAAAATGCATGTATGCATTTGCATACTCAAAGTGGCAGGCACCGCGCGCCGATTGCCGCATTGCGCATGCAAATGCAGGGGGGTACCCCCCATGTGCACCCCCCACCTCGCCTTCACCATGGGGGCCCGCAGGGGGCCCTCGAAGTGAAGACCGCCTGCCTTTCTGTGGCGGCATTGCCACCACGGAAAGGCATCTGTTTTGCCCCATGCTAATATCTTGGCAATCCCCAATTTTTCCCATTTTTTGGCGATGTCATCGTTAGTTTGTATTGACAATACAGAGGAGTGCATAGCGGGGTGTATTTGTTAAATTTTGGGATTGCAAGATGTCTGGAGGACTTCTTCCATATTTTCCAGGCACTATTGATGATCTTACATTTAAATTTCTTGTAGTAAGACGGGTCTAATTGTCTTAACAAAATACCTTTTGCTTTATTCCCAATTGCTAATTCATATATTGATGGTATCTCATTATTCTGTGTAATTTCGGTCGATGATTTCAAATTAAATAACAGTGTCATTTGCTGAAGAAGAGCGGCCCAAATGTATAACATTATATTAGCAATCGCCAAACCGCCTCTATATTGAGGTAGAGATAGATAAGTCATAGCCCTCCTAATTTTTCCATATTGCCAAATGAATTTGGACATTTGTGATTCTATAGATTTAATGATATCATCTTCCACTATTAGGAGAATAGCTAGGAATAGATATAATAGCCTGGGAAGAATATTCATTTTTAAAAAGTCCCCCCTGCCAATAATTGACAGTTGAAGACTATTAACCCTAGTAAGATCTTTCTTTATAGCCTTCATTAGGGGTTCGTAGTTAAGCTTGTTGATAATTTCTACCCTAGGAGATATATATATTCCAAGATAAATAGCATTATCTACTTTCTTTGGATCCTCATACTCAACATTATCAGTACATATAACGACTGTTTTATCTCGATTAAGTGAATACCCAGAATAATGACCAAAGGCCTGAGTAATACATTCATTTTCTACAATTGCCGCAACAGGGTTAGGTGTTACTACCGCCACGTCATCGGCATAGGCCAGTATCTTAGTTTCATGTATGCCAACAATAATAGGTTCTATTGCCCGAGATGTTATTAATTTTAGAATCAGGGGGTTGATTTACATGGCAAACAGCATCGGGGAGCATGGGCTTCCCTGCCTTGTACCTCTTAATATATTAATTGACCTAAATGCTATGCCCATCACTTGAAGTTTGGCCCTTGGTTCTTGGTACATTGCTTTGATTGAATTAGCAAAGCAGGGTCCAAAGTTATTCAGTTCAAGCACCTCCCATAAAATTTCCAAGAAACTCGGTCAAAAGCGTTCTCGGCATCGAGGACGATCATCGACATCTGGCCCCCCATCACACTCATGATGTCAAACAGAGAGATGACCCTGCGGGTGTGTTCCGTAGTACCCTTACCTGGAATAAACCGATGCTGCCAGGGGAGACCAGATGTTCGATAACCCTCCCGAGCCGATTGGCCAAAATCTTTGCGTAGAGCTTCGAATCAGAGTTGATTAATGAAATTGGGTAGTACGAGGATGGAAGTTCTGGAGGCTTTCCCTTTTTAGGGACGATGATTATATTAGTTTCCTTCAATGACTCGGGTGGGGTACCGCTCCATTGTATCCCTATAAATAGGTCTAATAGGTAAAGTATTATTTGTTCTCCGAGGATTTTATATAATTCTAGTGGAAGTTTGTCTGGGCCTGCGGCTTTCCCTGAGGCCAGGCCGGACAGGGCCAATTGTAGCTCAGTGACTGTAATTTCTTTTTCCAGATCTTCTCTAGTGATGTCATCAATGGTCCTATTCGACCCAGTCTCAGTTAACCATGCCCTTAGAACCACTTTAATTTCATTCGGATCAGTCATATCATCATATAGCTTTTGATAGTATTGCCGAAAAACTTTCACAATATCCCCCGGTATTGTATGCTCCTGACCCTCAAATTCAATAGCAGTAATCATATTATAGAACAGTTGTTGGCAAGTGCGTAAAGCCAACTGTTTTCCCACCCTCTCCCCGTTTTCATAAATTTTATTCTGATTTGACTGAAAGGTCTCTGCTGCTCTCTGGGTAAGCCCGCTATTAAGCTCTGTTTTAAGAACTAACATTTTGCGCAAAGTTGTTCCACCATCTTCACCCCGCATTATTAGGGTGGTATGCTCTTTTTCTGCTTTAGCCAATTCACGCATCCGTTGGTATTTGGCCTTGTCTTGTTCTTTCTTACGTTTGGCCACAAAGCTAATTGTCTCTCCCCTAAGGGCGGCCTTAAAGCAATCCCATACTACCCCCCTAGATGCGCTGTATCGATTCCAATCAAAGAATCCCTGGGTCCAGGCAGTTATGTATTTTATATATTCTCTGTTAGCCAAATGTTTTCTATCAAATGACCAATTAGAGCGAGGCCTGTTGAAATTGGCTATATTGATTGTGAGGATCAATGAGTTATGGTCTGAGATTGTCTTTGGGCACTTAACAATTTCTGCTTGAGTAGAGTAATCTCTAGTTGTCAATATATAATCGATCCTCACATACTTATTGTGGGGATACAAAAAATATGTGTACCCGGGTCCGATTGGTGTTTATAATCCCAAATATCTATTAGATCATAACTACCCCTAAGTTGATTAATAGCTCTAAATACTTTCGTTTTGCGGCCTGTGTATGTATCTTGTTTCTGCCTATTCCCTGTAGACCCAAGGGAAACATTAAAATCCCCACAGAGTATTAATGTTTTAGGCCAAGCGGCCAGTTCTAATTCCAACTCTTCAAATATATGTGGGTCGTCCTGATTAGAGCCATACACTGAGCAGATAGTAATACCCAGCTTTAGTTCTATGATAGCCCACCTTCCAAGAGTATCAACCGCCTTGCGTGCAGCTTGTCCAAGGAAAGATTTGGCTAAGATGGCTACCCCACTGGTTTTGGATGTTTGTGTTGTAGACGCGAGCAGATTATACCTCCAAACCCTTAATAAATCCCTTTCGTCCCCTGACAGGTGAGTCTATTGGAGGCAGAATACATCATAGGAGCTTTGTCTAATTATTTCATATAAACGGGCCCTCTTACCCCTATCATTAAGTCCTGCCACATTCCAGGAGCATAATTTCAGTCTCCCCATTGTGTTTTTTTTTTTTAATTGACGCTTATATGATATATGCTCTTCTCATCTTAACAGTTGACTCTAAAATTTCACTCTTTTGCATGTTTTCCAACCAATCTATTCTTGTACATTTGAAGTTTCTTTTTTTTTTAATGCTTTTTTCCCCTGCCTTCCCACCACCACCCCCTCCTCCCCCCCTCCAGGCCTGCCCCCCCACCTCCCGCCCCAACACCCAAAGTGAGGAATGGTCAACCCAACTCTTGTGGAAAAGGGAGTTCACACTCACAGTGGTGCGGAAATTACTTACACATTCTGCAAATTTTCCACGCACGCATTTTTCAAGATAAAATCTGTTGTCATTTTTGCTGAGAAAAATACAGAATTCTAAGTTTTGCGGCATGGAACATAGAAAATAAGTAGTATTTATTACATCATCTGACCTGTGGAACTCTGATTGGGTGGATAATATTTTTCAAGGTCAAATCAAATTCTTGCGGTACTACATAAAGGTAATATCACTTGAATGAGGCCAAGGTTCATCAATGTGCTATTGGTCTCCTTGCAGTGCCCTTACTGAGAAGAGATGCAGTTGCAACAATATTCTCTTACTCAAAAGGAGAAATGGCCATGTTTGATATATTTTGGAGACTGTAGCAGTGAGAAAATGATGCGCCTTACCAGAAGAATTTTGTGTGTGGACCCTGAAACTTTCATATCTCACAGATATTGATAAACCCTGGGCTCAATTGGGGGTCCACTGAAGGGTTCCAACTCACAGTGCTCGCTCCCAGATGGCAACAGGTGAAACATTTGGGCTTCGGTGTGCCCGGCAGTGACGTTGATGAATTGAATTGTAATGCAGAGGGGGACATTTACAATAAAATTTCAAAGCATTGAGTTACTCCAAAATTGATAACGCCATGCTCTGACATTTTTTAAACGGAGGGATGCGCTGTATTTACATAAAATACAGTGCACCCCTGTGTTTCCCCTAGTGCTGGTGCTTAAAAAGCTGCCTTGTGACCGCGCAGGTACCCATGCCCCATGTTGCAAGGGTGCCTGTGCTGCAGGGGCGATTGTTTTTGCGCAGGACGGGACACCTTCCTGCACATAAACAAACTTTAAAGGTTATTTGCTGTTTTTAATCTACAACACACTTAGAAGGAGCTAAATAGGAGGACAACTTAATAATTTCTCCTCGTATAGCCCTCCTAAGACCAGGTTTTACCTGGTCTTGGCTTTTGGCGCTGCCCCATCCTTGTAAATATGGGACAGCATCAAAAAGCAATGGTTGTTGCGGCGGAACGCCGACTGCAACACCCATTGCTTGTCCCTTTCATGCTAAGTGAAGCATGAAAAGGATCCTTATTTACAATGCGGCATTAAGCCATGTTGAGTGGCTTAAGGCCGCTTTGTAAATAAGGGGAAAGTGATATCGCCACCAGACCATCACTAAAAGTGGGGGTCTGGTGGCAATATCCCCTTGTAAATATGCCCTGGAATGTTCTTCTTTGTGAAGCAAAAGTTACACTGGATAGTCAAGCCTTGACTCATGTTTTTGCAGCTTAACAACGTGCCCATGAAAATACCCTATAAAAAGGTCCCTATCCCGTGAGCCTTACAGTTGAGCATTTACATAGCATCTTTCAGAGTGAAAAGATAACAGCAATATTCATTATTGAACGTAGCAAGGGAGGACTGTAATTTAGCATTCATTAACCTCGTTCTACACGCTGGGGTCCGGCAGGCATTACCAGGGACAGTGCGGGGCTTTCATCGCGCAGAGGTAATTTGCATCCAGGTCAGTGGTGTCCCGAAATATGCTTTTCTGTCAAAGTGATCCTGCTGCTGACCTCTGACGTTACTTCCGCACATTCTGCCTACCACTCAGCACTCAAACGATAACCTCTTCACAGGGAATGAACCACAAATTGGACGGTTAAGGCCTAACATCTGCAACCTTCAGCAGGTGCTCATAAAAACACAGGCTTATCAGGTTTGTCACATGCATTAAATAAAAGTCTTCTGCGTTGTGTTTAATAGGACAAGATAAAATGAGACGCTTTTATAGAAAAGATGTGCTCAGTTCAGAATTATAGAAGCATAGAAATTGTCAAAGATAGGTACCGCTGTACAATCTCCACATTGCTATGATTTTTGACAGCCTGTGTGAAAATGTTTTTTCCGGTTGCGTTTTAGCTATGAGTACATTTAGTGGACCAAAAAAGTAATGGCGTCTAAGTGGTGGGGTCATTATCTTTGAAGCTGAACTATTTTTAAACTCTGGAAACATCAATCAATTATTTTGTACATTGACAAAAAGCAATTCACTGGGGAGACCACTCACGTTTACACATTATTTTTACAGTTTTTACATAGCGCGAAGTTGAGCAAATTGCATTAGACTGCTTTACATTAGCATTGCATTAATTAGTCACAGGGGCATTTAATGATTTACCCAGAATCACAGAATTTTCAGCCAAGGCCGGGGTTCGACCCTACTTCCCCAATTCCAAGGTTGGCAGCCCTGTTTATTAAGTGCAATTCATCCCCTTCACCTCCCCAATGGAAAATTTTAGAACATTTGTAAAATATCACAATATATTAAAGACATGGGTAGCAATAAGTGATTGATTTATGTAGGACTAACAACCAGGTAGTATTTGGTGTCCGTTATATCAAAGGCCGTTACTTGACATGCAAAGAATAGTTGCCTTCGTTAACTGAACTGATTTCTGTTTGTCGTAGGACTGTTCTTTCTTTACTCATGCAAACCAGTGGAAAAGTTCTTCTGCCTTCCTTTTTAAACATGTAAAATTTGCATAGGCCTAATTGGCACAGGTATTTACATAAAAGTCCATAATATATGATACTACATGTATCAAGGGTCATTACTCATTGTGTCACCCACTAAAGTTGCACTGCAAAACATGTCTTCAGGCCTGCCCTTGCAGCCTGCATTTGCAGTTTTAAACTGTCATTTTGACTTGTAAAAATAAACCGTTTGTCAGATCTAAATCTTCCTTTTTGGTACTTATAACGATCCTTAAGGTAGGCTCCTAATGCCCATAGTGCAGGATGTGTGGAATTTAAAAAGTAGGAGGAAATTTATATTTAATGTTTTGCATTTCCTAGCAGTGAAAGACTTCCAAAATAGTTTTTCCATGTAGCAAGACTGACTCTTCAATAAGGAAACACTACATTATATTATAATATCTTATAATGCTTAGTTTCAGTTTGGAAGCAGCTAGAGAAATGATTTAATAACTCATTTTAATGCAAATTTGAATTCCAACCCAAGAGTAAAGGTGGATTATATTTATTTGGAAAATTAAAATCACACATAATTTTCCTTCCTAAGCCAAATGTGCTTTCTGGCAGTGCCCAGTGCCACCTGACTTTTGAATGGCTTCTTTGTAGTGAGATGTGGATTGTGGCTTTTGTGTGGAGAGAAGTTTTTTATTCCCCCTTCCTGAGCTTCAAAGGGTACCTACCCTGTCACTGGCAGATGTAGCTCATTCCTAGGCCTTTCTTGTCTTTCTAGTTAGCTTGTCTTCAAATCCAGTGGGAGTGGGCTGCCCCAGAACTGGCTTAGAGCGAGCACAAGGGAGCGTTTGCCCATTGAATCAGGGGCAGCTCCTCCATTTGGGTGGAGGAGCGTCGCTCCACAAACCAAATGGCAGCCAAAAAAAAACCAGAGATAAAAAATATAATTGTAATAAATTTAATGTATTACCATTTAATTATTCAGCCGCCCAAACCTAGTGTCATTATGGGGTAGGTCCTGCTACCTGACAGAAGCAGCGAGGTGGGTGAGCTGCCTGGACAGATCAAAAGTGAGCATGTCCTTTTGGCTGACCATCTTGCTATGCCCAGCAAGACACGTGCACTTTGAAACCTCTAACCCAGCTGTTTTAAGACAGCTGGGTTAGATCAAGCCGATGCCTCCAGTGCCATCAGGAGCACCAACAGAAGCCACCCCCTTCCAATCCTGGCACTTCTCTTATGCTGGTTAAACGGCATGAGCGCTGCACCAGAATTGGATAGGGGAGTTATTAAGGGTCTCACGCTGGAGTCAGGGCAGGGCAGAAGAAAACAGGACCGGAGAGACGAGGACCATCATGCAGGTAAGTGCATTTTTATGTATTTTCTTTATTAACTTTGTATATGCAGTCATCCACCCATTTACCCTCCCCATCACTCTCTAGTGCTGCCAGCCATGACTGTATTCCACAGCAACATTTCTGGATGGTAAAGGGAGCTCTGACCTGAGAAAAAAGGGTTCAGCCATGTTAGTTTTAGGGAAAGAAGCGTACTGTGAGATAGCTGACATTACAATACACGGAAAGTGTTGCAAAAGTGTTTAGGGTCAACACTGGGAACCTTTACTGGATTGGTTAGGGAGTGGCCAGGATATTCCCTCACCCACAGGCTATATTAGAACATACATGTAGATACCTGAGTACCCTCCTCAGAACATCTTGTATTGTGCAAAATCTGAATGAAGACCCTGAAGGAAGACTGGACCTGCTTGCATTGAACCCAGGACCCCAGAAGTGTCTCTGAGGATCAGTTGGCTGGCCTCCTATTTGAGCTACAGACACAATACAAGCTTCAAGAAGCCTTTACTGAAACTGGCTAGCTGACCAGTTGCAACTGGATCTGCCCTGGACACTACTGCAGGCTGGTGTCAAAGGGGCCTCCCTGTAAAGTTTTCTGAAACGTGGGAATTTTTGGAAATGTTGAAACATTTTCCCAACTTTTTGCTCTGACAACTGACACAGTAATGGGACCAGCTGGCCAAGCTAATCTGATTATGGTGCATTGATACTGCGTGAAAGATTCTGGCTGCTCCCACTATGTTCTTCTCTGCAGCAGGATATCCGATCCAGCAGGACTTTGAAGAAAAGGTGTCCAGCCTTGTGAAGCCCATTTTGGCAAATGCCTGCAGCATTGCCCACTGGAAGAATACAAGCTCAGAAAAAGGTAGACATCTCAACTGGGAAAAGGCATGAAAAGTATTTGCCCAGTGTGGGACCTTCTCTGGGTATGAAATTCAAACTTCTCCTACATGGAGCTTCCCGTTAAAAGTTACCAGCTTCACTAAGACCTCATCCAGCAGATATCCAACTGTGTGGAACCCTCTTTGGCCACATCCTGCTACCTTGACTTACATTCCAGAAGGCTAAGTCTAGAAAATCTAGCAAACCTAAATGACTGCAGTTGGAACCAGATTTTGGTTGCTATTTTCATAACTCTAGTTCTACTTATTGTGTCCTTGTGGTATTATTGTATTAATTAAAATATTCTCTATTTTTCTAAATTGGTTTGGTGTTGGTAGGATTTTTTCTAGTGTGTTCACTTTATTAAATTTTTAGGACTGTATACATAAGTTATACATTGCCTCTTAGTTAAGCATTACCGATTTTGTGTCTAAGTGCGGGTTTATTTAGTGTATTTTGTCGTTCAACATAAGAAGGATTGTGATTATTATTTGGTGTGTGTATTCACCCCTTGTGAGGAAAGTGGTGTGTTATATGGTGTGGTTGTGTGACCTCATTGTGTCATACACTCATGACTTGGGTCCAGTCAGAGTTGTTTGCTTATTCTTCCTTGATCCCTTGGTAGCTGTGGCTTTAAGTGAACAACAGGGGGGGACGGAAATGGACAATATTTAAAGGGGTCCAGTGTACTTGTCCAGGAAGCAAACAAGAAAGAGTGTACACTGTTCCCCTGGGGTTTGACAGGTAATAAGGTCTCTCTCACGATAAGCTGAAAGTCAGCTAGAGGGTGTGGGGGGTGTGTGTGCCGGGTGGTCAGCAAGTTCCTTGACGGAACTAAGGAAGCCTCACACAACTGATGAACTGGATGACATGTCTCATTCAGCCTACTTGGGATGTTGTTTATATCATCGGCTTCCCGCTCCTGCGTCGGGCCGGCGCTGCAATGCCCGACGGGTAACAACGAGTGTCACTCTTTTGCAGAGGTCTTTTGTTCCTTTGCCGACATAAGTAGAAACTTGTGAGGCTTAAAAAGTGAGGTAGTGAGCAAAACGGTGGAAAATTTAAAAAAAGTTGGATAGTCCACAGGGAAGTCTTTATTCAGGTGGTTAGCCACTTTATTAAAAAGTGTAGGGAGGGGTACTGAGGACCAACGTAACTATTGGTGTGGCCTCATATCAACCCTCCATTTTGGTCAACATGTTTCATGCCCAGCGGGGCAATTCTTCAGGACCGAAAAAAGTGCTCATATAAACCTAATGTGCCCCATAGGGTGAGCTACAGGCTATTATTGATACAACCTGATAGGTATAGGTCTAAGGATGGCGAGGATCACTGCATCACCGTCAGACCTAAGGAAACAGTAGATATCACAGTTGCTACATTGTCGATAGTGATTATACTTTTGGCAGGCAATACTGTGACTTCACCCCAAAAGTCAAACACGCACCCAGTTAACCAGATTAAACTAGGTGTCTATGAAGGAGGGCAAATGGAGTGCAACGTGGTGAGGGGAGAGAGACCATTATTACGTGTAGCAGGACATGGCCCCGGGGTATTCAGGGCATGTGTGAGTGCTAATCGTAGCAAGGGTGGTCAGTTGTTTAACTAAACAATGGAGCCACTAGAAATAGGAATAAAAACAGTATCAGAACACAATCAGGAAGCCACTCAGCCACGCGGGGGGCGGCAGGCACACAGTGGTAAGGTTACAGTGTCAGTTAGTAAAACCTACCCTTAGGAGCCCATTGGCAAACTGCGCGGCTAGTTCCTGTGGGGACTGCGCTAGGGGTATATAGCCCTAAAGGGGGAAAAAAAGGAAGGAAGTCTTTAAACATCGAGTCATTGCTGGAGGCCATGATCACAGATCATGACTAACTCGTGTAGGAGGGGCAGCGGTCACCCCGCCTCGTCAGGCCATCAAGTGCCAGGGTGCTGTGGGTTAGCGGCGGTCCAGATAAAACTGCTCGCAAATACCAAAGAGGATGTTAGCCAAGGGATGTCTGGCAATGTTAGCAAATTGGGCAGGGAAGTTGACTATGCGGGCAGCTGAAAATTCAGCTGAAGTCTCAGCTTAGACAGTCTGGCGAGGCGGGGCGCCCTCCGTGGGTACTGGCCAGGGTGCCGTCATGATGGAGCGGCGGCCAGTCAATAGTAAAGGCTGCAGGCTTACCTTAGCGGCGTGAGATACTCGCCGGTATCACCTACCCCCACACCGTCGGCGTCTGATCAACGCGGAACCGCCGGTCAGGAGTGCAAAACACATCCGCCATTATGAATGCGGAGTGGGGGGGCGGGGGCCGGAAGAAAGGGGCGGGCTCGCGGTGACAGAGCGCCAGCAGGCGCGTGTCAGAGACCGCTACAGGGTGCTCATGGGGGATGTAGTCTTACTGACCTAAATGGTGGAAATTTTGGAAACACTTGATTGGGCGTGCAAAGGGGAGGGGTGGGGGAGGGCGAGAGCGGGCTGGCATAGCGGGGCTCTTCTGGTGCAACGTTACTGCGCTGACACGGGTACTCGAAATGGGGGCCCAATGGGGAAAACGCAAACAATGTAATTACTGACATTGTGCGTGAACTGACATCCTGTTCGATAGTCAGTGGGGGAGTTAAGCCGCCCGGGTGCGGGCCGCCTATGATGGAAGGGCAGCTGGCTCACTCAGACGCGCAATGGCCCAGTGTTTGGCATAGCAAGGCTGGAGAGGGCAAGGTGACCCCAGACTGGTGCCGCAAGGCTGAGTGGATAGGCAGATAACTCTTTGGTGGGGTGGGGTGCTCCCTGCCGTGCCCATGTGACTAGTAGACCTATGGATGCAATAGACAAAGTGATGGCCATGCTCATGTTAGGGAGGGCAGAGTTCTAGCAAACACTTGGATCAGGGATGCCTGTACATACGTTGGACTCGTGCAAAGCTTTGGTATGCCAGTGTACACAACAGAGGATGACCAGTCTCGGAGGCACAGGGAACAGAATCATCTTGCTAGTTGGTTCCACGGGATGGAATCGTTCAGGCCACAGGTATCCAATTGCAGACGGTGTACCCATCGTTGTTCTAGTCTGTACAGTGCTTGTTGGTTAATGGATGGATGACATTCCAACACTGTCCATTGAAGGTTGTCCGCCCTGTGTCCTGCTTCTTTGCAGTGATCATAGAGCCTGGTGTGCGTCTTCATACAGCGAATGTTGCTGTTATGCTCAATGATCCGCGTTTTCACAGTTCGCATAGTCATGCCTATGTATTTCAGCCCACATGGACAAATGAGCATGTATATACAGCGACTGCTGTTACAATTAGTGTGTCTGTTCATGTGCCAGGTGAACGTTGGCGTCAGCTTGATAACTTTGCTTTGTATGGTTTGGGGACAGATGATACAGCTGCCACACCTGTAGTGCCCGACCACTGGTGGCAGGTCCCATAAGGGGTTGTCATGGTGGGTGCCTGGCTTCTTGGGTCGAGTGTGGGTCAGGGTGTCCTTGAGGTTAGCAGTTCTTTTAAAAGCAAACCGTGGGCGGGGGATATCCAGGCCAGCGGAGTTCAGAGTGCCCCAATGGGAGTTGATTGTTTTCTTGATGAAGGTTGAGTTCCTGGTGTATGTTGTCACGCAGGTGATGACATCGCTGGTGGGCTTCGGGTTTGACTCCAGCAGGGCTTCTCTGTTATTATTACGTGCCCTTTTAAAGGATAAGTTCAACAATCTGGTTGGGTAGCCCTTGTCCTGGAGTTTGTGTTGGAGAAGAGATGATTCACGTACAAAATCAGTCAGTGATGTACAATTTCTTCGAATACAGAGAAATTGTCCGAACGGGAGATTGTCCCTCAAGGCTCGAGTGTGATGGCTCTGGTAAGGGAGGAGACTGTTCCTGTCGGTTTCTTTCCTATAGAGAGTGGTGGTAATCTCTGAAGGCTCCAGCCTGATGGTAAGATCCAGGAAGGGGAGGGAAATGGCGGAAATAGTACCCGTAAATTTGAGGTATGGGTTCTGCAGGTTAATCCAGGAACAGAATGCCTCACAGCTAGTCCTATCCCCTTTCCATAGGATCAAGATGTCGTCGATATAGCGACGCCAGAGGGAAAGCTGTTCGAGAAAGGGGTTGGTTGTAGCAGGATAGATGACCTGTTCCTCAAAGGAAGCCATGTAAAGGCACGCCAGGCTCGGCGCGAAGGTAGAACCCATGGAAGTCCCGCGGATTTGATGGTATAATTGTGATTCATACCTGAAGAAATTTTCCGTCAGGGCTATACTCGCAAGGGCCATAATGAAAGAGATAGGGGTGCAGGACGTCCACTCCTCAGATCTCAAGGCATTCTCTACTGCTTCCAAGGTGGCTTGCTGGGGGATGTTAGTGTAGAGTGCCTCTACGTCCAAGGTCACTATCAGGTCGACGTTCTCCCTCCCGTCCATGTCTTCAATAAGACGTAAAACATCTCTGGTGTCTTGGAGGAAGGAAGGGATTTTCTTCACTAGTGGCTGGAGGAATACGTCGCAAAATTGGGACAGTGGTTCCAAAAGGGATCCTATGCCTGACACGATAGGCCTTCCTGGTACCGGTATGACCCCCTTGTGTATTTTTGGGAGGGTATAGAAATAGGGTGTGACTGGTTCGGTGGTGATGAGGAAATCTGCTTCCTTTTTTGACAACCATTCATTGGTTTCCCCCTCTAGCACAAGGCTCATGATCGTGGTGGACAGGCGTTTGGTAGGATCTATTGTAAGGGGTCTGTAGTGGGTGCTGTTGGAAAGTTGCCGTCTACACTCCAGGTCATATGCATCATAGTCTTGAATGACTGTAGCGCCCCCCTTGTCAGCCTGTTTTATAACAATTGTGTCATCATTCCCCAGGGCCTGGCAGGCCTGCTTCTCCAAGCCGGTTAGGTTGTTGAATTGTTTACGTTGAGGTTTGTTCTTGAGAGTGTTGAGGACTGCTCTCTCGAAGGTTAGAATCTCAGGGGGAACCATCCCATCTGTGGGGGTAAAGGTGGAAGGTTTTCGTAGACCTGAATCAGAAGTGTCCGGTTCTGGTTTGTCTTGGAAGAAAGCTTTCAAGCGTATCTTTCTGAAGAGTTGTTTGAGCTCGATCATTTCTTGAAAAACGTCAGGGGTGGGAGTGGGGACAAAACCCAGTCCTTTTTCAAGGACTTGAATCTCAATGGGGGTCAGAACTTTCTTTGATAGGTTTACCGTCAAACTCTTCTGCCCCTGGTGGAGCTCCTGGTTTCCACCGATGTCTGGGGAGTTGGTTGGTCCTGCCACTGTACTCCTTTCTGTCCGCCTCGCTTTCGCCCTCTTCCTCTGCCCCAGCCTCTGCCTTGAAAAGGTGGAGGATTTGAGGGAAAAAATTGTGGCGGACCCTGTTGGTAAAAGGGGTATTGCCATGGGGGTGCCATGTGTGGAGGGCCATGAAAGACCGGTCCTTGATGGTAACCTGGTTGCCAGTTGGAGTGTTGTGGAGCCCGGTTGTTCCTGGAGTTGTATCCTCCACTGGAGTCACTACTAGTGGATCCTCGCCGACTGTTATCCGTGTTCTCATCAGAGGAGTAGGATGTCTTCTTATTCTTAAAGCCATCCTTCAAATAAGGATAGACTTTCTCCTTCTCGAACTTGGTAATGTCTTTCTGTAATTTGGCAGTTTTTTGATTGAGGAGATATTCATGATGGTCTGCCATTTCTTGGTTGATCTCCGCTAGTTTGTTAGTAAAGTTGGCCTTGGTATTCTTATGGACCGTGCTTCTCATTGTGGCTTCTATGGCTGAGATTTTCTCTTGTAGGGCCTCTGCCAATCGTTTGGATGTTTGTACGATGAGGAAAAGCAGGTCTTTGGTACATTTCCAGGAGACTTGTACCCACTCGACCTTGAACTGATTATCTTCAAGAAAGAGTCTTGGTATGATATTCACGATAAGGCCCAATGGGGCAATTTTATTTCGCAGGTACTCGGTCATCATTATCCCATGCATAGTGATCCTGATGAGTTCTTTCTTTAGGGCAGTGAGTATGGCCCAGTCGTCATTGGTAGCACTCGAAGTAGCCGTAGCTGAAAGGGTAATTAGACTCGGGCCGCCCGTAGGGCTTCATCAATGGCATCGTCATCAAAACTGAGGCCTGGTACATCCTCCATGGTGACTGGAGTGTGGCTGATTGTGGTGTCAATAAAAAGAAAATTGACGGGATGTAGAACCGCAGGTGCGGTGTACTGGGGAGAGGATGGCACCCAGTAGTGGGCCAAGACAGTGAAAAAGTGTCACTCTTGGTATCCTAATAGTCCCGTGGGGGCAGCCCACGCTAAGTATGTGAACAACAGGGGGGGACGGAAATGGACAATATTTAAAGGGGTCCAGTGTACTTGTCCAGGAAGCAAACAAGAAAGAGTGTACACTGTTCCCCTGGGGTTTGACAGGTAATAAGGTCTCTCTCACGATAAGCTGAAAGTCAGCTAGAGGGTGTGGGAGGTGTGTGTGCCGGGTGGTCAGCAAGTTCCTTGACGGAACTAAGGAAGCCTCACACAACTGATGAACTGGATGACATGTCTCATTCAGCCTACTTGGGATGTTGTTTATATCATCGGCTTCCTGCTCCTGCGTCGGGCCGGCGCTGCAATGCCCGACGGGTAACAACGAGTGTCACTCTTTTGCGGAGGTCTTTTGTTCCTTTGCCGAGATAAGTAGAAACTTGTGAGGCTTAAAAAGTGAGGTAGTGAGCAAAACGGTGGAAAATTTAAAGCTGTGGCTTTAAGCAATCAGGCTTAAACAAAGGAACACATGTAAAGTATTTGGCAGTACCAAAACCACAAAATAAGAAAGTCACACAACACAGAAGAAATCCAACACCAATTTATAAAAATAGTTCAGATTTTTATTAATTGTTTAGAGTACCTCACTGCTTGGCATGGCAATTCCAAACAGCATTGGTAAGCAGAAGGTATGCAAACTTAGCAAAACGTTTTATAAAGTTGTGTTTGGCTATCCTGGACCACTTTGGGCAACACACTCCAGTAGGGGAGAGATCAAAGAGGCAAATAAGGACTTGTTAGACAGTTACCTTTTCACCAAAGCAGTCTCAAGTCCGGTTACAGCCTCTTTATGCAAAGTGCAGTAGTCTTCAATGGGGTGGTCCAGATGCAAGGAACACAGGATGCTGAAGATGCTGTAAGATGCTGAGGATGCTCCACAGTCAATGTGGGGCTTCCTGGAGCTACTCCTCAGTCCATTGTCTAGATGAGCTGAATTTAGCCGCAGGGGTCAGTATCCTTTAAAGTCCTCTTGGGTCCAGCAAATGTCCAGTTGCTGTGGACTACTGGTCTCCAGTCTCAACAAAACCAGCGGTTCCCTTTGGTGATGGCTACTGTCTGTTTTGGATCGCCAAACTGCTCTCTGATGACTTTCCCGGGTTCAGCAGACTCAGGTGCAAATTGTGCTCATCGGGACTTGGTCATTCAGGCTGCACATTAGGTCAGTGTCGATTTGGTGATTATGGCTACTGACTAGCCAGGACGTACCTCCTCAGCTTTTGTGGCCCTGGTGTTCCAGTAGGAAGTCAGCCAACTGACTCTTTGAGTTTACCTCTTCTGTTTGGAGCTCAGGAGCACCCTTTCCATGAGCCAGGCAACACAGGTACAGTCCTCTCTTTGGTAGCCCATCTACCATTACATTGCATGATTTCCCAAAGCATGCTGTTACAAATCAGTTTAAAAAACTACCGTTACAAGGCATTCCATTACAACTCATGCCATTACAATGCATACCATTACAATCGAATAATAGTTTTAGGGCAACAGTAGGGTAAGTGTTGGCTAGTGTATGGGTAAACATTACTATTCCTACTCCAGTGAGTGCAACAGTAGGGTAAGTATTGGATAGTTGAGGGGTAAGAATTACTAAGTGTAGGATAGTGTAGGGGTAAAATGACTATTCCCCATCCAGTGTGTGCAACAGTAGAGAAAGTGTTGCATAGTGTAGGGGTAAAAACTACTATTCCCATGTACCCCAAAACCCATACCCACCCTAATACTAAAACAATCTCCATTACTTACCTCATAATGCGTTGTAATGGCATGCGTTGTAATGGTATGTGTTGTAACGGCATGCATTGTAGTGACATGCATTATAATGGCATGCATTGTAATGGCATGCGATGTAAAGGCAGTTGCATTGTAACAGTTGTGTTATAAAGGTAGGGTGTTGTAATGGGTGCGCTTACTGGATGTTTCCCAGCAGAGCAGTCTTCTTTGGTCCTCTCTCCAGTTCAGATGTGATCTTAGTTCTGAATGCCAGGGGTGCCATATTTATGCCTATAATGTGCCCTCAGTGGTGCTGTGGTTACTAATCAATAGGCTACTAGGAACTTTCCCGCCTGATGATACCTTTCTGAAAAGTGTGGAATCTCGCTATGCCAGAGGGCACTATCTTGCCAAATCCCAAAATACCAGAAACCCTCTTGGTGTGAGGAGCTGGGTAACCCACCCTAGAGTTGTGACTGCCTGAGGGCTACATGCTCCGAGATAAACTTGTATGATAACTTGTCCCCCTCACTGTCCCAGATGCAAACCTGTCCATCTGAGCAAAAGAGCAGCCCATCTCGTGCGAGTCCACCATTTGCTCCTCAAAAATCGCTTCCCCTTTGAAGCTCGTCTTTCAGGTTCACATCCAGTGTGGCTTAGTGCACAGAGAGGTAACACCTCTTTTAACAACAGGCCTCTATTGTTCCCTCTCCTGGGAGTCATTCACACTTCTACCCAGGATGGCAGAAGGCTGGCTTGTGGCTAGTAACTGTAAATGGCCACTGCAAAACTTGGGCAACAGAGTATCAATTTTCTAAAAGGTGCATTTCTTTAAAAGCCATATTAAATTCGACTTGGGCATCACGTCAAGCTTATTTAATGAATATTTTGATACTCCTACCAACCCACCAGGCACCTTCACTCTACGTCCCAGAGAGGACCACACCTCACCTACATCAAGAACACCAGAAGCGGAAGATGCTCCTTCTCAACACTCTCAGCCAAGTCCTTGAACGACCTCTGTAAACCCCTCCCTTATGGAAATCCGAAAGAACCTCAAGACATGGCTCTTCCAGACGAAACAGGCATGATCTTCTCCTACCCCTTCAGGCCTGACTTACTCAGTGCTGGATAGCCTCATGGGTGATTAGCCGCACTCAGCAAATTCACAGAACATATTTTGAAGTACCATCTTTAGTTGTCTCATTCAGAAGTTCGCACAACTGAGTTGTTAGTTTGTAACCCTATGCTCGCTGATGAGGCTACTAACTTTTCCACAACAAAAAAACAACAATTTGTTTTTTTATTGTTCAGGCATATTTAAAATACAGCTCCTAATTTTAAAGGTACAGCACTGTTAAACCTGTCAGCCTTAGCGTGGTCTTCCTCCAAGCTTTTTGACTTTTTACCCCCAATTTTTGTTGAAACTCATTTTTGTTGGCCTTAGGACTCTGTGCACTTTATCACTGCTAACCAGTGCTAAAGTGCTTGTGCTCACTCTCCTAAACATGGTTTGATTGCCATATATTTAACTGACATACTTAATTTACTTATAAGTCCATTGTAGAGTGGTATACCATAAACCCATGACCAGTAAATTAAATGCTACCAGTAGGCCTGCAGCACTTATTGTGCCATCCATTTAAGTAGCACCTTAAAACATGTCCTAGGTCTGCCATTGCAGATTGAATACAGTTTTAAACTGCCATCTCCTTGCAAACCTTAAACTCCTCTTTTATTACATATAAGTCACCCGTAGTGTAGGCCTGTCAGCCCATTGGGCACTTTGGTGTGTAATTAAAAGGTTGGATATATTTTAAAGTTTTACATGTCCTGGCAGTGAAAAACTCCTGAATTCGTTTTTCACTACTGAGAGGCCTACCCCTCCCATAGGATAATATTGAGAATTCATTATTGTATTTAATAAGCTGTAGATCCCAAATGATAGCAGGGGGCTATGTCATCTTTGGTACATATGGAATAGTAATAATGGTAAAGTCAGACTTTTCATTACAATTTTGAAATGCCATTTTAGAAAGTTATTATACAATAATTGGGTAACCCACGGTATGCCAAAGGACCTGGGTAACGTTTAGTACATATTAAAGTATGGTCCTATTGGAAATTGATTAAAAATGTAGGAAAAAATACAGTATTAATTGGTGTATTCCTATGTTGGCAAAAGAGAGAAACATGCAAAAAACACACGTAAAGTTTTTTATATATATATAGATAAATTCAATTTATCATCTAAAAAAATATTGCAAGTTATACACATTTCAACATATTTGCATCAAGGTTGTCCCAAAGGTTGTGAAAAAGGGTTTATGAAAGTGCTCAAGTGCAAAGTGGTAAAGAAAAAGGAAATTAATTATAAGTTGTTCATTGGCTCAAGTCATTCCGAAACAGGCACTGTGTAAAGCCTGTCTGAAAGAGCTTAGGAGCAATGGTCCATAGTTCAAAAACGGTTGTGGTGTAATCCTACCATTCCCTTGACACGAATCTTGGTAATCAATACAGGCTTATTGATTGCTGTCAACTTTTCGACCCGCCACTTGGATGGACTGCTACTCTAACGGAACTGATGCCCTGCTATGGTGACCTGCTGCCTGCTGTCCTCTTGCCTGGGAACCCATCTTGAACTTAACACAAGATAAGGGGGAGAAGGAATACACCTTACTTTACCTTCCTCAAAGTAAGTATCTACACACAAAAGAAAGTAAGGTATCTTAAAGTCACTATCTTTATCAAGATACTATCTATTAGACAGTGTAGCAAAAGCATTTTAACATTGTAAAAACTGCTCTCAACTACAAAGTATTGCGGCATGCTTCATCATAGGGCTGCTGCAACGCCTCAGCGCAGACCAACGCTTCAAGCAGAGTAATCGGGTGGGGTAGACAATACAAACAAATAGAAAAGGAAACAAGCATTTACAATGCAATGGTCTCGGCATTATTAAAGGTAGAGCTTAAATAAATGGCATTGTCATTTACATTGCCAATAGCTTAATAGTTAAATAAATGGCATTGTCATTTACAATGCCAATAGGTTAATCGCTCGCAAATGCATGACCTATTGCATTTACACCCACACAGAGCCACCCACACAGAGCCACACACACAAAGCCACCCACACACACACACACACACAGAGCCCCACACACACACAGAGCCCCACACACACACAGCCCCCACACACACAGAGACCCCCACACACACACACAGAGACACACACACACACAGACACACACACACACACAAAGCCCCCCACACACAGAGACACACACACAGAGCCCAACACACACACAGAGCCCCACACACAGAACCCCCCCCCACACACAGAGCACACACACAGCCCCCCCACACACACACACACAGCCACACACAGAACCCCACACACACAGAGCCCCACCCCACACACACAGAGCCCTACACACACACACAGAGCCCCCCCCCACACACACAGAGCCCCACACACACACAGACACAGAGAACCCCACACACAGACACAGAGCCCCACACACAGACAGGAGTGTGAACTTAAGGAACAAGGAGACAAATATATTTAATTAATGCCACCGTAAAGCATTATTAGCGCCTTTAAACTTTAATAGTGCATTAAAATGTGTACGTACAGATATCTGAATCTTTTTGAAATTTAGTGAAATACCGTGCCTTTTGAAATGTTGACTACGATGAAGAAACAATGAACGAAAAAATATGTATTGGTGACGTTTTGCAAGTATTCAATAAAGAGCATTTGATTTGGTCCTGTCTGGGCGGAGCACACGCTGTCTCTTCAGTGTGCTGCCTGTAGTAGTGTATTCATCCTGTAGGCAGGTGTATGTCGGCACTCGGTGGAGGCGTGGACCTGGGGCTGGTGTCCGAGGAAGTGTAAGGGGGGAGCGGTTGTTCCAGACAATGCTCTCCACCAGTGATGCCAAAGGGTGTGAAGGATGGGGGTGGGCGGGGAGCGTAGGGAGGGACAGCTCAGGATCGGGGCCGGAGTGATGCCAAAGGGTGTGAAGGATGGGGGTGGGTGGGTAGCATAGGGACAGCTCAGGATCGGGCCGGAGTGATGCCAAAGGGTGTGAAGGATGTGGGTGGGCGGGGAGCGTAGGGACGGCTCAGGATCGGGCCGGAGTGATGCCAAAGGGTGTTAAGGATGGGGGTGGGCGGGGAGCATAGGGACGGCTCAGGATCGGGGCCAGAGTGATGCCAAAGGGTGTCAAGGATGGGGGTGGGCGGGGAGCGTAGGGACGGCTCAGGATCGAGGCCGGAGTGATGCCAAAGGGTGTGAAGGATGGGGGTGGGCGGGGAGCGTAGGGACGGCTCAGGATCGGGGCCGGAGTGATGCCAAAGGGTGTGAAGGATGGGTGTGGGCGGGGAGCGTAGGTACAGCTCCGGATCGGGGCCGGAGTGATGCCAAAGGGTGTGAAGGATGGGGGTGGGCAGGGAGAAGTGCGCAAATGGAATACCCCTGTACACATTTTTTTTTAACTCTGGTTCAAACAGTGGGAAAAGAGTTAGTGAAACTGGGTTGGTGAAATATAGCTCCTCGGCCAGTCAATGCACACCCTACACATATACCCTGCCTATCAGCGCTCTGAAGGGCTGTGAAGCAATTGAATTGTGGATTGTACGCTACACAAATACACAAACATGGACGGGCTACACCCGTCTCCCCTCAGTATACTAAAAGCAAACTCAGAGTCACTGGGGCCTAAGTCACAAAGTTGGACATTTGAATACCAATATTGGATTCACCAAGCAATTCCTGTGACTGACGTGTCTTACTCCCACCTTGGGAGTGACTTACTCCCGTATCTGCAGGAGTAAAACATGCCCCCTGATTCACAAGGCTTTTTTTCAAGGAGAAAGCATGTTACCCCCTGAAAATGTTCATGTTCTTACACCTACGCCTGGAGAAGGACACAACTACCTACTCAGGGAAAATTCTTTGCAAAATGGATGTTTCCTCGGAGGAGCTTACTCTTTCCGCGGTCCGTAAATGAGAGATAGCCCTGCTGCCTAATTCGCCAACTTGCCCCACCAGGACAGGCCCGTTTCTCTGGTTAGACCTACACAGAGTCTCAACCACCTCAAATACCCAAGTAAAGGGCAAGCACTCGCCATTGCAATAAATACTTACTTTCGAATCTTGGGACCTCAATCCTAATCCCGGCATCTCCACTTCACAATGGTGTGTGATCCTGGGCAAATCACTGTATTTCCCTATAAAACGGTTGTTGTCTTATTATCTGGCCCTCCCGAAGCGCTTAGAAACAGGCCACTCCCCCTTCCTTCCCGCTCATTCAATATAGATGACATCCCACTTGTGAGAACATCTTTCCGCGGGACCGGCGTGCCCCTTGCTTTGGAAGTAATCCCTGTGATAAGAACCCTCTGCTCTGGCTTTTATCTCGTCCCAGGGGTGGGGGGACTTTCTGCAAAAGGAGCCCGTCTGACTCTTGGTGAGAAAGGCGCAATTCAAATGCTTGCCTTTCTTTTGGTGTGCAGACCCCCATTGCCCCTCCCCCTTCACGTTACACCAAGGCTGCCCCCTTCTCGGCGCATCTTGTTTTCATGTCTCGTTCATTTTTGTGCTTGGAGAATTAAATCTGTGCGTGGGGTGGCGGGGGGGGAGGGGGCTCTGACACCTTCGGGTAAAGTTCACGCTATATAAAATCGCATTAAATAAAATAAAAAATAAAAATAAACAAGACCCAGCAAGAAGTCAGCCATTATGGCTGTTGCAGTTGAATAAATGAAGTCCGTAGTAGATACTTTCCAACTTCTCCTTAAAAAGGCTCTTACCCAAGTGGGTTTGCTTCTAACATGCCATGTAGTAAATCTGAGTGCTTGAAGTCCTCCAACCACCTAAAATATTTTAGGCTGGCAGAGGCAAGATGGCTGCCGTGAGGAAGGCTGTGTGAGCAGCTTGCTCCCTGGTTCCAGGCGTCCGGGAGAGAAGGAGAGAGGAAAAACTCGCTTTTCTCGAGGAAACTTGCCATGATAGCTTTTCTGCAGGGGCATACGCAACTTATTCTGGCTGAATAATTCCGTACGGCCGCCCATGGTCGTTTTCCTGCTTGTGTCGACGTTTATCCGCTGCTGGACGCTGCTGGACGGAGCCGCTTGAGGCGTTGACCGTTTCCGGCTGGACACCTGTGTGTGCGCTGCACAACCGAGTACTCTCAGCAGCGTGGAGAAGTAGCGCGGAGAAGTGCCAACGAGTCGGCATATTTTCGTGGTGAATACTATACAAACTATCCCCTGACGGAGTTCACGAATGTTGCTGAACTTCTTAGAGTTCAGTCGGCGGTCCCCGCTGTGGCGTGCTACACTCTGTCTGTTCTGGGCGCAGAGCAGTGTTTTTCCCGGTAGAGGCGGAGGCGGAGGTGGCTCACGGAAGGGGAAAAAAAAGACACCGTTACCTTCATCTGTCAGCACCCGCAGTAATCGGAGAGACGACGAGGGTCGAGATCAGAGAAGAGCGGAACCGGGCAGCGAGGGACTCGTGATGGCAGAGGCTTCAGAGGCTGCACCTCCAACCCCTGCTAAAACCACTACAAAACAGGGTAAGAACACTAACAAGCCTGCTATAAAATCTAATGAAGCCGCATGTGCCAAGAATATTGCGTCACAAGCTTTGCCTGTCCTTTTTGAGAAACAAGCGGCCAGGAAAAAAATAATTGATGGTAATTTACAAAGCACAGATGTGACTGAATTACAATCGTCTAAACAATGTGCTATTACAGTTGAAAACGACAATAATCCGCTAAATAATCCTCTAAATCTGTTGCTGACTAATCCCTCGAAGAAGGGTATTATGGGAGATGTAGTCTCCGGTGGAGCCGGTATTAGTCGATCTTGTTCTCTTCCCACGCTTTCAGTACCATTAGAAAATGACCAACAGAAGGCAACAGAAACCTCCACACAGTATACGAACTTGGAAGCCTCAGAAAAGTTTTTTTCTCTGTCTGAACTTTCCTCGGATGAGGCAACAGGCGTACATAAAGATTGGGCAGAGTTCAGTTGCGAGAGTCTATCTTCAGATGGTGAAGTTAGTATGAGTCCTGACACTAACACAGCTACTATTATAAAAAAAAAACTTTGGAAAAAGAGGTCACTACGTGTGGGGAGTAAAGAAGTTGCCCCTAATTCACCTAGAGGGGAAAATATTCTATCTCCTAATTCAGTATCTGTTCCCACCACTGATACCACCGACACTGTGGGATTTAACCGCAATTCCATCTCCGATCCGGTCATATTACAGGAAAACAATGAAGGCAGTGAAGAGATTACTTTGAAAATGATCTTTGATACCATGATGAGTCACAGGGCTGAAAGTAAAGCCGAAAATCTACGCACGCAGATGACTTGTGCTAAGGTTAAAAACTCAGTTCGTCGTGCAATTAAGATGTGCTCTGAGACTACCGACAGAGTTGTTGAAGCGGAGGCCAGAATCGCTGTTTTGGAAGAAGAAAGTATGACACAGAGACAGGAAGTCGGTGATTTTAAAGCTCTGAAAGAGGATCTGTCTGATAAGTTAGCTAATTTGGAGAATCAGGCCCGTAGAAGTAATCTACGCTTTCTGGGAATTCCCGAAAATAAAGAAGGGTCTGATCCACGGAGGTTCATTATTAATCTACTGAAGGATGCCTTTCCTGAAATGGTAGACTGGGATTGGACACGAGAAATACAACGTGCTCACAGGTTTCCCTTCGCTGTGAGGAACCCACGACAAGGCCAAGAAAATTATCCTAGGGCTATTCTGGTCTCATTTAATAACTTTCTTGCCCGTGAAGCTATTTATGCGACTGCGAGACCTGATAAGAAAGCGGATGGTCTGGGCTGTCAGTTTTTTGTACGACCGGACTATTGTCAAGCCACAGTGGCCCAACGGTGGCGACTGAGACAACTGATTCCTGACTTTCAAAAGAAAGAGGTTGCCGTTTTTCTTCAAGGCCCAGCAAAGCTAAAGACTGTATTCAAGGGCACAGTAAAATACTTTATCTCAGAAACCAAAGCTAAAGAATATTTGGATTCTATTTGAACAACAATAAGGAGTTAAGGTTTTCTAGAATATAAGTCTACTATATTGTAGGATTATAAGGGCCATTAGCTTAGTAATTTTTGTTGAAGCTTTAATCTTTCTTTCTTTCTTTCTTTGTAAGTAGGATTGCTAAGCTTCTTTTTTCTTTTCTCTATTCCCTCTACTTTTTTTTTTTCTCTCATTGTTTCCCTCTTCTCCTTTTTTCTTGTCAGGACGCTATGGTCCAGGGACGCGGCACCCATACGTTCTAGGAACTGGTAGTTCCTATGCCTCCTATAATGGGGAGGGTGGGGGGAGGGGTTCTGGGGCAATGGGTGGGGGTGGGAAGGGGCAAGGGTTGGTGGTGGGGGTGTAAGGCAGAGGTATTCATTGCAAGGATGTTTATTTGGTATTTAAGTTGTAGTAGTGAGGAGTATATATTGTTGATGCTTGCTAATATTTTTTTTCAATTACTATTTCAATATGGATAAAAAGGTGAAAATATGCACAATCAACATCAATGGTCTTAATGACTTCAAAAAGATTGGAATGTTTCGCTCAATGCTCCAGACTTTATCTATTGACTTATTATGTATCCAGGAAACTCATATTGCATGGGATAAGCGTTCACTTCTGGACAAGTTGGGATTGGATGTGTTACTTACATCTAAGCAGATGGGTATAAAAAGAGGCATTGCTATTTGTATGCGAAAGGGAGTTGGGAAGTGTTTGAAAACTTTAGCCGATAAATGGGGTAGATGGGGGCTTGCTGAGTTAATAATTGGTGGGTGTAAATTCACTATATGTTGCATGTATGGTCCAAATCTAGATGACGCTGAAGTTTTCAATACTATAAATACAGAACTAGCTATGTGGACACAACCAATTATAATATGTGGGGACCTAAATATTCATTTGCCGGCTGACTGGAATATTAAATCAGGAAGGAGATATATGGGTTATAAATCTAGAACTTATAGTGCCCTCAGGGAGTTGGTTTTGAATAATGGACTAACGGATGTGTGGCATAAATTGTATCATAAAGATCCTGGATATACTTTTTATTCCAGCCCCCATCGGAAATTTGCCTGATTAGATTATTTCTTTGTCTCTTCGCAGTTCTTGGAGACAATTAGTATCGAAATTCTACCCCAAGTTATTTCAGACCATAATCCCATAATTGCTGAGATCCAGGTTCCCACAGAACGCCAGAACTCAAGTAGATCCTGGTCATTCCAGAGAAATTTGTTATTAGATGAAGACTATCTTCAATTTATGGCGACTATCATTAATGACTATTTTCTAACAAATAACGACACGGCCTCCCCACAAGTGGTGTGGGATGCTTTTAAATCAATCGTACGTGGAGAGACAATTAGTTTTGCAAACTTTAAGAGGAAAAAAATCCAAACAGAATTTAAGGAGAGGCTAAATAAGATCAGGCTAATCGAGATGGATCTTTCGACCGCATGTAAAAATAACACAGGCATAGAGATGCGCAATTACGTCTAGTAATTGAACGTTCTGGCCTACGGACTCATATTGCCGACAAAGTAGCATCAGAATTTAAGCTATATAAAACTGAACGTTATGAGTATAGTGAGCGCACCGGTAAAATTCTAGCACAACGCCTCCGCCAAAAATCTTCTATTAATGAAATTCAGGGTGTCAAAGATATGAATGGTGATTATCATGAACGCAGGGAAGGAATTTTAGAATCGTTCTTGGATTTCTATAAAACATTGTATAATGACTTTAACAATGAAGTAGATAAGACTCTCAATCCTGTAAATTATCTTCACAGTACTAACCAATCATTATTGTGTTCTGGAGAGACTGATTTATTTACACGCTCAATAAGTTGGGATGAGATCGAATATGCTATTTTGAGTCTCGCGGCAGGTAAAGCCATGGGATTTGACCAGATACCTCTTGAATTTTACCGGACATTCAGACATATGTTGAATTGGTAAAGATTTTTAATTCGGCATTTCAAGGGAAACCACCTGATTCCTGGTCTACCGCTATTATAGTTGTTTTTTTAAAGAAGAACAAGGACTCAAAAAAATTAGGATCATATCGACCCATCTCTCTTATTACGGCAGACAGTAAGATTTATTCTAAAATTCTTGCAAATAGACTTAACCAGGTAATGTCCATCTTAGTTTCTCACATTCAACATGGTTTTATCAGATATAGAGATACTACTGATCATGTTAAACGTGTTATTACACTTTTAGATTGGGCACAAGCAAAGGAATCCCCAGTCGGGGTGATCTTACTCGATGCTGAAAAAGCGTTTGATAGAGTAGACTGGGGATTCCTTTGGACAGTGTTAGAATGGAAAGGGTTTCCTCCACAATTCATTCAAGCGGTACGCTCACTCTACTCTAATCCTAAGGGTGTAATAAGATTAGGTACTGACCACTCGAGACCTTTTCCGATTACTAGGGGGACTAGACAAGGTTGCCCCTGTTCCCCGCTTCTATTTGCGCTATATTTAGAACCTTACTTGAATAGACTTATTCTGGAACCTAATATCCCACCAGTTCGTCTCTTTGAAGTTGACCATAAAGTTCTAGCGTACGCAGACGACGTGGCTATTGTAACTTCTGCGCTACCCATAATTATTGACGTGGCCAGAGAGTTTGGGAAAGTCTCCGGTTATAAGTTAAATATCACAAAAACCCAGATCATACATTCGGAAACGGGTAAACCTACTGATATCCCACTAAATACTACTGGTTCATATCTTGGTGTTACTTTATCTCCCAAGGTTGAGGATATTGTTGCATTAAATATAGACCCCTTACTCATATCCACTAATAGAACGCTGGAAAGATTTAATAATTTACACTTGTCGTTATACGGACGAACTAATGTCATTAAGATGATAATTTTTCCAAAATTTTTGTATTTCTTTCGTACTATTCCTTTATTTTTTTCAATGTCTCTCTTCAACAGAATAGACAGAATGTTGTCCAGGTTTTTGTGGGGGTACCGCCGCGCTAGAAGATCTTTAAAATGGTGTACTCTTCCATCAGATTCTGCTGGGCTGGGGTTCCCGAATTTTAGAATGTATTACTGGGCTATTGCTTTGAAAACTATTCGGGTCTTGCTTTTTCATGATTATGTAACAGAACCAGCCATGGCACCTTCTATCTTTGAAATGCTTCTAGGTACTCATGCGCGGCAGTGCCTGCTGAAAGTCATTGAACCCAGTTACTATAAAAAAACAAAATTCAAGGTGGTCCTTGCTGCATTTTCAGTTTGGAGGCAAATGAACAAAACTTTACGTATAATCCCAAAATTGAATTACTATACACCTTTGTCTGATAATAAGTCATTATCCGAAATTTTCCAAGATACCGTAGTTCACCGATGGCACATGAGACAGATCCATCTACTTGGACAATTGTATCAAAGCGGGATTCTCATGTCCTTTTCTGAATTACAAGAGACATTTGGTCTATCTAGGAACGATTTTTTTAAATACTTACAGATTCGTAGCTTCCTAGAAAAAAAAAATCTATTACTTACTGATACTATGGAAGCTATTGATATCTTAGAGAGTTCTAGGAAGAACAACCGTATCGGTATTATTTATCAGTTAATGAGTAATAGGCTGCAGAACGACCTTGATCATCATACCCTGAAATGGCAGAGAAAGCTCTGTATTGAAGGGATTGATTTGGTAAAAGTGTTTGAGATGAGTAATCAGACACTAATTAATAGCTCTCTTAAGAGTCAACATTACATGTCTACTTTAGATCTTTACTATACACCCGTAAAACTGGTAAAATGGAAAGCTTTAAAAGGTATTAACTGTAGCCGTTGTGGAACCTTAGCAGCTGACTCAATTCATATGTTTTATAGCTGTTCTAAATTGGCCGTATATATAGAGAAGATCGAAAAGTTTCTGACTAATTTGTTGCATGTTCAAATCACGCTCCATCCTGCTGTTATTATTCTTGGTGTCTATTTTCCCTCTCGGAATTTAACTATAGATCAAGAACACTTTATGTTTATGGGAATGTCTATTTATCGAGCCTGTATCACTTCTAGATGGTTGGATATAGACCCACCAACCTTTGAGCTATGGCTGGGAAAGCTGCTAAATGTTTATAGAATGGATAAAGCAGTCTACAAATTGAAGGGACTTAAAAAGAAGACTTTTGGTCGGAAGTTATGGTCCCCAATTGATAATTGGATTTAAACTGTATGATGGTTGTTTTTTGTAAAGACTTATGTTGGATTCCTCATTTTGTTATATCCCTGTATGCTTTACCTCTGCCAAAATAAAATAAAAAAAAAAAAAAAAAAAAAAAGTCCTCCAACCACCAAACGTTGCTCTTTCGGCACCTCTTCCGTCATCGGTGCCTTAGACTCGCACAGTCAGCGGGGGGTGGGGGCGGGGCAGTTTCGCGACCTGAAGCCGGCCGCCAGATATTCTAATCGAGAAGCGCTCTACTTCAAAAATGCCACATGTTTCTTCTCGTTTCTTTATTGGTAGACTGCAGAGTTACACACATGCATCTGGAAGTACGAGTTAATGAACGCGGCGGCTGGCGAAAACATCAGAGGTGAGTAGGGGGCGGGGTGAAGTGTACAAGTTTGTGACCCGGGCGCTGCAGAGGCAGTGTCAGAGGCACAGACCAACGCCAAACCCGTCACCCGAGAACCTCTGTTTGTTTAGCTCTGCTGAGACTGTGAATGCTGGTAACGAGGGAAACATATGAGCAGCCGATTTGAATGCTGCTTTTTAAAAATAACGCGCACCACTTTCCTCGGCCAGTAACACTTTTTGGAGAATACCTGGAAAGGAAACAAGCTTTGGCCGGGAGCCAGCATGCGCACACACACACAGCTGAAATAAAACAAACTGGAGAGTGGTGCACGCACGCCCAGCATCTGTCTTCAATTACCGCGGGCCCTGACAGCTGGTAATTGAATAAAAATGTGGCCTTCTGCTGTGCGTGACCGCACGGAATATGCACTAGGCGGAGCAACTCTAACGCCTATGGCCTATTGCGTGCTCTCTTGTAAAAACACACGCATGCGAGGGCCAATTGCCATGCAGCTGGCAAAAAAAAACCCAAAAATCACGAGCTTTCTGGAATTCGGTAGGTACGATTTTCACAGCCCTCAGAAATGGACTCTTGGGCCACGCCCACTGCGTGGGACGTAGGCCGAGCCCTAACCAGAGGGTGCGGTTAACAAGGAACTCTCCTACTCACAGACTTTTGGCACAAAAAGCACTAAAACAACACACCAAACTGAACTCACCAGAGCCCTAGTGTTCTCGTGGTTGGACTACCGTAGTGTAATGTATGGGGACCACAGTAGAAAGAAGTCTAAATACTACAGGGGATACAAAACCAAGTGGCCAGACTGCCTGAATCTCAGAAGTGCGGACCATCCCACCCCAGCCTGGAGAGATCTCCACTGGGTCCAGGAGAGCCACCGAAGGACCTGTGCATCGTGTCTAGAGCACCTCCTGGGATAAGGACCAGACGTCAGCAATCACCTCCTCTACATCACTACCTTCAGACAGCCCTGATCATCCCCGCTCCAGGTGGATTGTGCAAACAGGCTTCAAACAGATAAAACAAGAGGGGGGAAACATCAACGTTTTGGGATTAGACCGAAAACAATCTGAATTCCACCCTGAAAACTCAGGCCAGCCTTCTAAAAAAAAACTAAAGACACTTAAGGCGGCCGTATAGAGTGTTATGAAAAACCTATTGGGCCTCCCCCCAATCCCACATTAACCAAGAGACCAAGCCTAGTGATCAACATCCGACGGCCAAGAGCGCATCTTCACTCGACTGAGGGGAACAGAGTTTAGAGACTTCTGCAGTAACTAACTGAACCACCATAAATGACTCCGCCTTTACCAAGTGACCGGTTCAATGATCAACATCCGCGTTCAACGCTGGACCATTTTCACTCCACCCAGAGGAACAGAGTTTAGAGACCTCTGTAGTAACTAACAGACCTGCCTCCGACCCCACCTTTACCAAGGGACTAATAGGCAACATCCCACTTCAATGACTAAGAAAGCATCTTCCAAATCCTGCCAGAGGAAGAGAGTTTAGAGACATCTATAGAGCATAGATGAACCGCCCGAGTACAACAAAAAGTTTCACCCAGAGGTAGAACGTAGCATCATACACAGTAACCTCACTGCAACTTTATCACAAGTCTGTGCTTTGTTCTGGCACACCCAACATTTCAAGTGCTAAGAAGTGGCCCGAAGGAGACAATCCAGCACTTTATAGAACACATCAAATAAATAATTTGGATACCCTGAAATTTGAACATTTCAAGGACACACCACGGTTACTTTGCATTACCATACACAGAAAAGGTTTCCTTACTCTGCTCCCATTGGTTAGTGGTCACTTTCTGCCTCTGCTGTTTGCTCATTTTGAATAGGGAAATATCACTCCTTGGCACCTGCCAGTGGGAATGTGTGAGGAAGAAGTCCGACAAAGTCAGTTTCTATCAGCAACTTGAAATACTTACTACAGCTCGAGTCCAAGGACTTCGTGCCGGGGAACCATTTCAAGCAAGAACAGCAGTTTGGCTCAATTTTACGTTAAATGTATTTGGACACGTATTTGTTGCAGCTCAATTTTTACACTAAACACTGAATAAATAATTACAGATAAATACAGACAAAATTAGATTTTTTTTTAAAGTAAAAACTGTTGGAAAACCAATAAACATTAAAAAAAAGATTTCTCATTTCACAACCTGGGGTTCTAAGGTTCTCCCCAGAACACCATACTGACTGATGCCAAACTGAGCATGGAGGCCAGATCAAACCCCTGAGCTCAAGCACCCACCGACCCCCGCCTCCCAGGTACCTAGGACCGCAAGCACACGCCACCATGACCGGCAGCCGCAAACCCTGGTCCACTTTTCTTATCACCGTTGCCCATGACGTTAGCACGTGCATGTAATGAGAAGAAAAAGCAGGTGAGGTAAACAGAATTTTGCCATGCCAATATGCACATGTTGTGCTGTATGGGCTCGAATATAGAACTGGGATATAAAAGAAATCTCATTAAAGAGCTTTTTGAGTATTAGTGGTGTAGACGTCCTGCATGCAGTCCCTCTGGTATGTAACTGCGAGGAAGGATCAGTTTTATTGGCCACGTTTACTTTCATTGGCATATTTTCTTTTAATCGCCAGGATTTGTGGCGCATAATGTACAGCGTGGAGGGTCTGTGTGCGCGTGGCTTGTACTTTGGCCGCAGAATTGTGGGGCCAGGCCCTGCGCATGCGCACAAACCACACCGAAATCTCGGTGCCAAGGTAGCACCGCAGCACTCCAGGGCCGGGCACCACGGCGAGAGGGGGTATCCTGGATACAGAGCTACAGAAATACACACCCCGCGGGGCACCGATGCCTACTTCAGGATGTGCACGTACTGAGGCAGCCCTGCTCAGAGCCTGCAACTTCCACCATCAAGACCCTGTTCCAGCAGAGGGCACACCCTGCTGCCGAGACCCTTGGTAGGGGCCCTTGCGTTGAGACCACATTCTGAACGGGGGTGGGCATGTCTTAACCCACTTTCCACCCTTTCCATGAGATAGTTTTCAAATAAGTTTTGGTACACAGGGACGTATAACATAGTTACAGTTTCATAAGCAGCGCTGCCCCTCAAGTAACACACAACCTACAGGCTTTAGCATTATGTGGCTACATTATCCATTTTTAAGGCACTTGGTTTAGACAAACGAGCCATCCTGCAGATTTTGGCAACTGACAGCAGAACTATTTCGAAGGCTACACAGAAGCGGTAAAATCGGGCTTCAGATTGCCCAGTGAGAAAAGAGGCTATATGAAGCTTGAAACCCTCTCCTAGGACAGCAGAACTACCCCTCAGGTTACACTGCTTTATTTTGCATGACTGATTAAACACAAGATACAATAAAAAGTGAATTGACAGTACCACACAATGTCTACAAGATGCCCAGACCTCGAGCTGCCCTTCCGCTCCCTCGTGCATACAGAAGCAGGGATTATCCACATTCAACGTTCACTTGTGACATTTTGATTACGCATGTTATTTTCAGTTATTCTGCAAATCTAGTCTGAACAATGTAGTAACCTATCAACCTTAGTGAAAGGCATTCCACTGCCCGCCAACACGTGTCACTGCACTTTTAGTAACTTTTGATCAGTGTGAGCTAGAACTATAACATTAAAAAACTAAAGGAGGCAGAGGAAACATGGCGAAGAAAATAAAACAAGGGGAGAGTTCGTCTCCAGCAGCACGGGCCTGCGCAAACAATATCGCTCTACACTGTATCCCATTTATAGTGCGCATAAAATAGCAAAACAAAAAAATAAAACAAAATCTAACAGCATCTGGATCAATCTGAGCCTGTCGCTGACTGGCACAGGATTGGGTGCGGTGCATGTAATCTGAAGGGATTTCTCGCTCATTTAAATGTAGGAACATTTAAATAGAGGAATGGCCACAGCGCCATCTAGTGACCACATACAACAACATTCACTGAAATTGAATGGGGAGAAGACCGAGGTGATGGTTTTCGGCGGAAAGGAGGAGATCTGGTCCTTGGAGTGGTGGCCGGATTCATTGGGTGCCTGCCCCAAACCTATTTCTGTGGCCAAGAATCTTGGGGTTATGATTGATCCCATCCTTGGTATGTGCCAACAGGTTAATAGGACGGTTTCCACCTGGTGGGGCATAATTCACATTCTGAGGAAAATTAGGAACTACCTTTCCTAGCAGGCAAGAAGGCAACTGGCTGTCGCCTTTGTGGGTTCCCGTCTGGATTACTGCAATGCGCTGTATGCTGGACTGAATAAGAGTCAGCTGCAGCGCATGCAGGTAGTCCAGAACGCGGCAGCCAGATTTGTCCTTGATCTTCCCCGCCGCTCCTCGGCAACGCTGGCAAGGAAGAAGCTTCACTGGCTTCCGGTCAAGGAGCGGATAGTCTTTAAATCCATGTGCATGGTCTACAAGGCGTTGGCGAAAAGTAGCCCTACAGGCATTGGATCCATCCTGTCCTATTATAATCCTGGCAGAAACCTCCGCTCCTCCAACCATCTTCTTCTTCGCGCCCCGCGTATTAGGAAAACCAGATGGGGTGGTAGGGCTTTCTCCCATCTGGCCCCTAAATGGTGGAATGATCTTCCGTTAGAACTTAGGTCCCTCCCCTCCCTTCAGACTTTTAGATCTGCCCTTAAAACTCGCCTTTTTGTACAAGCTTATGAGTAGATGTGTCCCGCACTTCTGATCTTTTTTGTTAGGCGCCTTGAAACCTTTGGGTTTTAGTTTGCGAGATACAAGATGCATAATAAATAAATAAATAAACAAGCTGAGGATCACCGGGCGCGAAACAGCACGGTGCGAGCGCACATCGCCGTGAGCATGCACATCGGATCGCCGGAGAAGACACGCCGACCTCCGAGTCTGCCTACTCCCAAGACTGACCCGCTGCAGAGGGAGAGGGACACGGACACGAAAAGAGCCCGGTGAGTGGGGGGGAGGGGATGTGTGTGTGTGCATGTGTGTGTCTGTGTGTCTGTCTGTGTGTGTGTGTGTCTGTGTGTGCCCAGTGCGTGCCTGCCTGCCTGCCTGCCTGTGTGCGCGTCCACAGACCTGAATCGCCGCGGGTGCCCCGGTCTGTCTCCCTTGACAGGCAACTCCATGACAATAGGTCTTGATGCCGAGACCTAAAAAGGAACCGAAAAAGGTGTAGACAGTGAATCTAAAAACTAACTGAGTGATATCCTAATAACAATTTAATTCCTGAATTCCCTTGTCAGGATTAAAAAGGTAATTCATACCCCGGGATGGTGGCGAAGTGAGTGTATTATGCACTCTACATACTTCCATTCTGCATAGATGTCGACATGTTTCTGCCGGAATTCGTGTCTCTACGGGCATTCATCAGGACTATCGGATCCCTCTGCGAAATTCCCTTTCTGCTAATATACCCCTAGTATCTCAATATACTCAATGTTACTCCACCTGTTTTATGTGGTGTAGCGCAGTACACTTACTCTTTTTTGAGATCTGTAAATGGAGAGAATAAAAAATACAGGTGAAGAAAGTTCATGCGGCTGGGGCGGAAAAGGTTTAATATGGTGGCGGTGTCTATTAGACACTGCCAGCCATATTAGCATGGGCAGGACAGATGCCTTTCCATGGCGGCGATGCCGCCACGGAAAGGCATGCGGTCTTCACTCGGGAACCATTTGTGGGCCCCCGGAGTGAAGGACAGGTGGTGGGTGCACACAGGGGGTACCTGTGGTACCCCCCTGCATTTGCATTAACAAAGTGGCAGGCACCGTGCGGTGCCTGCCGCTTTGTTAACGCAAATGCATGAGTGCATTTTTAGCATTGTGGCGGGCGGTGCTGAGTGCAGCGCCCGCCACAATGCTAAAAATGCAGGATGCGCCCGCCACAGTGGCGGGCGCATCCTAATACCCCCCACGGGACTCCTGCCCTTATGGCAGGCGGTCCCAAACACCGATAGGATGGCGGGCGGACATAATGGACCCCTTGGTGTGGCTCGCAGGAGCTTAAATCAAGTGTGTAGGCTCCTCTCAACAATGAACGGGATCATTCACACTGAGACCTAGCCACTTGCACCACAAATCAGCCCAAAGCCCCATCAGACTAAATCTTCGCCTCTAGTATCGACAGTTTTCTGGTACTGCACCGTCAACACAAAGCTCCAGCAATGCTTACTCACAATGCCTGGCTTGCTCTTGGCGCTTTGTTGGTGGCAATCTCATCACTATTCATGTGTAAAAAACAAGGACCCCCTGAACACAGATAAAAATTCCTAGGACAGGGAAATAATATAATGTAACAATTCCTAGGCAATTAGAATGAAAACAAAGGGAACTAGTATGTGGAGGGGGAGGACATTCAAACCAAACCTTATTCCAATCAAATAATGTTTAATATACAGTTAATAAAAAAATCACATTTATTTCAATTTAAAATACACATAATAAATACACAAAATTATTAGACATAAATGGACAATAATTCATAAAACATAAAAATAGTGGTAAGATTCTCTTGCCACTATTTTTATGTTTTATGAATTATTGTCCATTTATGTCTAATAATTTTGTGTATTTAGTATGTGTATTTTAAATTGAAATAAATGTGATTTTTTTATTAACTGTATATTAAACATTATTTGATTGGAATAAGGTTTGGTTTGAATGTCCTCCCCCTCCACATACTAGTTCCCTTTGTTTTCATTCTAATTGCCTAGGAATTGTTACATTATAAATCTCATCACTATTGACATGCCCCTCCAATGTGAACGGGCTCTTGGCACAGACTTTGAGAAGGTAAACTTAAGCTAGTCTAACCTGATGACTGTATCCGACCGGCACTCCGTCGCAGTCGGCCTGAAAGGGTGACTTTGACCAGGTCTAGCGCAACCAGATAATCCCCAGTTGGCACTATTTTACACTTTAATCTTTAAAAATGTACAACTCTGGTTCTAATAATTTGACATTTGTCGTTTTGGTGTCAATTAATTAAAATTGACTCTATTTTTCTAAATTGGTTTGGATTTTCCCTGTGTTGTGTTTTCACTTTATTACTGTTTGTGTGCTGTTTAGGATTTTTGCACATTACTTCAAAGTTAAGCCTGACTGCTTTTTGTACCCAGCTACCCAGGAATAAGCACAGGCTGCTTTAGTGACATTTTGTTGTTCACGCTACAAGAAATCGCGGCTGCTGCTTGACCAGGGCTCACACTCCAGTGCACCACCAACCTGATTTCTCAGAAGCACTATACCTTAGAACTCAATAGGCCTGCTGCAAGGGTGATATAAATATTTGAAAAGAGAGGTTTGGGCTTTGCCATTAGTTTAAATGCCAATGTTGAGGTAGCAGTGTAAAACTACTCTGCTAGTCTGCATTGACAGGATTGGAGACATGTTTTCACATTGCTGCATCTGGGATTGCAGAATAAGTGCTGCCGCTCTGGTGGGGCCCTTTAACTTACAGGCCCTTGGTACCCCTTGTGCCATGTATTAAGGACCTATATGTAAGTAAAGTTATACCAATTGAGTACAAGCCAATCAACATATACTTTTGCAGGTCAGCACACTGACACTGAGGTCTACTTAGAAGGATTCAATGCACTCTCAGAAAAAACAAGCCAGTAGCATCAGTCCGTAACTTTGGGGGTGATCATGCATAAAGAGGCATTTTCTTACATTCCCCTCAACCATTACACCTCTTTCTTACACAAATAACCTATTTGGGCATGACTGAAGTGGGTTTGGTTATCAGGGGCTGCTTTGTTTCTTTCCTTTGTGGTGCCATGACACCTAGCGATACTACATAAACACACACATGTCAGTGACGCTGGTAGTTCACCATCAATATACCAAAAAAACACAAACATGTTCTACTGAAACTCATCACAAGTTGATTCTGAAGATGGAAATCTTAGCTCCTGAGCCCTGCAACAAATACCCTATGAAAGCATTCAAAATAAGTTAATTCAGGAGTATTTATGGTTGGTGAATTTCCCAATAAATTGATGTGAAGATACAGGTCTTTGCTAAGAAAAAGCTTCTCCTCAATGGTTTGGGACAAACCAGTTGATTCCACGTGTTAGGCTCCATTTAACAGTGCACCCAATCAATCATGTGAGTCATATAGCTCTCTCAAAGGGAAAAAACTTAGGGACCTGGTAACGAAAACTCAGGAAACAAGGGCAGTTGCTTAGTAACATTTTGCACAGATGCCAGTAAGACTCAAGGTGACACAAAGCACCGCAACGTGTTGTGATGATTTACTTACCATTATAAAAGCCTGTAGGCACAGCTCAAAACTCTGCAGTGGCACACAAGTGCCCAAACAATCCTTAGTGAATAATCACCAATTCACCAATAGTAAGTAGGTTAAACCCTAGGCTCTGTGACTTTCTAGATAGATATCGGCGAGCAGCCATTATTTAACTTTAAAGGAAGTATACAGTGTGGGTCTAGGTAACCAGCAAAACACAGTTGCAGTACAGTATGTGTAAGAAATATTGGTTAGAGTGTACTAGGGCAGACAGGGAGTGCTGGACCTCAACAACTGTGGTCTTTTGTCACAAGTGTTTTATTTATCCCCATACTGAATATGCCTCCACCCCCAAATTGGAATCAAGTACCACTTTTTAGTACTTGATTTTTAGGGCAGTAAGTCAAAGTAATCCAAGGCTTCCTCAGGGGAGGTGTAGTGGGCTAGAAACTTCAGAATACAGCTACAGAATAAATATTAATAATTGCCTGTCCAGTCAGTTAAAAAAAGTATTTTATTAATCACATTAATAAATACTACCACTAGAACTTGATTTTTACGGTAGCAATTCGAAGTAGCCCAAGGCTTCCTCAGGGTAGGTGCAGTGAGTTAGTAACTTCAGAACACAGCTACAGAAAAAAAAAGTATTTTGTTGATCACATTAATAAATACTACACGCAAATTAACAAATATTTACAAATAGACAGGTGAAATTGCTTATCTTTCCACCCTGTATATGGTCCGACATCCAACAGCGGGCACACTAAAAAAGGTTCTTGATATGAGCTAACCACTAAATGTACCCAGGACACCTTATGCTGGAGGCACCTTTAATTGTCTGCTCACCAGCAAATTCAAATCCCTAAAACCACCATACACCCACAAGCCTAATTCAACACATGAGGCAATGAATTAATAAAAGTCAAGCCTACTGGCTTTCTAAGGATGTCACCACAACAATTAAAGACAAAATGCATACTCCAAAAGAATACAAATCAATATTCAAAATCTTTTATGATCATTCCATTTTCTTTTTTTTAATTATTCATCATCAGGATTTTAAACTTTATCAGTTCGATATTCCACAGAATATATACAATAAAACAAATATTCTCCTTTTGGAATCATGAACTAAGAAACAAAAAAGAGAAATGTAAGCACACATGCGGAGATTCTAAAAAGAAAGAAGAGAAGAAAATAAAGGGAAAAAGGAAAGATACAAGCAATGCTTTAAGCAATCAAATTACCCAGCGAGAATAAGAACTACCATTCGCTTACCCCTTCTATTATTCTTTCATCCTTGATTTCCATTCTACAACTGGTTCCCAGACCCGTTTCCCCAATTGCTTTGCCTCCCATCCCTTTTTATCATACAAGGCTTTCTTTAAAGTATATATGGCTAGCAACCGGGACAACCACTGTTGAAACCTTGGTGGATTTGGGTCTTTCCATAGCGTTGCTATACACAACCTACTTAAGGTCATTGCCAGAAATATGAATTCTTGGTGGAGTATTTCTACCCCGTCTCTCTTTGAGATAAAATTTGCCACCTTGTTTATACACTTTTCCAATTGTTTATTCTTATGTGTATTCATCCACTTAATTGAATGGGAATTTTTTATGATGCTTTGAATGTTTATTTTTATTGTGATATATTTGCCACTTTTAAAATTGAAATTGACTGTATTACATGAATCTAAAGCTGTGTTAATAACTTTGAATAAAATTGTATATTTTTTCTAAAAACTATTGTTGTAGCTCAGTCCCTTCCTATGTCTACTATGGTTGTTGCCTAGATTGATACATATCACTCAATTGTTTTCCCTGGTCTAGGAACTACATTTCTATGTATTCAGGGGGTCCTTGTTAAATATATGCATTACCCCGTCTCTCACTACACCTAAGACCATAACTTCATTTGTTAAGCTGATGGATATCCCCAATGCGCTATTCAAGAATTGTTCTAATGAACGTTTAAATGGATCTAAGTTGGGACATGAAGCAAACATATGTATTGTATAGGCCTGCAAACTTTGTCACCTCGGGCAAGTTGTCCCACTTGTTGCGCCCCAGCAAGCTATTCTGTGCGGTGTATAATACAATTCAAACAAAGTCTTATAATACTGTGTTTGTAAATTCGCTACTCTTATTATTGTATTTGCTAGCACCAGGGATTTTTCGCCCTCATTCCCTGGTAAATTTTACTTCGATCTCCATTTTTCAAATACTTTCACACAATCGTCCTCTTTATACTGGCAAATTTCGTCATATAGTTGTGATATGGAGCATCCCTTCTCGTCTCTCAGTTGCTCCATTACATCCTCCCTTTTAAAATTCATATTGCTGCCTGTTTTTTTTAATAAAACAGACCTAATCTGCAGATATTTATAAAAATCTCTGCGCTCGAGATTATAAAGTTGCTGTGCTTTGTCGAACGCAATTAAACCTGTATGATCGATAAGATCGCCAATGATTTTAACCCCGAGAATATCCCACCGCTTCATTACCTGATCGTGGAATACCTCTGGCAATAAAGAATACTTATATAATGGGGTATAAAAGTTAATCCACCCAAGTTTAATTTTTTTCCGAACCAGGGACCATACTGAAAATGCGGCCCCAGTGTCTTAAATTTAGTTTTTTTATAATAATTTGGTTTGTTAAATGTAAGCAACCCCTTGTTGGATTCCACTAATATCAGTTCAAATATATTTGAAATACCCTCGTTACCCCTCCATCTATCATTCGTATTCCCGCCTAATAATCCTCTAATGTATTGCAGGGCTGTCGCCAGATAATAGGCCTTAAAATCTGGCGCTGCCAGGCCGCCCCGATCTCTAGATAATGACAGGAATTTTATAGCCCTCCGAGTTTTACCTTTTGCCCATATAAAGCGATTAGTAATTCCCTCAATCTCCTTAAACCAGCTATTATCAAATTTTAGCGGGATAGTTCTTTGCTTTGAGAGCAGCCGGAAAATATTTAGCATGGAAACAAGATCAATACGAGTATAGCGAACAAATTGGACGTATGTTAGCTATCAGAACTCGGCAGGCTGCAACTAAGGGTGAAATATCAGAGCTTGTCTCAGAGGCGGGTGCAATAGCAACCACACCAAAGGAGATCTGCTCGATATTTCAGGGTTTTTATCAAAAACTATATAACCAGGATAAGGGGGCGAGTAGAAATGAAATAGAACACTATTTTGAGGCTGCATCAATAGAGGGGCTAACATTAGAAGATAAAAATGCTTTGGAAGCCAGTTTCACTCCAATACAGGGAGCAATTAAAGATCTTCCCTCAGATAAAGCTGTGGGGCCTGACTTCATTCGACTCGAGTTTTATAAAAAGTTTCTCCCAAGCTTAGAAGTAGAAATTAATAAACTCATGGTTTCAACTCAAATGGGAGCGGTACCGCCTAGGTCCTGGGGGAAGCTTCAATGGTGGTATTGCTTAAAAAAAAAAAAAAAACACAGATCCTGGGTCATATAGACCAATAAGCCTTATGAATAGTGACACCAAGATATACTCAAAGATCTTGGCAAATCACTTGAGCTTGATAATTGGTAAAGTTATTTCCCCCCGACAACACAGGTTCATTCCTGGGAGGGGTACCGCAGACCACATAAGGAGGGTATGCACACTATTTGATGGCACGGCAGCCTCACGGGACCATATGGCTTTAATATTGCTGGATGCTGAGAAAGCATTTGATAGGGTCTTGTGGGGCTTCCTATGGGCTGCGCTGAGCAAAGTAAATATTGGGAAAGGCTGCGTAGGGGCCCTGAAAGCTTTATATAAGAACCCGAGGATCAGGCTCAGAGTAATGGGTGAGCAGAGTGAGGCAATTAACATCGAGCGCGGAACCAGACAAGGGTGTCCCTGCTCCCCATTACTCTTTGATTTTATATTGATCCTTTTATAAACAGAATTGAGTTAAAAAGGAATATCTTGCCAAGTACTTTGAACGGGCATGATACTAAAATATTAGGGTATGCAGATGACCTAGCCGTTACATCGCCTGATCCTGGCGCAGCATTAGCTGAAATAGAAAAGGAAGTTAAATGTATGGGACCTTATCCGGATATAAACTGAATCATGGAAAAACACAAATTGTTGTAAATCAAAAAGCTACAAAGCAGATCAGAGAGTTACAGATGCTGCAGTTTATCTCGGAATAACTATAACATCTGAAATAACTAAGGTTGTGGCAAGAAATTTGGGTCCACTGATCCAAAAGGCTAAAGGAGATTTAGATAGGATGAATAATTTGCATCTAACAACAATAGGCCGGTGCAACGTAATAAAAATGTTATTGCTACCTAAAGTCTTATACTTATTTCCAACTATCCCGCTAAAATATGATCATTCCACTTTCATTAAAATAAAAAATCATATACAATGGTTTACTGTCAACCTACACTTATCAATACAACTTTCAATATTCGAATGAACACAGTATGAACGTGTTTTTTTAAAAACTTTTACCAAGACCGTAGAACAATCATAGAGCCTAATAACAAAGGACCACGTACCCAGGAGCATTGAGACAGTTTACATAGAACTGTTCCATGGTAGAATGTAGACGTTTTTCGACCCAGGATGCCGATGGTGCCTTTTTTGTGTGATGCTGTTTGTAGGAAGGTCTGTTACTCTTCTGCCAGAGCCTGTGAATGCAAAGCCTCTCCTGATTCCTGATTCCTGTAACCTGTAATCTTGTAATCAATTGCAAATGTTGGTAGCCCTTGCAGGGACTTGTTGTATTGTGCAGCATTTACCACTGGCCATTTTTGCCAGTAGGCACACAGGGAATCAAGGAACGGGTGTGCTTTTTAGGGAGCACGCACCTCCTGTCCTCCTGTTATTTTGGTCCTGACGAATACCGGGCAACAGCCCTTAAGGTAGAAACATGTTGACCACTCAACACATATAGAGATCCCCTTGGTCGTAACCCCCCTACCAGGATCTCGCCCTTATATATTTTTTAACCATTGTTCAGTTGCTCTATAATTAAAATTAAATTTTTGAGTACAACCAGGACAATTTTTAACATTTATCATTTTTTTGCACCCACAGTCACAACCCGCTCCACTGTAGTCCAGGTGTCGCAGCACACCTTGGTGTCGCTAGGACGCCAAGGTGGACCCCGATGATGAAGCATGTCACCACTAGGTGGTGAGTGAGGGGTTTTAAACAAAAGGATGAATTTCCTCGTTGTTGCCAAAAACCGGTCCTCCAGATACGTCTGTTCTTCAACCTCATAGGGGATACTCCTCGCTTTGTTTTTGATACATTTCTTTCAGGGGAACAGGAGAAGTCTCTAGTTCACTTTCTAGTGAACGAACTCCCTTACTCTCTTCTTTGTTTGTAACAAAGAACAATTAAATAACAATACATATGCCCCTGATAACACACAACCAATCACAACATCCTCACCCATTCATACTAACATTGCATACACATGCACTACGTGTGAAAAAGGAATCTGGGTACTAATCAGCAGGGAGCCCCCTGCTAATTCACAGGTCTCAAAACTAAGTATGAGACCCCGCACTCTGGTCGACGCGCGTTTCGGCGGCCCACGGCCACCTTCCTCAGGACCTTTTCCAGGTAGTCAGAGACCCAAAAGAAACCAGGGGACCTAAAAAGTATAATAGAAAAGATGTTGTATGTATACTGTCACCAAAGATTAGAAAAATACCCCAAATTTATATACACAACTTATATACATAGTTAATACCTAATGTTGACACTTAAACTCAGCATGTGACACAACATAATCCAAATCTTCAGAGAATGTACACAGATACTAGTTAATACAGTCCTATGGAAGCACAAGGAAGATACTAAAGCGAGTGCTAATAAGACCTACTCAGTTGGTCTAATCGTATAACATATATGTCCTAACCTATCAATGAGACAGCGGGCAAAAAATCCTTATCAGCATCTAGAGAACATGAAACATAGTAAGATACATGGTAGGCATATAGTTACTCACGCTAAAAACCATGGGTTCTGTGTTTAATTTTCAAACGGCAGTGTCGTGAACATGAGCCACGAAAGAGATGACTCTCAGTATAACCAATGTCTGGAACAGGGAAAAAAACGTGCTCAGGAAATCAATATATAAAGAAAAAGTCGCTAAACAGATAATGTTACCTCAGGGTGATCATACCTTACCTATATTTGAAATGTGGAAGTCTCTACAATTGTCCAAAAGTACTGGGAAAAATGATCTCGCAAGTCCCAAAGAGCCAAGTTTAATTCTTATATCCAACTGAAATAAATCACAAGCAGAGGGAAGAAGATATAAGCAGCTCCATAGGTGTCCCCCACATACTATCAGACACTGATGGTATATAAAAAATGTAGGAGAACCCACCTTAAAATCACGTGCGTGGTTATAATCCCACGAACCCCGATGCTTCTTTCACCTGTATTTCACTTAAGGGTCGTATATGACAATCTGTATATAAAAACCCCAACAATTCTATAGAATACAAGAAAAAGAGGGAAGGGGTAAGGCTCAATCTCACACGGATAGTGTAAGTCCAACACACTACCCCAAACGACACAACTGTTAGAATACTAAAACCGAGTGACTACCTATGAGGCAAGCAAGTCTCAGCAGAAACTGAGTTATCTAAATACGTCAGATCCTAACGAGAGAAGTCCGTCTGCTAACTATATGTGGCATGACACCGTCTGATGTTATCAACTCCAGATATACAAATATGGCTGATGTACATTAAACGCAGCTAAGTAGATATCATAACTACATGCAATTATTCATCGGATAAAAGCTTCCGATTTCTATCTCAGTATGGTAATCATACCCCCTCATATAGGTCCGCTGAAAATAGTGCCTCTCTCCCTGCACTAAAACATATATATTCTCAACTAGCTGGGGAGACTGTAAATACGAGAGGGACAAAGACACATATCGGTGAGAAGCAATATAAATAACGACCTAGCCCGGCTCGTTTCCCTAAACTGAGAGACGATGATCATAATTCGCATGAGTATATACTTACTAAGTCTGTGCACAAAGTGCAGGGTCAAAGAGGACTCCCACATGGACCGGTATATATATTAATAGTTTTTATTTATAGATTATTTTTTATTTTTTACATTTGTCTTACCGTCGAAATTATGGTATCCTTCAGATCACGTTTTAGTCTGATGCTTGTCTTGTTACGTCTGTGCCTTGCCGGCATGGTTAGATCGTCGATACAATCTGGGTAAATAATGGGATCCTTTAGATCAGGTCTCAGTCTGATCTATTTCTTTATACAACTGTGCCCTGTCGGCATGATTATACTCTTCCAATATGGCGCGCGTTTATAAACTTTAATATCGCGTCACTATTGGTACTGGTAAACATTGATATCAGAAGTCCGTTTTCTATTCTTATGACTCCACTTACGAGAATCTCCCGAGATATCGCGAGACTTCTTGACGTTGGTTCCGCTTATATACATGTCCGGTAGCCCTTACTTTTGTTTGGAACCACCGGTCCATGTGGGAGTCCTCTTTGACCCTGCACTAGCTGCGTTTAATGTACATTAGCCATATTTGTATATCTGGAGTTGATAACATCAGACGGTGTCATTCCACATATAGTTAGCAGACGGACCTCTCTCGTTAGGATCTGACGTATTTAGATAACTCAGTTTCTGCTGAGACTTGCTTGCCTCATAGGTAGTCACTCGGTTTTAGTATTCTAACAGTTGTGTCGTTTGGGGTAGTGTGTTAGACTTACACTATCCGTGTGAGATTGAGCCTTACCCCTTCCCTCTTTTTCTTGTATTCTATAGAATTGTTGGGGTTTTTATATACAGATTGTCATACACGACCCTTAAGTGAAATACAGGTGAAAGAAGAATCGGGGTTCGTGGGATTATAACCACGCACGTGATTTTAAGGTGGGCTCTCCTGCATTTTTTATATACCATCAGTGTCTGATAGTATGTGGGGGACACCTATGGAGCTGCTTATATCTTCTTCCCTCTGCTTGTGATTTATTTCAGTTGGATATAAGAATTAAACTTGGCTCTTTGGGACTTGCGAGATCATTTTTCCCATTACTTTTGGCAATTGTAGAGACTTCCACATTTCAAATATAGGTAAGGTATGATCACCCTGAGGTAACATTATCTGTTTAGCGACTTTTTCTGTATATATTGTTTTCCTGAGCATGTTTTTTTCCCTGTTCCAGACATTGGTTATACTGAGAGTCATCTCTTTCGTGGCTCATGTTCATGACACTGCCGTTTGAAAATTAAACAGAACCCATGGTTTTTAGCGTGAGTAACTATATGCCTACCATGTATCTTACTATGTTTCATGTTCTCTAGATGCTGATAAGGATCTTTTGCCTGCTGCCTCATTGATAGGTTAGGACATATATGTTATACGATTAGACCAACTGAGTAGGTCTTATTAGCACTCGCTTTAGTTTCTTCCTTGTGCTTCCATAGGACTATTAACTAGTATCTGTGTACATTCTCTGAAGATTTGGATTATGTTGTGTCACATGCTGAGTTTAAGTGTCAACATTAGGTTTTAACTATGTATATAAGTTGTGTATATAAATTTGGGGTATTTTTCTAATCTTTGGTGACAGTATACATACAACATTTTTTCTATTATACTTTTTAGGTCCCCTGGTTTCTTTTGGGTCTCTGACTACCTGGAAAAGGTCCTGAGGAAGGTGGCCGTGTGCCGCCGAAACGCGCGTCGACCAGAGTGCGGGGTCTCATACTTAGTTTTGAGACCTGTGAATTAGCAGGGGGCTCCCTGCTGATTAGTACCCAGATTCCTTTTTCACACGTAGTGCATGTGTATGCAATGTTAGTATGAATGGGTGAGGATGTTGTGATTGGTTGTGTGTTATCAGGGGCTATGTATTGTTATTTAATTGTTCTTCTCATGATTATTTTTTGTTAATGTAATGTAAAAAACTATTTTTCTCTTCTTTTTTGTATGAATTATGTAATTATTTCTGATGTGTTCATTTTGTGATTATGTGTCTCTTATGAATTCTAACTTAAATGAAAATATAAAATTTGAAAGTAATGCTAAGAATAAAAGATTAAAAACTTCATATATTTTTTGAAGAAAATAAAAAAAGTTTGTTGTGTATCTGTCACCTTTAACATAAAGAATGTGATGCATACGTGTAATGAATAAATGTGGCCAATGAGGGAACTTTTTTCTAGTTGTACTTTATCTCTTCCCCTCTGTTCCCTGGCCGAATTACACATTTTGAGGGGGTCCCATCATTACTGCTTTTGTGTATTTTGCTCCTTCTGGTGTCTCTCAGCCATGAGGAGTGTTCGTTCTAGGCCTTGTGGTCTCCAAATATTGTGCACTTTTTGATTCTTATAGCCAAGTGTTTTGGGAGACGCTTACATGGCAGCTTACCACTAAGCTCCTATGCGACCCTATTAATGATGGTCTTCTATGCCAATATAACAGGGCAATTTTCCAGCTGCAAGACATTTTTCCTACTTTTTTTTAACCCAGGGCGGAGTATACATAGTGGTGCTCCGCGTAGTCCCACGGAGTTAAAAATAACTCCGCGGAACCACACGGAGCTCCTCTCCGGGACCATAAAAGCCTTTTCTTTTAAACTCAATTACCTTGTCTTCTGCCTGCCCTCCTCCTCTTTGCGGTGTCTCCCTTCTTTCGTCATCCTCCTCACGTCCCCTTACGTATTGCGTCTTACAAACTATCTTCTCATCGAAAGAGATAGAAATATAATTCATGGAAAACATAGATAGAATGGTACAATTGCTGTGTCTACCCAGGGAATTCCAAATTAATTCCTTCAATTGTGTATATCATTATATGAAAACCCCTCTCTCCTAGGTCCTCATGTTATAAACATGTTTTTATCTTCTGCTAATTTAGCACAACTTTCCCAATCAGATACATCCAAATTAAATAGCCCTGTCTCCGAAGAAGAACTTTTTAATAACTATTCACTCACTTAAACTCCAAAAGTCCCTTGGATATGATAGCATCTCAACAGAATTTTATAAAGTATTTGCTCATTTACGTTATTTATTTACTACGTTCAGCCAATCTGGGCTTATTGAAGGCTTATTTACAGACGCTTTGATTATAGTTTTGCCTAAGCTAGATAAAGATCAGACTAAGATTTCCAATCATCACTCTATTTCCCTAATAAATCAGGACTATAACATTTTTGCAAAAATCTTAGCTACTAGGTTTACTCATGTTTTATTGTCCTTTATCCACATTGACCAATCTGACTTTATGAAAAAATAATTCTCTTTTAATAATACCTGACTCCTTTTTCATGTCATTGATAACATTTTCATCTACACTTCACCCGCTGGTCTTCTCTCTTTAGATGCAACGAAGGCTTTTGATAAAGTTCATTCACAATTTTTATTTTAAGCAATATCCTCATTTAATTTTGGTAATGATTTTATAATAATGATTTTGACATTATATGGTGCCCCTTTTGCACACGTTTGTATTAATGGTCAGTTTCCTAACTCTTTTTTTCGTTCTAGAGGAACCCGACAAGGATGCCCCTTATCACCTCTTCTTTTTTTGTTGACAATTGATCCTTTTCTTTCTCATATTCGTAACTCTAATATATCACAGGAATAGACGTAACTGGTATTTCACTTAAAACGTTAGCTGATGCAGATGATGTTTTATTGTACTTCAGTAACCCTGCTATATCTATACCTGCAGTTTTAACTATTATACTTGAATATTCTATTGTTTCTGGTTAAACTTTGAATGCTCCTAAAAAAGTATATTTTCCCCTAAATGTCCATTGCACACCTACAACATCAGGTAGTACTGGTATTATTTGGTAAAAGGAGAAAATAAAATATCCAGGAATATTATTTTCACGTTCCTTAAAACATTCCATTACACTTAGGGCCCGATTATTATGATGTAGGCTAAAATGGCTCCAACCGTCGGTCGGCGCCATTCAGACAACATCATTTTCGGCGTTTCAGATTTCTTTCCAACTTGTTTGGGATAATATTATTAAAATTCTTCCTGTTACTGATGCCCTCACTTATAGAATGCTTATTTGTAAATCTTATGTATTATCTTCTGACTTATCAGAGACCTATTCTAAACATTTTGATCTTCTTATCTCTAGTACCATCAAATCAATTACCTGTCATTGGAAGTCAGATGATAAAGTATCAATCCAAGCTTGGTGGTCCTATGATCCTTCTATTAGATCTGGTGCCCAATTATTCATTAAAGGAACATGTAAAAATACATTTTCATTTCAAAAGTTATGAAGATCACTTGATGATTATATAAAGACATACATGTAAATTATTTAGTAATTAGTATTTATCATTTTATACATATCGCTGTACACTGCATGGTTTGGAAAGTAGCCTTTGTTTGTTCCCTATTTACACCTTCTTTTTTTATTGTCAAGACATTTACAAATTTTTAGTATACATTTATGCAATAACTGAATTTTAAAAGTTCTTTATCTAATGGTTCTATATGCCAACATTGTATCACTCTTTGTATTGTCTTTTGTTTGCAGAAACCAATAAAAAATCTTGAACTTATTGTCAAGTGTTCTCTCTCTGATGAGGAAGAAGTCAGGGAAATGTCCTTCTGCCCAGCTCCTAAACATTGTTTCTTAGCCCCAGCAATAGCACCCTGCGGCTCTCACTGCAGACCACACTGAATGCCCAAATCCAAAGCACTCCTATATCAATACATTCATGTACTATGCATAAACAATTATGAGTTCCATTCATGAAACAGGCCTTGTAGCTTAAATGGAGGACAACAGCTTTCTCACAAGGCTGGTACTTATTATACTTTGGGACACGTCATGAGTATCAATTCCCAAAAATGCCAGGGGTGGCAGAAGTGATGTCACACGCCATTTGACTTTTACTTTGACTCACAGACACATGCTTACACATTCACACACACATTCAAACACTCTTTCTCACATAACACACTCTCATTGGCAAGCATGCATGCAACATACATTTAAAAGTATTCTTACTTACCTTAACTTCCACATAGTGTCATATTCCAGTTAATTGTACTCAATTTCTTATTTCCCTAATAGTGAATAATAGTATTCACTATTTGTGTAATAAAAGGGAAGAGGAGCCCTATCCGACATCCATTAGGACGAGCTGCCCCAGTGTTCCAGGAACTATTTTGCCACCTCTGAGATCAGGGGTAGCAAAGGCAGTGCCAGGGGTCGCAAGGGGCAAGCCAGGGGTTACAGCTGCGATGCCTGGTGACTCCTAAATGAAGTCGATTGGGCACAGTGGGAATCCAGAGACAGCCAATGCACATGCTTGCTTTAAAATGTCAAACACTCCTCTGATCAGGGTGCAAAGCATTTTCCCAGGCGTTTCTAAAAGGTCAGAGAGAGGGACTACAACCACTTGCTGAAGCTATGTAAATTAACTTCTGACTAAAATGATTTGACCACAAGAATCGCGAACAGCAGCTCAGGGACCATGGAAGGCCGGTATTGATGTGCATGGAGTAAATGTAAGTTCCCCAAGCTCACAAGACAACCAGTGACTTTGAGGAAAGGATTCACAGGATTAGATACACAGAGGCCCAGATTTGCTTAGATTTTGCTTCGTGTTGTGCCACTTTTATGGCACAACCCTGATGCAAAATCCATTTTGGCACTAACTAAGCCACCCAAAGTCGATTTGTGTGACTTTATGTGGTTTATTAAATGCAAGGTAATGCCAAGTCATCAATAGCACTGCCTTGCATCACTTCACGTGGGAAACGCTACATGGATGGGGCATGGATAATCACATGTATCCACCCTTGTTTCTTAATGCAAACCCATATTTACAAATACAAGGAAACCTGGGTTTGTACCCAAAAGGTGCAGATATCCGACAGAGGCAGAATGAGGAGAAATACCTTGATTCCTTCTCGTTACTTCTTACGTGTGTGCTCATTCTGCAGCGCTCATAGAGAGAAAAAGAGCATTTTGTATCGAAGGATTGTTTTTGTGTAGGGAGGTAACCCTACCTGCACAAACACAATCCTGTCTGTAACATAGGCACTCTTCCGCAGTGACGCAAGTGTGTCTGTGTTGGTGATAGGCTGCCTGAAGTGCCCCAGTGCTGGGAACCCAGGAGTGAGCCATATCCTAGAAGGTATGGTGCATTTCTGCTCTATCCCTTTCACACAGCGCAGCAAGTTCCCATGCTGCATTGTGTTGTGGGAAATAAAAGAAAATCTGGTCCAAAGATTGTCATGTTCATCATATTCTGGTAATTGGCAGTCACCCCTTAGCATGGCACAGTAAGGCAGTACTAATAACAAACATGGATACTAGTGGTCTAATAGCATGAGGCTAAAAAGGAATCTACAGTGGCTTAAACTGTGTCTTGTGTGTGTCTATGATATACAGAGAATAGAAAATGAACCCATCAGCCCACCCAATGGCGGAGCATCATCATCTGGGATTTTCATAATAAACTTGTTCTTTGGCATCATAATAGTTAAGTTTAGCTTCATGTTTTGTTTTTCAGTGTTTACAACACTGCAAATTATTTTTCAGCACCACTGCATCTTCGTTTTGGCTGTTTTCACATCACTGGTGGATCTAGACTAGGATATCTCACGATAACAACTAGTGAGATACCTAAAATAGATACCAGTTTTTCTACAAAATCCCAGATGATGATGCTCCGCCATTGGGTGGGCTGATGGGTTCTTTTTCTATTCTCTGTATATCATAGACACACACAAGACACAGTTTAAGCCACTGTAGTTTCCTTTTTAGCCTCATGCTATTAGACCACTAGTATCCATGTTTGTTATTAGTACAGTTGGATTGGGGGATAGGATACTAGAGGGTCTGCAATCTCAATTCCCCTTGGACCCTCTGTTAGAGTTTACTTTTACAGTAAGGCAGTAGCCACCCTTGACTACTGGCAGCAATACATTTAGGCTTCATTCCGGAGCCTAGGCTCTGGAAAAACACTGAACATCTCTATCAGACTCAAAGATTTTCAAGACCACTAGGGTCAGATAAAAGGGCAAGCTACAGACTAGAAAAAGTCAAACAGGATGAAGATGGCATTGTGTCCACACTCAGAAGGGCTTTCGTACCTGCCCAGCCAACATCATTATGATGGTGAGAGAGCTAATGTTCTTTGGTGTAGATGTTTCAGGTCTGAGGGTGACTGATGGTTCAGGTATAATTTTCGACTAATTAGCCGAATACTATGGACTCACAGAACACCAGATCATGAAGTCAATGGCTTATCACATTTAAGATTCAATCACCGCTAGTCACCTCCTGTGCAACACTAAACTCCTCATTTGCAGAGCCAGTGACAGCATATGATCCTCCTGAGGAGACGCTTCCTCATCTGCTGGCAACATTATCTTGCTGCAGTGACTTCTCACTGAATATAGCCAACCTTCCCTTTATAATTTTTCACCTACTTCTCCTCTTAAATGTTTGTGATCTATCTGCATCTTTCAATATGCTCTTATCCATCCACCCGGTCCAAAGACTACAGTATCTCCTGGTGGACTCCATTGCTCTGGATCTTCTTCACTCTTTTCTTACTGACAGAGCTCAAATAGTCAGTGGTAGAGAATTCAGGGCTAAGGTTTTTAGCCTTCTGTGTGGGGTACACATGGTTCCTCTTTTAGCCCCCCCCTTTTATCTCTATGTCTCCCTCTTGCAGTGATGATGCAGTCTTTCGGCTTTCAGGTTCTGTCATACACTGATAACACTCAAATTATCATCTCCATTACTGACAACATTTCTTTGATGGCAGATAAATGTAAACACTGCATGGCCAGCATTTGTAAGAGTTAAAAGCTTTCAAACTGACGTTCTTGTGTTTGGGGCCCAGTAATCTATCTAGTCTGAACTGTGGTGGCTGGAGGCATATGGGCTGCTATGACCCTTATAGAGTCTGCCACAAATCTCGGGGTTCTCTTCGATAATTCCCTGAATTCTGATTTGCAGGTTGGTCATACTACCAGCACCAAGGGCCAGATGTAGGTAGGCCAATACCGGTCGGTAACGGCCGAATTTACTGATTTTCGGCCGTTACCGACTGGTATTGGGCATTTGGGATGTAGGGGACCCGAAAACATCCGAATCGGTAAATTTACCGAATCGTAAAGTTACTGAATCGTAAACCTTACCGAGTCGGAAAAAATACTGAATCGGAAAATATACCGAATCTGTAAAGTTTCCGAATCGGTAAATTTACTGAATCGGAAAAAATACTGAATCCGAAAATATACCGATTCTGAAACCTTACCAATTCGGTAAACTTACTGATTCGGAAAATAAGAAATGGTAAAAATGAGTTTTGGAGATGTATGAAACCTCTTAAATACCGAATTTGCATGAAAGTCGGTATTTAAGAGTCGGTATTTACCATGGATTCAAATCAGGTGGTAAACAGGTGCATGGTATAAAAAAGGCCCCAAAATGCAACATTTTCACCAGAATGGCGCCATTCTATGTCATTGCGAGGCGGATACGGCTACAGGCAGAAGGAGAGAGGGTCTGGATGAGGGAGGAGCAGGTGTACAGGCAGAGGATCACTCTATTCCAGCTTACTGAGCCTGAGATCCTACAAAGGTACAGGCTGGCTCCCCAAACTATCCTGGACCTAATCAGGGACCTTCACCCACTATTGGAACATCCAACCACAAGGGCACACGCCATCCCACCCCATGTGCAGGTGGTGTGCAGCCTACACCTGCTTGCATCTGGGAGTTACCAGAGTGTGGTTGCTGCGGTAGCTGGGGTGTCCCAGAGCTGTCTGTCATGTTTCTTTAAAAAATTCCTTGATGCCATGTTGCAGAGAATGCATTTCTACATCAGCTTCCCTGCAACACATGCACAACTGCTAAGGACAAAGACAGACTTTTATCAGAAGGTGCATTTCCCAAACATAATTGGCTGTATTGATGGTACCCACATACCAATATGCCCACCTGATGCCACAGAGTACATTTATCGGAACCGGAAGTCCAACCACACCATAAATGTACAGGTGATCTGTGATTCCAAGTACATGATCACTGACCTAGTAGCCAAATTCCCCGGGAGTACCCACGACTCCTACATCTTCCAAAACAGTGGGATCTATGCACGCCTGACAGCGGGGAAATTTGGCGAAGGATACTTGCTAGGTAACACACTGTGTGAAACTCCCTTGATACGTATTACAGGTGGATGTGTGTGTGTGCATGTGAGTAATGTTTTTTCTCTTGCCATTAGGGGACAGTGCATATGCCCTCCGGTCCTTCATCCTCACTCCCTACCTCAACCCTACAACACCAAGTCAGAGGAGATACAACAGGGCACACAAGACAACCCGAAACATTGTGGAGCGCACCTTTGGCATGTGGAAGAGCAGGTTTCGCTGCCTCCATAAGAATGGAGGTGCCCGCCAGTACACACCAATCATCTGCTGCAAGATGATTGCAGCCTGTGCTATGCTGCACAACCTTGCGGTCAAGAAGGGCACAGCAGTGGATCTCTCAGATTACAAGGACCATGATGATGAGGAAGCAGTGCCTGAACCACACGCATTTGGAGTTGCAACACCAACTGATGGCAGACACAGGCGGGATGAGATCACACGCAACTACTTTTAAGTAAGTAAAGAGACACAGACATGTGGAGTATGCACCAAATGTAGTTACATTTGGTAATGAGGTAGATTATTAAAGCACAACTGTGCAACAAAAACTATTTAACTGCAATGATGTCAGTCCTGGTTCACCTCACCATGAACTTTAAAAAGTGATTTCCTTCCTCGCTTCCCTGTAACACCTGTAGGTTGCTCACCCTGCTCACTGGCTTGCTGGCCTGTGGTCTCAGCGTGGCGTCTGCTCCTCCTTGTTTCAGGGACAAGGGTGCTTCCTATGCTGCTCCTGCTGGTGCTCTCCTCACTTACAGGCACATCCAGAGCAGCTGTATGTGCAGTTTGGGCATTTAACAGCGCCTCAAGAGCACTGGTTATCCTGCCCATGCCCCTAGTGACCTCATTGGTGTTTTGGGTCATAGCCTCCTGCATGTTACTGCTTCTCCTGCATGACAGGGATGTGGCAGTGGCCAGGCGGTCGATGGCTTTATTTAGCCCATGACCACGCTGCCTTTCTCTGTGCCTTGCCTTGAAATCAGTGTCTAGTTAGGTGCATAGCAGCTGCACCGAGTTGCCAATTCTGGGCATCCCGGCTGCCATCTCTTTGTTGACTTGTACCAGCTCACTGATGCCCTTTCCTATTTCTCCTATGTTGTTGTTCAGGGACCTCATTTGTCGTTGGCATGCCTGGATGGCTCTTCCCTGCATCCTCTGTATTCTCACCATGCTCCCCGCCAGACCACGGAACACACTTGGACCCTCAACTGGTGCATCTGCTGGCCTCTCTTGGACTCTGCGGCATCTTGCACCACTATGGGCCACCCCTGCACTGGAGTGCCTTGTACCAGTGCTGACATCTGCAGGCAAGTTGTGTGTTTCATCGACCTCAATGTCAGCTGCTGCAGACTCCATTTCTAGGAGTGGGGCCACAACATGCCTCCTGCTGGGTTGTGATGCAGGTGTGGGATCATGCTGTGATGCTGGCATTTCTGGGGATGACAGCATCAGAGGGGATTGAGATCTGTCAGGGGACGCCAGGAAATCTTGAGGCATTTCTGAGTCTTGTGCAGGAGGATGACTACTCGATGCACCTGTGTCCTGTGGTACGTTGTGGGTAGTTGGACCTGCTTCCTGACTCTCCTCCCTCTCAGGTGGTGTGCCTTCAGTCTCCTGCGAGCGCCTGCGAGACGTTTCACCTGTGGACATATGAGCGTACATTAGCTAAGCGCTACTGTCTCACAGTCACTACAATTAAATATGTATCACATTGGCTATATTCTCTATGCAGTCATTTCCTTCAGTAGTTGGTTGTTGTACTGTATGACATGTTATTACATCTCCTGACTACATATCGCATCATGCATTGGCCCTGTATAGTGCTAGCAGTACTGGACTGGGGTTCACTTGGCCACAAAGGGTACAGGTAAGGATGATGGTATGGGGGGAATGCTGTTCATGTCTCTTACCTTTTTTGCTTGCAGCTCTGGCTGAGCTGTCTACTTCTCCCAGTCCGCAGACGCTGTCCGGTTCAATGGTTGAGGCCACCATCTCCTCCAGGTCAGAAAGGGGGGGTGCTGGGTTCTTGCGTCCACCAGTTTTTGATGCCTGCTTGTGAGGTTCAGCCAATTTCTTTTTGGTTTGGCTCCTGAGGTCATAACATTGTTTTTTCAGGTCCTCTGTGTCTCTGGTGGTCACCCCAACTGCATTTACTTTGTCCAAAATTTCCAGCCAGATTTTTCTTTTGGCAGATTCTGCCACAGTGAGGGACTGCCTGCCAAACAGTTTATGGTGCACCTTCACCACCTCCTCAACAAGGACCTGCAACTCCATGCTGCTGAATTTGAGTTTCCGCCTCCTCTCCGGTTGCTCTTTTTCCTTGCTGCTTGCCATTTTACACTTTTAAAAGTGCACCAAACCCTTTCTGCTGCTCAGTGACTCAGCTCAGCTCCAACTGCCTTTCCAGGAGCTTCTAATTAGTTGCAGCTGCCTGTGTAGCCACTTCCTGGGAGGGAGGGGGAGGGTGGTAGCACCTGATTGGCTGCCTACCTAAGTTTCACTTTTGTTTGCTTTCCGATTCGGTATTTACTGATTCGGCATTCCCCATGCATTCCTATGCGGCAAAAGGCCAATAGGAATGCATGGAGAATACCGAATCGGTAAATACAGAATCGGTAAATACCGAATCGGTATTTTCAGATTGTCCGATACCGAATTTTACCGATTCGGTATTTTTTACCGCGAGCGGAACGGATTTTGTGCTCATGCTTAGTTATACCCCTAGTAATCCCCTCCAGATATAAGAAAATATATGTTTTAAATGCTTGTTATGTCACCTGTTTCAGTCTCATCCCTGATTGCTCATAATGAAGTTAATTTGCACACCTGGAGGACCTACCTTTAATGAAACCTCTATTTCATTGGTTTTCTATATGGTCTAAAGGGGAAACAAGTCTTAAGAAATTGATTATTACAGATTGTGTTACTGTGGACAATATGTCTTATATCCCCATGATTATATATATTAATAAGTCTTTTTTTACTCTGTTTAATATCTCTGTACAGCAAGACCCACCTAAAGGTGTATCCCTTGACAAGAATTTTATCAAGGAAACTTTTTTTATCAATAGATATCATCATCATCATCAATAACTATATTTCGGCCATTGCCACCATAAAAGTGACATATGCATGTAATACATGAAAGAACAGGTTAAACAAGCAAAGTTAAATAGCATCAATTTACAGAGACCAAATAGATAATGATTATAAACTGTAGTACAGCAGCCCTACAGGGGCCGATATATGTATAAAATGGTCAGTAACTGCATGATATAATTGATCAAACATCATGAATGACAAAGGCATGGAATAAAAAAACGAAAAAGCGCAAATGCATAAGGTACATGAAATTCTAACTCGCAGGCTAGGTATAGTGTCTAAAAAAATATTAGGGTCCATCTTGAGCGATAGTCCTATGCGATGGTGCAAGAGCCGCAAAAAGTTCCAGTGCCTATGTTGCAAAGGAGGCAATGCAAACATACGAGTGAACGATAATAAGACAATTAAAAGAAAGCTAGGAGGAAAGTTGAAAACTATGTCAGCATAAGTCTATGCAGTAGACACTAAACAGCATGTCCCGCCATGCAGACACAGGTCTAAAATTGCCTCTCTTCTAGGCTAAAAGTAACTACATACATAAAACCATTTGAAAAGGAATGATTTAAAAGGAATTACATCAACTACATGTTTATTGCGTGCCTCCTGCTGATTCACATATTGCCCAGGAATTGTGCAACTTCACATACAATTAGTGTGCTTGAGTTAGATTTTAAGATGCACGGACCATTTCTGTGGCAGCAAGTTCCAAACCCCTTGCAAACAGGGGCTTATGCACCTTGATCTCAAAAGACAATACCTAGGGCATGCGAAAAAGATATGGCTGATAGACTTGGCTGCAAGGGCACAGCCTGGACAGAGTTGCGGGCTGCAGGAGAAGGCTGGTGCAAGGAAGCAGTAAAAGAATACACAGGGAGGGAGCCAAATCTAAACTTCATGTACAGCTTCCTATCCTGTGGAGTTGTAATAACCTCCAAATATTGCTCAAAAACTCCTTTTACTTTAAACTCTATGAAATCAAGTGTCGATGACTAGTGCAGGGCTTAGAAGAGTCTTGGGGGCGATGAACGTTACAGGCCACCTAGCTCAATCTCCAGCAGGCTTTTTTGGAAACCAATCCAGAGTGGTGCCTGTGGCTCCAGAGGGGAACACTGGGGTCTTGCGCTTTCCCATATCACAGCATCCCCGAAGAGTAATGAAGGTTATAAAAAAGACAGTACCTGTAGCTGCAGATAGACAAAAAGGGGTCACGCAGCCCAGCCTTCTCAGCGCTCTGACAGGCACAGATGGGTCCGATCTTTGCCCGGGCATGTCCCGTGCCGTGGTATGGGAGCAGGTCTCAAGTAGCGCCTGACTGGGGCTGAGAGGCTCCCCTGCCTCCTCCTGTGCCTCAGTGCACTCTGGGGCTTGTGGTCTGCCCCCTACCATTAGCAACAACCGGATCCAGATCATCTGAAAGTTGTATCCCCTCTAAGTTAATATACTCACTTTGACATAGTGAGGAACCTACACATTACCCCTCACCAATCTCACTTGACCGCTCCCTCTCTTGCACTTCAAGCTTCCCTAAAACTGAGAATAACGACTACTCGCAGTAGTGGCAAGACACACATCTAGGGTTTTTGTTCTTCTTAAACTTCTCTAGTCATACCCCCTTCCGGGTTGACTCTGATACGAGTCTAGGTCACATCCTGTCTGTGTTCATGGTTGCATCTACTAAAGAAAGTTGTATGGATGAGTAGCTCTTTTCTTCGCTACCTTTATGAGATGTGCCTGTCTTTTATATTTTGACCACAGCTAGTGACATTTGTATATGCTGTTATACTTTAACTGCAAAATGTTAATAAAACGTATTTAAAAAAAGAAAAGCTTAAGTCACAGCAATATCTTCGATCTTTGTGAATAGAACCCAATATCTTTAGTCTTCAACTAGAGAGAGAATTTTAAATCTCAAATATTTTCGATACAGTATCTCACGGAATAACAGAAATGATGTAAGTACCTCCTAGTGTCTATCAAGACTCGAGAAACCCAGACTACCTTAGAGAATACACTACAAAATTGTTTGTTGAGTTAAGCATTTCATGTCAGTGCCCACCAACCATGTTCCCTGAAACTGGTAACATGGCTACATTTGATGGTTACTACACAGTAGTAACCATCTGTAGCCAGTGTTAAATATAAATATGTTAATGGGATTCATTATTCTAATATTGTTTATCTTTTTTAATGATTATCGTCACATTCCTCTCAAGTTGAGATCCCAAGTCAGGACTTTAAGTAGGATGTAAGTAAAATATATGCCTAATACATTTACTAATTATAGGAATGATTTTCTTTTTTTGGTTAAAATGTGGCTTCTACTTCTTGTACCTTGATTTTCCTCTACTTCAAAGTTCTGGATTCTAAAGCCAGTAACTAGCATTGTATGAAATGACGTAAGGGAGGGGAAAAAAATAATAATAAATTCCACATAACACAACATATGACCATGAAACTCAACATATAAACACGTAACATACAGTGTGAAAAAGCAGTGCCAATCACCAAGTGGCTCAATATAGTAGTGTCGCACTACTATATTGAGCCACTTGGTGATTGGCACTGCTTTTTCACACTGTATGTTACGTGTTTTATATGTTGAGTTTCATGGTTGTACGTTGTGTTATGTGGAATTTATTATTGTTTTTCCCCTCCCTTATGCTCCGCCCTGTGTGTGGCTACACCAGGGCGTATTGTAAGCAGGCCCTATGATGAAGCAAGTCACATACTTCGGTATGTGAGTGAGGGCAGTTTTTTCAAACAGATGATTTTGTCTGCTTTGTTATAAGTTTTGTCTTCTGCTCTCCACCCCCTCTGTGTATGCACTTGAGAACCTTTGGGGGCTCGGGGTGGTAGAGTGTAACTGTTTGGCCCTCTCCCCTCTTATGTGTTAAGTGATTGTATGAAATGACCCTGGTAGGTAAGTATGAAAAGTCAAAATGCTCAATCTCATTTGCCACAACACTTTTATCATTAAATCTTTCAGTGTCCAACTAGGGCTAAAATATAAGCACTCAGCTTTCACCTGCAAAGGATGTCCTCTTATGTTCCTCCAACTTCTTCTGTTGTTCCATACTTCACAAATACGAGGAACAACTCTTAGGTTTTTTGCCATTGGTCATAAATCAGCACGCTATCCCTCCTACACTTTTTGGTAGGCAACTGCAATCTAGGGAGGAACTTTAGAAAATGTAATAGAGTTCTTCTCCTTATTGTACAAGAAGGTAGGGCTTGTTATTTTCCAAACGTACTACAAGGTTTGTGGGCCAAGCTTTCCATCATTTTATAGGAAAATCCATAATGTGATTTGAATATTTTTCAAACCTTTCTGACACCAATCCGACTATTTTCCTTACTGTCCCAATTACCACATATTCAGGAGCATGGCATTTAAAAAAGTCAAAGATTTTGATTTCTTAGGCTCACATAGCACACTTCTATTGAGTCCCAGCTTGTCCCCCACTTTTACTTCCTCTGTTCCCTTGCCCTGACAGATGAGTCCAAGAAAGGATTAAAGATATCCTGAATTTGCTGGATGTCAGATGTCTGTGTCTGGCACCCAAGAGAACAACTGAACTTTCTTCTTGAGATGTTGGCACTTAGATGAACCATTCCACTGAGCTGTAAGTACAAGAGGCACCAAGGAACTCCATTAACATCCAATAAAGTGATTGTTAGGGGCATGTTCACAAGGAGCCATCGCCAAATTAACAGCACTTTATCGCAGCCAAAGTCATGATAAATTTACCCCCCATTTACAAGCTGGTGCTAACAGCCCACAGCACCAGTTTACCCACAATAGAAACCGCAAAAAACATCGCCACAGAGGACCCCTGCAACTATCACTAATGAGATGCAGAGTAGGCATTCCTGTGCCAAAATCCGTGACAACACCACACTACAACATTCACAACAAGCAGACAGAACTACGATAAGAACATAAAACAGGCAATAAGGCACGTTAGCAGCAGGATATTAACACCTGCTCTGACCTGGTGTAAAGTCGGACCACACTCTGCACCACAAAAGGGAGCACAGCCCAGATCCACACATGAAGAGCAACAGATGCCCCAAGCAACTGAACATGCAGCACAGAGATTCAAGAGGGCCACAACACCCACCGACATGACACCCAGGCCCGCAACACCCCCCCAGCCCACCCCCAACCCAGGACCAAGACACTGCACATCAACACCACGAATCCCTAAAAAACTATTTTGCCTGATGTCGCACACGCAGGAAAATCAACATTCATGCATGGCCAGAGAATGAGAATCAGTCATACAGCAATGCAAAACGCATACAAACAAAAGACAAATCAACCAAACCATTTGGATGAGTCCTAGCGGGTCCTCAATGGACAATCCATAGGACACAGCCTGGAGGACTAAATCCAAGAGAAGAAGGTGTGCCATGCGCCCAACAAAGGAAAGAGAGGGAGAGAAATGGAATGAGATTGCACAAGCAGCGCAAGGCCTTGCAGGGCACCTGGCTCCACATGCCAACATGTGTGTGTGTATCGCCACCATACCCCATGAGCCCAAGGCCGTGTCCCAATCTCAGCGCCAAAGCCACATCACATTCCGAAAATGCAAGTAGTAGTCAGACAAACAACAGGCATGAAAACTCCATTGTGCCAATGCAGAAGGTGGGAGGACACCTGCACCTCTGACCTTGGTCCAGAACACGCTTGGAACACCCTGAGAGAGATGCCATGGCAGATGTGGATGACTCCCACACCACAAATTGCGCAAATGAACTATCCGACTTATCCACACCCCACACACAGATGCCCCTGCCTGTAGGACCCCCGCATGGGATGCCCTTGACACTCATGGAAACAGCAACCCATTCAGCCCAACGTGGCACACACATTCATATCATTGCCCAGAGCTGTAGCATATCCTCCACACAAATTCCGCAGTTCAGAAGAGGGCCGGTTCCACGAGATGCACCAAGGCAATGGCAGGTCATACTGGGCACACGCATAACCCCGTCACGTGGAACACTACCGTGCACGTATGCTGTATTTATTGGGCGCAGTGCTGCGGATCAGTTACTGCAGCAGCAGCTAGTCCATGTAGTTGCAGGCTGCCAGGTTACTGTCCGGAGTAGATGTGTGTACTCGGGCAGTTCACCAGGTAAGGCCCCCAGGCAGGCAGTTTTTAACTTATAAACCTGCGTGTGTTAGTGTTATTCCATTGTGGAGAGGAGGAATAAGGGGAGATAGTTTAGTTTGGCTTACAGGCCTGCTGTGCCGGAACAGATATCCTGATAGCTTTCCTTTCTCTTCCGCAGAGAGAACCACATTATCTATATCACCTAGCCCTGGTTCCACTGCCGAACATGCACATTTGAGTGTCCATGGAAGTCTGCCTATACAACACAACTCTGGATGAATTGGACTATGACTTATGTCTGCACCACCTGTTGGATCACGAACAGGAGTGTAACCGAGACAGCCGTGCATGGGATGCCTTGACATACTGTGTATGTATTGGCGGTTATGCATGGGAGATTGCACAATTCCTCATGTGTAGTGACCACATCGAGGCGCTCCCCTATTGGGTTGTGTTGCGGATTGGTGAAACGGCGTGGGCTGAGCACACCTGCCCCGACCAGTTAATGGATTGGCTCACCCTGGTGTGCTTTGAACACGACAACCAAGTACTATTGGAACACATTGCACATGAAGCTGCGTGGGCATTCATGGACGACTAACTATGTTTCTGCAGCCACATCCGATTCTTACCCACAGCACAGGTTTCAACAACTTGTTGCATCGTGGTGATTGCTTACATATCTCTCCACAACAGTGGACACGTCTGCCATCGGCCGGACTCTGGATTAACCCTGGCGTAGTACTACGCTACGCTCGTGGAGCATGCATAGTTTGCGGTACTACGCACTACGCAAATTGCACGTAGCACAGTGCAAAAATGCGTAGCGAGCATTTTTAGCTTGCTCGCGGTCCTCAATGTTAAGTTGGCGACTGCGAGTGAGCAAAATTCAACATCCCAGCGAGACTTTTTCTTCGTTCGTGATCAGCAACATCAAGTTGCCAATCCCGAGCGTGGAAAATAAACCTCCTGGCAAGATTCTCAACGTGGGGAGGTCAGATGTCTCATTGCGAGTGGTCGTGTATGCTCGCGACCGCTCACGATGAGAAACTACCAGTCCACATTGAGAAAGCTGCTGCTCGAGTACAAATCTTCTCGAGCGGCAGAAATTGACTGCTTGCACTGTGCAAGATGCCATTTGCAATGATTGCACAGTGCAGACAAGCATCCAACACTGTGCAATCAGTGCAAACAGCATTTTCCCTACCTCACTGCGCAGTTCGCGTAGCTACACGTAGCGGGCGTAATGCGAAGTGCACTTCACGTAGCTACGCGTAGCGCTACTACTCAAACTACGCCCAGGGTTACTCTGGATGCATGTGCATGGAACAACGCATGTGTACACACACCTGTGCAAGGTGATGCAGGTCCATGGCCAGAGCAACACAGCCAGTGGTGGTTTCTCTTTGCGGGCCTCGGGGCTCCCCCAGGTACATTTTAACATTTACAAGAGATCACATTTTGAATAGAGATCACATTTATTTAATTTTAAAACGTCTCAAAGAACACAGGGCACTGTCTCTCAGTCTACTGCCACACTCACCAATACCGTCGCACCAGCTCCGCTGTTGACATTACGTCACATCCCATGACTGATTGCTTTCCTCCTCCCGGGTCCAAAGAAGCCTGCTATGTGTTTACCGGCTGAGAACCTCACAGCCCTGAAGGCTGTGATGTCATCTGCTCGGCAAAGACATAGCCTGGAGGCCCAGTCTCCACCCTCTGATGGCGTGGAGATTAAGTTAGCCCCGGGCATTTTTAATACAAGCCCGGGATCCCTAACTCTCCACGTTAATCAGATAGTGGAGGAGAGTTTGCCATGGTGTCACCCCACCCCCTCCCAATTCGTCACAGGGTGTGGTCAGACCCACCCTGTGACGAGTTGAGAAAGGGTGCGAGTGACCGTCTGCGCAGGCTCAGACTGCTTCCCGTGCACGTGATTTGGCAGTTGGAGGAGTGGCAGCCATTTTATGCAGACGGATGGGCAGAGACAGCATTAGAGCTGAACGGAGACTATCCGAGGTCGAGGAGCCTCTGTCTGTCCTGAAGGAAGCGGACCGGTCGTGCCCTGCAGCAGCAGCTAGTCCATGTGGTTGCAGGCTGCCAGGTTGCTGTCCGGAGTAGACGTGTGAACTCGGGCAGGTCACCAGGGAAGGCCCCCAGGCAGGCAGTTTTTAACTTATAGGCCTGCGTGTGTTAGTGTTATTCCATTGTGGAGCGGAGGAATAAGGGAGATAGTTTGGTATGGCTTACAGGCCTGCTGCGCCGGAACAGATATCCTCATAGCCTTCCTTTCTCTTCCGCAGAGAGAACCATCATGAGTGTTGGGGTGATACAACATTGGTCAATTTAATAATGAGCAAAATCTTTTGAATCCTGGTTTCATTACATACAAACAGCAACAGTGACTCTATCTTGCTCACCAGCTGCTTAGTTTGTAATAGAAACATCAGATTTTTACGTTGGGATCTTTTTATTGGTTTAAAAACAAACGAGATGCAGCAAGAAATGAAGCCCCGGTTGTGGGCCAACAACCATCGAAGTGCTATGCAGAGCATCAAAATAAAACTAAATGGACTCTTCTGCCTCCCTCCCTCTCCCCCTTTCCCCCTCCCATCTCTTTCCCCCATCGAGCTGCTTAGACAGAAAAAGCGGAGATCCGGCCTGGCGCGACACCAATCAGTGTGGTGGCAGTTTGGTCATGTCTTGGATCAGTGCGGGAAGGCGCAGTAGCCGCAGGTATATTGGGCAGGATAGCTCGTGGAATTCGGAGCATAAGAAGGCAATAAAGAGTCGCCATGCTTCAGCAAAGGAAGCCCCACCTCCTTGAAGTGAAAAAGAGATGCGCTCCATGCCGAGTACATACCATAGTCCGTGGAACGATTCCTGCACCATAGGGGTTCTGTCTGTGCCCCAGTGTGATATTATATTCTGTAATGCCGCCCCTGGGGCTATTCACATTTGTTTGCCTTTATGGGACTTAAGGGGAAATGTAAGCCTATCGGATACTCCCAATACGACATTAAGGGAAGCGTAAGAGTGTGGTATCAAAGTGACAGTCAATCTCGTCCAGTACTTGCGTCCAGTAGGTTGTGAGGGTAGGGCATTCCCATAACAAATGTAGTACTGTGCCATCTGCATTGCAACCCCTCCCACAAGTGGGGGAAAAGTCGGGGTCACTTTTGTGTACTCGGGATGGTGTGAGGTACCAGAACTTCATTATCTTAGTTGCTGTCGCCAAGCTAGAAATGTTACGCGCTGATTGTCAAGCTCTGTAGTGAATATCTGCCCATTCTTTGAGAGTCAGTGTCCATCCTTGCTCAGTTTCCCATCTTCTTTGGCCCGCTGACTTCACCACCTGTACTGGGGGGCATAAGATGTGGTACAATTCTGTAATTAGCCACTTAGTGGATTGCTTCAAAAGCAGCCATTGGTTGTACTGGGTGAGCTGCCTTTCCGCTCCTAGGTGAACCTGGGGCTGCATAACCCAATGTTGTATTTGCAAGTTGTGGTATCACTCAGTTTCAGGCATGGCGAAGTCAGATTTAAAATTCTCAAAGGACCCGGGTCCCTCCGTGTCAAAGAAATGCCCTACAGACCTGTGCCCCGCCTTGTCCCAATGTCATAATGCCTCCTAACCAAGGCCCGTTGAGAAATCCGGGTTGTCATTAATAGGAATGAGGGGCGAAGGAAAAGTTGTCAATCTGTTGCGTGTAGCTGTGGCATCCCAGGCTTTCAATGTAGCTCGCACCACAGTTGAGCCGTATATTCCAGGGGGTCTGAAGCCTTTGCAAAGGAAGGGGACCTTCCAAAGAGACTGTCCTGCTAGCACTCGCTCCATAAAGAGCCAGCTCTTCTCTGACTGCGGCTGTGCCCATTCCGGTAGGGATTGTAGCTGTGTCACTTTATAATAGCGGTAGAGGTCGGGGATCCCTAGGCCGCCCTACCCATGGGGCCTGAAGCTCAGGTCCTTATTGATTTGCGGTCTCGTGTCTGCCTAGACAACGGTAATACATTCGGACTGAAGCTGTTTCAAAACACCCGGGGGCAGCTCCACCGGTAGGATCTGAAAAAGGTATAATATTTTGGGGAGTATGCTCATCTTAAGAGCTGCCACCTAGCCCAGACACAAAAGACCAAACAGATGCCATCTTTTCAGCTACTGCAGGGTCTGTCACAGAAATCAAGTGTAGTTCAGGGATACCGTCTCAGCAATAGACAATGACAGCATGATGCCAAGGTACGGGATAGCTTTCTGGTCCCAACAGATGGGACACACCTGAGTCAAGGCAGCAGCAGTTGTCTGTTGTAAGGAGAAGACCAGTGCTTGTGACTTGGCTACGTTGACATTACATCCAGAGACTGTTGAAAATTCATCCAGCTCGGCCAAAAAAGCTGGGACTGAGGTACGAGGGGACTCCAGCATGGCGATGACATGTTCTGCGTAGAGGCTGATGGTATGCCGCTCTCCTACAAAGAGAATCTCCTTGATCTGCTGATTTTCCCGAACCCTCTGTGCTAGCAGCTCCATCTAGAGAGCAAACAGAAGGGGGAGAGGGGACAGCCCTGGTGCGTGCCTCTGATTATAAAGAAGGGGTCTGAAGTGAAGCCATTCACCTGAACCGTGGCTGAGGGGCGGCGATAGCCACTGAACACCCCTTGGTGGAATTGGCACACAACCCCAAACCTCGCCAAGACAATCTCCAGAAAGGGCCAATGAACCCTATCAAACGCCATTTCGGAGCCGACTGATAGTAGGACGTGTTCTTCCGTCTGACGATGTGCCTTATCCAGAAGGTGCAGCAACCTTCTGGTATTATCGCTACACTGTCTGGTTGTGACGAATCCGGCTTCATCAGGGTCTACCAATTTCAGCATCATACGTCCCAACCGAGATGCTAGGATCCCTGTGAAGATAGTAAAATCTATGTTCAGCAAGGATATCGGCCTGTAGGAGGCACAATGGGCCAGATGTAGGTAATTCTGATTTACCTACTCTTAAATACCGAAGCATACCGATTCGGTATTTAAGAGTAGGTAAATTGGAAGTAGGCAGATGTAGGTAATTTTTATTTTACAATTACCGATTCTGCAAGGTTCGGTATTTACCGATTCGGTAAATACCGAATCGGTATTCCCCATTGATTCCTATGGGCCTTGAAGCCCATAAGAATCAATGATAAATACCGATTCCGTATTTACCGAATCGGTAAATACCGAATCCTGGCAGGGGGAACGAGGTGTCACTTTGACACCCTGTAGCATCCCAATTGCAGGCTTGTGTGCCATGTGGCACACATACATGCCCTAAGGGCATGTCTGTGTGTCACATGGCATAGGTGTACATGCACAAATGTGCATGTACACTGGAATTTGGTATTTTACCACCCAATAGGATTGGGTGGTAAATTAAGAATTCCTAAGGGCCTGTGGCACTGCAAACTGTGCCACCTACATATGGATTTACAGATTCGGTATATTTACCGAATCGGAAAAATACCGAAGTGGTAAATTTACTGAATCGGTAAATATACAGATTCTGTAAATTCCGAGCCACCTACATGTCAAAAGCCAAATACCGGTCGGTAACGGCCGAAATCGGCCGTTTCCGACCGGTATTTGGACAAAACTGCTACGGATGCCAAGAGCATTGGGGCGGCAGCTCCATAGTGCCATCGACAGCGTTAAAAAGTTTGGGGCCAGTATCGAGCAAAAGGTTTTGTAAAAAATGGTGGTCAGGAGAAGCGGGACTAATGCTGCCGGCTGCTGAGCGCGCAGTTTGTGAGCCAACAAGTGGCTGCATTTGTCGCCCCTGTATAGAAAGTATGCTTCAAGCGAAGGGCGGTGTACTCCACTCTATCTAGGTCCAGACTGGCTAGCACCCATGTCACTTAATTTCCTCCAGATTCTGAGGGGGGGCGGCCTGTCCTCTTGTGGATCCCTTCCAATTCCAATACTTGTTTAGAGAGCTGCTCTCTCTTCTCCCTGCGTACCCTGTTTTCTGCTGCTGATGTGGCTATAAAGTCGCCCCAGGCTACTAATTTAAGAGTTAACCAAAGGGAGATGATTGAGGTGTCCTGAGTGTCGATGGTAGGTAAGGCGTCCTAGTGTTTTGGTAAGGCGCGCCACAGTTTTAGGGTGGTAGAGGAGCGTGTCACTAAGCCTCCAGGAGTATGATGGTCGAGGGGTGGGGGAAACAGCAATTTTGCGGTCAAGGCTAAATGGTCTGAGAGTGCTTGAGGCTCGATAACTGAGCCCTTCACAAGCTGGAGAAGAGACCAGGTTGTTAAGAAATAATCTAGTCTTGCACATGTCCACTGGGCATGGGAGAAGAAGGTGTAATCAACTGTGTGGGGGTGAGTGATGCCACATGTCCACCAAACCTAAGTTGTGTAACCACTGGCAGTTGGTGTCAGATTGAGACACCATTTGTCCCTGCCTCTGAACCGAGCGGTCAAGTTGGCCATCAAACACAATATTCATGTCGCCCCCTATGACAATCTGCACTACTGCCCTGTGTGCAAAAGCCTCCTGGCAATCGTTGAGAGCATAGGTGGTGCCCAGTGTTAGTGTGTGTCCCCCACAGGTCACGGAAAGTGCCAGGACCTCCCTTTGAGCTCCAAAACCTTTACCCCCACCTTCCCTGGGAAAGTAAGTGCGACAAGGATGGTGACCCCAGCCTTCTTAGTGGGAAGGGAAGAGGAAAGGCCTTAGAGCGCATTCTATGCATGTTGCTGGATAGCAAGTGAGTCTCCTGCAGCAGACAAATATGGGCTCCAGAATTTTCCAGATAAGACTGGATAGCTCTACTTATAGGGTTGTTGAGCCCTTTCACATTCAAGGTCAGCATTGTGACACTCATCTACGAAGGGGGTACGGCATGTCGCTGCAGGTATGGAAGGGCCAGTCCAACCCGTGACAGCTGGGGCCCGCAATAGCCCAGACAGAGCACCAGTGGCTTGCAACGGTGGCACACATGTATGCAGGTTGGGGGAGACGCAGCAGGGGAGAGGAGACACCATTGACAAAAATAGCAAAACCCCAGCAAAACGAAAACAAACATAATACAAGAAAGCCAGAGTCAATGTCCAGAGCGTCCTTTTCCTAGGAAACAGTGTAAAGGGTATCTGTGGCCCGTGGCTTTCCACTCCCCCCAGGCAAGGCCCATGGATATATTGTCAATGCCGTCACCGTTGAGTAAGGGTGCAGGCTTCAAAGCCTCAGAATGTAGTTGGAGCAAGTCCTGTCTCACTTCGAGGGTGCTCCTGCCAGGGATGTCAACACTGCCTGCCGCTCCCTTGCCTTAGTGTCAGAGTCGAGGCATGTCGACGGGATAGGAGGCTTGATGGTAGCCCATCCATGGCTGCTCCGGCACCTCTGGGAGCGGTTAACAGCTGTGGCTGGTCCGCTGTGGTTTCTTCGCTGTCCAGGAGTTTGTAGGCCACAGGGAGTGAGCGGATTTGTCTCAGGTCCCCTTTGTAGTGGAAGATTAGCTGGAACGGGGGCCCCCATGAATATTTGATGCCAGATTCTCGGAGGTAGAGTGTAATTGGACGAAAGAACTTGGGTTTGAGCAATGTGAAGGCTGCCAGGTCCTGATATAATGTACGTTTCTGACCCTGGTAGGTTAAGTCCGAACGGCGCCACGACTCACGAGGATCCGCTCTTTTAGTTGGTAGTCATGGAAACAGGTCAGTATGTCCGCCGGGGGAGCAGGGGCTGCCCTCCGTGGGCCCACCCTGTAAGTGTGGTCCAGCTTGATTAGGAAATGTGGGGATTCTCCTAGGATGGAGCGGAAGAGCCTCGCCACCAGTGCCTTGATGTTGCCATCTCCCTCGCAATGTGCCATGCCACGGATGCGGATGTTGTTCTGCCGGAACCTGTTCTCCAAGCCCTCCATATGGCCCTGTAGGTCCAGGTTCTGTTCCTGCAGCTTTAGGACTTCTTGTTGAAGGCTTTCGATTTCTTCATCTTGGCTAGTTCGTGCTCCTCCAAGGTGTTAACTCGCTCTCCCAGTCCATGTCTCTGCGCACTTCCCGCATGTCCGCTGACAGTTCACGTTTCATTGCGGACGGGTCTTCTTGGAGAGAGGAGAAGAGCGATCCAAAAAAGATCGACTGACTGGGGCCTCCGAGCCCCCATAGCTCCGGCTTGATCCAACCCCCTGCTCCTGACTCCGTCTGTTGTGCTGGCTTTAGTAAGATGTCTTTCACTGACCTATCTTACTTGCCCTTAAGGGCCGCCATAGTTCCTCAGGATGTGGGGGTCTCAGGTGACGTGTGGCCCAGATACAGGAGGTTCTGTAGGTTGGGGCGCAGCTGTGTGTGAAAGCGTGTGGTGTTGTAGCCAGAGGGCCTCCTCCAAATGTCCCCCCACATAGGCCCTCTGTTCGTGGCGCAGTTAGAGCTTTCTGAGATGCGAGCGAGACAGTCACCCAAAGCCCACCGCAGGAGCTTCCCCCTCACTGTGCCAACTGTTCACTTCTTCTCCTGCCTCCCAGCTAGGCGTCCCAGTGAGAAGTTGTCCTGTCCTAGGCTCTCCACCAGTTTTGTTCTTCAGCAGCTTTGATGGCACTTCCTCCCTGACAACAGTCCAGATTGTCACCTCTGCAGGGTCGGTGAGCCCAACCAAGCCCCCCACACCTGGGTCGTCATGCCTGTGGTAGACAGAGTGACCTGACTAGGCCTCCATGCAGCCCGACTTCTAGGCCAAGCCACAGGCCTCGTGTTAGGCCCAGCTCCAAAAGCTGCCTGGCACGGTCTCAGGCCTCGAGAGACCACCGGGATCATACCAATAAGATCCTATTGCAAGACTGCAGGTGGGGAGTACAGCAGGCAGCACGGCCGGGCTGGGCCACCACACAGTTGGTGAATGCAGCGGTTCCTCCCCCACTCAATTGCCGCACGTGAGGCCCACTTCGACTCGCGGAGCCAGGACCTCGCGTAGTATTGTGACCCAGATCCACTGCTGTTCAATGATGTGCGGGCCCGCTCCTCACCTCAGTAGGCGGGATCTCCCTGATCCGTGAGCTGTGGCGGTCAGTAATCTTTAGATCTTGCCCCTCCCGCCGGGCTGTCCTGCAGCTGCTCCCAGTTGCTTCCGTAGAGCCGTCCCGCAGTGGCGCTGAGACTGCCACTGGGGCCCCGACTTGGCTCCGCCAAACCCCCAGCAGTGCAGCACCGCTTTCAGGAGATTTTTGGCTAGGTTTCTGCAACTCTGGTGCCCCTCCTGCCACACACAGTACTGTAAAAGACCCTGCGGGAGTGAAGAGCCACAAAGCTGCGTCCTAACAAGATGCCATCTTGGCCATGCCCCCAAACATCAGATTTTTAAAACATTATGTAGGCCTCTTAGAAATACATTAACTAAATCGAGTGGTTCCAGCTTTGCTTACGAAAACAGGATACACACATCTGCCAATTTGTCGATGACAGAAAATTAACTCCCAAAAACCCCCAAAACTGCCTATATAAAAGAAAAAAATCTTTAATAATATTAAAAAGTGTTAGATTTATATATCTATTCACAGTTGCCTAGTCTATGGCTCTTAGCTCTAGTGATAAAGACAGATGAAATATATAACCTGTTAGTGCAACTTAAGAAACTATAAAAATTATATTATAGTGAAACAACTTTAATTACTGGGTACAGAAATGATTACATGTATGTTAATATGTGCACTCAGTTAGGAAAGGCCTATTCTGGTTAGGCTTATTTTTAGAGCCAGATATAGCGTAGCTTTTAATTTATGGGGTCATAGCAAGGGCTCTAGGGTAATTGTTGCCATTGTGAATTCACAACCGAAGCAAAACAGTTCTCTGCTTTTTGTACCTTCCATATTGATTGTGAACGGCTTTCCACTAGTAGTAGCTGAATGAAAGGCCTTTCATTATGTTTGGTAATTCATTTGTAGTACATACATGCATTGGACGCCAGCACCAAGTCGTCCAGGGCTATGGGTTATAAAAAAAACAAGTGCCCTAATGTTGTTTGCTTTGGGTTTTGGGTTTGTAAGACACCACCCATTCTCTCAAAAACAGAGTGCAGAATTAGATGTGTACATGGTATTCTCAATTCCATATGGCCCTATGGGGCCTAACGTGTCCTTCTAATCCCCTGATAATGCTGAGCTCTGGTATTACCCATACCTTGGTTTTGGAACTAAGGGCCAACTTGTAATAATGGCCTTTTAGGGTGCATGGTAAGAACAGAAAATAGCAACTGCAGCATTTAGATCTTGTTCACGCACCCGACAAATTCAGATGACATCTAATACACACACAGATGTCGATTCGCAAAAGCTTTTATGAGTATGGCAAGTTGTACCAGAGGAGTACTCTTTTACTCACTCGTTCATGTCTTTCTAAATCAGCTCCAAAAAACCCAACTTTTTAATAAGTAAAAGAGGAAAGAGGACACAATCCTGTCTATATGTCCTAACTGTGTATGACTATTTGCCGAACATTTCTTTTGTAACATTTGACATGTTGGGTGACCAATCCACAAAGGCATGTCAGAGTACTGAGCGAGTATTACAGGAATGCTACTTCACTACTCCAAAATTCCTTTTTGAATAGGTTCGAAAGAGTATTTGAGCAACAAACATAACTAACACCAAAGCCTGACAATGTTTTATTACGTTCAGAATAGGGCATAGATCTGGAAGCTCTCCAGTTACCGGAAAAGTCTAAACACAAAGATGGCTCATTCATGTACCTAACATAATAGAGCATTTAATGCAAAATGAAGGTTACTCATGTGTTGTGCTCAAAGAAGTATTTATAATGGCGATCCTTAATAACAACAAAAAATTTAACCATAAATATGCGCTGCATTCCTGATGCTTTGAAAAATGTAGAGTCTGACACATTTATCATTACAAAATACATTAACGAAAAAGATTGACCCAGGTCTAACATTGTTTGCCAGCTATTTTTGTTCGGTTCCTGCTACTGTTTTGAACGCATTCACTTGCAGTGTCTTCACCCACATTCCATCTCGATCAATATATTTTTGTTTTTTTATCTTACCGCAATTCCCTCACAGCTAAATTCTTCTATGCATAATTAGGGTCCATTCAAACGGTGAATGTCAACATTTCTGGATCGACTTTAATAAGCAATTTTAAAATGGAACAAAATCACGTTTTTTATGATTGCTTTAGCTCCTCAGGTGGAACTTTATTATTTATGATTTAATCAAAAGGAGACTAGCTCATGTATTACGAAATTTAAAGGACTCTAGTATGTTTCGTCATGGGGTAGGAACACCTGGTGAGTGTGTTCATGAAGCCCTCACCCACCAACCTAGTTGGTGGCAGGCTTCATCATCGGGCCCACCCAGTGACACCTAGCGTGTCCCGGGTGTGCTTCACGCCTGATTACAGCGGAGCAGGTATGTTGCTGAGTGTGCAGTGAAGAGTGTTATGAAAGTGATGTTAAAACGGCTTGGCGGGGGTCCCAGTACCCAAGGGTGTCACTGGGTGGGCCCGATGATGAAGCATGCCACCAACTAGGTTGGTGGGTGAGGGCTTCATGAACACACTCACCAGGTGTTCCTACCCCATGACGAAACATACTAGAGTCCTTTAAATTTCGTAATACATGAGCTAGTCTCCTTTTGATTAAATCATATATAACCCCGGGGATAAGGACTAGCTTTCTGGTCCTCTCTCTCCCTCTTGATAACGCATTCTCATAGGCAGCGCACAGCTGCGAGAGCAATCTCAGCACCATGGCGGAAAACCATGGTCTGACCTTTGATGAAAACGACGTGGCAGACATCCTCTCTGACCCGTCGTTCCAAGCAGACTTCAACATCGCAAGCACCATCGCACAGACCACCGATTGGGAGACCCTAACAGAAAAAAAGCGCAATAGGATACGCACTATCCTTCACGGGACAATCCTAACTCAATATCTCAGAACCAATACGGCTCCTAGGGGACTTCTAGTGACCAACGCACCCAGGATCTTCCTCGATGACCCCTCCTTCAGGAAGGACTGGGCCCAGATCGCCTGGCACTGCACCAGGGACTGGATGATACTTATTATAAAAACAGCTAAGCGACTATCAGAGGCGTTTCTGATCGAAATCCAAGCCACAGAAAGCCAATTCAAGGCCACCTTAACTTCATACAAAAAGAAACTGGACGATCAGAATAAAGATATAAATGAATACAAGGAATACCTGACCCAGGCTAAAATAAAGAAATTCGACAAAGACCTTAAAAAATTCAGTTATGCCAAAGTGTACCCATACTCAGAAGATGATTACACCCCACAGACCAAAAACACCAACATGTCTAACTCCTCAGGCGATGACAGTTCTGTCTCTAGTGATTCCAGCACTGGCTCACACAAACGGGGAGGAAGAGGGAGACGCGGACAACGCTGGCCAAATACATGGCAAAGAGGACAACAAGGACATTTCCACGGTTTTCCACCAAATTTCGGTCATATACAAAATCCCTATTACGGTTTCCCCTCCATGTATCCCCCGGGACCCATGCCACTATTCGCAGGCAACCAAGGACCACACATTCCTTTTTTAGGACAGGGCCGAAGAGCACGGGGCAGAAGAAGATCAAACCCACAACAACCACAAGTCCACTGGGCCGAGGAAGAGAACCCAGTCAGCTCGAACACACGCCAGAAAACGAAAGAGGCAACACCAGGAACCAGCAAACAATGAGGCCTAATGACCAACCCTCATTGGTATTCAACCTATCCAGCACACCCCTAACCATCAAAGAACAGTCGGTACTGGAAAAAGGCTTGTCGTTTGTCCCCACCACCAAGCTCGACAAATTCAAATTACATGTAGAATTGGCCCAATTTTTTAGAAAACTCAAACTAAAATCCTTCTTTGAGAAACCGACCCCCGAAACTGACCAAGTTAATGAAAACCCCAACGTCACGGGCCTCCGAACGAAATCCACGTTCGTGCCACCTCCCTCTACCATCCCATCTGAAATCACAACATTTGAACAGGCTGTGTACAATGACATAGAGAAACTCAATCCTACCAACCACTTCAACAATCTATCCTGGGAAGACAGGAAGACCATACAACGCCTACAAAACAACCCCACAATTGTCATTAAACCGGCAGACAAAGGGGGAGGCATCGTCTTACAGGACAAACAAGACTACGACATAGAGTGCCGCAGACTACTGAGTGACAACAGGAATTATCAAAGATTGGAACATGACCCAACAGAAGAACTACGGCCCACGATCAACGCACTAGTCAAAAGGGCAGCAGATGCTGAGCACATTTCCAAACAGGAAGCAGACTACCTATGCCCCCGGCACACCATGATCCCGTACTTTTACACAGTACCGAAAGTACATAAGGGCATTAACCCCCTTCCCGGCAGACCCATCGTGTCAGGCATAAACTCCTTGCTGGAACCACTGTCACGGTACTGAGATTTCTTCTTGAACCCTCTAGTGCAAAGAACACCTACATATATCAAAGACACCAAACATCTCCTACAGGTCATAAACAACAAGGAGTTCAATCCCAACACACAATTACTGGTAGGATTGGACGTGGAGAGCCTGTACACGAGCCTCCCACAAGATGCCACCCTGACAGTACTCCACGACATCCTAATGGATGCCCACTGGCCTTACCACACCCCGAGGGATTTCGTGATGGCTTGCGCAACCCTAGCTCTCAAAGAAAATTACTTTGAATATGATGGCACCCTTTATTTACAAACAAAAGGAACATCCATGGGCAGCGTTTTCGCCCCAAGCATAGCGGGACTGTATGTCCACCACTTTGAACAGTCCCACATAGCGACGGACACCAACCCTTTCCACCGCCATATTCTGAACTGGCACAGGTACATAAATGACATTCTGGTGGTCTGGCAGGCATCCCAGACTGACCTAGACAGATTCATGACCTGGCTCAACAACAGGGACCCATACCTAAAATTTACTAGCACGGCTAGCAACAATCAGCTACCCTTCCTAGACCTAGACATCACAGTCAAGGACGGGACCCTGGTCACGACAACCTACTATAAGCCAACTGCGAGGAACTCACTGCTCCATTTCACGAGCTTCCACCCCCGCCCACTCCGAGAGAATCTGCCCTTCGGACAGTTTTTACGCATACGTAGAAACTGTACCTATATTACCGATTACAAAAAACAATCCATGGAATTTGCTACCAAACTGGAAAACCGAGGCTACCCTAAAGCCATCATCAGAAAAACACAGAAAAGGGCAAGGAACCAGAACCGTGAAGCCTTACTGGAAAATGTTACCAAAGACCAACAAGACCAACCCATCACCTGTGTCACCACCTACAACACGGCGTCCAATGAAGTAACCAAAGTCATCAAAAAACACTGGAAAATAATCAATTCCGGACAGAGGAAATGGGACACCCCGAAATTTGCGTACAAACGATGCAACAACCTGAAAGATCGTCTGGTCAGCACCCGCCCCAGACCACAACCAAAACAATCTACTAATACTGTTTTGAACGCACGGGGCCTCCCAAAGATCGTTGGACATTATCCCTGCAATGATTGCAGCGTATGTCACCTCACCACACACACCAAAACCCTGGACTTGGAGCCCAACAAGGTCTGGACTCAACGTAGCCATACCAACTGCAATTCCCGCAACTTGATATACCTACTCACATGCACGTGCGGTCTCCGCTATGTTGGAATGACGACACGCAAAATCAAGACAAGAATAACAGAACATAGAAGTACTATAAGATGCAGGAAAAACATTAGCAGGCTTACCAACCATTTCATCACCCACTGCCACACACCCAACGACCTAACCTGGACGGTCATTGAACAGGTCCCAGAAAGCATAATGGACAATGACAAAAAACTACTGAGTAAACAACAGCGATGGATATATCGCCTTTCAACAGCAACCCAGGGCCTAAACGATGCCATCCCATGGAATTCCCTGACATACCCCTGACCTCAGAGTGCATACCAACACTATGACCCATCTGTGTCTATCACACCCACTCTGGGCGTGTTATCTTTTCCCCTATAACATATCTCCCCTGGAGATAGAGCCCCTTAGTTCTGAGCACTTGAAACCTGGTGTCCCCATTAACCCCAATTACACTCGTGCCATTTTCACGTTATAAACTATAACGCACCCACAATGGCCCAATACAAACACATCTAATCACGTCCCCACCATTACGCATGCGCAGGTATAACTCGAACTGCACTTCATTATTAATGGTCACTGCACCCCTGAGCCTCGCAGTCACACATTGACGCGCGCGGATAGAACACTACCGCCCCGCGCATGCACCCCTGAGCCTCGCAGTCACACATTGACGTGCACGCGCGGATAGAACACTACTGTCCCGCGCAAGCGCATCACTACCCGCGGGTACTGCACCCGCGCACTTACATCGCGTAATGGCTCCCTCAGGCACCATGACTCGACCTTTCGAGTCTTTCTACTCTTGCCTCCACATATGCAGGTGTACATGGTTATCCAATCAACCACAGTATATAACACCTAGCAAAACCGGCCATTACTTACCGGTATGCGAAGGAGGCACTACAGGTCCAGAGCAGGCTCTGCCCAGAAAAGCTGTGAGTATGAGAACAACCACCACTACCACTGGTAAGCGCTATCTTCCTTCCCTACAGGTCTCCTTAATCTGAGTGGCCAAACCTTTTCTTTCCCATAGGGTCAACCCCCTGCCACCTCTCAACCTTGAGGTCAAAAACTGCTAAAACTAGCGTAAGAATTACCTCGTGCGCCGGTTCACACATATGCACAGTGTATATGATATCCGTGTTTTAGCCACTCCACTCCCGAACTAAAAGTGCGAATCTCACTTAATGGTACCACCAGTACCATTACACCATAGCCGCCTATAGCCTACACCCCATCCGCTATAGTGCCGGCAACCAGATGTGTCTAATGCCATACATCCTAGTGACTCTCTTTTTTTTTCCCTGTATGTTCTGTCTCTGTCCATATATGTTACATGTACAGGTGTTTTGAGAAGGGAATCCCCCTCTCACACATAGATAAACACTTTAGGGCGTGTATACACATAGTCTGAATTACACACCCACTAGTTTAATTACACTCACTTTTTAATATAGGTCCTGAAGAAAGCCAGCATATACATAAGGCTCTGGCTGAAACATGTTGACCCACCACCGGATGTGGGAGGTCGTAACTCGCCTCTAACATCCAACAGCCTTATTTTTAACCGCTGACGGAGGCCCAGGTATTAAAGTTTAATTTACCCTTGGGTACTGGGACCCCCGCCAAGCCGTTTTAACATCACTTTCATAACACTCTTCACTGCACACTCAGCAACATACCTGCTCTGCTGTAATCGGGCGTTAAAGCACACCCGGGACACGCTAGGTGTCACTGGGTGGGCCCGATGATGAAGCCTGCCACCAACTAGGTTGGTGGGTGAGGGCTTCATGAACACACTCACCAGGTGTTCCTACCCCATGACGAAACATACTAGAGTCCTTTAAATTTCGTAATACATGAGCTAGTCTCCTTTTGATTAAATCATATATAACCCCGGGGATAAGGACTCTCTCCCTCTTGATAACACATTTTTACTTTATTATTTATGACAGTATCAGCATAAGAGGAAGTGGTACTAGCATATTGACGGCTACTTTTAGGGTTAATCAAGTGGATCCCCTAGGAAAAACAGTTCTTCATTTTACTTAGAAGTTTTTCTGTGATTCAGTCAGTCAGTCAGTCAGTAAAAAAATACTTTATTCGGTTCATAACAAAAAACATAAAAGTACACTAAGCATATTATGTCAAGACCACATTTAAATACAATAAAAAGTACAAATTGGCACTTTATACGGTACAGATTATCAATACTAAAAAAAAAGAACAATTATCAATATATGTACAGTGCAAATTATTATTACAAATACGAAAATCCATTAAAACCATTAAAAACATGTAAAAAAGAGAAAGTGCTCAGTCACAATCCATTTGTTCGCCTATCACTATGATAATTAATTCCATTTGATTTTCCTTTTTAATCTTACAGCTACAGTCAGAAAGTTGGCTATATTGAAAATCTCCCAAACATCCGCAAGCAGCTGCAAGTAAAAAAGGGCTGGTTTATCTTGCGTGAAGACCTTATCTTTTAAAAGTGGGATGATAAAACTTTGCGAATGGTGCGAAAATGCTCACAAAAAAAAGTAAAGTGCACAGTGTCTTTTATACAGAAGCCGTCACACGAACAGATCCCCAGATCTTTCTCCCTAGTACACCCTGGGGATTCAGTGAAAAAAAGGTGGAATTTATTCAACCTGAATCTCGTCAGTAAGAATCGGTGATTCGCATTATTTACGATCCTCAGATATGGCTCAATTGATCCTGAAATTTTTAGTAGTTGATGAGCCCAGCTCCTTGTCCTCTCTGGCCGAACACACCATAAGCTTATGAGTGTCTTTAACCCATTTCACGTCCCCCTTCACTAGTTTGTTAGGTGAGTTAAAAAGTTCTGGACGCCCCAGTTTAACAGCTAATTTTTGAACATAACTCATCCAGGGGATGTGCTGGCAACAATCAAGGGCTAGGCAATCTCTGAATATTCCATGATTTAACTCCAACTCAGGGTTTAGCCAGGTTGAGATCCATTTCAACAATGGGGCTATAGCTATACGGTCTTCCAAGTACCCCACCCCACACTCCTAGTGAACAATATAACCAGAGGTGGATTGGGGGATGGATAAGATAGATTTAAAAAACGTATCCTCGGCCACCTGAATGGCCTTAACGTTCTTAAACCCCAAAGGTCCGCTCCATACAAAGCTATAGAAATACATTTGGCGTCATATATCTTTAACACAGCTTGCAGTGGTTTAACTCCCAATTTTCGAGCAAAGCCCAAGACAGCCACAATAGATTTTGGGAAAACGTTACGTTTTGCTGCTACTTGGGGCAAACATGTGCACTTATCATAAAAAATTACGCCTAAGTATGGAAAGATTGAGACCCTAGACAAGACATTCCCTTCACAGTGCAAACTTTTTACCTTTTTCGGTTTGGTGCCTACAATCATTACATGCGATTTTGAGAAATTGACACTGAGGTCTAACACTTTCATAAAATCAGCGAATGAATTTAAAAGACATTGCAACCCTACTGCTGTGCGTGCTAAGAGAGCGGCATCATCTGCATATAATAATGCCGGGATGGATCGTTTGCCTACCCTTAGTATGTCCTTACACACCTTCGTTAGCACAGTGCCCAAACCATTAATGTATAAGGTGAAGAGTAGGGGGGCCAGAATGCAGCCCTGCCTAACACCATTGACGATACGGATCTTTCCTGTGCAGTTACCCTTACGGTCGTATCTAACTGTGGCCGATAGTTCCCTATGGAGGTCAGCAAGGAAGTACACAATGTTTTTATCCACGCCCAATTGGAGGAGCATCACCCAAAATTTGGACCTATTCACACGGTCAAAGGCAGAGGAAAGGTCCATAAAGGCTAGATATAGGGTGCCCCTTTTGGCGATTGTGAACTTCCCAATTAAAAGTTGGAGGTTGAGGCTTTGATCAATTGTGCCTCGCCCTTTCCTAAACCCAAATTGCAAACCCGAAAGGGTATTTATATCTGCCAACCATCCTGTGAGTTTACCTAGAACAACCCGACCGAGGACTTTAACAGCAGAGTCGATAAGGGAGATGGGGCGATAACAACTGGGTTCCCCTCTATTTCTCTTTTTAAAAATGGGTACTATGACCGATTCAGACCATGTACCCGGTATGCCTGATTTGCATACCCTATTAAAAACATTAGATAAAACCTTTGACCAGGTCTTGACATCCGATTTAAAAAGGTTGGCTGGAACGCCGTCTGGTCCGGGGGCCTTACTGCTTGTCATCTTACAGATGGCCTCTGCCACCTCTGCCTCTGTTACCGATAAAGTATAGGGGTCCTCAATAGAAAGGGGTTGTTACCACACCCCCGAGTCATTCCCTTCATAGACTGATTTAAAATGGGAACACCATACCTGTTCCTGTATTCCACAATCCAATTGGCCATTGCAGGGAACATGGAAAAAAGGTTTATTGACCACTGCCCAAAATTTGGAACTATTTTTGAGAACATCATTGGAGGTTAGTTCGTCCCAGGCCTCGTCTCCGATTTCTCGTCTTCTAGTTTCCAGGACGTCTTTATACACTTTCCTCAAAGACGCCACAGCGGGCTTGTCCACTGGATTATGCTTCAGGGCCGCCATCAAATTTCGATGAGCTATCGAACAGTTGAGGTTGAACCAACCCTCCCCAGCAGGCTCTTTCACCTTGCCCGGACGTTTAAGGTCATCCGAGATTTGGGAACAGATTTTAATGCATGCCTTTAACACCTCCTTATCCCCCGCTTGCACATTCATACAGGTGTGCATCTCTGTTCCAACCTTAATTAATAGATTGGTGTGAAAATCTCCGGGTACTACTCCACACCATCTAATTCTACGGGCCTGGTCCATCGGACGCATATCTGATTTATCCCTCCTCCTATAACATAACTCCGGTTTATCGGATCCGTCAGAATAAGAGCCACCGGGTTATGGTCGCTAAAGGTAGACCAAATAGCTGAGTAACCATGAATCTTTTCACCCAGTGTAGAGCTAATAAAAATGTAGTCAATAATAGAGGGTGTTCCATTCCCTTTAAAAGTGGGTACATCCTGTTTCCACATACAGGTGAGTATTAGGCCGTTGTCTGCCAATAGGGTTTTGAGGAATTCTCCTTTAGCAGAATGCTCAATATGGATATCTCCTTGATCTGTGGGGCCTAAGCAATCCATCACCAGACATTTATCAGGGCAACAATGAATGTTGAGGTCCCCTAGAACAATAATAGCACAAGAGTTTTTATTGGCTTCTCTATAATTTTGAGAAAGTAATTAAGCTCAACAAGATGTTCAGTCGTGGTAACTCTATCAAAGGAGTTATAAAAGTTAATGATCAGAATAGTGCCAGCAGTGTTACATACAATTTGCACTGCCAGGCAGTGTGGTGACCCTGTGTCCAATTGGGTATGGATACCTGTGATGCTAGCCGAAACCAACGTTTGAACCCACCCTTTGCCCTCCCCATACTAGAGGCAACAGCTGGAATATAGTGGGATATATAACCGCCAAGGCTAAGCAGGTTATCAGTAACCCATGTTTCCTGTAACCCAATAATATCAACCCCACACAAGGATTTTCTCCAGATAGGATCATCTAGTTTGTTTTTAAGGCCTGCAATGTTCCAAGTTAGGAACTTAATGCCTACCTTAAAATCAATCGGGCCCGCTCTCTCTGTGGGGGAAATGCTTAACACTGATGGAACCTTTCTTTGGACCTCAATTGAGTGGGCAACAGTGGGTATTGCTTCTGGGGTTACTAGTCACTCAACATCCTCCAGGTTTGAGAAAACATCAAATCTGTTTTGAACGGGTACAGAAAAATCATAGGGACCTTTCCCCGTTGGTGGATATCTATGCCCTGACATGGCCTCAGACACAGCTGCAAAATTTCTATAAAAAAACCCTAGGGGAACCAAACCAATGCCCTCCTCTAAGCCATGCCTTGTGCCCGCCCTCTCCAGAATCAGTTTCACAATCTGTGATGAGGCAAAATTCAGTATAACACAGTCTCCTCTAAAGATTTTACCAGACATTCCTACCCAGGGTATGCTGCGTGACATTTTAAATTCTTTAAACAAACAACCCCCCAAACCAGTCAAGTTGTTTACATGATGTAGCGCCTTGTTACGCAGTGACATCCAATGTTCTTCTACACCGCTCTGTAGAGGGGGTACGTTTGTCAAGATAACAGTGTATGGAGTTGCCTCAGGGGGGAGATTTATCCTGTCTGTGGTAAACTGATGTGCATGGGTCCCCTGGCCCATGAGATTAGTTTTAATGACCCTTGAACCCTCCCTTGTGATTACATTGGGTGGCAGACTCATATTATCGGCTAAATTTAACGCCGCTGCCTCAGAGAGTACAGCGCCCCCAGTATCAACCACTGGTGAGTCTGCATCAACTCAGACCCCGTGGGCCCAGACGGAACATTAGCTATACTGGGGCTACCACTTTGGCAATTAACTGCTGGGGACATCAACCGCTGTTCAATCTTCTCGAGCCTGGTGTGTAACTTGGAAAGTTTACTGGAGAAGGGTCCCAAAAGTTCTAATAGCTTCTCCTCGATTTTTAAAACAATTCGATTCTCCAAGTCAAACATCATCTGCTCCAGTCCTACCTGGGAGCTTCTATCCATCACAGTAAGTATACTTGTACCAACCGCCTCCCCCGCACTTCCCTTATTTCCCCGTGTACCACCCCCTTTTTGGGACACTTTGTTCGCCTATTGTAGTGCAGCCGGTATACTACCTGCCTTCCTCTTAATTGAGGTTACATTTACAAGTGTATCACCCCGGTTTGCTTGAGTCATACGTTGTTGCAGAGACCGGGTTTTAGGGGGAGAAGGGGGGGTAGGGGGAGAGTCTGCTTCTGGTGGGTCCAGTGAAGGCAGTAATTGTGCCTGAGGGGATGGTGCGACCACCTGATCATCTCTAGTGGCCTCTGGTGCATCTGGTTCTAACAGCACTATTGGGCCAATAGCAGGGACTCCGCTCTTGTGTACCCACTACCCGTGAGACCCCCACCCCCTTGTCACCAGTCTTACTCATGGTCATTGACAATTAAATGACAAGGAATAAGGCAAGATTAATAATATACAAGCGCCGCTTCGAAATAAAGAGGAGCAATTAAGAATCAAAAATCAATCAACTGTCACTAACCACCATCCGGTGTCAATTGTGCACTTTTTACATTCTATGGTGCAAAGAAGTATTTTCTCTTTGTTAGGTGTGACTTCAGAAAAAAGCAAAGCCATATAAAAATGTTAACGGTTGTCAACAACTTCCTGACACCAATAAAAAATTATTTCTGTTATAAGATTTATTTTGTCATGTTAAAAATGTAAGTTATTTTCAAACGTTATGCGGAAGTGTTGTACAATTTGAAAATTGTGGAATTATGTGGATAATTATACTCATAACTATTTTGATGTTGGTAAACCAATTCCAAATAAATAATGACATTTAGGAGTTTTTTTAAATGTAAGAATTAATTGCCGATTTTTCAACCTTTTACAAAGATTGGGGAAGATGACCTAATTAGAATGGATCCCACCTTAGGTAACTGCTAAATGGAATATTAAAACTATAATATGCTGAAATTGATTGAAAGCTTTAGACACTCAAATAAAATGTGGTATTTTTTGCAAACAGTTAAAAAAGTCATGTGTAATTGCTAAAGGTCCACATCCAAACTGTTCGATTTATTAAGAGTTGCAAAAAGTGCAGTTATGAAATTCAAGCATGTAAAGGATATATACAATTCTATAGAACTGCTAAAATTTGTTGCCACAAGTTATAACCTTAAAAAAAAACAATTTTTTAAAGCTAAAATCTATGGGCCTGTTTACATGTTTGGCAAAGTGGGCGGCACACCACCACCACACACCGCCAAACCCGACTGCCGGCCATCAGCCAGATTACGAGTTTTCTCGTTGTCTGGTTGGGGGTCCTTTGTCGTTCCCATGCTGGTGCCTTTGAAAAATGCACTGTGATGGAAACACCATAGCCCTTTACTGACTTGCAGGAGAGGGGGTGCATGCACACAGTGGGGCACACCTTGTGCTCCCCTGCCCTGCATGCACCCAAGGGCCCAGAGGCAACAGGGGGCCCTTTAGAGCCCCTTTTCTTTCATCACCACCAGAATTTCATGGCATGAACAGCGCCATGAAATCTAAATGGTGAGGGAAAACTCGTAATATGCTTGGCGGTGCCACAGCAACACAGCCAGCATATTGTGCACCTCGATCATGCGTTTTCCTTGTGGTTGCCGCGGTCCCCTGGTGGTCCAGGCACCGTAGTTGTACTACGGTGGTCGGACCACTGGTGCTGCGGCTTCTGACCGCCCCTGCACCTCCATCATGGTTTCGACAGCCTGATGGTCAGCCAAACTTGTAATCAGGACATATGTCTTTTTAATACAGGATTTACACAGATTATGTATATTTTATTAACTTTGGCAGAAATATCCTCACCATTTTCTAGAGCCAGTACTTTGAAATAGCAAATTTAGTTTAAAAAAAAAAATTATGTTTTCTTCTCTCCTGACCTCTGTTGCATCAGCATATAGAACGCAGGTTTTGACAGTTCGTTTATCAATGAGACATCAGATACTGTTGATACTAGTGAACCATTTTTAAGAAATCAAAATTGCTGAACACTAAATGAATCTTTGCCCCTAGTCAAAGTTCTCCATGTTTAGTGGCAAGATGGCAGAAATTTGGTTTGAACTTTGACCCAAAATTTCAGTACCTTCATTAATCTGGTCTAACTTAACAAATACTTATCTTTCATAACCCACATTAAGAATGTGTCAAAATGTTGTTTTACCAGTTGAGAAGCCTATGTATGGTGAATATTGCCTTTGAAGATATCAGAAGTCTTCTCTCTGCGTCTGTTGTTGCTTTTTATATTGACTACTGTAAGTGTCTTTATCTTTGCTTTAAACTGTGTCTTATTTCCTGTTCAAACTCCTTCAAAGCTTTGCCATCTGGCTGGCTCTAGGGCAAGCTGCTACAAGCACATTACTACAATGTTTGCCTAGCTTGTCTCAATTTTAATGGACCACAGTTTCAACACTAAACCAGGGGGAGAGGATGTAGCCTTACGGCTAGAGCGGTTGATGTCAAAGCTGGGGAACCGGGTTCGAGCCTCACCAACGATGCTCAACATCCTGTGATTCTGGGCAAATCACTTAATCCCCCTGTGCCTGACACAAATGAATGTGTCACGAAACTGGTGCTATGTAAAGTGCTCTGATACCCGATGTCTTGGGGTCTACTTTGCGCTATATAAAACAAAAAAACAGTGAGCAGATTTCTTGTTGTTGGTTAGGATCTAGAACCATCCCTAAGCTCAAAACCTCAGAATTCTTTCAAATAGGCGGGATACGCAGTGTATGACTGCCATTAAGATTTTGTTGGTGTATGAGTGACTTATAAATAGAATTGAATTAACACAACATAACTTGACACAAGCTAGCATGATAAAACGAATGAATGATATGACATACTGTAACACAGGGAAGCATGAATCAATTTCTCAAGTAATTAAATTGAATTTCCTGCATATTTATTAATTTGATTTTTATTTATTTGTTTCATACTGCACAACTATGCACAGCATGAACAGTGCTGTAATGATTTCATTCTACTTTATGTACAGTGCAAGTTAAATAGGATTTCTTTTAGAGGCATACGGGCACATGCATCAAAGGAAATTGCATTCGCAAACTGTGCGAATCGCAAAATTCTGCCGTTTGCGAATGCAATTTCCATTTTTGGGATGCATTATGCATTTTGTTGTTCTCGCAATTTAAGAAATCGCAAAATTGCGATTTCTTAAATTGCGATTGCATTTCAGGAATCTCAAATTGAGATTCCTTAAATGCAATGCATCAAACTTTTCAAATTTGCGAATTCGCAAATAAGGGGTGCAAATTACCATGAAGTTGACCTTCATGGTAATTTGGGAAAACTTTGAAAAATGCACAAAAGTGCATTTTTCAAAGTGCCATTTTACACACACACATGCCCTTGCGGCATGTGTGTGTGAAAAATGTACTTAATGGCAAATTTCAGGGGTGCAACAGGGTGTCCTTTGGACCCCCCCTGCGCCCTTGAAATTGCATTCTCATTTTGCGATTCCTTAATTGCGATTCGCAAAATGAAAACGTCTTCCCATTCGTTACTATGGGCCTCTAGGCCCATAGGAATGAATGGGAAGGGATTCCTTAATTGCGATTCTTAAATTGAGAATCGCAATTAAGGAATTTTAAGAAATCACAATTTATTTAGCGATTTCTTGATGCATTGCAGTTTGCGATTCCTTAATTGCGATTCCTTATTTTTCGCAATTAAGGAATCGCAAACTCCAATGTTGATGCATGTGCCAGTTTGTAACTACAGGTCCTTTCTTTGTAAAACACTATATGAATCCACAAGAAAGAAGGACCAAAGACATGCTCAATGCAGCAGAATATAATTATTCCACCCTGATGGATTCAGGGTTGATGTTAATGTTAAATCTGCAAAGAGAATGGCCAGCACTATATTTGCACACCCTTCCATAGCATTCTACATTTCTTGTGACATTCACATTTACCCGCTGTGATTAACAGGCTTGAAAAAATTGCAGTCAAATGCTTTTATGTTGTATAGATTTGACAACTTACAGATTTGTATGGAGAGATTTTTTAAACACATGTTTTAAGTAACCAATGCCATTTTTTGGTCAAGTGTGCAACATATTCTAGATATCAGATGATCGTGTTTAAAATCATGGCAGTTTATCACCAGCCATTAAAAGTCCTCTGAAATAAGTCTAAAAACGAGTTCATTTAACTGGCACTGCCCCCCAATTATGAGATAAAAGGTAAAACACAGTGTACATATAACAGGGTAGCAATTAAAGAAAAGTAACAGCAACGTAGAAACGTGGTTAAGTGTGACAATGAGTTATAAAGAGCACTCAGAAAAGCTTACAATATTATATGGACTTAGGGGTTAGCTTATCTGAGTGGTGTACTTCCCACTGTGCTCCCCTAGACATAAGACTTCCTTTTATTGGTCAACGAGTTAGAGTGTTCCATCTCTTGTGAGTTGAGTTCACCTAGGAAGCTTGAGGGGTCAGACGGATCAGTATAGATGTGATGTTTTCCTCTTGCCATAATTTTGAACTTGGCATGCCCAACGAAGGAGAATTCAATATTCATTGTTCTGAGTTTGTCTCAGGATCAAATAGTGATTCCGCTACTCAGAAAGGGGTGGGCCACCGTTAAAGCCTCCTTGGCTTCACCAGGAACCGGGGTGTTAGAGCACCCAGAGGTATAAGAGAGTATAAGTGGATTGCCTCCCAGCTCCAATATCTCCAAGGCGATGTCCTTCCCACGTGTCGATCTCTCCTGCTTACTTGCCTTGCAGTCACAACATTATGCAGCCGGCGCCTTCTTGGGGTCAGGTATTCTTCATTGAGATACAGAGTGTAGATCAGACCTGCTCAGGGCTGCAGCTCACGCGAGCGCTTCCCACCGGGGTGGGGTTCTCAGCGATTCCTCTCTCCCTACCGTTCACTTCAGGACTCCGCACCCAGCAAGCTGCCCCTCGGCCGGTATTCCTGCCACCTTGTCTCCAGGGAGGTGAGGTGTCTTCACCTTTCGAGCACGACCTTGTTCGGGCTTCTGTCTCGCCGCTGCCCCCACAAACTCACTGGGCAAGCGGTGAGAATCTTCAAAGTGGTCGTGGCCTCTACCGGCACTCCTCCTCAGGTCCGCCATGATCTGCGCCATTAGCTGCTTACACTCAGACCGGATGGAGCCGCCATCTTGAGCCAATCTGTATTCCAAGGTCCCCTCCAGTCCGAGCCTGGGCGAAGTCTTCAGGGCAGCTCTTAGAGGCTTCAGGTGACCCCCGAGGTCCCACCAGTCAGCGCCCTGGCATCAGCCCTAAGTGCCACACTCACCGCCTCAGGCCGGTTTATGATCTGCTGCAGGACCAGTAGCTGTGTCGCATTTCTTGGCAGAGTTCTATATAGCTGCCATGCTCTGTTAGGTGGCAGGTGCCCCTCGAGGCTAGGAAACCCACTCCGTGAGTGCTCCGGTCCCGCGGAGGAGGCCAATGTAGGTACTGCAGGCCAGCATTTTCATTGCTCACGCAGCAGAATCTGCGGTGCGTCGGTGACCCAGAGACAGGCAGAGACTCCTCATGGACCGGAAGAGAGTGAACTCCTCGTGTGGCCAAGAGATTACCGCAGGCAAAGGTCGGTGCAGTGGCGGGCATGTCTCGGCATAGCGATATTGGCGGTGTGAGGCCAACTACGCAGCAGTTCCAGCAGTCCGTGCTGTGGGTGACACAGTAAGTTACTGTTGGAGCTCGGGGGGGTGGGGTTCACTGCTGTGATGAAGGTTGCGTTCAGCTGTCGGTGGCAAGTACTATTCAGCCCTTTTATTTCTACCTGTTCTGGGTGAAGAATATCATAGATTCCTGCAGGATTGTAGAGATGTTCTCGGAAGCTAACGTAGGCTGTGGCCATCTTGGAGCCAGGCAAGCTCCGCCCTCTGATCTGAGCCATAACCTTTGATCTGGGCCATAACTTCATAAGAATGGTGATGGCCCTCTACAAGAACCCTTCCGCACACATCTCAATTAATGGCTCCCAATCACAACCACTAAGCCTTTAGCAAGGTACTAGACAACACTGCCCACTCTCCCCATCACGATTCCTCCTAGCACTAGAACCCCTATTTCTTAACATAAAACTAAATTCTGATATCTCTGGTATAGGATTTAATAACAATTCTGTTAAATTAACCGCATACGTGGATGACATCCTGATAGTCACAGAGACACCAGGTCCCTCCATTCAAACCCTTATGTCTACCATAGACCATTATTAAGTGCACTCAGGGTACAAACCTAACAGAGACAAGTCTGAGTTGAAACCCTTAAATCTCCACTGCACCAAAGACGTTCTAGGCTCATCCGGTCTGTACTGACAAATTGGCTATATAAAATATCTGGGGATTGAGTTTGGATCGGACCTAATAGATACCATCAAACATAAAGAATATATAACCTTTGAAAAACAACAACAAAACTCTTAGACAATTGGTCCCCTAAATTCATCACTTGGCGGGGTAGAATTGAAACCATAAAAATGATGATCACGCCTATAATCAATTACCTGATCAGCATGCTTCCCCTCTTACTCTCAGATGACTTTCACCACAGACTGGACAAACAAATTATCCAAATTCATATGGCAAGAAAAAAAAAAACAGAATAGCCCTAAAAAACTTAGACTACATAACACATTAGGTGTCAACCTAGCCAACTTCAGAGACTATCAATGTGCTTACTTAGCAAAACAAGGAGCATACCGGACACCCACCTTGTGACTACACACCTGTATCGTTGTGGAAAAGTCCCTCCTAAAAAATCTAGACCCATTAACATTGCTAACTTCCAACATAAAACATGCAGTTGGTCCCAACTAAATTTTTTGCAATACTAAAAGCTCCCTCTTCAGAATAGACAAGCATCTTCCTACAAGAATGAGACTCTCCAACCATGCTTCACTTTGGAACAACCTGAACATTAAATATAACGGCAAGACCCTGCACTACCAGCTCTTGATAGACAAGAGTATCTTCTTCCCTCATCAGCTGGGTTCTAACGCTCAACCTAGATCCTTCTCCGATCTAATGGAAACATACAACCTAGACAGGATGGAGTTTTACAACTTCCTTAGAATTAAAGCTGCGATTTCTAAATCAAACTGCCATTACCTCACACCAACCCTACCTAGCTACCTACTAAAACGTAATAAAACTGGTCACCAAGTATCTCACCTATACGAAGCTTTACACCCAAAAGCTTCACAACTAAATAGTGACACAATGACCTTCTGGGGAAAACATTCTTAAAACCTCATAACAACTTTAGACTAGACTCAAATATGGAAGTCAGTCACCTCCCAGAAAATCTCTCCTATCCTATCACAAACAACATACTGGCTTATACACAAAGGGCCTAATTTATGAGGCCCCTTGCACCATCGGAACGTCACTTTTTGTGACGTTCCGTGGCACAGTAGCCTGCGTGATTTTTATCAGGCAGCACTAAGCCACTTTTTTTGGCGTACTACTGCCTGATAAATATCAGTCCCTTTAACAAAGTGTTCTGCGTTAAAGAGGCGTGCAATGGGTGTTGCTGGGGGCGTTCCCAGCAACATCTATGGCCTTTTGACATTGCCCCAGATTTACGAGAAATTGTAAATCTAAGGCAGTGCCAAAAGCTTACGCCGCCCTAGGGGAGACGTAAGATATGCGCAACGGGGAGAAATATCTTTATTTCTCCTCATTTTTCCTTTTTCAACATGTGATGCATTCTGCAGTATCTTATAGATATAGTGCATTCCTGCCCTTTTCTTTTGCTGTAGGGAAGTGCAGCAGGAAGGCCTGCTGCGCTTCCCTTCAGCAAAACCTCATAAATGAGGCCCAAAAATGCTCTGGACCCCTTTGCGCTTACACTCGCTGGGAATTTTGGATGACCCCACATGCTGGAATTGTAAACAAGAAGTTGGCGATCTTGCACACCTCATACTCCACTGCAAGTCTCTTTCCGACTATTGGTCTAAAGTCTTCTCTTTCATACTCGTCCTATTTGATTGTCAACAAAAAAAGGAGCTAGCATTCCTTATCAAAGGCTTCCTGGATACCATCCTGGACAATTCTGCAGATAGCGCTGTTCTAGACCAGCTTTTAACATCTGTAACCAAAATGGTGAGACAATATCTCACTCAAACACCTACAGCGGAAAAATCCCTCAAAACCATATGGGTCACTATGGACAACTACTTTGCATCCAAAAAACCTCTATAAACACTCCTACATAAGTCACCCTGTCACCCTTAAATTTACCAGTGATCACCCTCACTTGCCGCATATGTAACCCCAAAGACATACTTCTCTTCTCTAACCCTGGGTAAATGATACAGAATCGCATCAATTATTTATCACTGACAGAATTTGAGTCCAACCCCCCCCCCTCCAAATACTCAGATATGGTGCACTACGATCCAACTTGTCATGCTATACATATCACTGACCATGCGTCACCACACCTCTACTGTTTACTCCCTACAACAATGTTCTCATTACCCGTAGGCCAATCTACCTATATACTGCACCAATAACCTGGCCCCAAGCCATCCAAGTGCTCACCAATGGCGGGATTCTCTTTTTATGATCCCTGTTTGACAACAAACAACCAGAACCCAACACTATGTTAGTCCATACCGCAGCACCATAGCTGCATATTCGCACCTCCCTAACTGCTTTTACTTTATCTTTTAAGTTTGGTTTGTAGAACTTATTGCCTTACATATTTGATTTACCATTGTATGTTACCATACTTCAATGTATCATTTTAGACCGTTGCTATCAGCATGTTATAGTTGTTTATTACTTTAGTCCCTATGAGTTATGTTTATTCGACACCTGTACTTTTCTTATTCAAGCAAAAGCAACAAAATCTTTTGAAATAAAAAATCATGGCAGTTTCAGGGAATGGGACAAGGGAGCGGGATGGATGGAAGCATAAGGCGTAGGGTTAATTGCAGCATTTACTCTACACAAAACATTGGGAAAGCCAATAGATTTCACTTTTGTGTAGTGCAGCTAAATGCACAAAAGCCTCTACATATTGACTTAGGTTTCAGTTATGTGAAAATATGCATTCTTAGGTCTATCAGTAATTTTTTCAAGGCGATGGTCAAAATGTTTGCCAGAGTTGCTATTCAAGCACTCCACGCTATGTGCTGCAACTGGCCAAACTATGCAGTAGAGTGCTGTTTGGACTATCCAGCTGAAGACAGATATGTCGACCAGTTGTCAAAGTAACTGATTACCTGTGCATTACTGCACACTTAATCTCTTTTGTGGGGGTCAGGCAACAGTTATCTGCATGTCTCAGCACTGCAGAAACTTTTAATGGCATTCCTTGGCATGAACAGTAGCGATGTTTGTCATGGAGTAATCCCATACAGTTGTAAAGATCTTGGGAGAGTTTAACAGCAAGGTGTTTGAATGGCATTGACCCAGGGGTCTCAGAATTGGACTTGTTGCCACAGACAATGGAGGTAATATAGTGATGGATGGGGCAAATGGTGGATATTTCAGGGTCCTGTGTTTGACGCATTGCATCAACCTGATTGAGCAGGACTTTCTGAAACAGCAGACATAGTCAGCAACATATTGGTAACCTGCAGAAGAACCTGCACTCATTTCAGTCATCCTTTTCAAGCCCAGAAGCAGTTGATGATCATTCAGTGTTCTAATAGGATACCAGTTAAATCCCTCATGCAGGAGGTGCCAACCTGATGGAACTCGACCTACCACATGCTGCAATATCTGTCTTAGTACAGAATAACCACTGACTATGCCCTTAAAAGAGGAAGGGTTGCAACTGGGAAAAGCATGATAATGGAATTGGACAAATGGGGGCTAGTCGAGTGCCTGACACAAATTCTACTTCCTTTTGAGGTTTTCACACAGGAAGTCAGCATGGAGGACAGTAATATGAGTGAAGCAAACCTGTTGTTAAATCTGCTACAGGACCAATAAAAAACGTGGCGCACTTGTTTGCGGTTGTAAATGAAGAAGCATATGAGTTGGTTCAGAGCTTTATTCTTTTATTAGCTGTTGACTCAAATGCTGCAAAGAGAGATTCTGTCCTTCAAAGAGTACATATGTGCCACAATACTTCATCTGTTGTACAAAACAATTACTATCCACTTTCATTCCTTTTTCAGAAAGGGGTGTTTCACCTTACAAGAGCCGGATTGTCGATCAAAAGAAAGACCTGAAAGAACGGCTGGAAGTTAGAGGACCGCGCAGAAGTTCTGGGGTGCAACACTCAACCTCCTGAGAAGGCAGTGATATTGTCTCACAGCCAACACCGTCATCACCAGCAACAGGATAATCCAACCCAGCCTCTGCAATGGCTTATTTTCAAGTGGCAGGGTTTAACGCAAGAACACAGGTGAAGGCAACGGAGGTCGAGCAAGTGGCAGCACTAATGACCAGAGGATGGTCCAAGACTATCTGGATGACCCTAAAGACGTCTACCTGCATCAAACCCATTGGTCTGTTGGTATAGGAAGATGCAAAAATGGCCAGAGTTCAGAAGGCTGTCAATAAAGTATCTGGCTTGCTCAGTGGCCATTATTTTTCTGAGTATGCATTCAGTGTAGCTGGATCAGTTGTCACAGTCTAAAGGACCAGTCTCTCACCTCAAAACATAGAAATATTGATCATGATTAAAATGGATAAACACTTCATAGCAAAAGATTACAGTGTTCCTGAAATAGAATAGGAGGAGGATTAGGGTAATTGGTCAGATTCAAGAGAGTTAGCGGAAGAACTTCAGCGCCAAATCACTGAGTTTGAGGATGAAATCTACATCCCTGAATAAGTAGTCCACAACAGAACTTGCAGATATCATCGAACTGTCTGAATTCATTTTATATATATAAAAACTGAGATATTGCCAAAATCACACAATGCACATTCTTTCATAGGCTTTCTTTTATTCTTTCTTTATGGGATCACTTGTTTATTTATTTATTTATTTATTTATTTAACTTATAAAGCGCACTGTCACCTTGCAGGCATCCTGGCGCTGACTGGCTCAAAGGGCGGACAAGTATAGGGCAGGGCGTGACCTAGCAGAAAGTTACTTGGGAAACAGCCAGGTTTTGATCTTTCTCCTAAACGGGAGAAGTTCCGTGGTTTGCCTAATCTCGAACAGGAGCAGATTCCATAGTTTGGCAGCAGCCACCTCAAAGGTTCTGCCCCCTGCTCTAGCCTTCCTGAATCTAGGTACCTTCACCAACCTAGCCGTTGAAGATCGAAGCAGCCTGGTTGGTGTATAACAAGCGAATTTCGATTGCAGGGAAACAGGGCCGATTCCATGGAGAGCCCTGAAAACCAGGCAGAGGGCCTTGAATTGTATTCTCTGTCGCAAAGGTAGCCAGTGCAGTTTCGCAAGGGCAGTCGGCCCATGTGTTCTTCTAGGAAGCCCCAGGGCCATCCTAGCAGCCGCTGATTGCATCCCTTGGAGCCTATCCAACAGAAACTCAGGGGACCCCAGCAGAAGGGCATTACAACAATCCAGCCTACTGAGGATTGTGCACCTTGCCACTTGAGCACATGCCTGAGATGGTAAAAGTGGCAAGACTTTCCTCAGGGACCGCAGGATGACAAAGCAGCAGGTGGTCGTTTTTTTTACATGAGTGTCCATACTGAGCTTTTGATCAAGCATGACCCCTAAGTCACGGACTGAATCCACAGGCCTTACTTTAGTCGCTGTTTCAGGAGGCCAAAAGTTTTCTGGAAAGTTTTGTGTCTCTTTATACAGCAATTAAAGCCTAGAGCCAACAAATGTTTCATGCGCACTGTGCTTCTACAGGGCTGTTAGAAAAAAGACAGAAATGATACATAAGTAAGTTTTAATAAAAACTGAAACAGTCATGCACTGTCATACACTGAAAAGGAAAACAACTTTATAACGAATACATGCTCTGTATGGTGCAAATTGATACTTTTTCGTCCTAACAATGTGTACATAGCTTTATTTTTAAGTTCTCATAACACATTACACATACATTACATTAACAGTAGTTGCAGAGGCCTACCCAGGGGACAAAACTGTAGCTTCCTTTATATTGCATTACATTAAGATTAGTTGCAATAGCCTACCCAGGGGACACAAACTGTCGCTCCCTTCATCTTCTGGGCACAAATTATGATAGTTTTCTGAACATCATTCCTGTAAATGGCAATTCACAACTATTTTATTTTCATACAGCAAGTTTACTCCTGAGCACTATAAATTATCTCAAAATTGAGTAAACTTACTCTAATCTGAGGATTTGATCAATTCCTCCATCTTGTAGGATCATTGGACTTTAGTATTCAAAATCCCAGTAGTTCTCATTATATCTGTTAAAAATGTTGTACATCTAGATTATTCATATAATATTCCAATTTCTTAACCCAAGTGTGATACCTATATTAAAACCATTATCTCACCTTATCAAATTAACTGAGTTTAAACGTTGTGTCACAGCATGCTTCAGGATTCATTTTCAGTCCTTGTCCATAAATTCCCCATGATAAGAGTTCCTAAAAAGACTAATATGTCCTGAATTACTGTCTCTAAATCAAACGTCATTTTAAATTCTAGATCTTCATACCATGATCAATCACTATGTGAATAGGTCGTCTTCTTTTTTTTACATGCACCCTGTTCAATAATCATCATCATCAAATCACTTTATTCAATACATATTCTTAAGAACATAAAAGTTTAAATATACAAACAAGGACATTCATCATTTTACACAATTCAGTCACTTAAAACTGTTAAGAACATAATAAGAACATCTAGAATGGCTTTATCCACCGCATGACATCGACATTTAAGGATTCCAATTAATTTACAAACACCCTATACTGCTAGGAAGGGGGATATTTTGCCTAAAAACTATTTAAAGGAATTTCGATGCATGAAAGCAAGGTTAATTTCCTCTATTCTGCTGCATTCCCTTAACCCCTCTCATTGTACTCAGTAAAGGAAAGAGAGAGTGATATTTAAGAATGCCACACCGGGTCATTACACCTGAAATATGACGACGTTTGCTTCTCTCTTCGAGTTCAAATTAGAATGAAAACATTGCCTTTCTAAAATCTCATTTACATGATACGCTGCTGTCATGCCTTAGTTCACAGTACAACCAAAACCATATGGTAACACTCTTAGATGACTGAAACCAGCATATCTGTATTCAACATAAACGATCCTTGCCAGATACTCTCACATCCTCTCTCCTCCACAGCGTCTTCCCTCATTGAACATAAAAGTTGACTTTAGCTAGCTTCTCACTGCAAATTACATTGTACACACTCTTTATGGACCAAAGCCGACATTTCATCATTCATCCTACAGCCACACCAGAGAGATTCGCTCACTGTGTCTCCCCTCGGGGTCCTCCCTCCTTCACAATTTCAATGCATGGCAGTGTGGGACACCCGTGCTCTTATATATCCAAAATAATTAATAAATTGGGCTCACCTGGTTGAGACCCGCTTTATTTTCGAATTTCAAATGGCCCTTAACATCTTTATTTTTTGTCAGCCTAGCCCATTATATGCTTAAATACACAACCAGTCAAAGTCACCACGGTTGCAGTGTTTTCCCAATTCTTTTGGATTTAAAACGTAATATCATTGTTTAAATAAGCAAAATCAAAATAACATTTTAAAAATCTTATGTTTAGCTATATCTGTCTGGTAAGCTGTATCTTATTTGCACCTTCTTTGTGCTCTACAGGAACAGTTAACTATATGTAGCTGCTTCTTCCTTCAAACTCAGGACTGCACAGTCACCAATGAAAAAAAAGGAAATTCTGAACGAACCTCGCAATCGGGAACCAAACCCATGCTTACTTAACGTGCTAATCCATACCTTGAACTTTCCTCCTTGCCATTCACCTTTTTTTTTGGTTTTGTTTCAAAATACTTTATTTGGTTAACCAGAAACATCAAAGTACAGAAATAAAACATTAAAAACAAACAAGGTGTATCAAGATAAAATTTAATATCGAAATACAATCACATAAAATCATTTGTAGTACAGTGTCCAAAGTACAAAAACTTCAAATGCAAAAGTCATTAATAATCAATTATACTCTTACAATTAACAAAGAGCCAAGACTAAAAGATCAGGTAAAATAATGTCTACTAGACAAAATTTATCAAGACTGTTACAGACCCAGATAAAAAGAAATTCATTAGGGAACAAGATTTGCTGGAATCCAGGAACAAAATCAGGTTATAAAACTCCCTACTCAACTGTAAACTGACTACGTGCAGATTCAAAATTCATTTAGCCTACACTACAAGACCAGATATTTACCTCTTTTGTTCCAGACATTGAACAAGAAGCGACTAACTGCAAAGGCAATAGGGACATAAATGTCTTTTTTAAACGCTATAGCTTCCCCAAAATGAAGTGTACCCATATTTCTACAAATCGCAGCATCCACTTTTGACGTGCATTTTGATATTCAGAGCAGAAAAAAAGAACATGTTCCTCAGTTTCAGAGGTTTAGGCACAGACTGGGCAAATAGCAGAAAACAAGTCTTTATTCCGCTTAGAATTCAAAACCATAGTCGGTAAACAGCCTAGGTGAAACCTCGCATATAGACTCCTCACCAGGGGCGGAGTAATGGAGTCTAGAAAGACTTCAAACTGAGGGTGCAGTTTAAACTCAAAAACTGTATATTCAAACAGCCAGGGGACCCTTTTAATATCTGCTTCTCGTGAACATAGTTCCAATAAATACATTTCAATCATGCCAACTCTGACATATGGCTAGCAAAGGGGTTATCCCACAATTTACTCAACCCAAGCTTTCTAATCCAGTTGGATACAAACTTAAACCAGTGGATTTTAGATGCACCTCTTGCACCCAGTAGGTCAACCAGGCACTCCTGGTACTCTGAAAGCTCAGGGGTGGTACAGATGCTTACCCAGTAGGTCGAGGGCTTCAGTTGCACCAGATCCGCAATTCGCTTTCAGCCTAAATCTAAATAAAGGGGTAAAAGAGGTATAGTAACTGAGACTGGGATAAGCAATCCAATAAATAAATTCTCAGCTACGGCAAGTCTCTGGGTGTCAGTATACCCCCACAGTTCGGCACCGGAAACTGTCGCACTCTGAACCTTTGCTCGATAGGCCTCAAGAGCAGGGGAAATAGGTTGTGAATAGGAACATTTATGAAAAAAATGGATAGCACTGGATATGTGGGTCAATACCAATGAGCTTTTGATACCCTGGGAACTTGAAGATAAGTTGTCAGTTAACCTGACTCCCAAGTAATCAAAGTTACAAACTCACTCACGAAACATTCCAAAAATCATAAATTTAGTTTTATTAGCATTTAGCTCAAGGCCTCGCTGATTACAAAAGCTCACAAATGTATTCAGAAGCAACAGTAGATCCTTAGTGGTCTTTGAAATGAGCAGGGAATCATCAGCAAATAATACAATGAGAACCTTTTTACCATTCATAGATGGAGAATAATTATTACAGGCCTGAAGCTCATCAACCACTCCATTAATATATAATGTTAATAATGTGGGAGCAAGGACGATTCCTTGCCATCTGCCATGGGCAACAGAAATACTATTCGTTAATTCTCTTCTATTGCCTCAGCACACCTGGGCATAGGTCCCCCTCGTGCAGCCTAACTAAAAGATAAATGAGAATTACAGATAACACCGTTTTAGCTAACACCTTCCAAAGCTTCTCGCGGGGTACTAAATCGAAAGCTGCTCAGAGGTCTATGATTGCAACATATAATCTTTGTCTCCCTATTAGAGCATACTTCCTGTAAATAAGTGCAAATCTAAAAGTCTGGCCATATTTACTTCTTTTGGAATGAAAGCCAGCCTGCAGGGAAGATAACATTTAATTCTGTTCAAGCCAGATAAGCAACTTCACAAGTATATGCCTTGCAAAACTTTTTGCAAGTTGTCAATTAGGCTTATAGGCCTATAATTTGAGGGGTAACTTGCATTACCCTTCTTGACATATTTCCAACCCCTTCCAGGTGACTGGAAATTCCGTATTGTCTACAAGAGCATTAGATAGGATATGAATAAAGGGTGCCGGCACAGAAGGTTTGGCCTTATACAAGTCACCTTGAATCCAGTCTGGTCCGGGGGCCTTAGCCATTTTTAACTGACAAACTGCAGTGCAGGTGTCTTCTAAGCAAAAAATGAACTCCCTACTCCATGGAATAGGGGGCCAACAAGAAGTCAGCCTAGGGAGAAGTGAACTATGTGCATCAAGGCATAGACTTGAATTATTGGGGCATACAGCTCTGAAATGTGCTCTTTCCACTTTGCTGTGTGAATATTGTGGCAGAAACTATTGCTAGGGTCTGAACTCCCATGAGAAATTTGGTGCCAAAATGTTTGACAGTGATTTGATTTGGCATCGGACAATAAGTTATTCCAGATTTTTTTCAAGCTTCTCTTATAGTTGTGTCGAGCCTCACAGGTATCAGGTCATATCCCCACTTTAATGGCAACTACGAGGGTCACTTTGGCAGATTCACCAGCAGAGATGAACCATTTTGGGTCATTTGGGAACATCTGTTTTTTGCCATCCATGTCCCTGAAAAAGTATTAAGTAAAGTACTAAAAACAAATCTTGATGAATAGCTAAAATAGTTTCTGGTGAATTAAAGCTTACATCAATTTCAGACACAAAATGGGCAAACCAGCTATATATGTCAGCATTCAGCTTAGGGTTGGTTACAACAAAAGGCCAAGAAACCCTTCTACGATTATTATTAATAATCAGAGTTACAGAATTCTTGCCATGAACAGCCGTCGGCCGTTTAATGACATCCCCTTTCAAAAAAGTAGTAAGGAGGTTATGGTCACTATCTGATTGAGTCACTACTACCATATCAACTAGAAACGACCAAAAGGACGTAATCAATATATTGGAAATGGGGTTTCTGGATGGCTAGGATATCCTTAAGCCAGACAGAACCCACCACTCTAGTCATGGCTAGTAAGTTAAACACCAAAGATAACCTGTGCTCCTCCCCGGTAGCTTGGCACAAAGTAGTCAGACTTATCCCCAGAGGCAATGTGTAAAGCGTTTGAGCAACCCACACACACCAGTGACACAATGAATACACTACGAAAGAGACACCACATGGGAATGTATATAAATCCTTTGTATTATGCATAGAAATCACATTAGGCCATAAACACATAAATCACTGTGTCACTAGGCACTTGTTGTAACGTCACATAGATCATAGCATCATTTTGCCCCTCGGCCAATTTCATAACATCAGAAGCTAGATGCTAAAGTGAATATCTTACAGGTTGCACATGCTTTAAGAACACAATCATTGTACATCATATGCAGATCCTAAGATGATACTCATTATGGCTTAGAATAGCATAGACCCTAACCTCAGGGCATTAACTGCAAGAAAGGACACATGAATCATCACTGCTGACCATCCTATGCAATCCGGAGTCAGTATGCAGTTTCCTGCTATGGCAAACATCTACATGACAAACATTATAATGTCAGAGCATGAGATGCAGCATAAAAACACATGAATTGTCACAAACGTGAATATTGACACATAGGTTCGCTGGGAGGTAAAACAGGAGAGAGCACATGCACTTTAGCACTGATTAGCGGTGGTAAAGTGCCCAGAGTCAGAAAACCAATGAAAACAGGTCAGAAAAAATACAGGAAGAAGGCAAAAAGTTTGGGGATAACCCGGAAAAAAAGGCTAGGTCCAACACAATAACATTGGTATAAGTTCCTATTTTAAACGTGGGTGATGGTGCAGAGACAGAATATTATGTGTGCATCAGTAGAGAAAGTGTTGGATAGTGGAGGGGTAAAAATTACTACTCCCACTCCAATGAGTGCAACAGTAGGGAAAGTGTTGGATAGCGGAGGGGCATAAATGACTTACCACTCCAGTGAGTGCAACAGTAGGGAAAGTGTTGGATACCGGTGGAGTATAAATTACTATTCCCACTCCAGTGAGTGCAACATTAGGGAAAGTGCTGGTTAAAAGAGGGGTAAAATTTACTATTTCCACTCCTGTGAATGCAACAGTGGGGAAAGTGCTGGATAGCAGGGAGGTAAAAATTACTATTCACACTCCAGTGATTGCAACATTAGGGAAAGGTTTGGATAACACAGAAACAAAAATTACTAATAACACAAAAAATTGGGGATTGTTTTTTTACTAAAGTTTAAAAATCATAAAAATAAATACACAATATTTTACAAATATAAATTGTAATATATTAAACATATCAAAAGAACACATAATATAATATTAATTACATATAACAAAAACCTACACATAATATATAAAATAAATTAATAAATACATTTAAAAGTTGCAAATATTAACAAACAAAAACAGCACCCAGTATAAGTGAAAGCAAAACCCTTTCAGGCATAGAGTGACGCATGAATTATGCAAAAAAGAAGGAGAGAACTCTGGGCTTGAGTTGGTTGTGCCTGGCGTGATAAATGGCTTTTATCATTTTACAGCTCGACAAGGACAGCACTGTGCTAGTAGCATGCTTAAAGACTTTGCTGTACAAATGGCAAAATACTTTGTCCTTTTCTATCTCGGTGTGGATGGCACTTTGCTAATCCTATGCTTAAAGACTTTGATAGAAAAACAGACATTTGAGGTGAGCAGATCTAGAGTGTCGCTGGTGTTGAGAGTGCTCTTACAGGAGCTGCTTTCCGCCTAAACTTGAGAACTACCCAGATTTCTCTCCTTCTTTTTTTGCATAATTTATGTGTCACTCTATGCCTGAAAGGGTTTTGTTATGACTTATACTGGGTGCTCCCTTGTGTCTGGACAATGCCATACCTCTCTGAAGAGCTCTAATTAGAGCGAAACACTGTGTCAGGGGTTGCTTTTATCATTTCAGGTTTCCTTGAGTTGGTATTTTACCAATTCAAAGCTGTAATACTGTGCCTGGAGTGATAAATGGCTTTTGTCATTTTACAGCTCGGCAAGGACAGCACTGTGCTAGTCCTATGCTTAAAGACTTTGCAGTAGAAATGGCAAAAGACTTTGTCCTTTTCCATCTCGGCATGGATGGCACTTTGCTAATCCTATGCTTAAAGACTTTGATAGAAAAACAGACATTTGAGGTGAGCAGATCTAGAGTGTCGCTGGTGTTGAGAGTGCTCTAACAGGATTTGCTTTCCACCTAAACTTGAGAACTACTCAGAGTTCTCTCCTTCTTTTTTGCATAATTTATGCGTCACTCTATGCCTGAAAGGAAATATATATATATATATATATATATATATATATAAATTAAATAAAGAGAATATTTAAATTTTTTTGTGTTTGTATCTTTTTAAATTAAGTTTGTTATATTTAGTTAAAAATTTATATTGAATGTAATTTATTTTGTTGCAAAATATTATTAATATTTATTATATTTACTATATATTATTAGATTTTATGTATTTTTTAATCAATATTTTTACATCTATATTTTCTACCTCGATATTTTTGATTCAATATTTTTGTACTTACCTGTTAAAGTATTAGAGTCATTATTTTTGCAGTCAATATTTTTTTCAATATTTATAACATCGATGTTCGTTACATCGATATTCTGTCAGTGAACCGTGGGTGATCTTTTACAGTCAGATCGAGTTTACCCGTTAAAAGCCCAGACGCCCCATCCAACAACCAGGGATGCCAGCTGAAGAGCAAGATTGGAACAAGCATTTGCAATGCAATAGGTCTCGCATTCATTACGTTTGAGCTAGTGGCATTGCTAAATATTACAATACCAATTGCAACAAAAGTCTATAAATTGTAGGCCAAAAAAATGTGTATTTATTTTTGTAGCAATGGTGGCATGCTGCGCTTTAGATGAATATGTTTAAAAGTAAAGTGTGCCGTACTGCTATTGCTACAATAGTTAATTGTGGATGCGTAAACAATTGATGTGTGCACTGATGGCTGGTGGTGTGTGTGTCTGGAGAAATTGTGCACTGATGGCTGGTGGTGTGTGTGCCTGGTGGAAGTGTGCACTGCCGGCTGGTGGTATGTGTGCCTGGTGGAAGCGTGCACTGACGGCTGGTGGTGTGTGCCTGGTGAAAGCATGCACTGATGGCTGGTGGTGTGTGTGTGCCTGGTGAAAGCATACACTGATGGCTGGTGGTGTGTGTGTGCCTGGTGAAAGCGTGCGCTGACGGCTGGTGGTGTTTGTGCCCGGTGAAAGTGATAGAGCGCGCGAGGCCACCCGACCAATAATTACGCCGTTTCCGGCTTCGGGCCCATATACTTTCAAATCACCATATACATTAACCAGGTGACTTCACGAGCTCTACCAATTTGTGTGTGTTCCCTACTATTTGTTTCCAATGTACCCGACTTACCATCCACTAACGCGGGTACCTAATGACCACAATGAATCAGGGAGCTAGCTGTAAAGGAAAGGCAACAAAATACCAACCCAACCAATAACATTCAAATACTGTTGAAATGACCACGGACAACTGGAAGTTTAAAATGTTTATCTAAAGTTCGTTATTTTCATTCATCAAATACACGAGAATGAGGCATTCAATAACTAGGATAATATAAATGATATAACTATAGAGAAATAAAGACAGGGTAATCATTGAAATATTGATATAAAATGCAATGAGAAAATACTATGCAATTCAGTAATATTTAAGCATGGACAGACTATGCATGTGTAACTATAGGAGGGCCTATAAAGAGTAACACGCTAAGCTTAAAGTGAATGGACCTTTAAACAGTCTAGGTAAGGAGGTTCTAGACCATATCAGAAAATGACAAACTGCAATGCAAAATATAATTTCTAACAAGTGAGATGACATGGGAACAAGTTTATGAGAAAAATGCAAATGACTTTCAATAGTTGCGGAAAGACATGGAAAAATAACATATGCAATGGGAAACTTTATTGAAGCAAAAGTTAGAAATTCAGAAGGTGCAAGATTTAAGAGTTTCAGAACAGTATTTACCTAGAATGGTGTGGAAACCAAACCCTGGCCACGGGTCAGTTAAGGACAGGAAACCCTCAAGGAAGGATACCCCTCAAAGGACAGCAGGTGCAGAATGGACACCCAAGACAGGACAGGATACCCTCGGAATAGAAATCAGGACAGGACCCTCAGGACAGGACAGCTCAGGACAGGACCGCACCCGCAGTTTGGAAGCAACGCCTGCGCTCCACCCTCTCTGCAGCTATCGATCAAGACCCCGATTGAGTCAATGAACTCCCAGCAAAGTGCTTCGCCAGCACTTTAAGGTTCAGTAGAACCTTAGTCTATGGTCAAATTCGGACAGAGTGCTCCGCAGCTCTCTGTATCTTCAGTCACCTATTGAGTGCGTTGGGTCAGTGACAGGTCAGCTAAACCAGACAAGTCGGACGACTTCCCTAGGTGTACCCAGGGTAGATATACTATTTGGGGCAGTGTACCACCCCCCAATGTTGCAAAGTGTCAGAATCCCTCAATTTGGATTGGTCCTAAGGTAGGATTTGGGTAACACACCAATCACAACACTACATTCTAAGCCTATATTTGCATGCTTGGGTACCGCCTAGTAAGATTGGGGTTCCCATGAGAAACGACACGGCAAACAGTAGCACAATATTACAATCTAACATATAAGGAGCCACATTCGCTGTTCTCGCGGGCAGAGGTGACTTTCTCAGGAACATCTTGCCCATCACTGCCAACTGGCTGTGTTCCATCAGTCAAGGTCCACTGTGCCTCAGAAAGTTGCGCAGGCGCAGAAGGGACCTCCAAGATGGCTCTCCTCTCTCTCAGACCCCCATTCCCCGCGGTACATGAAAAGTAAGCGAAAACAAATTAATACATAATAATGTCATTATGAAAACACATCACAAGGTTTGCACTTCTAACTTATCATCAAGAAATATACTTATGCAGTCTAAATGTTAGCTACATAAGAACGAGGACAAGAGCAAACTGCACGAGCAGTATAAGCTATGTATTACGCATGCGCAGGAATTTCCCTCCAATTCTGCAGATGCGTCAGGACACGTGAGTATGGCTGACGCATGCGCAGTCACTAAATACAAGCGGCGGCCATTTTAAGTGACTCGGGTAAATTATTTTAGTAAAACACATGTGCAAGCTTCGTGATACTTATTCAAACTTAATATAAACGTTAGTAAAACATACACTTGTTACCTTATTACACATAAACGAGGTTCATGAGTACAGCAAGTCCGCAAAATATGCGAAGCTTTGCTTCATCAATCCCCTCTTTGATGATATTTACTATCATCACAAAAATGGAACCAGATGCCAACTTTCTCTCACACTTTATACAGCTCTATCTCTTCCAGCAATCGCTCCAATTTCTCTCTTTCAGTTCTGGTAGGGTGAGAAGTCTTCACCTTTTTGTATATCTGATCATTCACTTCCTCTAATTCGATCTCATCCACACTTCGTTTCACTCCTCTTGCATTTACCTCGTGCTTTTTGGTGCGCTTGCGGTATTTACAACAAATAAAAATGAATAATATGATAAGACCTATAGTTCCAATTGGCATCAGTATCTTGAACAATAAGCTTTTACCTACACTAGCAAGCCAATGACCTACATTTGAGAGACCATCTACCAGTCTCTTCCAGGCACTATCAACCTCGAGTGGTTTGAGTTCCTTTGTCAAATTAGTAATATTTTTCACATATCTTTTGATCTGTACACTTTTATTCGGAATATAAGTGCAACAATGTTGCGCCTTCAACATCCGGCAGACTCCGCCCTCTTTTGCTAACAAGGTATCAAGAGCAAGTCTGTTCTGCAAAACCATTGATCTAATCGCAACCATTTCGGTATTGACCAGCAGAAATCCATGAGCTGTCTCAGTAGACAATACATCCACTATAGTAGACAATTTGCAAATTCTGTGAGTGTTCAGAACCACTCCCACTCCAGGTATCAGTGCACTGAAAATACTACCCATAATTTCACCTATACTTTCTCTTTTACTACGCACTAAGCCATTAGTATTTTCACTGCTTCCAGCAACTCCATTCACATGGTATATTTTCGGGAAGACAATGCCAAAATAGCAGCTTCCATACCAGTGATCCGGCAATTTGAAATAAGCCTTGTCCCCACAAATATAATAAATTCCAGGAAACACAGGCTCTGACCCATTTTTGAAACCCCAACCTCCAATTACCTTGTAATTATGTTCGCATTCACTGGAACCAATGAAAATGTTATTATAATAGCTAGTCTTCTCGCGGTGAAGACATAGCTTGCCTTTCTTTTCAAAATCCAGCAACAGAGCAGGACCCGCTCCACCAGATGAGGTGCCTTCCATGTTCTCTGCCCATCTCGGCTTTTTCTGACTTTCGTCATTAGCCTTCTTTTGAATTTTAATTCTCCTTTTCTCTGCCATGTTCAGGAACATCTTTTCCTGCTCACGCAAAGAACAAGTCAAGTTGTCTCTGTGTGCGTCTGCTAAGTCAATGTTACCTATAGTCAGAAAGTAGTCTCCCATATATCTTATGGTGTCACTTTTGGTATGTACAGGATTCAAGTTCCCACGTATAGGAAGTTCAGAAAAGATCACGTCATTGTTAGAGTAATAGTACTGTAACGGTCCTCTTTTGTAAAATAAACTAGCTAATATGCTACAGGAGATTCCATATGTCAACGGCAAATGATGGTATGTCACGCCTTCAGCCACAGAAGTAGGTAGCTTCATGCAGACATAGCAATCTTCAATTTCCATAGTTTCTACATAGTGTATCAACAAGTTTGCGAAAACATTTAAGTGTGTCTTGTTCTTAACTCCATGATAATGTAGTCCTCCCTCATCTGATGCTTCTAAGTTTTGTTTTGTTTGTCTCAGTGCTCTTTCATGTCTTGCTACACTCTGAGTTGTCAGCTCCTCACTGTCAGTATTTACAATTTCAGTAGGGACAATGTTAGTATCTTTACTTACAGCAAAGGGAATGAAAATTGTTAGTCCTATCCAGATGACTATCAGTACTACTATACTACATATACACACCTTGCAGCACGTCTTGAAACGACTGCAACTAGGTCTACCATTCACAGTTGAATCAGACATTTTCGGCTCAGAAGAAGTTCCTTGACCCCTCTTTGTGTCTTTACACAACTAGCTTACTTTGTGCAAATTCACGGTGGTTTGTCTTCTTCTTCAGCAGAGTACTCAGGGACGGGCTCTCCGTCGCTTACGTCAGTTATATCAAGATCTTCAAGTTCTTCCAAAACCAGTGTCCATTCAGGAGACTTGTACTTCTTGTTTTGTCTCTTTATTCGATCACTTCTTCTTTTGGAAGTGTTTTCCTCTTGTTCTGCTATTCGCGCACTTCTCCTTGCTTCTGCACGTTTTTCTTCCACCGTCTTTATCCTTAGCCTCAATTTCTTTACGAACCTAGGCTCAAGGTGTTTTCTTTTCTTAAGTCTTTTAGTTGGCACTTGGACTTCGCTTTCTTCCCTTATCCTCTTTTTCTCTTCAACATGTGGCAATTCCGCTTCACTTTCTTCTTCTTCCCCTATCTGGCTAGTTCCAGGGCTAGCATCTAGTTCTTCTGCCTTGTTACTAATCTGGCCTTGTTCAGGAATATTTTGTGTTTGGCTTTCAACTGTCTCTGTTTCTGTTTCCTGAACCCGTTCTTCTAACCCTATCTGATCCTGTTCAAGCACTTCGATCTCTTGATTTTCTTCTGCTCGAACTATTACACTATGTCTAGTCTGTCCCTTCTCGATATCAGGAGTCAGTGGAGGAGTATCGAACACCTGTTCTGTCCCTGTCTGACCTTCTCCTTCCTCAGTTTTGATGTGAATCTCAAGAGGCTGAGGTTCTTCGCCTGTGCCTTGCTTTTCCTGACTAGTCCACTCTCTACCTTCACAAAGTCGCTCTCTTGTTCGGATGGGATCTTCGGTCAGATCAATCAATGGTATCCACTCTTCTGGCCATATACTTGGCAGCTCGTCATCAGCTACTTCTGGCTCAGTTTCTTGGACCCCTTCAGCAGGCTGGATTCTTGGCAGTTCATAGTCAACTACTCCTGAGCCAACGTCTGCTGTTCCTGCAGCTTGACTGGTACTGGGCTGTACGTTGTCAGCTACTTCTGGTCTGGCTCCTGCAGAGTCCTCTGCTGGACGCCCTTCTTCTTCAGGTTCCTGGTCTGGTAATACCTTCTGGGTGTGTCCGGCGTGGATCCACTGGGGAACACCTGCACACTTCACTGCAGTGGTTGTTACCAGGATTACTTGGCGTTTCTTTCCCCACCTTGGTGCCAGACAGCTTGACCGGGTGTGCTTCTTTATTTTGACCCAGTCTCCTGGAACCAAGTTGTGGAGAGGAGTCGTTGGATTGAGGATGCCGTCGTCTCCGATCTGGCGAGAGATAGAACGCACTTGGTCACCCAATCTTCTGCAGTACTCAAGCACTAAATCATCAGTAATACTCAACAGTTTGCTTCCCGGCACCCATGCTTGTCTCATCACTCTTCCCATAATGATTTCATGGGGACTTAGGCCTGTCTTGCGGTCAGGAACACTTCTCAGTCCCATCAGGACCAGGGGCAGGGCCTTCACCCAATTCATGCCAGATGCATCGCACAGCTTTGCTAGTCTGTTTTTGATAGTTCCATTTATTTGTTCCACTACTCCAGATGCCTTTGGATGATATGCACAGTGAAGTTTCTGCCTTATTCCAAAGGCCTTACAGAGTTCAGCCAGTACTTCATTCTGAAAATGTCCACCCTTATCTGATTCAATAATGAATGGCACCCCGAATCTAGGTATCCGTTCTTTTAGTAAACACTTTGCTACTGTCAGTGCGTCACTTTGGGTAGTAGGGTAAGCTTCTACCCATTTTGAAAATACGCAAACAATGACAAGGACATATCGCTTCCCTTCACAACGTGGCATGGTGATGAAATCAATTTGTATCCTTATAAAGGGACCCCCTGATCTCCCAATTTTGCTCACTTCTACCATTGTCCTCTTGCCTGGGTTCATCTGTTGACATGACAGGCACCTCTGGCAGAGGGACTCTGCTACTTTCCTGAACTTTTTACTGTACCAAGTCTGTTGAAATACCAGAATCATGGCATCCCTACCAATGTGTGATCCCTCGTGTATTAATCTTGCCATTGTGCCAAGCAAGTGTCTGGGTAATACAGGCATACCAGTTGGGCCCAAGATGACACCATCCACACGTCTCGGTCTACACCCATCCTCCTTCCATTTCTCTCTTTCTTGCCATGGGGCCGCTTCCTGCCACTCTCTCACTTCATCCCATGTAGGCACTTCTTCAAACACTTGAAGTTGGCAGCTGGCTCCGATTCCCCCTCGTTTAGGATTAATGATATAGTGATCTCTGGCGCACCATTGGGCCACGCGATCAGCAAAATCATTTCCCAGTGATACTTTGTCCATGCTCTTCTTATGAGCAACGCACTTTACCACTGCCAGTTCCTTTGGTAACTGGATGGCCTCTAAAAGGTCATGAACAACTTTTTCATTTCGAATGGGAGTACCTGAGGAAGTCAGGAATTCCCTCTGTAGCCACAATTGGCCAAAGTCATGCACTACACCATAACAGTACTGACTGTCAGTGTACACTGTTATGCGTATGTTTTTCCCAATTTGGCAAGCTTTTATCATAGCAATCAATTCGGCTACTTGTGCAGACTTTATGTTATATAGATAACCTGCTTCTTCAATTTTGGTTAAGGAGACTACAGCATAGGCGGCACTCAGGCCTCCTAGTTCATGTCTTAGACAGGAACCATCCACAAATAATTCCATGTCATGCACAGGCAATGGAGTTTCTTTAATGTCTGGGCGTGGCTTGGTGCTGAACTCTGTCAGATCAATGCAGTCATGTTCATCATCATCCCCCCCTTCCATATCCATGGGGTCGGGGAGTAAGGTGGCAGGATTCAAAATACCGCACCTAACAATGCTTACATTTGCAGCACCCACAAGAATCCTCTCATATTTAGTCAGCCGACTAGGGGTGAGATACTGAGTTTTTGTTCTGGTCAATAAAATTACCACTCCATGCGAAACATACACAGTCACAGGATGTCCCATGACAATGGACTCACTTTGTTCCAAACTTGCGCAGGTAGCAGCTACTGCTTTCAGACAACCTGGTAACCCAGCAGCTACTGGATCCAAGGTGGCAGAGAAATAGGCCACAGGCCTTCTGGTCGTGCCATGTTCTTGAGTCAGGACTGACAATGCGCAATTATCGCGAGTGTCACAGAATAGGGCAAACTCTTTGGAATAATCTGGCATTCCCAACGCAGGAGCTGTGCACAGACAATTTTTCAGTTTTGTGAAGGCCATTAGGCTTTCATCATCCCATTCTACAATATCTGGCATTCCTCTCTTGGTCATTTTTATCAAAGGTCTGGCTAGGACTGCAAATCCCAGAATCCACTGCCTGCAGTATCCTAGTACACCCAGGAACATTCTGATCTCTTTTTGAGTACGGGGCAACTGCATCGTTTGAATTATTCTCACTCTTTCTGATGTTACCTTTCTGACGCCCTTTTCTATCTGGTGTCCTAGATATTTCACTGATTTTGCACAAAACTGGAGTTTGTCAGGGGCCACTTTATGCCCTTTCTCACACAGGTGATTTAGTAGGGCAATGGTGTCAACTACACAGTCCCTATGACTTTTAGACGCCATTAGAAGGTCGTCTATGTACTGCACTAGGACAGAGTTCCCAGGTAAGATCAAAGTCTCTAGACATTTTTTCAAGATCTGATTAAAGATAGAGGGGCTTTCTGTATACCCTTGAGGGACCCGGTTCCAGCAATACACGTGACCTTCGAAGGCAAATGAGAAAAGAAATTTGCTGTCGGGGTGCAAGGATATCGAAAAGAATGCATGACACAAATCAATCACAGTGAACCACTCAGCATCCCAGGGAATCTGGTACAGAATCACTGCAGGGTTCGGGACAATAGGGCAGCAGGGAACTACAATTTTGTTTACCTTTCTCAGGTCCTGCACTACTCGGTACTTGCCACTAGGCTTCTTGATGCCCATAATCGGTGAGTTGCATGGGCTACTCATTACTTCCTGTATGATGTTTCCTTCTAGCAATTTTTGTATTTCCAGTGTAACACCGGCTTTCACTTCAGCATTCATTCGGTAGGGCTTGGTGTTAGGGTATACTGCATTATCCTTGATGGCTATCTGTATGGGGTCTACATCCTTCATTAATCCTACATCTTTTCCCGTGAAGTCCCACACCTCTGGCTTCACTGCTTCTTGGAGTTCATTGGGCAAGTCCTGCAGGGTCAATCGTTTAATTTCTGAGTCAGGTCTGAGCAACAATAATTTATAAATGCCATCTTCATCCGGGGTCTGAATTTCAACACCCTTTGGTGTGCAAAAGATAGTACAGTTCATTTTGCACAACAAATCACGACCCAGTAGATTCACTGGACTGGTGTCACAGACGACAAACCTATGCATTTGTTTAAAATTTCCAATTGAAATCTCCATTGGTTCGGTAACAGGAGTACTAATCAATTGATTAGATACACCCACTACTTGGATATTTTCTCCCGAGAGGGGTAGGTTTGGAACGTCCACTGTTCTCACAGTAGAACGGGTAGCGCCAGTGTCCAACAGAAAGGTGACATCATTTCCATCAACCTTTCCTTCAATGTATGGTCCGGACTGGTCTACCGGCAAGGAAGCGCCAAGCACGCACTCCTCGTCCTCCCCTCTCAGGCCCCGTCATCACAAAGGAAGGTATCATTCAGCAGATACTGCGAAGTTGCTGCATTTCTGTTCTCACCGCTTTCCCAAACTTCTATCTCATCACCCTCTGCCTGTTTTCCCCTGTATACTTGCTTTGGTGCTCGAGGCACCTGAACTGTTTTTACCTGTGGTTGTGTCTTTCTTGGTCTTTCTTTCTGCGTCTGTGGAGTTAAATCAGGTGTTTTGGCGTTATCATCTATCAAATAGGGACACTCGTTACGCCAGTGTCCAATTTCGCCGCACTGATGGCAGGGAAATTTCTTCATAGCCTCTTCCCTGCTAAATTTTGGCCGGGGCTTTCCTCCACCCCCACCCCCAGGACCTTTGTTCTCAGCACTTTTAACCAGGTTACTCAACTGCTTTTCCTGCTGTTCTGCAAGCTTCACCTGAGCCCACATCACTTTCTCCTTGAGGGCCTTTTTCTTTTCTGCCATCTCGTCCTCGCAGTACTTTGCGTACCGCAGGACCTCATCCATCTTTTTTGTATGCCAACAAATTTTATCATCTTTTATCCACTGACAAATTTCGGGTCTTAAACCATTTACAAACCTGTAAATAAAATGCGTCATGTCTTTCATCTCGATGTTATCGATACCACTGTATGTTTTAAACACCTGCAATAACCTCTCATAGAAGGAGTGCACTGTCTCGTCCCTTTCCTGTGTTGTTCTATCTATCTTGGTCCAATCAGTTTCCTTTGCGGGCACCTTTTCTTTCAAATGCTGAATTACCTGCTCATATTTTCCAATGACATCCTTCGATGGCTCCCCTGTTTCTTTATTCCTTGGGTACTCTTCACTAGGCCAGTCTATGGCTATTTTACACTGGGTCCATAAATCTACCGGAACCACAATGTCGAAAAACCCATCCAGGTCTTTCCACAGACATTTCTGTACTTTCACAAACCTTTCCACCTGCCTGTACCAGTCTACTGGTTTCTCTCGTAATTTTGGAAAATCGTTCGTAAAGGACACAATATCCTGCCTGGACCAGGGGACATGCACATATTTCCCTCCTGGTACTTCACGCATGGGGCATAACTGCTCAGGTTGTTCTACCTCCCTTAAAGCAAACTCAGGAGTCGCTTGTCGGGAGCGAGCCTCTTCTTTCTTTCTCGCCCACCTGCTTCTCCATCTTTCCACATCTCCCCATTTTTGCAGTACCCCCAATAATTCTTTAATCTGCAACTTTTTCCCTGCCACATTCAGGTGTTCTATATCTTTGTCTGAGAAGTCTGCTCTGTACGGTTTCTGCAAGGGTTTGGATTTTGAAATATCTACCCCCATACTGGCTGCGGTGTCTGTCAGTTTTTCGTGGAGTACTCTGGTGTTTCTTGTAAGGCTTTTACACATAAACGACAATTCTTCTTCAGAGTAGGTATTCAATCGATCCAACCCCACATTTCCTGCCATTAATTCTTCTATTTCTACCCTCAGCTTGTAGAGGTCTAAAGGTTTCGTTTGCGGAGTCTGTTTCTCTAATTCGCGACTCCAATTCTCGATTTCTTCTGGCGTTACCAAAGAGACACTCCTAGTACCTGTTGCTGATTCCATTTTAATTTCTTTCGCATTAAAAGGGTTATGCCTCTGCTGCATTCCCTTTCCGGTCTGTTTGTTTGGCAAGTCTAAGAACGCAACTTCAGACTCACACTCACTGGACTGATCATCTATGATTATCGGTTCCTGTCTCGGGGGTGCCATGACTGGGGTCATAACTGGAGTAATCGGATTTCCCTGACTATTTCCATATAACGGAACCACTGGTCCAATAGTTACTGGAATAGTCAACGCCTCAGGACTGGTGTTTAACTGTGAAATTTTCTGAATTATTTCTGTCCTTTGTCTAGCTAGAGCCTCTTGCTCCTTTTCCACTAGTATCCTTCTTAATGTCGTGTCATGCAATATCTGTGGGGTCAATGGAGGAGTAAAACTCGGGGCAGTAGGATGCGTTTCACTTGGTCCCCCACCATAATTTGGTTTTGGGAACAATGTTCCGGTGTTAAAGGACCTGCGCTCTTCCTCATAGGGAGGTTGAACAAAAGGCAGTCCTGCACTCGATGGTTTCTCTTCGTTTTCATACAGGGGTCTGGGAAAGAAAACTTTCGTACGTGAATATTTTTCTTCTTGGTTTGCGGGCACTTTGGGATATATATTAAGCATGGGCGGATTTTGCGGATCCACGATTCACGGATTTGCGGATTCACGGATCGTGGATCCGCAAAATCCGCGGATTATGCAGATCGGCGGATTTGGGGGCGGGGCTTCCTCGAGTGTGTGGGCGGGGCCAAACGGACGGGGCTTCCATGCGAGCGCACATGCCGCTTGTGTGTATAAAAGGTCAGAGACCGATCAGAGCAGCAGATTAAGAGACAGAAGCCCCTGGTCACAGGAACAGCACGGGGATTCCGCTCGTCAAAGTCAAAGATGCAAATGCCTCTGGCCAGCATCACAGCGGATTTTCGATGGTATATTTGGGAACAAGGCACACCTGCCCAGCCTCCACAACGCTCACGATTATTTATTTTTGGGCTGATGAATGAGTCACTGCATTTGCGCTTCAACTAGGGCACATGCTTTATTGATATCTGCAAGTGTTTCCTGTTGAGGTTTATTTTTTGTCCCAGGACCGTCGTGCCCGAATGAACCCTGCCCTTCATATTTATTCAAGAAGACACCATCATTTAAATAATTTACGATGGCGCCGGCAAGCTGCCAGCGCCATCCTGCAAAAGTTACTTAATTGGCTTCAACAGGAAGCTTCAACTGATAAAATAAAGCAGGCGCTCGAGCCCCTGCTATATCTTATCTGTTAGAGCTTCCTGTCGAAGCTAATTAAGTAACCATTTGAGGATGGCGCTGGCAGCTTGCCGGCGCCATCGTAAATTATGTTAGGCTTGAACTTTTGACCGCAAAATCCGCTCCGATCGCGGATTGCGGATTCTCGGTAAATTCGCAAGAGTTCGCGGATCGCGGATTTACCGAAAATCCGCAAAATCCGCGATCGGAGCGGATTTTGCGCTCATGCTTAATATATATCCCTTGTTTCTGCCGGTTCGGGTTTCTCAAAATAGGGCAATACCTGACCACCCCCTCCCAGTCCTAGGGATCTGTCCTCCTCCTTAAGGAAGTGGCGTCGGGGAGCATCTCCTACACTGGAAGGTCGGGTTCCCTCATTATAAGGTGGCGGACTTCTGGTACAGATTTCATCTATCAATTCATCATCTGACTCCCCAGGGGCCCCCCAATGCTTACACTTTTCAGTACCTTTCTCACCCGCTGCGGGGTTATGACATGCTGGCATCATGGGAAACAGACCCTCAACAATCATGCTCTGCCTCCACTTTTTCATCCTTTTATCCCTGGACTCCTGTTTCAGCCTAGGGTACCATTTAGTTAGACCTTTGTCCATTCGGGGTCTTTCTCTTTCAAAAGCCTCAATTTCCCATTCCTCTAATGCCTCATACTGCGTTAGTCTCGGTCTGGGATGCAGTTCATTCATTCGGGTTCTTAAATTAAATAAGATCCTACCATTGAAAGTACCATCTAACGGGAAAGCCAATACTCCGTCATCTTTTGTGTACTTCACCCAATTTTCCAACCACACACAGGTGTTGTACCCTCGGTCAAACATCATGAATGAGGCGGGAGTATTAGGTGGTGGGACAAGAACACCTTCTCTAGATTTAATTGGTTTGTCCATTTTGAAATAATTTTTCACCTTACTTACAAGGGACATTTTTCTCTTTGTTCCGTACATAATATCGTATCTATTAGTCTTCCACTGATCCCTTTCAAACCCTAGGTGCCTTGGATCAGGTCTAGTTCCTGTAGTCTGCGAGTGCCACATACGACTTCTACGCTTAACTTTGTTTACAAACTACCTCCAATCAGAACGCGCTTCAGAATCCGTGTGACCAATGGGTGCGCGACTCTAAATAATCTCCGCCAATGGGTGCGCGGCCCCTTCGTGAGACAGTTCTCACTCCTCGGCGCTTCACCCCTCCTTTACAATTCCAGTCCCGCTACCCGCCCGCTGCTTCTACCAATCCCAGCGCGGCACGGAGTGACGTCAGAGGCGCTTCGCGACTGACTCCCTCCCTTCACAAGGTAACGGAAACTTTCTTTCTTTTAAAAGTGCTCAGTGCTTGGTTATTTTACAACGAATACACATTCGCCACAGTGCTCAAGTGTCTAGAAAGGAAGATTTCTTTTACTGCAAGTAAACTACTTCCATTTACTTTTCACACGCTGCGGGTAGATCTCTTCCGCCTACCCTTCACTCTAGCATCGGTGAACCTGTTATTCCCCTAAACTCATCCACTTCTTTCCGGGATATGTTCCGAGTCTAAGGTTTCCCAGCGGACCCCTTTGCTTTCACCCAAGCTCCAAGGAACCTGCTATTCTTCCGATGTGACCCTTACTAGGTTATGCCACTATGGGAATTTTGCCAACGAACCTCGTTACTAACATTTATTCACACATGTATTCAGAAAAACCCTAGTTAGTGCTTCCCCGTTATCCTAACCTGCACCTAACTTTCCTCAAGCCTGTGACCTCAGGACAATGGATTCTATTCACCACTTGCCCTTTCAATTCCCCGGGGAGTTCGGACAACAAGAAACTAAACGGTTGACAAACGCATTGATTAATACATATAACAATATAAGAACAAGAATAATAATGAAAAAACAGTTCATGAATTCAAAGGCAACACACTTCAAGAGACTGATCAGATCCCCTGGAATGGCCGCTCTTATAGCAGCATCAATGTACTAGCAGCTACCGACTTGACTAGACTAACTAGTCCCTGCCTTAATTTCAACTAGTCCCTAACCATCCTCTGCTTACCAGAAAAACTGATAGAGCGCGCGAGGCCACCCGACCAATAATTACGCCGTTTCCGGCTTCGGGCCCATATACTTTCAAATCACCATATACATTAACCAGGTGACTTCACGAGCTCTACCAATTTGTGTGTGTTCCCTACTATTTGTTTCCAATGTACCCGACTTACCATCCACTAACGCGGGTACCTAATGACCACAATGAATCAGGGAGCTAGCTGTAAAGGAAAGGCAACAAAATACCAACCCAACCAATAACATTCAAATACTGTTGAAATGACCACGGACAACTGGAAGTTTAAAATGTTTATCTAAAGTTCGTTATTTTCATTCATCAAATACACGAGAATGAGGCATTCAATAACTAGGATAATATAAATGATATAACTATAGAGAAATAAAGACAGGGTAATCATTGAAATATTGATATAAAATGCAATGAGAAAATACTATGCAATTCAGTAATATTTAAGCATGGACAGACTATGCATGTGTAACTATAGGAGGGCCTATAAAGAGTAACACGCTAAGCTTAAAGTGAATGGACCTTTAAACAGTCTAGGTAAGGAGGTTCTAGACCATATCAGAAAATGACAAACTGCAATGCAAAATATAATTTCTAACAAGTGAGATGACATGGGAACAAGTTTATGAGAAAAATGCAAATGACTTTCAATAGTTGCGGAAAGACATGGAAAAATAACATATGCAATGGGAAACTTTATTGAAGCAAAAGTTAGAAATTCAGAAGGTGCAAGATTTAAGAGTTTCAGAACAGTATTTACCTAGAATGGTGTGGAAAACAAACCCTGGCCACGGGTCAGTTAAGGACAGGAAACCCTCAAGGAAGGATACCCCTCAAAGGACAGCAGGTGCAGAATGGACACCCAAGACAGGACAGGATACCCTCGGAATAGGAATCAGGACAGGACCCTCAGGACAGGACAGCTCAGGACAGGACCGCACCCGCAGTTTGGAAGCAACGCCTGCACTCCACCCTCTCTGCAGCTATCGATCAAGACCCCGATTGAGTCAATGAACTCCCAGCAAAGTGCTTCGCCAGCACTTTAAGGTTCAGTAGAACCTTAGTCTATGGTCAAATTCGGACAGAGTGCTCCGCAGCTCTCTGTATCTTCAGTCACCTATTGAGTGCGTTGGGTCAGTGACAGGTCAGCTAAACCAGACAAGTCGGACGACTTCCCTAGGTGTACCCAGGGTAGATATACTATTTGGGGCAGTGTACCACCCCCCAATGTTGCAAAGTGTCAGAATCCCTCAATTTGGATTGGTCCTAAGGTAGGATTTGGGTAACACACCAATCACAACACTACATTCTAAGCCTATATTTGCATTCTTGGGTACCGCCTAGTAAGATTGGGGTTCCCATGAGAAACGACACGGCAAACAGTAGCACAATATTACAATGTAACATATAAGGAGCCACATTCGCTGTTCTCGCGGGCAGAGGTGACTTTCTCAGGAACATCTTGCCCATCACTGCCAACTGCCATCAGTCAAGGTCCACTGTGCCTCAGAAAGTTGCGCAGGCGCAGAAGGGACCTCCAAGATGGCTCTCCTCTCTCTCAGACCCCCATTCCCCGCGGTACATGAAAAGTAAGCGAAAACAAATTAATACATAATAATGTCATTATGAAAACACATCACAAGGTTTGCACTTCTAACTTATCATCAAGAAATATACTTATGCAGTCTAAATGTTAGCTACATAAAAACGAGGACAAGAGCAAACTGCACGAGCAGTATAAGCTATGTATTACGCATGCGCAGGAATTTCCCTCCAATTCTGCAGACGCGTCAGGACACGTGAGTATGGCTGACGCATGCGCAGTAACTAAATACAAGCGGCGGCCATTTTAAGTGACTCGGGTAAATTATTTTAGTAAAACACCTGTGCAAGCTTCGTGATACTTATTCAAACTTAATATAAACGTTAGTAAAACATACACTTGTTACCTTATTACACATAAACGAGGTTCATGAGTACAGCAAGTCCGCAAAATATGCGAAGCTTTGCTTCATCAAAAGCGTGCACTGATGACTGATGGTGTCTGTGCCTGGTGAAAGTGTGCACTGATGATGAGGTTGTGTGTGAGGTTGTGTGTGTGGTTGTGTGTGTGTGGTTGTATGTGTGGTTGTATGTGTGGTTGTATGTGTGGTTGTATGTGTGGTTGTATGTGTGGTTGTGCTTGTGTGTGTGGTTGTGTGTGTGGTTGTGTGTGTGTGTGTGGTTGTGTGTGGTTGTGGTTGTGTGTGGTTGTGTGTGTGGTTGTATGTGTGGTTGTGTGTGTGGTTGTGTGTGTGGTGTTGTGTGTGGTTGTGTGTGGTGTGTGTGTTTGTGTGTGTGGTTATGTGTGTGGTTGTGTGTGGTTGTGTGTGTGGTTGTGTGTGGTTGTGTGTGTGGTTGTGGTTGTGTGTGTGCTTGTGTGTGCTTGTGTGTGTGCTTGTGTGTGGATATTGTGCTGCATAACTAAATACTGATAAGGTCCCAAAAGCGAGACCTATTGGCTATACCAATGCTTGTTCTCTCTTGGTGATAAGGACAATAAACAACAGTGTCAGACTGCAGAGCAGGCTTTTTTCATTCTCACCAAAAGAATAGCACAGAAACAACAATGTTAAGTGGTGTCATAGTAACAGCTATTATATACAGTGCTTAGAAAAGGCAAAAGTGTAAAGGCAGGGAGCTTTGAGGGGGTAAGGGTGTTAGAAAGGGCGCTCACTTTGGTTTTACCCAGGGTGCTGTCTCAGCAAGGACTGACCCTGAACATTCCACTGGCTTAAGCCAGACTTTGATTGATAAGGTTTCAAGGCAACAGCTGAAAGAGTTTGGTTGAATAAAGCCAATGGTTGAAAAGGGCAGAACCACAGCCCACTCTATGTATATTGTAAGCGACAGGTCTGATTGATACTGAGCTGTAAAAACCCACACCTAATAAAATAAAACACTGGCGCACAATGCTTTTATGTGCATCTGTTACACTTCTAAATATAAAATATAGGAGCATTTGAAAACCTGTTGTTTTTTTTCTTCATCATGAATAGCTTAGGAGCAGCATTTGTGCCTATAGATGTATTACATTTCTGGCTGTCAACAGAATTTGAACTACATCCCATAATGTACAGTAACTTTCAGACGGTGGATAGCATCAGAGGAGCACATTTCTATCTCTAATAGTTGTCTGTCTGATATTAAAGAGCACATGAGCATCTTGTCTTTATAGAAAGATGTCAAGTGTCTGATATAAGATAGTTTAGGTGGATGGAACTTTCATAAAGACGTTTTAGCTTTCAGAAGTGAGCAGCTCCAAGGCAGAATGCCTTTCTGTATACCAACTGTATCACATGTCGGATATTGAACAACGCAGGGTGTCACATGTCTAATATCAAAAAACGCAGGAGTACTGCTCCTAAGTGAACAATTAGGTGCCTGATATTGCATAACACAGGAGAACAATGACTAAATGGATAATATTATCTTTGTAATGTAAAACTGCACAAGGGCATTGTGCTGTGCAAATGTCTTAGCTGCCTGAGTCTTAAAGCACAAAAGATGCACACGTCACCAGATCACCGCTGTCAGCATGTCTTCTTAGAAGATGGCCGCAGCATCCTGTTCACAGAATGCATCTACACTCCACACCTACACAATGGCAGCAGTCCTGCATGTGCTTGGGCAGGGTCCAACCCAGGAATAACATTGTGCACTGTGCTAAAATGCTTCTATTCGGATCCTGGGAATGTTATTACCATTTATTGAGATCAGTGCGTTCTCTGGTTCACTCTGGGCGGAATAACCAGAAGTGACCAAAACAGGGACATTGTTTTCATTGATCAAGAACACAGTTATTGAGTGGGTCCAGATTGTTCGTAAATTGGAATTTTAATGAACTGTGTGTTTGTGGTGGCACGTGCTGTTTCAAAGCGGTGAATTGTATCTCCTGCCCAGAGTCAAACAGATTAAATAAAAGAGTCCCATTTGCCCACTTGGGGGTTTGATGAAGGTTTACCCTTTTCCCCTCCAAAAATATGAAAGAGTAGAAATTGTCTATTTTACAGGGCACATCTCAACAAAATCGGTTTAAAGGCCGAGGGCGTTTCAAGCCATTGTGAAGGAGAAACCATGAAACACTCCAATTCTTCTAACCAAACAGTCATCAAGAATGTTTTTGGGAGTCCTCCCCAAAGAAACACTTGAAAATATGACACATATTTGTGCATATTAGAACAAATGTGGTAAAAGTCCCTAGGCTTCACATGCTGCTAAAAACCACAGCAAAGTATAAAGAAAAACAGATAACTCATTCCCACCTTCCACTTGCTTTCATTTCCATCAAAATATTGACGGTTATTCAAAGCTCATTAGTCCTGGCATTTAATGCAGAATTATACATAATGTTTGACATCAGAACTATTCCCTTCGTTATATGAAACTTACAAACTTAGGCATCCATCCATCCATGTGTTATACGATTGGATGCTTGAAGTAAGGGAAAGTATGGGAAAGGTGCGGTCACTTGTGATGTGCACAAAGGCGGCTTTGTGAAAAATAATTTGCCCTAAATCACACAGTGCGGAAGCAGAGACGCCGTGATTAAGCTCAGATTTTTTATTTTCACACTGCAGTTCAACTTGTCCAAAATCACACAGTGCAGAAGCAGAGACACCGTGATTAAGCTCGGATTGTGGAGGAGGTAAGGGAAGGGGAAGTGAGGGGAGGGAGAAAGCAAAGGGGAGGCGCGGAATAGGGAGAGAGCGAGCAAGGGAAGGGGGAAAGGTTGGTGAGCTGTGGCACGGCGAAGAGGGATGCTGAGAGGTGGTGACCCAACAAATTAACACAGAGAGGCGAGGCAAGCGGAGTCTTAAGGCAGGCGCCTGCTCCGGCCCCGGGTCTCCAGCATGTAAATCACACACAATCATTGGAGCGCAGCTGACTGAGAAGATCAAAGCAGCCGAAAGCAGCCGAAAGGAGGGGTGAATGCAAGCCAAGGTGACAATAAGGACCGCGAGACGCTCTGTGGAGGGGGAGGGGCGAGCAAGACAGAGGCAGAGCGAGCCAGTGATGCGGGGGAAGAGATAATTAAAAAAGCAGATGGCGGCTGTGAATGCACGCGTTCAAGCACACATGCACGCAAGCTTTAGGCCACATGCACGCAAGCTTTAGGCCAGGGTAGAACTTCCAAAAGCCCTTACTAAATGCCGAGCAACAGCGCATGTGCTGCTGTAGCTCGACCTAAAAAGAGTACTGACAAGGTTTGCCAGTAAGGCAAGAAACTGCCCATTGCTCATCTTCAGCCTCTACCACGTCGTTAATGACAGAAGAGGGCTCAAAATTTACATTAAGGTCTCCCCAAGCATAACTTTAACCTCATGTTGTACATCTCAATTACTTCATCCAGTAATGCCATCATTGCTGAAATATTACTAGCAGATACAGACCTAGTATATACTTTTGGCAACATCAAACGTAGGCCAAAGGGAAATTACAAAAAAAAGATCCAGTGAGGGAATTTTCATGTGTGAATGGGAGCATGCTAGATTGTTTTTATCAGGACCAACAACCGCCCAATCACCCTACCCGGCCCACTAGAGAGTATTGCCTCAACATTATTGATAACACAACCATCAAGAAAAATTGCCTGGAAGAGACATATATCATAATTCCCAATAAATGTAATCCATTCGGGACTCGACAGTTTGGACATAATTCCTGCAAGATTCTATGAGATCATAGTGAGTGAGTCGTGGTGTTCAGAAAAAACATGTTCAGTGTCTCCATTGCTGATAGAGCAGGCTGATGAGTACCCAGAAAAACTTATTTTAGCATTTGAGGAAGATTTCTCACAGTTTGACATACGACTCCTAGATCAAAGGATGAACATCTAGAAGTTGAATCAGGAAAAGAAGAGGTTCTGCTCGGTCAGTCAACTGTGTTAAGAGTAGACTCAACAATGTCGTCCAGCTGGGTAGCAGGAGTAGGCTCTAGAGCAGGTGCAGGTACGAGCGAAACTGAGATCTGGACCTCGTTCACATGACTCTAAGTTCTAAGTTTCATGCCTATGAGATCCTGCGCCATCAGTTCACTCTTCAGGCCAAACACACTGTATTCCAACTGAGTCAGACCGTTACTACACCGTTTAGCACTAACAATGTCAGACGAATAATGGGAAGACAATTTCATTTCGATCTAAGCCAATAAATAACTTTATTAATAAGCACCTCAGTGTCATCGTAAGCCTCTCTGTCCAGCTTGCATACCATAGTTACCCTTAGAGTCATCCTCTCCAGCATGTGACTTAGATGTAGAAAGTTGTGGTACAACGGGGAATTTTCTTGAGGTTGAAAAACAGTAATTTACTGTTGTATCCTCTTTAAGTAAATGGGGCATAAGGGGGTTCTCTTTGGCCCATGTGGCTGATTGCACAGTACTAGATGAGGGACATAAGTACCCAGGCAGAGGCAGTGTTAGAGCTGGCTATTTCTGGTAGGCTAAGGCTGACGCCAAAGCCAGGCAGAAACCACCATTCTAGTCAAGGCAATGGAGTCACACGCCAAGATAACCCCTGCTCACCCCCTTGGTAGCTTGGCACGAGCAGTAAGGCTAAACTCGGAGGCAATGTGTAAAGCATTTGCGCCAGCACACAACAGCAACAACATCCTAGGCACACCACAAAAGGAACTCCACACAAGGTTATATGAAAATAACTTCTGTATTGTCAAAACACATTAGATAGAAATCACACATGTACATTGTGCCATCTGGCACGGGCAATATTCACAAGGGATCATGTACACGACAGGGCCACCAGGACTACTGTCAGGAATCAGCACTTTTAGAAATAGCACTTCTAGAACTTAGAATAAATGTAGCACAAAGAACAATTATAGGTCACAACCAGTAACCACTGGTAAAGGTAGGTACACACTACGCAATACTAATAACCATAGGCCTAGATCACGCATGGACACATAACCTCTCTAGTATAACTATACTAGGCAAAACACAACTACCTAAGAATAAAATACATTTAGGGGTATGAGCAAGAACACATTACACATGATGCATCACAACATTCAGAGGTGTACGGAAAAGGAAAACACATGATGCATAAAAACACATTCAGAGGTGTAAGGAAAGAAAACACATGATGCATGAAACATTCAGAGGTGTAAGAACAAGGGAGACACATGATGCATAGAAACATTCAGAGGTGCCAGAACACAACTCAGTAGCGCAAAAACACATGATGCATAAAAACATTCAGAGGTGTAAGATCAAGGTGCGTAATCATATTAAATGCATTACATTTCCTAGCACCACATCACATTGCGCAAAACTCACATTAGGCAATTACCATCACATAGATAATCACATTGCGCCTAAATAAAATTACATACCAGCCCCTATCTAATAAAGGGACTAAAGAGCCCTGTTTCCAGAATGTCAGGGCGCGCTGCCAATGCAGCGCCAGTCAGGGGTGCCCACGTTGCAGGTGCCCACTACTTGCTGGGCACCTGAGAACAATCACAAGACCTAAACGGTGCAGCTGCCCACTAAATGCTGGGCAGCTGGGATGCAAAACTGCAGCAGGGCCTTCACTGGCCCTCAAGACAAACTGTGCCGCAGGGGTTGGAGCCACACAGGCTCTGACATCAACAGAGGGACGTTGGAGCCATCTGGCTCTGTAACTGTGCCACATTGGAGCCACCTGGCTCTAAAACAAAATACTGTGGCCAAATGCTGGAACCACACAGGCTCTGGAACACTTAGGCAAATGATACAGCCACACCGGGCTTCTGTAAATGCCTACAGCACATGTGAGCCCTCTGGCTCTCCAAATAACTGGGGGCCTCTAAATCAAATTAGCCCCATAGTTAGAGTCCCTCTCTGGGGGACTAAAAATACACAAATGCCCTTAATAACGGTGGAGTCCCGCTCGGGGGACTCAGGACAATGGCCCCAAATTAGGAGCACTACTTAGCAGGAGGGGGCGGGCACCGGCAATGTGCCCCGACGCCCCCTCTAACAATACTGGCCCCCGGAAGCCTCTCGGGCTCTGTAAACATGGTGGGGCGGCCCACTGCCATCCGGGGCCGCCCTGACTCAGTGCCTCAAACCGGCACCAACAGCAGCGTCACGGAGCACCCCCAGAGATGACCCCTACATCAAGAAGGGTCCCAGGAGTCCTGAGGCATCAAGGAGGCAGCACAGCAGCTCCTAATAAGATAAATCCTCCAGCAAAGTTCTTCAGGGGATGCAGCAAACTCCTGGAATCAAGAGTTGGAGAAACCAGCCCATCAGCGAAGAAAAGTCCTCCAATCCCCCCAGGCAAAGCAGGGGGGTCCCAGCACAGGGTCCATCAGGTATCCAGGAGGCTTGGCATGGCCCAGGGATTCCCCTGGGCCGAAGCAGCAGCACGCCCCTGGCAGGATTCAAGTTAGAAACAAGAACTTTTTGGAAGGGGACACAGCCCCTTTTTATACAGAGAAATCCTTTGTCTAGCAGGGTGCAGGCAGTGTGAGAACCAGCTAGAACTGGTTATAGGAATTTCCTTTCACTGGCCAGGCTAGGGACATCAGACGCACCCCAGGGGGTGGAGCCAGCATTGTGTGGGGAAAAGCCCGTCTCACTCAGGACCCTCAAACCAGACAGTCAATCCACAAGCAGGCCCAGGCTCACTCCTCCCCTCACATCAGCATGCTAAACACTCCATTCACCACCGGGGCAGACCCTCCCAGACTCTTGGAGCCAGGCTCACAAGTCAGCCTCAGCCAATCACATGCCAGACACAAATTACACAAATATGCCAACTTCTAAAAGTGGCTCTTCTACACTAGACACAATCATGCCGCATATACCATTGCGCAGCATTCAATCTCACGAGTTCGCACATACCAAACTCGACCCTGACCTCCCCACACATCAGGAACTACCATGGGCATACATATTCCCCATGCATTCCTAAGGGAGGGCAGGTCACTCACCACACATACACAGAGAGCTCACGCACTTTACACTGTACCACAGTGAAAAAGTGCGCAAAGGCCTAAAATCACCAACACCAGGTCACAGAAACAGGGTAGGAAAAAGCAAAAAGTTTCGGGGTGAACCTGCCAAAAAGGGCCAGGTCCAACACAACCCCCTTCCAGCCAAAATGCAGGGTAGACCAATCACTCCTCTGATGAGCTTCCCTGCTTTGGGCGACAAAACACGGACACGGGCCCGCACCGCAGGTACACCCACCGGTTTTGCGCCACTCTGAACCCACATAGATTTCTCTCAACAAAAGCTCTCTGGCACAACTAGAATACCCCACTGGTACTCTCTAGTCATCCACGGCCAGGACCAGGCCCTAGGCCATCCAAATTTCACAGGTCCTGACCAATCACAGAGTGGGGGGCAGTAACCCATGGCACACAATAGCCATTCTCCACTCTCCCTCTCAGGGTAGCTACAACTACCACTGATCCTTCAACCCAGGGACCATACCCTCAGGCTGACCAGAGGTCACGGGCAAGAATGCCCCACCCTACCTCTACTTCTGGGGTTTCCGCACCCTCACAGGGAAGCACTCACCAGAACACAATTCTCCTACCAGATCAGGACCTCTCTCCCTCACTGGTCTACCACCTGGAAACTATTTCACTCCTGGGGTACAAAGCACACAGCACAGTTCCTCTTCAAGCAGGTGGGGGTACACAGCACATAGCAAAGCACCCTTTCATCTACCTTAGTGGAAACAACAAAATGCAGGTGGGCCCCAGAACACACAGCAAGGGCAGCCCCCTCAGTCTCTTCAGCTGATCTACCTTGGCAGAGATTCCTTCTTGACCTAGAAGTTTCCTAATCTCCTAACCTAGGATCTAAACCCTCAGGTTGCACCGGGGTCAGAAGTAAGGACACCGTCCCTCTGCACCCCCTTCCAGAGTTCTGCACCCTCCCACCTTGGAGCGGTACCCCTGGAAGCCAAAACCGGTCAGGACACTGATTACAGATGCCCTTCCCTCCAGGTCAGGCTGAACCTGAACCTGGCCTCCCCCCTCCTCGGGGCATGACCTCCAGAGGCCCCACAAATGGTCAAGTGGCAAGACGGTCAAATGCCCAGCGAACCAGGACTTCTGCACCCTTCACTTAGGAGCGGTACTGCCCCACACCAGGACCGCCGGAGATCTGGTTACAGACACTCCCCGTCCTCTAGACACAGGAAGATCCTCCTCAAATGACCTGTAAGTACAGCCTAGGCCCCTGACCTGGCGCTCCCTTAGGGAACCCTCCAGGCCCTGAGATAGGGTTTTGGGCCAAAGAGGGACACACCGTCCCACACTCACTCCGCCTCCACTGAGACAGGACGTGAGCCCCTACACCCCTATCATGTTACTGGGACCTAGCTGGGTTACACATGAACCTCTTCCCCTACACAGGATCATCTGATACACAAGCCACTACTTTTAGAATCACTCCCTAATGCCTCTGCAAGACATCTAGCACACCGCCAGACATCCACCTTCTTGTCCAGTGCCTCTGCATGACCTCCTGCACACCACTAGAGGTACACCTCCCCTGCAAGCTCCTTTTAAAAAACTCACACCAACTCCTCCAGTTCAACACACCACTCATCCACACACCCCCCTCCAGACTGGTGAGACAGTTCCTCACTGCCCCTGACTCTCAACCTGTACCCCTCTTACTGAGCACCAGGCACCATACTCTGGGAACTGGGAATGGGACTACACGCACTGGACATATTTTAGCTGCCACCACTGGATCCTACCATACTGGGGAATCCAGACACACACACTACACTCAGGGGATAACCACCCTCCCAAGCAAGCCATTTCTCCTCCACACTCCCTCTCTTCCATCTACCCACACAGGGACAGGAACAGGGATTGGGCACTGGACCTAGCAAGGGATTCCTATTCTATGGGAACCTCCCCCTCTACTGGCGTCCCGCCCTGTCATTTTCTCTCATCTGCCACTAAACATAAAGCGCAGGAACACCATTTGAAAATGACACTTTTGAGGAAAAACAAATTCACAAACAATAATCCCAAACATGTGACTATCTAAAAAATGCAGAGTTTTGTAATGTAGCCAGCTGTCGCTGTGATACTGCGCAAACACAAGTCCTAATCCGCACCGCTGACCAACAATGTTAGAGCTGGCTATTTCTGGTAGGCTAAGGCTGACGCCAAAGCCAGGCAGAAACCACCATTCTAGTCAAGGCAATGGAGTCACACGCCAAGATAACCCCTGCTCACCCCCTTGGTAGCTTGGCACGAGCAGTAAGGCTAAACTCGGAGGCAATGTGTAAACCATTTGCGCCAGCACACAACAGCAACAACATCCTAGGCACACCACAAAAAGAACTCCACACAATGTTATATGAAAATAACTTCTGTATTGTCAAAACACATTAGATAGAAATCACACATGTACATTGTGCCATCTGGCACGGGCAATATTCACAAGGGATCATGTACAAGACAGGGCCACCTGGACTACTGTCAGGAATCAGCACTTTTAGAAATAGCACTTCTAGAACTTAGAATAAATGTAGCACAAAGAACAATTATAGGTCACAACCAGTAACTACTGGTAAAGGTAGGTACACACTACGCAATACTAATAACCATAGGCCTAGATCACGCATGGACACATAACCTCTCTAGTATAACTATACTAGGCAAAACACAACTACCCAAGAATAAAATACATTTAGGGGTATGAGCAAGAACACATTACACATGATGCATCACAACATTCAGAGGTGTAGGGAAAAGGAAAACACATGATGCATAAAAACACATTCAGAGGTGTAAGGAAAGAAAACACATGATGCATGAAACATTCAGAGGTCTAAGAACAAGGGAGACACATGATGCATAAAAACATTCAGAGGTGCCAGAACACAACTCAATAGCGCAAAAACACATGATGCATAAAAACATTCAGAGGTGTAAGATCAAGGTGCGTAATCATATTAAATGCATTACATTTCCTAGCACCACATCACATTGCGCAAAACTCACATTAGGCAATTACCATCACATAGATAATCACATTGCGCCTAAATAAAATTACATACCAGCCCCCATCTAATAAAGGGACTAAAGAGCCCTGTGTCCAGAATGTCAGGGCGCACTGCCAATGCAGCGCCAGTCAGGGGTGCGCCACCGGCGCAAAACCTAAACGTTGCAGGTGCCCACTACTTGCTGGGCACCTGAGAACAATCACAAGACCTAAACGGTGCAGCTGCCCACTAAATGCTGGGCAGCTGGGATGCAAAACTGCAGCAGGGCCTTCACTGGCCCTCAAGACAAACTGTGCCGCAGGGGTTGGAGCCACACAGGCTATGACATCAACAGAGGGACGTTGGAGCCATCTGGCTCTGTAACTGTGCCACATTGGAGCCACCAGGCTCTAAAACAAAATACTGTGGCCAAATGCTGGAGCCACACAGGCTCTGGAACACTTAGGCAAATGATACAGCCACACCGGGCTTCTGTAAATGCCTACAGCACATGTGAGCCCTCTGGCTCTCCAAATAACTGGGGGCCTCTAAATCAAATTAGCCCCATAGTTAGAGTCCCTCTCTGGGGGACTAAAAATACACAAATGCCCTTAATAACGGTGGAGTCCCGCTCGGGGGACTCAGGACAATGGCCCCAAATCAGGAGCACTACTTAGCAGGAGGGGGCGGGCACCGGCAATGTGCCCCGACGCCCCCTCTAACAATACTGGCCCCCGGAAGCCTCTCGGGCTCTGTAAACATGGTGGGGCGGCCCACTGCCATCCGGGGCCGCCCTGACTCATTGCCTCAAACCGGCACCAACAGCAGCGTCACGGAGCCCCCCTAGAGATGACCCCTACATCAAGAAGGGTCCCAGGAGTCCTGAGGCATCAAGGAGGCAGCACAGCAGCTCCTAATAAGAGAAATCCTCCAGCAAAGTTCTTCAGGGGATGCAGCAAAGTCCTGGAATCAAGAGTTGGAGAAACCAGCCCATCAGCAAAGAAAAGTCCTCCAATCCCCCCAGGCAAAGCAGGGGGGTTCCAGCACAGGGTCCATCAGGTATCCAGGAGGCTGGGCAGGGCCCAGAGATTCCCCTGGGCCCAAGCAGCAGCACGCCCCTGGAAGGATTCAAGTTAGAAACAAGAACCTTTTGGAAGGGGACACAGCCCCTTTTTATACAGAGAAATCCTTTGTCTAGCAGGGTGCAGGCAGTGTGAGAACCAGCTAGAACTGGTTATAGGAATTTCCTTTCACTGGCCAGGCTAGGGACATCAGACGCACCCCAGGGGGTGGAGCCAGCATTGTGTGGGGAAAAGCCCGCCTCACTCAGGACCCTCAAACCAGACATTATTTACAACAAGGGGTGGTGAGGGACAGAGTCTCTGAATTAAGCAGAATACTCTCACCCAGTCAAGAGATCAGGGCTAGATCCAACACCGTTTTTTAGCTCATTGCACCATCCCAGTTTCAGAACCTGGCTGTATGCAAATTAGTCTGTTCCTGTCCCAGTGCATGATGGGAACGGGGCAAACCAAACTACAAAAGCCAATTCTTACACTGGGAAGGAAACAAGCTTCCGGGGACCGGTTTCTGGCATTACAGCCGTCTTCGGCCCGGCTTGCTTGAATCCTGATGGTGCAATGAGCAAGGGACTCATGTCTGAGTAAACCCTTCCACGCTTAGAGTGGACAAAATACCACCCCTTGTTGTAAATAATTTTGTCCACCCTAAGCGTCATTACGACCAACTCTAACACGAATGCCAATAACATATTCTTAGGAGATTTCAACTTACATTGGGATGACTGCAACGACAAACTAGTCAACACGCTTAAGGATTTCCTTGCTGAGCTAAATCTCAACCAAGCATGCACGCAACCTACACACTCTAAAGGAGCAACACTTGACTGGATTATTTCAGATAACAAAATAACATCAATCCTCTCAATAGCCCCATGTGACTGGTCGGATCACTATGCAATAACTTTCCGGATACCTATATTGAAAAAGGGCAAGACTGTTCAACCTGCCAATTTCAAAAAATGGATTCGAGACACAAGAGAGGCTAATATTGAGCTACTAGTAGAAAGTTGTGAGAGAGACTTAAAGCCACCTAGCAACTTACAAAATGCAAATGAGCTGACAGAGCAGAGTCGGGAATCTCGTCAATAACACCTTGCCATTAAAACTAAAAATAATAACGGAGAAGACGAAAAATCCATGGTTTGACGGATCACTGAACGAAGATAGGCGCAAACTAAGAATGGCCGAAAGAAAATGGAGACAACACCCATCATCCCCTGAGCTGAAAGCCCTCAGAAAAATTAGAAACCAATATAACAAAAAGATCATCAACTCCAAAAAGGAATTCATAAGATCGGAACTGGATATGGCCAAAAACAGACCATGGAAACTCTTTGAGATCCTGAAACAACAATCAAACAAATTAACCAAAACAGCTCATGAAAACGTAAAAACATCTCTAAGTAGCGAGGAATTTTCTACATTTTTCACGAAAAAAGCCAAAGCGCTTGAAACAGAACTCTTAAGCGCAGCTAAAAACCTCCCTATCCAACCATTGACTAAGAACGATCCCAACTCGACTACAGTGTGTAGCAAAACAAAAAACAAGGCAAACTGGGACACATTCGAATTATATGATCAGAACACGATCGCCAAAACACTCTCGAAAATCAAACCTAACAACCACTACCAAGATCCCCTACCCGCGAAATGCTTAAGAGAAATCAGCCATATTGTGGTGCCAATCTGGACCAAAATAATAAATGCATCTTTATCACAAGGGATCCTCCCAGACTGCCTAAAAACTGGTCAAGTTGTTCCATTGATCAAAAAACCAACTGCAGATGCTACAGACCCGAATAACTTTCGACCAGTGACCAACATCCCTCTACTGGCCAAACTAATTGAGAAATGTGTGCAGGGCCAACTGAGCCAACACATCACTAAGTTCTCCCTACTAGATGAATGCCAATCAGGATTTAGATCAGGGCACAGCACGGAAACAGCGATCCTCCATATTGTTGATGATGCGTTACAGGCTCTTGATCGAAATCAAGCATGCTTGCTAATTCTCCTGGACCTGTCATCGGCATTTGACACAGTAGATCATGAAGCATTACTGGCCAGGCTACAGGACAGGATGGGAGTATCGGGAAATGTGCTGAAAAGGTTGGAATCCTTCCTACGGAACAGAACACCACGATTCCTGGTCAATCAATCATTTTCATCATCATGCCCAAACTCAATCGGAGTCCCACAAGGATCAACATTATCCCCTGATCTGTTTAACTTGTATGTCGAACCTCTTACAACAATTCTCAGAGACTCACAGATATCTTATCATATGTATGCGGATGACACGCAAATATATATAAAGATCGCCTCCCTTGAAGACATTGAGCTAATGAATGAAACTTTAAAAAGGGTACTGCAATGGTTAACTACCAATCATCTGAAGCTAAATGCTCAAAAAACAGAGTTCTTACTAATCTCTCCACCAAGGTGCGTTACGGAAATAAAGGAATGGACCAAGTTGGTGACCGCGCTCAACTGCACCCCGACTCTAGTCAACTCAGCTAAGTCGCTAGGAATTACTCTTGACGAGAATCTTGACATGAAAGCTCACATTAATTCAATGGCAAAAAGCGCCCGCTTCCACCTGAACTACCTAAGAAAATTGAAACCATTCATCTCTGAAGCAGATCTGAAACTGGCAATCCAATCTTTAGTCATCTCTAGGATTGAATATGGTTGCACCACCTTAGCAGGTTTACCAAAAACATCCACAGCACCACTAAAAGCCTGCCTCTACGCTGCGGCGAGACTCATCACTGGATCAAGGAAGTTTGACCACATATCTCCTCACCTGAAAGCATTAAATTGGCTACCCTATGAGGCCAGAATTCAACTAAAGATAGCATGTATCACCCATAGAGCACTCCACCACAAGACTCCTGGATACCTATTCAAGAAAATTGAGTTATCAGGAGGCAACAGACCGGCTAGGAGTGCCAAAGAATTGGTGCTGCGTCCAGCCATATTCAGAAAGAAAAAAACTTATGACAGAGCGTTCACAGGAGCTGCCCCCAGAATCTGGAACTCACTCCCTCCAAGCATTAGGAAGATTCCTAATACCTCAACATTTAAGCGAGAAGTGAAGAGCGTCTTAATGAGTAAATACCTTATATAGACAAGGTTATGTCTCACTATGGGATCGAATGCTATCCTCAAACAAAATAATTACGTCACCAGAAAGGGAAGGACTGCCGTGAATTAGATGAAAGATAAATGATGGTTTGAAACTGACGACTTTCCTTTTGTAACTAAAATGTATACCAATTGCTACCTCATGTCAAAATGAACTCATACAGTTATCTCACATCCTGAAACTATATAACCGCTACCTCATATGTACGACGAAAAGGACAAATGACATAACCTCATGCTGTAAAGTTAACTCATATTATAATCGACTAACTTGAGTGGAATGTAGTTACATAAGCACTAACTATAGCCATTTAATTATCTACCTCATATCTATATGTTGTTTAATGGTTACATCTTGTTAATATTTATCCTACTTCTATGTGAAACGCTCTGATACCCACGGGTCTTGTTCGCGCTATACAAAACTCTCAATAAATAAATAAATAAAATAAATAAATAAATGAGCCCTATTGTTCTTAAGGAACGACTTTGAAGAGGGGAAAAATGCAGTTAGAGATGTCATTAGTGATATCACTCACCATGTCATGAGTGATGTAACATATTAGGTAATAAGCAGTGCATTGCGGTGCGCATAATTTATAGCTAGCTCAGGTAACTATAACAGCTGAATTTCACTGGTTTTGCATGTATTGCAAAGCCTAACTATAACATCCCTGTAACCTTTGTTTTTTTCAGTAAGTTTCTGAGGTCTTTTTAATTATATTTCTTAACTATAATGTCCCTGTATTCTTTGTTGCTTTAGTACATTATTTATAATGTTATTTCCTAACTATAATGTCCCTGTAACCTGTGCCCAGACCCCTATATTGCACCCATGGGGGTCAGGGTAGATGTACCCTGACCCCTTCTACAACATTCCACCTGAATATTTGATGCCAGGGACTGCTGGATTACAACTGTGTGAGTAACTCTTTGTATCTGACTAGCTGTTTGACTGTCTGACCGGGTCTGTCAGTGGGTGCATGAGTGTCTCAGTGGGTCTGGTAGTAGGTGTGTGCATCTCGAATGGGTCTGTGAGTGGGTCTGTGAGTGGCTGCATGAGTGGCTGAGTGAGTCTGTAAGTGGGTGCATCAGTGTCTAAATTGGTCTATGAATGGATATTTCAGTGTCTGAGAGGGTCTATGAGTGGTTCTGTGAGTGGGTGCATGAGTCTCAAAGTGGGTCTGTGAGTGGGTGTATGAGTCTCTGAGGGGGTCCGTGAGTGGGTGTATGAGTCTCTGAGGGGGTCCGTGAGTCTTTGAGTGGGATGTGAATGGGTGTATATGTCTCAGTGGATATGTGAGTGGTTGCATGAGTGTAGGAGTGTCTGAGTGAGTCTGTGAGTGGGCATGTGAGTGGCTCTGTGAGTGGGTGCATGAGTGTCTGAGTGGGTCTGTGAGTGAGTGTGTGAGTCTCTGAGTAGGTCTGTTAGTGGGTCAGTGAGTGTCTGAATGGGTCTGTGAGTGGGTGCATGAGTCTCTCAGTTGATCTTTGAGTGGGTGATTGAGTCACTGAGCAGGTTTGTGAGTGAGTGCATGAGCCTCTGAGTAGGTCTATGAGTGGGTGTGTAAGTGTCTGAGTGGGTCTGTGAATGGGTGTGTGAGTCTCTCAATGGATCTGTGAGTAGATGGATGAATATCTGGGTAGGTTTTCCAGTGGGTGTGTAAGTGTCTGAGTGGATCTGTGAGTGGTTGTGTGATTGTCTTCGTGGGCTGAGAGTGGGTGTGTGAGTGCCTGAATGGGTCTGGGAGTAGGTGTGTAAGTGTCTCAGTGGGGCAGTCTGTGGGGCATGAGTCTCTGAGTAGGTATGTGAATCAGTGTGTCAGTGTCTGCGTGGGTGTGTGAGTGCGTATGTGAATCTCTGAGGAGCTCTGGGAGTAGGTGTGTAAGTCTCTGAGTGGGTCTGTCTGTGGGTGTCTGACTGTGTGAGTGAGTCTCTGAGTGGGTGCATGAGTCTCTCTGGGTCTATGAGTTGATTGGTTAGTGTCTGAGCAGGTCTGTCAAGGGGTGTGTAAGTGTCTAAGTAGGTCTGTGAGTCAGTAAGTGAGTGTCAAAGTAGGTCTGTGAGTGGGTGTGTGAGTGTCTGAGCAGGTCTGTGAGTGGGTGCGCGAGTCTCTGTGGGTCTATGAGTAGATTGGTGAGTGTCTGAGCGGGTCTGTCAATGGGTGTGTAGGTGTCAAAGCGGGTCTGTGAGTGGGTGTGTCAGGATTCCTGGAAATAAGAACACCACAATATGTGCTACAATCCATGGAAAGACACGTTTAGCCACTCGGGAAAGAAAATCCGTTTATTGGAGTAAGTTATGGAAATCTAGAAACTCCATGATGGCCGACATTCCCAATGATGAGCAGTACTAATCTTTTCTCCCATTTCAAGATTCTATTTGCAGCGCGCTGCTCAGAACATCCGCGCACTTCACCTGAAGTATTTCCGAGACACGCACCTTGTCAAGGTCTTCCCCGTCATTTAGTTAGTCAGGGTAGAGCTTCCAAATTTCATCACGTTAGCTTTCCATTCATGAGGCTGAACCGTCAAGTTGATTTCCATCCCAGTTCCGGAGCAGTGTTCGAGGAGTCTGCACAGGATAGTCCTTCCTATATCCAATTCCTTCTCAACCGAGTGAAGAGAGAGCGTTGCATCACAAGAGTATGCGCAGTGGGGTTTTTCACTGTGAACTCCCCATAATTGAAGTAGCGCATTTCCTGTTCTTCCCTATGTCACGGAGTGATCTCCAAGCATCACAAATGAGAAGAAATTTAGAACGTAGAGGGAAGTATCATTTCATTCAACTTAAGGACTTGGTTAGTCGTGTTAATTGATGGCACATTGTTTATTTGAGCTTAGGACTGTTCCTAATTCTGTAGAATGTATGTAAATATCAAGAAATAGAAAGTTGACGTTTCCTAGAACTCTACATTCCAAGGCAGAACATAATGCTGAGGAGAATACAGAGTGTACAGAAATCAGATGAACAGAGGCAGTCTGTTCTTGTTGTTTATCATTTTATACAACTCGCCTTTCCCCTTTTGGAGATATTTTCAGACGTTATACAAATTAGGAGCATCGAGAGTGTTTCCCAAGAGCGGCATTAGGAATCTTTGTCCTTCTGTTCCTGCACAAGTAAAAGGTAAAGGCCTTCTGAGAGGGTGCATGAGTCTCTGAGTGGGTCTATGAGTGGGTGTTTAAGTGTCTGAGTGGGTCTGTGAGTGGGTGCGTGAGTCTCTCAATAGGTCTGTGTGTGGATGGAAGAGTATCTGAGTGGGTCTGTCAGTGGGTGCGCAAGTGTCTGAGTGGACCTGTGAGTGGGTGCGTGGATGATATAGTGGGCTGCGAATGGGAGTGTGAGTGCCTCAGTGGGTCTGTCAGTGGATGCATGAGTGTTTGAGTATTTCTGTGAGTGGGTGCATGAGTCTCTCAGAGGGTCTGTGAGGGGGTGCGGGAGTCTCTCATTGGGTTTGTCAGTGGGTGTGTGAGTGTCTGAGTGTCTGAGTGGGTGTGTGAATCTCTGAGGAGGTCTGTGGGTGTGGGTGTGTGAGTCTCTGAGTGGGTCTGTGAGTGGGTGCATGACTGTATGAGTGGGTCTCTGAATGGGTGCAAGAGTTTGTGTGGGTCTATGAGTAGATAGGTGAGTGTCTGAGCGGGTCTGTCAATAGGTGTGTAAGTGTCTAAGTGGGTTTGTGAGTGGGCATGTGTGTGTCAAAGTGGGTCTGTGAGTAGGTGCATGAGTGTGTGAGTGGGTCACTGAGTGGGTGCATTTTTGTCTTAGTGGGTTTGTGAGTGAGCACCTGAGTCTCTGAGTCTGTGAGTGGGTGCGAGAGTGACAGAGAGGGTCTGTGAGTATGTGTGTCTCTGAGTGGGTGTGTGAGTGGGTATAACATTGTGAGTGGTTCTCGGAGTGACTACATTAGTGTGTGAGTATCTCAATGTATTTTTCTTATTTTTCACAGTGATATTTGAGAATATGTTGCAACATTACATGGCGACCAGGCTGAGCATCGCGGTGAATTCACGAATATCGCACATGAAAAACAAACCATTTTACAATACGTTGTACATATAAAGGGTTCCTCAAAAGACCCCTCCATCACACATATGGGGTCAGGGTACATCTACCCTGATCCCATATTTATTTTCAGTCTTTAGTTTGGTGCCCACGGGACTGTGTCCTGTTGCATAAAATGGCAAACGCAACTTTCTACACAGGTTGTGGTCAGCCAATCAAATCTTTGCTGTTGTCGGAAGAGTTCACAAAGCATTGTGAACTAATAACGAAGTATTCGCATCTCTAGATTTTCAAATGTATTTTTCCTTTAATATCTCAAAAACTACTAAATGGATTTACACCAAATTACAAAAGCATGCTTTCTGGGCAAAGATCTAGCTTTCTGCTTAATTTCATTCAGTGGTTCGGGCTGTAGTCGTGTCTAAAATCCCTCTAGGAATTAACATGGAAAACACACTTTTTTTGACCCCACTCCCCTTTTCTCATCTACCGCTTGACAGATCACCCCAAAACTTTCCATGCACAATAACACCCACTGGGTCACATTTTTTTAGAAAATTTCGTGAAGATTCATCAACCAGCACCAAAGATATTGGCAAGTCAAAAAAATTTTTTCCTGTGGTAACTATTAACTGGCGACTGCCAGTAGGTAATATATATATTGGAAACAATAGGGCTCAAAGACTTAGAGGCCTACTCCTGTGAACTGGAGACGTGTGTTCATTTGGTAAATGCAGAGAAGTGGCTCCAATATCAAACTCGAATTAAGTGGTTGTGGTCTGGGGGGACTGTCACTGGAGGCATGTCACTTGATGTAGGCGCATGCTAAATGACACTGACATTTGCGGGTTGTTCAGGTACATCCAGCTACTTCACTAGGATTGGTGGAGAGATTGTTCTCCCTTCCTAGCTAATCACACACTACTGCACCAGCCTATTTTCTGCTGTCTTGATCCTCATTCACCATGAATCTTACCTGTCCTTGACTCCACTATATTCAGACCTTCCAGCATTTTGCGATTTGGCGAAAAAGCACAAATCAGATAACAAGCGCAATAACCACAATATTTACTATTTTGGCAGGAAGAAAGGAACAAAAATGATGGCTTCTGATTGGCTGCATGTGCACATGTCACCACTTGACCCCGTTCATCCGTAAAATAGGTGCTTCCTTCTGCCACACTGTGTCTGTGACATGTACCATTCTTCAGAGTTGCATAACCTAAGACGCACGCCATTAAGTGCTGTAGTTTCGTCTGCCCGCAGGCTGAAGAGGGCTGCGGGCTCCTTTTGCACATCTGCCTGGAGGCATCATTACCCTTAGGCACAGTCTGCTGACCTGTTATCTTACAGGAAAGACATTTCATTCTCTGAAGCATATTACCCACAACTTGGCCAAGGTGGCACTGGCCTTGGATGCACATGGATCTCCCATGCACACAGATGCAGGGTGCCCACATGTCTCACCCTGGGTGCGATGGTTCAAGTTTTAGTGTTTGTGCCTCCTGATCAGGGGGTGTAGAAGAGCACTGCCTGGCCTATACTGGGCATACACTGTCTTACTCCTAGTTCAACCCAGTGAGGAGCTATAAAGTTGCTACCACCACCCAGGTAGTGCTAGACAGCCTCCGCAGAAGGCTTGCCCGAGCTATGGTCAGGAGGTAGAGATGGTACCCCAGGAATGAGAGGCATGTGATGCTGCATGGGGTCCTCTGGCTCTCGGACATGGGGATCATCCTAGGGGCCTGGAGAGGAAGGATCCATGTCTTAGAGAGTTAGCCAAGTTTTAATGAGCATGTAAGCATCATTCCCAGGGCTGTCTCCCAGTACTGACTGGCAGGAAGTACTGAAAGGTCATGGCTGAGCCCTTTGCTCCTGGTCAGAGCCATGTTTTGCTGTCACCCTAGAATGGAGCACTGATGCCTGCAGGAAGTGGTTGTGTGCTGCACTATGTCACACATACTACACACACACACACCTGTAGAATAGCGAGGTTACCATGCAGGGGGCGGATGGTGGTGTATTTTTACTGATTATTATTGTACACGTCTGCTCGCCTCTTTCTTTACAGAAATCCAGTACAGGAGAGAGTCAGGCAATGTTCCCATCCTGACGTGTATCTCTCACAACTCGTTGCGATTTTCTGTATAATGGAAACTGTAGCAAGCCTAGCCCTGGGCGTCACTTATTCTTCAATTACTGCTGCCTCCCCATTGCTTCACGCCTTCCAGGGCACCAGTATCTTGTCATGATGTACTTGCATTGAAAGGTGGCAAGTGAGTTCATTTGGAGGGCATCATAAATACTAAATCGCGCAGAAACCGATGTTCAGCAAGGGCCCCGAGTGCAAACAGAACAAGAAGCAGCTAAGTGGAAGCAGTGTTTTTAACATGGGGAAGACTCGCAAAAATAAACCCAGACAGTCTAAGGAAAGATTAAAGCACGTCACAACCAAACGCTCTTATTAGCCAAGTATCAGTCCATATGTTGTGTTGTGCCCAGAGGTGCCTCAGAGTCAGTGCTTAATTTGTAAAATATTAAGGGCAGGTGCTTACATTTTTGGACAGAAGCCACACCCACTTCCTCAGCTCCGTCCACTTCCACCTCTGGCACCACCCACTTACTCTATTGTCCCCGACCCACATCTCCCCTTAATGCACCCTCTCACATGCATTTCAACATGCAGCTCTTGGTGACAGGTAGATGTAGTAGCTCAATATTCTATATCAGTATTTTAACTTATTGACTGCAAGTAATAAAAGGCTCTCCCCCACAAAAACAGTATCCCACTGCACAGTTGCAGTCAGTGAGTGATTGTGAGGGAAGCTGGTTGTTGAGAGTGGAGATGGACCGATGCTTCGTTATGATGTGGTGTCCTTTAAAGAACGACCGTCAGATTTTCCCTAAACAGAAGGACGTGGCCTGCCTGCACACAGAGAGCTGTCAACGGGAAATCAGAATGGAAAACCCAACTCTACATTAAAGTCATGGAAACTGCTGCGCCCTTCGCACTAAGCTAAGCACCAATGATTCAGTTAAAGCATTGCTAAACGTGCTGCTTTAAACAATCTATCAGCCCCTTCCCTTACCCTCCCATCTCACTACCCCCCACCCTCGCCAGAGTGCCACCACACACCACCCTCCTCCACCCCCAACAAACAACTTAGCACCACGGAGTCAAATGCGAGTGTAACGTGGAAGTTGGAAGAGTTATGGAGATGGTGGCGTTCAGAGAGGCCAGTCATTTATCTGAAGTAATCAGCCAGGGACTGACCTCTGACAACAAAAGGGACCCCCATAATCCCTCAAATTTATTCAGCAGCAGTTGCCATATTTCTTCCCGCTCCGAGCAAGGATAGTACTGTGCGGCAGCGACTTTAATATAATCGGTAACAGGCCACGTGTTAATCAGAGCAGGGGGTAGGTGGGGGGCACGGGCATGATGCATTATTGAGTTTTCAAACACACCTGCTTGAAGTCCAGATGTCTTTTTCGAATCGCTATGTACATTCTAATAATGAAAGATCCATAATAGAGACAGGGTAGCCGTAACCAACACAATATCTCCCCTCAGAAGTTGCTAATCCACACGTCACTCAGTAGCCAACCTCACCTGTCGTCGCTCCCGAGTCCCGACTCCCGTTATTTTCAAAGGCACGTGCGTGCGTTTGCCTGTTGCATTGACTGTGGAAACTTGGTGGCTGCTGGTGAGGACGGAGAGGTGCAGGTATGCTGGGGCGGGCAGCGAAAATGCGCGCTCATTCATTTGCATACTCTGCGCAGGCGTCACTGCCTCTAGCCCCAACCCCCGCAGAAGACGACCAGCCCAAGGCAGCAAAGCCCTGCCCAACAACAACTAATGCAGTGTCCCGCCCACTGGGCTTCATCCACGGCCGGAAGTCTGTAGTGTGGAGGAGGAAATAATTTAAATTGAGAATCGAATCGGACTCCGGAGGAATCCGTGTCACTGTCAGTCACGTGACGTCACCAACCGACAGTAAGTGCTTGTGTTTACAATTTACTGACAGCATGCATGATCGATTCGAGTCAACCACAACCAGTACTGTATGACTCGAGTCGTCGGTAACTTTCTTAAACTTCAGGAAACAGCACAGCACTTACGGCACCACAGCAGTAGCACAGTACACGCTCTCTGTGTGTGCCAGTGCCACGCGCGACTAGGACATGTGCACTTCTTAATGCAGCGTGCCTCCGTGACTGTAGACCCGGCCCTCATAATTAGGTGCCGGTGCTAAGCACCGGCAAGCTCCGGCTCAAATTAAGCTGGCCTGGAACAGTGAGGGAAAGAAAGGGTTGAGGGAAGGGTGGATGAGGGAGAAGCTGTATGAATAAAATTAACTTCCACGCAGCTGAGAATTGAGCAGAATGAAATCCAATCTCCAGAGCACGTGCAGGAAGAGGCTGGCACAGTAACTTGTGGACAACTGAGGTTTGCCATTTGGAAAGAAGAGGGGTGTAGCGCTTGCGGTATTGTCCCAGGAGAACACTGCACATAACTACAATTAACACAATCCAACAGGTGTGCGGTGAAAGATGGGACACTGGAGAAGCTGGTATAAGGGGTAAGGGAAGATTATTTTCTTAGGATGTACGGCATTACGACGCGTTCTTTTACAACGCGTGCCGTTACAACGCGTTTTTTTCAACGCAAGTCGTTACCACGACTTGCGTTGGAGGGGGTGCGGACGTAGGAATTTTTTAATTTACTATTCCAACACCAGCCTACGTACAGTAGGGAAGGTGTTGGATAGTAAATCAAAAAATTCCTTGTCCTGCAGCGTCCTCCAGCGCAAGTCGTGGTAACGACTTGCGTTTGAAAAGACCGCGTTGTAACGGCACGGCGGTGTAACAGCCGCGTCGTAAAGGCTGTTCACCATTTTCTTACCAGTTCTTTACAGCTTAGAGCTACAGTGGAACCAAGGGGGGGCCCAGCCCAGCCTTGCCCTGGCACGGCCCGGGCACACCTGTGTGAAACCTGTGCTGCGGGATACCCCGAGCCTTATGAGCACCTCCTGGTGCATTTGGGTGGCGTCGTAGGTGGCACGCTGGCTGCGTAGCACTCTGGGGATTGTGGTCTCCCCTCCGGTGGCCAGAAAAACAATGAGCAGTGTCCCACGCTGCGGGATGCACCCAAGCCTTATCAGCGCCTCCTGGCGCATTTGGGCAGCGTGTTGTAGGCGGCACACCAGCCGCATAGCACTCTAGGGATTGTGGTCTCCCCCTCCGGTGGGCAGAAAAACGACAAGCAGTCTCCCACGCTACGGGATGCCCCGAGCCTATGAGTTCCTCCTGGCACGTTTGGGCGGCATCGTAGGCGGCTTGCCGGCTGCGTAGGACTCTGGGGATTGTGGTCTCCCCCGCCAGTGGCCAGAAAAACAACAAGAAGTCTCTTAAGTGAGATGGACATCTAGCTCGGCTCTCTTCCAAGGCTGAGAGTGGGGGAAGATTTACCCCCTTTGGTCCCCATTTCATTGACTTTGCACAAATCAATAGGATCTCCCACTGCAGGTCCCTTGATACCAATCCCCAGGATATCTGGACTAGGGCTTGGACAGAGGGTAATCTGGAATCTCAAAGCAATGCCCTCCCAGATGATCACCCCCCCTGCTGGGTGCCCTCTCCCTATTGTGATTGCAGGTGAACAGTAACATGCATAACCTGGTTTGAATTGTGGGGCTAGGCTCCAGGTTTCCTGAAAGATGCAAATGTCATATCCCACAATTAGATCATTCCAGTGATGAGTGACATTTTGCTATTTAGCCTAGCCACATTCCAACATATTACCATAAGCTGTCGATGGAACTCACGACTAAGGCATGATGCAGCATTTGGATTAGAAGGGTAATGATTAATGGGGTGTGTTAGTCCTTGGAACTTGTGTTTGTGCAGGAGTTCACGCCCTCCAACCCACTAGGATTGGTAGAGCCACTACTCACGTCTACTTCTAGCAGAAGTCCATCCTCCCTTGGATGAAACAACTTCTGTGGGCCTATTCGCTTTGGCAGTTGTCTGCGTGGGAGGAGGCAATAGACCAGAGCCTGGGATACTGGTGCTCTTCCTTTCGGGAGTCAATCATTAGATTGTAAGTTGGAACCGCTAGGTGTTCCACCCAGAGGTAGGGGTGGAATAGAGTTACTCTGATCGTGAGGTATAGAGCACTTGTACTGGATTGAAGAGACGTTCGGTATTCGAGGGCCTGATGTGAAGGATCCAGTGGATCACTTTGTTGATCAGAGAGTCTTCCCCCTCTATTGCCAAGTTTAGGAACATTAACCATAAAGATTTTCTGGGCGGATGGCAGGCATGGAAGGGCTGGTTGTGTAAGATGGTTCCTGCCATAATATGATAGTGGTTGCCCCTGGGGCAGATTGGTGTTACTAGTCCCAGAACGATTAAGGGGGCCATGCACAACCGTTGGATTAAGGGGATAGTTGGCTTGATTGATAGTGGGTTTGGGTTGTGCATGGGTGCATGGAAAGGTGACAGGGTGAAATGGGGGGAGTAGTGGAGAGTGTCCCTTTGGTGTGTAATTTGTAGATGAGACTTGGAGTGGTTGCAGGCAGATTGTATGTCTGCTCCCAATGTAGGTTTGACAAGCAGAGGGGGAGGTAAGCCATTCTGCAACAATGATTAACTAATGTAGTAACACCATGAATCATTGATATCATGATCCCTATTTCAGCCCTGAGATCGTTAATAAGCTGGTGAGTGCTCAAATTCTGGGGGTCTGAATTTGGTGCTGTGTAATCGCATCGGAAATCTCAAGAAGCTGTTGGAGAGTGTTTTCCTTAGGGTCATCAGGAAGGTCTAGAAGGGGAGTGACCCAGTTAGCACATGAAAGGATGAATGATGGGTTCTAACTGTAATATTGAGCTGCAAGCAGGCGCGCATCACCCATTGGCCTCAAAGGGCTTCAGCCCCCCCCCCCCCATCGTGTGTGGCAGCCTGGGTTCAGTCGGCTCCAGGGCACACACACAGCCGCACCCGAGCACTTCACAGGTCTTTAAAATACCTTGTGCATGTTAATGGGGCTTTCATCCCCTTCTAAGAGCCCCTACAGCTCGACTCTGCCGATTGCCTAAAGATTCAGCCCCCCCGAAATTTTTTCTTAGCCCCCCCCCGAAATTTGACTCTAGTTGCGCCTCTGGTATAAATTATTGTGTGTTCGTGTTTCTGTGTGTGTACATTAACTGTAAAATGTTTTTTCGATACTAGCCTACCAAACTCTATCAGTGGAGGGCTGGGGTAGCTGCAGTTAAGTTATTTTGTGTGTCGTTATTTAAAACAGAAATGTGAGCTACCAGCATATGGGAGCCTCTGTGTGCTATGGCTCTAGCAGCCGTGTTAATATGGCAACCACATGGCACTGCATAGTGCTCCATTTGTTAAAGTCACGAAAATAAAAGCTCTTTGGGAAGGGGACTGGAGTTATTGGAGTTTTAGAAAGTCAACTATATTTAAACTCTGCAAAATATCCAGATCAGTTCTTACTCTGAGAGGTATGTATTCAAATGTAATGACAATTAGTGCACGCGCAGTAATGAACCCCTCAGATCTGGATTCTGTGTGTGTGAGTCCACTGCCTAGGGTGGGGGGTTGCACGCAGAAGAGCTGTGGTGGAAATTGTCTTGTAATTGGGGTGTAGACTTCACTCACAGCACCTGTAAGTCACATTGAGGTGGGGGCTGTATTTTGAAAGGGCTTACACCCACTCCCATGCCACTTATCTGCCTATAGCAATAATCAATGTGCTTACATTAGCCATTGCAATGCCCTAGGGTGCCTGATAAAGAGATGTAACACCTCATGGGTCCAGGAGGCAGCAGTGCCCCAGCAAGGGTGCATACATGTGTGCTATAGCATCCCAGGGAGAAATAGGGCTCCCTCTCACGAGGTTAGGATTGGAGCTGTGCATCCGTAGAGTTGCAGATACTGTTAACATGCCTATTTCAAAGTTGAATACTCTGCTAAAACAGAATCAATTGATTTTAGGTTGAATGATTAAGACTAAAATAAAGTGCTGCAATAATGCCACAAAATGCCAATATTTGTGCCACAAAATTTACAAATCTATGCTGCAATATCCTGGGAGGTCTGAATATTGACATTTACCCTTTTGCATTCCATAGGCCTTCCCTTCTTCTGCACAGGAGCTTCATAATACTGCTGTTTAGACCAGTTCAGCCTGCACTCAAGACAGACATTCCAAGAAACAGAACTCAGATGCACCGTCCATTTTGGCATTTTTACATACAGTTTTATTCTTCTTTTCTTTACAATAACAATTGTTAGAACTGTGTGTTTCCTGTATTTTGTATTTTACAGCCATAGGTAACATAACAATTCAAAACATTTGTAATGATGACCTGCTGGTCATCGACTTGATGAATATTGTGTTTGTTTTTGTCTCACCTTTTCACAACTTCCCTTTCCCACCAACTCATGAATCCACGCGGTGCCTGTCACATTGTGCATGCCAATGCACAACATGGATATATTGCATTGTGGTGGGTGCTGATTACAGCACCGCCCGCCACAATGTAATGTATGCGGGATGCTTCCGCCACTGTGGCGGTGGCATCCTAATTGGCAGTGCAGGACCGCCTCACCACTGGCAGCCAGTCCCAGCACTACTAGGGTGGCGGGCGGGCTGTAGTCCGCCCGCCATCCTAATAGACTCCTTACCCCCAGATGCATCATGAACCCATTTTGCTATTACTTAATAGCGAAAAATAACAATTCACCATTAAGGAATAGCAAAATGCAATGCATGAAGAAATCACCAAAAAAATTGAGATTTCTTAAAATACCTTAATTGTGACTCGCAAATTGCGAGTCACAATTAAGGAATACCTCCCCATTCATTCCTATGGGGTTAGAGACCCATAGAAATGAATGGGAAGACATTCTCAATTTGCGAATCGCAATTAGCGAATCGCAAATTGAGAATGCGATTTCAAGGGTGCAGGGGTATCCAAAGGACACCCTGTTGCACCACTGAAATTGATCGGTGCACATATGTTGCGCACACACATGCCCTTAGGGCATGTGTGTGCGCAACATGAAACTTTAAAAAATGCACTTTAGTGCATTGTGCAAAGTTTTTGCAAATTACCATGAAGTTCAACTTCATGGTGATTTGCGCTCCCTATTAGCGAAATCGCTATTTTTTAAACTTTAATGCATTGCATTTAAGGAATCTCAATTTGAGATTCCTTAAATGCAAGTAATCGCAATTTTGCGATTTCTTAATTTGCGATTTTTGCATTTGGGATGATACATCCCAAATGCAAAAATACCGGTCGCAAAGGGGCAGATTCTGAGAATCTGCCCCTTTGTGAGCAGATTTTACCTTGATGCATCTATGCCTTAGTGCCTATTTGATTAGATTTCTCACAATGTAATTCTTTTCAAGGACTCAGACCACCATCAAGTGCGATCTAATCCTGTTAGAGAGGATAACAGTCAATATTTTGGTCTCAATGGCATCATTGCTCTGCGAGAGCATCTTTAGGACACAGTGTTGTGGCAGGAAGAATCCAAATCGTACTGTCAGACACAAATTTGACAAAAAGAAAAACCTTAGTAAACAATGCCATAATATGCATCGCTAGCACATAATCAAAAACAATGGAAAACGAATTGCCATAATCACACACCCGATACCGTGCAGCTAGTGAAATAGAGGAAAATTCTCAAAGCACAAAGTGTAGTGTAATATTCAAAGCACCAGTGTTTACGGAGCACAAACTCAGCTATGCAGCTATCCCATTTCTAACAAAAACTCAAACACTGTGCAACATGTTGTGAAAAACCTAATCCTATAATATGATATGGCCATAAAACGTTAAATACCTTAAATAACCTGTTTAATCCAGAGCAGGGACAGAATGAATGCCCAATCACTTATAAATGACTGCTAAAAATAAATAGTAATAGAAACAATTAGTAACACTGACCATAAAACCTACATGTCCCATGCTAAAAAGTCACCTCAAAGACACCTTACCCACCGATACTCTCATAACGACCGGGAATTTGAGTAGCAGGTAAAACCAATAGCCAGGGAAAAATATTAAAAACGCATCCAAGGCATTGTGGTCCCTAAACGTACCTCAATTACTGCTCAACAGGCAGACAACGCTGATCCCGTAGTGTGTTTAAATTCTGGAGCAAGCCAAACGTGCATTTACATGCCTCTATCCGATCACATTACCAGAACACCTGTCTCGGACTCAACTTCAACACAAACTAAGTGGCCATTTTGTAATCGAGAAACAGGCTCTTTTTAACCAAATAACCCTTAGAGTTCTCATCTTCTCAAGGGCATGAAGGTACAAAAAGGCATTTAAATGATGGACACCCGTTAATGAACCCAGAGGCACTATCAGCAAACAGAAACTGCCCACAGAAGCAAATTGTGATATTGTACAAACTAATACATAAATGGGTGTTGGCCGTCCAAGGGTGATTGGGTCCATGGCTTGGCCTCAGGCCAAACCCTATGCCAAACTTCAAGCCATGCACGCCAAAGGCCAGGCAAAGCGGAACTTTCACCACCTGCTGGGGGTTGGGTATGGTAGTAAGATCATACTTTACATTTAAGAAACCTTCAAAATTGACTGACAAAACCAAAGTTTAAAGAGACGGTATGGTTAGCAATAGCAATTAAATCTTACTTTGCACAAAAAATATCAGAAATTCACAGAATAAACGAAGGTCAAAGTGACTTGTGCCCCCACCAGGCTCTGCTTATGACCTCACATAATTGCATCACTCATGACTTGTCAATGACATCACTGTCATCACTGATAACACCTCAAATGGCATTATTGATGACAACGCTGAGCCTGCTGGGAGCACAACTTCTTATTAGCTGTGTAAACTATAGTTGGTGAAGTTCAGTGTTTTAGTTCAAAATGTTACATTTTAACTCACATTTTTACCTAAATATAATGTGATTTCAAACTTTTCAGTGACTATTACCTACAGGCGGTAGCCAGGAGGTAGTTATAGTTAAGACCTAATTTCCATAGGAAATCCACAACATTCTATTTGGAATAACTTTGGCGCCGATTGATGAATCTTTGTGAAATTCTCCAAGAAGATGGCCTGCTCAGTTCTGCTCCTTCCCTGAACGTTTTTGGGGGATTTGTGAAGCGGGGGCCGAGAAAAAAGGGGGTCCCAAAACGTGTTTTCCCCATGCAATTTTCCATAGGGACCGTTAGACACGGTTACAGCCCGAACTGCTGAACGGAATTACATCAAATTTGGCAAAAAGGTAGAGTTTGGTCCGTAGATTGTGCTTTTAAATGGTGTAAATCCGTTCAGTGGTTCCTGAAAAAATTTAAAAGTAAAATCATAGATATATATTTCTGAAGTTCTACCGTACGCCTACTGTCCGAGGCCTTTACGCGAACCATTACAAGCACAAGCTTCATGCTAATTGACTGAAAACTGTCTGTCAACACTCCAAACTAAGTAGTGTTGGCAGCCATCTTGTGCCTCTGTAGAACCGATATCCTTCTCGATTTTATCTAGATAAGAACGAGAAGGATATCCAGGTCTTCAAGGATAACATGATTAACGATAAAAGTGCCAAGTTTGAGAAGGATTCAAAATCCTTCAATATTGAACATGTATATCCCTTTTTGAAGGACAATTATTATACCCTGGCAGAATCACGTAGAGCGCTATCTAACTATCAAGGCAGAACAAAAAAACGGTTCTCCACCGTCTCTGAAACGTCCTCTTCCAAGTCCTCAGGGTCAGATACAAGAGGTAATAACTCTAACAAGCAGGTTTCTTTTTTAGAGAAGGGCCAACAAAAAACAAGTTACAAAGCACCATGGGAAATGAGAACTCGGAACCGCTTCTACAAATCGTAGGGGTTTCCTCTACTGTAGTTAATTTATCTAAAAGGGCACTTACTAGTAATGAGGAAGCCGTATTAAATTTGGGGCTGAAATTTCTGCCATGTAGACAAACTGATTATACAAAGCTCAAATTAAAAGCAATAGAGTTTTGTAGAAAAATAAGGCTGAAGGCCTTTTTTGCTAATCAGCAACTAACATCTAATATCGAGGTGACAGGACTGAGAAATAAATCCAAATTCGTTCCCTCTCAAAACATCCCTAAGCAAATATATGCATTCGAGCAGACATTATTGTCATCTATTAACAAAAATACGTACAACAGAATATTAGTCTCAAACAACGAGCAGCTATAAAAAGTTTGAAAGAGGATTCTTTGGTGGTAATAAACAAGTCGATAAACGCGGGGCAGTTGTTATCTGACCCCGAGACATGTATTTGACTGAGGGATCCAAACAGGTCAATAATAGCACCTGGTATCGACGGCTTCAAGAAGATCCGGTCAGACAGATACAAGGATTGATTTCTGAGATCTTGCAAATAGGCAAGGACGGAGGGTTTCTGGGACCAAAAAAATATGAGTTTTTAGTGAAAAAATTTCCCAGAACCCCTGTTTTATACCTTTTGCCCAAAATCCACAAAAACCTCATGAACCCCCAGGGCGGCTGATAGTCTTGGGTTGTGACTCTTGCCTTGAACCTATCTCAAAATACGTAGACTTCTTTTTAAAACCATTCTTAAAGGAGGTCAAATCGTATTTAAGAGACACTACAGATTTTCTCACTAAGGTAGAAGGAATTGCCTTTGATAAACAAACCCAAATAATGGTGACGATGGATGATACTTCACTTTATACGCAGATCCCTCAGGACAAGGCATTGAAAGTGATGGAACTATACGTAGAGAGCAGGGAAAGACCACACAGAGTGCCAACATCGTTCATATTAAAACTGGCTGAAATTGCTCTAAAAAAGAATTACTTCACCTTTAATGATCAATTCTTTATGCAGGTGAAAGGCACTGCGATGGGGTGTCCTTATGCCCCAGAAATGACAGTGCTGTATATGGCCCAATATGAGAAAAGATTAGTAGAAACTAATAATCCATTTGGAGATCATATCAATCAATGGTTACGCTATATTGACAACATCTGGCTCCTGTGGCAGGGGAGCCAGGTGGAGTTATTAGCGTTCCATGAATGGCTTAATGCTAGACATGAGGACATTAAATTCTCTATCGAGTACAGCGAAATAAAAATGACATTCTTAGATGTGGAGGTTACATGTGTTGAAGGTCAGCTGAAAGCATCTTTGTATAAGAAAGAAACTGACAAAAATACCATTTTACACCATAGAAGTGCCCACCCGAGGGATTTAAAAGCAAATCTTCCATACGGGCAGCTCCTAAGATTTAGGAGAAATTGTACGGAAGTCAGTGATTTTGAAGAACATGCTCAAACCTTCTGTGAGGAGATGATACACAGAGGGTATCCCAAAAAACTTCTTAAACATTCATTTAAAAGGGCAAGATTCACACCATGTGAATGCCTCCTTCAGGTCAACAAGAAACAAGAGCTGGATAGATTGGTATGTGTAACTACTTATGGACCGGACACACATAGAATGAGGCAGGTGATACTCAAAAATTGGCACCTCCTTGAAGACCTTGAATGTCCCTTTCCAAAACCTATTTTTGCCTTAAAAAAGAATCAAAGTATCGGGCAACAGTTAGTCCGAGCTGATATCACAATACCTAAACCTAAAAGTGGCCTTCTATCCCAATGGAACCTGAAACCAGTTGAGGGCCACCATAAATGTGGCAATTGCGTGGCTTGCCCCAGCACTATTGAAGGAATGAGTTTAATCACTTAGGCATAAAGTGGAAACATTTGGGTTTTTCAAACTGCAAAACAACGAATGTGGTTTACGTGATAATATGCCCCTGTATGAAGATTTATATTGGGAAGACTAACCAGCAAATTAATATGAAAATCACTCAACACGGGTCCTGCATTAAAAAGAGAGTCATGACAGCCCCAATGACGGAACATTTCGTTGAAAAATCCCATGGGGAAAATGATTTTAAATGGTCAATTCTATTTACTACGAATTCAGCGGAGCGCCCTTTGGATGTTGACAGAGTTCTGCTTCAAAAGGAAGCCTATCTTATCCTGAAATTCAACAGCAAGCAGACAGGGTTAAATAACCTGTCGGAAATATCAAGACTGTAGTACACAGCTATCTATGCCCCATTAATCTAGATCTAAATAGCTTTGGGTGTTAGAAGTTCACACAATTGAAATACAGATTTGAAATCCCAGAATTCCGCATGTAGCTTAAGGACCAATGGACACCGGTTCATTTTATTTCCCAAAATTTGTTTGTTTGGTTCCAATCTTGGAAAATTATGGTGTATAAACAGGGTGGAATTGCCGGTTTGATGCATTGATTGGCCCCATTAAAAATTAACTGTTTAGGACATATAATGTGATATATATGAAATACACACTACATGTCCCAGAATCCTCCATTGTAGTAGGAAGAGTTAAAAACATTGCTTCAAAGATGGCCACTGTAGTGGCTGAGTGAAATCGTACTGCGCTGCTGGTCGAGAAAAAGGTAATACTTTTCACCTCCCCTTTCTTTAAAATAAATGTTACGGAGTCCGATGGTGTCTGTAATAGACATTAAGACCATGTTTTTGCACTTCAGGAAATATCTGGGACTAGAAACGAGTCTTGTACTGCATTGGGAATCGGCTGATGACCGCGAGCAGGTATGCATACATGTATTGAGCATCACATCGTGTTAACCAGGAGATACAACTTTTTTCGCCAGGTTTATTCATACTGAAGGCGGCGAAGAAAAATAGAAGCAAATTAAGAGGACAGAAAAGAATACAGTAAGCCGCACACGGCACCCAGAGAGGTACGTTACACGTGTCGAGAGGCATTTATAAACAACTGAAACTAATAAGGGCTAGCTTGGTCATTCTAATATGATCATCTATCTCGATAGATTCTGACAAGAAATAAGAACGGTTTCGTATATGAGATAAACCAGCGACCTGGGCCTGATCAAAATGATATTTTGAGGTACGAATTAATCCTTTTCACGATACTAAATAGAATGCAAATTACCAGTTAGTTTGATTTATACATACCTCTATTCTTTTTCTTCAGAGATTCAATACAGTGGCCACACAATCGAATAAGGTGAACCTTTTTCTAAAAATACGGATTGAGACACTTCGACAAGAGCCTGTTAGTAAGATCAAGAAGTCTCCTTCGACAATTTGTTCAGGTAAAAAAATGGAGCTCTATGCACAAGTAGTGTATTTCAAAAAGAGAGAACAAGTTGTAAATAAAACTTTATTGTTTTTTTACATCTTATGCAGAAAGTGACAAAGCCCTGATGAGAATCTGTGAATTAGTTTTCCTGGATTTGAAACACGTTGTCACAATTACGGAGCACATAACGACATAAGGAACCGAGAATTCAGTGTTGTTTTCAGATAGTTTGAATTCACTTCTGCTATTATCGAAATTTGTCACCCTTCGGTGGTTTTGCTCCTTTTTCTGACTTTGTCTATACTTTGGATATAGATTCACTTAGTTAAAATCTTAAAGATATAAGTGTAAGTCTTTTTTTGTAAAACAAAATGTTGTATTTAGGATGTAGGATGTGAAGTACGTCCCAGTAAATATGTGGAATGTAAATGAGGTCTTGTAAATAATGTTATATGTCTTTGTAAATGTTGTATAGAATGCATTTATTTTTTCCTTGTCATACACAAATGGTATACATAGAGATATAAAAAAACTGAAATCAAAAGGTATAAATAAAATACTGGTGGAAACCAAAAGTATTTGTGTTTGACCTGAAAATGGATAGCTTAAAATCATAAATGGTATAGGCTTCTTTTGTATTTATTGATATATATAGTGCCCTGCCTAATCCATGCTCCTAGGGGCCTAACTCCTTAGCTTTTCAGAACCTATGGGTGGGGTGGCATTAGTGATAGGCAACATGCCCCTATGGGTGTGGTGGCATTAGTGATAGGCAACATGCCCCTATGGGTGGGGTGGCATCAGTGATAGGCAGCATGACACACAAGGGTGGGGTGGCATTAGTGATAGGCAACATGACATATATGGGTGGGGTGGCAGTAGGGGTGGTCAACATGCCCCTATGGGTGGTGTGGGATTAGTGATAGGCAACATGCCCCTATGGGTGGGGTGGCATCAGTGATAGGTAGCATGACACATATGGGTGGGGTGGCATTTGTGATAGGCAACATGCCCCTATGGGTGGGGTGGCAGTGGTGGTGGCCAGGGGTTCCCTGAGGAGGCCTTTTGCTGGTGGATAGGATCTGGACCCCCTGTGTGTGTGTGACATTTGGCCTGTACTTGTCGTTTGTTTGTAACGTGGGTGTCCGACTTACCGTCTGCGTCGTCCGCATCTGTTCCTAATCCGGTCATATATGTACAGGACTGGTATGACCTGCGCGATTGGATTCATGTTGCTCCGTCTCTAACCGTTGCTAGCTGCTCCATTTCGAATCCGTGGATTGTGTTAGTGGCGCGATTCGTAGCTGATATGCAGCTCTTCTGGGTGCTGTGACGTGCTGTACGTGGCGACCCGTCCGGAATGAAAGAACTACGCATCGTACTTGACCGGCCGGAAGTAGCTGTGTTTCTGGGCCATGTGACGTGAATTGTGTGTTTACGGGTCAGGCTCGGACGGAATATGTGGATGGAGTCAGAGTGTACGTGTCGGTCGGGAATTTGGCATTTTTCCGCATCGTACTTAATCGCCCGGACGGTCCCGCTCCTGGTACGATTCGGCCGTAAGGTAAGGCTACTGACACGTTTCGGAGGGCTCACCGACTGAGATAGGAATTGGCCCCTTAGTAGAGATAATGCTCTTTTTTACTGGTATTCAGGTGCATAATAAACCTATTGCAATCAGCAATTTAACAAACCTTAAGTACTTTTGAAAAGGATGTTTGATCATTATTTACTTTAATGAGATGTGCCAGTTACATACCTAATCTGATATACAATGGCTTCAAATCTATACTTTGGACACTGACAAGGCATAAAAATACTTTACACATATTCTTGAAATGAGCAGAATGGCGTACACCATTACAATAACGATTGTAAATATTCTGGTGCTTGAATCGTAAGAAAGTGAGTCATTGATAGATTATACATTCTTCAACAATGTATAATGTCTTAGAATTGTCATTTAACTTCTGGAAATAAATATTTGTACCTTTTGAATCTCTGGTTTATAGTTTAATTGTCAATAGCACTATATGACAACTATTTAATGTCAGAATGTGCACACAAAAAAAATCACAGGTGAATAATGTATTATAAACATAAGCTTCAGTTCTTCTCGCATATTTGGTCAAGAGAACTTTGATTTAAGACACAACCTATTTACATGTAGGACCTCACATCCTTGACGTGGTTTCTCCCAGCTTTTTGCCTTCTGGCACCCTGCTTTTGCAGACTTTATTTGTGCTGGCTTTAGGACTATGCATACTGTACCACTGCTAGGCAGTGCTACAGTCCCTGTGCTCCCTCATTTAAATATGCTAACATTGGCTTAGACCCAATTGACACATTCAGGGGCCCATTCTGAAAACGCATGGATGAGCCATATTTCCAAAGATACAGCACATTCTTGCGTTTTACCTGGCGCTGGCACTAAATTAAGCTGCCTAGCGCCAATGCAAACAACCTTGCACCATATTGAGGGAATGAATGTTTATGTGAAGGAAGGTGTTCCTTCCTGCACATAAGAAAGAGCGGCAGTTGCCAGTCAGTAATTATAGTTAGGACCTAGTTTCAAAGGGAAAAGCATTTTTTGACTGTCAAGGTAGATTCTGTGTTTCATGGAACGTTTGGGGATGTTCCATACAGTGGGGACTGAGATATTGTGGCACTTTATAAGGGTGCATTTGTAATGTCAATTCACATAGGAATCTTCCGCCAAACCTACAGCCCAACCTGCTGAAAGGACTTACACCAAATTCGGCAGGAAGGTAGATGTTGGTTCAAGAAAGTGCTTTTTGGATATTTGGTGTAAAACAGTTCAGTAGTTTTTGAGAAATGTAAGTTGAAAATTATAGTGACATCTCTGGTCATGGATATTTTGCTTCAATTTCACGATTAATTGTGAATGCGCATGCCAACAGGAATGCTGTTATTGGCTGGACGCAACCTGAACAGAAAGGTGTGAAAGCAAATATGAAGGGTCTGGGTGGAGGTACTCTGATCCCATGTTTCAAAAATGTGTTAGTGACACAAATTATGTGTCCAAAATAAATGTTTTAACCGCATGCGATATTCACAACTACGATGTGACTGCCAGCGCAGCCCCCCATGTACCGTCGTGGGGATGACTTGACAATCTCAGCGACACCGCGTCTATTTGTGAAAATATAAAAAAATACCAGTGAATCATTAATACACATTATTATAGAGATATTGAGATTTTGATAAATGTTTTTAAAGAGTTATTTAGATAGTGATTTATCCAGTGTGAAGGCTAGAATTAATTATCGAGTTATAATTTTTAAATGTAGTGGTGGCTATTGAATTCCTGCTATTGCTTTTCGCTTTGGCAACACATCCGCGGAGATCGAGAGTACCAACGTCATCGCAATCTCCAGCCTGATCACGAAAACCTGAAATAGGTTTTAAAGATGGTTGTTCTAGAAATGCACTAGAAAAATACGAGTTTGAAGAGTATAGTAATACACCCATAATGTGTAAAATACTGTGATATGTGTGCATATATGTGATTTTTACTTTATGTAAAAGGCACGATCGTTGCAGTTAAAGGTGTCGTTGCTTCACCCTAAATAACCACGAAAGCTGAAAATAGATCTTACAGATGAATTATAAAGAAATTTAGCACACAACCATTAGTTGAAACATTTTTTGAAGAAGCATGTATATAGTAATATATGTAGTGCAATGTTTAGAATGCATTTTTTCAGTTAATATTTTTGGATTTACTGGTGGCTGTTGAATGTCTTCTTTTGTTTTGTGATTCAGGACATATTTGCAGCGATCGTGACATCATCGCAAAGATTCCCAAAAAGTGAAAACAAATTATTTTTATCAGTGCTTAATTTGTAAAATATTAAATAGCGACAGAGCACAGCCCAGACAAAATATATAGCTGACTATCCCCAGTCAGAAAAAGATTATTTAATGCAAAGAACATGAAAGAAAAAAATCACAGTCTGTCCAGCACATTGATCTTCACCACTGTAGTCAATTTGTATAGCCATGGCACAGCCGACACGTTTTTCTTCGCCATTCATGACTTTTTCACGGGGTTTTTTAAAAAGATGATACAGTAAAGTTTTAGTATTTTCATTCTTTACGAAAGACTGGCAACACAGTGTTGTACTTTATATATTGTGCTCAATATTAGTTTCCTATACCAATTTCATCAAAATCATAATAAATAGTGTGCAATATGAATAGAGCATAGTGAAAAGAGTACAGGAACTCTCAAAAAACACCTCTGTGTTAAGAGCTATATTCAGTTTAAATCCATGCTCAGGAATGTGCAATCACCCTTGTTGTGATAGATAAAACATAGGTTTTGAGGTGAAAAGGAAACAGAAAAGCACCCTCAAAACCATGCAGTTCACTTCTAAGAAAAACCTGAAAGTTGATCAAGTACCTTCTATAGCAAATGGTCTTGTCCTTTTTCTAAAAAACCACGATTGTTCAGATTATCCTTAAAACCATTTATGATATGGATATCAGTTCTCCGAATTCAACACTGCATTGTATTGGATGACCCATTACGACAAGTTGCTACATTTTGTATTGACGAATAGATAGAGAGGTATGGCAAAAACAAACTAATACATGCTATGCCAGCTAGCACCAAACAAACATGAATTAGGAGATCTCGCAGTGATAGAATTTCAAGGTGTTTTTTGGCCAATGCCCTTTTCTACTCACAAAGTCTTAGGGCTATTTATAACATGGAAAAATTGACATATGGATGCGTTTTTTACAGTGTTGATCCACATTCAGACGTTGTAATAAGGATTTGGAGAACTGATATCCATATCCTAAATGGTTTTAAGGATAATCTGAACAATCGTGGTTTTTTAGAACTCAAAACTTTTGTATTATCTATCACAACAAGGTTGATTGCACATTCTTGAGCATGGATTTAAAATGGCTATAGCTCTTAACACAGAGGTGTTTTTTGAGAGTTCCTGTACTCTCTTCACAATGTTCTATTCATATTGCACACTATTTATTATGAGTTTGATAAATTAGTATAGGAAACTAATATTGAGCACACTATATAAAGTACAACACTTTGTTGCCAGTCTTTTGTAAAGAGTGAAAATACTAAAACTTTACTGTATGATCTTGTTAAACAGCCTTGAAAAAGTCGTGGATGGCGACGAAACACGTGTCGGCTGTGCCATTGCTGTAAAAATTGACTACAGTGGTGAAGATCAATATGCTGGACAGAGTGTGATTTGTTCTTTCATGTTCTTTGCATTAAATAATCTTTTTACTGACTGGGCATAGACAGCTATATATTTTGTCTGTGCGGTGCTCTGTCGCTATTTTGTATTGCCTATTTATATGGAGAATTCTGTATACATATATTAGTACTGTGGATGGCACGGTGCAAAGGCATTGAGCACGCCCTGAAATACAATAGGAACTGTTCAACTTATGTGCATAACACAATAGAGGTGCTGGCTACATTTGGAAAACCACTGCCATCATTTGTCTGTGTTTGTAAAATATTAAGTCCAGATGCTCAAATATTCCTAGGAGGCCACACCCACGTCCCCGGCTCCACCCACTTCCTCTACTGGCTCCGCCCATTTCCTCCACTGGCTCCATCCACCTATTTCCCTGAATCCAAAGTGGTATTAGCTAACAATTAAAGACTGGCAGAGGCAGCAGTTGCACAATACTCTCCCAGTTTGCAACTCACCACTTCCAAAACCACTCCCGACACTCAGTTAAGCACACCAATGTATGCGAGCCTGCTCTGCAGGAAGGTGAAACTCCAGTGACGACTGCCTGTGTAGTCTATGTAACAGCATTATGGTACAGCTAGGTTGGTGGGCTGTTCTCAATAGCAGCCAATGGACCCATAATGTATGCTACCTTTAGCCAGTACAAGGCTTTGAAGAACTAGCATAAAACAATGTGTTGTAGGACTTTTAGTTTTACTTTATACCATTGCAAGAATGTGTGCTAAGGACAGAAAACAGGACTACTTGAATGTGCTACTCAAAGCAAAATATATATATATATTTTTTTTATTTAAAAGCCAGCGGCAGTGGAGGAATAACTACATCCGTGGGCCCATGCTATAAAAAGTAATTAAACATAATGAGCCATTTCTATGCTTTGCAGACAAATATAATACAGAACACTAGTACGCAGCTGATGGCAAAAAAACAAGAAAACAAATTCTACCTGAACGTGCCAGTGTTTAGTGTTATAAATGTCTACAAAGCATTCAAATGGCTTAGTATGCTAAATAACATTTTATAGTGTGTGGGGCTCACAGCTGCAGTTCTTCCACCACTGCCACCTGCCTATAACTTGAAAAAAAGATTTGTTTTACCGCAAAAGTTAAAAGCCAGCAGCAGTGGAGGAAGAGCTGCAGCCGTGAGCACCACATACTATAACATGTCATTTAGAATAATCAGCCACTTGAATGCTTTGTAGACAAATATAACACTGAACACTGGAACACAGCTGATTAAATAAAAACAATATTACCTGAATGTGCCACTCAAGGCAATATTTTGCCGCCAGTACTCAGGGCTCATGCCAACACAGATGCACACCAAGAAGTCAGGACCTATGGCGATGAGGAACCGCGCTTCACAGCAGAGTCAAGAGCACTAGCCCAACAACAAGCACCAGCCTGGAAAAGGTAAGCTGTTCTCTCGGGTGCTGCTCCTGCAACTCAGGGGTAGAGGTATTGGTTAAAATGGGAGTGTCTCCTCCATTGCATCATAGAGTGTGTGCTTGGCAGCCTGAGACTTAGTGAGCAGAGCGGCTCCTCTAGATCAGCGACGAGGTGCTTGGTTAGGAGCCCAAGGGTTATTAAGAGGCCCTGCTAATCTCGGTAGTTGTAAGGTGCTTGGTTAGAAGTCCAGGGGTCACCTTTAAAGAGTGCTTGGTTAGAAGTCCGACCCTGCTGCATTTTTATTATCATTTTTTTTTAAACAAATAAAATACTTCCTCTCTGAAGGGACTTTGAAAAAGCTAAGGGGGAGCGTCCAGAGCAAAGATCAGGCAGGGGAGACACAGCACAGACATGGCAGGCATATTACAAGGAGAGTGGGCCAGGACAGGCACGACTGGAATAGCACGGCCAAAGCAGGCACAGCAGCAGCATTAACACCGGCAGAAAGCAGGCAGGACAGTTGTAGCGTTAGTGGGGCAAACTGTGTGAGCAGGCATAGTGCAGATTGAGAGGGCAGGCAAGGCACATGGAGGCAACGTGCAAAATCTAATATTGTGGATTGTTTTTTCCTCCGGTAGTGGTTTGAAAAACAGATACATTCAATCAGAACAGTGAAATAATCACTCCATAAACATTATATAGCCGACCTTATAAAAGTAGGGCCAATACTCTTGTGGCACAGAGTTTGGAGTAAAGAGCAGACCATGTTAAATAGGGAGATCATGCAAGACACTTTGAGGCTAGAGGGGGCTTAAAAGATTCCATGGATCAGATTTGTCCATGATTTCATGAAAAATCTGGCTATCCAGAATATTTTTCAAATCCTACATCCATGATGGAAATTCCCAGAATGATCTTAATACAAGAGAGTCTTCAGCTATTGGAAATTGTCAGAGCGGCAGGAGAATTTTCAAAAATTAGTGTGAGACAACACCAGCTGTTACGCACAACATTGGGGATGGAGCCCTATTTACGTTATGTTCCCGGAACGTTTGATAGACTCCTCTTAACTAGGCTCAAACTGGGAAATGTACATAGGCTAGTGACATTCCCGAAATTGAATGATTGGTGCATGATTTGTCACTGTGCCCCAGAGATAATATTTGTGAGCAATCCACTATGCACATAGTCCAGTTCTGTTAATTTTATACTGAGCCAAGGAACGTTTGGATATTTCCTTTTATAAAAGATCAGGGGCTTAGGCAGTGCCGCCTAGCCATGTTTTACTCCAGCTACTGGAAAACGAGCATATAGCATGGAGATTAGTCAAGTTTTTAAAGAAGGTGCTCCAACTCAGGAATTTTATAATCACTGAATTGTAGTTAGAGCATCTTGTACAAAATGAACTGTGTTTTTTCGTTATATTTGTGTAAATATTATGAAATTTACATTTTATGTGCTTTCATGTCTGTTTTACAAAGCAGCTGAATAAAGCTTTCCTTGACACACTTGAAATTAACAATATTTCGGGTACTAAGGTGGCTCAGACAAGAGCCTTTGTGTTGGTTGTGTTTATATGACAGCTACACATAAGACCGGATGCAGCGTTTTGGGTTACTAAGAAACACCCTGTTGCCTTCGTCTGTAAAGTGCACTCCATCATTTCTATAAATTCAATGTATGTGAAAATGCAAATTGTTGTCATAGATATAGTCCATGCTATGGTCTCTGAGGAATGCAGAAACTTTATTAACATGTTTCTTGGCTTTCTCAATCTGTGGACAGAAATTATTTGACCACTTCCATTTCTGTCTTTGGCATATATTAGAGCACACCAAGACAGTGTAAGGGAAAGAGACATTCGTTCTGCAAAGGTATCTTACATTAGGATTTCCAGCCTTACCCCAGTCAATGTGCCTAGGTTATTGCCACCACAGTGCACAACCATGAGTTGAGGACCCTGGCAATCCACAATGGCTTTAACTAAAGCCTGCAAATGATAAAACGTTAACCTTCCCTGACCAAATCAACTAATCTCCACATTTGGCAAACACAAGTCCCTGTCATTGCCTCTCTTTTGCAGCCGCTTTAGCCCAATAGACATAGCTGTGGCCAACAATCCACACCCTAAACATTTTGAATTGAAGGAGCAATAGCAGTCAGAAGAGGGATGGAGCTGAATGAGATAGTTTTCTAAATGAAAAGAAGTTGAAATTGAGGTATTTTCTTTTTTAAAGACATATTTCGTAGGATGCTGTCTATGTCTATATATCTGTTTTACTCTTTGTCATTTGTATTTGTGACTACTGACATCATTGTGACCACCAGTGATGCTGTGAAGAAGTAAGATGCATTTTTTATGTTGTTATCTCGACAAATGAATACAAAGGGGAAAGTTAGATTAGTATCTTACTAAATAGCTACACTGAAACCTTATGCAAAATATGTCTGCAATATGTGTTTTACACTTTGTCAAAAACACCCGGTAATTCCAGTTTGATCTTGGCAATTGCGCTCATAGAATCACACAGGCACTACATATGCAATCATACAATCACCCAGGCACTACTCATGTACTTATGTAATTACTCAGACATTACATATTCACTTACAGACCCATACAGCTACTCACACAGCCAGTCACCAACCTATACAGCCACACACACCCACTTTCAAAGTTTACAGGTTACATTTACAGTTAGGAAATAAAATTAAAAATACCTTTGAAATTCATTGAAAAGAAACTAAGGTTACAGGGACATTATAGTTAGGAAATATAATGAAAAGAAGCTTAGAAATTATCTGAAACAGCAACAGTTACGGAGAGGTTATAGTTAGGCTCAAGTTTTACTTGTGCATAGTTAGATGAACACTGCTTATGACCTCACATATTACATCACTCATGGCCTCACATATTACATCACTCATGGCATGGTCAATGACACCACTCATGACAACATTGATGGCATCTCAAATGACATCACTGATGACATCACCCACATGATCTCTGACACACCCACTCATACCCCCATATAACCTTTCATACACCCACTCCAACTTCCACACTAATATTCTCAAAAACATTCATGCAAGTACTTACACTCGCTGATTCATAGGCCTACACACACATACACTCAGTTACCCATACAGTCACTCATGCATCATCTCGCTCCCTAATACAGCCACTGATATTTCTACTCATATACCCATACAGCCACTCACACACTGTCAGTCACTCATAGAGCTACTCAGACACCTACCCACTCACCTATAGAGTCTATCACAGAGCCATTCATTAACCTATATAGTTATGCACACACCCATTCACTTATTCATACAAATATTAACACATACTCACTCACCTATACAGTCACTCACACAAGCACACACTCACCCATATAGCCACTATCACAATTTCTCACTCACATATACAGTCACTCATATACTCTAACACTCAACTATGCTGCCTTTTACATATCCAGTTACTCACCCATATACAACTGACATATCCATTCACTCACCGACACAGCCATATACACACTCAGTCACCTATATAGCTCTCCAGTTAGACACTCACTAACCCATACAGCCACAGACTCACCCGCTGACTCATCCATGCAGGCAATCACATACCCTCTCACCCATCCACACACAGACACCCACACACACATACAGGTATTCAAACAACCAATCCATCACCCACACAGCCACTCACGTACTCACTCACCAATCCATACTGCCACTTAGACACCATCTGACAGACTGATACAGACATTCACACAACCTAGTCAGACACCCATACATTTACTGAGACACCTAATCGCTCACTTATACAGTCAGACATGCGCCCACTGAATCATCCATATAGGCACTCATACACCCACTTATTCATCAATACACTGTGGTATGTTAATTTAAAACTCACAGTCACTGGATGATGTTATCAGTGATGTCATTTGAGATGCCAGAAGTGATATCATTGGTTATGTCACTGATCATGTCATGAGTGATGCAATATGTGAGGTCTTAAGCAGTGCATTGCAGGTGTGCGAGTTATAGTTAGTCCAGCTAACTATAACTGCTAAACTTCGCTGGTTTTGTATGAGTGAAACTTGAGCCTAACTGTAACGTCTCTGTAACCTTTGTTCTTTTTAGTAAATTTCCAAGGTTTTTTTAAATTATATTCCCTAACTATAATGTCCCTGTGTTTGGACAAAGCATTGAGTTACAAATATCATGTAGACAAAATACTGCATCAAGAATATTGAGGACAAAGATATTGTGAAGGTAAGTTTCTATGGATAAGCACTGTTTTACAATACTTAACCCCACATGTATGTACCTTGATGACACGTATATATGCCAGAGAAGGATCGTGATAAGAGAGAATAAATCTTCCTGAAATATTTACCTGCTGCGTGGTGGTCCGTTATTCTGTGGTACAAAGTACGCCGAATGCAGAGTCTACAAGGATATATATATATATATTCACTGAAAAAACCATAGGTTATAGACCATATATAGTTAGGAATTAGCATTTACAAAACCTTATTTTACTCACACAAAACCATTGAAATTCCATATATAGTTAGTTGCACTAACTATATATCGCGCACCCGCAATCCACTGCTGATGATGTCACATATTACATCATTCATGACATGGTCAGTGACATCACTGATGACATCACTGATGACATCTCAAATGACATCACTGATGACATCATCCAGTGACTGTGTGTTTCTGTAAAGTTTAAATATGTTTTACATATTGAAGAATGAGTAGATGTATAAGTGTCTGGATGAAGGATTTAGTAGGTGCGTGACTGACTGTATGAGTGAGCGATTAAATGTGTCTCACTGAGTGCATGGGTTAGTGACTAAACTGTCTTAATTTGTGCATCATTATGTATGTTGTTCTGTAAACTGCTGCATGTGTTGATCAGTAGCTATATGAGTAACTATATGGGTTATTGATTGATTGTCCAAGTATTTGTATGGGAGACTGAGTGTGTGTGTGGCTGGCTGGGAGATGTGTGACTCTGTGCAGATCAATGTGTACTTGTATCGATGATTGTATAAGAGAGTAAGTATGTGTTAGTATATGTTTGAAAATGTAAGGTACTCTATGTTTAACTGTATAGATTAGAAAATGGAAGTGTGATTGATTATTTACAGGACTGACTAGGTGTGTGAGTAACTCCATGGATGAGTGGCAGAGTGTGAGTGTCTGTATAGGTGTATGAGTGCATATGATAGTGTTGTAAAGATGAGTGATTGTATGTATGAATGATTGTATGGGTGAATGAGTGAATGTGTGTGTAGACATAGGAATCAGTGAGTGCGTATGTAGTAACTAGTATTGGTGTGTCAATGGTTTAAAAAATTATATTCTGTATTTAACACTGGGTGTAACAGAGGTTATATTAAAGTGTGAGGAGATGCATTGTATTGTCACATGAATGATATCATCAGTGATGTGACCATTGATGTCAAATGAGATGTCATCAGTGATGTCATCAGTGATGTCATTTGAGATGTCATCAGTGATGTCATCAGTGATGTCACTGACCATGTCATGAATGATGTAATATGTGACATCATCAGCAGTGGATTGCGGGTGCGCGATATATAGTTAGTGCAACTAACTATATGTGGAATTTCAATGGTTTTGTGTGAGTAAAATAAGGTTTTGTAAATGCTAATTCCTAACTATATATGGTCTATAACCTATGGTTTTTTCAGTGAATTTTCAAGGTTTTGTAAATGCTAATTCCTAACTATATATGGTGTATAACCTATGGTTTTTTCAGTGAATTTCAATGGTTTTTTAATAGCAAATATCAAAAGCTTTAAAATGTATTCTTCTTTAAATCGAAATATATATTTTAGATGTTTTTAATACAATTTTCTAATGTATTTTTTTTTATATATTTTTTTGTTTCGCTTCTGGTCCGCGAGCCGGGTAGCTTCCCGTTAGCTCAATTTCTTGCCGCGACCTGGTCCGCGAACCGGTAAACGTTCCGTTTGCGCAACTGCCAAGTTAGAAAACAACATCGTGACGCATCGCGTAATCGCGAAGTATCGTGTTGTCGCGTAATGCGTCATATGACGCGCCGCTTCAGCGCACCCGGAAGCGCTCCGGTCCGCGAAGCGAAGCGCAGCTTCCCAGAAGCGATCCGGGGCGCGGCGCGGAGCGCGTAACGTAAGCATAACAGGTCATGTGATTTGTCATGTGACTTGTTAATAACACTTTTCATTGGTTCATTTCACTTTTGGTTTCCTAATGTTGTTAGGCTAGGTCATGTGACCTAAAAATAACACTTTTCGTTGGTTTAGAACTATTTTTTTTCCCCAAATGATGAAAACCCCTCCTTGTTTTTACCTCATTCTTACTTTCTACTTCCAGAGAGCAAGACCTATTTTTCACAATGGCTTCTGTAATAGCTGCAGCTGGTGCTTCTCAGCAACCACCACCACCACCACCACCACCAAAAGGACCACCTCCAACACTGGACTTTGGTAGAGAGGAAGATAATGAGGACGAAGAGGAGGAGGAGGAGGAAGAGCAAGTAAGGCAGTTCCTGCCAGAAACACCAAGGCAGAGCCATATTAAAGAGCACTACATATGGCAATTTTTTTAAATTCCACCTGGACAAAATAAGGTCAATGCACCCCAGGTGTCTTGTTTGATATGTAAAAATATACTTTCTCGTGGCAACCCCAACAATAAATACAGCTTTGGCAATCATACAATGATTCGCCACATGGAGCGATGGCACCCTAATAATCTTTCCCAAGCACAAGTAAGGGATCTTGCTGCCAATCCCCCAAATGTCATCCCCAGCACCTCCAGTGGACAAAGCTCATTCGCCGGACCAGACAATATTCAAGCTCCTTTTGAACACTACAAAATAGTTTGTATATATTGTGGAGGAACTATTTGTTATAGAGAGAAGAGTATTACTTTGATTAACCGAGCTGGAGAAAATCATAAATGCATCAAGATGAGAAAACAATGAATCCTTTTTATTTTTTTTGCTCCTGTTGAGACATGTTCAAACCCTGCTTTTTTGTTATTTCCTCTAAAAAAACACAAAATAGTTTTCAAAAATCAAAAAAAAATCAAAAAATTGTTCAGAAAATTAATTAAAAAAATTAAAAAAATAAAAAGAATAAAAAAACAGTTCTTTTCAGAACTACCTGCCATTTATAACAAAATTGCCCAAATTTTTATACCCTGTCTTTCTTTTTTCCTCATAGTACGCTCCTCGGACCGCTTTCCAGGGCGCGTACCGGGCGCTCCCCACGCAAAAACAAAGAAAAAAAATATTATTTTTTTTGCCCCGTGGGGCCCTTTTAAAGCCTCCACATCAAACCTAGGGGGTCAGGGAGGATCTACTATGCCCCCTTATGGTCATTTCCCCCTTTGTTTTGGCCTCCTCTTGTCTCTCGATCCTACCGAGAGACAAGATGGCGGCCGCTCCGGACTGTTTAGAATGTTGACAGACACCGGAGAGCCAATCAGCTTCGCTTCGCGAAGTTCCGTTACGCGTCAAGTACGCGAACCGGAGCGCTACCCGGAGCGCGCTTACAGATATATATCTTTTTTTGAACGTTAATTTCTCAAAATCCACTGGAGCACATATCTTGAGACCTAGCAAAGGCACATCAGGCTAACAGTCCCTACAATTTTGCCAAGTTTCGTGCAAATCCATTCAGCCGTTCGGGCTAAAAGTGAGGCCAACCGCCCTATGGAAATTAACATGGGAAAAACACGTTTTGGGACCCCCCTTTTTTCTCGGCCCCCCCTTGACGAAACCCCCCCAAATTTTCAGTGGCTGCTCAGATACAAAATGTTCCATTTTCCTGAAAATTTCAGCCAATTCCGTCCACAAACGCCAAACTTATTAGACATAGAATTTTCAAAAATCCCATAGAGAAAAAATCCTAACTATATATACCTACTGGCGACCGCCAGTAGGTAATATATATATATATATATATATATATATATATCACAAATATTCCACTCCATCCACTTCCGCCAAAACCTCGGCGGCGTTATAGTTAGTTGGACTCACTATAACTTGCGCGTGCAATGCACTGCTGATGACGTCACATATTACATCACTCATGACATGGTCAGTGACATCACTCATGACATCACTGATGACACCATCCAGTGAATGTGTGTCTTTCTGAAAAATAAATAATAGTGAGTAATGTTTAAATATTTAAATATATGTATTAATGTAACACTTTGTGTATAAGTGGCTGCATGGGTTGGTGTGTAGCTACATGTGTAGGTATATGGGTTATTAGATGTTTTTCTTAGTATCAGTATAAGTGTTTGTATGGTTTAGGTGGGGGTATTACTTAGCACATAGATGCATGAATGACTGACTCTCTGTTTGTATGTGTTTTGAATACAGCACATGTGCAGGACTGTATGGGTGGATGAGTGTGTATATGTGTATGTTAGTGAGTGAATGACTGTCTCACTAGTGTCTTTATCAGTAACTACATATGTTTTAATGTAGTATATGTGAATATTGATGTATATAAGTGAGTATATGTGAGAGTGAGGGATTGTAAGAGTTCCTTTTTAAGTTAGTATGTGTTTCTATAAGTGATTGTTTAAGAGAGTAAGTATGTGTAAGTTTCCTTAAAAGTAAAGTTGTAGTGTGTGTATAACTGTATATGCAAATAAATGGATGTTTAATAGTTTATTTGCATGTGTGAGTATGTGTGACAGTATCTTTTGGATGACTGTCGGTGTGTAACAGGATGTATAGGTGTATCACTACATATGATGAGTGAGTATATGTATGAGTGACTACATAGAACTGTTGGTGAATGAGTGGATGTGTATATAGATGGTGGAATTACTGAATTGGTTGTTGTAACTGGTATGGGTATCTCCATTTTTTTGAACATTTTTGTTTCTATTTTTGAATATGTGTTTCAAGGGTTACATTACAGTGAAAGGAGGTCACTCTGTCACAAGGATGGTGTCATCAGTGATGTCATGAGTGATGTCACTGACCATGTCATGAGTGATGTAATATGTGACGTCATCAGCAGTGCATTGCACGCGCAAGTTATAGTGAGTCCAACTAACTATAACGTGGGAATTTCAATGGTTTTTTTCCAGCTAACTATAACTGGTGTAAAACCTATGGTTTTTTCAGTGAATTTAATAGGTTTTTTAAATGCTAATTCCTAACTATAACTGGTGTGAAACCTATGGTTTTTTCAGTGAATTTCAATGTTTTTTAATAGCAAATCTTTATAGGTATAAAAAATAATACATTTTAAAACGAATTTTATATTGTATAATTATGTCAAAATTTGTATTTATTTTTTTTATAATTTAACTTGGGGCGCGTACCGGGGAGCGTCCCGGGAGCGCTATTGCCGCGAACGAAAACCACATCGTGACGTATCGCGTACACGCGTGATGCGTCATATGACGCACAGCGTAATCGCAACCGAAAGCACGCGATCGCATACGATCGCGAAACATCCTGACGCGCTTACGCTACGCGGGCGCGGGCGTGCCCCGGAGCGCGACTACGGGTGCGCCCCGGGGCGCGTAGGGTAAGCGCGTCGGGTCATGTGACTTGAAAATAACACTTTCTATTGGTGCAGAACAGGTTTGGTTTCTAAATGAGTAATGCCTGGGTCTTGTGACCAGCCTGGGTCTTGTGACCTGAAAATAACACTTTCTATTGGTGCAGAACAGTTTTGGTTTCCATATGAGTAAAGCCTTGGTCTTGTGACCTGAAAATAACACTTCTGATTGGTTCAGCACAGTTTTTTTTTCCAAATGATAAAAACCCCCACCTTTCTTCCTCACTCTGACTTTGTCCTTTGACTGAGGAAGACCTGTTTCATCTACAGAGACAATTCTTTTGTACTTTAAAATGGCTACTGTAGCAGCATCAGCTGGAGCATCTGCACCACCACCACCACCACAACCACCAAGAGGACCACCACAACAATACTTTGCTGGTGGAGAAGAGGAGGAGGAGGAAGAGGAGGAGGGGAGCAGATGGCCGCCTGAAGAAAATACCCCATACAAGCCAAAAGAACACATTGTATGGGAGTTTTTTTCACTTCCAGAGGGCAAGAAAAAAGTTAATGCGGCTAAGGTAACATGTCGAATCTGTGGTGCAGAACTCTCAAGGGGCAATCCAGATAAAAAATATTCATTTGGTAATAATACCATGATTCGGCATATGACCCGGAAGCATCCTGCTAACTATTCTTGTGCAGAGATCAGGGAACTGGCCAGTCACCTCCCCCAGTGTTCAAGGACCAGCTCCAAAAGAAAGCAATCCACTCAATCGGGACCAGAAACATCAGAAGTGATGCCTTGCATCCAAGAACGATTTGGTACTTTTAGAGTCACTTGTTCTGAATGTGGGAAGCTCATCGCCTATGGTGAAAAGAGCGTAAAGCTGATCGTCCTTGCTGGTGAGAATCACATTTGCCCCAAACAAAAGAAGTAATTTTTTCCGTTTTTTGTTTTTTGCTCCAGTTGAGCCATTTTCAATTCCCTTTCTCTTTGTTTCTTCCCATAAAAAATACAAAAAAAATATAAAACTGTTTTGAAAAGCCAAAAAAAGTACAAAATGTTCAAAAAACATAAAAAAAAAATAAAACGACAAAAAGAATTAAAAAAACAGTTCTTTTTAGAACTACCTTTCATTTATAAAATTAAAGCTATATTTTTAAAGGATCTCTGTCAATTTTTTGTCCTTAGGGTACGCGTACCGGGCGCGCCCCCCCAAAAAAAGAAAAAAGAAACTTAATGAAGCAGTTAGCATGAGGGAAGGACACAAAGAGAGTTATGTTAAGAGAAAAAGAGCTACAAGATGACCACAGAGGGATTGTTTATTACATAGTAAAAAATAGAGAAGGTGTAATTGGATGAAAGTGAGAAAAGTAAAACGACTAAAGGAGCGAAAGAAAGGAAGAGAGAGGAAGAACACTAAAGTAGAGATAGTGTGAGACTGTGATTGGCTGTTAAAAGAAAAAGAAAGGACAGTAAAAAATGGAGAATCAAGGGTAGTGGCGGAACCACGATAAATGAAGAACGATGAGGGAAAGTGAGAAAAGACCAGGTAGTATAAGTAAAGAGGGGTGAAAGAGGGAGAAAAATTTAATTAGGATAACACATGGGGAGTGACAAAGAGAGAGGACAAAGAGAGTAAAGGAAACAGTACATGCAAGATATCTACAGAAAAAAAGGTGTACATTGAATTTAAGACTCTGCATTGGTACCTACATGTTGGTACTTAAAACACCAAAACAACACAACAACTCTATTCAGAGCTACCCTACCTCTAAGCACTTTAAATTATTATTTTAGTGTTTCACTGAGTTTTCCCCATGTATGGGGCGGGGAGGTGTGTGTGGGGGATGTGTGGGGTGTGTCTGTGATGTGTGTGTGTGTGTATTTCTGAGGGAGGATGAGATGTATAGGTGTGTGTAGGTGTGTGGGGTATGTGTGTGTGGGTGGGGATGTGGGTGTGTAAGGTGTGTGTGTGGGTGTGTGGGGTGTTTGGGTGTAGGTGGGGGTGTGGGTGTGTGAGGTGTGTATGGGTGTGGGGGGTATGTGTGTAGGATGTGTATGTATGTGTGGGATGTGTGGGTGTGTCAGTGAGGTGTGCGTGTGTGTGTGTGTGGGGGGGAGGTGTGTGTGTGGGATGTGTGAGGTGTGTCTGTGAGGTATATGTGTGTGTGTGTTGGGGGGGTGAGGTGTGTGTGTGAGTGTGTGTGTGTGGGTGTGTGGGTGTGGTTGTGGATGTGTAAGGTGTCGGTGTGGGGTGTTTGGGTGTGTGTGGAAGTGTGTGTGTGTGAGGTGTGTGTGGGGAGTGTGTGGGTGTGGGGGTGTGGGGTTGTGTGCGTGTGGGACGTACTTGTAGGTACCTAAAACAGCCACAGAACCCAAAAGCTCTTTTCAGAGCTACCCTACCTCTGATCACTCAAAATGATTATTTTATTATTTATTATTATGATTATATTATTTTTTTCACTGTTTTTCCCCATGGTACGCTCCCCGGTACGCGTACTGGGCGCTCCCCCCCGCGAAAATCGAAAAAAATTAAAAAATGTTGTTGTCCCACGGGACCCTTTTATAGCCCCTACATCAAACCTAGGGGGTCAGGGGGGGTGTACCCTGCCCCCTTTTGGTCATTTCCCCCTTTGTTTTTTGCCACCTCTTGTGTTTCAATCCTACCGAGACACAAGATGGCGGCCGCTGCGGACTGTTTAGAATGTTTACAGACACCAGAGAGCCAATCAGCTTTCCGTGCGCAAGTCGCGTGGCGCGCCCGGAGCGCTCCCGGTGCGCGTACCGGGGCACTGCCATAGGTATATAAATTATTTTGAACCTAAATTACTCAAAATCCTCTGGAGCACATATCTTGAGACATAGCAAAGGCACATCGGGCTACCAGTCCCTACAATTTTTCCAAGTTTGGTGAAAATCCATTCAGCCGTTCGAGCTAAAAGTGCGACTGACCGCCCTATGGAAATTAACATGGGGAAAACACGTTTTGGGACCCCCCTTTTATCTCGGCCCCCCACTTGACGAATCCCCCCCAAACTTTCAGGGAAGGAGCGGAGCGCCGCGAGGCAAAGTTGCTGAAAAATTCAGGCAGATTCCTCAACCAGTGCCAAAGTTATTCCCAATAGAATGTTGTGATTTCCCTATGGAAATCAATCCTAACTATAACTACCTACTGGCGACCGCCAGTAGGTAATATATATATATATATATATGTATATTCGCAGTATTTGGCCCAGTATCCTGTGAAAATGATACAATTAGCTTTGATATTCCATCAGACAACAGTTAGGAGTAGTAGTCCTCAGTTGTGTTGTCCTCGGTGGCCATTGAAAAACTGTGATACCGGGTAATGTGGTTTGAGTGTAGGCCTTATGGAGTTTAATGCAAATCTTATAGAATCCATCAAATCCTGTGCATGTGTTTCAAGCTATTTGAAGTGAGTGACAATAAGTAACACAGAATCTATTGCCATTTGGATCGAAAACAGCATCTACTTCTCCACTCCGAACTGGCTTGAGCTGGCTGCTGACATTAGCCAATACAAGGACATGATGTTGGTTCCTATTCAGAGTCCTCCTACCAATATTTGACTGCTTGCAGGGAAAAGGGATTTTCTTATCCTTTTCTCTCCAGGGGTGTATGTGGTTCATTATTGTAATACAACAACTGTATCCGAAACATGTTTATACATTATATAATGCCCATTGTGAAAAGTGCTGAATCTCAGAGTAAAAAAGTAACCCATGTTCTGCCGTACAGCTACATTTTCAAGCATATAGTCAGTGTACCATGTCTCTTGGTACATGGTCTATGCATTCATACATACGTCTTTGTGTGGGGCAAGATTTATTAGGCGGGAGCTGGACATGTGTGGGTTGCTATTTATTAAAGCAGGAAAGTCTGTTACTATTGTTAACTAGTCCTAGAGCAGCCATTAAAGAGTGCCCATGTGTCATTAGCCAGGGGTCCACTCACCTGAAATCCAGGTTCCAAGCAAACGAATAGTAAGCCACCCACTCACCATTAGGCTAATCCTCAACACTCGACTAGCAAAAAGTCCAGGTGAATAATCTTTAGAGGAAGTGGGGGAAGGAGAATTGGAGAAGGGAAGAGGAGGTTAGATGCAATGGTCTATTGTTTGGGGTTGTGTGGCAACCACCTTGAATGTGCCTCAATAAAGTCTTGGGAATTCTAGGGCCCCACTGCTATCTGGGATCAGTTACCTTACAGGAGACAAAATGCACAAATATCACATAAAGAATCACAACAGTCCATTGTCTCTTCATGCACCCTGCCCACATATAACCTGAACGTCACTCACCATCAACTATAAGCTGGGTTGTGCAAAGTGTGAATCAAACAACCTATTCCAACACAGATGTATATCCAGTGTCCTTAGAGATACACAGTGTCTGATGAAATACCTATTAACTCATAGGTTTCATGCCAAGGTCCATTCTATTGAGAGCATAAAACAATGTTCAACCTTTTGGGCAAGTTCAATTTTTCACTTTTGAATATTGCACAGTTTTTTGTAAGGTGCAGTGCACTGAACAATAGGTTGATGCTAGCGATGCACCGATATTTGTCAAAAGCGCAAATTCAGACTTATTTGGTGAATTTTCTTTCCTCATGTTTCAGGTGCCGGAGTCAAGGAGCCGCTGATGATGCGGAGGTGAAGTTGTTGTCCAGAATTGGGCCGTTAAGATGCAAAATTTCCCAGGACCGAAGAACCTTCTCAGGTAAGGGAATCCATTCCAAGTGAGCTTTGAGGCCTACGGTGCAGTCTTTATAAACCACATCCCAAGATGGCCCCTGAACTCAGTGGGGACAGGATCTCACCTCCTGATGGCTGTGGGAGCCAAAGAAGGCCTCAAGAGAAAATGGGGGCTAAGGGCTGCAAAATTCCCAATGATTCTGGCTAACTATGGGCGAAATCTGCGAAATCGCGGTCCGCGAAATCGTGCGAAAGCGAATTCGCAATCCGCATAATTCGCGTGAAATTGCGCATTTTTTGTTTTTTGCGTGTTCGCAGGGCTTTTTGCGTGTTCGCGGGGCTTTTTGCGTGTTCGCGGGGCTTTTTGCATGTTCGCGGGGCTTTTTGCGTGTTTGAAGGCCGCTTGCATGGCGAAGTTACCCATGCGGTCGTGTATGGGCACAGCACCCTCTGGTTCATCACTGCCACCCTCAGGTTCAGCACTCACTACTGCCACCCTCTGGTTCATCACAGCACCCTCTGGTTCACCCCTACTGCCACCCTCAGGTTCAGCACTCACTACTGCCACCCTCTGGTTCATCACTGCCACCCTCTGGTTCACCCCTGCCACCCTCAGGTTCAGCACTCACTACTGCCACCCTCTGGTTCATCACTGAGGATTATGTAAAGTCCCCCATTTAGCTCTTTCTCTGCTTCTGATCTATTGCACACTTTGTAGTTAGAGCCAGGATGCTCCTTCCGGAGCGATTGTTTGCGCCTTATAAATATACAAACATATACAAATATACACAGCACCCTCTGGTTCACCCCTACTGCCACCCTCTGGTTCAGCACTCACCACTGCCACCCTCTGGTTCATCACAGCACCCTCTGGTTCACCACTGACACCCTCTGATTCACCACTGCCATCCTCTGGTTCATCACTGCCACCCTCTGGTTCACCCCTGCCACCCTCAGGTTCAGCGCTCACCACTGCCACCCTCTGGTTCATCAAAGCGCCCTCTGATTCACCCCTGCTGCCACCCTCTAGTTCAGCACTCACCACTGCCTCCCTCTGGTTCATCACTGCCACCCTCTAGTTCACCACTGCCACCCTCAGGTTCACCACTGCCACCCTCTGGTTCATCACAGCACCCTCTGGCTCACCACTGACACCCTCTGGTTCACCCCTACCACCCTCAGGCTCAGCACTCACCACTGCCACCCTCTGGTTCATCACAGCACCCTCTGGTTCACCCCTGCTGCCACCCTTTGGTTCAGCACTCACCACTGCCACCCTCTGGTTCATCACAGCACCATCTGGTTCACCAGTGCCACCCTCTGGATCATCACTGTCCCCCTCTGGTTCATCACTGCCACCCTCTGGTTCATCACAGCACCCTCTGGTTCACCAGTGCCACCCTCTGGATCATCACTGTCCCCCTCTGGTTCATCACTGCCACCCTCTGGTTCATCACAGCACCCTCTGGTTCACCAGTGCCACCCTCTGGTTCACCAGTGCCACCCTCTGGTTCACCAGTGCCACCCTCTGGTTCATCCCTGCCACCCTCTGGTTCATCCCTGCCATCCTCTTGTTCAGCACTGCCACCCTCTGGTTCATCATAGCACCCTCTGAATCACCAGTGCCACCCTCTGGTTCATCCCTGCCACCCTCTGGTTCATCCCTGCCACCCTCTGGTTTGCCACTGCCCCCCTCTGGATCATCACTGTCCCTCTCTGGTTCATCACTGCCACCCTCTAGTTCATCACAGCACCCTCTGGTTCACCAGTGCCACCCTCTGGATCATCACTGTCCCCCTCTGGTTCATCACTGCCACCCTCTGGTTCAATACAGCACCCTCTGGTTCATCACAGCACCCTCTGGTTCACCAGTGCCACCCTCTGGTTCTTCACTGCCACCCTCTGGTTCATCACAGCACCCTCTGGTTCACCAGTGCCACCCTCTGGTTCATCCCTGCCACCCTCTGGTTCATCACTGCCACCCTCTGGTTACTCACAGCACCCTCTGGCTCACCACTGACACCCTCTGGTTCACCCCTACCACCCTCAGGTTCAGCACTCACCACTGCCACCCTCTGGTTCATCACAGCACCCTCTGGTTCACCCCTGCTGCCACCCTTTGGTTCAGCACTCACCACTGCCACCCTCTGGTTCATCACAGCACCATCTGGTTCACCAGTGCCACCCTCTGGATCATCACTGTCCCCCTCTGGTTCATCACTGCCACCCTCTGGTTCATCACAGCACCCTCTGGTTCACCAGTGCCACCCTCTGGATCATCACTGTCCCCCTCTGGTTCATCACTGCCACCCTCTGGTTCATCACAGCACCCTCTGGTTCACCAGTGCCACCCTCTGGTTCACCAGTGCCACCCTCTGGTTCACCAGTGCCACCCTCTGGTTCATCCCTGCCACCCTCTGGTTCATCCCTGCCATCCTCTTGTTCAGCACTGCCACCCTCTGGTTCATCATAGCACCCTCTGAATCACCAGTGCCACCCTCTGGTTCATCCCTGCCACCCTCTGGTTCATCCCTGCCACCCTCTGGTTTGCCACTGCCCCCCTCTGGATCATCACTGTCCCTCTCTGGTTCATCACTGCCACCCTCTAGTTCATCACAGCACCCTCTGGTTCACCAGTGCCACCCTCTGGATCATCACTGTCCCCCTCTGGTTCATCACTGCCACCCTCTGGTTCAATACAGCACCCTCTGGTTCATCACAGCACCCTCTGGTTCACCAGTGCCACCCTCTGGTTCTTCACTGCCACCCTCTGGTTCATCACAGCACCCTCTGGTTCACCAGTGCCACCCTCTGGTTCATCCCTGCCACCCTCTGGTTCATCACTGCCACCCTCTGGTTCAACACTGCCACCCTCTGGTTCATCAAAGCACCCTCTGGTTCACCAGTGCCACGCTCTGGTTCATCCCTGCCACCCTCTGGTTCATCCCTGCCACCCTCTGGTTCATCACTGCCACCCTCTGGTTCAGCACTGCCACCCTCTGGTTCAGCACTGCCACCCTCTGGTTCATCACAGCACCCTCTGGCTCACCAGTGCCACCCTCTGGTTCATCCCTGCCACCCTCTGGTTCATCCCTGCCACCCTCTGGTTCATCGCTGCCACCCTCTGGTTCAGCACTACCACCCTCTGGTTCACCAGTGCCACCCTCTGGTTCATCACTGCCACCCTCTGGTTGATCACTGCCACCCTCTGGTTCAAGACTGCCAACCTCTGGTTTGCCACTGCCCCCCTCTGGATCATCACTGCCACCTTCCAGTTCATTACTGCCACCCTCTGGTTCATCATAGCACCCTCTGGTTCTTCACTGCCACCCTCTGGTTCATCACAGCACCATCTGGTTCACCAGTGCCACCTTCTGGTTCATCCCTGCCACCCTCTGGTTCACCAGTGCCACCCTCTGGTTCATCACTGCCACCCTCTGGTTGATCACTGCCACCCTCTGGTTCAAGACTGCCAACCTCTGGTTTGCCACTGCCCCCCTCTGGATCATCACTGCCAACTTCCAGTTCATTACTGGCACCCTCTGGTTCATCATAGCACCCTCTGGTTCTTCACTGCCACCCTCTGGTTCATCACAGCACCATCTGTTTCACCAGTGCCACCTTGTGGTTCATCCCTGCCACCCTCTGGTTCATCCCTGCCACCCTCTGGTTCATCACTGCCACCCTCTGGTTCATCACTGCCACCCTCTGGTTCAGCACTGCCCCCTCTGGATCATCACTGCCAACTTTCCCCTTCATTACTGCCACCCTCTGGTCCATCACAGCACCCTCTGGTTCACCAGTGCCACCCTCTGGTTCACCAGTGCCACCCTCTGGTTCATCACAGCACCCTCTGGTTCCCCACTGACACCCTCTGGTTCACCACTGCCACCCTCTGGTTCATCACTGCCACCCTCTGGTTCACCCCTTCCACCATCTGGTTCATCACTGCCACCCTCTGGTTCACCCCTGCCACCCTCAGGTTCAGCACTCACCACTGCCACCCTCTGGTTCATCACAGCGCCCTCTGATTCACCCCTGCTGCCACCCTCTGGTTCAGCACTCACCACTGCCTCCCTCTGGTTCATCACTGCCACCCTCTAGTTCACCACTGCCACCCTCAGGTTCACCACTGCCACCCTCTGGTTCATCACAGCACCCTCTGGCTCACCACTGACACCCTCTGGTTCACCCCTGCCACCCTCAGGTTCAGCACTCACCACTGCCACCCTCTGGTTCATCACAGCACCCTCTGGTTCACCCCTGCTGCCACCCTTTGGTTCAGCACTCACCACTGCCACCCTCTGGTTCATCACAGCACCATCTGGTTCACCAATGTCACCCTCTAGTTCATGACTGCGACCCTCTGGTTTGACACTGCCCCCCTCTGGATCATCACTTTCCCCCTATGATTCATCACTGCCACCCTCTGGTTCATCACAGCACCCTCTGGTTCACCAGTGCCACCCTCTGGATCATCACTGTCCCCCTCTGGTTCATCACTGCCACCCTCTGGTTCATCACAGCACCCTCTGGTTCACCAGTGCCAACCTCTGGATCATCACTGTCCCCCTCTGGTTCATCACTGCCACCCTCTGGTTCATCACAGCACCCTCTGGTTCACCAGTGCCACCCTCTGGTTCACCAGTGCCACCCTCTGGTTCATCCCTGCCACCCTCTGGTTCATCCCTGCCATCCTCTTGTTCAGCACTGCCACCCTCTGGTTCATCATAGCACCCTCTAATTCACCAGTGCCACCGTCTGGTTCATCCCTGCCACCCTCTGGTTCATCCCTGCCACCCTCTGGTTTGCCACTGCCCCCCTCTGGATCATCACTGTCCCTCTCTGGTTCATCACTGCCACCCTCTAGTTCATCACAGCACCCTCTGGTTCACCAGTGCCACCCTCTGGATCATCACTGTCCCCCTCTGGTTCATCACTGCCACCCTCTGGTTCAATACAGCACCCTCTGGTTCATCACAGCACCCTCTGGTTCACCAGTGCCACCCTCTGGTTCTTCACTGCCACCCTCTGGTTCATCACTGCACCCTCTGGTTCACCAGTGCCACCCTCTGGTTCATCCCTGCCACCCTCTGGTTCATCACTGCCACCCTCTGGTTCAACACTGCCACCCTCTGGTTCATCAAAGCACCCTCTGGTTCACCAGTGCCACGCTCTGGTTCATCCCTGCCACCCTCTGGTTCATCCCTGCCACCCTCTGGTTCGTCACTGCCACCCTCTGGTTCAGCACTGCCACCCTCTGGTTCAGCACTGCCACCCTCTGGTTCATCACAGCACCCTCTGGTTCACCAGTGCCACCCTCTGGTTCATCCCTGCCACCCTCTGGTTCATCCCTGCCACCCTCTGGTTCATCGCTGCCACCCTCTGGTTCAGCACTGCCACCCTCTGGTTCACCAGTGCCACCCTCTGGTTGATCACTGCCACCCTCTGGTTCAAGACTGCCAACCTCTGGTTTGCCACTGCCCCCCTCTGGATCATCACTGCCACCTTCCAGTTCATTACTGCCACCCTCTGGTTCATCATAGCACCCTCTGGTTCTTCACTGCCACCCTCTGGTTCATCACAGCACCATCTGGTTCACCAGTGCCACCTTCTGGTTCATCCCTGCCACCCTCTGGTTCATCCCTGCCACCCTCTGGTTCATCACTGCCACCCTTTGGTTCATCACTGCCACCCTCTGGTTCATCACTGCCACCCTCTGGTTCAGCACTGCCCCCTCTGGATCATCACTGCCAACTTTCCCCTTCATTACTGCCACCCTCTGGTGCATCACAGCACCCTCTGGGTCACCAGTGCCACCCTCTGGTTCACCAGTGCCACCCTCTGGTTCATCACAGCACCCTCTGGTTCACCAGTGCCACCCTCTGGTTCATCCCTGCCACCCTCTGGTTCATCCCTGCCACCCTCTGGTTCATCACTGCCACCCTCTGGTTCAGCACTGCCACCCTCTGGTTCATCACAGCACCCTCTGGTTCATCAGTGCCACCCTCTGGTTCATCCCTGCCACCCTCTGGTTCATCACTGCCACCCTCTGGTTCATCACTGCCACCCTCTGGTTCAGCACTGCCACCCTTTTGGTTCATCACAGCACCACTGTACATTATGGGGGGAAAGCACACCTGCCCAACTGATATGAATTAATTTGGGGCTGGTTAATGTGTCACTGAATTTGAGCTTCAAGTCTGGCACCTGCTGCCTTAGCTGTAAGTGCTTCCTGTTGCAGTTAAAAAAATTTTACAGGAGCATTGTGCCATACTTGTAACTATTCTCTGACCCTGCTTTGAGGGTCAGAGCAGGGTCAGAGAATAGTTGCAAGTAGGCAACTGAACTCTGGAGGGGCCCCTCAGGAAGCACTACAGGGAATGGTTACAAATTAGCTTGAACTTTTGCACCTGCTAAGTGCTTTCAGTTTTCCAAAATTCATTTTTCTGCCATTTCGTGAGATTCGCTGGGCGCGAATCCGTGCGAAATCGAACTTGCAATCCGCAAATTCGTGCGAATATGCGGATTTCCTTTTTTGTGCGTGTTTGCGCGTTTTTTTGCTTATTCGCGGACCGCTTGCAGCGCTTGACCCCGAGGTTGCCCATGCGGTCGTGTATGGGCGCGACCATCTTGTTTGCGTGACGTATTTCCGTTTCCGGGCGCTTGTTGCATGCTCGTGTTCTATGCGGCGCGCGATTACGTGTTCATGGGCGTTTTTGCGTGCTCGCGGGGAAAATATCGCGCAAACTCACCCACGCGGTCCTCTACGGGCGCGGCCATCTTGTTTTTCATTCACTGCTATGGTTTTGGGCATGCTACCTTTCTACCCATCTCACTTCTTCGTAATCCTATGTTTTTCTGAACTTTCTTTTGTCTTTTTTTGCTTATTATCTCTCTCTTCAATTTCCTACATCTATATGTTGTGTTTTTTTAACTTTTTGTTACTTTATTACCTACTTTATTTCTTTTGCTCTCTCTCTTATTTTTTTTCACACCTATTCTTCTTTCCTTCTTCTTGTGCCCAGGACCATGGCTAAGGGAGGCGACAAGGGCAAGGGGAAGGGCCCAGCACCCCGTACCCGGATCCCTTACGGGCGTTTGAGGGGCGAGGAAGTCCAGGCCAGGGAGATCTTCTCCGCGGTGGAGGTAGCCACCTTGATGGTGTTTGTGCAAGTCCACCTCTCTAAAACCGTGGCAGCAGGTGGGCGGATTGCTTCCGGTTACTTCCTCTGGGAGCGTCGCCAGCTGTGGGAGAAGGTGTGCCGGCGCATGTATAAGGAGTCTGGGGTCCGGCGCACCTACCAGCAAGTGGCGCACCGGTGGAGTGACATCTTGGACCGGGAGCATGACATGCTCGACCTGCTTGGTGTGGAGATCCCTGGCCTTGGTAAGTAGCTATTTAATAACTACTTTTTTTCCTTCTGCTCGGTTATATTGCTAATCAAGTTTTTTTCCTGAAGAGTACGAATGCTGCTGATTCGATTACATTGCAGGTAAATTAATGTTTAAATAGCTTCTGTCATTGCAGGTGCTCGCCTAGTTATTGGCGTTGCTACTTTGCTTACTTGTTTGCAACTTTTTAGTCATTTGAGACAGTAGACTCAAGTCTAGTCCTTCTTTGTACTCCTGCTGCTGCCACTTTGAAGAGATAGTGGTGGATTGATACGTTGAGTATATTATTTATTACTTGTTATAGGACATTTGTTAGTGGTCTGCAATCATGATGACGGACTGTGTCTGTCACGCGACGTCTCGTGCTGCTGAGTGATGGCAGTCGTAGTAGAACCTTTTTGTTGTTGATGTAGTTAGTGAATTACATAACTTTCCTATTAGATGGTCTGCGAATCCTGCAATACTGTACTACTATCCTCCTAGTTGACCAGATCAGATGAAATTGATGTTAATTTGTTTCCCCGACATAATTTTAGATTGAGTACAAAGAAATCAAATGTTTCCCAAAAAACAATCTTCCATGTTGTGTTTCATTATTTCATGATCACCAGGACCTCCCAGGGGCAAGGCGGTGGCGGAGACAGAGACTCCGGTGGCAGAAGGTGGAGAGGCTCAGTCCCTTGCAGGCTCTTCTGCTGGCCCCAGTAAATTGTTCTATTGTTATATTAATACTTATACTTCCCTACCTTTTACAGCTCCTATTCATTACAAACTGGTTCCTAATAATTCTATGTTTTACAAAATAGTCTTTGATCTTCTTCTAATGAAGACTACTTTCTACATTCTTATCCTGCCTCTACCATCACTCTCTGTGCTACTACTATTTACAATTAAGAGTCGGTCTGTGTAGGTAGCTAAGCTTGCCCATTCGGCAAACGGTGTGAAACAAAACTCTGATACAGCAATAGCTCTAGGCACTGAGTGCAGGCCTCTGGGGTGCCCTTGCTGTCTATTCCAGTCTTCTTAATGTAAGTGCTTTGACAATTTCCAACAACAAAATGTCATTGTTTACACCAAGTAAAAGGTAGCAGTTTCCTTTTTGATTTGAGAGGAGCACATCCCATACCGCTAGTGTTTCAGGGACTATTCTGCACACAAAGAAGTATGGACAAGATAAATAGGACATTGTTGATGATAGGTGCAGTTCGACTTTCGAAATACCTCAGTCCGAACAGAAGTTGAACCCCCATTCCCCTGACCGACTATCTAGAATGTATGACCAATGATTTTACGATCCAGAAGACTACCTCCGAGTCCCGGCCTATCTGAGTCACTGAAACATGACTGCCAAGTGCAGTAGTTCAAACCTTTCCGCTCACTCACTCGTGAACAAAAACCACAAAGTGTTTGTTAGTTTTAAAGTTTTATTTTCAATTAAGAAATGAAAACATTATTTCTTTATTTTTAATAGCGTAGTATTCTGATGGATGAAGATGACGTTAAAGTTTAAACAACATTCCCATGAATGAAATTAGTATGACTCAAACTTAATAATAGTTAACAGACACAGGAAATTATTAGAATAACTGTGCGTGAGCCCCCACCTTCTTTAAAGTACTTAAAGTACTGCTGGTGATGACTCAGTAGTAGTTGGTGAATCGTCTGGCAGAAGGGCAATGGAATCTTCTTTCTGTAATGAGGACAAAATGGTGCACGTTAAGCAAGCATTCATCAGTTGTCATAAGAAGAAATGTAGCATTTAATGGAATAAGCATATAAAAGGTTAACACCCTCCCCAAAACCGTTACTTTTTTTCAATCCCAGTAATAAAAAATGTGTTATGTAGCATTTTCTTCCATTACGAGACAAAATAGGGGGTTGTGTATGGCATCTGAAAATATGACATGTTTTTTCTAGGCGTCACAACATCTGATGCGGCACAGATGACCACCAGTGCCGGGGCCAGCAGTGCGGAGAGGTCCACTCTGGATGCGGGGGCGCCAACAGGAGGAGCTGGGGGGAAGACTCAGCGGCGGTGGATGGTGGTTAGTTATTATACTCCTTACTTAGTGAATTTTTTTTGAGTAGGCTCGTAAAGGAGTGTATGATGTACTGTACAGTAGTACACAGTACACTAGTATAAGTACACTGTACTGTCAAGAACATTTACTAATTTAGAACTACTTTTTGGGCTATCACGGAGAGGACAGTCAACCTTGACTTGTAATAGCATTAACGGCGGTACTTCTCTGGTAACCAATGGCCCCCTCTATTTCACTTCAACTCAGCTGGCAAATTTTTATTGTGAAGCCAAGTCATATCAGATGTAGTTTAGGGATGTGAAGAACGAAAAGTTAAAGAAGGGTGAAACGAAGGACGAGCGAGTCTTAATATTTATTTATGACTGTAAAGAATGGTTTTGTTGAATGCAATTCAACATAAGAAAGAAGACGGCGGTTTCCAAAATGTAATGAAAAGGGTGTTAGTTGGTTGTTGACAAAAAGAAATTTTGGTACATTTGAGACATTAAGAAGAATCATAGACGTACTTTGGAAGCCTGGATGTTATCTTCTTTATCCTCCTCGTCGATAGCAGAGGTGTATGATGTAGTAGAGCAGACGCTGAGTGGATGAAGTTTGGCCAGTGGCAGTGCCACCCCTATAGAAAAGTAAGACATTCCTATCCCCACCTGCATGTACTGCTTAACCACTTCGACGCTAATGACAAAGCCAGCTCGTCATGGGCGTTACCTGCCCTGCGCTCATGACGAGCTGGCTTTGTCACAAACAAGCCATTTACTCCTTTCTCAGCGCAGGGCAGGTAAACGCGGTAGCGCTGAAGGTGTTAAAGTACTGCGAGTCTGCATCATCATGGTCTGTGTCTGTATTTCTTGGGTGAAAGCTGAGTGAGCTGCCATTATGGCGGCTACCACAAGTTCACGTACCAGTAATTTCTTTTGCAAAACAAGAGAAAATAAGTAAAAAAGGCCTTTTTTTAGTACTCTCTGACTATGTATGTAGTAGTGAGTCCACCTATAGTGCTGCTAGTCGAATTCCTGAAACTCACAGTGTCACACACTTACAAAGTTGGTGGAAAGATACATGCCAAAATGTTATACTGTGTTTGCTACTTGCTGGTGTTACTGAGTGTCAACCTTCCGTTGAATTATTTTGACTTTATGATAAAGACTATTGGCTACAGTATTTTTCTTTCTTTCTTCATAGATGCTACTCCCAAAAAGCTCACCCGTAAGGAGATGGCTGTCCGGGCCAGGGCCCGTAAGCTGGAGGCTATTTGTGTTGAGTATCGGCGGTTGTGGGCTCGGGAGCACGAGGAGACATCAACATCTACATCCTCCTCCACTGCCCCCGGGTCCACCAGCCAGAAGCCTCCAGCCAAACAGAGCCGTGGCCCGACAGCCTCCTGCCGCCGCCGCACAGCAGCAACAACATCAGCGCCCCCCCCCAGATCCTGGATCGTTCGTGTGCGCCGACTACGCAAAAGAGTGGACTACCTGGAGCGGTTGGCCGAAAAACAACAGCGCCAGCTCCGGGACCTCCGCAAAGAGCAGCGGGACATGAAGCAACAGCTTGCAAAACTACGCCACCGGAGGAAGTGACTGTCCCTTGCCCCTTTTTTAAAGACTGTTGGGGGGTGGGAATTGGGTGTTTGGGAAAGGGGACTTTTGGACTTTTGGACATTGGTTGGGATTAGGTAGGGGGGTGAGTTGGGTTAATTTATTTCATTTTTTGACTACCTCAATATATTTCTTAATACTTATTTTTCATACCAAAACATAGTATACGCGTTCATATTATTTTGTGTGGGGGTGGGCGGTGGTTACTGGACGTTTGGTTTCTTCCAACTTACCAGCATGAATGAAACATCTAGTCCTGAAATGTACCAAAGTGCCTGTAACCGAGTTAGTGAATTCAGGAGCCCTACTAGTACTTTACTAGTAGTACTGACGATCTCTGCTCTCCTCACAGTGCTAGCCCATTATTATACCTCTCCAAAATACTTATCTTACCTGTGATTCGTGTTCGAGAATCGGGGTAGCCCTAGGGCTGGCTGCATTGCAAATGGTGATTAAGGTTGGTTGTTGACTTGAATCCTCGACGGATGCAATATCATTGTTGTGCTGGTAGCAGTAGTGGTACACACTTGCAGTATCACCATATGAAAAAAATAGGAAATTAAACATTGAGTGGCCTGAGCGTAGCATTAGAAACAGTACAATAGATAGTACGGTACAGAACAGTGCCCTAAATTGTAGCCTAAGCAGTGCTAACGTAAGGTAAGCATTAAGCATTAGAATGTTCACGTTGTGTAGGAGGAGGATGTTCTTTTTATCAATCCACGATGGAGCACATGAACTTCTGGTTGCTTTGACCTTATCCTCCCCAGCAAGTGTGTGGAATTTATTGTTGTTGTCAGTCACACCTCAATGAAATACCACAAAGCCCGGGGGAAGAGGGTTAGGGTTTGAAAATTGGATGGGAATGGTTTTTTTTGGGAAAGTTTGGTAGAGAGGAAAAAAACACAGCATGGACAGTCAAACAGCAAATGAAGAGAAACAAATCTTTGGATTTGAAGATATTGATAAACCTTTACTAAATGGATGGTTAGCTTACTGAAAAGTAGTACTACTACTTATTGCAACTTACTAGTAACTACGAAGGAACAAGTTGGCAGTACAGGGCTGCAGTTATTACGCAATTTCACTTGCCTCTCTGCCCTCAGAGAATAAACACTTAGAACATTAAATTAGTGTTAAACATAGCAAAGACGTATCAAATAGCTGGAGGGATGGATTTGAAGCAGAGATCAAACAAACGCACAGAGTCACACTCGTAGAAGTAAGTACAAGTTCACAAGAATATCATTTAAAAGATAAGGAGAATTTTGGATACTGTTACTGTTTTTTGTAGTTGTCCCGTTGAATTTGTGAAGTTGATGCATCCAGCCATTCCTCTTATTCGCGGTACTAATTCATTCCATCGGATGCTTCGTCGATCAATCTTGGTGACCAGACACACTGACTGTCCACTGCCTGCCTGATGCGGATTTGCGGATCGCTAATTGTAAGCCTGAGTAGTACATCGATGGCACAGGGTAAAAGCCTGCTTGTAATTGATGAGGGAAAAACACAACAGTAAGTGTTAAAGACACCTCAGAGAAAAAAATATATAAGGCACGCTGTGTAGTGCAAAAATGATACTGTCACTTTCAGAGATGACAATCCCCAAAATCTAGAACACCCCACATTACCCTCCCAAAAACGTGCAGAATACTGCTGCTACCTCGCAGAGGCCTAATTTCAAATCGAGCCAAAACGCACTCAGAAAGTATGGCCAAAACCCCCCTTTTCCACCATGGATTTTCTTCAAACCACTTGCAATCAAAATTAGACATTCCACCAAGTGTTCCAAGACCCCACCCAGTCGTAAAAATCTAGAACCCCTGCCCAAACACATGCAATACATTACTGCTAACCCTAACGAGCCCTAAGTTAAGAATAGTGGCAAACGCTTTCTTTAATTAGGCCAAATCCCCCCTTTCCCACCATGGATTTTCTTCAAACCACTTGCAACCAAAATTACACATTCCCACGAGTGCTCTAAGACTCCAGAACCCAGTTGCAAAAATCCAGAACACTCTCAAACACATGCAATACTGCTGCCAGTGCTAACCCTAATGAGCCCTAGGTTGAAAAAAGTGCCAAAACGCTTTTCAGCATGGATTTTCTCCAAACTACTTTTATCCGGTATTAGACCTTCCCAGCAATGCCCCAAGACCCGCCAACCCACCTACAAAAAAGCAGAACACCCCCAAACAGGCAAAAAGCAAAAATGGAAAATCTCATACTTAGAATCGGCCTTTTTTCAATTCTGTCCAAACGCGCTGTGCAGCTAGGCCATAACTCCCGTTTTCCACCAAGGATTTCCTGAAAAACAAATGCAATCAAAATTAGACTGTGCCAGCAGTGCTCCCAGACCCCAAAACCCACCCCCAAACACCAGGAACCCCCCCAAACAGCACCCCAAAGACAAGCAAGTGAGCAAAAATGCAAAAACTTTTTCAACTCCGATTTTCTCCAAAACACTTTTATCCGGTATTAGACCTTCCCAGCAATGCCCCCAGACCCATCAACCAAGGCGGAAACAAGTAGAAGACCCCTAACAGGCAAAAAGCAAAACCGGAAAAGCTCACTCAGAAATATTTAGGCCTCATTCCAAAATCACTCCAAGCGCGCTGTGCAGCTAGGCTATAACTCCCGTTTTCCACCATGGATTTCCTGAAAAACAAATGCAATCAAAATTAGACTGTGCCAGCAGTGCTCCCAGACCCCAAAACCCACCCCCAAACACCAGGAACCCCCCAAACAGCACCCCACAGACAAGCAAGTGAGCAAAAACGCAAAAACTTTTTCAACTCAGATTTTCTCCAAAACACTTTTATCCGGTATTAGACCTTCCCAGCAATGCCCCCAGACCTGTCAACCCAGGCGGAAACAAGTAGAAGACCCACAAACAGGCAAAAAGCAAATATACAAAAATGGGGACTTCGAAATTTTCAGGCAAATTTCCAAAATCACTCCGCACGCGCTCTGCAGCTAGGTCCTAACTCCCCTTTGCCACCATGGATTTGCTTCAAACCTCTTGCAATCAAAAGTATCCATACCCAGCATTGCTCCAAGACCCCAAAACCCACCCCCAAACACCAGGAACCTCCCCAAGCAGGCCCCCGAAAACATGAAAGTTAGCGAAAACGCTAAAAAGTGAAAAACTTTTTCACCATGTATTTTATCCAAAACACTTTTATCCGGTATTAGACCTTCCCAGCAATGCCCCCAGACCCGTCAACCCAGGCGGAAACAAGTAGAGGACCCCCAAACAGCCTAAAAGTAAAACCTTAAAAAGTGAGACTTAACAAATTTCGGCCAACCTGGAATTCAGTCCAAATGCGCTGTGCAGCTAGGCCCTAACTCCCCTTTTCCACCATGGATTTCCTGAAAAACAAATGCAATCAACATTAGACTGTGCCAGCAGTGCTCCCAGACCCCCCGACCCAGCACCGCAAATCTAGAACACCCCCAAATAAACCCAAAAACCTGCAATACTGGTATATTGAAAACATGGCAAATTGTGCTGTTCACAAAAAACAAACAGCAATTGATTTCAACAGAGACAGACAGCCATTGCTGTCCACTGCATGCCATCTTCTCATTATTCATTACCTGTTCTACTTTATGTCCGCATCTTCTTCGGAAAGTGAGGGCCCACAGGGCAGCCTCTCCTGTAAATTTCAGAAGTAGGTCTGTCAACAATCAGCAAGTATGTAGTCAGTCAGTTATTTCAGTCCCACTTGAGGGGACTCGTCTACGAAGACAAAGTTTGTTTTTTCTCCATAATCCATCCATCTGCCTTGAGGGAAATGGATAGGGGGAGTCTGGAGGAGGAGGATAGAGGAGCATGATTGAGTAGTGAACTTGCGAACATCTGAATGCAGACTGCGGCACCTTCAAATCAATAAGGAAAATAAGATGAAGACAGTGCTGATGATGGACTTATTGTGATTAGGTGATTAGAGTTTTGTTGTGGTAAAAGTAGCAAAACAAAGAAAGACACACAGGAATAAAAGTGAATAAGTACGGAAAAAAAGGAAGTAATTTTCAGTCCTCGGTGTCAGGGAAGCAGAGCTCGTCCTCCAAGTCTTTGAATTGAGACGGGAGTAGGTCTGGTGACCGAGAAGAACTTCCGTCGTCGTCACCTAAGTCGGTGTCCTCTTCTTCCTGCGTGCATTCACGTATTTTGTAATCGGGTGGTATGAAGTGCTGATTCATCTTGATAATTGTTAACCTCCCCACATTTTTGGGCAAAAGGCGGGTCATTTTTGAAGTAACAATGGCACCAGCAGCACTGAAAACACGTTCAGAAGACACGCTTGCGAGTGGGCAAGACAAATAATTTAGAGCCAGGTTGGTGATCAGTCGCCATTTTGAGCTTTTCGTATACCAATATCCCAATGGGTTCTCAATATGACAGACCTCTGTTGGGTCATCCAGATAGGCCTGCACCACCGACTCAAGGTTCTCCAGGGTTGATCCACTTTGCGTACCATCTGCGACCTTTTCATCAGTGGACCGAGCTAACCCTTGCTGAGTTAGCCAATCCCCTTCCGACAATATTTGTTTGCGGCCTGGTGCAGGTGAGGATGATGATATGGTTGCTGGTGTCGTTAACCGCTGTAAGGGAAAGTGACTCCCTTCGGCCACGGATTGAGAAGTGGAACTTGGCGCCGGATGGCCTGCGGATTCAGTTGTACTTGTGCTGCCTCCTTGAAGGTTCTGCCGGTCTTTTTCGAACCGAGTGCCTGACACAGCTAGCCAATGTTTGTACTTTGAAACATCTGCTTCAGAAAAAGGAATGAAAGTATTGTTGGGCAGTGCCTTTTTGTACCGTGGATCAAGAATAGTGGCACAAATGTAATGTTGTTCTGTATGTATCTTTGTAAGCCTTTCATTGTCAAGTAGGCGCCATAATAACTTCTCCGCCAAACCATATGCTTCTCGCTTTTCACCATCATCTCGGAACGTTGAAGACACCTCCTTCAGTTGGTGCTCTAGCATGCACAACAATGGGATAGCTTTGCTCAAAGAACAGTCCTCCCTGCTGACTTCACGCGTGGAGAGCTCAAAAGGACGAAGCATGTCTGTCAGACTTGCAATTAGCTTCCATTCCTCCAACTCTAGCATCAAGTCTTTGTGAGTAGAACCCAGTTTAAAGACAAACTCATGTATTACCTCCCACTGCTCAGACAGACGCTCAAGCATGTAAAAGGTTGAGTTCCAACGTGTTGCCACCTCCTGGATTTGTCCTTTGACTGGCAGTTTAAGTTCATATTGAAGACACCTCAGCTGCTTCCGGGCCTTAAAAGAATGGTTGAAATGTGTGCAGATTTTTCGGCAGATGGTCAGTACTTTGACGACTGGCTCTTCTGTTTTCAAGAAGGCTTGCACAACGATGTTAATACTGTGCTCCAAACACGGCACTCTGAAATAGCCACCTTGCTGCATGGCCTTAACTATATTACTGCCATTATCCGTGGAAACATAACCAACTGTGCGGTTTCTTGGATGCAGCCATTCATTGACCTTCCTGTTAAACTCCTCCAAAAGGTTAGGTGCAGTGTGAGATTTCTCCATGGCAAACATGCCTTCTGTTGCATGTTTGCGAGTAGCTTGAAAAACTTCCTCCGTATCAATATCTTTGTGTTTTAACTGTTTTTCGACCCCTGCAAAAGAGACCCAGTGTGCAGTGATGCACATGTAATCAAGGGCTTGGCAACTGGTCCACATGTCTGTTGTCATGTGGATAGTGTGAACAGCACTCTTCAGAATAGCTGCGCCAACCACCTCCAGCACATCTTGATGTAGTGCTGGAACAGCAACCCTTGCAAAATAGGACCGGCTTGGAACTTTCCATTTAGGGCAGACTGTTGCCACCAATTCACGAAACCCCACCCAGAAAGGGAGAAAGACCAGCGCTAGCATTTTAGCCAGCTTTGCGTTATACAGACGCACCGTTGGGTGGTTGCGTTCAAATGGCGCATCCGACCAAAACATGCTGCTAATGGTGCGCTGGACCGTTTTACGTGATGATGATGATGATGCAGACTTCAAACCAGTTAGGCTCATTGATTTAGTTTTTTGCATTGGTGTCTGTCCCAGACTCTTAGTGTGCCTCATACATGTTGCAGGGGTAGAGGGTGTGGGCGCTACCACTGCAGTGCTGCTGCCAGGGGTACTGGGTGTACCAGAAAAAATGTCTGTCGCTTCTTCACTTCCCCCTGCACGATCAGCCTCTCGTCATCATCATCAGATGCAATGTCAATGGATACATTTGGATCAGTTCTACTTTGGACTTCCTGGATCTTACTTAGGTGCGCATACCACTGGACAGGGTGGTGTTTTTTGAGATGACCTCTCTGGCCTCCGGTACAATAGTTGGTACCAAGCTTACCCCGACTAACTGATACTTTACAAATCTAATAAACGACCACGTTTTCCGCCTTTTTGCTAACAGTAAAGAAGTCCCAAACTGGGGACTGGAGATGTCTGCTGGTGGTGGAGGCGCTACTTTGACTTTCAATGCCAGATGAAGTGGAGGATGGGCGTGGCTGAATTTGTTTCTGATGTTCACTTACAGCACCACTACTTGAGGTAATGGAGGTCGAGCTGGATGGAGGTCCCTGCCGGCCCTTCTGATGAGAAAATATGGAAGCTGGAGGTCGTGCTGGCGTTGTAGTTAACTGCGTTGGTGGTGGTACCAGTGCCACGCCGACCACATCCCGCTCAGCAGCCATTCGGGCTAGGGTTAAAATGTTGTCTGCTGCATGCCCGCTGTGTCTGGAGTGATGTCTGTGATGACTGGATCATCGTCAGACTCTTCATCAGCAGCAGAAGGCACCACTTCTTGTTCATCGTCAGCAACCATAAGTCGAAGCCTTGCGGGAACCTTCCTTTTAGGCTTAGCTACCTTTGTTGGCTCATGGTGTGCCTCAATGTCAGACTGCATTGGTGGGTTCCAATCAAGATCAAGGTCAGCAGAATGAAGGGGGCTTGAAGAAGAACTTGTAGTAGTAGCAGCCCTCCTTAACCTTTTTCTTGCTGGGGATCTGGAAGACAATGGATCATCCTCAGGAGGAGTGGCTTCCTCGGATGATTCTTCCACTTGAATATCAATTTCCTGATGTGCCCCTACTTCTGGAGGAACAAGCGTTGTAGGCAGTTGTGCCGCTCCATGAACCTCTAGTGGCACCTCTCCATGCACTTCTACTTACGCCTCTCCTTGTGCATGTACTTGCGCCTTTCATTGCCCATGTACTTGCACCTCTCCTTGCCCATGTACTTGCGCCTCTCCTTGCCCATGTACTTGCGCCTCTCCTTGCCCATGTACTTGCGCCTCTCCTTGCCCATGTACTTGCGCCTCTCCTTGCCCATGTACTTGCGCTTGTACTAGTTGCACTTGTGGTTGTCGTTGCGGCTGTGATTGTTGAACACTCGCCAGCTGAGTTACACCCGGCGTTGATTGGATGGTACTTTCTTGTGATGAGCCAACATCACTGGTCGATGGTGATTGAACAACCAAAGTGGCTGCCGCAGAAGCACTCATGGTCTTGGACCTAACTTGGCGTGGTGGCACTGACCCCAATGAGGCGGAGTTGCTGCTTCCAGCTTGGTGCCCGGCGGACACCGCTGCTGCTGCAGGCATAGTTTTTTCCCCCAAAAAAGGTGTCGGAGGGCACACTCGTCTCCTTGGTAGATGGTGCCACTTGCTTCTTCTGCTCCTTCTTACTGGCAGTGGCACTGGCAACTTTCTTCGCTGAGGCACTACGGCCACCTTTCTTTGGGCCCATCTTCTTCAGATGTCAGAACAGCAGGCCGCAGTTGCACGAGTTGCAGAGTTGTCTTGTCTGTGGCCACACGTGACGTCGCGTGACGTTGTGCTGCACACACCGCTGTAGGACTTCTTCCTGGCACTGGTGGTTCTCTTGTGCACCTAAAAGCAATGGAAGACAGAGGAACATCAGTTATACACCCCAAAAATCGAAAAACACATAAAAATCACCACAATCCCATGCCATCAATGCCCTCAATGATGTTTAAATTCAAGACACCCCACAGAAAGACTAGGCCCATGCACCACTCACTACCCCTGGGCATAATGGATGAAAGCTAGGCAAAATGGGTGCAGGCCTGAGAACACTGCCTGCCTTCAAAATGGTCCCTTTCCCCCAGCACATGGCCAGGTCCTGCCTGTACCAGCACTAAAAATGGCCCCCACCTACATGCCCAGTCCCCAACAACACCCCCAAAAATCGACAAATACATAAAAATCACCACAATCCCATGCCATCCAAGCCCTCAATGATGTTTAAATTCAAGACAGCCCACAGAAAGACTAGGCCCATGCACCACTCACTACCCCTGGGCATAATGGATGAAAGCTAGGCAAAATGGGGGCAGGCCTGAGAACACTGCCTGCCTTCAAAATGGCCCCTTGCCCCCAGCACATGGCCAGGCCCTGACTGTACCAGCACTCAAAATGGCCCCCACCCACATGCCCAGTCCCCAACAACACCCCCAAAAATCGAAAAACACATAAAAATCACCACAATCCCATGCCATCCATGCCCTCAATGATGTTTAAATTCAAGACACCCCACAGAAAGACTAGGCCCATGCACCACTGAGTACCTCTGGGTATAATGGGTGCAAGCTAGGCAAAATGGGTGCAGGCCTGAGAAAACTGCCTGCCTTCAAAATGGCCCCTTGCCCCCCAGCACATGGCCAGGCCCTGCCTGTACCAGCACTCAAAATGGCCCCACCCACATGCCCAGTCCCCAACAACACCCCCCAAAATCGAACAACACATAAGAATCACCACGATCCCGTGCCATACATGCCCTCAATGATGTTTAAATTCAAGATACCCCACAGAAAGACTAGGCCCATGCACCACTGAGTACCCCTGGGCATAATGGGTGAAAGCTAGGCAAAATTGGTGCAGGCCTGAGAACACTGCCTGCCTTCAAAATGCCCCCTTGCCCCCCAGCACATGGCCAGGCCCTGCCTGTACCAGCACTCAAAATGGCCCCCACCCACATGTCCAGTCTCCAACAACACCCCCAAAAATCGAAAAACACATAAAATTCACCACAATCCCATGCCATCCATGCCCTCAATGATGTTTAAATTCAAGACACCCCACAGAAAGACTAGGCCAATGCACCACTCACTACCCCTGGGCCTACTGGCTAGTGAGGCTTTACAGGCACCCCAAAATAAAAAAAATAAAAAACATATAACAGTGAGCTAAAATTCCATGACATAAATGATAATTAAGTAAAAAAATAAATCAGAGAAACAGTTGTATCATGCACCCGTGACTAACCCTGGGCCTACTGGATACTGTGGCTAGCTACCACCACAATATATATTTTGTTAAATTTGTGAACAAAGTTTTAGAACTGGAGTTGCCTCAACTGCAATGCCCCAAACAAACAACACCAACTTACTTGTAAAATCTCAAGTCCAAAAGTGATCCAAACTCCAAAGTCCAAAAAGTCCTCAAATACTAAAATCCACCAGCAGCAAGAAAAAGGTAATCCTTCCAGCTCAACAGCCAAATGAAAAGTGGCCAGTACATGGACAAAGCACTGGGAGGAGCCTGCTGGACAGGAACAGGAAGTTGGAGACTCTGAGGCACTTCCTTCCTCCCACCCGACCCCAAAAAATTGACTACTGCACCAAAAAGTGCAGCCAAATGTCAATCTGAGGAGTTATTCTGATCAAAATCATAATTTTCACAAGGTTTATGCTTCCTGCAGTGGATTTCTTGTGCAGAATTGCAATTTTTGCAATTTCGGGAACTCGAGCTGTTCAAACCTCCCGCCGGAAGTCAGCTGCGCGCCGTTGCGGGCATTTATGACGTACTCGCGTTGTCAAACTCTCGCCGTGCAAGATGGCAAGCCGCGATGACGTAATTGCGTTCGAAAAACTCTTGCGCGATCACGCAGCAACATCGAAAATGGCGCAGCACACGCAAAACCGCGAGAAAAATAAATCGGCAGGCTCAGAGTCAACGCCGCGCGCGCGATATTGTATTTTTAAAGCGCGACCAAGCAAAATAATTTGTAGCTTGCCAATTTGCGAATTATTGGGTAATTTCGCTCGATTCGCGGATCGCGAAATCGTCAAAAATCTGCAAATTCGCCCGCGAAACGGATTTTACGCCTGCGCTTAATTCTGGCACATGTATAAAATGTTTACCGTATTATCAAGTGAACTCTGGGTGGTTCTGGCAAATGTAAGAGTCTTATCATATGGTAACCAGCAGGGGACGGTGAGGAAGCACCTAGGGGGTTAAGTATAATAAGGCACGGATGGGAATGTATACATGGGAGTACCTGCCATGAAGAGAATATATATAAAGAAGTGCCTAGGCTGGAGTTCAGCTCCTAACCTGGTGGTGTACAGTACATGCATAATACATGTGTCGACGGCCCGTAGACAGAAGTATATTTTTAGGGGGGCATGACTCTCAGGTCTGACCAAACATTAAAACTGTGCTATATAGGTGCGATCTTCCCCAAATACTGGTTGCACAACTAAATATCGACGGCCAGAATATTGAGGTATAACAATATCAACTACAGTATTTTGAAAGGTAAGTATATGTAGGGAAGTATAGATTTACTATTCCTAACTCCACATCTACATACCTTGAAGATGTATGTATCGAGTAGGTACATTTATGTGGCATATATATGTGGAGGAAGGTATAGAAAGATCTACATTTACCTGTCAGCCTTTTTGATTTGTTATTCTGCCCTCGATATTCTGTGCCTTCGATATTCAGGTGCACACCCTGTGATTCTGTGTGAAAGAATACATGGCTTTTGTAAGGTACAAGATAAAGCACACTCAATAATCTTTTCACAATCCAACTTTAAATTTGATCAATTAGATGGGATTGAAAGTTGAAGGGTGCAAAGTTGTAAAGTGGGATGACTCACAACTTTGTATATTTTCTACTGGAACTGGAGAAGTCCCCTAATGTCATGGAACAAAGAAGATAGCACAATGTGGCTATCATATCCCTGCAGCTCGGTATCAATTCCTGTTGGACAGGATATCAGGCTGCATGCATTTGGTGGGTTTTAACTGCTTTAGGGCAGACGATGACCCGTTGATGTCTACCACATTATTTTCACTGTGTGGAGGACTCCAACGGAGCATTCACAGTACTGGAAAAGAAAAAGTTTCTGGTAAAAACATCAGAATTATATTTTTTCATCATGCAAGGAAATTGCTTGCCCCAAGTCCTAAAGTGGATGTTTTTGATTTGCTGTATTGCGTAGCATGCTGTGCTCACTGACGTTATACAGCAAAACAAAAGTGAAAGCAGACCACATTAATGGAGTCTGCGGGGAACAACAAATGTCCCACCACACAGCATTCCTATACTTCTCCCAATAACAATAGTACCCCACTTTTGTTACAGAGCTATTGACTGTAAAGATAGATACAAGGTAACAACAGAATGTTGCCTTCTATATCTATATTTTGCAGTGTAATACCAATTATGGCATTCTGGGCAGCTGCGATAGGCCAAAGCTCGTTCGGCATCCGGGAAAGCCTGCCAGGCTCACGTATTTCTGAAAACAAGATACCTAGGGCCAGATGTACGACCCGTTTTAGCATGCGCAAACGGGTTTGCAAACCCGTTTGCGCATGCAAAAATAACATGGGCCCTTTACAAAGCCTATTTAGCGAGTCACAATTTATTTGTGACTCGCTAAAAAGGTTTTGCGACTCGCTATTAGGAAGGGGCATTACCTTCCAAATAGCAAGTCTCAAACCCATGTACCAATGTTTTGCAACCGCACTTTCGATTGCTAAACACTCACAATTACCACCTACTTCAAGTAGGTGGTAATTCATTTACAAATGGGAAGGGGTATTTAAAAGCAGTGCCAGACATGGTGATCTGCTGAGCTCAGCAGGCCACCATCCCTGGGAGGGCCTGTCATTCCCAATGGACTCGCAAATTGCGAGTGGCTCATTAATATTAATGAGCCTCGCAATTTGCAACCCCATTGGGAATCACAAACAGTGTTAAACACACTGTTCGCAATTTGCGACTCGCAATTTAATGCAAATTGCGAGGTGTAAAATCAAATGGTCGTACATCTGCCCCTAGGGTAGTCTGGGGAGCTTTAGCTTGTGTAGACCACACTCTTCTTACACTTAATGCCTGGCAAACACCAGACTTTGGCTAAATCACAGATGTTCCTCGTATGTTTGTGAAGGGAAATTCCAGAATTGAGGATTCACAAAATTCCTATCACCCAGCATTCCTACACTTCTCCCATTAAAAATGCTACCCCAAATGTTCACCAAATATTGTGCATTAGGTACATTACTTTTATAGGACCTCATAACAACACTTTATGGGTTACGACCATAAATTGGATAAAGAGAAAGCAGAATTTAAAAGGAGGCAATACATTTCAAAAGCAAATTCATACTACACAGATTGCAAATTATAATATAAAAAACTCACAGATTGTTAGTCGATCTTCTACAGGGAGCGGTCAATTATAATACAAATGCTTTCAGCCTTAAATGCATTGATTATGGTTTCCACAATATTTGGTTCAAAGAGATGAATCCTCAGGGCACCTTTTGACAGAAAGTCTGTTACAACAGCCCTCTGTGACATGGCAGGCTGTATTGGGTAATTTCAGATTTACACTACAGCTAGTTAGGGCAATTACCACCTTTTGCAGCAGGTACATTAACCTAAAAACTACCTGGCTCCTGCAAACAAAATAATGATCTGTAGAGCAGATACATTATCTTGCCATGCTATATTTCATGACAATCCAGTGTAGGCTAAAGCAATGTCAGTCAAATGTAAGTTGTACCTGACTTGTGATAACTCTGCCCCTGAACAATAGGCTAATCAAAGCACCATGCAGTATTGGAATTTGGAGTTTCCTGATTGGACTTTGCTTCTGAATTACTGGTAGGTTTAGGTAGTGACAGCCACTTATATATCAGGAATGGTAATTAACATGCAAGTAACTGTCTTAGGAGCATAATGACTCATGTACAACTGTGCAATCTCTTCACCCAGCAAATTCCTATTGGACATACCATATATGAAAGGTGAGAGGGAGTTTCACTAATGCCCATTGAATTCGTGGCCTCTCATTGGTGACAATGAGCTAGTGTTTACACTATCTTTCATGTCGGCTCCTCACACACAACACTGGCATCCCAGTGGGTCTATCATATCCCCTTTTTGTTCAACATCTGCCTAACCCACTTACCAAACAATCATTCAACTTGAGATGTTTCAACAATGACTTTGTCACCCAAATAATTTTAAAAGAGGTCTACAACTTGATGACTGCCTTTGGTCCATTAACACATGGATGGTGAAAAACCATCTAAACCTAAATACCACATAGACAGAGCTAATTCCCTGGAGACAAAAATATCAGCCTACTGCCATTTGGCTTGAGGAACATAAGACCCCTACAACAATATCCGGAGCAGTAAGAAACCTAGTGGTAACCATGGATTCAGACTATATTTGATACCACATGTTAAAAACGTAAAACAGAGGGCTTTCTACACAATGAAAACACTACGTTGTATCGCCCCATACCTTGAACAGCAACTGCAAGCCATCCTCACACTCCATGTTTGACCATACCGACAGCCTTGGTGCACCTTGCATTCATAATATGCAAAACACAACTCATCCAAAATGCTGCTGCAAGACTTATTCTCGGCCTTCACCCAATAGAACATGACTCCAGTCTTGCTATCACTACACTGGCTATCTATATCAAGAAGGGCAATGTTCAAGGCATTTTGCTTTGTTCATAGAGCCCCCAACGAAAAGGACCGCTAGACCTAACAAGCAATTAAATCAAATCCGGACATTGCATTCCAGGATTGCACCACTTATCATCCTACCACTGTATCATAGGAAATTGGTAGGAGGCACTGCTTTCTCTGTACAAGCTGCCAAGTTCTGGAGCACAGTAGCAGCCAGCATTTGAAGCACCCAGCAGGCTATACACTTTAGATGAGAGTTGCAAACCTGGATATTTCTAAGACAACTACACCACCGACATCCCAGCCACATAATCAGGAAAGACTGTAAAACTCTCAAACTCAGTCTTTAGCTGACAATCCACAGGTTGGAAACAACCCAACCAGTAAACTACTTTTGATAAGCAGGTAAGTTACTAAGGGCTGACCTATGCTTTGCGGGGGCATTATATAGGTATGCATGTTCATACATAACATTTCTGGCACACACTAATACTACTGCCCTTAGATCCAGCGGTCAGCAGCCAGCTGTAACTTACCTCCTACATTCAATGAAGGCATATATTTTAGGAGCATTGTCCATCACCAGTACCATGCAGCCAATAAACCAGCCATCACAAAATGAACAGACATGGAATAACTGAAGAGAACTGTCACATACTGTGGGTCAATCGGGGGCCTTTAATTGAGTCCATGACTGCAGGTCCTAAATATCTACACACTGATGCCACTTCTTTCATCTAACAGTGGATTTCAGATATGAGATGATAATAAAAATGCACATCCCAGCAGATCTCTCCCTCCAGCAAATCTACCTCTGGCCCCAATCTATACACTAGGGGCAGACTTACTAAGCTTTTACATCTGGATTGCGTCACTTTTGTGGCGCAGCTCTGATACAAAATCCCTTTTGGTATTTACTAAGCTATACAAAGCTGCTTTGCATGGCTTTACGTGTTTTAGTAAATACAAAGTAACGCTAGGCAGTGCATAGTACTGACTTGAGTTACCTTGCATTGGGAGGGCATTCCATGGGTGGAGCATGGGTGTTCCTATGCATCTACCTATAAATATGTAGTGCATTCCCAGATTTATTACGGCTAGCAAACCTGCACATGCATCAAAATGCTACACCTTCCCGAGAGAGGAGTAAAGAGGAGAAATATATTTAATTATCCTAATTACTTCCTCTATCTAAGTGAGCTGCATCCCGCAGCACACATAGAAAGTGGAATATGCCTTTAAGGATTGATTTTGTGCAGGGGCACCTTCCTGCACAAAAATATTCACACCATCAATTCAAACACTCTTGCACCATGGTGCATGGCTTCCTGCATTGGTGTAAGGCAGCACACAGTTTGCTAGCACTAGGAGAGAGCAGAAATGTGCACTATTGTAGTAAATATGCTGCATTTCTGCTGAATTCCTTTCACGCAATGCAATATAGCAAGTTGTCTTGCTGTGTTGTGCTCTTCGAAATGTAAGTAACTCTGCCACAGAATTACTGATTGGACACCCTAATGCAGTCACCAGCTAGACGAAATATTGTCATATAATACCATGAAGGGACCTGCAGAGCTGTTCAAAGCTGCCAATGTACTGAAAAACCACAAACTGCGACTCATCATCACCCACACTGATACAAGCTGTGTCCCATAACATGATAACTGCACAGCAGAAGCCATCATGTATGATATGGAATCACTTCCCACATTGGATCACAAAACAATGACAACACCCTTCCAACCACACACCACTGATTGGGATGTAGCTTGCTGCCCATGTAGGCAAGCACTTCAGTGCCACTTGTAGGGGAAGTAAGCATTATACAAATACAATACAATGTTTATCATTCGTGCATCACCAAGATTTGCTTTGAGCCTATTAAAATCTTTGTTTCTATCAACCTTCAGAATTATAAAATAAAATGTGCTTCATATGTGCGTTCATAACTACTGGTATATGTTGAAATATTTGTACAGTTCATTTACAGGTATTTAATAAAGTGAAGCTGAGGGCAGAGCCTTATGGTATGCCACAGTTGACCTAACCGAAGAAAGAACAAGAAGGAGCTAATTTCACAGCCATAGACGGGCTTTCATGATAGATGTGAATTATGCCAATGTTATGTCAACAACTCCAATACTGGCTTATCAGTCAAGTAGGACGTTATATGAGACAGCATCAAAGACCAATAAGAGATCTAAAAGAATAAGGACTACCTCATCTCCGGTATTAAGTATTAGGTGGATGTCATTGCCAGCTGAGACTAAATAGGCTTTCTGTGCAAACCTAGGTCAAAAACCAGATTGTTGGGGGTGAAAGACACAATGGGGGCATCTTAGCAAGAACCTTGCTAAAATTATCGCCATTTTAGCGGCAGTTTCCTGCCACTAAAACGGATGTGCAGGACATTTAACCTGGGATTCTATTGGAATTCTATAACGCATATTAGCAAGCTCAGTATCGCCATTTTAGAAGCAGTTTCCTGCCGCTAAAACGGCAATAATTTTAACGAGGTTCTTGCTAATATCCCCCAATTTCTTTTGTGAATTAGGATAATTGTTGATTTACAATGGTTTCAGAAATGTTAGTGGGAAAAGAAAGAAGCTACCTAGGCCATTATTAGCTTATTAAAAGTCTAGGTTCAGCTCGGGGTCCTTTCTTTAGAAGGCAAACTCTTAATGTTTTTTTCCAGGCATCTAGTAACAGCCAGATGGTAGTGATATTGCAGAGGGTACTTAGAGCAGGCACAATGGGTGTCACAAGAACTTTAATAATTTTAACTAAGCAAAGATCCGAGGCAAAGCAGAATAGAGTGCCTGATTTAGTGAGCATATTGCCTTGGGAGAAAGTACTAACAAGAGTAAGAAAAGCACTGAGAGAGCAGTGAGAACGTATTTAAATTTGGAGTGAAAAAAACTTTGCTTCGTTAGGATGTATAAGGTTCTTGAATAAAAAAAAACTCTCTAGTCGGATTTTTGATCCGAGAATGGTAAAAGGAGGCTTGAGCTTATATTAGCAGATGCTTATATTTCCACAGTTGTTCCTTGTAGAGAGTAGCTGGGCCTCCAAATTTTCTAGTTATCTGCAGCATCTCTTTGCTGCAGGACTTTATTTCCGACTCTGTATGCAAACCACTGGAATTATGTGATTCTGTGACATTTTCCACAAAATCATGAGTTTGCTGCATTTGCCACATAAAGGGCATTTTGTTTTTAACTCATACAGATCAAAAATGACTAAACATTATGCAATAAGTGCTGCTGCGCAATGGAAGGCTCTTCTCAAAGGTTGACTGGTCAACAATCAATTTCGTAGAACTTTACTTGGATGTGGAACTTGTTAGAAATGGGATTTCTGGTTGGCTAGGGTATACACCTAAGCCAGACTGAACCCACCACGCTAGTCAGGGCAAGGGATTTACACATCTAAGGTAACCCCTGCTTGCCCCCTTGATAGCATGGCAGAGTCAGTCAGGCTAATCCCAGAGGCAATGTGTAAAGCTTTTGCACAACACACTCACACAACAGTGACACACTTAGAACACCGAAAAAAAGAGACTGCACACAAAGTTATATAAAATATTCTTTGTATTATTCATAACACATTAGACCACAATCACATAAATCAGTGTGCCACTAGACACTTGCCATGACATCCCATAGATTACAAAATCACTTTGCCAATCAGGCTATTGTCATACCAACACCTGTAGTGCACTAAAGTAAATACTTATAGAATGCACAAGCTACCCACATGTGATGAAAACATCACCTTACACCATTACTGCACATATCCTGCCAAATGCAACTCTACGTCATGGCATAGCACATAAGAAGCAGCTTTGTTAGCCACACCGCCACATCGCCAAGCATTACCCCATATATTAAGCGGGATCACAAGAAATCTTCACCATCATATATGGTTGTTTCCTAGATATAGCGCACGTGCGCTCCCTTTACATGTTAGGCGTTAATAGGCACAACACATAGATTGCAGGCCTGCCTGCACCTTTACTACATGAGGTACGGTAATTCCTTCGCCCACTAAGCAGTGGGGCCTCCTTCGAGGTCTACCCAGTGATGCCAGCAACAACAATATCCCCTAACAGGAGGTAAGAGCGCAGCAGCATCTGAACGTGCAGGGCAGCTAACTGCAGTGAAGCTCAGCCTCAATCACCAAACCACCAGTGCTGAGAGGGTTTAGGTTTCAGCCGTAGGCTGCAGAGATAAGAAGTGAGCTGGCACTCCTTAATGCAGGCGTCCTTCCTGCAAAGGCCTGCGTCGTCAGGGAAGAAGCTGTGGCTCGTTTCTAAGCCTCCGGAGAGACGTGCAGCGGTTCTGCCCCGTGGCAGCAGGTACCACACTGGAGCCTGTGAGGCTGTTTCCTTCCGGGTGCAGGTGGGCCCGCCTCCCTCTGGTATTGGCATTGCACCAGCGGCACGGCGGGACTCCTTTTTGGTTAGTACGCTGTGGTGCTCGGGAGTCCAGGGTCACGCCGCAGAGCCCTGGCTGCGGAAAAACAGCACCAGCCGAAATGTAGAGACACAACAGTGCGAGTGCTTTGTTTGCCTCAGCTCTCCCCTCCCTTTGCTCAGGCTACAGAGCAGAGTGCAGCGCTGCCCACAGTGCAGGGCAATCTAAAGTACCTCTCCCTGGTTTAGCACAGAGTGAGCCTACTCCTAAGGGAACAGAATTTAAGGCGCTCACCCAGCACTAACTGGCAAATACACAGGGGCATAACAGTTCTCCTTGGAGAGCACTGGGGGGCCCCCAGAGCAGGAGGACAGGCAGTAATCCAGCACCCAGGGTCATTCTCAGCAGGTCAGCATCGCACAGCAAAATGGTGGTTCCTTCTGGCATCACAACAGCACAACAGCTATAAATTTATGGGGTCACAGCCCCTATCCTTACAGTCCAAAAGTCTTTGTTCTGGGGGCACCTCAAACACTTTTCAGAAGTGCACAACAGCACTTTTCACATCCTATGCCCTGACTCCAGACACACTCCAGGGGAGTGGAGACAACATTGTAAAAGGGAGGCACAGCCCTATTCAGGTGTAGGTGTAACTCTACCCACACTCTAAATGCAGACCAGGTCTATTCAGGTGCAAGGGAAACTTCCCCCATCATTCTAAATGCAGCCAAGGTCTATTTAGCCAAGGGCAGAGTGACCAAGGAAAGGCAGGACACACCTCAACCCCCCTTGTGACTGTCTAGAATAAGTGCACACCTCCACCTCTCCTGTCAGTCTAAACCAGACCCTGAATACACATCCAGGCAGGGCACAAAGACTCATAAGCACACATAAATGCCCATTTCTAAAAGTGGCATTTCTAAAATAGTAATAGTTAATCTGCTGTGGCTAATAAGCAGTATGTATTACTACTATTCCAAACATACCCAACATGGCCACGCAACCCCTCTCACTTCAGAAATTACCACTGAAGCCCATATCAGGGAATCTCCAATGCAAACCTAGGAGAGGGCAAACTCACAGCAGTGAGAAACCAAATAGGCTGTTTGTCTCTACCAGGACATACCACACATTTAAGGCACATGTCCTGCCTTTTACCTACACAGCACCCTGCCCATAGGGCTAGCCAGGGCCTACCCCAGGGGTGACTTATATGTAGTAAAAGGGTAGTTTTAGACGTGACAACCACTTTACAAACCACGCCACTGCGGCAGTAAACTGCTGGCACTGTAGCGGCAGAGGCCTGAGACAGGTTTGAAAGGCTACTTCGGTGGGTGGCACAAGCAGCGTTGCAAGCCCACTAGTAGCTTTAATTTACAGGCCCTGGGTATATGGGATTCCACTGTACAAGGGACTTACAGGTAAACTACATATGCCAAACAGGTGTGGACCAATTCTACCAAGTTTACAAGAGAGAGCACATGCACTTTAGCACTGATTAGCAGTGGTAAAGTCCCCAGAGTCATTAAACCAACAAAACCATGTCAGAAAAAATAAGGAGGAAGGCAAAAATTTCTGGGATGACATTGCCAAAAATTCCAAATCCAACAGAACTGGTACTAATGAAGTGCAACCTTTGCTCAGACATATTGAAATTAAACGGTCCCAAAATGTGCCACTAAAGCAGAATAATGTGTGTTTTTTTGCCACAGATTTAGTTAACATTGCCACAAAATTTAGCCCCCATTGAATAATTCCATTGATCCTATCTGTACCCCAGAAAGATTGTCACATAGTTCACTTCACAAATTCCTCTCACTTTGCAGTCAAAGAAAAAACAGTAAATAACATCTCGACATAAAAAAATAGACAGTGATTTTTCAGAAGACATAGCTTAACACTTACCCTATCTTGGAACACGCAGCACATGTAACAAGAAATAAACAAAATGTAAAGACAGTTTTATTGCTCAATTAGCTTCTGAACTCCTGCACCTCTATAGTGTTCCAGCAGCCTCAGTCATTTGTGGGGCAAAAGATTAATTTGGCCTGGCCCGACCCTCAAATGCCCCCCTTGGCTATGGTCCTGTGTCGTGACATTATGGACTTGTTGGTACATTGTTTCACTCGTCCGTGACAGACAAGTTGGATGTCATGATCTAGGATCAGATGTACGAAATCGCATGTTTGCGATTTCCTAATAGCGAGTTTTAGCAATTCTCTTTCAGAAATTTGCAAATTGCGATATACAACAGTGTGTTTGACACTGTTTGCGAATTGCAGTGGGTCGCAAAGGGACCTGCCTCGTCAATATTCATGAGGCAGGTCGCAATTTGCGACCCATTGTGAATGGCTTTCCTTAAAGAAAAATGGAATGCATTTAAAAAATAAAGATGAAAAGCTACCTTTTTAATTTTTTAAGAGTAGGAAGTGGTCCATGAGACCACTGCCTGCTCTTAAAAAACGTTGGTGCCCATATTCATAAAGGGGAAGGGGTCCCTAGGGGACCTCTTCCCGTTTACGAATGGGTTACCACCAACTTGAAGTTGGTGATAACTGTGAATGTTTTGCCACCGCATTCGCGGTGGCAAAACATCCCTACATACCATTGTGACTCACTATTAGGAAGAGCCGCCCATAACACGCCGCTTCCAAATAACGGCTTGCAAACCCTAATTAGGGAGTCGATAATAGGTAACCAGCTCGCACAATAGGGTGGTACATGCCAAAAGGCATTTCACTGGTTGCAAACGGCCCGATGGGCTGTTTGGGAGTGGTAAAATGCTTCGTAAATCTGGCCCCTAGACTCCAAGGGCCAGATGTACGGAAATCACGTGTTTATGAATACCTAATAGCAAATGCTAGCGATTCACTATTAGGAAATTGCAAACTGTGTGTTTGACACAGTTAGTGATTCACAGTGGATTGCAAATGGACCTGACTCATCAATATTCATGAGGCAGGTCACAATTTGCAACCCATTGCGAATAACTACAATCACAGGGATCAGTGGACCATCATATCTGTGATTGCTTTTTGAATAAAACTATGGAGCAGATTTCCAAGCCCCGTGCGTCTCTTTTACGCCGCCGTTGCTTCACTTTTGTGACGCAGCGGCGGCGCAAAGCCAGCGCCATGCTGCGGGGTATTTACAACGTGATGCATCTGGGAGATGCGTCACGTTGTAAAGCCCTGCACCACATGTAGGCATTCCAGCGCGCGCCGGGGGGGGGGCTTGTTCCGGCACAGGAACGCCTCCTAAAAGTGGCTGAGTGAAATCTACAAGATTTCACTTTTAAGGCTCTGTTGCGTCAAAACCCTGTGCCTGCTTGGAGCAGGCGTATGGATTGACGCAGCATGTTAGGGATAGGGGCACCCCGAGCCTTGCTAGAGCTGCGTCGCGCTTGCCGACGGGGCATGCATCTGCCCATCCATGCGCCACGGTGCGCATCAGTGGTGGCGCACGAGTGGGCAGATGCATCGCAACTCTTCTGGCGCATCCCTGCTGATTAGCAGAGATGCGCCAGAAGTAGTAAAACTGCCCCTATAATTTTTTTGTACTGCACTCCATTTTCCTTAAAGCAAAATGGGATGCATTTAAAAAAAAAATTAAACACTACCTTTTCATTTTTAAGAGTAGGGAGTGGTCCCTGGGATTACTGCTTGCTCTTAAAATATGTTGGCTCCCACGTTCACAAAGGCTTCCTAATTGCCATTGGGTTACCACCAACTTGAAGCTGATTGTAACTACAAATGTTTTGCAACTGCATTCCTGTTAGAAAAAATTCCTACAAAACCCGTGCTATGGAGCCTTAGCACACCCCTACCTAATACCGAATCGCAAAAGCAAAATGCAATTCGGTAACACGTTACTCAGTCGCATTTTGCCTTCTCTACATGGCAAAATGCATTTTGCCGGTCATAAACGGCCCGATGGCCCGTTTGTTACTGGTAAAATGCTTCGTACACCTGGCCCCAAGTTATAATGTATGGTTGTTTACTCTGAATATATATTTTGTATTACGTTTTTATTATTTTTATCAACACCACATAAACATATTGTTGGTGTAATATCGTTACATTCAGTGTACAGGCAATAATGTATCGGTGTTGAATTGTAATGTTTACACTCAGGACGTTAAAAGTTGGAAACTTATCAAACTTGTTGAGATCGAAGTGACAATAATCGCGATTAAAATACGCGATGTTCAGTAAGGCCAAAAGCTTAGAGCTAATGTCTCTGAGGCAATCAATATTCTGTATTCCTCACAACAAAGGAGCGGCCAAGCACTGGATGAAGTAATTTATTTCTTTTTCGAACTGATTTTTCCCACAATCAAGTTCATTTTCAAACAAACATTTTCTTTGGAAATATATTTGTGCAGGTTAAAAGTAATTCTGAATATTCACTTTGATAATATATTATGTTCTATAATATGCAATCCTATATTAAGTTTAACACAAGGTAATTCATGTGGGATTTAGGGAATTTCTTTCAGTCTTTGCAACTAGTATAGCTTTTTTTGAAAATATATCTGTAAATTATCTGATTATCAGACTTAAAAATAGCTGATGCCCTTGAGAAATATTTAGGGGTATATTTACAATGAAATGGTGCAGCGTCACAAGAAACTCTGCTGCTCCGAGCTGCGTCATTTAAAAAATGCAGAAATGTGCCATATTAACTAGAATATAATGCATCCCTGTGCTCACCCCTGCGCCAGCGCTTTAAAAGCTGCCTAGTGCCAACGCAGGCAGGCTTGCCCCATGGTGCAAGGGTGCTTGTGTTGCATGGATGATTATTTGTGTGTAAGAAGGAACACCTTCCTTCGAATATACAATCAAAACAAAAGTATTTCTCCTCGTTGCACCACTCTAACGCCTCCTTTTGAATAGCATTAGTTTTTGGCGTTGCCCCGGATTTACACATCCTTGTAAATCTGGGGCTGTGTCAAAAAGCAATGGTTATTGCATGGGTACGCCCATGGCAACACCCATTGCATGCCCCTTTGACGCAGAAAATCATGTATGGAGTAGGGCATTGTGCCACCGAAGAGTCATAAAGAGGGACGCTCCTGTGGCACAATGCCCTTGTAAATATGCCTCTTAGTTTTGAGAGCACAGAGGTTCCTGGTTGGAGTATCGGGGACTAAGTGAAAGTAGTAGAATGACATTAAAAGGAAAGGATAGAACTGCACTGCATTTTCATTTTATCATTTTTCTGAGCATTGCTCAAATTAAGACAAAATGAAATACAATATCTTAAGCTGCATAAGAATTATCACCAAGGGGATTCCATTGTTCACATTCCAAAGCAGCTGCAAAGGTTTATTGCTCCTAGAGCTATGCTCTGTAGGGAGTAGGGATCCAAGGATAAAGCATAGCTCAAAATGGTGATTTTCTGCTATTACGAAAATCAATCTAGAGAGAGAGAGAGAGACAGAGAGAGAGAGAGAGAGAGAGACAGGGAGGGAGAGAGAGAGACATAGAGAGAGAGAGAGAGAGAGAGAGAGAGACATAGAGAGAGAGAGAATTTGGTGTGACAATCCATACTTTTCTTTCAATGAATGTTTTTATATCAATTAATATGGGGGTGTTTGCTAGATATAGATGTTAATATTCTCTTAAAACTGCTTGTTGCACTTATCCTTTCTGGGCACCAACAAACTGCTGAATGAGATGGCCTTAGGTTCAGTACATGCCACCATATTAATATGCATGTGACAACACCAGTGACTTTATAAACATATGGATAGGCCTAAAAGCGATTTCTTAATACTTCCCATGTCCTTCAAAGGTTCGAGCTAGTTGGTGGGGCTATGAAATAGGTAAAGGGCAGACAATAAGGCCCGAGCTCCTCTCTAGCTAATCCCATCAGCTCGACCCACTTATTTGTGTTGGTGGGAGTGAGGGAAGAAAGCAGCCCAACCCCTCCCAACTTCTCCCATGACTTTTCCCCACCTCACCAATAGCACAAGTAAACCAGAAGGAGAGGATTGTAAGGAAATGGACTGGGACTGTTCCTAATCACTCTCCTTCCAATCTCCACATTCACATTCAATATCATGCAGAAACTTCATTCCATAAAGCTTCTCAGTCCCAGAGGAGTGCTCTGGAAAGAAAGCGCTGTGTTTCTGTGCCCCATTCAAAGAGTCAAACAGTGTATGGACATTCTTTAACCCCTTAACTGCTTATACTTATTCACTCCAGTGCTGAGCCATTTCTTGGCTATTTGAGGTACTTTGTGCTTCGGCCTCCATAAAGTGTTTCACAAATTTGCGCCCTTTTTCCCAACATCATGGGCATTCTAAGGGTACACAGTGTTTGTGGATCCCCTAGAGAGGATAGAGGAAATAAGCAAAACATAGCTACAGTTGGAGTTTTTGGGGAAAAATAGGAAAACAAGTTCTCCGTATAAAAGTGTCTGGTTTCTCTCACAATAATGGCATCATCAAAAGGTTTGCTGAGCTAAAGTCACCATCTTCCCAGCTTTCAGGAACAGGCAGAGCTGAATTGAAAACCTACCTTCTTACCACAGTTATTGCATTTTTGTAAGCGGTAGATCATTTGTCAGAATTTTTGTATTTTTAACCTACCTCCAGTTTGTGGTGGAAACCGCTGTGAAACCCATAGATGATCCAGGAAAGGTATTGATTTCTGTAACGTAGACAATATTTCTAATTCAGCTAGGAGTCATCTGTATATATCCCTCAAGGTTCTCCCAAACAAACTAACTATTTAAATAAAATAAAAAAATGAAAATGATTAGGCCATTTGAGACAACGTTTTTATCTCTAGCAATTTGTCACAATTGGCTGCTTACAAAATCTATATACCATTATGTCTGCTAGACTCTTCTGGTTGCAGAGATATATAGGGTTTGGAGGTAGTCCAAAAACTCGAGGTACTCACAGCCAACAACTGAGCTGCATCTTACAATAGTTTTTCATTGTGTACCGTGCGCAGAGCAATTCATATGGTAAAATATATAGAGTGAAAAATGGGTATCAAGGAAACCTATGTATTTCTGAAATGGACACCAAGCACAGAGTTTTGGAGCAGTGGGTATTTGTACATTTATGAATTTGTGGGTACCCATACTAGTATGTCATTCAGAGGGCATTTTTCAAAATGTCTTATTTCTCACACACTAGTTTACATTTGAAAGGCACAAATGTAGATACATCCAATTGGTAATAACACATGTTATACTATTCTGTTTTCCCACGTCTCCCAATGCAAACAGTACCTTACGGTTATGCCTAGTGCCCACTTCGGAAAATTTCCCAAATCACAACATCAATCATTCAGTCAACCAATCGGGACTTATATAATGCGGCTAATCACCAGTGAAGGTATTCAGGCCCTGTGAACAACCTGCTGCGGGGAGTATTGTCAGTTGAACAGGCAGGTCATGAATCCTTTTCTGAACTTCAGTAGAGAGGATGAGGTCCGGAGATGAATGGGAAGGTCGTTCTAGGACTTTGTAATAAGGTAGGAGAACAAACATCCTCCACTACTGCTTCAGTGTTAGTGGGGGGTGTGAATGAGGGAGAGGGAGGTGGAGCTCAGGTGTTTGAGGTTGGTAGAGGTTCAGGTGGTGCTTGATCTATGCTGGTCTTTGATTGCGTAGGGCTTTGTGGATGTGGATCAGCATCTTGAATTGGCATCTCTTCTGAATGGGGAGCCAGTGGAGCTTCTTGAGGTGGGGTCATGTATGTCCGCTTTGGGAGGTTGAGGATGAGATTTGCTGCAGAATTCTGTATGGTCTGTACTCTCTTCAGGAGGTGAGAGGGGATTCCCATGTAGAGTGCATTGCTGTAGTCCAGCCGGCTGGTGACTAGGGCTTGAGAGATGGTATGTCTGGTGCTGGAGGGGAGCCACTTGAAGATCTTGCGGAGCATGTGAGAGTGAGGAAGCAGGCAGAAGAGACTGTGTTGACCTGGCTTCTCACAGTGAGCATGCTGTCTAGGACAATGCTAAGGTTGCAGGCACGATCTGTTGGAGTGGGCGTGGTTCCTAGTTCGGATGGCCACCAGGCATCGCTCCAAAGGGAGGTGTTGTTTCCAAAGATCAGTACTTCGGTTTTGTCTGGGATGAGTTTTAGGCAGTTGTCTTTCATCCAGTCAGCAATACTTGCATGCACCAGCAGAAGTTGGCCATCGCGGTGGAGGGGTTTTTAAATAGAGAGAGGATGAGCTGGGTGTCATTGGCGTAAGATATGATAAGTCCATGAGTTCTGAGAATATTGGCTGGGAGGTCATGTAGAAATTGAACAGTGAATGGCTGAGCCTTGTGGGATGCTGTAGTTGATGTTCTAAGGTTCCCAGGTGAAAGGTTTTAGGTGGATTCCCTGGGTTAATCTTGTGAGGAAGGAGGCAAACCATTTGAGGGGGTCTCCTCGGATTCCAATGTGGTGAAGCCTCTTGATAAGGGTGTGGTGGGATACGGTGTCAAAAGATGCTGAGAGGTCAAGGAGGATCAGGGCTGCTGTTTCTCCCTGGTCAAAAAGGGTTCTGATGTCGTCTGTTGCAGCCATCAGGGTGGTTTAAGTGCTGTGGTTACTGCAAAATCTGGAGTGGGAGGTGTCAAGAAGATTGTTGTTTCCAGGTGTTCTGGGAGTTGGCAGTTGGCCCCTTTTTCAAGACTTTGGCATGAAAGGTGAGCAGAGAGATGGGACAATAATTCTTGAGTTCACTGGGGTTGGCAGAAGTTTTTATTTAGGAGGGGTTTCACTACTGTGTGTTTCCATTCTTTGGGAAACATGGCAGTGGTGATGGATGCATTGAGGATGGCGGGGAGCTTGTTGCTGATCATCTTGCTCCCAAGGTTGAACATGTGATAGGGGCATGGGTCTGAGGGAGTTCCTGAGGGGACAGACTTCATGATGGCTGTGGTGTGTTTTGTTGTGTGGTGAGCTGATCCCAGTGGGTGAGCTGGTGGTGGGGGTTTTCATCTGTGAGAGCGGGGAGGCTGAGGATGTCGGTAGCAGTAGGTTAGAGTTCAAAGTTTTTGTAGTTGGTGGAGATCTTGTCTTGGAAGTAGTCCACCAGGTTGTTGCAGAGTTGGTGGGAAGGGGTGATGATATTTTCAGTGGGGAACTCTCTGACAATCTTGATGAGTTCTTTGCTGTCGTGTGGCTTCCAATGCGGTCAACACAGGTGCTCCTTTGTGCTTCTTTCAGGTGTTGGTGATACTGGTGGAGGGATGTCTTGATAGTGGAGTGGTCTGTGGGTTCCATGCTGGTGGGCCATTTCCTTTCGAGTCTCTTGCACTTGTGTTTAGATGTTCTCAGTTCTGCAGTGTACCAATTGGCCTGTTAAGAGGATTTGTTGTGTATGGTGGGTATGATGGGGCAACTCTGTTGGCGCAATCGGTGATTCAGGCAGAGAAACTCTTGTCCGCCTGTTCTAGGATGGTTGCTGTTTCAGGTTGGGAGGTGTTGAGGACGTCAGTCCACTAGCTCACTCATACTTTGTTCCAGTTGTGCTGGGATGAGCTGGGTAGGTTGGTGGTGGTGCTGGAGAATCTTGTGATGGTGAAGTGGACAATGGCATGATCTGTCCAGGTGAGCACGGTGACATGGTTGTACTTAACTTTGTCACTGGTACTGACGATGTGGTCAAGCGTATGTCCTCCGATGTATGTTGACTCAATGACGAGCGGGGTGATAAAATCAGGGATGATGTTGCAGAAATTGGGGTGTGGTCCTGGAGGTCTGTAGGTGAGGGTACCTCTGAGGGTGTTCTTACCATTGGTCTGGAGTTGGAAGTTGAGGTGTTCCATAATATGGTTGGTGGCATTGAAGGAGGCGGTGCAGTGGATGGTGTCTTTGTGGATGATGGCAATTCTGCCTCGTTATTTGTGCTTCAGTGTTGTAGGAGAATACACAGTGCTGGCAGGAGAATGGTCCTTCTGTTGGTCATGGAGCAGTGCAGCAGTAGTTGTTGATGCGGAGTCTAGGGTCAAGGCTCGGAGCACGGTGCAGGTGTAGATGAGCGTAGAGTGAGCGCCAGAGTTCCATGCACAGGCAATGGTACAGGAACGGATGAACACAGATGAACACGGATAAGAGCAGACGGACTTACCTTCGGTGCAACTTCAGTGCACCAATTGTGTGGCCAAGTTGCTGCCTCCATTAGGTAGGTCCTGGGAAGAGGTAGGGAAGGTGGGTGGGGGTTGCAGGAAGCAGGAGGAAAAACAGTGGGAGACCTGTGCATGGCAATGAAGGAAGAAAAAGCAACAAAATACAGTAACAGAAAGCTAAAAATAATACAAATCAGTTCATTAACAAGGCTAGACTGTTGGGGCACAAAGCGATACAGTAAAGATACAAGCCTAAACAAACTAAGCAGTGGGGGCACAGAGCAGAATACAGGAAACAAGGGCAATACCAATGGGACTAAGCAGAGGTTCACAGCACAATATAGGGAGTAAAGAACAGAGTAACAAGACTAGTGGTTACAACAAGCGGCAGGCAGGCAGTTAGGAAAGGCACAAACGGCTGTTTGGGTAGCAGAGAGAGCTGGAGTAAGGACCTTTCTGGTGGACATATCACATTTTTCCACAGAAAACGGACCCTTTTTCCAATGCAAGTAGCTGTGGATAAACACCCGGGCAATCCAAGGTGAGAATCCGTGCATGGTTCTCATCAGGTTTTTCTACACAGAAGCCCTTGCAAACCTCAAACTTTGACAAAAAACACATATTTCCCTCATATTTCTGTGAGGAAAAGTTCTGGAATCTGTGCTGTGCCTCAAATTTCCTAGCACTCAGCTTTCTCCTAAGTCTCCCGATAAAAATGGTACCTCACTTGTGTGAATGGCCCAACTGTGTGCTTCAGCAAAGGGTCCAAACTCAACATGGACAAATCAAATTTTTTCACTGACAACTGACCCTTTTTTTGACTTGTGAGCAGCAGTGGATTTTGGGTTGTAGATCAGCTAGCACCTAGCAAACCTGCCCATTTGTGAAAACTAGCTACACAGTGGAATCCAGGGTGGGGTAACTTGCATTGCTCTCACTAGGTTGTCCTACCCAGATGCCATTGCAAGCTGCAAACTTTGACAAAAAAACACATTTTCCTCACATTTCTGTGAGGATAACTTCTGGAATGGGGAGCCTAAAATTTCCTACCACTCAGCATTCCCTCAGGTCACTAAATAAACATGCTACTTCATTTGTGTGGGTAGGCCTAGTACCAGCGACAGAAAAAAGTGCCTAAAACACAACATAGACACATCACATTTTCAACTGAAAACTGACCCTTATTTTGCAAAGTGTGTAACTGTGGATTTTGGGTTGTAGCTCAGGTCGCACATGGGGAATTCAAGCAAACCTGCACATTTGAAGGCTAGACACCAGGGTGAATCCAGTGTGGGTGACTTGCATGACTCTCAGCAGGTTTTCTTACCCAGAAACCCTTGCAAACCTCGAACATTGACAAAAACACGATTTGGACTCACATTTCTGGTAGCAGAATGTCTGAAATCTATGGGGAGCCACACATGTCCTACCACCCAGCATTCCCCTAGGTTTCCTGGAAAAATGGTAGCTTACTTGTGTGAGGGACTAGTGCCCGCAACTGGAAAACGCCAGAACACAACATGGACACATCACATTTTTCCACTGAGGATTTTGGGCCGTAGGTCAACCGGGACCTGGCGAAACCTAGCAAACATGGACATTTGTGAAAACTATACACTTGAAGAATGGGTGGGGTGGATTGCATGGCTCTCACCAGGTTTCCCTACCCAGAAGCCTCTTGCAAACCTCGAACATTGACAAAAACACACATTTTACTCACATTTCTGGTAGCAAAGTGTCTGAAATCTATGGGGAGCCACACATGTCCTACCACCCAGCATTCCCCTAGGTTTCCTGGAAAAATAGTAGCTTACTTGTGTGAGGGACTAGTGCCCTCAACTGGAAAAACGCCAAAAACACAACATGGACACATCACATTTTTCCACTGAGGATTTTGGGCCGTAGGTCAACCGGCTCCTGGCAAAACCTAGCAAACATGGACATTTGTGAAAACTAGACACTTAGGGAATGGTGGGGGAGGCTTGCATGGCTCTCACCAGATTTTCCTACCCAGAAACCTCAGACTTGGACCAAAAACACAACCATTACTCGTATAGCTGTGCAGAAAATTTCCTGAATTAGGAATTGTTGCACCATTGTGAGCACTACCATTGCCACTGGGCTAATCCATTTTTATCGTGGGCATTAGGCCCAGCCCTACAAGTTTGGTAGCAGTTTTATTGGGCAAAGTGGGAGAATGCTGGGTGGTAGGAATTTTCTGGATCCCAGCGGACTACCAGAACTTTGTGTCACAGAAATGCAACAAAAAAGCATGATTTTAGGCAAAGTTTAAGGTTTGCATGGCATTATGGGTAAGAAAATGTTGTGGGATCCATGTGATGCACACCACCCTGGACTTCCCTAGGTGTCCAGTTTTCAGAAATGTCTAGGTCTGGTTGGTGTCCCCAGGTGACATCCTACCCAAGCCCAAAAAGCAATTTACCAATCAATTCATTAGCTTTATTCGATTTTTCAGTATAAAAATCATAAAAGCAGCAACAATACATAAATATACACCAATACATTTCATTTCATAATAAATAACATCTCTTAAAATGGGATTAAATCAATAGAATAAATCAGCTAATCATTGAAGAACGATTCCTTACGACGTACAATTGAAAACAGTCATGACAATATACATGCAATAGCACAGAGTATCAACAAGTTAAAAACTTTGGCCCAGCCTGTGGGAATAATTTCCTTATTGTTTGCGTGGTTATCACAGGATTGGCATTCACTGTTCTACCAATACATCAGGTTGTCACTTGCTAGAAGCAAATTAATATAACTTTCCATGCTTATAGCTATTGTGCATTGATTCAAATTGATTAGATGCGAAAAAGCTACTACCATTCAGTGCCCAGACGCTTCTGCCCATAGAATAATTGTACCCTGTATTTGGTCTTGATAAAGGGGTGTATGACGCACTGGGGTAGAAGTCATGTAAATCCCAGGTGGATATAGGGCCGTCACCTTCTTGAGGCCGCCGGGTTTGCAGGTACGGGACAATATGTGGGTTCCTGAATTTAACTAGCACTAGATCACCAGGAATGTCTTTTGGAAGAGAGCCTAACCAGCCCACCCTTCTGACACTCACTATTCTTCCATTAAGGTTGGTTGGCAAGGGTCTATTTTTTGTTAACCAAAACATAACCTTGTTTAATAGATCTTCTTGTCTTTCCACTTTACCGTATGTGGATGCTGGTACTCCCGATTGGACACACACGAATGGTGCGGCCTCCGGTGTTAGGTGTATATAAGGTGCTTTATTAAGCTCTGCTCTAGGAGAGGTATACTGTGCTAATACGGGTTTAGAAGAGATCTTAGCAGCATTTGGGGCCGATGTATTGAGGGCTAGTGGCTGAATTTGGACATTAATATTTTGTGTAGTTAACGTAGGTGCTTCGGAGGCAGCAGGTGGCTTAGAGCGGTTAGATGTTACGGAGTTTTTAGTGGGTGGCAAGTTGGTCTTGATAATTTCTTCTAATCCCGTTAGCCTATCCCCTAAAGTGTTTAGTTCTTCCACCAACGGCAATGTAATAGATTTGACCATTAATTCGATCTGGGACAATAAAGCCAAGTGGGAGGGAGGTACTAGATGGTCTAATTCTTCTGCAACCTCCGAGGTTAAGGGGGAATTAGTGATGGACAATGAGGGACTTTTGCACAATTTTTGTAGCTTTGGGTGATTCCCATTGTGTTTGTCCCCTTCGTGCTTCCTTTTAACGGATGAGACCTGGGGGAGTGCTTTGCTTTGGGTGTTAATTTTTTTAGGCGATAGGGAAGCTTCCAGCGGGCAGTCGTTAGGGGATAATGTACCGATACTATTTGCAAGACAAGGTAGGGCACTATTTTGTTCGAATCTCAGTTCCACTGGGACATACCTAGTTTTGCACAGAATATTTAATTCCTCTTCCAATGAGAGGCTTTGCGCAGTACCGGCTGTTAGTGAAGGTGAATCTTGGGTAAGTGTGCTAACTACTGACTGGCGAGAAGCATTTTCGTCAGTTTCTCTTGGAATGGGCAATATTATCCCATTTGGGTGGTGGACTTGTGTCCCATGGCACGAACCCCTCTGAGGGATGGTTTTTCTGTTAATCCCCTTAGGAGACATAATGTGGCTTGGTTATGGCTGGGATGTGTATGGGTAATACCAAGCAGCAACAACATCAGGAAGTTTTAGTGTACAAAATTTACAGTCCATAAATAAAGTCAAATATTAGGTAGACCACAAAATATGGAGTCCAAGTCTCTTTACCTCCTCATGTGGAAAGGCCAAGAGGGGTGGCCCGTCCCGTCCTCCTCAGGCCTCAAAGGGCCATAGAGGGCCCGCCCTTTGCCCGGGCTTAGCCCGGCGTCCCGCTCGCGTCCCGCGAAGGAGGACTGTCGTTAGTTTTATGCGCCTCCTGGCGCTGTGGTGTGGTCAGGTGGTTCCCGTGGGCTGCTGGGGATTGCAGTCCCCTTTCCTACACTCCTCGTGGGGGCCGGCACTTCCCCAGATGGAGATGGGAGCGGGCAGCGGGCAGTGGGAGGCAGGCCGCGACCCCAGCAGGCGAAAGGGCAACTCTCCACCCGGGCTCCCCAACAGGCAAGCTCAAAAAACGATCCCCCCAGCAATTTACCATGCGAGTGGGATGATAATGGGATTTAGTCCTACTCTCCAGGCCCATATGTAAAAACTGCACCCAAAAAACTCAAATGGCCTTTCATGTCCCATTGAGAAGAGATATTTAAGCCCTTGGAGGAGCAGAAAGATTACTGAGGCTTTAGGGGTGAAGGTAAGGCCTGATGTCAGGATGAGCCAGACTCACCCCATTATTGTATTAAAGAAAAATAGCTCCTTCCATACATTTAAATTTCTGCCCTCTGTGGGCAAATTTGGGCCAAACTCTCTGTCTGCCCCTGGGGGTGAAAGAAAGAATGCTTAGTCCCTTTTGAGGCGAGGGTGCAACCAATGCCAGCATACTTCTGTTACACTCCAAATTCAAAATCCCTGGTGTCTATTGGGCTTTCTACCGCCTGGAGGCCAGATCAGGGGCAACCTACCCAATTGGGATAAACTTCCTATCTGCTTCTAGGGGGCAGAAAGCCACTATTACTCCTTCTGGGGAGGGAGTACGGCTTAATGCCAAAGTAGGCCGTCCCTTCTGTTTGTCTTGATGCCATTTTGAAGTTCTTAGTTTCTAATGGGCTCTCTGCCCCCATGGGCAAATGGGGGAAAGCCTCCTGTCTGTCCCTGGGAGGGAGCAGAGTGAATGGTTTGTCCCTTTTGGGTAGGGGTGTGAACAATGCTAGAGTGCAACTCCCGCACATAATTTGTTTGCTCCAAATGGAAAATCACTTGTGACAACTGTTGTTTTTTTGCCCGTGGGGAAGATTTGGTACAATCTCTCCAATTGAGACAAACCTCCAATCTGCCCCCAGATGGGAAGTAATACACTTATGACTCTTCTGGTTAATGGGTATGGCTCAATGCCAGTGTAGACCTCCCCCTCCTTTTGCTTGTTTTGGCACCATTTTAAATTTCTTGGTGTCTAGTGGGGTTTATGCACCTTTCCCCTGGGGAAAATTGGGGGCAAACCTCCTGCTTGCCCCTAGGGAAGCAGAAAGACTTGTTTGCCCCTTTTGCGCTGGGAGTAGGGCTAATGCCAGAGTCCTACACCCCCACTCTTTTCTTTTGCCCCAAATGCAAAATCCCTGGTGTCCAGTGGGCTTTCTACCCCCTCAAGGGGAAAGATATGATACAACCTCCCAAATCGGATCACACCTCCTATCTAACCCCAGGGAATCAGGAAGACACTATTGCCCTTTCTAGGGCGGGGATATGGCTTGATACCAGGGTAGGCTGCCTCCTCCTTTTGTTTTATCGATGCCATTTTGAATTCTAGTGGGCTTTCTGATTCCCCTCTGGAAAATTTGGGCAAACCATTGTCTGCCCTTTAGCGGGGCAGAAAGAACCGTATGACCCTTGTGGAGTGAAGGTGTGGTCAATACCAGAGTATAACGTTTTTCTTTTGTTCCAGATGCAAAATCCCTGGTTGCTAGTGGGCTTTCCTTCCTCCCATGGGGCAGATTTAAGGCAACCTCCCCAATTGGGTAAACCTTCTATTTGTCCCCAGAGGGAAGAAATACACTGTTGCCCCTTCTGGGGTAGGGTTATGGCTCAATGCCTGGGTAGGGTGCCCGCTCTCTTTGATGTTTTGGTGCCATTTTTGAATTACCGGGTGTCTAGTGTGCTTAACTGTTTGCCCCCATCCCCTCTTTTTCTAGATTTATTTTGATCCCTTTTAGCTTTCTGTCCACCAGGGAGGGTCAGATTGGGAGTAATGGTTCCATCTGCCCCCCAGAGTGGGCAGAAAGAGTGCTGCACTTAATAATAATAATTAATATAATTTAGCATATACAAATATGACCATAAAAGAGACTATTTAAAATACACATACATTAATTGTGAACATTCTCCATAAATCAGCCTGAAGTACTAGATGAGAAAACACACGATCCATGATGTATTGTTATCCCCGCAGGTGTCTTAAATTGATTACACTGCCAACAGCCCTTTCTTAAATAGGTAATTAAAAATCTATCTTGAGCACTTATCGTAAGGGATAAATAGGGTTCTATGCCCTGCATCGATTTGACTAAAATGTGTTCTCTGACCGTGGGTTTCCTGAGCTCCTTATTCTCACGGTGTGCAGTGACATATTAAAAAAAAAATCTTTAATAATCGCATTTTCTTGGGATCCAACCTTATCATGATTAGTAAACAGATCTTCGTGTCCTAATACAGTGAGGGTATGGATTACCAGCCTGTTAAAACCTGCCTCTTCGTTGGACCAGACTTTCACTCCACACAGGAGGGGTTTAACAGGCACCATATCAGAGATATACTTAGACCCCAATTCCTCATTTTCGGAGTACACCGGGTGCTATAAGGGGCTTTGTTAGCCACCATGTATCCCCATACCTCACTTCCGTATAAAACTTTAGAAATTCAAAAGGAGTTGTATAGCTTTAAAATTGTCCCTGGTGACCAATTGCCTAATCTTTGAGCATAGTTTGGAATTGCTCCAGTAGACCTTGTCATTTCTAGACACTTCTCCTCTAATAAATGTTAAAAACTCAATTTCTCATCGAATAAAAAAAACCAAATAAGTAAAGACCGGCACTTTCCCTATACTATGTGTACCTACTTTGTATATATTGGGCTTCCTACCTTGCTTTCTAATTTCCATTATATAGGATTTAGTTAGATTAGGTCACAAATCCATTGCTTCCATAAAAGTCACAACCCACCTAATAAAAGCTTCAAGCCCTTCGGCTTCAAACGTCATCAGCATATAACAAAACGGAGACCATTCTTGTGCCTATTCTTGGAGTGTCAGCCTGTAAGACTGTCAGGGCAGAGTCAAGACCATTAATGTATAGTGTAAACAAAAATGGCGCTAATATACAACCCTGTCTGACCACACAAGAGCAGTTAAAATGACGAGTGGTTTTCCCCTCCTGTGTGTATCTGACTACTGCAGTAGTATTAAAGTGTAGGGCCATTAGGGTATTAGTAATTTCTGGGTCCACCCCGAGCTCTCCAAGGAGTTTCCAGAGTGTACAGCGGATCACTCGAGCAAAGTCCACGGTGAGGTCCATAAAACCTAGATACATTGCCCCCAATTTAGATATTTGCAATTATAAGGTAAAGATTGAGGCATTGACCTGTGGTGAATTTACCACCGCTGAACCCATATTCTACATCCAATATCATTTGGTTAGTCTCTGCCCATTCAGACAACCTATTCATTAGGACCTGATCCAGAACCTTCGATGTCACGTCAATAGGGGATATGGGGAAATAACAATGTGCGCAATCCGTATCTCCCTTCTTAAATATCGGTACAATGGTGGCGGTTGACCCTGATGCTGGCATTGTTGTTGCCACTGTTGCATTTAAAATCCTCATGTGGAGAGGGGCTAATATCTCTGTACTCCAGTGGAAAAGGTCTGGCGCGATCCCATCAGGTCCCGGCGCCTTATTCCGCGAAAGTCCCTCAATTCCTAGTTTGACCTCATCCAGACTAAAGGTAATGGGGTCAGATCTGTGAAGAGGATTTCATTCCTGTGATTGTTCCTCTCTGTGGGAATGATTGTAAACTCCCTCAAAATGAGCCTGCCATTGCCCTGGTAAGATATTATGACTTAGCCCTGGTTTGTTCAGATCTTTAAAACATGGATTATTAATGACCCTCCAAAAATGGGTACAGTCCTTTTGTTCAGATGCCTCTGTTAGTTCCTCCCAGGCTTTTATTTTGCAGTGAGCGCTTCTGCCCCTTGACAGCTTGCTTGCATATTCTGCAGCAGACCGCCACCCGATACCTGCCTCTCAATGTCTGTTTAAGGGCCATCTTAGGGTCTCTAAGGGCCTGAGAGCATTCCCCGTCAAACCGTCTTGGGACATCCATGCTAGAGGAATGTGCCGGCGCAGTTAATAAACTGTCCACTAGTTGTCTAATAGCAATAAATGCATGAATTATTTCTCCCCCCTGTACTTGCGGGTCTAAACATTTAAAAATCTCCTGTTTGCCTATACTGAAAAGTTAATTTTTAAAAGCAACACTATCGACCTGTGTCCACCATAAACGCCTTCCTTGGTCAGTTGCAGAGATCGTTCCCCCAGTTATCCTATGGGGTACAGGCTTATTCCAAGAGGCTACCAGTGACATAGTCACAGGATTGTGGTCACTAAATATACTGTAATGAATGTTAAAAAAAGGTAACCTCCTCAGTGTAAGAGACACAAATATGAAATCAATAAATGATGAGCAGCCTCTACCTTTATAGGTCGGGGCACATGTGAGTCAGTGTGGTTAGTGATCAAGTCCAAAGTATGAGTTAGGCCATAAGTGTTTAGGAGGACACTCAAATCCCGCCCTTCCTTAGTATGTTCCATATGCAGTCCCTCACTTATTGTGCAAGTCGACCAATCTCGATCGGTCACCATTAAGTTGGGACACAGAAGGCAGTTAAAATCTACCACTAGGATTAATTGCGACAGGCCTTCCGCTGGAATTGCCCGAGCCGTCTACTTAGTTCATATAGGTTAGCCGAACCCTGTGATTGTGGTCTTGCGTTATATAAATTGATCAAAACAAATCGAAATGATTTGTACAACATCAGAGTTCCACAACAGGGTCTTCCACATTCCGGCAATCCAGAGGTTGCTAAAAATGATAAGACCCCCCCCCCTTTGCTCTCCCTGAACTTAACCTTACAGCTGGGCAGAAAAATGTTTTGCAACACTCTATGAAAAAAGTATTAACTAGCTTCCACGTTTCCTGAATACATATTATGTGAAAATCTTTCTTTTTTTTTTAGTTCAAAAGGATCTTTATTTGGTCTTACACAAGGTACACAGCCGTGCACCTACAATCCTGGGGCCGGCAGCATGTAATACAAAGAGTGTATAATATAATGACACAGCCTTTTGGCCGACATCCCAGGGGTCCGGCGGCAAACATAGATATATATTGCAACAGGTAAGTCTCTTGTGAAGTAATGTAAGGTTAAGTTCAGGGAGCCTGCAGGAAATGAATGGAAAACTAGATACCCTGACGCAAAGAGTGGACAACATGGCCTCCAAATTGGACAAGCGCGGGGAGAGGCTAGTGGAGGCGAAACAAGACTGTCGGCAGTGGAGGATGAATACAGAAACACCACTAAGTCCTGTGCTAACATGGACAAAACATTGGAAGCGTTGCGTCATAAGACGGAGGACTTGGAAGCACGGTCCCGCTGCAATAATGTACGTATAGCGGGCCTGCCGGAGTCGACAAGCACTGGGAAAATGGAGACCTATATTGAAAATCTCATCAAAGACCTATTCGCTGAAGGGGAGTTGTCACCGGTATTCCTAGTAGAACGGGCGCATCGCTCTCTTGCATCACGACCAAAACCAGGTGCCCCTCCACGCATCATCATTGCTCGCCTGTTGAACTACAGGGACAGGGACACAATCCTCAGACTGGCACAGGAGAAAGGTGCCCTTGAGAGGCGACGGGTACTCGTTTTATGTGCCTGTGGCACGTCGCGCTTCATGTAGTAGGTGGTCGCCATTGGAGCCCGCCAACGTCCGAGGGGGTTTTTGTGTTCGGTATCCAATTCAAACATGCAGGTGGACATTACAGCTGGCATCCATGGGGTCTTGTGTCTTCGCTACTCACCACTGTGTCCCCGTACACATTAAACACATACAGACCATATCTTAACTCACAATGGGCTGTGAACAGGTGTGTTGCGGTCGCTGCATAGGGATCTCCTGGTTAATAACTGTGTGACGCTCCGTATTGAACTACACTTCGAGGGCCTCATAACAGTGTCAGTTCGTCATGTTTATTTGCAACTCACGGGGCTTGTCGTGTTAGCAGTTCTGCACTAGTCCACTGCAGCCGGACATTTCATCGGGACGTTGGTGCAGTGCGTTGGTACCACAGCCGGTGTTAGTGCACAATTGTCCCAGCCTTTGATCGCGATCGCACTCTCCTCTTTGTCCCCTTGCCTCAGACTACGCCTCCGCGCTCTATTCCATAGCTGCCACTTTGCTTCCTTCTAGCTCCGCAAGCAACCCCTCTTCCCGGGTACTCACGATTCTTCTCATGTGCGCTGAAGTGGCAGTCGCTAGTTTCCCAATCCCCGACAGGTATCAGGGGAACCTCCAGGGTTCGCTGGAGCAACTCTGATGCGTCTCGGAGGCTCTACAGAGTTCCGACTTCACCTCGCGGGCGCCGCCATCTTGTATTCGCAAGCACGATGTCCGCTTTTTCCCGTTCAAGTAGGTCACCCGTCCGGCGGAGCTGTCTCAGGAGCCAGCCATACCGCAGTGTGCCCTCTAGCACCCCCCATGTGAAAATCTTTGATGTATTGGAGCCACTGCTGATCCAAAAATGTACTAGCTAAACCTGTCACGTTCGAGGAGACTACTTTTAAATCACCCACAGTGAGCCCACCCTGAATGAAGGAGGGGGCCATCCCTGCACTACCTAGCCCCGTCTGACTTTGGTCCCTAAGCTAGGGAGAGAGGCCTGTTGTTTCCCGGGAATTGATCTCCTCCATCCCACGGGGTTCAATGGGGGTTCAACCCAAATGTCAATAACTCTGCCTGTACCTTCCCCCGCTTGTAGTCAGTCTATATCATTTAGATCCCTCAGGGGGATAAATGCATTGTGTAATGTCGGGAACCCCCCACACAGGATAGAGCCCTCTTCATGCTCAACAAAGCGTTGGGGTGGTGAAGGACTAAAAGGTGGGCCATAAAAAAAAGTAGTGGTTTAATCCCCGATTCTACTGAAAATTATTGCAAGGAATGAGACAGGATCTTGTGGGCCACATCTGGGTATCTAAGGGCGACAATCACGCTGTTTCCTGAAAGTGTTTTCTTGGTCCTATCAATCCAAGCTATCCTCCTAGCCATCAAAATATGCCTGTGCTCAGCCATATTAAAACTTGCATATTTACATTACCAGTGTGTAACTTTATTATTCAACTGGTTGGTGGACTCAACCTTAGCACTGTTTTGTCCTGGTACCCCTACCAGGACCACGGTATAAGGGCAGCTGGCTGGCGGGAGATCTATAAATAGTAGGTCTGGGGTATTTGAGGCGGACACACTATCCCTGCTGACTGGCCCTTGTTGTGGCAGGTGACCCCTCGAGTTGGACCACTATTATGCTTTACCGACGGTCGGGATAAATGCATCCCCGAATATGAAACCTGTGACACAAACCCGGTTGCTCTCAACAAAAGGGGGGAACAGGGGTGGGGGCTTTTTAAAGAGGTCCAGGGTCCATGCCCACCTGAGTAATGCTCAACAAAAAAGTTTGGAGCTGTTCCTCTTTGAATGTGGCCATCCACCAAACAGAATTAGTGGTGGGTGGTTGGGCTGTAAGGGGAATAGAAGGAGAGGTAGGGTGGAGAAAGAGGGATAGGGGGATCCCACTTTTGCGGAACTAGGGTCCTCACACACCCAGCAAGCTAGGTGTCATGCTTCATCATTTGGACCTTCTCCTCGTTGGACCAGCGCTGCAATGTCCAACGGGCACCCGTAAAGGGGCTCTTTATCGGAGATCTTTTGTTCCTTAGCCGTATGATGAAGTGGGGGTGTGTGGCCCGTGGTAGTGTAGATGGTCAAGTGGTGCAGTGAGTGCGTGGATGATTAAAAAAGGTTAGATAGTCCAAGTAGATATATTTATTCTGGTTGGTAATCCACCTTGGTAAAAACAAAGCGGAGTGGCAGTTCCCTCGGGGCGGGATAGTCAGTTGCTAGACTCTACTCTCTGGGTCAACTTGTTTCTTGCCCTAGTGGTTAACAATATACCGTGGCAATTCTTCAGGAACGTGATGTGTATAAAAACAGTGCAAGTGAAAGGAAAAATCTACACTGAATGGTGCTTCTAAAGAAGTGTTACCAATCAGTTGTCACTGCATGTCACATAATCATGCAGTCATTCTAAAGGTACCTGTGGAGACAAGGAATAAACACAGTATATTCAAGGGTCATATGTGTGTAGTATACCCTAGAGATTGACTCCAACTCAGTAACATGTCTCCCAGGTCATGTACTACTCCTTTGTATAGAACACAATAGTCATTAATGTAAATACAGTTTTGGGTGTATTAAGAAACACGGTAAACTTTGCTCTCTCTCTCTCACTCATATCCCATCCTCCATTGTAGACACTAGTCAGTGTCCACCCACTCTCAGTGTTAAAATAATATTATTACCCTGGTTTGTTCTATACTATCTAAAGGTCACAATTGGCTAAGACACTCACCTCCCATTTTGGTGAGGGGTGCCTCAACAGGGGTAGACAGGTCTTGCCTGCACCGCAATAGTTGGTGCCCTGTGACGGGAAGCAAACGCAGGCATTAGAGGTGCCCCTTCCACCACCGCCGAGTAGGAAAGGCTGAATCCCAGTGCCTAAGCAGTGGCGGGTGCCGACACAAACCCCGCGCCCGGTGGCCGCACTCGTGCCGACCGCTCGTTAGCGCCAGTGTCCGTGCCTGCCACCGCCCTCACCAGCGTCAGTCACAGTTCCCCCCACTCAGCTCGGCAACAATGGCTGCAACTGCGGTTTAGCCCTCGGTTGATTTCCCGTGTACGGGGCTTGTGTGGAACTTACTTGTGCCTCCTGTGGTCCAAGCGATAAGACCTACCCCGCTGCCAGCCCCTGGGTCATTGGTGCAGGAGCCGTATATGCGGGGCCATTTAAAAGATAATCAAGTGCGCGCCAGAACCACATTCCGCGCGTCACTGGGGGCATGGCCTTAGATGCAAATTTCCTGCTGTTTAGTTGTAGGCAGCAAGGGGCTAGTCCCGGTCGTTCGTAGTGGCGGCCATATTTAAATGTGTACGTTATAGGCGGTAGATGCTTGAATGTACACTTGGGCTACTTGAATGTTGGTTGGGAACGGTTAAGTAAGCCCGTTAAAAGATCCACACTTGTTAGATGATATTGCAGGGTAGGACATATACATCTACTATTCATGAGACCCCCATTAATGTATCATATTGTATCGGATGGGAGAGAGTAAGTGGGGTGGTAATGTGTGGGTGCATGCAGATCTAATTGCACTCATGTCTACTAATTAAAGAGACCAGTACACTCTCCAAGAGACCTGTAATAGGTTGTAGCCACACTGCTCGTGCGGTGTGATGTGGGCTGGGCATGGACCTAGTGTAGCTGGTCCATATTCCCTGAATACCCCGGTGTCACTTGATCTACCTATATGGCGTTGGTGGTGTCCCAGAGTGGTTCGATGTTATGTTGCATCTAGGGGCTATTCCAATTATTATCAGTGTGTTCTTCAGAGAAGAACCAGTGCAGCCCCTGGTGCAAGCACTCCAAACTCAGCGGTAACTGATTAATACAACAGTCATCCCTATGCATATGTATGAAAATTAATGGTGGTACATACGGTTCATCTGTTGTTCAATGATGACCAAGGTATGTCGTCATTGAGTCCATTGGTGGATGTGGATAATCGGTGTATCCATCACTGTTCCATTCTGAAAAGTGTCTGTTGTGTGCTGCCAGGAGGGTGTTCAAGGACCACCCATTTAAGTGAATCTGGGGTGTGTCCGTTTTCATGGTAGTGAGTGTACAACTTGGTTGTTAGCCTGTGGCACCTGATGTTACTTTTGTGGTCTGTAATTCTTGTTTTAACTTGTCTCATGGTCATCCCTATGTACATATCGCCACAAGGGCAAGTGATTAAGTAAATGCACCTGGAGGTGTTGCAATTCATGTGGTTCTGTATAGTCCAGGTGAAGTTGTCTGCCACTTGGATGGTTTTGGTTACTTGTGTCTGTTTACAGACCATGCAACCGCCACAAGGGAAATGTCCTTTGACGGTCGGCACGCCCCAGAGGGTTCGTTGTTGGTTACCCTGTTTAGCTTTAGGTATTGTGTGTATCATCATGTCTTTTAGGTTCTGCGTTCTTTTGAAAGCAAACCTAGGCACTGGAAGATTTAGTGTACCAGTATTCAGTATCCCCAGTGTTTCTTGATTATCCCTTTGATGGATGTCGAGTTTGGATTGTATGAGGTTACACATGTTAGTGCCTCACTCTCCTCTCTGTTTGACTGCTGGAGGAGTGTTTCTCTGGGGTTATTTAAGGCCCTTTTGGATGAGTCCCTGACCAGTTTATTTGGGTAGCCCCTATTTCTGAGGTTGTCCTCTAGGGTTTTAGCCTCTGTTTTGAACTTGTTGGTGGAGCTGCAGTTGTGCCCAAAAGGTAAGTTGTCCTTGAGAGTTTTGGGATGATAGCTCTGGTAGAGTAACAGACTGTTTCTGTCCGTTGGTTTGCGGTAAAGGGTAGTGCTCAGACCTGTCTCTGCTAGGTGTATGTTAAGGTCTAGGAATGGTATATTGGTTTCTGAGATGGTTGTGTGTGAACCTGAGGTATTGGTTTTGTGTATTAACCCATGAGCAGAATGCTTCACAGGTTGTACGGTCACCCTTCCAGAAAATCAGGATGTCGTCAATAAATCGTCTCCATAAGGTGATGTTATTGATATATGGGTTGCTGTTACGCATAATCACCTGTTACTCGAAATGGGCCATATAGAGGCAGGCCACAATGGGAGCGAAAGAGATCCCCATAGATGTTCCTTGGGACTGGTGGAAGAGCTGATTTTTGTATTCAAAGAAATTCTCGGTAAGGGCAATGGTGGCACATCTCATGATAAATGAGATTGATGTTGGTGATGTCCAATCCTCCTTCCTTAACCAACTTTCTACCACTTCCAGTGTCTTTCTTTGTGGTATCTTGGTGTATAGTTGTTCTACGTCTAGTGTGACTAGTAGATCAATTTCGGATGTGTCAGTTCTTTCTATGACACCGAGAATGTCTGTGGTGTCTCGTATGTATGCTGGTGTTTTTGTCATTATAGGTTGGAGGAAGTGGTCACAGAATCTGGATAAGGGCTCAAGGAGTGACCCTATTCCAGACATGATCGGTCTCCCTGGAGTAGGAGTGGTGCCTTTGTGGATTTTGGGGAGTGTATAGAAATCGGGGGTCTTGGGATCTTTAATCAGCTTCTTTCTTAGATATCCACCCATTTGTTTCAGCCTTCACCACCATACTCATGATCTCGGTTTTGAGTCTTTGTGTGGGGTCTGACTGGATGGGTGTATAATATTTGTTGTTGGTAAGTTGACGTCTGCATTCCTGGTCATAATCGTTGGTTGACTGAATGACCGTTGCACCCCCTTTGTCTGCTAACTTGATAGTTATGCTAGTGTCCTCAGCTAGAGATATGGCTGCTGCTCGCTCTGCTTTGGAGAGGTTGTTGTAAGGTCGTTTTTTGGGGATCACTGCTTTTTCAAATGTTAGTACTTCCGGGGGAACCATCCCATTGTGTGGGGTGAAGGTAGATGGATTTCTCAGACCGGAGTCATTACTCTCTTCAGGGGGGGACTCGCCGAAGAAAGCCTTGAGGCGGATCTTTCTCACAAATGCCTGAATTTCACAATTGTTCCTGAATACATCGGTTCTAGGGGTGGGTACATAGCCCATCCCTTTCTCTAGGACCTTAGTTTCAGTGTCTGTTAATGCTCTGGATGAGAGGTTGACTACCAGGGTCTTCAATTCCGTTTCCCCCTGGACAGGCTCCTGGTTTCCATTGGTGGCGCTGTCTGATCTTGCCACTGTACCCCTGTTGCACCAGAAATTACTTGAGGCCTCCATGAGGGCCACTGCAGGGAGAGATATTGGTTGAGCAACCTGGTGGTGGGAAACTGCGGTCTGCATGGCCTGAATAAGGGGAGCCAATGCTATATCAACTTTGCCAAATGTGACTCTGGTGTCATCCAAAACTTAGAGATTTCATTAAAAAAGTTATTCAATATAGACCAGTCACTGCTTCCACAATTGTTAGTTTCAAGGGCACAATTAATTTTTTAAAGACCTTGGTGTCCTTAATGTCCATGCTTGCAATGCCCTCCCCTTTCTTTACTGGAAATGTTTTCTTATTCACTTTCCCTTGTTTCTTGTGAGTGGGGGTGCCACTTAAATGTACACCATGGATGTTGGCAATCATAGTCCTATTCCGTACGTTTTGTCCGACAGCAGGGTTAGTCTGGTTAGGGCTAGGACTAGGGTCCTCTGGGTCCTCCTCTTCTTGTACTTGTCCCAGTATGCCCTCTAAAGATTTTTCAGCCACCGGACCCGAGGATTCCCCCAGGAACGATGATACTGCCCCTGTCTTGTCCAGAGAGAGTCACCTCTCCCCTATATATTTTTCTTTAGTTATTGCCCCCACCGCTTTATAAAAAATTAATCAATGGTTCCCTTATTTGAGTCCTGTGGGTAGCACGTGGGTGTGGCTTTCCTCTCCCCCATGGCGCTCTTATCCTGTAAACCCACCTCCCAAACACAGGTCAAAGTGAATACAACAATCCAGAAGAATGGGAAAGTACTCACACGTACCGGTTCTACAATCAGTGTCCTGCGGTCAGCCACAAACCACTTCCTTGCTCTCCTAGCTCCTTGCCAGTGTTAAACGATGCAAAGCCGCTCCAGCCGTTAATGTCAGCTGCCCTCCTGCTAGCATGGAACGTAGAGAGTGAGCCCAGCCCGGCCACAGGTGACGCATGTCACAAGACCTAAGGATCAGATAAGCGATATCTGGCGCATGACTGTACTCAGCAGCAGCGGTGCTCAGCCCTGTTGGATGATGGGGGCTGGAGTCCCTTCTCTCCCTGGTTCGTTGTGGACTGTTGCACTTATTTTGGGGTAGGGGCATGTCCATGCCCATGGTGGTCAGCCCTCACCCCTATTTTATTTTCTACCGCTCCCTGTCTCTAGTGAGGTTTCTGGGTGGGAATCAGATTTTGATATTTGTCCCCTTTCACCCCCCCCCCGGTGGGGCTGAAAAACTGTTTGTGTCTTTCTGGGATGTGGGCATGGCTATCCCCATGGTGATATGCTTTTACCTATTTTTTCTTGGTGTCAAATAGTCTTTCTGCCCCTTACAGGTGGGCAAAATAGGGGTAATTGCCCCCACCAGCACCATGCCTGTTTTGGAGTGGGGCATGCCTATGGTGGGTCTCTCCCACCTTCATGTTTTTTTTTATTTGTCTACCTCTCCCTAGTATATAGTATGCTTTCTGCCACCAGGAGGGGTAGATTGGGTGTGATTACCTCATCTGCCCCCAATGGAGATGGAAATACAGCAACTTTTAGGATAGCGGCATGGCCAAGCCCATGGTAGCCCACCCCTATATTTTTTTCTAATATTTTTCCCTGATGTCTAGTGGGCTTTTGCCCTCCCCATCGGGGGACAGATTGGGAGTAATCACTCCCATCTATCCCCCAAGGTATATAGAAAGCCTCAAATTTTCAGGAGGCAGGGTGAGAACAAGCCACTGCCTAAGGTGCCACTCCCCAAATGCCTGTTGTCTAGTGAGTGGATCCCCGCTTTGGGATTGCTCTCTTGTGGTGGTCCCCAAGCAGGGATCCACTGGGTAGAAATACCACTGGAAATGAGAGATCTCCCCTTTTCAACGTTATCCCTCCCAACACAATCGGTTCTTGTGGGTCTGAGATTTGCTCCTAAGCACTGATAGAGTGAAAGTAAAATGAGCCCGTCAGCTGGTTTTACTTTTACTTTAGATGTAAAGATATCAGCGCGCCCTTTGCGCTGTTCGTCATTACAAGAAAAAGAAAAAAACAAACTCATTCTGCTTGGGAAGCTGTTCCCGAGCAGTTTGAGCTCAAATTAAAAGAGGGTCCTTTATACCCCTCCGCCGGGTTGGAGCGGATTGGAGGAGGGGGAGGAGGAGGATTAGAGAAAAAAAACATATATATCCCTCTCTAGTGTTGGATAATGGCAGTCACATGCCTTTGGGAAGTATTATGGGCGTCGACCATTGGATGACACCCTAATTTAAGGAGTTAACATAAGAAGAATCCAAACAGAGTCTGGCTGGTTCTGTAGCAATTATATGCCCCAGCAAGGAGCCAGATGCTGTTTGCATTTTGTTTATTCTAAGAGAAAGTCTACACAACGTTGGGCACCTTTCTGAGGCACAGATACACAGTTTGGTGTCTCTTCAAAGAGTCACAGGTTATTTAAAGTTCTTCTTAAGTTAATATAAATTCAAATAGTGACAGACTCCTTGGTGGGGCCTGAAGCACACCTGTCTGGACTCCAGCAAAGAGCTGAACACAATTGGAATTTTTTCTCAGTCTAGTAAGAAATTCCAAACAGTGTCTGGCTCCCTGCTGGGATGTAGACAGACTTCAGAGCCTCAGCTGTTTAAATTGTTTCCCTTAGACTTAAAAAAGGTTCCAGTCCTTCGTGTAGCATGGAAACAAGTCACTGTGTCCTAGTGAGTAAGTGAACCCTGTTTGGATTTTTTCTTAGGCACAGTAAAAATACAAAAAATATCTGGCTCCTTGTTGGACAACAGACACACTCCTGTGTCCAGAAATGAGTCATACACTGTTTAGATTTTTCCTGTGTCTACGAAACAAATCCAAACAGCATCAGGAAAAATCCAAACAACATCTGACTCCTCTCTGGGGAACTAACACGCATGCCTGGGCTTTGTGTCGACCAGTTCCTGGGCAAATCTACAAACTTTTCTGAACACTATGCTGTGTGGAGCAGCCACGGCCGGTAGTAGGTGTAACTGCAGGGCGGTGACGTGGGCAGGGGGAGGGGCAGGGTAGTAATGTATGGATTACGGACTTTAACAGGTAAGTAAACATATCCATACTAATATTATAAAGAGAGAGCCCAAACCTTTGAGGCTGGTAATCAGAGTAACCACAGCACCAATCACAACACCCAATACAGCGTTGGAAAGGGCAGTTGCAGCAGAAAGACATAGGCTATGCAGACAGCCACCATATTTTTGTTTATTTTTTTTGCAGATTTTTATATAGCGCGAACTTGACCCAAACTGAATCAGGTATCAGAGCGCTTTACATGGCACCAGTTACGTTACAACGGGACACACATTCATTTTTGTTAGGCACGGGGAGATTAAGTGATTTGCCCCGAATCACAGGATGTTTGGCGTCGTTACCAAGACTCGAACCCAGATCCCCAGGTCCGAGGTCGAGCGCCTTAGCCGTTAGGCCAACTCCTCTATACATTTAAAAGGTAAAAGAACCGTGCCAGCAAAGTAGTCCCTTGTGGGCGTGTCTGCCTTGTGCTGTGGGCGTGGGCTGGGGGCGTGAATAATGCTGGGGGCGTGTGGTACAGCCATCACATCGTGGGCTGTGGGCGTGGGCTGGGGGCGTGACAAACGCTGGGGGCGTGACAAACGCTGGGGGCGTGTATCCGCCCTTCATGCCATGTGAGTCGACATACAAGCGCCAATTACGTTGCTGCGCAGCATCTAGGGGCACGCTGGGGGGCGTGAGAAACGCTGGGGGCGTGTGTCCGGCCTTCATGCCATGTGAACCCAATTGCACCGCATCAAGGGGCACGCTGGGGGCGTGAGAAACGCTGGGGGCGTGTGCTACGTTCCGCCCTTCATGCCATGTGGGTCGTACATTAATCAGAAGATCGTCTGCTGTGGCCGTGTGCTGGGGGCGTGACAAACGCGTTCACCTGGAGGCCTGGTAAGTAACATTACTGCAGCCTCTCCTGCGCGCTGTTACTGAACTCTCTCATTCAACGAAATTACACGCGCCTCCTACCATCAACTAGGGCTCTAGCCGGGCTCAGGCGGCGGATCAGTACACTAATTACACGTGCCTGATAACATCAACCAGGGCTGCAGCTGGGCCTCAAGCGGGGGAACACGCACCTGCTAACATCAAACAGGCCTGCATCTGGGCCTCAAGCGGGGGAACACGCAAATGAGCGTGTCTGCGGGGACAATTACTGCAGCCTCTCCTACTCGCTGTCACTCAACTCTCTCATTAAACGTATTTACCCATGGCTGATAACTCTCTCATTCAACGACATTACATGCGCCTGCTAACATCAACCAGGGCTGCAGCTGGGCCTTCTCCGTCCCTATTCTAATGAAACAAAAAATGTTGTCTACCGCGAGAATTTTAAAATAAATTGCCCTTGCTAAATACACACATTACACACATTCTATTTCGTACCCGGAAAACGTCGGGATGGGCTGCTAGTAAATAAATAAAACAAATTTCATTGTGTGCACTGCATCGCCAAATGCGATGCAGTGCGCGCAACAAAATTCGTTTTATTTATTTATATGTTTGCTTACCTGTTAAAGTCTGTAATCCATACATTACAACCCCCCACCCTGCCCCTCCCCCTTCCTACGTCACCGCCCTGCAGTTACACCTACTACCGGCCGTGGCTGGTGTGGAGCACTGGGAGACATGTCTTGTGTGGATACCACCACTTATTTACCCTAGTTCCCTGTACAGGGGTAACAATAGCTACCGAATTTTAAACTCCGATTTCTGTGATGAAAGTTTTCTGTTATTTGAGGGGAACTGCGAAATTAGCACCATCACTATTCGCACTCATCTGCCAATATAAACTGTACCTCACTTATGTGGGTGAGCCTATTGTAACTAATAGTTAGAGGCTATATTTGTGATTATAAAATCAATATGGAGTTAAATGTAGTATTCACATGGGAAAACATTTGGCCCCAATAGTCTCACCCACACATGTGGGGTACTGTTCTTATCACAAGCAGTGTGGAAACTTTGGAGGATAAAAGTTTGACCAGATGCCTGAAGTTCTGATTTTCCTGTCACATACAATTATAGAGATTGTGATTGTTTTTACCCATACTTTGATATTTGCAGGGAATTCAATCAATCAATCAATCAATACATTTGTAGAGCGCGCTACTCACCCGTGAGGGTCTCGAGGCACTGAGGAGAAGGGGGGTGCTGCTACTGCTCGAATAGCCAGGTCTTGAGGTGTTTCCTGAAGGTGAGATGGTCCTGGGTCAGTCGTAAGTGTGCGGGGAGGGAGTTCCATGTCTTCGCTGCGAGGTAGGAGAACGATCTTCCTCCCGTAGTGGTTCTGCGAATCCGTGGGACGGTGGCGAGGGTGAGGCTGGAGGAGCGGAGATGGCGGGTGGGGGTGTGGAACGAGATGCGGTTGTTGAGGTATTCGGGCCCATGTTGTGGAGCGCTTTGTGTGCATGGGTGAGCAGCCTGAACGTGATCCTCTTGCTGACTGGGAGCCAGTGCAGGTTTTTCAGGTGGGCGGATATGTGGTTGTGGTGGGGGATGTCGAGGATGAGTCGTGCGGAGGCGTTCTGTAAGTTTGGCTGTGGTTCCTGCGTATAGGGCGTTCCCATAGTCCAGTCGGCTGGTGACAAGGGCCTGGGTGACCGTCTTTCTGGTTTCGGTGGGGATCCACCAAAAGATCTTTCGGAGCATGCGCAGGGTGTTGAAACACGAGAACGAGACTGCGTTGACTTGATTGGTCATCGTGAGAGAGGAGTAGAGGATGAAGCCCAGGTTGTGTGCGTGTTCAATGGGTGTTGGTGCGGTGCCCAGCGACGCGGGCCACCAGGAGTCGTCCCAGGCGGAAGGGGATTGTCCAAGGATGAGGACCTCTGTCTTGTCTGAGTTGAGCTTCAGGCGGCTGTGCCTCATCCATTCCGCGACCTCTTTCATTCCGTCCTGGAAGTTGGCTTTGGCGGTGAGAGGGTCTTTGGTGAGGGAGAGTATGAGTTGGGTGTCGTCGGCGTAGGAGATGATGTTGATGTTGTGTTTGTGGGCGATGGTGAGGAGGGGGCTCATGTATATATTGAAGAGAGTTGGGCTGAGTGAGGAGCCCTGGGGTACACCACAGATGATCTTGGTGACCTCGGAGCGGAAGGGAAGGAGGCGGACTCTCTGGGTTCTGTCGGAGAGGAACAATGTGATCCAGTTCAGGGCCTTTCCTTGGATCCCAGTGTTGTAGAGGTGGGTTATTAGGGTACAGTGGCAGACGGTGTCGAAGGCCGCCGAAAGGTCCAGGAGGATGAGAGCGGCTGTCTCTTTGTTGTCCATCAGGGTCCTAATGTCATCGGTGGCTGCTTTGAGGGCGGTCTTGGTGCTGTGGTTGGCTCGAAATCCAGACTGGGATAGGTCCAGCGAGCTGTTTTCTTCGAGGAATGCAGTCAGCTGTTTATTGACGGTCTTCTTGATGACTTTAGAAGGGGAGAAGAGAGATGGGGCTGAAGTTCTTGAGGTCTTTGGGGTCCGCTGTTGTTTTTTTTCAGAAGGGCGTTGATTTCTGCGTGTTTACAGCTTCCCGGGAAGGTGGCTGATGTGAAGGAGCTGTTAATGACGTTCCGGAGGTGGGGTGCGATGATGGTGTCGACTTTGTTGAAGATATGATGAGGGCATGGGTCGGACGGGGAGCCGGAGTGGATGGTGTTCATGATGCGGGTGGTGTCTTCAGTGCTGACGGGGGTCCATGCGCTGAGGCTGGTGGTGGGGGTAGTTGGTTTGGTGGTTGGAGGCGGAGTCTGGGGTCGGAAGCTGTCGTGTATATCTGCGATCTTGCGGTGGAAGAATGTGGCGAGGGAGTTGCAGAGGTCTTGTGACGATGTGATGTCGTTGTTGCTGGCGTTGGGGTTGGAGAGCTCTTTGACGATGCTGAAGAGTTCCTTGCTGTTGTGGGCGTTGTTGTCCAGCCACTCTTTGAATGATGTCCTTTTGGTGGTGCGGATCATCTGGTGGTATTCGCGGGTGGCGTTCTTGAGGGCTGTCATGTTTTCTGATGTCCGTTTGTGGTGCCAAGCTTTTTCGAGGGTTCGGCATGATTTCTTTGCGATTTTGAGGGCGTCTGTGACCCAGGGTTTTTTTCTGTTGCTCGTCTTGCCTCGGGGTTTCTTCAGAGGAGCGAGGTCGTCGGCGCAGTTGGTGATCCACTGTGCGAGATTCTGTCCTGCGCCGTTGGCGTCGGGGGTGTTGACAGGTGGGTTCTGGCTCAGTGATGTGGTCAGCTGGTGTGTGGTGACTTTGCTCCAGCATTTGCGGGGGATCTGTAGCGTTTGGTGGTGGGAGGGGGTCTTCTTGAAGGTGAAGTGGATGCAGCTGTGGTCGGGCCAGTGTGGTCTGGTGGAGTGGCTGAAGGAGACGTGGTTGCTGGCGGAGAAAATGCGGTCGAGCGTGTGGCCGTCGAGGTGGGTGGGCGCGTCCACTAGTTGCTTGAGTCCGAGGTTGGCGAGCAGGGTGGCGTTGTTGTTGTCATTGTTTTTCTCCAGGTGGAAGTTCAGGTCCCCTAGGAGGATGTACTCTGGTGGGGCTAGGGCGTGCGGGCTGAAGAAGTCGGCGATGGTTTCGCTGAATTGTGTCTGTGGGCCCGGGGGTCTGTAGATGAGTGTTCCTCTGAGGGTGGTCTGGGGGTCGGTGTGGATCTGGAAGTGTAGGTGTTCGGCAGCTGTGAGTGTGTCTTCGGTGTTGGTCGTGACGCTGATGGTGTTCCTGTAGATGATGGCGATTCCTCCTCCAGGGCGATGTCGGGGGCGAGGAGGGCTTCATCCAGGTTTCCGTGAGGAAGGCGACGTCTGGTGCTGTAGTATCAAGGAGTTCCCAGAGTTCGACGGCGTGTTTGTGGACGGAGCGGGTGTTGAGGAGGATGCACTTGAGGTGGTTGTTGTTGTCGTTGCTGTGTTCGGTGGGTGGCGTGCAGGTTCGGAGGCAGGTGAATTTGCAGGCTTGGCATGTGAATGGTCCGTGGGTGCGCCTCAGGGTGGCTCAGTGGCAGGCGGCAGGTCGTCCAGTGTTGAGAGCGATGAGGGTGGCAGTGTCGTATCTCAGTTGGATGCCCTGGCAATGCCTGGGGCCAGGGGTTTTGGCGCTGGGCGCGGTCCAGGCGCGGACGGGCGCAGACGGGCTTGCCTTAGGCTAAGGAGGAGGGGTCAGCAGGGAGGCGGGAGGTCAGGACGGTGAATGGGTGCAGGGGGCGGGGCCGCACGGGAGTCAGTGGTGGAAAAAAATGGGAGGACAGCGACGAAGGTGAGAAAATTAGGAGAAATGAGGGAGGGATGGACACAGGTCAGCATAGCGCACACACACAGGGGTACAAAAAGGAAGAGGGCACGCAGGCACACGGGGGCACACGGGGGCACAGGCAGTCAAGTGAGGTCCCCCAGGTGAGACCACGAGCGGGGCAATGCGAGGTGGCAGGAATCAGCCGCTCAGCAGGAGACAGGCAGGCAAGGCGGGCACAGGCACAGGTGGAGCTTTAGCGGTAGGGAAGCGACCTATCCAGGAGGGTCAAGGGTCGCTGTCTCTTCCGCGCAGTGGCCGCCATATAAGGGTAGCTGGGGTCAGCTGAGAGGCGGGAGGTCAGGACGGCGAATGGGCGCCGGGGGGCGGGGCCACACAGGAGTCAGCGGCGGGAAAAAAACGGGAGGGCAGCGACGAAGGCGAGAAAATTAGGAGAAATGAGGGAGGGAGGGACCCAGGTCGGGATAGCGCACACACACAGGGGTACAAAAAGGAAGAGGGCACGCAGGCACACGGGGGCACACAGGGGCACAGGCAGTCAAGTGAGGTCCCCCAGGTGAGGCCACGAGCTGGGCAATGCGAGGCGGCAGGAATCAGCTGCTCAGCAGCAGACAGGCAGGCAGGGCCGGCACAGGCCCAGGTGGAGCTGCAGCGGTGGGGAAGCGATCTACCCAGGGGGGTCAAGGGAATTCTTAGTAATACAACTTGATGGGATTTATTCAAGCCACATCACTGTGGATTTCATTTTGGCTTGCATTTTCATAAATCTCTCAGATAGGTTCCCCTGGGTCCTGATCAGAACAAACCACAGATGTAACAGACATCGCCCATGGAATCTCTCTCCCTCAAAAACATTGCCTGGAAACTAGTGTGCGGATCCCTGGAAAGCTCAAACATGGTTGACAACCCCACATTCAGAAGGCCTAGGGGTACACAAATTTAGGTTAAGCCTTGGGAAATATGTTCCTGAGTGAGTAAACTGAATGAAAATATACCTTTGGGAAATTCTGAGATTCTCACACACATCATGTTCAGTGCATTGTCCATCCAACAAGTTAAAGGGGAGGCAGTCTAGTTCCCAGCCAAAATAAACATTTGATGCATAGATGTTAAAAATGAATATTTGTGGTACATTTCCATAAATCCCACAGGTGATGTATGTGACAATATATTGTTTCACTTGCAATATCTTTCCAAAATGCACTGCATCCATTTCTTTGATCCAGTGAGCACCCTGAACCTATAAAAATCCCTACATGTCTGTTGTCTCCGCATACAGGAAACCAAGAAGAACAAAGTTGGAGGTAAAGCCTTGGCAAGGTTATGTTCATGCATGAGGAACATTTGAGGGAATTATCATGTTTTGGAAAAAACATTGCTATCAATCGAACATAGGCCATGTTCAGTGCGATCTCTTGGCAATCTAATCATCCTGAGAAGTTTGGAAAATCACAAATAAACCCTTCAGATGTGAAGATGCTAAGGATACATGGCTTTGGCATGTTTTCATACAGCACATTAGTGACTTCTGCTACCAAAAGAGAGTAGCCATAACCAACATTTTGCACAGAGTTCCTTTCCAAAATTTTCCAAAATTACCTACACCTTGTTTGTTGCCGGTGGAAACCCTGAACCATAAAAACCCATATATATGAGGTACCCCCACACTAAAGATACAAAGAAAAGAAAAGATAGAGGTACAGCCTTCTCAGAGATATGTTACCTAGGCCTGGGTGGGATTTCAATTGAAAATAAGGGTAATTTCATGTTGTTCTTTAACCTGGAATTACCGATAATTACACCATTACTCCTCCTTGCAGAATTTGAGGGACACAATCCACTGCAGGCGTACATTTAGCGAGCTCGAGTGACCCCCTGCGCTCGCTGATCATGTACTACTGCATTTAGGTCAATTTCTTAGTGCAATAATGCATCCTCGCATCCGTTTTTGACGCAAAGGGGAACTTTTGCCCTAAAATCAATCAATCAATCACTGTACTTGTAAAGCGCACTACTCACCCGTGAGGGTCTCAAGGCGCTGAGGGGGGGGGGGGTGGCTGCTGTTACTGCTGAAAGAGCCAAGTCGCGAGGAGCTTCCTGAAGGTGAGCAGGTCCTGGGTCTTCCGCAGGTGGGCGGGGAGGGCGTTCTAGGTCTTGGCAGCGAGGAAGGAGAAGGATCTGCCTCCGGAGGTGGTACGTTGGATTCGTGGGACGGCAGCGAGGGCGAGGCTGGCGGAGCGGAGCTGGCGGGCGGGGGTGTAGAAGTTGAGTCTGTTGTTCAGGTAGGCTGGTCCGGAGTTGTGGAGTGCTTTGTGTGTGCGTGGGTGAGGAGCTTGAAGGTGATCCTCTTGTTGATGGGGAGTTAGTGAAGGTCTCTGAGGTGGGGGGGTGATGTGGCTGCGTCGTCGGAGGTTGAGGATCAGGCAGGCCGAGGCGTTCTGGATGCGTTGTAGTCGCTGTAGGTGTTTGGTCCGGATTCCTGCGTAGAGTGCGTTGCCGTAGTCCAGCCGGCTGCTGACGAGGGCTTGGGTCACCGTTCTTCTGGTTTCGATCGGGATTCACTTGTAGGTTCTGCGAAGTCTGTGGAGGGTGTTGTAGCAGGAGGAGGAGACAGCGCTGACCTGCTTGGACATGAAGAAGGAGGAGTCGAGGATGAATCCTAAGTTGTGTGCGTGGTCCGTGGGCGTCGGTGCTGTTCCTAGTGTTGTCGGCCACCAGGAGTCGGCCCAGGCAGTCGGGGTAGGGCCGAGGATGAGGACTTCCGTCTTGCCCGAGTTCAGATTCAGGCGGCTGCTCCTCATCCACTCGGCGACGGCCTTCATACCCTTTCGTGGAGGTTGGTTTTGGCGGTATGCGGGTCCTTGGTAAGGGAGAGGATGAGCTGGGTGTCGTCGGCGTAGGAGATGTATTCAGGTCGTGTTGGCGGGCCACTTGTGCGAGGGGGGCCATGTAGAGTTTGAACAGCGTCAGGCTGAGGGATGAGCCCTGGGGTATGCCACAGACGAGGTTGGTTGCTTTGGATCGGTAGGGTGGGAGGCGGACACTCTGGGTTCTGCCAGAGAGGAAGGAAATGGTCCAGTCCAGGGCTTTCTCCCGAACTCCGGCTTCTTGGAGGCGTGTTCTTAGTGTGTGGTGGCAGACCATGTCGAAGGCGGTTGACAGGTCCAGGAGGATGAGGGCTGAGGTTTCGCTGTTGTCTAGTTGTCATTGGATGTCGTCTGTAGCGGCAATGAGGGCTGTCTCGGTGCTGTGGTTCTGTCTGAATCTGGATTGTGACGGGTCTAGGATGTTGTAGTCCTTGAGGTGGCGGGTCAGCTGTATGTTGGCGATTTTCTCAATGACCTTCGCCGGGTAGGGGAGCAGGGAGATAGGGCGGAAGTTCTTGAGGTCCTTGGGGTCCGCCTTGGGCTTCTTGAGGAGGGGGCGTAGGATTTCGGCGTGCTTCCAGCTTTCCGGGAATGTCGCTGAGTCGAAGGAGATGTTGATGACCTTTTGTAGTTGGGGTGCGATGGTGGCGTCTGCTTTGTTGAACACGTGGTGTGGGCAGGGGTCTTATGGTGATCCCGAGTGGATGGAGTTCAAGATCTTTCGTGTACCGTCATCGCTGACGTGGGCCCAGGAGGTGAGCTGGTTGGTGCAGGTCGCGTTCTGGTTGGGGTCTGTCGTGGTCGGGGCTGGCAGAGCATTGAAACTGTTGTGGATGTTGAGGATCTTGCGGTGGAAGAAGGTGGCCAGTGAGTCGCACAGTCCTTGCGAGGGCGGGATGTCGTTGGTGTTGGCGCTGGGGTTGGAGAGTTCCTTCACGATGCTGAAGATCTCTTTGCAATCGTGTGCGTTGTTGTCCAGGCGGGCTTTGAAGGAGGATCTCTTGGTTGTTCTGATGAGTTGGTGGTGTCTGCGAATGGCGTCCTTGTGGGCAGCGTGGTTGTCTGACGTGCGGTCTTGGAGCCATTTTTTCTCTAGCATCCGGCATGTGTGCTTGGAGGTCTGGAGTTCTTCGGTGAACAAGGGGGCTTTCTTGCTGGAGTGGTTGATGTAGGGCTTCTTTAGCAGGGTGAGGGTGTTGGCGCAGTTTTCGATCCACTGTCTAAGGTCCCGGGCGGTTGTGTCTGGGTCGGTTGGAGGGTCCAGGGCGAGGGCGGAGGTCAGTTGGTTCTCGGTGATTTTGCCCCAGCAGCGGCGAGGTAGCTGTTGGGTGTGGTGGTGAGTGGTTGCTTTCTTGAATGTGAAGTGGATGCAGTGGTGGTCGGTCCAGTGGAGTTCGGTGGTGTGGTTGAAGGCGACGTGGGTGCTTGTGGAGAAGATGGGGTCGAGCGTGTGGCCAGCGGCATGGGTGGGTTCGGTGACGAGTTGTCGGAGGCCGAGGTTGGCGAGGTTGGCGATCAGAGTGGCGGAGTTTGTGTCGTTGTTGTTCGCGAGGTGGTAGTTCAGGTCCCCGAGGCGGATGTAGTCCGTGGAGGCAAGTGCGTGGGTGCTGGCGAGGTCGGTGATGGAGTCGCTGAACAGGGCCCGGGGTCCGGGAGGTCTGTAGGCGAGTGATCCTCTGAGAGTGGTGTTGGAGTTGGTGTGGATCCAGAAGTGAAGGTGTTCGGCGGGGTTGAGAGAGTTGTCTGCGATGGTGTGGACCTGGAGTGTGGACTTGTGGACGATGGCTATTCCTCCTCCGATTCCATTTGCGCGATCCCTGTGGGTGGTCTTGTAGCCGTCTGGGATGGCTATGGCGATGTACGGTGCAGAGGATTCGTTCCACCAGGTCTCATTCAGGAATGCTACGTCTGGGGCCGTTGTGTCGAGTAGGTCCAAAAGCTCGACGCCGTGTTTGCGTGCGGAGCGGGTGTTAAGGAGTATGCAGCGGAGGTGGTTAGGTCCGGTCCTTGGAGGCTTGGTGGTTCTGTCACAGAAGAAGCTGCAGGTGTGGCAGGAGAAGGGTCCGTGGGTGCGTTTCGGGGCAAACTGGAAGCAGCGGCGGTCCCGGCCGGTGTTGAGAGCGAGGAGGGCGTTGGCGTCGTATCGGAGTCTGGCGTTGCCGGGGGCGCAGGGTACAGGGGTTCTGGCACTGGGCGCAGTCCACTACGTAATGAACAGGGGTTCTGCCCAAATTACCCTCCCATACCTGGGCAAGGAGCATCACATGGATGAAAAAGTAGAAAGAAAGGTACTGAGGGAAAAATAAAGCAAATGCTACTTCAAAACAGGATACAGTTTATTAACCTGTTTTCTTCAATATTTTTATCAGCAATAAATGATATGATTTTTAAGAAGGACAATATAATGAATCACAGAGAAAGAGGTGGCCAGAATATATACAGTAATCAAAACTTATAATTACAATATATACAGAATATATACAAATGTGTACCCTAAACAAAAAGAAAAACAGGGGGGAAAAAAACACAATTAATTATCTGTCGACGCAGTCGCGGTCGCGTTTCCGCCAGTAGTATCTTGTGGCTTCATCAGGACAAGGGTACTTAGAAATGATGTACAAGCGGCCCCCCCCCAGGAAGAGGGGATACCACCCTGAAGGATACAGCCAACCTCCTCCTATGGGACAAACAGTTCGATCTCTCCTAGATACTCCAAAATTATCTATTCTGGGTGTACAGAGCAAATTATTTCATGGGTGTGTATTTAAACGACCACCTAGGCGTATCACACAACCTCAGTAAAGTCAACAGGAACCACCTCTGCGACTAAAGCTCCCCAGGTCACCAAAAAGGCTAGAAAAGCACGCAGCGTTCGTCCTACCGATCCGCCGTCCGAGAGTCAAACAACAATCTGGGCGCAGTCCAGGCACAGACGGACGCAGACGGGCTTGCCTTTGGCGCGGCTTCGGCGCTTCCGCGCGGTGTCCTCCATAAAAGGCGAAGTGGGAGGGAGGAGCAGCTGGGAGGCGGGAACGGGGCAGCCAATGGGCGTAGAGGGACGGGACACAGAAGGCAAAGGGTGCGGGGCCGCAGGGGTGCAGCGGCAGGAAGCGGGGAGCAGAGGGGGTACAGAGGGCAAGGGGCGCTTAAAAGCCCAAAACCGAATACAATACAAAAAATGAAAAGTACAGAAAATAAAGTACAAAACAGTCACCAGACCACAGGCACAAGAGCACACCAGCGGCGAACTCCAGGCAGCGGCAGCAGCGGGGCAAGAGTCACGGGCGCACAGGAGGAGCCGTGTGGCGTTGGGAGCGACCTGACCTGCAAGCAGGGTCAGCGGTCAGACTCACTGCCGCACGGCATCCCCCATAAAAGGCCAAGTGGGAGCGAGGAGCAGCTGGTAAACGCAGAATACTCATCTCACCTAATTCCACATAATCTTGTGTCATTCTGGTAATTTTGTGTGCTTACGCTACATCATAATAAGCAAGCTACGCCCATCCCTAATGTTACCAGGTGAAGTATACGGGAGGGAATTCCTGTGCTTGGGGGAAAAAAATCATAAAATCTGACTTCAGTGCGATCTTCTGGCCAGCTAATCATTGTGACGTAGATCTGGGAACCAGACAAAGTAAGCTTGAAATGTGTTGCTATAAAAATATATTGTTTTGGTATGTTTACATAAAGCCTGGAGTCACACCATCAACTAAAAACAAATAGCCTAAAATTACAGTTGTTTTCCACTTTTCCAAATGGACTACGTGCACTTTATTGTCCCCCCCCCCTCTGTCCCCTGCCCGCTGAATCATTAAAATCTAATATATCTCTGGTACTCTCACACCCAAAAAAAGTGAGGAACACATTTGAGGTGGAGCCTCAGCCTTGGAAGGGATATGATCTTCCATGATGTAGACTAAACAGAAATATCATGTTTTGGAAAATAATTGTTGAAAGTCTGATAAACATCATGTTCAGCAATTCCTATCGCCAGCCAGTGAGGGCAAGGGAGGTTCTTGCACTGCTTAGGTTGTAGAAAATTAGAAAATATATAGTTTTAAACTTTACATATAGCCTGAGTTTGATATCTGTGATCAATGAACAGTACAGAACAAACTGAGATTCAGCCATCAATTTGAGATCTCAGTTATCATTACCTAATTAATTATGATTGCCATTAAAGACAACACATCTTTGGTTAATGTCCCAGGATTTATTTGTGTCCATTTGACAAGTACAATAAAATATTAAGTGCATTTGTTGCAAAATGCCGATATGTACAATGTTTTTCATTATATCTTCAGACTGCAATGCAATATAAATGCGACGTTGACAGCAATACATCATCCTGAATGTGCCATAAAAACAATATGACGCTGAGATGGGTGCACATTGCGAGAAAGAGGTGCACAAGCTAACACATGCTGTGGCATAAGGGAGTGCAAACAACTCAACAGTGCATGGGTTAATTTTTCAATCAGACATGGAAGAATCCAGACGAGCACGTGCCTTTATGACCTGATTTCAGCAATTAAACATTTAAAGGGGACTAATCTTAATTTATGATTTAATAAGTCTGGCTTCTAAATTCGGCTGCTTGTGTGGCAATGTCTATCGCAGAAAATATTTCTCAGCACAGGCACAAGGGATAAGAGTACTTCCGGGTAGATCAAAAAGTTGTGTGGTTTTCTTGCAAAGGAAGGATCTACCTAGAGCGAAAATAAATAGGCGGGGGACCAAAGATGCAAAGACTGCAATTAGCATCCAAGCAGCTGGTTATGCACCTCATAGCGCTAATTAAAAACGAGGAAATAACTTTGAAAAGAATTGGAGGCTGGAAAGTCGATGGAAAATTAGGCACATTGGGAAATGGAGAATGCTGCGAGAGCAATGAATGAATCATGAAAAGGGAACGATGTGTGGTCTTTGAAGAAATGAGAAGTGATGCACAAAGGCAGATATAAACCCTCCTTAGCAGCAGCTGCTTGGAATAACTCCTCCAGGTCACATCGTCCTTTAGATGCATTTCCAGCAGCAAACCCAAAATGACAAGAGGGTGATTAGTTCGTTTAATTTGCTATTCAATCATGCACCAGTGAATATAGTCATCAGCAATTAATTCTACAAAAATAGAAATGTTGCTAGCTTTATGGCCCTACGAGGTAAGGTGGGTGGTGGGTCATTCGCTACTTCTAAATTTTGTTTTCATAAATACAGTAATTGGGCAGAGGGAAACCTTGTGGACTAAAAGCCACTTTCAAAAGGGCCTGCAGCACAGAGAGCAATACAATGGGCTTGGAAATAACAAGATGCATGTCGAAAGCAAAAACCAAGGCTTGATCAAACAGCGGTGTCATATTCAATGGCCTGAGAACAGTCCGTTCATCCTTTTCAATAAAATGGGAGATTTTTTCCAAAGATGAACGAGGTTTTTGGAACTTCCATAACGTCCTAAAATGTTTAAATAATGTTTAAAATAAAAAAAATCTCAAACAGTAATAAAGGTCCTTTGAAGTTTTTTCTCAGAATGTGACACAGGGTATTCCAATCCTGCAGTCCTTTTAAACCAGCAGTGGCTGATTTTTAGATTGTTAGCGAGGCACTACTATACAGATGCACGCACACACACACACACACACACACACACACACACATATATATATATAGATATAGATATAGATATAGATAGATAGATAGATAGATAGATAGATAGATATATAGATAGATTTATATATATATATATATATATATATATATATATATATATATATATATATATATCTGAAAAAGGCTTTATTTCGATACGTAAATATCTTAAAAGCAATACATTACAAAATGCAATTTCAAGAATTAAAAAAATGACATACAGTTATAATTTCATAAAACAGTCAGATAAAAATACAATAAATAATTAAAATAAGATTAAATTGAGATGGAATGCCTTTTTGCTCGAATCATCCGAACCCATTTTAGGAATTTGGAGACAGCGCAGACAATAAAAGGGGAAGTATCAGTTAATAAAATGCGGAGAGCCACCAAATGTTGTCTAGTGCCAAGGAGCCTGCATAGAGGTACCAGCCAGCGCTTTCTTGGGGCACGGTAGTCGGGACATTCAAAAAGGAAGTGTGCCACTGTCTCAAACCTTGTAAGACACACCGCACAGAAAGCTGAGGGCTGAGCCGTTGGGGATCTCCACCTAGACACCAAGTCAGCCAGAGGTAAGGTGCCCACTCTGAGTTTAAAATAGAGGGCCCTATCCAGGGGAATGGAGATTAAGTCCAGGTAGGGCTCAAGTGCTACAACGTCTTTAATTCGTAGAAATGCAGCGGTTGAATTGCAATGGCGGGGATAGCAAATGAGTTTGTTGGTTACCCAGTCCCAATATATCTTTTTCAGGGTGGCTTTTGGAGGGGCAGAGCGGGTAACCCAGCAGTCTTCCAAGCCCAACTCCACCAGGAGGCTCTTGATGTCTCTTAACCATTTTATGCGATGCCATCCTTCCATTGCAATTACTTCAGACAGGCCAGCTGCGTAGGAGGCTAGCTCCGGTACCCTCCATAAACGGGCCCACAAGACCAGAGGCCGCAATCGCGCCTGGTCCGTGATCGATTTGCAGCCCGTGTCGAGAAGCACTGGGACAGTAGGTGTGCTTGTTGGAAGTAGCAAAAGATCTTTCAAAAATTTGTTTTCTGCTTTACCCGGTGCCTCTAAGTTTGTGGAGCCCCACAACTCCGCCCCATACAAAGCCGCTGGAACCCCTCTGGCTTTGTAAATGTCTATTGCTGGGGAGATACAATGTTTAGAGGAAGAACGATGTTCCCTGAGTATGGCACCCGCCACCCTTTTATGGTTAAGTAACATCTTATTAATGTGTGGGGTCCAACTCATAGAGAAGGCGAATCCCCAAGTAATCAACTTGAGGACCCTTTCCAGTGCGACAGAATTTAGAAACGGGGGTGGCCCAGGGTTTTTTGGAGGGTTCATGGATAGAAATTTAGTCTTGTCCACATTAATTATGAGGCCCCTGAGAGAGCAAAACTCCTGGAAACGAGTGAGGAGCTTTTGGAGACCCTGCGGTGTTTTGGCGATGAGCAAGGTGTCGTCGGCAAAGAGCAAGGTTGGTATCCGGGTGCCCGCCAGGGACGGGGCGTCTGCGGGTTCCTTGAGCAGATATTCAACCACACCATTCACATATAATGAGAATAGTGTGGGGGCCAGCACACAGCCCTGGCGGACACCCCTTTGCACTGGGATTCTGTTAGTAAAGTAAAGTAAAGTAAAGTCCACATTTGTAAAGCGCACAATCACCCGTAAGGGTCTCTAGGCGCTGGGGGGCCGTCGGGAAGATTAAGCGAGCTATTGCCCAGAGTCACATGGTGCTGGGCTAACCTGCCGCCGGAGCCGGGGATCGAACCGTGGTCCCCAGATTCCAGCGTCAGTCGCCCTGGCCGCGGCGCCACACCTCTTCCATTCTGTTGGTTTTCTCCCCGTCCTTGCCCCACCGCACCTGTGCATAGTTATCTGAATGGAGTTTGACAAGAAGCAACAGGATGTAGGCGGGTAGTCCCAGCCCCTGCAGGACCCTCCAAAGCTCCTCCCTTGGTACCAGGTCAAAGGCAGTCTTCAGGTCAATAAAGGCCAAATAAAGACTGCCCTTGCCCAGCACCACCACCTTCCAGTACAGGAGGGTCAACCTAAAAGCATGTTCTATCGTCCCCGTACCTGTACGAAAGCCCGCCTGGAAGTCTGACAATATCTTGTGTTCCTCAGCCCATTGGAGGATCCTCCCCAGAATTGCCTTCCCTGCCACCTTTTGAGAAGAGTCGATCAGACTGATTGGCCTGTAGTTGGCGGGGCTGTCCCGACATCCCTTTTTGTAAATCGGGACAACCTCCGCCCCCTTCCAGGAATCAGGTACTGATGCACCCCTCATAATTACATTTAGTAAAGTGGCAACCAGTTTGCCCCATACCTTGGGATTGGCACGGAGCAAATCACCGGGTATCCCATCAGGCCCCGCAGCTTTTAGTGGGACCACGGACTTGATTACTGCTTCTACCTCCCTCTCGGTGAAGTCATCCGTATCACTGACCATTAGATCGTTCACCTGGGAAAAGGAATCGCTAAGAGCCCCTACAGGGTGGGAGTAAAGAGCCTCAAAATGAGTATACCAGAGGTGGGCGGGGATGTTGCAAGTAACAAGCGACCCATCTGGCCTATTCTTGTTCTTAATCAGACTCCAAAAGCTCCTTGCGTCCTTTCCCTTACTTGCGGTCAAAAGATCTTCCCAAAACTTTACCTCCCATTCGTTTTTAGCCGCCTTTATGGTCAGGGAATATTCTTTCCTGGCTGATCTAACAGCAATTGGGGACTTAGATTTAACTGCCTCTATCAGGGCCGTTTTCTTGTGCCTGCATTTAGTTGTATACCAGCCCTGTTTTGTCCAGGGGTCTTTCCTGTTGGACGTACTCCGGGCACCACTGGGTAAAACAAAGAGTTTGCCCAGTGCACCAATTAGGGCACAAAAGACCTGCGTGGCCTCCTTTGATGCACTAGGCAATAGGCTCAGTTTGCTCTGAGCCTCGACCAGCAGGACCCCTATAGTAGAAAGTTTCTCGTTGGACAGGGCGATCTTGGGCCATTTTAGCCGTCTCTCACAGTTAGATACCGTAAATCTCGGAGTATTAGGTGCCAGCAATGATCGTTTGGACCTATCCATATCCCTAAGCCACCCTGGGGTCAGATCGAGAGACAGGAGATTATGGTCGCTATCAATACTCTCAATAATCCTCATGTCGCGCAGGGTACTCCATAGACGTACATCGAGAAGAATATAATCTATTCTCGATGTATGATTGGGCCTATTGTATGTATGTGCGCCCTGCACATCCGATTTGGACCTCCCGTTTACCGCCCTTAGGTCAAATTCCAAATTTAGTGCGTTGATCTGTAAAGCCACTTGCGCCCATTTCTTAATGGGGGGCAGGGCCAAGGCCGGGATCCCCCTTTTCGCATCCTCCTCCTCCAAGCCCAACACATCGTCAAGACCAAGGGGCTCGAACGTGCAATTAAAGTCACCAGTCACCATAGTGCTCGAGTTCCTTGGCCGTTTTCTTAACAGGTCTTCCAGGAGTGCTATGGTGGCCGATTGCACTCCCCCCCTCGTGCCTCTGGCGTAGACGTTGTAAATGTCTAGCTGGATGCGACCCCGGGAATCCTTCAGCATGATGTTGAGTATGTCAGGGGAGTTTGTAAAATGCTCCTCCACCCTGCAGTCCAAAGAGACTGCAACCCAGATGAGGAGACCCCCTGAAGGGCGCCCCCTCCCTGCCAGGGGCTTGACCGCGGGGATAAAGTGTGATGAATAGCCCACCTTGTGACGGGGCTCCAAGGCCCATGTCTCTTGGAATATGCAGATGGAGTAACCCTCCACGAGGGCACTCCATTCTGGCAACTCCAACTTCCTATCAATACCCGCGATGTTCCAGCTGAAAATCCTAAGAACTGGATCCGTCACAGCTGGAGCAGCGCCGGGAATTGGTTCGTTCTCACCCGCCACAGGTTCCTGTATCACTAGGGTACTAACCCCTTCTTGCTCGGCTCGAGCCTGGCTTCTCTCATGCGGGGGTGTGGGGATTTTGCTGCACAAAAGGGGAGTGACAGGGGCAGCAAGCAGACTGCTCAGATCGAGGTCTCCCGCAGCAATGTCATCTCCAACCAACTTCACAGGATTTGGTTCGGTTCAATATCCCAAAGGGCTCCGCCCAGTTGATTGCCAGGCTGCCTGAGGATAGAACAGAGGTTTGGTAGGGAAGTCGAAGTAGTTAATGTTGTTGTTCTGCCCTGACCCAAAATCTCGACCAATCAAAAGTGGGGTTATTCTTGGGTAGAAGAATGTTAGATACACTATGCTGATTCCCTGCCCACCAAGATTAGGATTTGAGTCGCAGATGGATTGTGCTACTCTACTGTCTCTAAAGTTAACCACCACACATTCACCTTCCACTTTCTTGTGCCCATAACCCACCCAGTTCACCCTTCTTGCTCCTATGATATGGCCATCAAGGCCCCTAGCTAGGGGTTTGTTGGATTCAAGCCAGTGCATAGTTTTGTTTGTTAGTGCCTGGGGGGATTCGTTGGTGCCAGCCTTTAATGTGGGTACGTTAATCAGGACGGCAACATATGGGTGGCAATCTGGTGGCAAATTGACTGGAGGAGGTTTGGGGGCAGTTTTAGACCGAACAGCTTTATGAGCAACCTTGGATGTTGGAATTTGCGGTCGCATGGAGAATTGCTAGCATGTGAGGTAGTAACAGTGTGGGCATACGGGATATTTTTACTTTTGCCCATCCCTGTAGGAGTTCCCTTAGTTGATACTTGATCATTCCTCCCCGGCAGCTCTGCCCGACCCGATGCTTTTAGGTGCTTCAGGGTACTTGGAGCAGCTCGCGCTGCTTGACCAGTGCTGCCCACAGGAGAAGAAGCCCTCCGTGGCTCTGCAAGTACAATGTCGACCTGCTGCTATGTTGTTACATTGGTCGTGGGTGCTATGTCAGGAAGGGCGAGCTGAGACACCTGGGTGGAACTATTGGGGGAGCTCCCTCCCTGCCCCTCCTCCCTTGTCTTAAAGTGTAGTTTAATCAGTGCTTTCAGCGAGAAAAAGCTGTCCAGGGTCGATTGTTCGAGCCTGTCTAGCCTTTCTCCCATCCCTGCTACTTTATCAACAATCGGGACCAAAAGAAATTTCAGCAGCCCCTCCATCTGGACAAAAGTAACCGGGGCACAGAGAGACAAAGACTGTGGGGCAGAAGAGGGAGTGGCACTGGCATTTACAGCAATGGAGCCTGCCCCCTTAAATACAAAAGGGGCATTAGTTTGATGCTTGGAGAATGAGCCCTTCAGACCCCGTTTCTGCAGATTCCTGTACCATTTCATGGAGCTCTTTTTAAACGGGCTGACAGTCCTTTTCCTTTTTGTTTTCCCTGTGGTCAGAATCTTAGGATCCGGCATTGGTTTGTCCGAGGACCCAGGGTCTCTTGCTGAAACTGAAGGAACAACAGCGCTTGTTATTATTGGGAGCGGTGCCTCGGAACCGGCAACCTCAGGGTGGAGAGTAGACGATGCAGCCAAATTTTCCAATCTATCTATGCTGGCCCTTAATGAAACAAGTCGAGGTTCCTCGTGTATATGAGGAGGGGTTAGCAGTTGGACAGAGGAGCTCATGGGGGATTCAGCTCGAGCTATGGAGCCCAGGGATGATCTCTTCGACGGGTTTAGGTCCATCGAAAGCCGCCGCTCCGTCATGACTATCTCCTTCTCAATGACGGCAGCAACCCGGGTTATGAATTTGTCCATAGTGCCTATTGCACCGATTGAGCACCCTCCACTTCCTCCCCTTAAATTCTTCCCTGAGCGGGTTGTCATTAGTCCAGGAAGCAGGGGAAGAGCATATACTCACGCTAAAGTTAGTGAATTCACCAGTGCTATCCGGGTAGCAAATCACAGGGGGGTGGCCCAGCCCAGCCCTAGACAGCCCCTGACTGCCACAGACTGCTGGCAGGTGGGTCCGCTGGTGGACGCTGCTACGACCCCCACAAGGTAGCTTTGGCGCTGTGTGGTAGTATATTTAAAGCACATAGGACTCACCAAACACTACTTGGAGTAGAACGAAAATCCTTTGAAGCGGAGAGCGGGTCCACAAATCCTATAAATCTGAACTCTGGAGTCTGCAGTCCATGGGTCCGTAGGCTCCGTAAGGTCCGCTGGAATCAGAACGCGAACAACACCCTTTTTTAGCGGGGAAGGCGGAAAGCAAGTTCATGAGTTCCAAAAACCTGCTGGTTCCAAGAATCTGCCGGTCTGCAGGTATCCGCGTTATGGAAAGGGCACGAAATCCGGCGTTTCTACTGCCCTTTCTGGCTGACCGAGATAAAGTTGTTTTTGCTGCTCAGACCAAGAAGAGCTGCATAGCCGCTTTTCTCTGACACCCAGCCGCCGAAGAGCGCTCAGTTTGCACGGTGAAGCCAGGAGCAAGCAGAACGCCAGCTACCTGCCGCCATCATCCTCGAGGAGGGGAGGAGCTTTCTTTCACAGAGAGGAAACATCCGCCATTAGCCGGAGTGCACGGTTGGACAGGACACCCCCCGGTGGTCGCCAGAGGTAGTTATAATTAGGACCTATTATCCATAGGAAATCTGCAACATTCTATTTGGAATAACTTTGGCGCCGGTTGACGAATCTTCGCGAAATTTTCAAAACTGGTGGCCCGCTCCGGTCTGCTCCTGAAAGTCTCGGGTGATTTGTCAACTGGGGACTGGGAAAAAAGGGTGTCCCAAAACGTGTTTTCCCCATGCAATTTTCTATAGGGACCGTCAATTGCAGCTACAACCCGACCTGCTCAACGGAATTACACCAAATTTGGCAAAAGAGGTAGCCCTTGGTTCAGACTTGTGCCTTTTGGTTAAATGGTGTAAATCCGTTCAGTAGTTGCTGAGAAAATCAAAAGAAAAATCATAGATATATCCATGGCCGCAGTGAATCTGCGCATCCTGAGCGCACCTTGAGTGCACCCTTACGATCACGAGCTGCATTCTAATCGGTTGTCAACTGTCTGTCAACACTCCAAACCAGGAAGCGTTGGCAGCCATTTTGTGCCTTGGTAGAAGCGAGGCTCAAGAAATCAGTGGAACAAGTGTGCAAAACATATAAAGGGGGCAGGGTACAAATATCCTGACCCTCTAGACATGCTTAGGGGGTCTCACAAGGACCCCCGGGGCCCCCTAATTTTTTTTTTTTTGTTGAAAAAACAGAAAAATGTGCGCAGGGTGTGCGGATCCGCCGTAAAAAAAATAAAAACGAAGCACGGGCTCCCGCGCTTGTTTAAAAATTAGTTCCCGGGGGGGGGGCCAAATCCCAGGAGCTAAAATATTAAATTTGATGGGGGGGGGCAGAGTGGCCCCCTAGCCCCGGACACCGCACCCCTTGGGGCTACAAAATAAATGGGTGGGTGGTTTCAAAGGCCACTCCCCCAGTAAAATACATGGGTGGGGGCTCAAAGGTCCCCCTCAGCCCCAGGAACCGGTGCTCCTTGGGGTTTTCAAAAAAATGAGTGGGGGGGCTCAAAGCCCCCCACAAGCCCCAGGGATCACCACCCTCGGGGCTTTTTAGATTGTGGGAGGGGGGCCGCGTGGCCCTCCTCTTGGAGCTAATAAGGGCCCTGGGTCATGCAGTGTCTCCGGGTGCCTACCCTCGGGACACTGCTATTTGCTATGGTAGGGTGGGAGCAGAGGCTCCCGCCCTGCCATAGCAAACTTGTTTTGGATTTTTAAAGAGAGAGCAGGGAAACATGCTCTCTCTTTCAAAATGCAAAGCAGATTGCTTTTCCACAGCTCCCCGTGTGGAAAAGCAATGGCGACTCCCGAAGGACGCAGAGACCTGGCTGGGACCGTGGGGGCATTGGGGCTCCCCCCACGGTTCCCAACATTGTATATAGGCCTCGGCAGATGGGGTCCTTGGGGAGAATAAAAATTAGTGGTAGGTGGTAATTTTTTTACGGTAAAATTAGAAGTCTCTAAGTTTTGGAATGTCGACAATCCCGTCGCCCACTTAAATAGCCACAAAGTATTTAGTGAAGCCCACACTGTGAAGCGTTTCACAAAATGTGAAACAGCAGTGTTTGACTGGGATCAATAAAGAATTGCCCACAGAGTACAAAAATTGTACGTGGGGTTTTGTAACGCCAGTGACTGCTGCTCGCGCCCTCTCTTGAGGTTAATTCGAAGAGTTGTGTACTCCTTTTGCTCCTAATATACACAGCGCTCCGTCATCTCTGTTTGCTTTCCCCTCTGTCATGTACAGGCCCCTGGGGAAATATGACGGCTTCCCTACATCCAGGACCTCTGAAAAGGTAGAAGAGCTGGTAAAGAGTCAGCTCGGGTATTACCCTTCCAGTTATAAACACCATTCTTTTCTTAGTAAAACTTTGAACTCCGGCACTTATTCTTTTACAAATTCTGTGTTAATGTCACATGTGAATTGGGCGCGGAAGGGTACAGAGACGTTTTGCAGTCTAGGAGAGTGCCACCTTCCCGGGTATTGTTTATTTATTGTTCGAGGAGTTTGAGGTCAACTTAAGTCCGGGGATCGTCATACTCAGAATCTTTATTTAAATATGCAGGGTGGGCCTCGGCAGTCCCTGAAGCCTTGGTGGTCCTAGACAGTGCCTTATTTGTTCTGTAATCACACGGGCAGTACTTATGGTGTTAAAAAGTGATACACTCATAGAACTCTTGCAGTTGTATAATTACACAGGGTTCATGTGCCTAACAGTTAGTTACATTATTTTTTGTAGGTGCACTGTAATGTTAAATAGTATTGACTTTAAAATCTTCTATAAACAGATGATTATCACAATAAATAATAGTCAAGTGTTGGCAGAAAAAGAAGACCTATACACTCAGTTAATATTTTTTTTTTAGTAACCTTTATTAAAACAGAAATAAATAGAAATGTAACTTTAAAAGAACAGTATAATAAAAAAAAAGTGGGTTGGACTCCAGTGGAAACAGCGTAGGTAACCTGCAAGACAAAAATGAAACATAAGCATGTGTGCTATGTGGAAGAGGTAATAAAAGCTAGTTCCTAATGAAAGGACCATAGTGAAAATGGAAGGGAGGGGCAGTGGGTGAAGTGAGAAAGGGAGGGAGAGTTAAAAAAAGAGAGGGAGGGGAGTCAGAACGTCAGCCTATTGCACTCAGCCATTAGTGTTTACCCTTTGTCACCCATTTGTCTAGGACTCAAGGATCTGCAAGATAGACTATGGTTTAAGAAGTCCTTAAAATTAAATACATGAAACCCGAGATTATGGGCCATATTATGAAGGAAGGGCAATAATATTATCGCTGTTTTTAGCGGCAGGAAACCGCCGCTAAAGCGGCGATAAGGGGTTCATAATATGCAGTTCTAAATTCCCTTAGAAGCACAGGTTTTGGTGTGAACCTGGGATTCTATGGGAATTCAAAAGGGCATATTATCAACCGCTTATCGTCGCTTTAGCAGCAGTTTCCTGTCGGTAAAGTGGTGATAATGTTATCACCGTTCTTTGATAATATAGTCCTACATTATTAGCTTCGGGAAAATCGCTTGCATGCACCTGTGCACCCAGGGTGCTGCACCCCAGTCCCTTCCCCCGCAGTCTGCTCAATTGTAGGTCTTCCACACTGAGGCTTCACAGATCACCTGCCACCACTGGTGTGTTCCACGATGTGTTGGTGCAAGCTCCGAGTCCGGGGTACATTTGTATGGAAGATACTGCCATGGAAGGTGTTAGAATGCTCAGGGCATCATTGCGGGAGAGAGTTCCAGCTCAGCCCCTTTACCGCCAATCAATGAATTTCTGTAAAGGGGGAATATTTTAATGGTGGAAACGTCTGGAGGTAATGAAGGTTTATTTTAAGCTTGATAGAAAATAGGAGTTGAGTGCATCCTTCGTTTTTGAAGTACGATCAACCGTTAGTGGTAATCGTGGTTCTAAGAGGAGTTGGAGTGCACGAGAATACTCAAGGTTAAATAATATTATGTTATGGTAAAGTTTACACAGAAAGGAATAGAACGCATGCTAGAAGCTTAATGTTCGTGTGTAATGCAGTGGCGGGAGCCTGTGTGCATGTACACTCAGAAAGGAGCTAACTACAGTGTCCTAAAGCAAGCCAATGCCACGTGTCTGTAGGGCAGCGCTGCCTGCTGGCTCAGGTCCAGTACTTCCTTAAAATTAGACCGATGTAACTGAATGAGGTCAGAGATCACAACATAACACTTGGCAATATTGCTTATTTGCATGTGCGCAGTCTGCCTGATGCATCCCACCCCTCTCGCTGCACCACGCTGAAGAGGTATCTGTAGGGCAGCGCTGCGCACTGGCTCAGGTCTACAGTATGGTCCAGCAGGTCTTTATGAGACAGAGATGAGACTGAATGAGGTGAGAGATCACATCATTATGCACAACAATATCGTTTGTTCGCACCTGCGCAGTGACGCTGATGCACCTCACCCCTCTTGCCGCACCACGTGCAATTGGAGGCTCTGTGCACCTACGCCGCTCTGATTACCTGCTGCATACACTACAGGCAGCAGAGCTCACAACTTGAATTCTGCTTTGGATTTTTACTGCGGACAGCTTTGAATTCAGCCTTGATTTATCAATCTGCACTGCAGATAGCAGGGTTCACAACTTGAAAAGAGAAAGAGAAACAGTGTGCGAGAGAGGAAGAGAGAGAGAGAGAAATAGTGAGAGAGAGAGGAAGAGAGACAAAGAGAGAGGAATAGACAAAGAAAGAGAGAAAGTGTGAGAGAGAGAAAGTAAGAGATGGAGCAGGAGAGGGAGTGTTCACACTGGAGAAAATCTTCGCAGCTCACCTTTCTGCCACCGGTGTGGGTCCAACCACGTGGCGGGTCATAGTGCACCCACAAGTTTAGTGATCTGAAAGATAGTATAGAATTAGTAATTGCAGAATACTACACACACATATTTCTGTGTTACACCTCTGCCCTCCCAGGGTGCTGTACCTCATCTACTCCCACTGCACAGCGGTGACTTCCCATTACTGCGCACCCAGACTGCTGCACCCTATCCACTCCCAGTGCCCGGAGGTGAGTGCCCATTCCTGCGCACCCAGACTGCTGCACCCCATCCACTCCCACTGCCCGGAGGCGATTGTTCATTCCTATGCTCTCAGGTTGCTGCACACTATCCACTCTCACTGTGTGTGGCTCACTGATTAGAGCGGCAGACCCTGATGCAGAGGTCTGGCCCGGGACCAGGGTTCAATTCCCGACGCGGCAGGGTCCTGAGCTCAAAAATGTCCACGGACTCGATAATTCTCGCCTCGGTGCCTATTCTAATCATGGGGTCCCACGCTGCAACTCTGGGCAATAGTTGCTTAATCTCCACTACGGCGGCCCACCCGCTGCGGGATGCCTGGCTTTCACCCTGGGGATACCCAGTAGGGGTTATCTCACAGGGAAAAGCCAGGACGGGTTCCCAAGGCAAGCGCCTTGATGCCTTCGGGTGATACGTGCGTTATATAAGTCGCAATACATTTACATTTACATTAACTGCCAAGAGGTGACATCTCTCTGCTGCCGAAAGAAGCTTTTCTGCTCACCTTGTGCCACCAGCGTGTGTCAAAGAGGGTCCACCATGTGCCGAAACAACCTTCTTAGGCATTGTTAGGATGGCGACGCATCATCGCAGATTCCACAGACGTTGAGCTCTGGTGCTGTTAGGGGGGGAAGCAGATTCTTAAAACACAACCTGTTAGTTAAAAAGGAAGATAAGATTGTGTGTCATTCATTCATCAAAGGAGAGAGGAAGAGAGAGAGTGAGAGAGTGAAACTGAAGAGAATATTCGCAGCTCACCTTTCTGTGTGTGTCTCTTACCACGTGCCGAGACATAGTGCACCCTGAAGCTCCACATCTAAAAATAGTAGAGAATTAGTAATTGCATAAAAGTCCAGTATGCAGGAATGAAAAGACAGAGACGGTAATTCTGTTGATGTGAATTGATCCTCAGAACATGTCTTGTATGCAACAAATTTAAAGCAAGAACAGCCATTAATTTCTACTTCTCAACTTTCTCATATTTAAAACATAACATTCCGAAAGCGGCACGAAGCAGCCACAAGCTGTGACACGAATGCCACGCTCGTGTCTACATACTTCGATGCTCGCAACACACCATACCTACTTAAAAACAAGCATTTGCAATGCAATAGGTATCGCATTATTAAAGTTTGAGCTATTGACATTGTTAAATAATGCAATACCAATAGCTCAAACTTTAATAATGTGAGACCTATTGCATTGTAATGCTTGTTCTATGATAGAGTTAACTTAAAGTGATATTGCAGAAACCATTATGTATGACACAGATTCTTTAACAGGAATAACACAGAGGAAGATGTTATGACTGGTAATTGGCACTATTTAATCTGGAGTATAATAACATCACCCTCTCCCACCCCTCCCTCCCCCATTAAAAACACAACCATCTGCATGATCCCAAATATTTTAATGGGCTTCGATTTATCAACAATTACTAAAAGTAGTAATGTTTTCCATTTCGTTATAGAAAACAAGTGGTGCGCAGCCACACACGTGGTTTCAATTATCACGCGCGTGTCTGGGCACGATAATTGAAACCCCATGTCCTAGACACCAATAGGCCATGGGCGGAGCAATGTGCCCGCCTCTGGCCAATTGCGTGCAGTCTTTTAGAATAAGTCGCACACAAAGGCTAATGGGGTAGCACGGAAGGGAATGCACATGCAAAACCGTGTGCGATTCCTAGGTTAGGTTCATATCCTGTATTTTCACTTACAAAATGTGTCGCACTGCAACGAAGGCACGAGCCGTACTGCGCACAGCAACGGCTCAGTGGAGTGTTGTAGCAAGCAATACAGGGCTATGAAAACTTCAGGTGTCAGTTTTTGGCACATCAAGGGCAGCTAATTGAGTGAGGCTCGTGATCGGAGTTAGGCTGCGCCAACATATATACTGATGTGGTCAGTCGGGTACACTGTCGAACTCGGTGCTGGAAATCAGTGTTCGAGCCTCAGAGTCGTGTCCACATCCTGTTTTTGTAGACAAATCACGTAATCTCCTTGTGCCTGAAAGTGTAATGTAAATGCGGTGCTCATGTAAAACGCTGAAATACTTTTGGGTCTAGTTCGCGCTACATAAATATGATACAAAAAAAAACCTCTGGCAATCGCAAGCACTTATATATTTACTATACACTTTGCTTGCAATACTCCAATGATCCAGTTTCCAGATCCAGAGGTAAGATTATTGCATACGGTGTTTACAGCACAATGTAATGTGGTAGGGGCCGGGGGCAGCATTTTACAAACATAATGAATACATAGACACAGATAGATAGTTGAACTGGGTACGGGCACGTGTGCTCGACTCCATTTTATTACCAGGGTCACATGTCCAGTTATGTCTGTGCTGGGTGAATGTGGGGTGAGTGTAAGCCAGCCCTCTGGGTATCGTTGCTGTTGGTAACAAGTACAAAAGTTATCATCAAATCATACACAGATATTCCATCATAAAGGTAATAGGAGCAATACACAAAAGATTTTATCGTAAAGGGTTCATGACTTGTGGTGCACTGAGGTAGGGGCGGCAGATCTGAAATCATACACAAAACATTCTATCATAAAGGGTCCATGAGTTGTGCTGCATTGAGGTAGGGACATCAGAAGTATTCAACGTCTGTGGACCCAGCTATCATACGTAATCTGGGCGGGTAGCACTAGGAGCATTGTCTGTTGCCTACTGGAATGTGTCATGTGTAATCGTGATTCGAACAGAACAAACATGTATGCAATACATTGTCGAAACATGTAGGTTTCAGGAACATTATAGTTCAAATTGTGAGCTGTGCTGTCCGAAGTAGACTGGCATTCAGTGTTCGTTTGGACTAGCAAGATGAATTTGGCTATTGTATTAAACGTATAACTGATATAAAACAAGTTCTTGAAGGAAGGATACTAAAAGAATATTGTGTGGGTTTGAGGGATGTTATATTTAGTTTCGCACTGCACTCTGCAATTAATGAATGAACAGTCAATTTAATTGTGAGCCCTGATGACTGCAGTGTAGGCAGGTGGCAGCGGTCAGCAAGGGCCCACGGCCACGTGGCGTTGAGTAGAGCTGGACAGTATTGGCAACTCAGCGTGTGTGCAGCCAGTGATGTTAGTGGCACATGAAGCAACTAGTTTGTGTGGAGCCTGTGATAATGCATGTTCCGGGCAGGCCGCACTGGTAGCAATATCTTTTGCCTACTGAATTTTGCCTTAATAAGGCCACGTGGTGATGACTTATGATGCACTGAGTTAGTGGTACGTCTGGCGCTCAGCGTGTACGCAACCTGCGATGATGTGTGGTCCGGGCGGGCCGCACTAGGATCATTGTCTGTTGCCTACTGGACTGCAGCATCTGTAATTGCGATTCGAACAAAAGATGAAACGTATGGAAATCATTGTCGAAATATGTAGGTTTCAGGGACATTATAGTTCAAATTGTCAGCTGTGCTGTCCGCAGTGTAGACTGCCATTCAGTGTTCGCTTGGACTTACAGGATGAATTTGGTTATTGTACTAAACCTATAACTGATATAAAACAAGTTCTTGAAGGAAGGATACTAAAAGAATATTGTGTAGGTTTGATGGACGTTATACTTAGTTTTGTACTGCACTCTGCAATTAATTAATGAAGAGTCAATTTAATTGTGAATCCCGATACCCGCAGTGTAGGCAGGGGGCAGCAGTTAACAAGGGCCCACGGCCACGTGGCGTTGAGTATAGCTGCACTGTATTGGCAATGTAACGTCTGCGCAGCCAGCGATGATGAGTGGTGCACTGAGTTAGTGGCACCTGAAGCAACCATGTTCTGTGGAGCCTACGATGATGCATGGTCCGGGTAGGCCGCAGTGGTAGCAATGTTTTTTTGCCTTGTGAATTCTGCCTTAATAAGGCCACGTGGTGATGATTTATGGTGCACTGAGTTAATAGTACCTTTGGCGCTCAGCGTGTACATACCTTACGGTGATGTGTGGTCCGGGGGCCGCACTAGGACCAATGTCTTTTGTCTATTGAATTCTGCCTCAATTCGATTTTTGAGTGATAGTATGCCTCATTGCTGACATAAAACTGTTCACTCTTCCATGCGATGACTTAAGGCGTGCTGAGTTAGTAGTACCTTTGGCGCTCAGCTTGTACGTACCTGCGATTATGCGTGGTCCAGGGAGGCCGCATTCGGACCAATGTGTTTTGTCTATTGAATTCTGCCTCAATACTGCCACATGGCGATGACTTATTGTGCACTGAGTTAGCAGTACCTTTGGCAGTGAGCGTGTATGTAACCTGCGATGATGCGTGGTCCGGGGGGGCCGGGCTGGTAGCAATGTTTTTTGACTTGTGAATTCTGCCTTAATAAAGCCATTTATGGTGCACTGAGTTAGTGGTACCTCAGGCGCTCAGCGTGTGCGCACCATGCATGGTCTGGGCGGGCTGCACTGGGAGCAATGTCTTCTGTCTAAAGAATTGTGCCTTTATAAGGCCTCGTCGTGATGACTTGTGGTGCAGTGAGTTAGTGGCACCTGAAGAACTCAGCGTGTGCGCACCCTGCGATGAAGCGTGGTCCGGGCAGGCCGCACTAGTACAATGTATCATGCCTACTGGACTTCTACATCTGCAATCGCCATTCCACCTGAATAGTCAGCCCTGCTGTCCGTAGTGTAGATCGAAGGCAGTAGTCAGCACAGTCATCTAGGAATGCTTTTTGTCACATCATTTAACAAAATATGTAGTCTAGTCAAATTAATTCAGAAAATGGGCTGACCTAGAACTAATTGCAATACAATTTCTGTGAGTGGATTCCTATTGAAAATTTTCCGTAGAAAACGATGGTGAAGAGTCTACCACTCTATCATGACGCGTTAATCCAATATGGCAGATTTTTCAAAATGGCTGCCCATTATTTGAGATATAGCGTATAACTGTTTATATGCCCATGTGTGGTATCATTTTATAAGTTTTTAGGGACGTGAAAGTAAAAAACAACATCAAAAATTGTTTCTGATGACCATAATATCAAATAGTCACGGAATATGTCAGATAGACAAAGTTTGTATAATTTTTTCGTTGATTTATATGACAAAGTGTGAAGGAACATAAATATTACAATTAACTTTTGAAATAAAAAGTTTGCTATTGTTTGTGTTTTGTTTTATAACTTTGTTTTTATTGTTTGTTTTTTGTTAATCAAAAATGTTTCATTTATGTGTTACAGGTTCTTGCGAGTTGCTGTGAGATACAGTGAAAATGGACGTAGAAAAGTGTTTCATTTGTGATGTGGTGTTTCAAGAAGATGACGATGTATCTGTACTCACTGAAAGAGGAGTGACTGGAATTCAAAAAACATGCAAGGAGAGAAAAATATCTAGGTTTCACGTTTGTGTTGGGCAGAAAGTTCAAAAGAAATGTAGAGCGTGTTTTGTTAACTTGAAAACTCCGTTCCAGGAGAAAGAATCAGATCCCACAACTTCTTGTGTTCTACGCTCGTGTGAAACCCCGTCTTAATGACCGTTGATAATTTTCGAGTTGGAGTCACAGTGGCGATAATGCCCATCTCATGAAGAGTACCATGGCCATCTATTGTAATAATATTGTGATCAATATTGTCAGCTGCATATTGAATGAATTTCGGAGGACTTTCAGAAGGTTCCACAAGGACAGGTACAGTATTTCCTCTTTCTGCTGCAGCTGAATGTTCAAAACGAAGAACTTCTGAATAGGAGCTGCAGAATCCCATATGATTTACTGCTCCAACTACAAATCTTGAGCTTGTATTGTCCTGTAATTGAACTGCCAGCCCTAACTGCAACGGTGCAACTAAAACTCGTGGGCGCACAGCTTGCATAATTGCCTGTCCTATAGAAGCTACTTTTCTCTCTCTGTTGGTTTTATCAGTAACAAAAGCTGATAATAAGAGCCTTAATGAATCAGGAATATAGCTCACATTATATTCAACACTACTCATGTTTTCAATGGGTGGATATATTTCTGGTTCTACAGGAGTGTCTTTAATATCATTTCTTATTATTTCAGCAGCTGCCATAAGAAGATTGTTTTGATCCTCTTCAACATCTTCTTGGCTATGAGTGTGGTACTCTTGTAATTCATGAGCAGCTGTACTTTTAAAAGTAACAACATCAGCAGTCCCTGCAACTGTTACTATGAAGATTTCATCTTCAAAATGCTCTTTGAGTTTTTGTTTCATATACTTCGAACTGTATGGTTCGCTATCTTCTGGCAGTAGTTCTCGCATTTTATTAACAAGTTCTTTAACAGTAGTTTGTTCTTCATCATTTTCCTCCATGTATTCAATTACTTGAAGAAAAGTTTCCTGGTGAACTGAGTCCTCTGGTCGACCTGAAGATATTGGAGGGTTATCAGTGAACTGCCCGGGAATACATTTTCCAGTATAAAAATTGACGGAACACTGTTTGTGGTAGCATGCATCTACAGCATGTAAATCAGACACATTTTGGATACACTCTTAACTTTGTCTGCCCATTCATCATTGCGTTTGTTGCATTTTTGTAAAACTGATGATTTGAATTTAACTGTTCATGCATTATACCACACATTTTTTTCCTCTCCCTGAAGTATAAACTTAACTCAGTACCACAGAAAAACAATTTTTTCTCAAATCAAACGGGATTTCACACAACCGTAGAACACGGGAAGTTGTGAGATCTGATTCTTTCTCCTGGAACGGAGTTTTCAAGTTAACAAAACATACTCTACATTTCTTGTGAACTTTCTGCCCAACACAAACGTGAAACATAGATATTTTTCTCTCCTTGCTTGTTTTTTGAATTCCAGTGACTCCTCTTTCAGTGAGTACAGATACATCGTCATCTTCTTGAAAGATCACATCACATATGAAACACTTTTCTATGTCCATTTTCACTGTATCTAACAGCAACTCGCAAGAACCTGTAACACATCAATGAAACATTTTTGATTAACAAAAAAACAAACAATAACAACAAAGTTACAAAACAAAACACAAACAGTAGCAAACTTTTTATTTCAAAAGTTAATTGTAATATTTACGTTCCTTCACACTTTGTCATATAAGTCAATGAAAAAATTATACAAACGTTGTCTATCTGACATATTTCGCGATTACTTGATATTATGGTCATCAGAAACAATTTTTGATGTTATTTTTGACTTTCCCTGCCCCATAAAACATATAAAATGATACCACACATGGGCATATAAACAGTTATATCCTATATCGCAAATAATGGGCAGCCATTTTGAAAAATCCGCCATATTGGATTAACGCGTCATGATAGAGTGGTAGACTTTTCACCATCGTTTTCTATGGAAAAATTTCAATAAGAATCCACTCACAGAAATTGTATTGCAATTAGTTCTAGGTTCTGCAACAAATTGACTAGTCTAATGAGGACATAAAGTACAACTGTCTCTGCATTAAATAAATCAAGGCTGAATTCCAAACTGTCCGTAGTGTAGATCCAAAGCTGAATTCAAGTTGTGAACCTGCTGTCTGCAGTGTAGATCGAAGGCAGTAGTAAGCACAGACGTTGAGGAATGCTTTTTGTCACATCCTTTAACAAAATCTGAGGACATAGAATACAATTGTCTCGGCATTAAATAAATCAAGGCTAAATTCAATGTTGTTCATAGTGTAAATCCAAATCTGAATTCAAGTTGTGAACCTAGCTGTCCGCAGTGTAGATCGAAGCCAGTAGTCGATACAGACAGTCTGTGGTGCTGTGCGGGGGGGGTCGCAATGGGCCTGTGTCGAGGAGGCCTGTGGTCATGGCGGCAGCCATGTGGCAGGGTGAGGGCCATCGCTCTGGCAGACTCTTTTTTCTTCGCACAAGTGAACCACGCCCAAGGTGTGGCCTATGTATTTATAATCTTACGATGGAGTTGTGTACGTTGGACCAGCCCACTCTGCTTCTGCTTCAAGGTGGGGGGAGAACACAGCTACATGACCGAGATATTCCCCAGTGTCTGAGATAATATGGTTGCGTCCACTGTGCAGTACACTAACGTATCAATACTATATCTCCACATGGGAAGGTTTGTTGTTTGTATAGTGAGTTGTGTACAGCATATTACCGATACACTTGGGATTGTGTAAATTATTGTTGATGTGTGAGTTCCCTCCCTTATACATAGTTGGTTGCCACATCTCTGAACATTCAGCTATTGTGCGGTTGAGGGGATATGGTATTTTGGGAAGTTCTGTTGTCCTATTTTGCGCTGCATCTGAGGTAGTAGGGAGGAGTGGTCCGGGGGGGGTGGTTGTGGTGGCGCTGGGTGTTGTGATTTTGTTGGGTCTCGGAGCTGCATGATTAGTACCTCTATCACATATTTGTCTTTGGATATGGGTGTGAGTTGGGTGTAATTCATGCAGTAGATAGTCAACCACCTTACACCAGTTAAATGTTGGTGTTAATTTGTTACTAGTAAGTGGGGCTATCATCTGTTTTTAGGTAGCATTGCAGATTTGGCTGGTTGTTGAAAATATGGGGAAGTGGTGTTTTGTGTTTTTTTTCAACAGGAACGCCTAGTTTGTATATCATTGGCGTTAGTTGTGGGTCTTGTTTGTGGCGATTTTGCTGGCGGAAGGAATCAATGGAAGAGTGGTGATATTTGCAGTTTTTACTAGGTTGAGAATGGGATGATAATTAAAATAGACAGAAAAAACAGATCTGCTTAATGAACATTATAATTAGAAATTAGCATTTAAAAAACATTTGAAATTCACAGAAAAAAACATGGGTTTCAGGTATGTTTTAGTTAGGAATTAGCATTTAAAAAACCTTAGAAATTCGCTGAAAAAAACCATAGGTTTCAGGGGTGTTATAGTTAGCTGGACATTTCACTCATACAAAACCATTGAAATTCCTCTGTTATAGTTTGTTGTACTAACTAAAACACGCGCACCCGCAATGCACTGCTGATGATGTCACATATTACATCATTCATGACATGGTCAGTGGCATCACTGATGACATCACTGATGACATCTATGTTTCTTTTATCTATGATGCCACTAGCAATAGGTACAGACACATACATGCATGCTTTCAGGAATATAGTGACATGCAGAGGGTTGCTGCTTTATATTTGTCTAGGCCAAACACTCTGAGTAGTTGCTGAATAGGGAAGCTACAAGAGACAAGTGAGGTTATAGACATATTGGTAGAAGGATTAGTGAATAGGCTACATCGTATGAGTCTGTGGAAAGGTGCAGTTGAAGTACGCTGCATACATTTAGGTGTCTGCTTTAAATGGGAAATGGGAAATGAAGTCAGTCAAGTTTAAAGGACTTCATGGTCTTGTGACTGAAGTATGTCTCTACTTGTACATGTATTTTCACACGTTATGCATCTGAAGATGCTACATGTACATAACACAAGTATACATCGATTTGTATGTATTATTTATGTATGATGCCACTAGCAAAAGGTACAGACACATGGATGCATGCTTTTAGGAATATGGTGAGACTTACTACAGACACATGCGAAGGGTGGCTTCTTTAAATTTGGCTAGGCCCAAGACTCTGAGTAGTCGCAGAATAGTGAAGCTGCAAGATAAAAGTGAGGTTTTAGGCATGTTGGCAGAGGAATTAGGGATTAGGCTAATTCTTATGAGTCTGTGGAAAGGTACACTTGAAGGATGCCTTATAATTTTAGTTATCTACTTGAAATGGGAAGTGCAGTCTGTCAAGTTTAAAGGACTGCATGGTCTTGTGACTGAGGCATGTGTCTACTTGTACATTTAATTTCACATGTGTTATGCATCTGAAGATGCTAGACATAAAAAACACAGTTATACATTTATTTCTTTTATATGTGATGTCGATTTGTATGTATTGTTTATGTATGATGTCACAAGCAAAAGGTACAGACACATGCATGCATGCTTTCAGGAATATGGTGAGACTTACAACAGACACATGCGCAGGGTTGCTGCTTTATATTTGGCTAGTCCCAGCACTCTGAGTAGTCGCTGAATAGCGAAGCTGCAAGACAAATATGAGGGTTTAGACATGTTGGCAGAGTGATCAGTGATTAAGCTACTTTGTATGAGTCTGTGGAAATGTACACTTGAAGTGTGCCATATAAATATATGTGTCTTCCTGAAATGTGAAGTACAGTCTGTCAAGTTCAAAGGACTGCATGGTTTTGTGATTTAGGAATGTGTCTTACTTGTACACGTAATTTCACACGTGTTATGCATATGAAGATGCTAGATGTATAAAACATAGGTATACATCTGTTTGTATGTTTCTTTTACTTATGATGCCATTAGCAAAAGGTACAGACACATGCATCCAGGCTTTCATTAATATGGTGAGACTTACGAAAGAGACATGCAAAGGGTTGCTGCTTTATATTTGGCTATGCCCAAAACTCTGAGCAGGCGATGAATAGTGAAGTTTCAGCACAAAAGTGAGGTTTTAGATGTGTTGGCAGAGGAATTAGTGATTAGGCTACTTTGTATGAGTCTGTGGAAAGGTACACTTGAAGTACGCTGCATATTTTTAGGTGTCTGCTTGGAATGAGAAGTGCAGTCTGTCAAGTGTAAAAGACTGCACAGTCTTGTGACTGAGGCATGTCTATACTTTTACATATATTTTCACATATGTTATGCATCTAAAGATGCTCGATGTAAAAATCACAGGTATACATCTATTTGTATATTTATTTTATGTATGAAGTCACTAGCAAAAGGTACAGACACATGCATGCATGCTTTGAGGAATATGGTGAGACTTACAACAGACACGTGCAAAGGGTTGCTGCGTTATATTTGGCTAGGCCCAATACTCTGAGTAGCCACTAAATAGTGAAGCTTCAAGAAAAAATTGAGGTTTTAGACATGTCGGCAGAGGGATTAGTGATTAGGGTAATTCATATGAGTCTGTGGAAAGGTATGCTTGAAATACGCCCCATATATTTAGGTGTCTGCTTTAAATGGGAAGTGCAGTCTGTCAAGTCTAAAGGACTTTATGAGCTTGTGACTGAGGTATGTCTCTACTTGTACATGTATTTTCACATGTTATGCATTTGAAGATGCTACATGTACAAAACACAGGTATACATCTATTTGTAAGTTTCTTTTATATATGATATCAATAGCAAAAGGTACAGACACATGCATGTATGCTTTCAGCAATATGGTGAGACTTACAACAGTGGCATGCGAAGGTTTCCTGCTTTAATATTGGCTAGGCCGAACACTCTGAGTAGTCTCTGAATAGTGAAGCTGAACGAGAAAAGTGAGGTTTTAGACATATTGGCAGAGCGATTAGTGATTACGCTACTAAGTATGAGTCTGTGGAAAGGTACACTTGAAGTATGCCGCATAAATTCAGGTTTCTGTTTTAAATGGGAAGTGCAGTCTGTCAAGTTTAAAGTATTGCATGGTCATGTGACTGAGGTATGTGTCTACTTGTACATGTAATTTTACATGTGTTATGCTTCTGAATATGCTAGACGTATAAAACACAGGTATACATGTATTTGTATATTTCTTTTTATGTATGATATCACTAGCAAAAGGTACAGACACATGCATGCATAATATCAGGAATACGGTGAGACTTACAACAGACACATGCAAAGGATTTCTGCTTTATATTTGTCTAGGCCCAACACTCTGAGCAGTTGCTGAATAGTGAAGCTGCAAGAGAAAAGTGTGGTGTAAGACATGTTGGTAGAGGTATAAGTGATTAGGCTACTTTGTATGAGTCTGTGTAAAGGCACACTTGAAGAACGCCATATAAATTTAGGTGTCTGATTGGAATGGGAACGGCAGTTTATCAAGTTTTAAGGTCTGCATGGTCTTGTGACTGAGGCTTGTCTCTACTTGCACATGTATTCTCATATGTGTTATGCATCTGAAAATGCTACTTGTATGTAACACAGGTATTACAACTATTTGTTTGTTTTCCTTATGTGTGATGCCAGCATCAAAAGATAGAGCCACATGTAAGCATGTTTTCAGGAACATGGTGAGACTTACAACAGTAACATTGCAAAGATTGCTGCTCTGCATTTCTGGAGTTCTCTTACTTCTTTCTGCACTTCTCTTGACTCTTTCTGCACCTCTGTTGGTCTTTCTGCATTTATCTTGTCTCTTTCTGCACCCGTCTTATCGCTTTCTGCACCTCTGTTGCTTTTTCTGCACTTCTCTTGTTTCTTTTAGCACCACTTTTGCTTCTTTATGTACCCCTCTTTACCCTTTCTGTAGCTCTCTTGCCTGTTTCTAAACCTCTCTTGCGTGTTTCTGTACTTTTCTTGCATCTTTCTGCACCTAACTTTCCTTTCTGCACATCTCTTGATTCCTTATGCATTCCTCTTTGTGTAACTCTGTTGCTTCTCTCTACACTTGTCTTGCTACTTTCTGCACCTGTCTTGGTTCTTTTGACACTCACCATGCCTATTTCTGAACCCTTGTTGCCTCTTTCTGCGCTCTTCCCTCTTTCTACACCTCTCTTGCTCTTTCTGTACTTCTCTTGCTTCTGTATGCACCATTCTTGCCTCTTTCTGCATCCCTCTTTCCTCTTTTTGCACCCCTCTTCCATTTTTGTGCATTTCTCTTGCCTCTTTCTGCACCTCAATTGTCTCTTTCTGCACCACTCTTCCCTGTTTCTATACCTCACCTGCCTCTTTTAGTGCTTGTCTTACTTCTTTATGCAGTTCTTTTGGCTCTTTCTGTACTTTTCTTATTCTTTCTGTACCACTCTTGCTTGTTTCTGTAACCCTCTTGACTCTTTTTGCACCTTTTTGCCTCTTTCTGCACCTCTATTGCCTCTTTCTGCACCTCTCTTGCATGTTTGTGAACCTGTGTTGTTTTTTGTGCACCCCTGTTGTCTGTTTCTGCACCTCTGTTGCCTCTTTCTGCATTTCTCACATTTTTTAGTAGCTGTGTTGTTGTTTGTGTATTTCTTTTCGCTGTTTCTAAACCTTTCATTTTCTTTCTGTCCCTTTCTTTCTCTTTCAGCACCTTTGTACCTAGTTCTGCAGTTGTCTTGCTTGTTTCTATACTTTATTTTTTGATATAAAGAGAATAACATTGTAATTTTAATTAATTACTTACTAGTTACTATGAATATTGAGATGTAATTCATTTAAAATTGTTAATTGATGTAACAAACTATTGAAATTATTCTTTGTTTTTTAGAAAAATATGTTTTTTTGGATTACAAATTGAAGATGGCAAGACAACATGAAAAGAGAAAACAACAAAGAAAACAGAAGCATTTAAACAAAACTACAAATAGTGCACTACAAAAAGACCAAAATGTTACTCAGGTTAAAGTCTGTTCTGGTAAGAGTACTAAACAATTTCTTAAAACAGTGCAGAGAGATTTAAGAAAGACAAGTAAAATGAAAGGACAAGGAAAAGAAGATTGTAATTGTAAATAAAAACTGTTTTTGGAAAAACAACACATGTTACAAAAAGACAGTTGAAAGATATAAATGTACGACTGTTTCAAAGTAGAGTAATTCAAAATGTATTCAAAGATTGTACAAGGAATACAAAAAGATCAGCAGTGTATAAGAAGAAGCAACACATTGAAAGTGTAGTAGATACTGCTTTTGAATTGAAACGCAAATTATTTATATTAGTATTGAAGAGAATGAGAACATTGGATAAAACAATTATATTTATGAAACAGAAAAGAAAAAGAAAAAGACTTTTTAATAGAAGTAAATTTGATAAAACTTTTACTTGTGAACGGAAAGGGACTTCTAGTACTGATCCTTTCTTTAATGAAGAAAGATATTTTCAACAGAACACATTAGTTCAGGCAGTTTATACTAGTGGTCCTTGTTATGAGATGAAAGATGGTTGTCCCATTGCAAAAGAAAAAATGGTTGTTAGGAATGTGGATGAAGTAATAGCTGAAGAAGTTCAAGGGAAACGTACACAAGCTCCTGTATATAAGTGGGATTGTAGCAGTGTTTGCAGTATTTGACCGGAATCTATTGACATATTGCAAATGTTTTTACCAGAATATACAAAAAAAAGTCTTAAACAGAAGATTAGGATGATTCAAGGACGAGATCCATGTAAAATAAGAAAATATACTAACTTGCAGGGTAATTCTCTGGCTTGTCTTTCAAGAAAAGTGTGTCACGAGGCGCAGTTTCTTGTTCTCCCATAGAATCTTATTGAGAAGGTCTTGCAATTTCCGAAATGTGCCCGGTGGTGGGCTCAAAGATAGCTTTTGGAAGATGTACCGGAAGCGCGGAGCATTGTCATCTTCACCGCCGCCATCCTCCCGTACCACGCCAACTTGAGACGCGACCAGGCAGCTAGCGCCTTGGTCGTTTGCTCCATCAGCATGGTGTAATTGAGATAAACTGTTTTAGCGATGGACGAGGTCAGGCGAATGCCCAGGTAAGTGATGTCCGGGGGCGCCCAATGGAATGCAAAGTCTTGCTGCAGGTCCAGAACCTCAGTCTCTGGAATCAAGATATTAAGAATCTGCGACTTTGCAAAATTGACCTTGAACCCTGCAACGTTCCCAAAAGCAGTAAGCTCCCTAGTCAGGGACTGCAAAGTCAACCGAGGCTGAGTGAGCGAGAGGATGAAATCATCGGCATACATACTAATTTTATGTGTGTCAGCTCCAAATTTGAGACCTACAAGGTCCGGGTTTGACCGAATTCACTGGGCAAAAGGCTCCATATAGAGCCTAAATAAAAGTGGGGATAGGGGACAGCCCTGCCGCGTTCCCCGGGCACTGGGGAAAAGGGTCAATTTACATCCATTAACCCGCACCGCAGCTATGGGGGAGGCCTATAAGCAAACCCAGCGGATTAAATTATCCCCAAATCCGTATGTACCCATCACCGCAAACAAGTACTCCCAACCAACACGGTCAAAAGCCTTCTCCGTGTTGATCGAGAGTAATAGGGCCCGAGTACGCTATCGATTTATAAGGTCAATGAGAGGCAGCAGTCATTTAGACTTATCCCCCCCTTGCCGAGTCGGTATAAAACCCGATTGGTCCGGGTCTACAATATCATCCATAAGGGGGCTAAGGTGTGAAGCTAAAAGACCCGCAAACATTTTGCGTCGATATTAAGGAGCAAGATTGGTCGGTATGACCCACAATCTTTGGGCTCTTCCCTGGGTTTAAGGATCACAGATATTGCCGCCTCAGACATTGCAGGTGTCACTTCCCCAGTGACCAGGAAGGAGTTAAAAAGTCTTGTTAAAAAAGGAGCCAGCTCCACACAAAATGTTTTTATAAAACACCATTGGATAGCCATCCGGACCCGGTGACTTAGCTACCTTTAATCTCAAAATCGCCGATATGACCTTTTCTATGTGAATGGCTGAGTCCAAGTTATCAGCCGAAGATTTGAGTAAGGGAGAAATTTCGCAGGAGTTCATGTATTCCCCTGGGTCATGCAGGAGGGTGTCGCCCCTCGCATAAAGGCGCTGGTAAAAATTACGAAAGGAATCGACGATAAGGGCATCTGTGGGTTGTTCCGCCCCCTTCTGGTCCTGTATGGAATGGTTTGCAGACATCTGCACTTGTGCTCGTAGTCTATGCGCTAGCATCTTCCCACACTTATCCTCACTGAGGTAGAATTCATGCCGTAGTCTCATGAGAGTATGTTTAGCCCTGTCGAGGTCTAGATGTTTCAGCATGCGCCGCCGAGTCTCCAACTCCTTCCAAACTATCGGAGCTCTGTCCGCTTATGAACTGCCTCCAGCTTTCCCACTTCCTTTTCTAATTCCATGCATTTCTCCCTGCGCAGGTGGGCAAATGACACCGCAACCGCGATGATGAATTCACCCCGCACCAACAACTTCAAAGCCTCCCACACCGCCGCGAGGGTTGTACCCTCCTGATCGTTCTCAGAGAGGTAATGCACTATAGTGTCTCGGATCCGCTTGGTGACTTCCTCGGAGTGAAGGAGGGATTTGCGGAGTCTTCAGCCCGGCGGGATTGATCGCGAGCACCGGGCTGGGAGCAGCACCGAAACAAGGGCATGGTCTGAAAGGGAGCGGGGGTTATATCAGCAGCGTGCAAATTCGGGAGAAGAGATGAGGAGGCTAAAAAGTGATCCAGACGCGCATATGTTTTGTGCACCGCTGAAAAGTAGGTGTAGTCGCGCTCATTAGGATGTTGTATACATCACACATCGCACAACCCACAGTCAACCAGCCATTTTTTCCCAGCCTGTGACAGTGCCCCTGTCTGATGGGATCTCTGCCACAATCTATCCAGATCCGGATCCATTACAACATTTAAGTCCCCCTGACCAAAAGCGCTACATCAGGAGAGGTAAGAACCTCGGACAGGGCTAGGCGCAAGAAGGGCTCCTGCCGTTCATTAGGTGAATATAAGGACCCTATTGTCAGATGTGCGGCCCCCATTGTACCTTATCTGCCAGTAACCTGCCCTTAACTTCTGCCACTGTGAAGACTACTTTGCATTGCGCCCACGCACTAAAGAGGGTCGCCACTCCATTTTTCTTGGACGGCCCAGAGTACCAGATTTGTTGTCTATCCCTCATGCGTCTGGTATCTTTAGCTAGAAGGTGGGTTTTGTGGAGCAAACAAATATCACCATCAGCATTCTCCAAAAGGGAGAGTATTCCAGAGTGCTTTACAGAATTATTTATGTCACGATTGCTGGCATAACGACCGGCAAGATGGCGGCTCGTGAACACGCATGCGCGAGGAGGTCAGGCAAACTTAAAGCCTGACTCTCCTCTGATACCTGCGCATCGCGTTCTAGTTGTGATCCGCTTCCGGTCGTTCCCACTTCCGGTTTCTGTCACGCCCCTCACTACCCTCCATCGAGTATCTACAGCTGTTCTACCTCGCTGTTTTGTTTGAGACGCCCGATTCCTTGGAACTTTGGACCCTCATCTCCTCACTAGTCATCCAGATTTGGATTGGGACTCACTTATTCCCCGCATCCCACTGGCTGACCAGACATTCGAGTCCTTGCTCCCGTTGGTGGACCGGACACTGTTATTCGGCTTTCCACCGACTGGTCGGACTATTTGGTGTCTGGTTCCGCTAGTCAGCCGGACGTCTGGGCTGCTTGTTACGCCTTCTATCCTGACTCCTTGGCCTCAGTTCCCGTTGGCCAGCCAGACTTTGACGCTACCTCCAACTGGACACTCTGGGACTACAGAAGAGATATTACCAGACTGTAGATACAGTAACAGCGCCGTTGGTGCTGCCTTTTGTGTTATTGATTATATAAAGTCAGTTGGGTACTTTTTTATAAGGGTTTCCGGAACATGGCAAAGGGGTCTCTTGTCCCGTAATGTTCCGGATGCTGTCAGATGCACAGGAGTGAGAAATCCACAGGTTATTACTTCTTCCACAGTATTGAGCTAGTACAGGTGGGCTGCTTTTTTAGTAGATATATCCTGGACTATAGCCTTTTTTGAATATTCACAACTTTTTTTTTTTACACAGCCAGTCACTTGCTCAACAATACACCTTTTATATCCTCATTTCTACGCAGAAGAAGGTAATTACCTTTGAGTATAGCCCAAAGAGTAAATAGATTGTCTCCTAACCTGTTATCCCTATCTTTCCAACCTTTTGTTTATGACGAGAAGACCTGTGGAGTTCGATTTGCGTCAAGGGATCTCTTCCCTTCCTTCCCTTGTTTTGTTTCCCTTCTTCTCCTGGATTACCATTGTTGATTGGCTATAGTCAAGCACAATAGGTGATTGGGAGACGTTGTGGACCTTTTTTCAGTTCTGTGGTGTTTCCACAGAAACTAAGGTGAGAACCTGACAACTTAACCCTCGAACATTCAGGCTAACAACTTTCAGATCCCTAGCTATCGCAGTAGTGGGGGGAAGAAAGGCTATGCACCCACTCAAGACTAAATGAATCAAGGACAGCAAAGGTTAATCTGTACAGTCTAGTCACCTGCCAATCTTACCCATGAACTGATGTGGAGCCCCAAAGTAACACCCAAAAAAAGCCCATTCCTAAACGATAAGAAATGGCTAAAGAAGAAAAGGAAAGGAGAAAAACAGAAAACATGACAAAAGTTTGTCTTAATGGTCAGTGACCAGGGGGAACGTAGTACAGACCCACTCCATACTAAGTGTTACATGGCTTTCACTCCAATGGCCAGGGAGTAGTGTCACTGCAGACAATCGAGGTGCTTCCTCCCTCCGGTGCCACAAGCTGAGCCCAAGTGGATGCCATGTTCACTACATCAAGGGGACACAGGACGCTCTGTTACTTGTGTCACTGACAAAAGGGCAGCTTCTCTCTCCAGCTGGCTAGCGGCCGTATCAGGCGCGAGGCTTTGGCAGTGATTTTCCGACCCTCTGCCATTCCGCGGAGCGATGTCTTCTGCGAGGGAGTGGTTTGGCATCCCCTGCCAAGGCAGGAGTCTTCTCTGGACCCAAAGTGTCATTCGCTTCCTCCAAGGACCGAATCTACAACAACTTGCCCTGATATTTGAAGATGAGGCGGAATGGGTGGCCCCAGGAGTAAGGAATATTTTCTCACTGAGGTGGTTGGTGATAGATTTAAATTCTCTGCGCTCAATCAATGTGGAGGCCCCCAAATCTTGGGAGAGCATAGGTTGGTGGCCCCAGAACTGCACTGGATTAAGGTCTTGTGCCCTATGAAGGATGCGTTCCTTCAGTTGAAAGTCATGAATGCAGACAAGGATTCAGGGGGGAGCTCTAGCACCATGCGGGAGTCCTACTTGATGGGCATGGTCCATTTGAATCTCCTGGATCCCTTCATCCCCGAGGACCTGTAAGAACAGTGTGCTGACATAGGCACGGAGGTCATCGCCTTCCCCTTTCCAAGGGACCACCCGGATCTGGATATTATTGTGCCTGGAGCGGTTTTCCAGGTCTTCTGCATGGGCTTGCAGGTCAATGTTCTGGTCCCGCAGGCGCAGCATCTCTTGTTGCAGTTGATGTAAGTCCTCTTCCCTACTCAGATCCTGCTCCTCCAGCGTCGCCACCCTTTCTCCAATGTTATTGACATCAAGCTGAACATCTGTCAGATCCGCGGAGAGCTGGGAGCGCAGCTCCTGGATATCATCCTTGATGGCAGTTAAGAGTTCAACCAAGAATGCCTTAGTCGCCGGCGTATCGTCTCCCTCAATTGGTGGTGCCCTAGCCTCAGGCTGTGCTGACGAGTGTCCGGATGTTTTCTGGAGAAGGTCCTTCAGGGATTTCTCCTTCCGCCCTCTGGCCGATGACATGATGGCCAAAGCAGATCACCACCGTGACACTTCTTGGCACTTCAAGATAGGTGCGAGCAGCCTATCAGGTCATAACAACAGTACTGTCCACCCACTGCCAAGCCCGGCTGACTCCGCCAACACAGGGCACGGGTGCAGGGTTAGCTATAGGGGTAGCTCCGTCGCACATGACAATTTCGGTACTCACGACTGCTGAATCGCGAGCCGGCCAACATCCCTTCGGCCTGATACCTCCCTCCACTTAACTTTGGCCCAGGACGAGAAGGCTGCCATTCAGTGTAGGGGCCAAGCGGACCAAGAGACTCCGCTACCACGCAGCAACTGGTCTATGCTAAGCCAAAATGTAAGCTCAATTCAGTACTTGTTAGGCCTCAGCCTCCGCCCATGGGGGGAGTGTACCGAAACTGGCGCCAATTGCTCCTCCTCGCAGACCGGCTCGCAGTTCTTTGCTGGCAACAATAGAATAATAGGCCACGCTGTCTGCCGATCCATGGACTGGATTCAGCCCCACCTGATCACCGAAGCATGAGCTCCCAGCCCTTTGGAGGAAAATCAAGGCTCACAGAGAGCCACAGACAGCGGGGGAAGAACCGCACCCATGACTTCTCAGGGAGACCGCTGGGAACCCCATGTAGGCCCAAAGTGCCTGTCGCTCCACCAACTAGGCCCAAGAGCGTGAGGCTACGTCCCATCCACCAGGTCCCGCACTCACTGCCACTCAGCCTCTGGGAGCCCAGCAGGGCTCGCGTCTGCCCGCCAAGTCACCATCCCCACAAGGGAACCCACAGGTGAAGGCGCCGCACTCTCAGGGGGGTCGCAGTCACCAGCAGCAAACCCGGACCGCCCCCCGCTCTGGCTCCGCCACACCTCTCAGTGAAGCAGGAGGAGTATTTCTCTTCTTCAGTGAGGCGGTCCCGGATTGGACCACGTCGGGGCTCTGAGTTGCTTGCAAGTCCGCTCCGAGCCCACCGGGCCACAGCAATGCCGGGGGCCGGACAGGGCGCAGAGAGCAAACAAGTTTACAGGCAGGCAGAAACGAAGGCTCGCCACCGGCGTCGGGATGTCTGCCCAAGCTGATACACACACCGGGAAGCGCAGATGGGCTCCAGAATGGGTGATAAAACAAAGCTAAGAAGCGGCGGCGACGGAGGATAGGAAAACACGTCCAATCTCGCCACCCTCTTGGCCACGCCCCCCGATATATAATTTAAAAAACAAAAAACAATAAGTGGCGGCAGTTTGGTGCTTATTTGTTGGGGGAAGGTCAGTCAACTTGATTTGGCTACTGATCAAGTTATTTCTAAACAATGTTACAACAAATTAGAAGAGAACAAAATGCCAGCTAGAGCTGTACATAACAACTTAGCGTTGGTAGCTATTCCTCAGAAACTGGTACATTTGAATGCATATGAGTCCCTTCTTATTCAATCTGTACACCCATTTCAGGATATAGTTTGTATGGAGCCTAAAACAGGTAAGCTGCCACCAACAGATTTACAAGGAGAGGTCTGAAAGGAAGAGTTGTGAACTTGCCTTTAGATTTTAAGAAACATATTGAAACTGTTGGTGTAGACAGGGAGGAGAATGAGCCAGTAGTTATTCTAGTAAATAGTGTCCCAACAAAAATTCAAAAAATCTGGCAAGAGTTTCTAGATGTTAATAAACTTTAAAAGGCTGCATTATATCTAGTACAGAATAATATTTGTTCTAAGAATGTAAATGTTGATGAACAGGTAATCTGCCTAGAAGATGAAATAGAAATTTCAATTGGACAAATAGAAAAAGTAGACAAGTATAAAGATTTATGAACATTATAGTATACATCCTCTACATTCGAAGGAAATGATTGGAAACAGCATTGAATTATTTGAAATGAAGGAAGCAAAGGGAACTTCCATGAGTCTATGGGAAAAAAGTTTAGAAGCTCGTTGTTTTCCACAGCTATTCTCCACTGGAGACGGTGGACGATTTGATGGGCGAGCTGGATTCCAGCTTCAGAATACCGCTTGACAAGATTGTAAGCTGAAAATGCAAGATTTCAACAGTGAATTCCATAGATATTTCATCTTCTGTTTCAAAGTGATTTAACTGCACTTTCATATGCAGTGAATCACATATTAAAAATAGGAGGTCATCTTTCACAGGTTTCTGCAAAAGAATTCATGTACAAAGTTCAACAAAGAGATGAAAATTTAAAATCTCAGTTCATTAATTTGATTGCGTGTCAACGTGGTACCAATGAATATTGGTTTTGTCATCACTGTGAAGTTAAATGTATGTTAAGAAACTTAGATACCCCTACATGGTTTATAACACTTTGCTGTGCTGAATATGCGTGGGACGATTTACTTGAATTTCCACGAGAAGCAAATTCAAATGTTAAAATTATTGAATTGAAGACACCTGGAGAACTCTGTTCCTTGGATCCTGTAAATGTCTGCAGGTATTTTAACCATAGGTTTCAAAGTATGATGTCATTTATCTGCAATAAAAATATTCCTCCTCTTGGAGAAGTCACTGATTTCTTTTGGCGAAAAGAGTACCAAGCCAGAGGTGCTCCTCATATACACATGCTATTATGGATAAAGAATGCACCGAAATGTGGAACTGATGAAACTGTTTTGTCTTTCATCGAACAATATGTTACATGCTCCATTGCAAGAGAATGAGGAAAAAAGAGCTCGAGACAACAAGTTTTATGGTTTCAAAGTCATTGATGTGGGAAATACTGTCGATGAAAATACAAGTGTAAAAGGAAATTATATACAAAATTTCTTTTTGGATTCCCATGTCCAATAATTTCTAAAGGAAGAGTGAATAGTTTTTTGTCAGCAGTAAGGCATACACTAACCCGGAAATCTCCGAAGAATATAAATAATTCAAAAAGAACCGAAGATTTAAAGTACATTAATGACTACAATCCAGTTCTTTTGAAAGTGTGGGAGCAAACATGGATAATCAATAGGTTGCATATCATTCAATTGCTGTTGCTTGATATGTTACATCATGTGTAACCAAATCTGGAAAGACAGAGATGAAAGAAATGTGGGAAGAAAGTTTACAAGAGAAGAGTCTTAATAAGAAATTGTACAGCTTTAGCTTGAAAATGCTTTCCCACCGAGAGATTGGATCCTATGAATGTTCAGATCCCTTGAGCTCTACCAGTTTATATTTAAAGTCAAGAGGAATCATTTGGGTAAGTTTAGGACTTGCCTCCACACAAAATAGAGTATTGAAATCTTTACAAGAAATCGAACACTTAGCACAGAATGAGCCAGAAAGTACGTACATTGTTAATACTAATATGTCGGATACCTACTATCCCAAGAGGAGTCCACATCATAAAAATCTATGTCAGTATGAAGTAATTCAACATTACGGCTTTAAAAGAAAAATTACAGAAAATATAAATGAAGAAAAATATGCAGTAATTGGATGTGATCGATGTTTGGTAAAACATGCAAAAGGAAATCTTATTAACCACAGAAAACTCAGTTGCAAAATTTCAGATAAGAGGGAATTTTTCTATTTCGCACTTCTGTACCTGTTCCAGCCTTGTTTTTAATGAAACGGAATTACTTGGAGACTTTGACTGCTATGAAGATTCTTTTGATGCAAGTAAAGATAGCATTCAGTGCACAATTTTCCATACATATCTAAAAATGTTAAATGATGAGATTCATCAAGAAAGCACTAATGCAACTGAAATAGCTAGAGAAAGTTCTCAAGATAGTCAAAGTTCTGGTCCACTGAGTCAAGATCCACTGGGACAACCAATTATCAATAACGAAGCAGCAATAGCCATGAATGAGGTAGAAACTGCAAAGCAACAAGCACAACAGGATATTATTCAGTTGGAAAAGTTAGAAGAACAACTAAATATTGAACAGAAAGAAATATATCGACAAGTCAAACAGATACAACATGGTTTGCTGCACAAAAACAAAGAATGCCAATGTTCATCATTTAAACCTATTCTATTGTACAGCAGTGGTCAAGGTTGAACAGCAAAAAATGTCTTAAAGTTTTGACCAGTTATCTACACAAAACTACAGAATCACATTTATCTTGTGTTGTAATAGCAGCACACAACATTATAGGGATTACTTTACATTGATTACTTATGCTACCAGTTGAACATGATAATAAATTGGAATATCAGAAGCTATCTGGAGATGTTTGTTATGATGTGTCAAGCGTACTGAAGAAAATGAAACTGTTAATCATGGGACTTTCTCTGCTATACTAATAGTAACAGATGAAAACATTGACTTCTCTGGGGTGTATAGAGTTTATAAAAGAAAATAAAGTTATCGGTGCTTTGATGTGTAAGGTCATCAGAAGGGAAGTAGAGGAGTAAGGAAAACCATGTGCCTTGATTTGGAAAGAACTGAGAGAAAGTGTATTGTTTAGAAATGGGACCTGGTTTGCAAATATATTTGTCTCTCATTTAGCTGCAAATATTGTGCAGGTTGTGCTTGGGGTTGACAATAAAACAGTGAACATTTTTTTTATGAAAGAGGTTCTAGGGGATAATGTTTACCGACCAAAATAATCTCCACACCCCTGGTACAATACATATATAACAAAATAGGAGATTGTTGGTCAATTTGTCAAACCTAATTCATATGCTCAGAAGGAAAGCCCATCAAACACAGATAATTTGATTAGCACCAGGCTTATGAACAGATCCCATCAGCCCACCACTCTGGCGGTGGTACAAAAGGGGGTGGTGATGAACGGAGCATCTGAACCAATCAAACACTTACACCCAGTCAACAGATCTGGGTTTAATCCATCACCGAGCCCACTCTGCCACCCCAGTTCAGACATGGCCATATGCAAATCAGTCAGACCCTGTGCCTCATGGGAACAGTCCAGCCCGAACTGCCAAGCCATGCCTTCCCTGCATCGGAAACAAGCTTCTGAGGACCGGTTTCTGGCATTTCAGCCATCTTCAGCCCGGCTTGCTTGAATCCAGTGGCAAAGTGAGCAAGGGACTCACGTCTGAGCATACGCTGCCAACTTATGGCGAACAAAGTGGTACAAAAGGGGGTGGTGATGGACAGAGCATCTGAACCAATCAAACACTCACACCCAGGCAACAGATCTTGGTTTAATCCATCACCGTTCTTTAGCCCACTCTGCCACCCCAGTTCAGACATGGCCTTATGCAAATCAGTCAGACCCTGTGCCTCATGGGAACAGTCCAGCCTGAACTGCCAAGCCATGCCTTCCCTGCACCGGAAACAAGCTTCCGAGGACCGGTTTCTGGCATTTCAGCCATCTTCAGCCCGGCTTGCTTGAATCCAGTGGCAAAGTGAGCAAGGGACTCACGTCTGAGCATACCCTGCCAACTTATGGCGAACAAAGTGGTACAAAAGGGGGTGGTGATGGACAGAGCATCTGAACCAATCAAACACTCACACCCAGTCAACAGATCTTGGTTTAATCCATCACCGTTCTTTAGCCCACTCTGCCACCCCAGTTCAGACATGGCCATATGCAAATCAGTCTGACCCTGTGCCTCATGGGAACAGTCCAGCCTGAACTGCCAAGCCATGCCTTCCCTGGACCGGAAACAAGCTTCCGAGGACCGGTTTCTGGCATTTCAGCCGTCTTCAGCCCGGCTTGCTTGAATCCAGTGGCAAAGTGAGCAAGGGACTCACGTCTGAGCATACCCTGCCAACTGGGGTGGCAGAGTGGGCTAAAGAACGGTGATGGATTAAACCCAGATCTGTTGACTGGGTGTGAGTGTTGGTAAAAAAAGTGCTTTGATTCTATTAGGAGAGACATTTGTAGGGCTGGATAAATACTCCAGAGTGCCCAACCTTTCAAAGTTAGATTTAATAAATCTAAGCCAAGGTATCTCTAGGGAGTTATCTAAATTCATGCAGTCTCTCAGCACTATTCTGCAAAATGGGCTTCCGTGTTGTTCCGAATTCTTACCCATAACAACAAGGGTTGTAATTTTTCATGTTCTTCTAGTAAACCCATCCCAGCTTCCTCATGACAAAAAGATACAGAGGTGCTTTGAAGGCTGCCAGCAATCTCCTTATAAATTTGTTTTCTATTACTTGCAACAGATTACACTTAATATATCCACAGACACCTGCACAAACAGAGACAACAGGCAAACATTTACTATTAAACAAAGAGCAATTCTTTGATTTGGCTTGTGACCTAATCTTTTAGAAAGTCTAAAAATAGCTTCAATCAACCTTTGAAATTGCATTGCTCTAACATTCAATACAAACTTCCAATTACAATCTGCATCAAAAGGCACGTCCAAATACGAGGAATGTTTTTTTCTCCTAATTTCTTCCCCTCCCAACAGAATGTCCTCGTTTTTGCTTTATTTTGTGCCACACTTCATTATCATCGATTTGGTGCTATTGGTTTTAAGATGCCAAATCCTTCATTAATAAAGTAAAGGCATCAAGCAAGGTTTGGAGGCCATTGGCTGTTGTCGCTACGAGAACAGCATTGTCTGTGTATAGCAGCACTGGGATTTGACGTGAATTGGCACTTTGCCACCTTAACCAGATGTTCTCTCAGCCCGTTAATATAAAGTAAAAAGAGGAATGGTGCCAACACACATCCTTGTCCAACTCAATCACTGGAGGGAAATTCTTCTGTTAGGTCATCAGTTTACTATAATGGACTCCTGCTGATGTTTGCTCATGAAGCCTAATGAGCAATGTGATGATCACTACTTCGATCTATAGCTGTGCAATAAGAGCCCATCATTTAAATTGGTCCACCATATGAAAGGCACATGTTAAATCCATGAAGGGTAGATGGATACAGCCTTTTTGTGCCTTTGTATATTTCTGAACTATTAAAGAGAGATTGAGGAACTGTTCTACTATTCCTAGACCTGAGCAAACCCCAAATTGGAAATCCAACAACACTTGGGTCTCTGAGGCCCAGAGTTCTAGTTTGGCCAGAATAACCCTGTCCAGTATTTTTACTGTACTGTCAAAGAGGTTAATAGAGTGGTAACAATGAGGTTGGCTCTTATTCCCCTTTTTCAAAATTTGCACCCTAATGGCTTCCTACCAAGTCTTGACTAGGGGTTCCACTATTTCACTTCTTATAACATTGGTTATTAGCGGACCCAGAATTGTGAGAGGTGTTTATAGAGAACGATTGGAATTCTATCAGGCCCGGGGCTTTCTCTGAGGGGCTACTCCTTTTAGCTAAGATGACGTCTGTTACCTCGACTGATTTACTCAGGGCCAAACCTACGTTCATATCAAAAGGGACTTCTAGGACAAAATTGAGGGTCTGAGGCCTATAGCTAAATATGTTTAAAAAATGCTTCACCCAGTCCTTTGCTGGTTCCATTGTCTCTAATTTAGGCATGTTGTCCTCCAGCAGAGTCATAGAATTCATGACCTGCCAGAAGGCTCAAGGATCTTTTAGTATACATGCGGTTTGGTTTGTAGGTCTTCCTAGGCCTTCTTCCTCAGTTGCAATCTTTTTTTTCTAGTTAGTTCTTTAAAGACTTTCCTAGCCATTGCTACTCCCTCTTTATCTCTTGGGTGTGAGTTTAAAGCACATGACAGCAGTCTGTGGGCCGAAGAGCAAGTACTGTCAAACCATTTGGGTGCATTGTAAGTTTTCCTGGGGCATTTTGTTAATTTGGCTTCCATATGTTTATTTAGAGAAGTAAAACCCTGTATAATCTCCACCAGGTGTAGTATTCTCTTGTAGCACTATCTCAATGTGTGCCCACTCATTTACTATGAGGTTTCTTTTGAAGGCCTCCTTATCACTTTTCTCCCACTTAATGCTTAAACCCCTATTCTTATTCTACTGTACCCTAAATTGTAGTTCTTTGCCTGATTGTCTCCCCAACATTATATTTAGGGTCAGTCATCGGGGATTATGATCACTTAAAAAACAAATCAACACTTTACACCCTTTTAAAAATGGTACCATTTCTTTGGTGATTAATATATGATCAATTATCAAATTTGAGCCTCCCTCCACATACGTTGGAGTTTGCATATCACTGTTCATATCATATTCTTGTACAAATGGCAGATTTTTAGCTATGACAACTCTGTTCAATTAATCCCTATTAGAGGTATACTTAACATGTGTGAGGGCTGATGGAACTCATTAAAGATGCCACATGAGGCTCACACATTGGGTTCACATACTTGTATATTAAAATGTCCTACCCAAATAATTTGGAGTTCCTTTACATGATCATGTTGGACCTTACATATAGCATCCTCCAGTCCATCCATAACCTTGTTTACAGTAGAATCAAATATATTATAAGAAAAATTATTCAATAAAGTAAGTTCTTTTATAATAATATCATCTACTGCTACTAAGACAAAAGTAGCCAGGCCTCCTTTTGCCCAGCCAGACTTTGAGGGAACAGCAGAGACGAATAGGTGACATGCTCATCAATGTGGTACAAATCTGTTAGCCAAGTCTCTTGGCAGCAAATTATTGTATGTTCTTCTGCCAACATTATCCAATCTGGATTTTCTAACTTGGAACGCAGTCCTGACACATTCCATGAAATAACACTAAGGGGCCGATTAGGATGGCGGACGGACTTGCGTCCGTCCGCCACCCCTGAGTAGGAGGGACCGTCCGCATGGGCAGCGGCGGTCCCTCCATGGCAATTAGGATGTGACCGCCAGGGTGGCGGTCACATCCTCTATTTTTAACATTGCGGCGGGTGCAGCTTCAAGCTGCACCCGCCGCAATGTTAAAAATGCATGTGTTGCATTTACATGCACAAAGCGGCAGGCACCGCACGGTGCCTGCTGCTTTGTGTACGCAAATGCAGGGGGGTACCATAGGTACCCCCCATGTGCACCCCCCACCCCCCATTCACCCAGGGGGCCCGCAACGGGCCCCCAAAGTGAATGTCCGTATGCTTTTCCATGGCGGAAAAGCCGCCGTGGAAAAGCATATTTACACCAACATCATAATATGGCGGACGGTGTCTCATAGACACCGCCTGCCATGTTATAGCTTTTCCGCCGCGGTCGGAAGCCGACCGCGGCGGAAAAGCGGCGGACGGAATTCCAGACCCACCAGCCATCCTGATTTGGCGGTGGGTCTTTGGAGTCTCCGCCGTGGTTTTTCCGCATCCTCCAGGCCGGCGGACACTTCCGCCGGCCCGGAGGATGCGGAAAAACCGCCATCCTAATCGGCCCCTTAGAGTCTTTGCCTGAGGAGATTCAGAAGTAGTAGCAGATTGAATAGGTACAGATATTGAGGAGGGTTTTTGAATGGAAGCTATACTCTCTTTCAATTTTTGTGGTCAGTCTAAATTTTTCAATGATGACAAAACCTCAAATCTGTGGGACGCAAGCAGAATATTGAATTGACAATGGGTACGACTTTAGCCTTCATAGGACCTACTGCATGGGCCTATCTGGAGAGACGAAAGGCTGGAGAGTTCTTGGAATGCAAAAGAAGCCTAAAGGTTGGGCTTGGGTGCCCTCTAAGAAGTTAATATATTATGAAGGCCTCTCAGAAAAGCACCAACTAGGCCTGTGTTCCTAAAATGTATAATTATGCAGTCTCCTTGTGATTCTTTTGGACATGGACCAACCCATAAATTTCTTCTTGTGATAATAATTTCATTTGACAAGTCAAATGGTTTTTACACCTGAAGGAGACTTTATTCAATAGGGCTACATGTGGCTCCTTTTTGGGCTTGCCCTTGTTTGTGGACAATCTCCAAGACAATTATGTAGGGTGTGCACTTGGGTGGGATATGGGGTCGGATACCTTTCACCTCAAGTTGGTTGAAGCTTTTTCCTGCCCCTATTATCCATGTGCCATGATTCAGGCATGCCTGGTTCATTTGGTTTATTATGGGCGGTGGAGTGCATACAGATAATCTCTCTGATTTGGGGTCATGAAACTATCTCCCTTCTCCTTCATGTAAATTATACTGTGTGGACCTGACCTTTGCACTTTGTTCACCTTGAGCCTTCCCTTGTTTCCCAAAAAAAGAACACTCCATACACTTCTCCTGATTTGAAGAAATACTATCATTTTTTATTCCTCCAAGGTGGCTATTTTGCAATTACCATGGAGCAAGTGTGTGCTATAGTTTTAATCTGGTTCCTCAAATAGTCCAATCTGCCCCGATTACGTGAACTAGCCTTTTTAAGCATCAAATCCTCTAAGGAGAATTTCTTAGCATGCTTTTTCCCACATTGGTCTTTGCCTTTGGGCCTTGTTTTTGAACAAATAGGAGGTTGGATTTAGACTCGATGTCTTCAAGTGGACAACTTTAACCACCTCTTGTTGGCTTTTCTTACAAGGCGGACTGACCACCTGAGATATAACTTCAAGCATTTTCAAAATTTGTGGGCCCTTTACTGCACACGGGTTAGGGGAGATAGAAATAGTGACATTATTAGGGAGAGTAGGTGGTTTCATACTAGTTAAGTGCTCATGTGGAGAGTGACTAGCAGACTGTATCTGTGTTGGTTCTGTTATGTCTATAGTAATAGACTCTGGTTGAGAAAGAGCAGATTTTTTAAAGCTGAATCCATCCTTGCTTCAACCCTATCAATCTCTGTCTCAATAGCACCTATAACAATACAATGAGAGGTCACTCTGAATAGAATTAGGTGGAGCCTCTACATTTTTATATCAGCAGTTCAGTGTGTCCTCTTATGTTTTCCCATCTGAGAAATGGCTAATACAAAGTTATTTTGTGAGAATTAACTATGCTTTCCGTTGGTGGGGCTGTCTTACTTATATCCTGTTGTGCTTCTTCCAGTAGATAAGTCACTCTACTTGGTATGAGACCAAAGCCAAGAGCCAAGAGACTAGGCCCAGCCTAGTCTCATCGGGCCACTAACGGGTGCAGATGGGCCTGCTCCTGGCACCCGGGCCATGCACGCACGCACATCCCGCGCTGCAGGAGCTCCAAGCTATTTAAGTAAAGTACTTCTGGGCACAAGCTGGTGGCGTTGTTGGCCTCACTGCTGCCATTGCTGCTGGGGCTTGTGGTCTGCCCCCACACTCCTGCTCTGTGATCTCATGACACTACGGGAACCCCGAGCTGTTTAAGTAAAGCGCCTGCTGGCGTGAGCTGGTGGCATTGTCGGCCTCCCAGCTGCGGTTGCTGCTGAGGCTTGAGGTCTGCCCCCACACTCCTGCTCTGGGATCATAGCTGATTAAGGGTGATATAATTTAGAGACTGCCTGTTATGTTCATACTTGGCACGAAGGTTTCTGCCTTGTGCTGAGCTCGTGCCGGCATGTTCTCGTGTCTGCAAGCTCGGTGTTCGGTCACAGAGCCATTAGACGGAATCGAGAGCCTAGCACTGCTGGTCGGGATTTTATACCTTCTATCATAAATAAACCACGCTTTTATTCACTGCCAATGAAGACTCCTGCTTCTACCTACAACATTTTGTGGCGACTTGGTCCACGCTGCTGTGCCGATAAGAAGTTTTGAACGGAAGCGTCTTTTAATTACACTTGGAAAGCGGTCGGAGCGGTGGAGAGAAGGTTAAATAAAACCCAACAGCGTGTAACTCTAAAGGTATTGAAATGGGAATCTACCCATATGAGGCCAAGGTACATGTTTAAACATTTACAGTTCGACAAGCAATGCTTTACCTTGGCGCAGGCACTGGAATTAGAGCGTAGGTGCAGTTAACTGTGGCGGACTCTCTTCCCTTAGCGCAGATAGCGATAATACCACGCCCCCACAGTTTTTGAAGGGAATTAAAACGGATATTAAAGTTAAAGCGGCAATACCTCAGTTGTGGGTCCCACTGTTTGACACAGCCTCTTCGCATCGCGGAGATAACGGCAATACTACGCCCCCACCGTTTTTAAAGGGAATTAAAATGGAAATACAAATTAAAGTGGAAATACTCAACTTGTGGGCCCCGCTGTTTGAGAAACTGCATATATTCTTCAAGGAATATCACTGTAATTGAACATTATTGTAAGGGGCACGTTGCAGCAAATTGAGCTTTTTTATTCTTTGCCAAGGACATCGACTAGCTCATCAATATTCAACTGTGATACACGCACAGTGTAATGTGTATCATCTTTATTAGAGTTTATTAGTCCACTGTGATACACACACATTATCTTTTGTTGTAATATTTACACTGTACAACGTGTATCGTTTCACTTACCACTCAAAATGAATGTTAATAACACCATACAAGCACCTATTCCATTTTTAGCTGTTCCTGGGGAACCAGCCATGGAGTGGGGTGATTGGTGCGAGGCTTTTGAAAATTACATCATACCTTTAGATGGCACTAAATTCTCAGCTATTAGGAAAAAGGCGTTGTTATTAGGAGCGTTAGGCAAAGAGGGTCAAAGGATCTTTAAATATTTACCAGCTCTACCAGTTGAGATTGATGACGTTTATAAAGATGCATTGTTCAGACTATATACAAGATTTGCTAAGCAAGATAATATTGTAATGAGAAGGCATAAGTTTTACACCCAGCCACAAAAACAAAACGAATCTATTAACGATTTTGTTTCCAGACTAAGGGAGTTGTCAGTAAAGTGCCAATTTGGTGGTATGCAGGATGAAATGATCAGGGATGAGTTAATTGTCCAATGTCACAGTAAAAAGACACAAGAGAAATTGTGGTCTGCTAAGAATCCTACACTCACTGAGGCTATCACAATAGCGAAAATAGCAGAAGAAAGTGATAGGTGTATGAGAGAATTAAAGACTATTCAGCAAGGCAACACCTCGGAGATTGCAGCGATACATGTTGAGAGTAGTGAAACCATAAACCCCATACACACGAAGCATGTACAGAGTTCACAAACTAAGACTAGCATTAAAGGTGCCACTTCATATTCTGAGCCAGTTTCACAGAGTAGATACAAACAAAATGTACGTTCTTGTACTAGATGTGGAAGTCCATTTCACTTAGCTGATTCAAGAAACTGTAGTGCTTTAACGAAAGGCTGCTTGAAATGTGGTAGGAAGGGTCATTTTGCACGTATGTGCAAGCCAGGCAAGACTAAAAATATAGCAATGGTCGAATGTGACACAACAGATGACGAAGCAGAAGTTATGATGATTGTATCTAACGAAGATTCAGGGGAGGCTGATCACATTTTCTTATCTCGTCCCAAAGCAGACTTTGATGTAAATAGGACAACTTTGATTCTTATGGCAGATACAGGTTCGTTGTATACAATCATCCCCAAGAAATTGTATGACACTTCTTGTAATGCAGAAAAATTGATCATTTCGGATGTCATCCTAAAAGGGTATCAAGGGGTGAGCATTGGGGTGTTAGGGTACTTCGAAGCATGCATCGCTTTCAGAGGAAGACTCACTCATGGTAAGATATATTTGTTGCCTCATGGTCCCGCCATTTTAGGCTGGTTACATCAATATGCCTTAAATATAAAAGTGGATCCTAGGGCTGATCCACCAGTTATGTGTGTTGATGATGATAACAATGATGTTGATGCCATTTTGGGTAAATATGAGAAAGTGTTCGACACAGTGTTGGTAGAGGCACTAGGTTACCAACATGTTATTAAAATCAAAAAGAATGCTGTTCCAGTGAAACATGTTGCGCGTAAGATACCCTTGTCTGCCAGAGATGAGGTGAGGAAGATTATCAATCAAATGTTGGAAGAGGACATTATTGAACCAGTGGAAGCAACACAATGGTTGAGTCCGGTTGTCATAACGCAAAAACAGGACGGCTCGTTGCGCTTTTGTGTTGATATGAGGAGCCTGAACAAAGCAGTAGTGATGGATAACTTTCCTTTGCCCAACATAAATGAAATTGTATTAAGCTTGGGTGGTGGTAAGGTGTTTTCCAAACTAGATCTACGAAGCGCTTACCACCAAATTAAACTTCATCAAGATTCAAAGGAGTATACTTCGTTCATCACCCCGGAGGGCACATATCAGTTCAAGAGACTACCTTTTGGACAATGTTCAGACGCAAGTGCATTTCAAAGGATTATTACTAAGCATGGGCGGATTTTGCGGATCCACGATTCGCGGATTTGCGGATTTACGGATCGTGGATCCGCAAAATCGGCGGATTTTGCGGATTTGCGGATCCGCGGATTTGGGGCGGGGCTTCCATGCGAGTGCACATGCCTCTTGTGTGGGTAAAAGGTCCGATTGTTTTTTGGGCTGATGAATGAGTCACTGCATTTGAGCTTCAACTAGTTTCAGCGACCATGTGTGTGTTACTATGCAATCGCCCCGAAGGGCGCAGGGGTCCCTTAGGTGAGCTGTCCATCATAGTGGGTCAATGGCGGGAAGACGGTGCACACCGCGAGTGTGAGGGTGGGGCTTCCATGTCCATGCGAGTGCACATGCCTCTTGTGTAGGTAAAAGGGCTGAGGCCGATCAAAGCAGTAGGTGAAGAGACAGAAGCTCCTGGTCACAGGAACAGCAAAGGGATTGCGCTCCTGAAAGTCAAGGATGCAAAGGCCTCTGTCCAGCATCACAGCTGATTTTCGACGGTAGATTTGGGAAGAAGGCACACCTGCCTCGACGACGCTCACAATTTTTTTTTGGGCTGATGAATGAGTCACTGCATTTGAGCTTCAACTAGTTTCAGCGACCATGTGTGTGTTACTATGCAATCTCCCCGAGGGGTGCAGGGGTCCCTTCAGCTTCCTGGCCACAGGAACAGCACGAGGATTGCGCTCGTGAAAGTCAAGGATGCAAAGGCCTCTGTCCAGCATCACAGCTGATTTTCGACGGTAGATTTGGGAAGAAGGCACACCTGCCTCGACGACGCTCACGATTTTTTTTTGGGCTGATGAATGAGTCACTGCATTTGAGCTTCAACTAGTTTCAGCGACCATGTGTGTGTTACTATGCAATCTCCCCGAGGGGTGCAGGGGTCCCTTCAGCTTCCTGGCCACAGGAACAGCACGAGGATTGCGCTCGTGAAAGTCAGGATGCAAAGGCCTCTATCCAGCATCACAGCTGATTTTCGACGGTAGATTTGGGAAGAAGGCACACCTGCCTCGACGACGCTCACGATTTTTTTTGGGCAGATGAATGAGTCACTGCATTTGAGCTTCAACTAGTTTCAGCGACCATGTGTGTGTTATAAATATTTTACGATGGCGCCGGCAAGCTGCCAGCACCATCCTAAAATAGTTACTAAATTAGCTTCAACAGGAAGCTCTAATAGATAAAATAAAGCAGGTGCTCGAGCACCTGCTTTATTTTATCTATTAGAGCTTCCTGTTGAAGCTAATTTAGTAACTATTTTAGGATGGCGCTGGCAGCTTGCCGGCGCCATCGTAAAATAGTTACAACAGGCCAGCAAGGCTTGAACTTTTGCCCCCGGAATCCGCCGCTCGCGGATTTGCGAATTCGCGGGAAATTCGCGGGAGTGCGCGGATCGCAAATTTACCAAAAATTCGCAAAATCCGCAAGCGGAACGGATTTTGCGCCCATGCTTAATTATTACCGACATCCTCAAGAACATTGAACGAGTAGTATTTTTTCAAGACCATATATTAATATATAGCTTGGACTTGAATGACCACAATTGTATTTTAGAAACAGTTTTGTCGTGTTTAACAAGAGCTGGAATGACATTGCGTAAAGACAAATGTGTTCTTACGGCTAAAGAAGTTGATTATTTAGGTTATCATGTTACTGGGGATGGTATTCAACCAAAAAATGACCTTGTTAGTGCAATATGTAATGTAGCACAACCTGATGATAAGGATAAACTTCGTTCATTCATGGGCATGGTGGAATACTATGCAAAGTTTGGGCACAATTTTGCAGAGAAGGTAGAACCCCTGAGAGACATCTTGAGCAAAGGGAAAGTATTTACGTGGGGGGCAGCACAAAGGGATGCGTTTGAGTTCATTAAAAGTAATATTGGGAATGCCAATATTTTGTCAAGTTTTGTACATTCCTTGCCTACATTTCTCACGGTGGATGCAAGCTCTGTGGGTATGGGGCAGTTCTGACACAGACACGTGGTGGACAACTAAATACGGTTGCTTTTGCGTCTCGTTCATTTACTGTGAGTGAGAGAAACTACTCTGTTATCGAGCGAGAGGCGTTGGCAGCCGCTTGGGCAAATAGATACTTTAGAGTCTACCTGTGGGGTATTCAATTCACACTCAGAACTGATCACAAACCTCTCTTGAAAGTTTTGGCTCCCGGGGGCATCACAAATTGTTCGGGCAGACTGGCTAGATTGGCAGTTAGTGTTCAGGATTATACATGCAATGTGGAATATATACCTGGGTGGTGCAACAATGTGGCCGATTGTTTATCCAGGTTGCCAGACACTAGGGCTAGGCCAGAGGAGTTAGTTACTGAAAATGTTGTTGCTTATTTAGAAGATCTTGTAGAAGACCTTTCAAAGTCTATTTCAAAAGAAGAATGGATACGAGCCATGGAGGAAGATCAACATATGGGAAGTTTGGTTAGGATGTGCAATGAAGGGGATTCCAGGCAGAGCACGGTACCACTGAATCTTAGACCTTACGTACAGTTACAGGACGAAATATCTATGCATGGAGATTCAATTGTAGTGAGAGGGGAAAAGTACATTCCACCAACTTCATTAAGACCTCGCATCATTGCCATAGCACACGAGGGTCATTTAGGCCAGACTCTCACGGCAAGGCGTCTTAAACAAAGCTTTTGGTGTCCAGGGATAGACTCCCAGGTTAAAGCTTGGGTGGAATGCTGTGAGCCATGTAGGGAGTCAGAGAAAAGACTTCAGGTAGGAGTAAGTTCAAGGTTAGGTGGACATATAGTGTCTGAGGAAGGAGTTTGGACTAAAGTTTGTATTGACTTTATAGGCCCTTTTCATGAACTTCAAGAGACTGAAAAATTTGCAATGGTACTGGTTGACTCGACTTCAAGGTGGGTCGAGGTTGCGTTTATGAAGAGTATCAACACACAGTCAACTATAAAAGTACTTAATGATATTTTCAGGAGGGAGGGTATCCCAGGCATGGTTTTGTCAGACAATGGGACACAATTCACATCCAAAGAGATGGAGGAATCATATAGGTTTGAAGCATCTACGCACGTCCCTTTATAATCCCCAGAGTAATGGCTTGTATGAGAGGGTGAATAGATTGGTCAAGGGCACATTGCAGCTTGCTTTAGCTTCTAATAGGTCTATCCAAGGTGAAATTAAGGAAATGCTTTGGGCATATCGCACAACTATACACCAGAACATGAGCAAAACACCTTTTGAACTCATGAGAGGGAGACTGCCTGGTACGAAATTACTTCCCACATGGTTGCAAAAATCACATTTGACAAGGGAGAGTCACACTGTCACGTCTGGTAGAACGAATATTACTGAAGGTGATTTAGTTAAGGTCAAGCCGGGTGGGAACCATAAAATGTTTAACCAATTCAGGGGACCTTTTCGAGTTAAGTCTGTGTTTGATAACTATGTCAGGTTGCAAAATGGACAAACTTGGAATCTACGTAGGGTAGCTTTATACCAAAGAAGTGACAAGAGTGTGGGATCTCAACCACTTACATTAAGGTTAGGTTAGCGGACACTGAAACTAAGTTTAGAAAAATTCTAAAAACCTATTTGTTTACCCTTTAGCTCGGCCTTTTTTTGGTCACGGCTCTCTCTCTCTCTCTCCATAGCGCGGGGACACGCCGGGATGGCGTCACCATGCGCTCTATAAACTCCTTTAATAATAATAATTAACTCCTCGTAAAATTACTGGGGTGAGGGAGAACAGACCTGTTCGCACAAAAAGAACCCCTTCATATTTGAAAGATTTTGTTCAAAATTAAGGAAAGGGGTGGGTTGGTATGCATGTTGATATTACCGTATTTGTGCTTTCATGTGTGACATTTTTCATGATATTTACTTTCAGAATGTCTTATAATTTTAGTTATTAGGTAATACATTTTGTTTATCCTGTTTTCAATATTTTATGTTAAAGAAAAGGAGATGTGTTATGTTCATACTTGGCACGAAGGTTTCTGTCTCGTGCTGAGCTCGTGCCGGCATGTTTGTTATGTCGCATGTTTCCTTACTATGTTGCTTTAAGGCTCGTGCTGGAGCGAACCTCAGTGATGCTTGTTACATCACTAAGGTTCTGTACAGAGAGAGTCAGTTGGAGCCTGACCATATCGCTGTACGGCTGTGCTTCCTGGCACCACCTGTTCTTCTTATCGCTTTGCTTGAATAAAGAACTTACCAAGTTATCTGCTTCATTCTCCACTACTTTACAATTGGCGACGAGGAGGGATACGGATCATTTTGGACTTCGTGTGAAATTTTGAACAGTTTTTTTTTTTTTAGAAAAAAAAAAAAAAAGAGAACCGACGACTAAGGAACTCAGGGAAACGCATACGTGAGCCTGCTGTGCTGATTATCCCCACATGAGCGGACTGACACATCTACCAAATTGTAAAGGTAGGCGGAAAATCGCTTTGAAATTACTTTGAATCACTGTTACCGTTAGCGGCGCCTGCCTGCATCGTTCAACCTTGCGCAGAGTTCCATGCGCGATCTCTTGGCTGCGCGACCCCCACGATCCAGTTCAGAACGCCTTCTTCTTCTGACTGGGGATTGTTTACAGGATGACGAAGGCGCGTAAGGTCACGCAGCGTGACCCTGCGTAGCGGCCATTTTGGGTTTCCTCATTATCATCGGAAATACTTCGCTAGTCAATTTCACACGCAGATTCACACGGCGAAGCAGGAAATAACCGGGTATGGAACAATTTAAATAAGCTATTTATAAGCGAATCACAAGCGATTAAATAAGCAATTTATTGACATTTCACAGGAAGAACAGGTGAGACAGTCGGGACACTGTTACTTTATATTGTGTGTTATTGGAACATATACAGTTTTTCAAATATATTATTGACATTTAAGTCGGTTAAAATTTATGGATACTGGAGATCAATCTCAAGGTACATTGAAAGAGGAAATGGCTCAACAAAGTTTTGTAATCAGCCCTCCACAACCTTTCTGGGCTACAGGTTCTCAGCCCGATATGAAATGGGTAGAGTGGAAAGAGTACTTCACCAACTATATTTGTGCTATTGATGAGAACGCAAAAATGAAACCAGAACAAAAAAAAGGTTACTTTTACATTCCTTAGGACCGAAAGGGTTAAAAACTTTTTCACGAATGCAAAAAGCAGTTAATGCTGATTTAAGTGAATTTGAAAATGCCATGGCAGATATGGATAGATATTTTGCTCCTAAGGTGTGTATAGGTGTAGTGAGACACACATTTTTTCAGAGGAAGCAAAAGAAAGAAGAATTGGTCGATGAATGGTTAGATGACTTAAAAAAACTGGCAATTGACTGTAAATTTGGAAATTTGCATGACGACCTCATTCGGGACCAACTAGTTATGCATAATGACAACTCACCGATTCAGGACCGTCTTTGGGTAAATGGTGATGCACCTTTGGACGATGTACTTGCTATTATGAGGAAGTCAGAAATGTCAGGAAGGTGTGCCATTGTTGTCAAAGACACAGCAAAAGAGTCAGACAAAGTGTCATCTGCAGTTTTTAAAATACAAGGAGCAGCAAAGAGCCAGACTAAACAGTTTCAGAACAAAAACTTTAATCAACCATTCAGGAATAAAGGAAAAGAAAGGAATGCAGATGAGAGAAGGTGTTACCGTTGCGGTAGCAAAGAACACATGGCTTACAGCAAGTCGTGTCCTGCTCTAAAAAAAAAATGTGGAGTGTGTGGATTGATGGGTCACTTTAGCAAAATGTGTCGCAAGCGTAGTAATGTTAAATGTATCTGGGACCAAGAGTTAAGTACTGATGAAAGCAGTGAAGATGAGGGAGGTTGTGTAAAAAATGTAAGGGGGAATTATATGCTCAACATCACTGATGACGCTATGGAAGGTAAACCAGTTTTTGAAGTGTCCTTAGGAGGTATTAAGGTAAAAGTGTATGCAGATTCTGGATCTCCATACACTATCATTCACGAAGAGATATGGAAAAAGAAATTCACAGACGAAATAGGGGATAAATTGAATGTCTCTGATGTCAATCCTGTGAGTTTCACAGGGGAAAGGATAGGTTTGTTGGGTTTCAGATGGCTCACTTTCCTTTTCAAAGGTAGATTAACAAGAGGGAAGTTATACATAGCCAAGACGGGACCATCTGTCCTAGGATGGCATGACCAGAAAAATATTCACATCATTCTGGACCCTAACAGCGAAGAAAAAGTGTTGGTCCTGGATGAATGCAGTAAGATAGGAGATATTTTGAGAAGTAGATTCACTAATGCAGTGGAAGGAAAGTTGGGCAAATTGAGAGGTTTTGAGCATGGGATTATGCTCAAAAGTAATGCACAACCTAAGGTGCATAAGGTCAGACCTATTCCCTTATTAATAAGGGATGAAGTAAAGAAAGAGATTCAAGGTCTTTTAGCAAAAGGTGTAATCGAAGAAGTAGACACATCAGAATGGATTAGTCCAGTAGTAGTAGCGAGGAAATCCAATGGCAAAATTTGTTTATGTATAGATTTACGCCATCTTAATAAAAATATTGTGATTGAAAGGTTCCCGTTACCAAAAATTAATGAGATGGTCTCTTCCTTAAGAGGAGCAACTTGGTTCTCCACGATAGACCTTTCTGCTGCCTATCACCAGGTAGTTCTGGAGCCTGAATCAAGGCATTTAACGGCTTTCATCACACCGTTTGGCTGTTTCCAATTTAGAAGAATGCCTTTTGGGCTTGCATCAGCCGCTGCAGTTTTCCAGCGGTTGATGCACAAATTATTTGGTGATATGGAAGGTATTAGTTTTTTCCAGGATGATATTTTAATTGCAGGTACCAACAAAGAAGACCATGATGCAAAACTGTGGAAAGTGTTTGATACACTAAATTTGGCAGGGCTAACGGTAGAGTTATCCAAGTGTAAGTTTGGTGAGAGAAGTGTATCTTATTTAGGACATATCATCAGTGAGGAAGGAGTCAGGCCAAAGGCATCACTGGTAGAGAGCATAGTTTCATCGCCTGCACCAGAGTCTAAAGAAGAGATTAAATCCTTCTTAGGAATGGCAGAGTACTGCGCTAAATTCATAAAGAATTTTGCTTCAAAAGTGTATAACATCAGATTATTATTAAAAAAAAATATGAAGTTTGAATGGACAAAGGAATGTGAAAAGGAATTTGCAGAAGTTAAAAGGGAACTACAAAAAGTAAATGCCTTGTCGAGCTTTGACCCCAATTTAGATTGTTTTTTGACAACTGATGCAAGCGATAAAGGTTTAGGCGCTATACTGTCACAGGTTGGGGACAGTGGGAATGAGAAGATTATATTGTTTGCATCCAGGGCCTTGTCACCAGCGGAAAGCAGGTACCCTATAATAGAAAGGGAAGCTTTAGCTTGCGCATGGGCACTGGAGCACTTTCGTGCATTTGTATGGGGTAAAATGGTAAACATCAGGACGGATCATAGACCATTAGTCCACATTTTATCTACAGTGGGAACTGCAACAGCTTCTGCAAGATTGGCAAGGATTTCTATGCGTATGAAGGAGTACATATACTGTATTAGTTATGTACCAGGGAAAGATAATGTGGTAGCGGATTGTTTGTCTAGACTGCCTGCACCACTAGAGGAGTGTGTTGATGACCCGTGGGGGAATTTTACTGTAGCCTTTGTTCAAGATTCTGGGATTCCTGCCATCAGTAGAGAAGTTTGGGCTAAGGAGCATGATATAGACAAAGAGTTAGGGGAAGTTTCAAAATGTATTTGCAAAGGATGGCCCAAGGAAAAATTCATGGCAGATAAATTAAAACCATTCTGGGAAGTACGTTCGGAGTTATCTTTTGAAAAGGAGCTTTTAATGAGGGGTGACAGGATTGTTCCACCAGCAGGATTGAGGAAATGGATTTTAGAGATGTGTCATGAGGGACATTTTGGAATAGTGAGAACTAAGTTGGCTGTCAAGGGTTTGTTTTGGTGGCCGAAAGTTGATAAGGAGATAGAAACTTTTGTAAATAATTGTCCAGTTTGTAGTTCGGCTGATAAATCCTTGAAGACTTTAAGACCAACAATGAGTGAAGGACTTATTCCAAATCTTCCTTGGGAGACCATTGCAGTGGACATTTTTGGTCCGATAGGTGACACAAAAGAATATGGTTTGGTTGCTATTGATCTTTTTACTAAATGGCCTGTGGTCAAGTTTGTGGAGAAAGTGGATACTCAAGCAATTTTAAAATTCCTGGACAAAATTTTTATGATGGAAGGGTTACCTGTAAATATCTTAACGGATAATGGAGTGCAATATTTGTCTAAGGCTGCTAAGGAGTATTTTGAGAAGTGTGGTATCAGACATAAAACAACCTCTTTGTACAATCCTAGCGGGAATGGAACGGTAGAACGCTTTAATAGGGTGATTAAAGGTATTTTGCAGGCGGCTAACAACAAGGATTTGGACTGGAAGGTAGAGATACAGAAGGTGGTCTGGTCTTATAAAGTAACTTTAAACAATTGTACTGGTGTGTCCCCTTTTGTAATGATGAGAGGTAGGTTACCCAGGTGTAAGTTTAATCCAGGTTGGTTATTTAAGGAGAGTGTACAGAATTGGTCACCAGAGGAAGTGAAAAAAAATTTAGAGGTGACTTTGATTGGGTAGAAGATTACTTTGATAACAGTGAGTTACAATCCCAGTTAGCTCCTGGTGGTTTATCTCCTCAATTAAGGGAAGGAGAAGGGATGGCTAGTGATCCAGTTGGGGACTGTCAAGTCGGAGGATCCTTGCCAGGTCAAGGTGACGTAGGGAGTAAGAATGGAAACTGGGATTCTAGTTCCACTGACATAGACGGAAATTCAGAGCCAGGTTGGATTGGTACAGAAGGCTCTAAAAGCAAAAGAGTTTCGCCTGGTTGGCTTAAGGATTATGTTAGGTAGATGTCTTTAATTTGTTTTTTTTAATTTCTTTTGTTTAATTCCCTTATTTTCTTTCTACTGTTATTTTTAGCTGGTTATATCTTTGTATCTGTGTAAGGGGGGGGATGTGTTATGTCGCATGTTTCCTTACTATGTTGCTTTAAGGCTCGTGCTGGAGCGAACCTCAGTGATGCTTGTTACATCACTAAGGTTCTGTACAGAGAGAGTCAGTTGGAGCCTGACCATATCGCTGTACGGCTGTGCTTCCTGGCACCACCTGTTCTTCCTATCGCTTTGCTTGCATAAAGAACTTACCAAGTTATCTGCTTCATTCTCCACTACTTTATAATGTTCTCGTGTCCGCAAGCTCGGTGTTCGGTCACAGAGCCGTTAGACAGAATCGAGAGCCTGGCACTGCTGGTCGGGTTTTTATACCTTCTATCATAAATAAACCACGTTTTTATTCACTGCCAAAGAAGACTCCTGCTTCTTCCGTACAACACTGCCACATCATCGTCAGTTCGCAGAGCAAATTAAAGTCATCCAGCAGTATGTTATTCTATGAAAAAATCTGTTTGTTAAATGCATTAAATAAGGTGTTCAATGAAGTTTGTGCTGTCACCCGAGGGGTTGTAGATGGGGTGGATTTTATTAGAGTTAGTATTCTCGTTTTTTACCTGTACAGCTATGCTTTCAATTAGGGAAATTGATAATTTGCTATGTTCTTCCATACATATTGGTAACCATGGATCAGAGCAATACTCCCACGTATTTTATTTTGTTTGTCCATTCGGATGATGGCAAGCACCTTCAGCCTTTAAACAGAACCACATATTTACCAAACTCATCCTATTCCTCTCAAGGCAACACACCAAAAGCCGTCTACATTGTCAGTGACTTGGTCACAACATACCGTACATAACGGTGTCTGTCAATCTTGTGCTATTTTAATACTTGTGTTCTCAATTTCACTCTCTGCTTCCTCCCCATGTAATTCCACCTCACGTTTGACCTTCCTTGAGAGAGAGACTCATATTTACCTCAAATTCCCTCAGATAAGTCAGTTCATTTTTTTACATTAAGTGCGGTCTGTAGATTTTATAATGTAAAGAGTGGGGCCGTACTGTCATATACAGCAACCAGGCAGTGCCCAAAGGGCTGTCCTGCCATTTTAGTACATGGGCTGTTTTTCGTGGGTGTTTGTGGGCCAGTTTTATAGTCTGCTGGGCATAGTTCTTACTTTTGGTTTCTCTGATATTACCTTCAGCTGAGCAAACACAAGCGAATACAATCTCTCATACCTTAAAAAACCCTCAACAGTTTTTCTTTACAAGATCAACACTTCCCTGATTTGCAAATCTGGGGAAATTTTTGTTATCTGTTTAACTAATGAGGGCCACTTTTAATTTTGTGCCTAGGCTAATTTTTTGTCCCACCCTGAGAACGAGTCACTAATTGAGCCTGACTTTCTCATTGTATCATACTTAATCTCTGGTCTATTGCAAGGAATGCAGCTAATATTTGTACTTTTTAAATACAATATAGATGAGAATATTAGCTTTCTTGTGACATGATTGAGTGAGAATTTGTAATCTTTTATATCAAATTTAATCTAAAAAGGGCAACAAAATGTAATTTAATCATTGAATATGCAAAGGTGAAAGGTAAATCGATTATCACAAATAGCCCATTCTGGTCGAAATTAACAACTTCCAAACACCGACCCTGGAAACTGTACGTCAACTGTTTATTATCATGTTGCCTCTATTTTTACTTTTTGCTTTCTTATCCTATCCCAGAAACCTCTTATATTCTTGAGAAATCATGTGGTCTAATATGTACAGACTGTTAGAATTAGAGATTTCTTGTTGGCAGAATGTACATCCTGCGCAAGCAAGAGCCACAGTCCTAGTCAGGGTAAGTCAGAAACACAACCTAAATAAACCTCTGCTCACCCTCTGGTAGATAGGCACAGAGCAGTTAGGCTTAACTTAAAAAGGCAATGTGTAAAGTATTTGTACAACACTTTTTTCATTTCAAAAGAATTTTATTGTTATAAAGAGGTAAATGAAGTACATAGTATAAGTAATAGTGATACAATTGATAACAGATAGGTAGCAATCAGAAGCTGACATTCAAAAATGAGTCGTAAAGCTGAATCAATTAATAGAAACTAAATGTCTTAGGCCGAGTCGCAACAAAGAGTATCACTATCAGCTGGTATAATCAGGGGAAGAAAGGAAAGGAAAGAAGAAAGAAGAAAGAATGAGAAAAAAGAGGGAAAGAAAGGAAAAAGAGATAGAAGACAGATAAGGAGGAGAAGAAAGAAAGAGAGAAGGATTTCCAATGAATACACTCAACAAACAAGACGCCATTCATGCAGACGAGTCAAAGGGATATTGATCCACCAACCCCTTGGATGACAACTCCATATAGTTATCCAGAGCATTCCACACCCCACTAGCAATAGATGGAGAAAGGTGAGCATGATCGACCGAGGTATGAGCACTTCTTAAAAAGGACACCCAAGCCCACCACGTATGGTGGGAAACAGAGGAAAAGGATTTCCAGTCCATAAGAATCACTTTCACAGCAACAGTCAATAGGAAATCCAACAACTGTATTTCCATGGGTTCCAGGGGGAGAGGGACTGAAGCAGCTAGTGGACCTAATAGAATTAATGGGAAAGAGAGTGGAAACCTAATACCAAAGATGAGCATGAGGTGTTTGTGAATGAGGTCCCAAAAGGGTTGGAGGAGGGAGCATTCAAAAAACATATGCGGAAAGTCACCCGCCACTAAACCGCAGCTCCAACATAGATTATCTTCCTTGAGATTGAGCGAATGTAGACGAACAGGAGTCCAGTGAAGAAGGTTGACAGAGAAAAATTTAGATTGCATTAACGAAGGGGCGATTTTATTGCGAAGAGAAAGTTTACCAATCACCTGCCACCTGTCTGAAGAAATATGGTCAGTAAGACCATGATCAAAATGGCGCAACCATTTTGTTTGAGCAACAGTCTGCGTAGGTAGCGAGACAGTTGATAAAAATGTATAGATTTTAGAGGCGACATGACCAGATTTAGTCCAAATGTGAAAAAGAATAATCGTAGGAGAGGTAGGATGAAGACGCACCTTAGCCAGTGCTACTTTGATTTTGAGAAAAGTATAAAAATCCAAATTAGTTAAAGAGTGTTGTTGAGCTAAGGAGGAAAAAGGTAATGGCTCATTATTAGAGCCATAAAGATGTTTAACAAGCGAGATCCCCTTAGCAGCCCAATAAGATATCAGAGAAGGATCAATATTAATTTTAATTTTAAAATTTCGCCAAATAGACGACCACCTAGATTTGTGAAGTGGAATCGCCACTTTCTTATCTACCTTCCGAACCGCAGCAAGAGTATCCAGAATAATAGAGCGTGAAAATGGGATGGATAAGGTAGACGCAGTGCAAAAGGAAGCAGTCGGTAATGGAGAAGCCAATTCCTGTTCTATAAACAACCAAGAAGGAACAGGAATAGGGGGAGAAGAGAACCATAGCGCACCTTGAGACGCCAAAAAGGCAGTTTGGTACTTCTCCCAATCAGGGAGATTACATCCTCCCATATCATAAGGCTTCCGTAAGAATTTATAGGCAATTCTAGCCAGTTTATTATTCCATAAAAATTTAGAGGTCAGAACATCAAGTTCATGAAAGAAGGAATCCGATAACTTTACCGGGAGCATAGAGGAGACAAAGTTAACAATAGGTGTAATCATCATTTTGAGGGTTTGAAGGCGACCCCACCAGGAGATGTGTTTCGGGGACCACGTGTCTAAAAGACGACGTACCTTAAGAATAGTCTGGGATTCATTATAGGCAATTGTAGCATATAAGGTAGAGCAAAAATAGATACCCAAGTATTTTAATTGTTTAGACTGCCATTTAAAACCAGCAGAACCCATATGCGTAGAGAAACAGTAGGCATTTAAGGGGAACATCTCAGTCTTATCCCTATTCAAAGAGTACCCTGAAACACTCGAAAAAAGGGAAATCGTGTCCGAGATAGCCGGGATAGCGAAGGTAATATCATCTGAAAAAATAAGGACATCATCCGCATACGCAGCAGTTTTAATACGATGAGGACCAAAAGAAAAACCTTTAATGTCTGGGTGTAGCTCAATCAATCGAAGAAGGGGGTCAATGGACAATAAAAATAAAAGGGGAGATAAGGGACAACCCTGTCTGGTGCCTTGGCGAAGATTAAAAAAGGCCGTTGTAGCACCATTAACTCTTATGTTAGCTCTAGGTTGAGAGTATAGGGACATGACCATATTGATAAAGGAATCACCAAGCTTATGTGCACACAAGACAGCACGAAGAAAAGGCCAAGAGACCTTATCAAAGGCCTTTTCAGCATCAAGAGCCAAGGCGGCAGCTGGGAGATGAGAACGTTTAGCTGATCCAAGACTATGGCAAAATGTACGGATATTATCACGCGCAAGACGGCCCTTCACAAAACCCGTTTGAGAGGGAAGGACCAGTTTAGGAATGAAGGATTCCAATCTCTTGGCTAAAACTTTAGCAAAAATCTTAGCCTCCATGTTAAGAAGAGAAATAGGACGGAAGTTTATGGGATCAGAATGATCTTTTCCGTCTTTTGGAATCACTACAATGGTAGCATCAGCCGCCGTGCCAGAAACAGACCCATCCTTAATAAAAGCGTCAAAGACACATTGAAGCTTGGGAACAATCACAGGAAGAAAAGTTTTATAAAAGAGAATAGGGTATCCATCAGGCCCTGGAGCCTTCCCAGAACGAGTGGTTTTAATTGCGGTAATAATTTCTTCAGGAGTAATCGGACCATTTAAAAAATTGCTATCTTCCACGGATACCGACTTCACCGGAACAGACTTCAAGAAATCTTGACATTGCTCAAAAGAGGCCTGATTAGAAGGGGTATATAAATTATTATAGAAATCACGAAAGACCTCGAGAATTTCCTCAGTCTGAAATTTTTTAGAACCAAGGTGGTCATTAATAGAAGAAATTTGGGAAGACTTAAAGGAGGAATCCTGAAATTTTAACGTAGCCGCAAGAATCTTCCCAGCTCAATTTTTTAACAAAAGCCTTTTGGATTTCTGAGCCTGAACCCCAATATGGGCTCTTTTGGTAACTATAGTATTATATGTGTACTTGAATTGTTTGATTAACTGAAGGCAAGATTTTTCCTTAGAATGTCTAAAGGTCGATTCCAGCTTTTTGATTTCAGTTGCTAGATCTGTAAGTTCTTTTTTAATAGCAGCATTCCTTTTTGACATGCATTGAATAACCTGGCCACGGAAAGTACATTTAAACGAATCCCAGAGGACAATTGGGGAAGAAACTGAGCCCTCATTCTCCAGGAAAAAGGTTTCGATTGCATTAGAGAACTCATCAATCTGAGCAGAATCATGTAAAATTTCTGTATTTAATCTCCAGGAGCGAGCTCTTGATTTAGGAGCAAAGGACAACAATGTAAACGTAACTGCGGCATGATCAGAAATCAGGATAGGATGAATAAGAGGAGATGAAGAAGATGAAACAAGAGAGGAGTGAACCAATAAGTAATCAATACGAGAAAAGGTAGAATGAGGAGACGAAAAAAAGGAAAAATCACTACCAGTGGGATTGTGAAGACTCCATACATCCTGAAGATGAGTTATGGAACACATGTTAAGCATTTGTTTATGGGATTTTGGAGGTCGAAATTGAAAAGCTGAATTCCTATCTAGAATGGGATCCATTGGTAAATTAAAATCCCCACCAACAATAAGATTCCCAGAATGGGGCGTGTCGTTTAATTTTTTGGTAACCGTTTTCCAAAAAGACGGATCATCCTTATTAGGGGCGTAAATGTTCATAACATATAAATCCGCGTTACCATCAGACAACCTAGTTAAGAGCCAGCGACCCTCAGTATCATGGTCAGAAGAAACTATGGATAAACCTGAATTTTTTTAAATTAAAGTAATGACTCCATTTCTTTTGCCGCAAGCATCGGAACAGACAACATCTGAAACCCATTCCTTCTTCAGGAATAACGCTTCTCTGGTAGAGACCTTTGTTTCCTGAAATAAGATTAGATCTGAGGAGAGAGATTTGCAATAATCTAAGATTTTGGACCTTTTCACAGGATGATTTAAACCCTTAACATTAAGGGACAACACATTCAAGCCCGGCATAGAAAGAAATTGAAAATACTAACATAATCCACCAAAAGCAAACAAAAAACAGACAGCACGAATACAAGCATCCATACATCAAGCATTAACGTCGAAGAAGGCGAGTCCATGAAGGAAATCCGAAAGAAGAAAAGAGACAAGAGAGGAGAAGAAAGAAGAGAGAGAAGAGCCAGCAAGGGAGGTCTGAAAAAGACGAAATTCATACTAGGGGGAAAGTGGGAAGGCGAGCAAGGGGACCGTCATAAGGGATGATTACAATTGATATGAGCAACCCCAAAACAGTATATAACTGAGTACACGTAATTAGGAGATAGAAAGATCTGCAATATGAACTAACACCATTAGAGTATTACCAAAACAATTCATCCCCACAAATCTAAAAAGGCAAGAAGCATATACCAAGTAAATCACAAGTAGCAGGTAAATAAACCAAAAAAGTGTAATAGGTGGAAGAGAGATAGAAAACTAGTAAAATGAATGCAATAACAAGTCACAGCTATAGTTATATCTATCATAAAGAGAGTAAAACGCCATGAAAACATCATAACAATAAACGCAGATTAGAGAAAATGAAGGTGAAGTAGGCAGTATAAAAAACAGGAAAGAATAAAATAAGAAAAACATATATCTTAAGAAGACTATAGGGAGTAGCATAAGGAGGAGAGATGAAATATACTAGAGCAAGGCACTAAAAAGGAGGACAATATAACAACTAATGAAGCATCACACAAGATAAATACCAGGAGCTATAATAGAGTGAGGAAAAATATGAAAAAACGCAAGATAAGCACACAATTAACTGTCCTTACATAAATAAATCTTATTATAATAAGATGATACAAAATGTAAAAACCTGTCAAATATATATTAATAGAAAGTAGGAAAACAAGGGAGTAAAAAGTGCACTATAACTATAATAGCTTAGTATGAGGTAAACGAAAAGTACACAGATTTGCAAAGGGCTAACAGCTATCTATGAAGATATTAAATAGTAGAGAATCAACACAATCAATGAAACAGCAATGTAAATGCAAATCAAACCTAAATATACAATAAATAATCAAAGGTACTTGTATGCAAAGAATTATCATGCATAAGGTAAATAAACCTCATTATAATTAACTATAGAAAACAGGAAGGAACATCAAGCGATAAGAAAGTCATATATGATACTTAGACAAACTGGTAGTAAAATATAAAAGCAAACCAATATCTGAGACCTAAGGAAAAAAAAACACATACAATAGTAATACAGCCAATCAAGCAATAAAACAATAGCCAATTAAGCATATAAATAAATGCAAGGTACAGTAGTTGTAGCATGGCGAGCGCAACTAAGCGCAATTATAGAAAAAAGATAATAAATATAAAGCCTATGACCAATGTTTGTAACATAACAGAAACAGTACCAGACAAATTGAAGTCAAGAAGACTAAAGACATACACGAAGAATGACCAGACACGACAGAATATCCAAGTACAACTCAAGTGAGAAACTAGACCACTCAAAAAACGATAAAGAAAGAAAAAATCTAAGGACGGGGATAGAGAAAAGACTAAATGTAAATGCACACTTGAACCAAAAACAGATCATACAAAAGCAGACTACAATTACAAAGCGGAACCAAGGAACAGAAATGAGGTATGTCCAATATAACAATGAGGAATGAGAGAACGAAGGTAAGCAGAACAAACCAAAAGGAAGAAGAAAAAATACTATCTAATCGCAAAAACAGAAGCAATGAGAAGGAAAACCGACAAGAAAAGAAAAGGCACTACTACACTAATGAGAAGGAGATAACAGTTAGAAAAACCTAACATGCCAAATGACAACATCATAAAAACGGAAAGGAGACCACACCGAATACAAACAAAAAAAACATCATCGAAAAACTCGACTGACAAAACCAGTCACAAAAGAAAGCTATAGACGCACCATCCACAAGGAGCACGCAGGTCTAAATAGGGTAAACTCAATAGACCCGGAAAAACAGAAAGACACCAGGAAGGCAAAGAATCACATCAAGTGCCAGAAGCACCATGAACACTCGAAGCCTCCATTTGAAGTTCCATCTGTAGTTCCATCTGATTGTCTAGAAAAGAGGCTAGATCAGCAGGCTCGTCGAAGATTCTGGAGCGACCTTTGAAAGAAATGCGAAATTTGGAAGGGCCAGAGAAGGAAAAAGGGATATTCATCTCTGCTAAACGCTTCCGCAGGTTAAGAAAGCCTTTCCTCCTTATCACCGTGTCTCTGGCAAAGTCTTGAGAAATCGAGATACGGTGACCTTCCCAAGAAACAACTTTAATCTTCCGCATATGAGCCAAAATTTGTTCCGTGTGCTGATGATGCAGTGGCTTAAAAATGACAGCCCTTGGTTGCGTAGCAGATTTTGATCGAAAAGTGGGGACACAATGTGCCCTTTCCAGCTCAAAGTCTCTTTGAAAAGAAATCTGCAGAGTAGAAGGCAGCCATTGGTATAAGAAGTCAATCATCGACGGGGCACCTTTCTCAGCTTCTTCAGGAAGGCCAAAAATGCGCAGGTTGGATCTGCGGGTACGATCCTCCTGTTCAGTGAGATCCCTCCGCAAAGCCGCCATTGAGCGCTCTAATTGTGAAAGAGATCTAGATTGCTTTTGCATTTGATCCTCTGCGCCACTAATGCGTATCTCCGTGGCAGAGACACGAATGGAGAGAGCCTTAAGATCATTTCTGATGGCAGATACCTCCACCTGTAATAAATCTCTATTAGTCTTGGTAGACTGCGCAATGTCATGCACCTCATTTAGACGTGTCAGAATAGCCTCCAGAGTGGAATTAGTATCTTTTTGAGAGGATTCAGGTGTAGGAGATATTTGTTTGAGTCTCTTAAGAGAAGCTTTCGAGTCCTTGGTATCTTTAGCATTCGGTGACAAACCCATATTTGCCGCCATAAAGCCACCCAAGCCAAGGTAAAAAAGGCAACCACTCAGAGAACTGAGGAAAAACCCAAAGCCTGAGAATAGTGGTGTAATCAGGAGGCAAGGATAAAAAAAGGAAAGTTGTAAAAATATTCAAGTACTCCTCCAGCAGGTATCACAAAGCAATAAATAGCGGCGGAATTACATGCAAAAAAAAATAAAAAATAGAAGTCTCATCACCAGAAGTGCCAGGACACTGCCAATATGAAAAATACACCTTCGAATACTAAGAAGCCAAACAGCAGGGTATCAAAGAGCCGGTCATATCAATGTAAGGCACAGGAGGCGCTCAGATGAAAAGCCAAGTAAAATAAAATGCAAAAAAAAAAGTTCATTGTAAAGCCACACAGCATGGAAAATGAAAAAAGAAGCCGTACTAAGCTTGTCAGGGTTAATAGTAGTCACCAACACCTGTTTGCGTTTATGCCGGAAAAAATCGTAGTCCTGGTACCTCTGTTTGTGAGGAAACTCGGAACTGCGTGAGGAGACGACACAAAATGGTGGCCGTGCATAGAAACACTGAGCGTCACCTCAAAGTGTCAGAATATCAGGCACCAGCAGCTCCAGGACACAGGAAGGACTTTCAGCCAGACCACGGCACATTCCGACACCTGAGGCTCCGTTTGTAGAAGGGTGGGGTCACTGGAAGCGGAGAAGCACCTCCGACGGCCCTCGCTCGTCTCGGAGCTCAAGCGCAAACCGCCATTCCAAAGCGGCGCGCAAGCCACGCCCCCGTATTTGTACAACACTTAAATTACAGTAACACAGTGACAATACCACAAAAGACTCCACACTAGTTTAGAAAAATAAAGAATATTTATCTGAGTAAGACAGGACAAAAATGACAAAAATAAAATCAGAAGTCAAGATGTGAGTTTTTTAAAGATATACTGGCAGATGCATCAAAGTAAATACCGGGAGCAAATGGGCAGATTCTCAGAATCTGCACCTTTGCTCCCGGTATTTTTGCATTTGGGATGCATCATCCCAAATGCAAAAATCGCAATTTAAGGAATCTCTAAATTGAGATTCCTTAAATTGCGATTGCATTTAAGGAATCCCAAATTGAGATTCCTTAAATGCAATGCATGAAAGTAAAAAAAATAGCGAATTCGCTAATAGGGGGAGCAAATTACCATGAAGTTGGACTTCATGGTAATTTGCTAAAACTTTGAAAAAAGCACTTTTGTGCATTTTTCGAGGTTTCATGTTGCACACACATGCCCTTAGGGCATGTGTGTGTGCAACATATGTGCATAGATCAATTCAGGGGTGCAACAGGGTGTTATTTTGACACCCTTGCACCCTTGAAATTGCATGAGCAATTTGCGAGTACCTACTGGTACTCGCTAATTGATCATGCAATCTCCAATACATTCCTATGGGCCTGTAGGCCCATAGGAATGAATGGGACAGCATTCCTTAATTGCGACTAGCAATTTGCGAGTAGCAATTAAGGAATGTTAAGGAATCGCTATTTTAATAGCGATTCCTACATGCATAGGCTTTTGCTATTCTTAAATAGCGATTCCTTAAAAATCGCTATTTAGGAATAGCAAAAGGCTACGTTGATGCATCTGCCAGTAAATCCTAAAACAGTACTGAGAAGTCAATACCCACACAGGGCCCGCTGAAAAAGCATCTTTGTGTGGAGCAAGCGTCGACATCTAAGACTTGATGGGTAGGTTCAGATTAACGCAGTCTGGTCTATGCAACGGAGTAGAGCATCGCAATCAGTGTAAAACGATCGGTGCTGTGTCCAAGTTGAGCCTCACAGTGGTGTCCTCAGATCAGATGGAATCATCATCGAACTTCACAGTCAGGGCCCACATCATCATTGAATTGGTGCCACTTTGGTTCCATTCAGCGCAAAGCAGTCACTGTGTCGATTTTTGCAGGAAGCAGCTCCAGAACCCACCTCTGAGGCCCAGGACTGGAGGAGGCACCTCAGGCAATGGTAGGACTCACAGATGACAGAGTCCAGCAGAACCAGCAGAGTTGCAAGAAGTCTTCTGTGACCCTGATACATTCAGGGAACTGGAGGCAAGCAACAAGCCCTTGGAGAAACTTGGGTTCAAGCATGTAAGGAACAGGTCCAGTGCTACTCACTCAAAGGGCTGAGCTGCCATTTTAGTGTATGGGCTGTTCTTTCACTTCTTTCAGGATTCCCAAACTGAATAGACAAAAAAATAAAATCAAAAAGGAAAAAATCCAAAACAAGGAATTAGAAAAGGTCACTCTTTCTAGGTGGTTCACAAGAGTGCCACCTTCACCAAGCAGGGGGTGTTTATGCAAAGTAGGAAGTTGTGGCTACAACCTTTGTTGTGATGGGATTCCCCTCCCGTCCACATGCACTCCCACATGCACTGTTCTCTGTCCCAAGTGCATGCTATATCCCGTCGCCCCACCAAAAACCCTATGTGTTCCTTAGTACTTGCCTCTGACCACAACCCATCTTCAGGGCTGTGGTATGGGCATCTAAGGCGTTCGTCTCATCCCACGAGTCACTGGGACTGTAACTGGCACAGCACAGCCACCCGTCATTAGTCTCCTCAGCTACGGCATCTCCGGGACTCTCGGACCCTCCCGATGCTCGGTTCCCAATGTTGTGTACTCCGACCGGTAAATTCTCCTCCGGAACTGCGGTCACCACTCCTAGTTTCCAGTCGCTTGCTTCCCGGTCGTCCCGTATGTCATGCTCGTCAGTCTTCTCGCGCTTTTTCTCTAGTCCTTCCCAGGGGCATGGTGAGTCTCCCACCCCTGATATAGGGAGAGCTGGAGCATTCTCCGTTGTTGGGACTTGGTCAAATACATCAGCCATGGTGGATTTCCAAGCGTAAGTCCCGTTTTCATACGGGGTTTAATCCTTTTTGATCCCAACTTCACCGTTATCTTACATTAAATCACGCAAGACCAACTTAACCACGTTCACTAAACGCACCTTAGTTACTTAAATGGGTCACTCCGTGTTCCGTTAAGGGAACCCACACACAGTATGATACGCGTTAATCCTCCACTTCCCACAGCTTGACCCCTCACAACCCCCGCCTGAGACTCACAAACCGGTATGCATGCTTGCGTATCAGACACCTTCACTGAGTTTGCCACCTACCCCACACCTATCTAGCACTTTGTAGTTGAATTCATATATGCGTTTTTTCGCTCAATACATTGATGTGCCCGTATCTTGCATTCTTTTCACAGCGCTCCTTGAGAAAGGGCGACCCCAGCCCGAAATGCATCGGAGCCCTTAGTGATCTATTGAAACTTCATTTGATTGAATGTACTCCTTTGGAAACTTCAAAAACTTTGAGACATTATCAAACATGAAACTTTATGTTTATTAAACAATGAATTAATTGTTATACAACATTTGGAGTCGGTTGTTTCTTCAACCTTGAACCACCATTAGTGTGCCCGAATAGCAGGGATGCATTTACACGTGAGGTAATGCACATGACCCCGGATTTCCATGCTTCCTCACATAGCTGTCTCCCTAGGAATGGTCGGTGTGACAATTCAGATGATGGATGTCTGGAGAGGTAGTCAGCACCAATCTGCGTTTTTCCAGGGATATGGATAGTCTGAAACGAGAAGGGTTGCAACGCTAGAAACCAGCGCAGAATGCAGGAATTAGAGTCCTTTTTATGTGCTAACCTGCTAAGGGGTCCATTACTTGTAATGGGGTAACCCAGTAACCCTCAGAACCTGGGTAGACAATGTTATATAAAAATTGGTTCTGTCGGATGATGAACAATTTCTTTGTTACACAAAATATATTCCTATAACATTTCTCACTTAGTTATACTTGGAAATATTTGTATAGGAAATTCACACACCACACATTTTATATAGATATCAAATAAGAGAAAGGTTGTTATTCATCAATCCATTTACAAAAATTAATTTTTGACATTTAAAAGTTGGTTGTCCATACAATAGAATGTCGAAACAAGGTGCACAAGTGAATAGATGTGATTAAGTGATTTAGGTGTATAATACAGTGAAACAATTTTAAAGCTAAAATTAAAAGAAACACAGGTCCAACAATAGTTTCAATTTCCACAGACAGTACAATTATTTCTATTTTTCTGCTGGGATCTAACAAGGACCAATTGGTGAATTAACGTCGACGTTTCGACCCTGGGGTACGGTGCTGTCTTATTAGCGACCAGTTCGGGTCTTCATCAGGACGAGGGGAAAGAAGGGACAACCTAAAATTAAAAAAGGCGTGCCTGTTTTAGTACGGGGTGTGTGAAATTATCGAGTGGGTGATAACAAACTCTACTATATTGCTCACCTGAAATTTCTTTTTATGGGGGGGGCGTCCTATTTCTGCCTCTGCGAAGATTATTTACTTTTCTTGTGTTCTAGCGTTGGTTCTGTAAATTATTAATGCCATTAAGTATCCCATATCTCAAGGAGTAACTTCTACTTAGACTTAAGGGTTCAGCTAGACACATACCTTTATGTCAAGGATTTGTCACTGTCCGGTGGACAAATTGGATCTGGAAGCTGCAGATCGATTAATATCTTTTTGGAGGTTTTTGTCAAAACGTTGAATCTGCAATTTATTAGGCAACATTCAGTACTCTATTTATCCTGAATTATTAACTAGTGACACACAGGTTCATGTCAACACGTACCTTTTTGTATGAAACGTCACCGTCCGGTGAAAGTTTCGGGTCTGAAGTGCCGCAGCCGCGATCACCTAGACGGTTAATTAATTCCACATTAGTGACTTCACTCTGTTTTGTTAGTTGTTAAAGGTACAAAGAGCGGGATCGTTTTAAGGCGATCCTCGACAAACTATCATTTTACCTGAGCTAATCTCTTCAAACTTACTTAAGGAGCAGTAACAGCCGCCGTCTGTCTCTCTCCCGCGAGTCAATCCTTACTGCCGACTCGCGTCAGGATAGTTTAAATCCCAGATTACGTCAGGTCTACGTGCATTACGGCACGTCTGTAGACCCGTGACGCTCGTCATACAAGAAGTTTTCAGCGAAGTTCCAATGGCTGTCTGGAACGCACCACGTCAGAGTTACGTGCATAGCGGCCTTTCAAACCATTTGTGTATCGGGATTGTCGTCATGACTGACGTTTGGAAGGTTGCATTGCACCTTGGACCTTGTGTCCGGGGTTAACTCGAAGCATCCATAGCGGCACAAGGTCCAAGGTGCAATGCAACCGTCACGGGTCTACAGACGTGCCGTAATGCACGTAGACCTGACGTAATCTGGGATTTAAGGTGAGCAATATAGTAGAGTTTGTTATCACCCACTCGATAATTTCACACACCCCGTACTAAAACAGGCACGCCTTTTTTAATTTTAGGTTGTCCCTTCTTTCCCCTCGTCCTGATGAAGACCCGAACTGGTCGCTAATAAGACAGCACCGTACCCCAGGGTCGAAACGTCGACGTTAATTCACCAATTGGTCCTTGTTAGATCCCAGCAGAAAAATAGAAATAATTGTACTGTCTGTGGAAATTGAAACTATTGTTGGACCTGTGTTTCTTTTAATTTTAGCTTTAAAATTGTTTCACTGTATTATACACCTAAATCACTTAATCACATCTATTCACTTGTGCACCTTGTTTCGACATTCTATTGTATGGACAACCAACTTTTAAATGTCAAAAATTAATTTTTGTAAAGGGATTGATGAATAACAACCTTTCTCTTATTTGATATCTATATAAAATGTGTGGTGTGTGAATTTCTTATACAAATATTTCCAAGTATAACTAAGTGAGAAATGTTATAGGAATATATGTTGTGTAACAAAGAAATTGTTCATCATCCGACAGAACCAATTTTTATATAACCTGGTAAGGGGAGCATGGTCAGTAAGGACCAGGAACCTACGTCCTAGAAGATAATATTGAAGAGCCTCTATTGCCCACTTTATTGCTAGGCACTCTTTCTCGATTGTTGAATTATGTCTTTCTCGAGGAAACAATTTTCTGCCGATATATAAAAGGGGCTTAAAAGCTTTTGTTGAAGTCTGGGCAATGGAGGACAGGTCCTTTACAAATAAAAAATGTTAGGGTTTCGAAACTAAACTTGTGGTCTTGATTCCACCGGGATATGCGCGGTGGATGTTTGCCTGTGAGGAGGCCTGTTATGGGACTTGCTATTGTAGAGAAACGGGGAATGAACATGCGGTAATAACCAATGAATCCTAAAAAAGAACGTATGTCCTTTTTGTTTGTGAGATTGGGGATGTTTTTAATCACATTCATTTTATCCATTTGTGGTTCTAGGAGTCCTACTTGTATAGTAAACCCTAGGTACTGAATTCTATTTGTGGCCAGCACTGATTTCTTTGGATTTATGGTTAGGCCTGCTTCTCGTATTGCGTCACAAATGGAGGCCATATGTATTAAGTGTTGTTCCCAGGTAGGACTGAAAATAACAATAACGTCCAGGTATGCTGCCACATAGTTTCTATGGGGTTTAAGGATTTTGTCCATAAGTCTCTGAAACGTCACTGGGGCCCCATGTAGGCCAAAGGGGAGGACATTGAAGTGGTATAGACCGGAAGTGGTAGAGTCCGCCGTCTTTTCCTTGGCTTGGGGCTCTGAGGGATTTGCCAGTACCCCTTTAATAGGTCAAGGGTGGACATGAATTTAGCTCTTTCTAACTGCTCAACAAGTTCATCAACAAGGGGTAAGGGTTATCTGTCAAATTTGGTGATTTTATTTACTTGTCAAAAAAATATATACAAAAACGCAGACTTTTGTCGGGCTTTGGTACTATGACAACTAGGGGAACACCAATCGCGTTGGGACGGTTTGATGATATTTGATTGTAGCATGGCTGTTACTTCCCTCTCTACGGCCTCCCTTCAGGCAGCTTAAATGTGAAATGGCTTCAGCTTCACTATTTGATCTTTCAAGGATACTATGTCATGGTGTACGAGAGAGGTTAGACCTGGTATGATAGAAAAAAGGCCGGGATACTTATCTAACACACTAAGGAGTTGTTGTTTATGTGAGGGATTTATAACTGTCCCTATATTAACCATGTAGTTTTCTGTCTATTGACGGGAAAGTAGAGGAATATCTATTAGGGTAGTAGTATTGACGTGCAGCAGGGGCACGTGTTCCTTCTTGAGAAGGAATGTTCTTCCCATCTCTTTAGGAGATTGACTTGATAAATCTGTCTACCTCCTGACTGTAGGGGTAAGAATACACTATAGATCACGTTTTTTTTTCTTTGTGATATAGGGCCCCTGACACTGAGTCGGAAGCTTATTGTCTGTGGATGGAAATAATATGAGCACCTAAACCCCCTTCTCAAATTTCCTTAAACAACTCCCGCAATCATAGTACTTTTTTTGGTTCTCTTGTGCCTTTTCCATGTGATTGTGTACCACACCCCATAATTGAGATAAGGTGTTTTTTAGGTTTTCAACATACTCAAATATAGGTTTTCCCTCCTCATCTTCAATTTCCCACTGCTCTATCGCCATCTCTAGGAAAGACCTCAGTTTTCTTCCGAATACCAATTCAAAAGGAGAGAACCCGTTGGATCGTTGTTCATGCGATCTAATCACAAGGAGGACTGCCAGTAGGCTTCTGCCCCAGTCTTTCCCTGTCTCTGAAATAACCTTGCGTAGCATATTTTTTATGGTTTTATTGTAGCGCTCCACCAGGCCATCAGTTTGGGGATGGTATATCGAGGTTTTGATCTGCTTGATTCCCAACACTTTACAGATGTGAGACATAAGGCGTGACATAAAAGGGGCTCCCCGGTCAGTTAAGATCTCTGCTGGGAACCTGACCCTTGAGAAAAAAGAGATCATGGCCTGGGCTACGTTAGTAGTTGTAAGAATTGTTAGAGGGAAGGCTTAGTCTATCATGACTAATATGTAGCAGTGACCCCTTGCAGAGGGAGAAAGTGGGCCCACCAAGTCCATGCCAACCCTCTTGAAGGGGACATCAATTGTAGGGAGAGAGAGCAGAGGAGCCTTCTTCACGTGAGTTGGATTTTTATACTGGCAATTAATACAAGAGGCGCAATGTCTGGCCACATCCCTATAAACCCCTGGCCAATAAAATAATGCTGTCTGGAATTTAGTAGTGACCTCCTCCCATCTGATTGTGAGCAAGATGTAACACCTGTTCTCTAAAGGAAGTGGGGACGAACAACTGTATCCCTTGACCTATTCCCCTGTTAACCGCTCTATATAGTAAACCCTTTTTAACAAGAAAATAGGGTCCTACCTGCTCTGGCTCTTGTTCTTGTGCTCTTTTTCCAGGCATAACTGAGGGTGCCATCATCATGTTGGGTGGCTCGAAAGCTCATCTGGGTAGCATTCCTGCTTCCTTCTGAGGCTGAAAGGACAAAATCAGGTTGTGATGTCTGCACAATTTTTAAAAGCTTATTTCTTCTTCTTTTGTTTCCTTCTGTCTATTTCCCTTTTCCGCTCTTTCTATCTCACTCCTACTGAAGGGGGCTTCTTATAACCAGAATATAGTGGAGCTTTGGTTACCCTCTATATGCCGTTCAAACTGAGGATGATCAGTACCTATTATTATGAAGTCTGGTAAGGAAAGCACTACTACAACCTTTCTTATTTTCTGTATCTAGGAGGACCTCAGCTACTGGATAGGTTTTTGAGTCACCGTGTACACAAGTGACACATACCACCTGTTAGCCCTCCCTTACTTGGGATTCTGATATTAAATTCTGGTTCATAACAGAAAAACGACATCCAGTGTCTAACAGAGCATGTTGACTTTTCCTGTTAACGTACACCTTCCTTCTATACTGGCCTGGGGATTTTCCTGTTGTATATATGTGACCTCGAGCATACCTCACCTCTATAGGTTCGGTTGCTGGAGTTTTGTGTGGGCATTGTTTGGCTATGTGTCCCCACTCAGCACAGTGATAACATTGTGGGCCTTGGCCACTAGGTACAGTTGGGGCTTAGGGGTGGGGACAGGGATTTGCCTGAGGTTTCTCTATATGAGTCAGACCCCTAGGGAGATTAAAAGCAGGGCATGTAGTGTTGGCCTTAAGCTCAGTAGATCGATGGAAGGCGCAGGCAAGTTCCACCGCTGTTGCAGTTGTTACATTTGGATGTTGTTTAACCTAGTTTCGAGCACTAATTGTTAAGGCCTCAAGAAACTGCTCCAAGTAAATCTTCTCTGTTACTTCATCTATACTAGAAGTGTGAGGTAACAAACATCTATTTCCTACGTCTTGGATCCTATAGCCGAGAGCCCTGGGATTATCCCCTGTGGCCCATCTATCTTTTCTGAACTTGGCCTGGTAATATTCTGAGTCACACACCAGTATTTCTAAAAATGCTTTTTTAATGTCCTCATAGGCAGTAGTGCCTGCTGGGTTGGCTGCCTGATAGGCGGCCCACAGCTCACCCGACAATAAGGGGGCTATATACTGGCCCCATCTCTCCTGAGGCCAGGCAGCTGTAGTGGCTACCCTCTCAAAATGTATAAAGTAGTCAAGGCCATCCCCTTCTTGGTACTTTTATAAAAACTGTCCCTGGGACATTAGGTCAGACTCTTGAGCTGATGATAGCATTGGTTAGTCTCAAGATAGTGGTATCATGCACTTGCTGATTATTGGTAATAAACTCTGCTTGTCCTTTGAGGGCTTCTCGTAAGGCTTCTTGGTCTCTGTGAGCAGTCTGTGCTTGTTGTTCCATCACTAACTGTAAATGTCTCTGTCTCTCTGCTAACTGGGTTATTATCACCTCAATAGGCACGGGATGTGTTATGATGCAACACAGTAGGACTTATTCCACTTCTGACACCACTGTAGTAGTGGAGGCATTTGCAAAGCACACTGTATTTGTTTGTATTGCGTATGTGGTTTGTTAGCCTCAAGAAGAACAAAAGAATACAGGACAAGGGTGTTTTCAAATCAGTCTCTCAAGGTTTTCAGTTGTTGGTGATCGGTAAATTAAATATGGAAATTGTGGAAAGGCCAATTTCCCCTTTTTTTGTAGCACAGATCATATCCAATTTAGCACTGGTTAGCAGTGGTAAATTGCACATAATCTTAAAGTCATCAAAAATGAAGTCAGCAAAACAATAGGTTTGAAGGCAAAAAGTCAGGGGAAACCAGACCAGGAAATCTAGGTCTAATACATGTTCCATTCAGCTGAAGGTGGGGAGATCTACCCAACCCCTTGGGATTTCTCTTCACTAAGGCAGTAGAATCTGGAGAGACCATCCGCATTGGCATGGTCTGTGCCTGGACGGTGTTCCACCATAAAGTCCATTTGTTGTAGGAAGATGGACCACCTCCACAGTTTGGGATTCTCACCCCTCACCTGCATTAACCATCTGAGTTGCCTGTGGTCTGTCTGAACCTGGAATTGAGTGCCAAACAGGTATGGCTTTAGATTCTTCAGTGCCCGGACCACAGCACAGGCTTCCCTTTCAATTGCGCTCCACCTCTGTTCCCTGGAATGTAACCTCCTATTGATGAAGACTACAGGCTGATCCCGGTGCTCTTCATTTAGCTGTCAGAGCACGGGCCCCATGCTATACTCCAAGGCATCTGTCTGCACAAGAAACTTTTGGGAGAAATCTGGGGCCTTAAGCATGGGTGCTGTGCACATGGCTTCCTTCAGAGTGCCAACAGATTTCTGGCATGCCTCTGTCCAGATCACCTGGCTGGCTGGTTCTTGGAAGTCAGCTTGGTCAAGCAGGGGCACAATGGTGCCATACCCTTGATGAATCTCCTGTAATATCCAGTGAGGCCTAGAAAGGCTTTCACTTCTGTCTGGTTCTTGGAGGGTGTCAATTGTGTGCTGCACCTTGTCACCCCCTACTTGTTGTCCCAAGTAGACCACAGAACCCTGTTCTACTGGCACTTACCATCCTTCCTAGTCAGGCCTGCCCTCTGCAGAGCCAGGAGCACTTCCTGGAGGTGGTTCAAGTGGTCCTCCCAACTAGAGCTGAATCCACATGTGTAATAATCCACATTTGCAAAGCGCGAACCATCACCCGTTAGGGTCTCTAGGCGCTGGGGGCCGTCGGGAAGATTAAGCAAGCTATTGCCCAGAGTCACAAGGTGCTGGGCTAATCTGCCGCCGGCCCCGGGGATCGAACCGTGATCCCCAGATTCCGGAGTCAGTCACCCTGGCAGCGGCGCCACACCTCTCCCGAGCTGAAGACCCCATTGTCGTCTAGGTAGGCAGCACTGAAGTTCTACAACCTAGCCAGGACCAGATTGGCCAACCTACAGAAGGTGACAGGGGCGTTTTTCAAATCAAAAGGCATGACCCGGAATTGGAAGTGCTCTTCTGGTGTTGAGAAAGCTGACCTCTCTTTAGCCCCCTAGGTCAAGGCAATCTGCCAATACCCAGACGTTAAGTCAAACATGCTGAGGAATTTGGCAGGTCCTCGCTGATAAAAGAGCTCATCAGCTCCGGGGATGGGCAGTGCATCAGTCCTGGTGACTGCATTGCACCCATGGTAGTCCAGACAGAACCTAAGTTCAGGTGTGACACCTGGAGGGGCAACCTTGGGAACCAACACCACTGGGCTGGACCACGGGGTGTTTGATGACTCAATAACTCCTACTGTTAATTATGGGTCTCACTGAACCAATGAGGCATAGTGAAATATCCTCCTGCCATGCCTTGCGTTCACCTACAGAGAGGTGCCACAGAAGGGGGTTGGCTTCAGCCCTTTTGAACTTCAATATGGACACCCTGGGAGAGGACCTTTCAGCCTGCCCAGAGGAATCACCAGATGACTGGGACTCAGCCTGCCACTGAAGCCCCACGAGAGCAGAACACTCCTGCTACTTCTAGAACTGTTCCCTGGAGGGACCCCCCTTCCTGCTGCCAGTTGGTCAGTTCAGGCAGGTTCCCCAGTTCAGCCACATCATCCCCTGTAGGTACCGGGCATTCTCCTCAGGTTTCGCCTGCACCCGGACAGTGGAAATTGCAGAAACGGGTTTCTTACAACCCTTGCCCTTCCTCTTTTTGGCATGTACCTGGGCCATTCTTGAAGGCTCCAGGTCCTTCTGCCACTCTCATAAGGTGCTATGAACCGTGTGGTCAGGCACACACAATCAGGCAACCCCATCATCTCCAAGTGCTAAACAGCAGGTCACAAGGCAAAAAGTCAGGAGATACCATGCTAAGGATGCCTGGTCTAACTCAGACACAATATTTTTTTATATGAATTTGAATCTGGTTGACCAGTCCTCTCTCTATTATTGGTTTCCAAATGTTAGCCACTGTGCCCGAAGGATCACATTTTACATATTGCCTTCAGGCCATCAGGGAAAACAATTACAGATGAAAATGCTGTCAGCAATTTCTATTTTTCCTAGTTATTTTTGTATTTCAACAATAGGTTTATTTTAATAAATCATGAGCAATCTACACAAATGCGCGTTGCTAAACTCGAAATTTTATCTAGTTTTCAGAAATATATCGGTTTTTGCATTCACCCATTGGTTGAATACCTGTTTTCACCAAAAACTACAAGTAGAGTGACACTGCAAAAAACAGGAAAAATGAGCTACCAGTTAGAAAAATACAAAAACCATGGAAAAATGTTTTTCTTTTATAACTTTGCTTGTTTCTGAAAGCTACAAAGGCAGTTTTCTTAGCATAGTAACCATTATGATGTTGTCATTTCTTGAAAACACATATGCTTTTGTGTGCATCACTTTCTTGCCAATTTTTCCAAACAAAGCCGATGATACCTTTGGAATCCCCGCAATGTGGGCAAAAATGGACATGCACTTGGCCTAGATTTGTTTTGTAGAAAAAAGTTAGGAAGGCCTTACCATGAAGTTTCTCAAACATTAACAAAAAGCTCAGCACTGTAAGTGGAAATTCTCAGCAACTAGGCTGTTAAGAAAGATGAAGATCCTCTAACTTTTTAAGATCCATCCATTCTTTTTCCTCTTTGAGTCTTTCAAAGAGCAAATTAACAATTCTTCTGTAATAACTCATTACATTGGCTAATATATAGCGGATGTGCTATGTGTGATTGCTCTTGGTGAATGACATTCCGAATAACATGAGTTTTTTCAACTCCTAAATCACTTTCAGGGGTTTGTGTTGTGTTTAAATTGCACTCCCAAATATTGTTATTGATTCTTCAGGCAAAGGCATAGCTGTCAAACTGAATCAAGGTGACTCTTTAGATTTTTCTGAAAACCTCTATCTTGTTTTTTATAATAATGGTACGAGGTTTTTGGATACTGTTGTATACCGTTCAGGCACATCCATATTTTTAGACGTAACCAGAAGTTTATGTCCAAAAGAAGTGTGGCCTCGGTAGAGCTTCAGCTAGGGACGTCAACAAGCAATCCATCCTTTAAGGGGATTTCTAATAGGAGAAGGTAAGTAGTAATGAGAATTTTTGCCCATCCGTACCATAGATGTTCGATGCCATCTCTTTCCTAAAAATAAAATGATTGACTTTTCAATAAAGTACTACAATTGGCTAGGCATACAAAAACAGAGAAGATTGTTTTAATCCCTATAGTCAATTCTCTGCTCCTAGTAATAGGTAATAGTTGCTGAATGTTTGTTTTACACTTCAAAATTTGATGGTTGATACTTTTTTGTTTTAATTCCAGGTGACTTGAAGGATAAATTATGGGATTGTGAACATACTCTCTTCTTATCTTCTTCTGATGGTATGTCTATAAACGATTCATGGTTAACTTAATACTGTCACTTACATGGTTGTCAAATGTTTTCACTTTCCTCTGCTGTGGTTAGTGGGTGCCTCCTTGTAGGTCTTGATAGTCTAATTTCTCTAATGTTCCTTGTACATGTTAGCTAATAGCAAAGTGTTTATTCTTTTACTAGTGGATTTTTATTAGCAATCATTTTGGGGCCACCCTTTTTCTATGCTTGATTGCATTATAATACCTGCTATGAGTGGCTTGCTACCAGTTATGGGAAGTACACCGCCAATTTCAAAATCTTGATAACAGGGAATTTTAGTACCAAACTATATTGTCCCAGGTCAAATGGTTCAACTCTGGAGCCCATTTATTTGGCCAAGGACTTAAGACTGTATTAATGAGTTTTAGTAAGACGGGATGGCCAGGGAGATTTTTCACTGGATTTATTTAAATGCGCATGACATGCTTAGTTCTTCTATACTATTAGTGAGCACTCAACCAATATTTTATACTTATAGGGTGAATACCACTCAGAGTCTCAAACAATATGTTGTACCTACAGAAAGACAATACTACTTCAAGTATTACTTATTATGTGATAATTTCTGGTACTCTTAATAAGCCTGTAGCTCCTGAGATGTCACTGGCCATTCAGGGGTCACCATTATGCGCTACTATTAGCTCTTAATTCAATATGTCCCAGGGTGGTAGAAGTATCAAATAATGGGTGAAGTCACCAGCGGGCTTTGTTGGGTGTAGCCTTAACCAATCAAGTTGGCAGAGTTCCAAAAGATTAACATGTGGATTGTAAATTTCTTTGACTAAGTTTGGAAAGCCTAGACCTAGGAACAGGGCATTTCATTGAATACAAATTGCAGGAAATCCAGGGTGGACCTTTGGACAGCTATACAATTATGCCAGGTGGCAATAGGTTTTTGCTAATGTAAGAGCTATATAGATACAGTCTATCCAAACAGCTAAACAGCAAGCTAGGGTGAATATGTGGGTTTAGATCAGTGTTGCTTGTAAAGCTATTGAGTGCAGCTCTTTCTTGAAAATATTGGTGTCACAGAGGAATGAATTTGTATTTCAAGAAGACATTTGTTTTTCTTACTTTTATACATTTTAATAAAGTGGTGACATGCATAGATTCTTCAATCCTGACCTCACAAAGGTTATTTAAATTGACAAATTCATTTGAGGGAGACCTTGAATGCTCTATATCCCACACCTGCCAATATGTGCTCTTGCCCTGATGGGATACGGATTGACATATATAAGCATCATCTAGCTCTTTGGACTCCTATATTTACTAATGTGTTCAATGCAGTCAATAATTCTCATAATTTCCTTGCATCGTGGACAGGGTTGATCCACGTCGTTATAAGCCACTTTTGGACTCCTCTTTTAGAATTTTAGGTACACTGCTATCGAGTAAATTCCTGGATTTGGTGTCCAATAAATGTACTCTTTCAGTGGGTTTAATTGGGTTCTCCTTATGAGCTTCAAATGGGAGAAAAAAGTGCCTAAGTCTTAACCTTTAATATCAAAATATCCAAAATGGTTTACATCTGGCATCAATGGACCTGTTATCAACATTTGAATTAGTTCACTCGTCCATACTGAGGCACACCCTAAGAAAATTAGGGAGTGGTTCAAGGGCTGGTAAAAGGGCTTGAGAGACTACATTTTTCATTATGGCCGTCTGCTTTGGGATAAAGGGAGAATTAGGCCTTTTAGGTCCGTTTGTGAGGTAAGGCAGATTCTGTGTGGGTCTTTATTTTACATTGATATTAACAACTTAGAGAAAGAGCTTGCTGTTGTCCCACCGACCTGAGAAAATGTCCCCTTTTGCTTTATACAAATGCTGCAACCCTAATCTTGAACACTGAATACGGTCACAGTGATTGGTTTTAAAATACACCCACTTCAGGGAAAATCTTGGTTTAAAGAGCAATGCGGGGAAATCAAAAATGTTGTCTGTGGTATCTATGAATATGAAAACTACGAGTATGAAGGTGAACAGCAAGCAATTAGAGTACTCTCATTCCCATATTTGGGAATTATTTGTGACTACAATTTAAAATGGGGGCTTATGATCTCGAATAAAAAGTTTTGATAGAGGTATAGGGCTTGCATATGTCCTCCATATTGAGAATTCATGAGGCCCAGAGTGCTGGTAGAGCTGTTTATAGTGCTGCAATATGAAACCTCACATCCTGCAAACAGAAAAAATGAGTTTCGGGTCTGCCCAACTCACAGTAGCCATAGATACAAAGACACAGATACAATTAGATTTTTGTGAGTACCAGGATTACAGAAGTTAGGCGCTGCTTTTTCTGTACATCAGGGAAGTGCACTACACTACTTGGAAGATAGAGTTATGCTTGCTCTCTTTTTTTATGGATTGCAGTGTGGGCAAATCCTTTAGCAGTTCTAACGAGATCCAATTTGTTAGGTGTTCTGGAGAAATTAGACTGCAGCCGACTGCTCACGCACCCTTATAAATTACTGTCTCCCCACAAGAGGAGATTGAGGGGCATATTATCAAGAAGGCATTAAAATGATCACCGCTTTAGCGGCTGGGAACTGCCGCTAAAGCGGCGATAATGGACTTGATAATATGCCCTGGAGAATTCCAACAGAAGCCTATGTTCACACCAGAACATGGGTTTCTATTTGAATTCACACGGCCATATTATCAAGCCCATTACCGCCGCAAAAATGGCGATAATTTTTAACGCCCTGCTTGATAATGTGCTCCTTAGTGTGTTAGAGTGGGAGGTAGCCAGACAGGCTCAGCCCTACCCCAGGTCACAAATGCTACTACAAACAAACTGAGAGTTGGAGCCATATTTAGAATGGGAGTCTAGTCCTTGAGAATATATTTTCAAGATGCAGATTTGACATTTTAGTAATGTTAAATTCCAAAATATCGAATTGCAGCGCAAATTGGCATACTATATGTGATGCAATGTCTTTCCAATCTGGTATGTATTTTCTCTTTTTTAGCAGATGCTACACAGCTCCTAGAACAGGTTTAATCCCAATTTCAGTATCTTAGGGCAACGTTTGAAGTAGACCAGATTTCCTGACCCTGAGCCCGGCCATGATGCAACACTGATCTCCAAGCATGTGGCCAACCACCCAAGTGGTACAGACCTCATGAGCCTCCAGAGATGACTTTCATACCTTTTGTAATATCACCAAACATAGAGGAGGGTGAGGCAACAAATTGACAGAGAGAGGTGAGCCAAAACTAGGCCAAGAGACTGGCCTGACCCTAAAAGCCTATGCAAGAAATAGATTGACCCATGTGAATGTTTGGCATGTAAATCTTGCAAGAAACATCATGCAAAAATCTCTTAAAATTCAAAGAAGGTTATGTCTTTAGCGTTTGGAAGTGCTTCACCTTAAAAAATCTGAATACATCAGGGCATTGAACGATATTTATTAAAAGTTATGTTTTTTAAACATGAACTTGGAAACGGTCATATCACCCACCCTGACGACATTGACAATCACCCTATATGTGGAATACCATTCGTAAGGGCATTAATACGTTCTATGTAATCAAATATAAGAGAGGTTTTTGTACAGCACACATCCTGAACTCCATATTTCAAGGGGTTCTTATGTGCAATAATAAAGAAAAAGGAGGATGGTGATAAAAAGTGTTTGCCTAGGATCACATAATTTGGTCAAGCAGGGAAGCAGAGATTCGTCGCAGTTTTTCTGGTTTCATATAGTGCAGTTCAGCAACCTGATGGGTTTCTCTTCCCCTCTCCTATTTTACATCAATGGTTGATGTTGATGCTTTGTTTTTAATTCTTGGTGCATGATGTTACACTATGGTTGGCAGGCATAAGCCACATGAAAGCTCAGCTCAGCTAAGTCAGAGTCAGACATCAGGCTCAAACCATTCTTCTGCCTTCAGTGGATCAGCCCTCGTTACCTAAACATGAATGACCTCTGAGCCCTGCCTAAAATTGCCAAACGTATTTGGCATATCTATTTCTCCACATGCTGTTGACCTCCTGCCCTCCCCTCCCACAGTCCCCTACTGATCTCCCACTTGTGAGTGACTGACCAAGCTGTACCTATCTCAGGTTGCCCCTAGAACTGACTAATGCTCACCAAAAGGTTATGGCTTTATGCCTTGGCAAGCATTTTTCTTCCTCAATCAGACTGAATTCTTTATATTTCTTCAGTGAGCATCCTACAGCTCTGGTTAAGTAAGGGCCCCGGTGCTCTGTATTTTTTCATGGCAGTCAGTTCTAACTCTGATCATCAAACCGAACACATAGGATGGGGGCCCATTGTTATACGCCTGATGTGGAGGCAGCTCACAGGGAAAGTAAGGTGGGCTGGCGTTCCTGCCAAGTCCCCAAATGAATGGCTTACAGTGCGGCTCTGGTGTGCTGCACTAGCAACCACTGATTAGCAGCTACACTATCGAAGCTCTTACAGACTTCAAATAAGTGCAGTTTACTAAGTAAGCCACCAGGGTGATATCAGAGCAGAATGCTTAGAGCTGTAGACGTGCATGGTGCCAGACCTCATCTCCATACATACAGGCTCTCTAGGCCAGTCAGTCTGTTGATGTTTACCCGCACCAGGAAAGGAACAACTGGTTTGGTTATATTAATTCCAAGGTTGCACATGGTGCAGCAGGTGCACCAACTTCAGCTTGGGTAAAAACAAAATTCCTTCACCCTGTAAAACCAGTAGGCATTAGGACTTCCTGAAAAGCAGTCTCCTACTGGCTACATTTCTAAAGATGGCAAATATGCGTTTGCAACAGTGTACATTTATGTTGCTTTTCAGCACTACATAGCTGTCAAGTTTTCGATGTGATTATGTGTGACATTTTTATTTTCCATTGTGGATATTTGTGATGATTCAGTTTCCCACACCTAGGTGCTGAACTTCCAGCAGTCAGAAATATCATCTCTTCTTCTCCTTTCCCTGAAGTCTTTAACATAGCAGACATGTTGAGACCCTGTCTAATCCAACACAGACAGACATAAGGAGCCACACAAATATGTGTTTTGCTTTCATTGCTCAGCATCTGGGTATGTAGGGGCTCATGTATAAGAAAGTGACGCTGTGCAGCGCAGTGCAGCAAGTCGCCTTGCTGCCCTACACTGTGTGACAAGAAAAGGACAGTAAATGTGATGTATTTAAGGCACAAATGTGCATTCCTGTCCTTTCCCCTGCACTGGTGCCCTTTTGGCAGCCTAGCTCCAACGCAGACACCGTTGTGCCATGTGCAAGGGTACTTGTGTTGCATGGAGCCTTGGTTTGGTGAGGAAGGAGCACCTTTCTGCAAAAACACAATCCCTCAAAGCATATTCCTCTTTCTATGTGTGGTGCACAATGCAGCACATATAGAAAGTGGAAGAAATTAGGAGAATAGAGATATTTCTCCTAGTTATGCCTCCTCTGGGAAGGCGTATCTTTTTGGTGCATTCTCAGATTTGCCAGTACTGGTAAATCTGGAAATGTGTATGTGTTAAAAACCATCGAAGTTCGCAGGGAAAAGTAATTTGAGGTGCGTTAATCCAGGTTTTAAAGCCACTCACAGCCACGCAAAGTCGCTTTGTGTTGCTTCAGAAATCTGACTTATAGGTTTGCGTCACAAATTTACCACATTGCCTGGTGCAAATAAGATGCAAGCCTTTCATAAATATGCCTGTAGTATTTGTAGAGTGCAAAGCTAGCCAAAGGCAGTGGAACGTTGCACATGGTCAAAGGCAATGATACAATCAACAAGTGATTGGAGCTGGAGTAGAGAGTAGAAGTGTACTGATGTAATGTTCTTTAAAGAGGTGTGTCTTACACAATTTCCTTAATTAGAGCAGAGTTGTGCAGTCCTGATGGATATGGCTATGTTGCTCCAGACCCTGAATGCATTGATGGAGAAGACCTGTTGCCATATTTCTTTCTTTTGAACACTTTTTTGCCTTCAGTCTGATGGTGCCCTTGTTATGTGTATGCAGAGAGCCACCAGAGATGGGCAGCTTGTCAATTAGATGAGCAGGGGTGGTGGTCGTGATGACTTTTAGAGTGACGCAACTGCTTTTGATGATAGCATCAGCTGCCAGGGAAGCCCGCAGAGTTCCAACAGGTTGGAGATCATGTGATATTTCTACAGGCAATAAATGAGATGTGCTTCAATGTGTAGGCTGCAAATAAGCTGGGCAAGTGTGGAGTCTTTGAGGTGCTGGAACAATACATTGCCCCTCTCTAGATATGAGAATACATGGGCTTGAACACCAGTTTTTAAGTTTTATTTTTTTTAAAGGAACACTTCATTTGTTCACAAGAGTGAGCCAGTGCCAAGACGTCTGTATTTTCTTGACAATGTGTTTCTTCAAAGTGAGGTTTATGTCCAGGAAGAATCAAAAATCTTGGCACTGGGTGATAGTTGGGGTTCAAAGCAGTGGCGTAAGGAAACCTTACCCCTACAAGGGGTGTTAAGGAGTACCCCGGCAATACCAATGCACTTGAGCTGACAAGATGAGGGGCCCCTCTTTATGTATTATTATTATTATTATTATATTTAAATTTATAGAGCGCACAGCTACCCGAAGGTTTCCCGGCTTATGTATAGAAGACTGGGGGCACCTATGTACCACGGGGGATGCAGTGGTGTTCATTAATGCCTTGGTTCAAAGCTGTCAATGTTCATGGCATTGAGCCGTGTCTGCTTTGCACTGTGGACTAAGACACCTGTGGTTATTATTCTCTTTCTGCTGGAGAAAATGATATGCAGCCAAGGGACCAATGCATCTGGGGAAGGTATGAATGGGTTATATTCAAAGGGTGATATGGATTCCAACATGTAATGCAGTCCAGTATCACAAATAGGTTTATTTTGCTCTTGCAAATGAATCATCTCTACTGTTATAATGGAAAATGTCTCTAGTTCTGCTAAATTGAATCTAATACAAGGTGAGGATATCTGGCAGGATGATTACTGGCCTCTCATGCAGCAAGAAACATCTGAAAACACAATACGTTGCAAATAGTCTCTTAACATGTGGGATACATTAACAATTCCTGGCTCTTTAGCCAATAGATTAGTGATCACATGAAATGAGGCAACTTGGCAGTTGTGAAAGAGAAAGAGTATGTCTTCATCATATGCCAGGCTTCTGTTTCACTGGGGGATGAGAAGGGCAGTATTACTGTTTTCCAGATGTTTGATTTTAGCTCCTTTTAAGAGATCATGTGGCATAGCATTTTCATGTATGTTCCTCTCTATTAGTACCACATTTCCTATTCATTTAATCCTGCCAAATACCAATACACAGCAAAATATATAGCTCTCTAAGATTGCTGTATTTTGTGTTTGTCCGGTGATTCACCACAATTCACACAAGTGCTTTGTCCGTATTTTGTCAGTATTGCAGTCAGAAGGACTGCCATTATATAATGTGCTTAATCTGTGTGCGTAAACACGATTCTCTTGGTGAGGGACAAAGCAACACATATATTTATGAAAGGGATTGTATTTTGGTAGTTCAAGCTTGTTGCAACTTTGCACAAGTGGTGCATTTTGAAGGGCAACTGTGGCTATTAGCAAAGTTGTAGGCGTGAAATTAAGATCACCATTCAAATCCTGACATGTTCATATTGTGTGATTTTAGGCACATCAATTTTGTGTTCTATGCCCCTATTCTTTTGCTAGCCTAAAATGGTATTATCTAGATGCAAGTCAACATGCAGGTTAAGATAGAGAGGTAAATGCATTCATCTGCATAGCATAACTGCCATTCAACCACATACCCCTGTCATATGTTTTTGTGATTTTTTAGAACACATCATTCTGCATGCTGCATAGCAAATCTACAATTAAAAACTCCCCCCAAATATCATCACATGAGGAACAAAACAAAGTAAAAATGTTTGATGCAGAATACAATTTCTTTTGAGGTCAGGTTACAACAGTTTATTGTCCAAATTATTGTCCAAATTACAGCAATTGTTTTATAATATTTGGATCACATTTTACACAATAATTCCATCCACAAAATTGATAGCCATTTCATAGAGTAAATTTCAACCGCTCAATACTATATCCATCATTAAATTCTCCACAGCTAATACAGTCATTTAAAGTTCTTTTTCAAGGCTAGTTCATAGATCAAACTAATCTTGTCACCACTAATAGCTCCAGGGTTATGTCCACCAGAACCTGGTATTCAGAAATTGATGTTGTGGAGGCCCCCTTCACATAAAAATATAACCACAGCCTATAATGTATTAACTACTAGTAAGAACTTATTTAGATTGCATCCGTAAGCATTTAAATAACTGCCATGGTAAGGCAACTTAGGGTTCCCCACCCACCATTTCCTAATGGCATAATCTTCTTTTCTAAAGGAGGGGTATAAGCAAAAATGTCCAACTTAAGTTTTACATTCCCATTAAACCCACTTTCTCCATCAACGTTCAGTGTCTCCCACAGAGTGATAAACAGTTGCAAACAATTAAAACAAGGAAATCATTTAAAAATAACAACATAATTCTCTATTCTATTGAGAATGCTCTGGCAATTCCTTCCAATTTGATTCCAGTCAATAGACATTTTTAGTAGTCTGAGAGGACAAGGGGTTAACAACAAGTTAAATCTAAAAGTACAGTGTGATGATTAGTACCACACAATAAAGGTCTGAGTCAGTAATCTTGACAAAGCAAGAATAATATAAATAAATGTCAAGATCATACTGTAAAAGTATAACATTATCAACGGAAGACTGAAGTTTCTTACGTTATTGGTCCTCAACAGCATAGAGCATAGAAGGATCGCAGTAGTGGTGATATAAAAAATAAGGAAAAGGATTTGATGACTCGTCGAATGATTTTAATCCTTTTCCCTATACAAGGAAAAGATTTGCAGCATCTACTAAATCCTACACTATTCTAAGGATAGGGGAAACCTATTCAATCAAGGTAGCAAGAAAGGTGTCAGCATCAGAGCCTCTGTAGAAGTTCTGCAAATAAGGACTCGTGTATAACATGAAACCAGACAATCAGAGATGTCAAGAGAGGTCTGTACCTCTCCAAGTCTGAAGGGAATCTGACTAAACAAACCCAAGGTGGGTTCACTAATTAAAATGCACAACAAACATTCAAGAAAACATGATCTCGAAAACATAGTAATATTTTTTCCAATTCCCAAAATAGAACTTGGTGCCTTGAACTCCACTCCCCTATTCCAGTCTTCACTTTAAAAGCATCCTTGGTTCCTCCATGCATCTGTTAGTACTAACTGGTAACACTCCCTTTGTTCTTCATTAAAATCATTTGACCTTGCCAGCTCTTCCTCACCTCTCGATCTCCTCAATACAAAGTGCTTTTCACTAACTAATGAATGCCTTTGTTCTGCTCCTGCAGAGGAGAAACATGCAGAAAATTAAAATTCATGTTAGTATTAAATGTCTCGACTGTAAGCCTAATGCCCACAATCACGCTAACTTAACATTTCTCTTTAAAACATATTAGTTCCACAACCTACATACAATCCAATAAATTAAATATTTAATAAGGAATCAGGCTATATCGCGTTGTACTCTAGTATGTGGTACAATAACTAATACATGTCATTTTAAGCAAAAACTACAACTGGTTGCAATTTATAAAGAAAGCATTAAACACACATATGATTGATTCTCACAAATCCCTGGCAAATGCACTGTATTAGATGCATTTTAGTGCACCACCTTACAATCTAAACCTATAGAAAATTAATATCAGTAATCCAGCCGTAAAATGAATGATTGTTTACTTGGAAAGTACAACATTCACAACTAATAGGAAGTTAAAGGTAAACTGGGCGGGAGATGCTTTATATTAAATGGTAAATGTAAAGTCATTTCTGGCTGCTGTCTATTTTTTCTGAAGCTCAAGATTGCTTAGCAGATCATGAAGTATTGGGATGGTTCTTACATTTCTTTGTACCATCACTCAGATGGCATTTTTGCAAGAATTAACTGGAGGTTTTCAGAAGGCAAGCTGCTTGGAATGCAATTGTGTGCTTAGCTCGGCTTTGTGATGCTGCATTGAAATGTGTGCCTAACTTGGGCATTGTGATGCTGGCATTGAAGTGTGTACCTAAATGGGTTACTCACACAATGGCAAGTGGAAACTGAAAGTGTGACACATCAAATCAAGCTCTGTTGTATCCAATTAACAGTGCTGGTTGTATTTATGTTGAGAATCATACTAACAGCAGCACAAAGCAGTGTTTGAGGTAGCATCACACTGACATTATTCCAAACACTCAATAGCGTGTATGCTTCACTCTTTTGTCTAGAAATATGTATATAGAATGAGAATGTTATAATGTTGCAATTGTGAAATGAGTTGGCTTTCTCCTAAAGATCTTATCTATTTTGACGTGTTTGGGATGACCTGCTGCTATTGTTTCAAATATCTTGCCATGGCTGTTGTCAGGAGGCCTCTGGAGCTAGCACCACCCATTGCGCTGGCCAGGAAACACACCTACGAATATCACGCTCTTTCAAGTGTGGCACTTTAGACTATTCTAGCGTCCCAAAGCCATAACAATGGCTTGGGTGGGCAATATTAGTCATATTAATGTACATTGAATTAATAAACCACTGTTGTTGGGCTCATCTCTAAAAACCACAAAGAGTGGCACCATGTGGCAGACTGTCATAAGACCAGGTGTTAGCAATTAAGTGCCGGTGCTGAGCCCAGGAAACCACTGGCTGAACTAATGCAATGATTTTGTCTTTTTTTTTTATTGCGCTGGTTTCCTTATATTACATCTCACTCAAAGGGTTTTCATCTGGGACTTTCTGCCCGGAGTATTTTCTGCTGCGAGTGGAAGCCAATCCTAAGCCAGCCCGGACCCCAGCATGAATGTTTACAACACTTCTTCTCTGTATTTGCATTGTGTGGTAGGGCAAGTATGCACTGATGCTGTCTTTGCTACAGTAGTCCCATAAGTATGATTGATGCCCGCACTGCTACAGCCAATGCTTTTCTGCACATCAGTACCCAAGTGAACTTTCCAAACATTGTTTTACCTTTTCATGTGGGACTGTGGCTGGCATTGGGGACTGCAAATGGACATTGGGGCCCTAATTAGACAACACAGAATGGCTACTTGGCAAATGGTGAGTGTGTGGTGGCTGCTTCTATGACATGGTAACAACCCTTTTGGTATATGTGTAATAACTAAAATAGAATTGTACCTCTTCCAGCATTTTTTTTTTATTGTTAAATAATGAATCTTCAACTCATTGGTTAATTGTGCATTTATTGCCCTCTTTTTGTACTCTGGTGAGGTCACTTCTTCAAATGCGACCAGGAATTAGATTATGCGATGTCACTTCCTGTGATGTCATCACAGCTCATGGTCCACATGATGTCACTTCCGATACCCGGGCATTTTGATGACTCAACGTACATATTTAGATAAGAGACCTTTCGGACAACTGTGATAAATGAAACTTGATTGTGTACTGCTATTGCTTAAATGTACAAAATGTTCTCCACTGAACGGCACATTTTGAAATTAGTCACACAAATAAAACTTAGTGCATCAACTTTTGAAGGATAACAGACTGATGCTTACGTACTGGTAGTAGCAACCGGAGTATGAGCCAATGTGCTAACGTACCACTTTCTAATAAACACATAAAAGTACCGTAACAAGTGTTCTGAAAGTTAAACCATAAATTTACCGATTTCTCAATGTATTGCTTCTTTAATAAAACATAAGTAGTTTAGCACTTGTAAACCCTTTTGGTTAACCGTTCCATGAACCGAAGGGTCTGATGGAATGTGCAGCCTGTCCTCTTGCTCAACACAGCTAGATGCAGAAACATTTGCGCAAGTTCTGTCCCTTTGGGATGACGATAGGAAATGCCAACATCCTATGCTCTTCCCTTAGCGTTTATTCCTCTGCCCTTTTCCAGCTTGAAATAGAAAGCGAATTTTCTAAATAAAACACGTCTTCGTGGCTTTCCCTTTTAATTAATGGAAACTATGAGAACAGTACATTTGGCAGCAGACTCCTCTCTTCCGTACTGAAAAGTAATAAACAAAGAAGTTATCCTCATGTTCTAAGATCACATGATTGAACGTAGGATTGCATTCCAAAATAAAGACTCTGAGAGAACAAATACAATACGTTTTAGTGGTTAGCAGGATAAGATAACTTGTTTGAATGTTGCTAAAGATAAATTGATGAACTTTGTAAACAGGTTTCTTTGACCTACAGGTTTTGTGAGCAATCAAAGTATTTACAAGGTCAATAAATATTCGAATGGAATATGATGGGCTGACAATTGCTACAGATTGCCTCAAGCTGATAAAAACAATTTGACAAAGCCAGCTCATCTGTCTTTCTCATCCCTACCCTTACATAAGTCTGGTGAGTTTCCCCCCACCCCAAACCCTATCAGCCTAAACTGAGTGAAAAAGGAGTAAGACAGGGATGTATTCTGGCACCATTGTTATTTTCGCTTTATGTGAACACGCTGGAGCCAGCCCTTAGGGGCGTTACTAGCGACATCCCACGAGCAGGAGAGCAGGGGATACCAGTCCTCCTTTATGCGGATGACGCCGTTCTTCTTGCTCGTACTGGGGTGGGGCTTCAACGACTCCTGGATGCCTTTGAATCTTTTATGGCCTCACTTGACCTGAAAATTAACGCAAAAAAATCACAGGTTATGCTTATGGGTAGGGCCTCTAGGAGACCCTTCCATAAAATTTTCCTTTGTGGGCAGGAAAAGTTAGCACGTGTTTCCTCCTTCCCCTACCTGGGTCTCACCTTTGATGACAAAGGTAGCTGGGGCCCTCAAGTTACAAGTAGAGCATCCATGTTGGCTAGGACATCTGCTGCCCTCCAGGGGTTTTCTAAAAAACTGGGGGGTAGGCCATTTGCAGCTATCAGCAAAATATATAAGGCTAAATGTATTTCAGTTGCATCATATGGTGGCTCAGTGTGGGGTTATAGGGGTATGGAACCCATACAGACAATGGAAAATAAATTTTTTTATCTGTTTTGGGCGTCCCCCAGTCAACCCCGACCTATACAGTTCACATGGAATTGGGGGAAGGCTACATTTCAGATCTCATTAGAACAGCCCCTTTAGTTGCTTGGATGAGGATGTGGCTGAACCCAGAAATTCCTCTTAATCACACCATATTGAGGGATTGTCTGAAACTAGATAATGTACATAGGATTAGGTGGTTGATGTACATTAAGGAAAAAATTTTGAAGCTAGGGAGGCCTGAATTTTATACTGCTACTGATTCTCTAATGCTAAAAGATATAGTTTACATTAAAGCTGGAATGAAGGAGCTCCTAACCTTGGAGAGGGAAGAAATTGAGTTGAAGAAACCCTGTGTCAGGGCCAGTATATTGTTGGCTATACCCAATGGTCCTGACAATTATCTTAACGTGGTGACCCATCCTTACCACAGGTTTATCTTAACTCGTTTTCGATTTAATTTGATTCATTTTAGCTTGGGGTTTTATCCTGTTTGGAGTAGCCCTGAAAAGGCACCACCATGTTCTTGTGATCATTTTTCCGAGCAAAGTACCATGCACTTTATAATGTTTTGTAGCCACTATAATGAAGCCCGGAAAATGTTTCTTGTACCTATACTCAAGGAGGCAGGATTTATCTTGGTCAGACCTGCTCTTATTTATTTACAAATGCTACAAACTCCCAGGATTATGTTTTATGTGGCTAGTTTCCTGGTGAGAGCTATTAGAAACAGGAATATTAGACTTAAAAATGTGTCTACTTGCCCTTGTAGTATAGATTAACATTTTAGTTAGTATGTTGACCTCTTGGGTCAGCATTCTTAGAAGTGAAGTAACATGGTCAGTAGTTGCCTGTTCTAACTATTTTTCATGGGACACCCTTAGCATACTTTTTAACATTTCTTAGTTTTTATAGTACTTTTGCACTTTTGCACTTTAGCACTATGCACTTTTTACCAGCTAGGCTGATGTTAAAATGTAATATTGTGTATGTTGGTCTCATCAACTCGTCGCTGGTTCTTTTTAAACTTGTTATTTTTAAACTGTTTCTTAAATGTTTTTAATGTATGTGTTGTTTTTGTTTTATACACTTGTCATTGTCTTTGTATGATATTAAGTTATCGCAATAAAGTATTTGACTGACTGACTGACAAAGCCAGCTCATCTGTCTTTCTCATCCCTACCCTTACATAAGTCTGGTGAGTTTCCCCCCACCCCAAACCCTATCAGCCTAAACTGAGTTAAGAGAGCTTTAGTATATAAGTGAAGAAATACTTTTCCATGTGTTAACAAAAAAAAGATTTCTTCCAAGTCATAGATTACAGCGTTATCTGTCTAAGGGAGAGACTGGCACCCGTCAGCCCTGGGAAAAGAAAGACTAGGCGGATGCGGGGTAAGGAAGATTAGCAATAGGTAACCAGTACAGTGTCCAGTACAGTAAAAGCCTCGTTGAAGTTTCACATAACATTTGGAAGCAGTTTGTCAAAAGCATTCATATGAGACAGATATGTAGGTTTGCATGTGTTCCCAAACTGATTGAAGCTGTTTTTTTCTGTGCCAATTCATTGATGGTCTTTCAAGTACTCATCTGGTGCCCCAAGTCTGGAGATAGGTGCAGATTTAATTTATGTGTGGATCCTGTATAGCTTTATGTGTTTGTCATTGCAAGGCTGTGACTAGCCTGTGGTGGGAACTCATTCTACACACCTTTACCTTCTGGAGGGTAGATCATATGCTCGATTGTGCACCAGAATTTGCATAGACCAGTTCAAACAGGGCTATGCTTGTTCTTGCATTGGTTAGTATGTGCAAATACAGATGCAAAATGTACCATCAACAGTACACAATTGATCAGTTAACTGTTACCTGTTGAACTGCTTGGATATCCCATATTGAGGCAGACCAGGGACACTATTAAAGAGATTTAACCCTGTGTTAAAGAAAGATATTGGTGTTTTATCAGAGGCTAAATTACGGAGAAAAAGTGGCCCAACTGAATAATTGCAATGTATTTGGGGACTGAATCATTAAAAAAGGCCTACGATTGCATCTCCGTAGTTACCTCCTCCCATGAGCTCAGAATATGGGACTTCACCAAACTTTCCAGTGGTCCAGGAGAAAAGCTGCATCTTTCCCAGTTGTCCTGGCGCACTTAGGAAAACATCTGGGAATACCATTTTAACCTGTGTGTTACCATTTCTTCCTGTGCAATTGTTTGGGTTGTAAGACTATAGGTGCTGATATACCAGTATCGTTAAACAATGGAAATGTGTAAATTTTTTTCCTTTGTTCACAGAGAAAACCTTCCCCTACACCCTAACCAGTTTTTGGAATATTTCATCTTATTCCTATTCTGGAAGGAGATTTACTCTTGCCTCAGGCAATAGTAATTTCCTAAACATTTGAAAATTTGGTTTAGATAGGTGAAATGGGGGTTGGAAAAAGCGATTGCCCAAGAATAGAAGAGTTTGATGATGTTTCCCAACTTTCCAGGAAATATCTGTATCAGAATGCATAATATTGTAATACTGTCCATGTAACTGTAGTTAGACTTATTTATTGTTCCGCCGTTATACTTTGCATAAATCCCTTTATGATTGCAAATTCAGGTTTTTTGTGCAGTAAGCCAGGATTTGTACTCGTAAAAAAAGCATGAGCATGTTTACATGTAACTTACATCCATAAAGGCATTTGAGAATCAAACCTTTGCTGTTTAGTCCTTGAATTGTCATGAAAGATAACTTTTAACATTTTGAGACCATTCACAAAACATGGGATTGCTTGTGTTTTGGTGTTGACATAGACCTCACTTACTCCTGAATTTACAGGAGCAAAACATACTGAAACCCATATTGTGGCTTTGGCCTTTTTGGAGCTATACCTTCTGTAGCCATTGAGAAATCTATTGTTACCATTATAGAAAATTAAAAGGAACTTAAATCCTGCCTCCTCTCTTTCCTGGCTTCTAATTGGTTTCTGGGCATGCCACTTACCTTTCCTCTATTTCTATAGCACAGTTTCCTGATTTTATCAATACTTGTTCTTCGTCTGCTTCTTTTATCAGTGTCCCGCTGCCGAAATACTGTTAACATCCGCTTTTGTGGTACTATATTTTCATAAAGATTTGCCTTTTACTCTTGCAGCATATTTATATAACAATTTATCACCCGGGGAGATTAAATGATTTACATAGAATCACATGATGTTGCATGGCGCATCCCGAGACTCTAACTGGGATCCCCAGCTCTCAAGTTAGCAGCTATGGCTACCGCACCACATCCTCTCTACTGCCCTGTGATCTGTCAGGGAGCTCTTTCCTTTTTTCCAGACGATGATTGATGAAAATAGCTCTTTATTCATTACATAGGCGAAACCAATGCATTATGCTGGTGTAACTTGTGACCTCTTCTGACATAATAACTAAACCTCAATTAACATAATAATTTTAAGTGTTTTTCTTTAAAAACATTTCTTTTTTAGTTCAAAAAGATTTTATTAGGCAGAGAAGTAGGCATAAAAAGAAATAAAAAGAGAGGTGAAGAGGGGGAAAAGGGTTGACAATAAGGGGAAAAAGTATAAAAAAAAAAAAAGAAATACAAATACATTCGCAAGTACAGTAAATATAATGATACATAATAGTCATGAATAAGAAAAAGGCGCAAGTTAATCTAGGCATAAAAGTGATTACCGGATTAACAAAATGCAGAAAAGAGAGAATGAGTACATATGGAAATTTAACAATGAGGGAATGATAAGGCAATCAAGGGGGTTTGAGAACTTCTTGCTGGGCAGGTAAAGGACAATGGGAGGTAGCAGAACATCTGTTCAGGTATAGAACAACAGGAAGCCATAGAGCTGTTCTCTTCGTAGCTAGCTGGGGGGGGGAAACAAAGGTAGTGTCCAGTCTGTGATTATGACAAACATGATTCCACCATGCTTGAAGGAAAGGTTAGATGAGGATTTCCAATGGGTGGTAATCTGTTGAAATGCAACAGCCAGCAATAGATCTACATACGTATATCAAACTGAAATATGTCCCAGCAAGGTGAAAGGCTGCCTAGAAAAATGTGAGCACGGGAGAAAGGAATGCATATTTGAAATATTACATTGATTTGAGCCCACACCTTAAGCCAAAAAGCGTGAACAGAGGGACATAAGAAGAGCATGTGGAACAGGGTAGCAGATGGAGCGGAGCATGACCAACATATATCTTGGGTGGAAGGGAACCTTCTATGAAGGGCAGAGGGGGTAAGGAGCAATCTATTGTAAATGAAGAGCATGGATTGCGTGAGAGATGCCGCTCTGGATGATTTGCGTATCTTGAGCCACAATTTGTCCCAGGTGAGCAAAGGCCAAACCATGTCAAAGTCGTGCTCCCACTGTAATTCCACCGTGGATTTGGGTCTAGGGGTGTCTGTCACGTGAAGGTGTTTATAAATGGCCGAAGCTTTAGGAGTTGTGCGAAGTAAAGAGTGTAGGCGCGAAGTAGGAGTAGGGGGAATGGAGGGTGTCTTCGTCTGCGCAAGTGATGTGTACATAGCCATTACCGCCGTTTTGAGCCGAGAGTAATTAGGAGCGAAAGAAGCAGGTAAGGCGTATTTCGCTCTAAGGTCTGAGAAAGAGAGAAATGTAGAATGGGAGAACAATTGCGAAACCCACAAAAGACCTTTCTGCCTCCAGGACTTCCAGTAGAAGGGTTTAGAGCGAATGAGGAGGTGAGTGTTGTGCCATAAAGGGGAGGAGAGAAAATCCGTAATAGAGCTAGGAGGGGTGGGGGAGGAAGCCAAAAGGAGTTTGGTTGTGAATTTGTGAATGGGTGTGGAAACAGAGGAGGGTTTACGAGAGAAAGCGAGATATTCTGCAAAGGAGAAAGGGGAAAGGAAGAGGCGTTCCAACTTGACCCACAAGGGGCATGGGTCGTCAGGATCCTGTAGCCAGAACGATGCTTGCCGGAGTAGGAAGGCTTTTTGATATGAGGGGAAATCTGGAAAGTTGACCCCGCCCTCAGAAGTAGGGCGAATCAGTCGTGCGATGGACATTCGTGGCTTTTTATTGTGCCAAAGGAAGGCTGACAGGATGGAGTTAATCTTTTTAAATAACTTTGCAGCGATAGGTACAGGAATATTGGATATGGTGTAAAGGATAATTGGAGTGAGCTTCATTTTAATCGCGTCGAGGCGACCCCACCAGGAGAGGTAGAGAGGATGCCATCGAGCAGTGAGATCGGAGATTTTCTGAATGCATTTATTTAAGCATAAGGAAATCGTATCGGGTATGGAGGGGGTGATGTGCAAGCCGAGATATTTGATGTGAGAGGAATTCCAGATAAAATTTGAGGCAGCGTAGTCTGCTTTGAAAGTAAATTTGGTCAATGGCAATATCTCACATTTTTCATGGTTAAGCTTGTATCCTGAGATTAGGGAATAATCCTGCACTTCTGACAAGAAAGCAGGAATAGAGGAATCAGGATCAGAAATGAACAGTAAAATGTCATCCGCGTATACAGCAAGTTTGACGTGGGAATCCGTGGAGTGAAAGCCATGTATATTGGGATTTTGGCGTAACCTGGAGAGAAACAGTTCCAGGGCCAAATTGAAAAGGAAGGGAGAAAGGGGGCAACCTTGACGTACTCCTCTACCTAAGGCAAAGAAGGGAGAGACCTTGCCATTAGCACAAATTGCAGCACACGGGCGAGAGTATAAAAGGGAAATCAAGGAAATGAAATTAGGGCCAAATCCAAACCATGTGAGAGCATGAAAGAGGTAAAACCATTCCACCCTATCGAACGCTTTTTCTGCGTCCAAGGCAATCGCAGCGAGTGAGGATTGCATACGTGAAGATTTTGTGAGAATGTTAAAAAGTAACCTGGTATTATCTGTGATAAAGCGACCCTTAACAAAGCCGGACTGTTCCTCACCCAAAAGATCAGGGAGGAGGGAGTCTAACCGAGCAGCTAAAGACTTGGCAAAGATCTTGTAATCTATATTCACTAGCGAGATTGGCCGGTAGTTCTTGCAGTGTTGGGCATCTTTACCCTCCTTGGGAATCAGGCAAATGTGTGCTTCTGAGAAGGTGCCAGAGGAGCCTCCGCAGGCAGAGAAGGAGTTACTAAGTAAATAGAGCTTGGGGAGGAGAAGTTTGGCAAAATGGAGATAGAACTCGACGGTGAAGCCATCAGGTCCGGGAGCCTTATTAAATTTGAGGTGTTTGAGCGCAGTAAGCAGCTCTTCGAGAGTGATGTTAGACTCTAGAGCAGAGAGATCAAGGGGGAAGTGAGAGGGCTTGTGAATGGTAGAGAAATAGTGAGTGAGTGATTGAGGAGTGGGTTGGGATTCCGAGGAGTACAGGGTTTTATAGAAGAGGGAAAATTCTGAAAGAATGGCGGTGTCAGTATGCTGTAGAGTGGAGTTAGTGTCATAGATAGCAGCAATATTCAATTTGTTGTGTTTCACTTTTAAATAATTAGCAAGGAGTTTACCCGCCCTGTTCTTACCCCCATAAAATTTAGCACTGGACTTCAATAAGTACAATGAGGCATCATCAGTAGATTTCTTATTGAAATGCATTTTAGCAGCCACCAGAGCAGTAAGGGAATCCTGGGAGTGGGAGGTAAAATAGGCGTGCTCCAGTCTCTTAATGTCCAACAAAATTTGTTTGATGGATGCACGGGCGAGTCTGCGTTTTTTAGATACAAAACGAATAATGAAATCTCGTGCAGCTGCCTTGAAAGCATCCCAAATAGTATGGGTGGGAATAGTGGGAGTATCGTTGAGTAGAAAAAAGTCATCAAAAAAGGTGGTGAATGAAGAGGTGAAAGTGGGGTCCAGAAGGAGAGCATTATTGAAACGCCATCTCTTAGGACCATCAGATGGGGGAAGTACGTCAATAGTGATGAAGACAGGGGCATGATCTGAAAATAAAATTGGGCCAATTTCAGCAACAGCGAGAGTTTGGGTGAGATTATGGGAGAGGAAAATGTAATCAATCCGGGATTGAGAATGATGGGAAGGGGAATAAAAGGTGAATTCTCGTACAGTGGGATTACAAATCCGCCAAGCATCAACAAGTTTGTGCTGAGAAATTGCCTGGCAAAAAAGCTTGTGAGGTTTATTGGGGATGTAGTGAGTCGTGGAGTTCCTATCTACAAAAGGGTCTAGGGGATGGTTGCAGTCCCCTGCAAGGATGAAATTGTCATCAATAAATTGTGTGATGTGACGAGAGAATTCGGACCAAAAAAGAGGTTCGCCAACAGTTGGGGCATAGACATTGAGAAAAGAGACTGGAGCACCTCTAAGTAGCAATTTAACATATGTCCATCTACCATTGGTATCTGACTCTTGGGAGGTGGCAGAAAGGGGAAGCGATTTTCTGCATAGAATAGCAACGCCATTTCGTTTTCCATCTCCAGGCGAGAAGAAAACCTCACCCACCCAACCTTTTTTAAGTTTAAGGGATTCAGAGTCAGATAGGTGAGTTTCCTGCAGGAAGGCTACATCAACATTCAACTTGGTAAGATGCGATAAGATTCTCTGACGTTTGATGGGGGAATTAATGCCTTTAACATTCCAGGAGACAATATTCTAAGCCATTGCGTGCAAATAATCTTAAACAAAGTACAAATAGAGAGAGAAAAAAGAGAGCCCATGGGGGAAATATAAAATGGAACAATAAGGGAAATAAGCAAGACAGAGGAGAAGGGAGAGAAAGGGAAGAAACCGTGGAGGAAAAGGGAAGCAAAAGTAGAGGCCACATAAAAGTTATAGAGGGGAAGCGAGAGAATAACAGTGAAAAGAACAGCAGCGAAAGCAAGAGGGGATAACAAGGAAACAAGAATAGCAATCAAGAGGGAGAGTGTCAAGGGGCCTCGAACAAAAATAAGAAATGAAGAATTGAGATAAGAAAAAGAAAAAGGGCATAGTAAAGGAATGTAGGAAAGGGGATGAGATATGGGAAAAGTGTGCCATGAAGTTAAGAAAGGATGAAAAGGCCTAGAAATCAGTAAAAAGAAGAAGAAAGAAAGTAAGGAGTTAGAGAAAAACACCGTGAAAAAGAGTAATGCCGAAGTAAACGAGATAATCAAAAAGAACATGAAAGGAGGAACAAATGTTTCAAACAATATCATGTCAACAAGGGAAAGGGGGAGGGTACTTACAAAAATTATCAGGGGGTAAGGACGATCTGGGAACAGGACACAGGGGATCATGACGGAGGTAATGAGAGGGAGGTAACGCCAACCAATGAAGGGTGAGCACGTGGAACAACGAAACGTCCAACCAGAGACACATGACGGAACGCTAAACGATATCTGTGAAAGGAGAAAAACAGGTTAGGAGAGAATAAATGGCAGGACTACAATCAAATAACAGGTGAATAAATTAGAAATGAGTATGAACAATAACTATGAATAACCCAAAGGTCTAAGAGGATATCAAAAGTTATGAACGCAATAACAGATAAGCAAATGAGAACAGTAAATCGAGCAAATTGGATTAATCATCAGTGATAAGAACAGCGATTAAGGTGGAAATGAGGAAGAAGCACAGGAGAAATCCATATTGGCAGAACTACAAGAGTTCAAGAAACTTCGGAGTCGTACTGGATCTTCAAAAGTTGTAGTCTTATTGTTATAGGTGACCTTAAATAGGCAAGGATGAAAGAGACCATATCTGGCTCCAATTGAACGAAGGTCAGCCCTCATATCAAGAAAGGCCTTGCGGCGGTCAGCAGTGGACTTAGCATAGTCTTGAGCAAAAAATAAAGGAGATCCAGACCAGGAGAGGTGAGGTAAGGCTTTGGCAGCAAGTAGAACCTTTAATAAGTCTGTGTATTCTAGAAAATACATTATCACTCAACTGGGTTTCACTGAAAGGGAGGTGGAAGAAGAAAGACGTCCAAGTCTGTGAGCACGCTGAATGTTCAGTGAAGTATCTGCCGGCAATTGTAATAACTTTGGAAGGAAAGATTTGAGGAAAACAATGGGATCGTTCCCCTCGCTGCCCTTCTTCAGGCCGTAGAGACGAAAATTATTGCGTCTGTTCCTGTTTTCAAGGTTCTCCATCTGCTTCTGGAGAGACGATATCTGCAAGTCTATGTGAACTACCTTGACGGCAGTCTCCTGGAGGAAGGAAACATCTTTTTCCACGGCTGAGACCCTAGCGTCCATCTGAGACCAGTTATCAGTGAGCGTTTGCAGCTTGGAATTTGTTTCTTCCATGAAAGGACGCAATGCCCGTATTTCCTCTAGGAGAATTTCTAGTGAGACACCTGAGGAGGATTTCGAGGGAGAGGGTGAGTCTTTTTTTTGTCTTTTAGAGTTGACTTTCGCTGTATTTTGGAGAGAGGTATCCATAATGGCTGGCGCGTCGCCTGTGTGAGAGGCTATGGAGGCCTCTAATTGAGCCAACGCCGTGAAGAGTTTTGAATTTTTTTTTTTTTTTCCAAAACCTTTATTTGAGCAAGCATAGAAAAATACAAAAATGGGCCCACAACCTCACGGGCTGGCCGCTAATAATAAGGCACAAAGAAATAAATAGAAATGTACTCCCGTGGTCAGGCACAAATCAAGTACCAAGCATTACTCCAAACATATCACAGAGCATATTGATTTTCTGTTTTATACATAAACACAACAAACACTAAAAAGGCGAATGCATAGTAATCAAGGTCAGCCCAAAGAACGGAGGGGATGGTCAGCAATCAGGAGAACATAACAAGAGCCCTGAGACTCTAATAAGGTTGGGGGGGGGGGGGAAGCAGCGGAGAGAACCTGAAATGCACAAGACAGTATGAAAAGGTTCCGGGAACGCTCGCCTAGGGAGATAGAGTAACATCAGTAGTGCCAACAAGGGGAGGGGTACAGATATCCCCACGATATTCATTCCACTGGCCCCAAATCTTCGTCCACGCCCTGGGTCTGCCCCTGGCCACGTAAACAGTTTTCTCACGAAACATGGACCAGTCCATGTTGTCCTCCCATTTCGAGACCTCAGGGGGTCTGGATGCGCCCCAGAGTTGCGCAATATCCCGTTTGGCAATCATGTAACCCAAGGTAGCCCATCTGGTCTGGGCTACAGAGTAGTCAGTGGGTTCCCACACATTCAACAGACACCGTCGTGTCTCCGGCCGCAGGGCAACACCAGTCACAGCAGTCATCACCTCAAGCACAGCAGTCCAGTAGGCCGCCACCACTGGGCACTCCCAAAGAATATGTAAAAAAGTAGCACTCGACCCACAACCACGCTTACATAACCCATCAGGGGAAAAGCCCATTGTCACCAGACGCGGACCAGTGACATACACTCGATGAAGGATTTTAAGTTGAACCAAACGGAGACGGGCAGGGATGGCTACTTCTTTCGGAGAAGAGAGTGCCGATTGCCAATCCTCGTCGTCCAGTTCCAACCCATCGCCGACCCAAACCTCCCGAAGTCGGACCAATAAGTCCGCCCGATTATTGATCAGCTTCTTATAGATCAGGGAAATAGTGCTATCAGGCAGGTGGCCATCAAGGACACGATCTTCGAGGGGGGAAGACTCGGGCAGGGTCTCATCAGGAGTCAGGACTGAGGCGAGAGCGTGTCGGACCTGCAGATAACGAAAAAATTCTCTACCATTCAAACCGTATTCCGCCTGGAGGGCCTGGAACGACTTCACACTACCTTTCGAACAGACATCACCCACCTTACATATCCCAATCATATCCCAGCGGTCGAAGCCCTTAGTAGACCAGAGGCACCCCAAACGTTCAGAGGCATAAAGCGGCGTCGCCAATGTCATTCGATCCTCCCATCCCAAACTCACATTCGCGGCTCGCCACACAGTGACTGCAATCCTGGACGGACCCACAAGATGGCGCCCGGCTGATCGAGAATAAAGCGCTCTATTAAAGTCCCCACCCGGCAGCTGGAGTTTATCCATCTCAAATGCAGGATTTCGACCCGGTGAAAACATCACGTGATTAATAGCAGACAACTGGGAAGCCCAATAATATCTCTTGATGTCGGGGAGCGCCATGCCCCCGTCGTACCAAGGGATGGTGAGTTTCGCGAGAGCAATACGTGGACGCCCGTCCCAAATCAATTGCCTTTAAAGACTCTCGATCTCTCGGAAGTAGGTCTTGGGGATGTCGTCATAGGAATTCTGGAGCGCATAGAGGAACCGCGGCAAGGACATCATTTTAAACAGAGCCGCCCTGCCCAGAGGAGACAAAGGGAGCTTACGCCAACGGGCCACGTCCAGTCGCAATCTAAGCAACGGGGGGAGGAGATTACGCTCAAATCGGAGCGAGGAGTCCAACGTAATGAAGATCCCTAAATATTTGAAGCCAGACTGGACCACCTGTATAGGAAGTCTGCTCGGCAATGGGGGTAAAACACCCGAAAGAACATACACGCAGGACTTGGCCCAGTTAATAACAAGGCCTGAGTTGGCTCCAAATGAAGTAAGAACATCAAATAAAACAGTCAGAGATTTACGCGGGGAGGTGAGATATAAAAGAATGTCGTCCGCGTAAAGCGAGACGCGGTCCTCAAAGTCCGGTGACCAGCGAATCCCTTTAAGCGAAGGCTCCCACCGAAGCCATGCAGCTAACGGTTCCAAGGAAAGTGCAAAAAGCAACGGAGACAAGGGGCAACCCTGACGGGTTCCCCTGCCAAGGGTGAAAGGGGTCGAAACTCTACCGTTTACCACTACTTGTGCTAGGGGTTCAGCATACAATAACTTGACCCAACCAATAAACTCAGGCCCGAAACCAAATTTCTCAAGAGCTGCCCAAAGATAAGGCCATTCCACAGTGTCAAAAGCCATCGAGGCATCCAACGACGCCAAAATGGCCGGCTCCGTCACAAGCCCCGCCCTCGCAATCGCACCGTGGAGACGACGTAGGTTAAGAGCCGTGTTGCGATGCGGGATAAATCCGGATTGATCTGGATGGACCAAGTCACTAATGACCGTCAGAAGGCGGGTCGCCAGGAGTTTCGCCAATACCTTGGGCTCAACATTCAGCAGGGATATGGGTCTATAGGATGAACAAAGGTCCCGCGGTTTACCATCCTTGGGGATGACAACTATCGTGGCCAGACGCTGATCATATGGGAGAATACCCCGTTCCCGGGACTCCAGAAACATGGCGCGAAGATATGGCGCTACTCTGTCGGGACGTAGCTTGTACAGTTCAATTGGCAACCCGTTCGGGCCCAATGCTTTGCCCGAACGGAGTGAACGGATGGCAGTAGCTATCTCATCAACAGTAAAGGGGGAATCCAACGCTACACGATCCAAGTCGGAAACACAGGGCAGAGCTATATCACGCAACAGAAGGCGAGAGTCAGCCACATCCCTCACAGACACAGGGGTATAAACCACGCGAAAATACTCAGCAAAACAGTCAACTATTCCAATCGGGTCCGTCACACTCTCACCACTCGATGACTGAATCACGGGCACCACACGATTAGCCCTCTCCTTCTTATCCAACCATGCCAGCAATTTACCCGCTTTGTCCCCCACATCATACAAATGACCCTGTTGCTCCGGAAACATCAATTTAGCAGCATCCGTGACCATAGATTTATAGGCAAATTGTTTCAGACCCAGGGCGTGGAGTTTCGCAGACGTGACCCCCGATTCCAAAGCAGCCTCCAATGCAGAAACCTCCCCCTCAAGGTCCACCACCTCCCGATTCCTCGCCTTCTTAGTTTCCACAATAAGGGAGAGGGCCTGCCCACGAATTACCGTCTTAAAAGCCTCCCACAGGGACACCGCAGAGGAAACCGACCCCTCGTTATCCAGAAAATATGCGTCCAAAGACTTAAGCAAAAGGCTGCGGGTCTCGGGGGAGGTAAGGTACCACGGGTTGATAGGAGCCACCCGGCCCACCGCCTCCACTCCAACCTCAAAACGGAGCCAGAGTGGAGAGTGGTCGGAAATGCCCCTGGGTAGGTGTACAATCTCACGCACCGCTGGCGACTGAGCCGCAGGCATCAGGAAATAATCCAGTCTAGACAGACTCCCATGGGCCCCAGAGTGAAAGGTGTATTGAAGCTGAGTAGGATGCAAAAGCCTCCAGCAATCCACCAAGCCAAATGTATCCAAAAACCCACCCAACCACTGTTGGGCCGCAGGAGTATCTCTAGGGGGGTGGCGATCGTGTAGACCGGAGAACACTGAATTAAAATCACCAGCCATAAATAGAGTACTATTAGGGAGGTCCAACAACACACGGCCCAAATCGGAAAAGGTAGAAGTCTGCAGGCCGGGGGGCACGTAAACCGTAAATAAGGAGAGGGCACGACCCTCATAGCGACCCACAAGGACAGCATATCGCCCCCGATCATCCAGAATCACATCATCAATAGCTAGGGGGAGGGAAGCCCGAACAAGGATACCCACACCCCTAGAACCCGAGGTAAACCCCGAATGTGCTACGAGGCGATAGCCCCACCTATTCATCGCATGACAGCTATTGCCCACCAAATGAGTCTCCTGCAGGAAAACAATATCTGGAGATAAACGTCGTATGCATTTCAATACCACACTCCGTTTGATACGGTCCCCCAGACCGTTAACGTTCCACGAAACAAATCTCAACCCGCTACCCCCCATCCCACCCAACAACGCCAAAACCCCCCACCAATGAGCATGACACAAGAAACATCATCAAATACAGGATAGAGTCGCCTTGAGAACAGAACACACAAACAACGAACTTCCCAACCGCCCACCCCCCAACTAACAAGAGAACACCCCCCACCCTGCACCCCTGCAAAAAGCTAAAAAGCCACCCCAACCTGCAGTGTGCCTGTCGCCCAAGAACCCCCATTCTACACAAAGACCCCGGAGGAGGAAAGGCTCCGTCCCACCCGCCACCCCGATCAAGACCAATAACGAGAAAAAACATACATCAAATCACATAAGCAATAGAGGAACGTAGGCATACACTCCTGGAAAAAGTTATTCAAGACAAGGCACCAGGCGAAGACGAAATGTTCAGCTCTCTACACCACCTTCAGCACCGCCCGGGTGGGCATCGGACTCAGTCTCAGGAGGTCGGTCAGGCAAGGAGTCCAGCCAGTCATTCACAGCATCCGGCCGATCAAAGAAAAAAGTTCGGTCATTGTACTCAACCCGCAGCCTGGTCGGAAAAAGCATAGCGTAGCGCATCCCCATGTCCCTAAGACTCTTCTTGGCACCACGAAATCCCATTCGCTGCTTCTGGACCTGTTGGGAAAAGTCCGGATAAAAGTTCACCGTGGCATTCTCAAAGGCCACCGGGCCCTTCACTCGTGATGCTTGCAGGATAGCGTCCCGATCCCTATAGTGGAAAAGTTTTGCAACAATAGGTCTCGGCGGGGCACCTGGCTTACCCAGGCCCCCCGGAACACGATGTGCACGCGCCACTGTGAAAAATGTACTCAGTCCAGATGGAGAGAGGTGGTTTTGGATCAGGTCTTCAACCAGGAGATCAACCGAGTGGGGTTCTGGATTCTCCGGAACACCAACCACGCGAACATTACAGCGACGTGCCCTGTTCTCAAAGTCTTCCAAGCGCCGGGTCATGAAATCGTTCACCCTACGGAGGTTGCCAATCTCCGTCTGTATCTCAGAGACGTCTGTCGTGAGGCTGGAGGATTTGATGTCCAACGATTTCACCTTTTCATTGGTTTTTGAAAGATCGGCTCGAATTAAGTTCACATCAATGGCCACGGTGTCAATTTTGTGGGCCAAGGTTTCATATTGTTGGCCAATCGACTCCCTCATGCCAGAAATGGCGCCCATGATGTCCTGCAAGGAAGGCTCCGTCGACGCATCCACGATGTGGTCAGACGCGCTGGAACCGGGCAGGGCAGCTCCGGGGGACCCCTTAGAGTGGGTATAACGGTCCATGACGTTAGATTGGACCGGACCCCCGCGCAGAGGTGTCTTCGTCTTCCGTGTCTCCCGGTCCCCTCTGCCCGCCATTTCGGAGATGCGTCACAAGGAGATTCACCAGGGTCAACAGACCGGGCACCAGAAAGGGAGGCCTCAGGACCAAAGGACCGCCACAAAGGTACCGCTAGGATAGGGACAGCCAAATAGGAGAATAGTCCAGCCAAAGGCCCGACAGCCGACTCGTGCCCTGGACCCAGCTCTGGCCCGACCCTCTAGCCGATGTCTCAGTCTGAGGCAGAATCGAAACCGAAACTTAAGAGGGGGACCCACAAGTCCAATCCCCCTGCCGTTGTTGTTCAACTCCAAGACGGCCACTGAACCTCACCCAGTCCCGGGCGCACCTCAAGGGCGGAGCCCAAAAGTTCGAATCACCGTAACTCCGGCACCCGGTGTCAAAATAAATTTCTGAAAGGTCCAGGTAGATCAGCCCAACGTCCTCTATACAAATCCTCGTGGAAAATCAGGATTTGTTCAGGATATTATGCCGGGAGTGGCGGGGGTCTGGGGAGCGCTGTGCTCACGCGGCCATCTCGGATGCCCGCCAAGCTCCTCCTCGAGTTTTGAATTTTTAATATAATTTCTCTTAGGGACTTTGCTAAGGTCCCCGCCATACAACCAACAAAAATATCTCAAATGTAGCATCAACCAGGACCAACCAGGAAGGAGAAAACAGACAGAAGAAGAAAAATGACCAATAAGAGTCAATTCAGGTCCAAAAACAGCGAAAATCTGTAAAAAGAAACCAAGGGAGTGTAAAAAATTTTTTAAAAAGTGTATCTGGTAGGTAGGGTCTCGTCGTAAATACCAGAGAGATCGTCTAATCACAAATGAAACATGACTGTCAAATATGCAAAGATATTTCCCCATAAAATGATGCAGTCACCTGTATCAGATGTATCAATCATCTGTATCTGAAGCAGTTCGCCGTCATAAAATGCTGAAAAACGGCATTAGGGAGTCAGGAAGAGCTGTTAAGGGCATGCGCGGTAAACGCGTTACTTCAAAGACGCCGTTGGGATATGTCGGAAGATGGCGGCCGTGAGCTGAGGAGAGCCGCGTCTTCAACGGACGAAGCAGTTCTAAAAACATTTCTATAAACTCTATCACCAGGTTTCTGTGTGTGTTACTTGCTTGGCTTTCAAAACTATTGCCAACAAAAGTCTCTGAGTCATTGCAATTCAAATATTTCTGTGTACATTTTTTATGTAAATTTGCTCTAGGGGCTTTGTATAATTGTAATGGCTGAGATACACAATACATAGAATAAGGGACGGGTAGCCGTGAATTAAAGGAGTGACATCAACAAAAGCGAAGCTTGAGTTGTCTATAATGTCTCTCAGAACCTTTTTATCCATCTATATCTTATGCTATCTATGGTCCCCCAAAACACCTTCCCATGCTATCAAGTGCTAGATAAGGACAGAGAATTAATGGTGTAACCATGTACAAAATGGCCTCTTCTCCCTGTTCCAACAATTTTTAAAATACTATTGACCTCCTATCACCATGCTGTGACTGGCTCTCACAGAGCACAGCAGCCTGGAATTTCTTTACTACATAGCAACCTTGAGTTATGATAGCTGTAAACCACCCTTGCTAGGTCACACGAGTGAATTATCAGATTTAGAATCTGATAGCACTTTTGTAATATTTTTAAAAAATGCTGTAAGGAAACAGCACATCTTTATTAAGAGCAGAAGATGTACGTGTTGCCAAAATAGATAATATTTTCTAAAACCTAAAAAAACATTCATATGAACGCCTGTTGAGGGGTTCCTTTGACAACTTCTCTTGGACTGGGATGTAAGAGTAATAGCTAGAGGGCCAGATGTATGACCCTTACATTTTACGACAAGCAAATTGCGTAGCTTTGCAACTCGCAAAATTCAATGTACAACAGTGTCACAGACACTGTTAGGGATCCCCAATGGGGTCGCAAATTGCATGCCTCATCAATATTCATGAGGCAAGCGCAATTTGTAACCGCATCAGGAATGGCTAGCACTCACAGGGATGGTGGCCTGCTGGGGTCAGCAGACCTTCATGTCTGTGAATGCTTTGTAAATAAAGCAGTGTTTTTTTTAAATACAGCCCATTTTCCTTAAAGGAAAATGGGGTGCATTTGAAAAAGCAAAATGAAACTTTTCAATTTCCTTTTTAAGGCCAGGTAGTGGTCCCTGGGACCACTGCCTGCTCTTAAAAAATATTTTCGCACACACTCACAAAGGATAAGGGGTCCCCTAGGGACCCCTTCCTGTTTGTGAGTGGTTTACCACCTACTTGAAGTAGGTGGTAAACTGTGTGTGTTTTGTGACTGCAAATGCAGTCTCAAAACAATGGTACATACCAGACTCACTATTGGGAAGAGATGCCGTTGACACGCCCCTTCCTAATAGCGACTCCCAAACACTATTTTGTGAGTCAGTGACTCGCAAAATAGCATTTGCACATGCCACCAATTTTTTGGGTGGTCGCAAATGGGTTGATGTCCCTTTTGCGACCGCAAAAAATGGTCGCACATCTGGCCCTAAGTCCTCTCACCACCTTCAGTTGGACGCTAAGATCCACATTAATGGCTTCATTGTGTTTCCGATGTGGGTAAAAAGTGGTATTTCATCCTCCATTGGAAATATAATTTTTGGTTTTAAACCTACAAATTATTTTTTTTCTTTCTCTGACACATTTCGTCACAAAACATTTCTTGTGAGGAGGAAAAAAGGCCCAGAACATGCACAATTAGTGTGGACACACATATTACTGTTGTTATTCTGTCTTTAGATAGTCAAGACTAGTACATTTCTGGAATTTCTTCCCATGAGCAAACAGTCCCAATGGTACTGGTATCTCACTCCTGGATAACTCCAAACTGGCTTCCGGGAAAGCTCAGTACGGAGTCTGTAAGGGTCACTTTTAGTCTATTTCCTTTGTGTTTCTTTTCTACACTCAATGCACCATATTTATGACCTGGTAGCATCGCTCTTGTACAATGCAAGGTAGGGCAAGACCAATGCACACCTAAAGTCATATTTGTAAAGCAACGCAAAGCCACTTTGAAGTAATGCAACATAGCGCAAAACGCTGCGTTGCATTACTCTGCACAAGGAAGGCGTTCCATGGGCGTTGTTAGGATGTTCCCATGCAACTCTCATAGTTTTGATACATTCCCAGACTTGTAAACCTGGGAATGTACCAAAAAGAACACCTCCCCAGGTGAGGTGTAATGAGGAAAAAAATCTTTACTTCTCATTTTTTTCTCTTCTGCAGCACACATAGAAAGAGGAAAAAGCCTCTCTGGATTGTTTCTGTGTAGTAATGTGTCCCTTCCTGCACAAAACCAATCCTGCCACCAACACTGGCACCCTTGCACCATGGTACAGGGTGCCTATATTGGCACTAGGCTCTCAAAACAGCAGCAGCTCAAGTGGAAAAGACAGGAAAGCTCTGTTTTGGATAAATAGTGAGCATTCTTGCCCTTTCCCTGTAACGTAGTGCAGCAAGGTGGCATGCTGCGCTCCTCTGCGCCGCAAGGCTTCTAAATATGCCCCATATGTTTGTGTCAAGAAGTTATAGAAGATGACACTGTTACAAATTACAAGTTGTGCTAAGATTCTCAGTGATCCAGTGTTTTTCCCTACACAAATTCTGTTACAAAAAACTTGGTAAAATTTGCGCTGGAACAAAATCAGACAATTCTGAAGTTTGCAGCTTTCAATGCAGAAAAAAATTGGAGTTATCACTTTATATACAGCTGTCTGGCCTGGAGAACATGTAATCATGTACTAATACCGTACCAGGGAGTAAAAGGAGAGGATGTAGTCTAAGGCTAGAGCTACCGTTTGTTTGAGAAAGGGGAACCAAGTTCCTTTTCAAGGGTCGACTAAAGCTCCAGTGATTCTGGGAAAATGTCTTAGCCGGTCTATGCTAAAACAAATGGTCCCAAACTTGTGTGATATAATTGAGTGCTCGTATAAATCAATCAATCAGAGTACTTGTAAAGCACGGTACTTACCCATGAGGGTCTCAAGGCGCTGAGGGGAGGGGGTGCCGCTACTGCTCGAAGAGCCAGGTCTTGAGGAGTCCTCTAAAGGCGAGTAGGTCTTGGGTCTGCCGTAGGTGGGTAGGGATGGTGATCCAGGTCTTGGCGGCGAGGTAGGAAAAGGATCTGCCGCTGGAGGTTGTTCGTTGGAAGTGGGTTACAGCGGCGAGGGCGAGGCTGGCGGAGCGGAGCTGGCAGGTGGGGGTGTAAAAGCTGAGTCTACTGTTCAGGTAGGCTGGATCGGCGTTGTGGAGTGCTTTGTGTGCATGGGTGAGGAGCTTGAATGTGATCCTCTTGTCGACGGGGAGCCAGTGTAGGTCTCTCAGGTGGGGGTGATGTGGCTGCAGCAGGGGACGTTGACGACCAGTCGGGCGGAGGCATTGTGGATGCGTTGTAGTCGTCGTAGGTGTTTGGCTGGGATTCCTGCGTAGAGTGCGTTGCCGTAGTCCAGTCTACTGCTGACGAGGGCCTGTGTCACCGTTCTTTTTATTTCGGTCGGGATCCACTTGTAGATCGGTGGGTGTGGGTGCTGTTCCCAGTGTGGTCGGCCACCAGGAGTCGTCTCAGGCTGAGGGGGTGGGTCCGAGGATGAGTACCTCCTTCTTGTCCGAGTTCAGCTTCAGACCGCTGTTCCTCATCCATTCGGCGACGGCCTTCATTCCCTTGTGGAGGTTGGTTTTGGCGGTGTGCAGGTCCTAAAGCTCTATAATGTGCTTTTGCAACATTATTATCATTAAAACTGAAAGAAAAAATCCTCTCTCTAAATAACTTTCTATGAGATATTATCACATAATTTTAGTTGGGTACCTGTAATGAGACCTATAATTTTAACGAAGGGATAAGTTGAATCCCAAGAAAAGTGAAAGGATGTGGCGTTACAGCCACCTACTTTGTAATGGAGGAACCAGGTTCGAGTCACGGCGTCGGCTCAAAATCTTCTGATTCTCTGCAAATCATTTATCTCCCAAAAAATGAACGAATAAATGAAAAAAATATGATAGTCTTCGTACATCGATTGGTCCATTAAAAGTTTTAATCCATATTGTATTATCTGCCTTAGTGTGATATGATGATAGACACACTTTTTGTGGCTCTAGTATTAAGGATTCACAAAGTACTCCCTCCTAACCCTGGGCGTAGTTCGCGTAGTAGCGCTACGCGTAGCAACGCGAAGTGCACTTCGCACTACGAATGATATGCGTAGCACTACGCGAATTGAATAGTGTGGTAGGGAAATTCTGTTCGCAATAATTGCACAGTGCCGGATGCTTGTCTGCACTGTGCAATCATTTCAAACGGCATCTTGCACAATGCAAGCAGTCGTTTTTTGCCGCTCGAGTAGATTTGTACTCGAGTAGCAGTTTTCTCAACGTGGACTGGTAGTTTCTCATCATGAGCGGTCGCGAGCATAGGCGACCTCTCTCAATGAGAAACCTAACCTCCCCGGCGTTGAGAATCTCGCCGGGAGGTTTATTTTCCACGCTTGCGATCGGCAACTTGAAATTGCTGATATCGAACAAGGAAAAAGTCTCACAGGATGTCATTTTGCGTGCTCCTGCTCACCAACTTGACCCTGAGGACCGCAAGCAAGCAAAAAAATGACCACTACGCTACACTGCACGTTTTTGCACTGTGCTACATGCAATTCACGTAGCGCATAGTTGCACAAACTAAGCAAACTACGCGAGCGTTGCGTAGTTTTCTGCCCAGGCCTACTCCCTAACTCACAGCCCATCTAGCACCACAATTGTTTCCTTTGATTCCTATTAGTAACAGCCTTTTTTGCTACACTGAGGCAGAAGAAGCGTGCAAGTGGACCAATTTTGGGATAATGGCTCGCAACTGCAAATATTCACAAGAACATGTCTTGTATTCTTCTAAACTGAATCAAACAGGGTAGGAAATAAAAGAAATGTTTGTTCGAGCGTGCAGCCCTTTAGCTGTTAGGATAAATTAGAGGGATTTTTATTTCGTATTTCTGCAGAGAACAAAAGACTCCGACTGGGAGCTCAACGCATCTCACGGCAGGGCGCTCACCTAAATAGTCCACACGGAGCCTGCAACAAGAAGGCGATGACGTCTCATCAGCGCGAGAGGAGCGCGAGGCAAGCCAAACACAGCTGCAAACACAACTTTCCCTTCGAAATAATAACTGTAATTTTATTTTCCAGTCACAGTAGTGTGTCATTGGCAGGTCACATCTGCAAGAACCAGGGAGCGAACAGAGCTAATCCGTAAGTGCAGCAAAAATTATTATAAAATATGTGAAATAGAAGAAGTGGCTTCTGTGAATACCGTCACAGATACCATGCCATACGGGGATGGGTCGCACTTTAGTCATTCGGGTTTCTGATCCAGATCTTCGGGGTCTTCAAAGATAAACATATAAGGGCAGATTTACAAGCCCCTTGCGCCACTTTTGCATCACTTTTCCCATGTTAAAAGTGACGCAAAAGTGGCGCAAGGGGATTGTAAATCTGCCCCATAATATTTTCTCTCACGTGTTTAATTTTTTTCCAGCTATTGATGTGCAGTGACTCAGTTTATTCAGAAGATGTCATTTTAAAATAATCTCACCACTCCATTTCAAAATCCAGTTATACTAAATGGACTTTGTGAAGTGAACAAGGTAGAAAAGTATAATTATTTGCATACACTGACACAATAGACTATACAAATTGAGTGCTTTTTTACACACTGGAAAATGGAAATACATGGAGAATAAAAGCTTCTAGGCTGTAAATATGTTTACGTATTTCAGGCCCCTGTAATGAGTTGTCCTGAGTAATCCATGTTATTTCCCCAACCCGAGAATTACTGTTTCCGAAGTCTCAGTAGTCCAAGGATGGGAAATAATGGGGATGACAAGCTTTTGGGGAATAACATGAAGGAGGCTGTGTTTTCTTACAGGTAAGAGCGTGGGGCAGGGTGTGGGGGGGGGGGGTGGGCGGTGATTTCAACAGACGACAATGAGGGAACATTTATTATTTATCTAATTTCCCCTTGTGGTCGCCTGACAAAATCACCCCCCCAACCGAACCCGGCCCACTGCTCTTACCTGCACGGGCCGCTCCTGCAATTAAATAAAGAGTGTGTCATGTGTGCACTTTTCATTGCAACCAAGTGAATAGTCCTATCCACTCAGATTCTGTGTGAGTTGATGGAAAAGATGTCATTCTTCGTGCAGACTGTCCTTAGTTCATGAGGCATGGCAAGCTGTATGTCCATGCACCATTAACTCTCTCCCAAAGCAAGCCTTGCCATAGGAGTGGAGTTGAGACTGATTGAAAGAACTCAAAATTTGAAAACAAATGCAGAACTATGATTCAGGCTTTCCAGCATGATCAACAAAGTGGAATACACTGTTCACCTTCTTTGTTGCTGTCATATTTCTTTATTATTGATTTAACAACCATGCAATAGATAATGGACAGTATACAATTTAGCAGTGTATATTACCAGCAAAATACGCATTTCTCTGATCCTTCTTAACCTATAACAGGACTATCACAGTGTACAACGTTTATAACTCATGTAACACCACACAATCTGCATATCTGCGTAGAGACACTCGAGCAAAATTCGCCATTATTCAAGTCCCAGAATACACTGTTCGGATGTATGACATTACAACGCATGCTTTTACCACGCATGCTGTTACAACGCAGTTTTTACAACGCATGCTGTTACAACGCATAGCGCTTTTGGGTGCTGGATAGTGAATAGTTTAATTTACTATTCCAACTCCAGTCCCCGTGGATAGTAGGGAAGGTGTTGGATAGTAAATTAAAACTATTCCCTATCCTAGAGAGCCCCCCAGCGCAATGCGTTGTAATGGTTTTCGTTGTAAAACCTGCGTTGTAAAAGCACTGCGTTGTAAAAGTTTCGTTGTAAAGGATGTTTCCCCACTGTTCACCTAGACCCTGTAACTGGTACACTGTCAGGGTACCAAGGTTACCTTTCACATCAGAGTTGGGCAGAAACATTAAGAGGAGCTGAAAATTTAATAGGAATTTCTCTCCTTAACGCTGGGGACAAAACTGTAATCCTTGAATCACTTCCTAATGTGGCTGGTGGGCGAGTAGGGTCTGCTTTACTCTAGTAAGAGAGGAATTACCCCGGACCATTGGAAGACGGATGCAAGACCCAGCATCTACCACTATGTGGTGGAGCCATATTCAAACTACACTAGTCCTTTATACAAACAAGATATGTTCCTATCCACATTCCTGGGCCAGTCCCTACACTGAGGCCGGGGAATGGTGACTCGTTTCATGTAGCCACTTTCTTTGATGAAGCGATTCTGTTGGTTTGCGCATCACATTATGAGTCGGGAGGGCATAGATGCCCCCATATTTTACCCATATGTGCTGACTAGGCTACAGCCTATTAAGAGGGAGAAGAAGGGTCAGGTGGTGGAGCGATTGGCTAACAACTGTTCATATGACTATTCATGATTTAGGAAGCTCCACCCTGGTAGCCAGGCTTTCACAGTTTAGAGCTCATAAGTATGGCTCTAGCTTTTGATATACCTTAAGAAGATCATAGGCCATCCCGCCTGCACACATGTCCGGAAATAAAATATGTATTTCTCATCGACTAAACCCACCCTGCATTACACCACCGTCAGCATTGTGATCCTGAAAATCAGCCCTACAAGACCTCTCCTATTCAGAGCTTATTGTACAAAATAACATAACATAGCATGGAATAATATACAAAATATAACATAACACAACACAGAATGACATAACAGGGACTTGTTTGCCTCCTTTAGAATTAGTACACACCTTAAATGCTATTCAGACTGCTGTGTTCAAAACATATTCCTCTATATGCCAGCTATGCAATGCTTGCTTTCTGTATATTCTGTTTGCAGAATTAGCCTAGAAAGGACCAACCTTCAGCTGAAGTGCCTAAAACAGACTATTTGTGTAAGTCCCTGGTGATGGGCAGCAAGTTGCACTAAGGCATAGAAAGGTAAGGCTGAGCCACAGTATTGTATCTGTAAAGACATGTTTGAATGCCATTGTTCCAGGCTTGAAGTGCAGCCCGGCCTTGTCTGCATAATGCATAGTACCGAAGCAGTACGACTGTTTTAACCTGAATATGCACTGCACGCAGCACCCCACACTCTGCAGTGCAAACAGGGTGGGGGGAGGAGGTTGTAGTGGCGCATCTTTAATGTACTATTCCTGGAAATAAAGGGCCATATGCATCATTGAAATTCGCATTCGCAAAATGATATGTATGAAGGAAATCCCGATGCAAAATAAGGAATTGCAAAATTTCCGATTCCTTATTTTGCGATTGCAAATTTTGCGATTCCTTAAATGCAATGTAAGAAGGCAAAAAAATGTGCTAAATGGACTTAAGGAATCGCAAATTACCACCAACTTCTAGTTGGTGGTAAGTTGCGAATTCCTTGAAAAATGCACATTTTTGCATTTTTCAAAGTGCCATGCGACGCACATACATGCCCTTAGGGCATGTATGTGCGCCACATGTGCACCTATGCTTATTTCAGGGGTGCAACAGGGTGTCCTTTGGACACCCCTGCACCCTTGAAATTAATCTCAATTTGCGATTAGCAAATTGCGAATCGCAAATTGAGAGAAAATTCCTATTCCTTCCTATGGGCATCCTGGCCCATAGAAATGAATGGAAAAGTATTCTTTAATTGCGAATTCGCAATTTGCGAATTCGCAATTAAGGAATATCAATAAATCGCTAAACAATTGCATTTTTCTTGATACATACCATTTTGTGATTCTGAAATAGCGATTTCTTCAAATTGCTATTACAGAATCGCAAAATGGTTCCTTGATACATATGGCCCAAAGTCCCTACTTTTCAGTTATGGACACATGGGCCATGGCCACAGCAGAGGTCGGCGCTGTGCACAATTGAAAGTGTTGCAAAAACTGACCTTTGCCTAAAACACTCTGTGTGACTAAACAGTCGGGGCCAGGTGTACTAAGGATGTAGTTAGTAAAAGTGGCTGCAGAGTGCCTAATGACTTTCATTAAATCTATTCTGTTTTTGTGAACCGGCCTATGAACTAAAGCATGATTCATAGTGGGTTGCTATTCAAGCTACCACATTAATATTAATGAGGTAAGTCGCAAATTGCAACCCACTATGAATCACTGCCATCACAGGGATGGTAGCCTGTTGCGGTCAGAAGACCACTACAACTGTGATTGTTTTTAAAGAAAGTGATCGTTTTCTTTATGAATGCAGCTTGTTTTTATTCCAGGCAAACGGGAGGCATTGAAAAAAATGAAATGGTTAACTAACATTTTTTAAGAATAGCTACTCTTAAAAAAAATTTTCTCTACATTCACAACAAAGGGGAATTAGTCCCTTGGGAACCCCTTTCTGTATGTGAATACCTTACTACTGACTTTCAGCAGTCTGTAAAAGGTTCATTATGTGTGAACGGAATTCAGTCGCAAAACTTTAATATGTGCCACCACGAATTGGTATTTGTAGGGAATGACCTAAACACACCTCTTCCAAATACTGATTTGGACTCAGGTCACAAACTCAATAGCGATTCAGCATCAAAGAATCACAATTTGTGGTTTGCACAAAACAAAATGCGGTTTGCAAATTCAAATAGCCTGATTCTGTGAATTGAGCCATTTGCAACTAAAATAATCCTTTGTACAACTGGCCCTTGATGCCGTATTGTGATCCTGTTTTCTGGGCTGTATTAGCACAGAAGTGATCTGTGCTTTCTTTTTAGGCATCTTGAGTGCATACAGTAGCTTGAAATATGTCCGAGTTAGGACATGTTTTGCTGACACCAAGCTCAGAAACACACAAAAGACTATTACTGCCCTGTGCCTTCGAGCTTTGGTTTCAACAAAACATACACTAACTCGGTGATATTTCAGTTAATGTATATGTTAAAGACATTAAAAAGAAATACACAAATCCCTTCTTTGCCAGCAAAACCAAACAAGCATTGGTACATTCATTAGGTTTCACCTAGAGGATTAATAATAAGTTAAAAGCTGTGGGATCAGTGTATGAGTGGAGGTGGTAGTGCTCTTTGTGTAGGGTGAGTGATGCATGAATGAAAGCTGATAAGTTTCTGAGGCCAGGGTGAAAGTGCCCCAATGCACGGTGATTGATGTGTGTTCAGTGCAGAATGAGAATTGTGTGAGTGTACAGGGTGAGAGATGTTACCCTGTACAAGGTGGGTTCTTGTGCATGTTCAAAATAGCTGTGAGTGTTTGCATATGGACGCGTGTTTGTGCACAAGCGATTGTGTAAACAAATCCTTATGCATATGTATGTGCCTTTGTGTGAGTGTATCTGTGTGTGCAGTGCACATTTGTGCATATGTGGAACATAGCCCTTTGTTTGTGGCATATGGCTTCTCCTGAGCTCTAGGCTTCGTTTTAGCTAACTCCCAGGTGGTGCTTGACTCAATTGTATGGTTTGTTACTTAGAGGCAATAGCGACACTTGCAGCTCTAAAATGTAGGTAAAATAATTTCATTCAATTTCAGCCAACTTAATCACAACGAGAAACAAGATTATGTGTTGCAATTAACAGAGATAAAAGAGAATCAGGCTGATCCAGGTGGGAGTTGAGAGGCGCAGATGAGGGAGAATGAATAGCACGTACAACAAAGAATCAATAACAGTGAAAAGCAAAGTGCAAGATAGCAAGATGAATATTAAAAGGAAGGTAGTGTGAGGGGTCAAGAAGAAAGACTGGTCCTTGATGTGCTTTTAAAAGTAGTGCTGACAGAAATCACGGCACATTCTACAGGCTGAACCCATTCGGCAAAGAACTGTCTGTGCTGGGCTCAACACAAAGGCACTTGCAGCAAAAACATACTTTGCAATTGTTATTGCATTTTTTAAATTTGGCCTGGACTAAATTGCAGGTTCCTGATTTATTCTCAAAAAAACCCACAGATGTTTTCCTTCACTTTGTGAGGCTGAATAGGAGAGCATGCAGGAAGCGTGAGGGCAACAAATCAACTTACTGGCAAGCAGCATCTTTTAATTTTCAAGGCGGGCCTCTTTCAGAACGGTGTTGCAGAAGTTGACTGCGCTTGTAAGGTGACATGCATATTGGCGTGACACGCTGCATTAGAGCGGTGTATTTTGTTTTGTGTTGCAACATCAACCAGGAAATTGCAAGATGTGTTGTAGAACGCCATTTTAGTTTGGGCAAAATGTTGTTCCCAGTGAAGATTCAAAGGTGGGAGACGTGGAGTGGTTCAACCAGTTTAAATCTCATTCAGTGGCATAACCTTCAAGTGCAGACTCTGAGTTTTAATGTGTTTTTTTTTTGGGGATGTAAACAAGTTGCATATTCTGGAACGTACACAGCCTTTTTGCCACGACACGGGGGCCGGCGGCATATGTGTTTCAGTGCATTTTACATAGCTATATTGCCCAACAACCCAACGGGCGGGCAGCATTATCTTTCGAATTTACTATTCCTGTCAGCATGTGTTCCTTGCAATAAAGTCACTAGCACTTTCACATATTTACAATTTGAAATGAACTCCCCCCAACTGCCATCCAAGCAATACCACATACATTCTTAGGCAGTAGCTTCCAATGCATCATTCCGATCTGCACCTTTATGCTACGTGACAGCCCCCATGTGGGAAACTATATTGACCAACTTCAGAGAGCACTTTGTCTCAAAATCAACAAACAGGTTTCCGAAGGATACACTGGCTACAACAATCTTGTCAGACCAAAAACGTTACACAACCACTGCAAAAAGTAAACTAAACAAATTGCAACGAACAAACGCGAACAACGAAAGTGATTACAAATCTCTGAAGGGGGACGTCCTGGCAGCGAGAAAAGACTACAGGAAGGCTCGGTTTATCTTAAGGAAACTAGAAGAAGAGCACTATTGGGCAATAGCTTTCGAGATTATAAAATCTAAAGACCAAAGGAAATTTTGGAACTGGGTAAACAATACCACTAAAGTCACTAAACCTCCTACCGCAACCAATATCTCTCCGGCGGATTGGGAGATCTATGTTAAAACACTCTACACAGCACCACATGGCGCGAACATCAGTAGTGTGTCTACCCATGACCTGTTAATAAATCAGGATGGAGCAACCCCTCCTCTCAACATAGCAACAGATGAAATAACAGGAATAATAAAGAAAATGCGTTCAGGTGGCGCCCCTGCACCTAACGGAATCCCCACTCAAGTTTTTAAAGCCTCTGCCGGAAAATGGGCCCAGTTACTGACACCTGTCTTTGAGGTCGCAATACTGGGAGGCCCCATCCCGGCATCTTGGTGAGGATCACTCCTCGTCCCCTTCCACAAAAAGGGTTCGCGATCTAATCCCGATAACTATCGGATGATAGCCCTCCTTGACGTGGATGGGAAGGCATACGCTAGCGTCCTTTTAACTGCACTCTCCAAGTGGGCGGAAAATAACAACATAGTCCCTTTTACCCAAACCGTCTTTCAAAGAGGGTGTCACATCGAAGACAATCTGATCTGTATAGCCCACCTGATGGAATCCACCTTAGCCACAAAAGGTAAATCGTTACACCTGGAAATGATTGACTTTCGTAAAGCCTTCGACAGCGTGAGCCAGCCTAAACTGTGGGAAAAACTGACAAGATGGGGCATTCCGCGGCCGCTACTGAATGCATTAATAGCCTTACACACCGACACTTGGGTCAAGGTAAGAGTTACATCGAGATGGTCTACCTCTAGCAAAATTTATACTAGTAGAGGTTTAAAACAAGGGTGCACCCTTGCGCCACTGCTTTTTAACTTGTATCTCGCAGTCCTTCCCGGATGGTTGTCTTGCACTCGTGCCTTCCCTCTGGGAATCTAACTAAGAAAAATTCATACCCTGCAATACGCTGACGATACCATTCTGTTAGACCAAACCCAGGTGGATCTCCAAAGACTGATTGACTCCCTCGCTCAGTACTGCAACATCAATACGCTTGAAACAAAAGTCACCAAAACTAAAGCAATGGTAATATCTTCCGCAAAAACCAAAAAGATCTCGTGGTTTATTGAAGGGAAGCCATTGGAAACTGTCACTGAATATAAGTACCTGAGCGTGTGGATTGACCATAAAGGGAGACCGGCTGTGCACATAACCGAAATGCAGGCTGTTGCTCGCAGCCTGGAAGGGGCCTTTATAAAAAACTAAAAGTGCTCTGCACTCCCGGGACCTAGTACCATTAATAAAACTGATCACTGCAAAACTACTTCCCACAATTTCTTTTGGTGCAATAATCTTCAAAGATAAAATGAACAATTGGCTGGACAGAGCGCAATCGTCTTGCTACCGTAAATGTAAATGTATGTATTGCGATTTATATAGCGCACGTATCACCCGAAGGCATCAAGGCGCTTGCTTTGGGAACCCGTCCTGGCTTTTCCCTGTGAGGAAACCCCTACTGGGTATCCCCAGGGTGAAAGCCAGGCATCCCGCCGTGGGTGGGCCGCCGTAGTGGAGATTGAGCAACTATTGCCCAGAGTTGCAGCGTAGGACCCCATGATTAGAATAGGCACCGAGGCGAGAATTATCGAGTCCGTGGACATTTTGGGCTCAGTACCCTGCCGCGTCGGGAATTGAACCCTGGTCCCGGGCCAGACCTCTGCATCAGGGTCTGCCGCTCTAATCAGTGAGCCACACTCCTCCACCGTAGGGTCTTCCGATTGCCAAATTCAACCGCCCATGCTCAAATTCGGAAATAATTTTCTCTATCTTCCCAGCAATTGATTATGAGTGCAAGATACATCAGCTACTGCTTAAAAATCAAACAAGCTAGCCCTCACACCTTAAAAAGCTGCATATGGCTAGTCTTCAGCAACCCCAAAACATCGTGGAATAAATATTTGACATCTTGCCTCGAATCCCTCAAAGCAAAGGTCATATGGTCAACCCTGCTGCCCATCTTCACCAAGCAAGCAAAAATCAAACGACCTCGATGAGCAACGGGTACTTCAGTTCTTTCACAGCTCCTGGACCTCCAAACTATATGCCCCAAAAACCTTATAGTCCTACCTGGCATCCTCTATGAAAGTCCACACAAAACTCCAATTAATGAGACTCCGCTTTGGCTTAATTCCGCTGAAGGCATACAAGTTTGGTCAAGGATACAAGAAAGAAGCATCTTCCCAATGCCGCTTCTGTAACCTGGACGAGGAAAATCTTATCCATATTCTGTGCATCTGCCAAAATCTCCGAGCCCAAAGAAATTTCTGGCTGCGACCAATTTGGCTCCTTCTTAACATCAGGACATGCCAGGAAGCACTAGATGCATGTATGAGGGGAGACTCACCTCAGCTGGCATCACGTTTTGTAAAGTTCATCACGGAAATCAACTCCCTGAACCTACCATTGGACCAAGTCTGAGTTCTATCCCCTCCTAGTGACTTTTCCTTGCCCTTCTTTCCTAATCTATAAACTCCTCGTTTTTAACAGACTCAAATATCATTTTTTTCTTTTTTCTTAATGGTCATTCCTGAGTGTATATATTGCAATGATTTTAATTATTTGTGCAAATAAAAAAAAAATGTACTAAAATTTTACCTTTATGCTACGATTAACCAGCTCATTGTGGTGTTATATACTTCATGAACCCTAGGTGCCTTGATCTTGTTCTTCAACATTATTCCTCACATGGTAAATACGTCATGTCCCACCCTGCGCGTATTGCCCCAATTACAAATCTCCTCCACCCGACCGCAACCAACCCGTGAATGGCTCCCAGATGTAAGAGGGACGGGATCTGCTAGGCATTCATTCCCAGAAATTGGAGAACTGATCTCTGCAGTAAGTGACTGCTTTCATCCATCCTGCTACCATGGGTGGCACAGGTTTTTCCCAATGTATGGCTACCTGCCGTTTTGCCATCAGTAGCAACATGGCAGTGAGCTTACGATTCTCCTTCGGGATGTCCTTTACGTATTCCAGCAGCGCCACCTTTGGCGTCTCTGGTATCACACCATGTATTATATGCCCTACTTGTTAAAGTATGTCAGACCAGTATGTTGCTATAGGTCCACAGGCCCATGCGAGGTGAACAAAGGTTGCGTCCTGTGCTCCACACCTCCAGCATCTCGCATCTAAATGTAGCCCCATGCGGTGTAGCTGCAGCAGCGTGAGGTATGTAAAAAATTAAAGTGGATTAGACGTAGCCTGTAGTTTGGCGATAACTGTTCCATCTGGGAACAGCAGCATTGCCATTGTTCTTCCGTTATGGTCGGGTCTGCCTCTCTTTCCCAATCTTCTCTGGACGCTGTACTAGTAACTGGGTAATCTCTCTGTGTCATGCTATATATACGTGTGGTTAACTTATGAGGGGACGGATTGCATAAGACATTCTCCAGGGCTGATAGAGTGGGCGGTTCAGCAGGGAACCCGGCAAATCTGGTCTTGCATGCCGCTCTGAGCTGATAATACAGCAGCATATCTGAGGCAGTAGGCGCCTGTGTGCCACACATCTGTGTCATAGTCAAGAATTCCCCGTTGGGAAAAGATCGCCCCCTGTCTCCAAGTTGTGCGCTTTAGCTCTCAATTTAATGGCCTTGTCCATTAAGGGCCCAATCAGCGGATTATCTCCTATGGGCATAGACAGTGCATACATTATTTCTTGGTGCGCTCTCTTGCTATGCTCCTCCACACCCATCTCATCGTCTCTACTGTATCTATATCTTCATGGAGTTGTTTATACAGTGCATATACAGCCATTTTCAGTGGTAGAGGTGTAACCTTATCTATTTCTATCGCCACATGGGGCTGAAATGGCATGGGGTGATGCCAATAGTAAAGGGATTGCACCTGCGCACTGTATGCGTATAATTCAAAATCCGGAGCGCCTAGCCCCCCCTTGCAAAATTGGTAGTGTCAGAACCCTCCATGAGACCCTAGGTTGTCTCCCTGCCCAGAGTAATTCTAGCACGTTAGAGCGTAGTCGTTTAAAAAAATGCGCGTTTAGAGGCATGGGAATATTTACAAATAAATAAAGTAGTTTAGGCAGTATAACCATTTTTGTGATGGCTATTCGCCCCATCAGGGACAGCGGTAACCCTTTCCACCTGTGCACTTTACTTTCAAGCCAGTCTATCAGTCGGCCGTAATTCGCTAGCCATATTTCCTGCAGTGACCTGCTCATCCAAATACCTAAATACCTTGTCGCCCCACCCGCCTATTGAATCGGGAATTCCAAATCGAAGAGTATTGCATCATCAGTTAGCCGCATCAGCACCGATTTAGACCAGTTGATCTGGATCCCAGTTAGGCCCCCGTATCTTATCAATTCCCTCATCACTATATCAAAATTATCATTAGGATTGGTCAGGTATATCGTCATGTCATCCGCATACATGGATATCAAGAGGTCCCTGGTCGTGAAGCCTATGCTCCTCTGCTTGTGATGTTGCCGAAGCTTAGCAGCCAACGGCTCCATGGCAATAGCAAGCAACAACGGTGACAGCGGGCAGCCCTGTCTTGTCCCTCTTGTGATGTCAAAAGAATCAGATATCTGTCCATTAATTCTGACTCTTGCTGCCGGGTTTGTATATAATATTTGAATTTGCCTAATGAATATAGGGGTGAGGCCCATATGGGTCAGTAAAGTAAAGAGGAATTTCCATTCTAGCGAGTCAAATGCTTTTGTAGTGTCCCACAATGCTGCCACAGCTTGCACATGGGGGGCTAAGTAATGTAGTGTGCCGAAGAGCGTCCTCAGATTATGCTCAGTGGAGCGCCCCGGTATAAAGCCTGATTGGTCTGGCAGCGAAATCTGGGGCAACATGGGTTGTAGTCTATTTGCTATTGATTTGGCATATATTTTGGCATCCAAATTTATCAGGGACAATGGACGATATGATTCAGGATTAATTGGGTCCTTGTCAGGTTTCAATATAGTAATGATATTAGCCTCGCAAAGCGTTGGGGGAAGTTTACCAGCGTCCATCGCCTCGAGAAAAACCTGCAACAGTCTGGAAGCCCATATACCGGCATATTCTTTGTAAAAGCCTGCCATCAGGCCGTCCGCCCCTGGGGCCTTGTCCGCTGGCATGCTATTTATTACTTGCCGTATATCTTCTGTCGTTATTGGCAGCTCCATGTATTCCCTGGCACCGTCATTAAACCATGCCAAAGCCACGTCATCTAGATATTCGTCTATGTCAGCCTGGGTCGGATTTGTGTGTGAGGTGTACAGTTGCCCGTAATACCGTGCCATTGCTCTCACCATTACGTCTAGCTTGTGTATACTTAGAGAGATATTTCATTTCCCTTTCTGCCTCTTTTTGAAATTCCATCAGCTTGGCCCATATCTGTGCTACAGTGTCAGGGGCTGGATCTGTACGTTGTGAATTCTCTAAGTCACCTATCTCCTGTTCTAATCTGTGTAAGGTATTGCGTATATCCTTTAACACTCCAGATTTAAGCGACAAGCAATGTCCCCTTATTACTACTTTAAATGCCTCCCATAAAGTCACCGGTGAGTCTACCGTGCCCTCATTAAGCTCAAAGTATTCTACAGCCTTTTCCCTCAGCTCCTCGCGAAAGACCAAGTCTAACAGTGCGGTTGGTGGAAATCTCCACGTAAAAGGGTGAGCATATGCAGAAGGGATAGTCAATCGCACCTGCACTGGTGCGTGGTCTGAGAAGGTACGGGGTAGATGTGTGGCATCCAACAGCCAGGCATGCAGGTCCCTAGAGACCAGCCAGAAATCTAGTCACGACCATGTGTTGCGGTGGTGTGTTACACATGTCCCCTCCCTCGCTGTAGGGTACACTGATATCCAGGAGGCGACCAACTGGAGGTCTTCTATTATGGTGTGCAACATTGTTGCCGCCTGTGGGTGATGCACCCGGGATGCTCCCTGCCTGTTAGCGGACGGCGAGAGCACAACATTAAAATCCCCCCCCACATGATCGCCATATGGCCTAAGGTCTGTAACTGCTGTCCAATGTGGTGGAAGAAGTCTCGGCTGTTGGTGTTCGGCCCATATGTGTTCACCGAGGCCCCAGGAGTGTGACACAACGTCCCCTGCAGGATAATGTATCTTCCGTCTTTGTCTTTTATCGTATGGTGTGTCTGCCAAAGTAGCTCCCTACGGATCAATATCGCCACTCCCCTTGAATAATGTGAATGAACAGCTTTTATTATCTCTCCCCACCTTCTATGCCGAAGCACCCCTCCCAGTGTATCAGTTAAGTGCATCTCCTGTAGGAAACAAATATCTACCTCATGTCTGATAATTTAAGAGTGGATTAGCTTTATCTTCCTGCGGTCATTCAGGCCTCTGACATTCCACGAAAGGCATCTTAGGTTAGTCGGACTGGGTGAGCGGGTCATTGGCAATCAGTAGCACGCCGGGTCCATGGTGGCTCGCTGTCAAACATCCTACCGCTATACTGACCTGGGTCTGCAAGGTGTCCAACAGTGACATATGGTTGCAGTGTTAAGTACCCCTGAACTTGCAGTAGCTTGGTATCGCTTTTGCCCCTCAGTGTAGTGTTCGGTGCTTCTGCTTGGATGGTGAAACAAACAATTTTCCCCCCTCCTCCTACACCAAACCCCCAATCAGGTTGTGCAACCCCTACTCCCCTTACCCACAACAAAAAAATCTAACATATTGTGTCAAACAAAAGGGAATCATCCCATGGGGTGCGCGGGTCCACTGGCATACAACCCCGCACACTAGGCAGGGTGGCCAAGCAAATATCCCTCCGCCCAAAGAACAGGAATCACACAAAATATATCTGCAGCATGTCTTTGCAAGGAAAGGCAACCGTTTACTCAAGCGTACATTATGTTACCCGTTGTACCTAAATCATTATCCTTACCACTGAGCTCCCGACCTTCAAGCAGCAGTACACCATACGTTCCACACCATCTTGCTTTAGTAGTCATTCATGATCAAACAGGAAGGGTTTGGCTTAAGCGCAGTAAGGCTGTGCCAATGATATGATGAACAAAATAATATGCCAATACTGCTCAATCATTTTCTTAATTTCTGCAGAGTGAGGGATAAAGACCTCGCCTGCAAGGACCACTATTTCAGTCCAACTTTAATTTCAAACACCTTTATTTTATTTGTTTATTCTTATATTTAATTGTTTTTGTATTTTCACATTTATTTTTGACAGAAATTAACTATTTGACAATTAATCCAAGTCAAACAGTGCCCTAAAATTTACAAGGGAAGGGAAAGGAGACTCTTAATTCTTAAGATGTGTGATAATATCTACAGAAGTGTAAAAAAGAGTGATAATGAAAAAGTTAGAACCAACATGCGTACTACTAGTATCAATCTCAGTGATCAGAATCATACTGTGATACATTCAAAACATTCATAACTCATACGTGAAAAGAAAAAAAGAGAGAAAATTTATATAAAAGCCTGTGTATAGTGTCCCTACACTTGTTGTACTAATTTGACGGGGCACTTATCACAATACAATGTTTTCAAATATACAAAATATTAGGCTATCAAACAGTTTTTTAGGTCATAACAATTTTCCCAAATGATTAGCCTAAGAAAGGAAAAAGGGACACGTATACAAAGGCTTTTATATACATTTTCTCTCTTTTTTTCTTTTCACGTATGAGTTATGAATGTTTTGAATGTATAACAGTATGATTCTGATCACTGAGATTGATACTAGTAGTACGCATGTTGGTTCTAACTTTTTCATTATCACTCTTTTTCACACTTCTGTACATATTATCACACATCTTAAGAATTAAGAGTCTCCTTTCCCTTGCCTTGTAAATTTTAGGGCACTATTTGATTGGATTAATTGTCAAACAGTTAATTTCTGTCAAAAATAAATGTGAAAATACAAAAACAAATAAATATAAGAATAAACAAATAAAATAAAGGTGTTTGAAATTAAAGTTGGACTGAAATAGTGGTCCTTGCAGGCGAGGTCTTTATCCCTCACTCTGCAGAAATTAAGAAAATTATTGAGCAGTATTGGCATATTGTTTTGTTCATCATATTAGTAGTCATTCATGGCACGCTCAATCATTGTCACTGAGTCTGGTGTCCGTCTGCTCTTCACCTGACATCTTTCGCTTCCTCTGGTCCTTTGCTAGTTGTTTGGCATATGTTAATGCCGCTTTGGCATCAGTAAAAAAGGTAGGCTTTCCAGGTCCCTCTAGTCGCAATTTAGCTGAGTATATCAGTGCGTATTTCATACCAATTTGTTGAAATATTTTCTTTGCTGGGATAAATTCCCTGCGAGCAGCTTGTACTTGTAACGTGAAGTCTGGGTACAATGCAATGTTTTGCCTTGATACTGGATATCGCCCTTTTCTCAGGCCAGCCGGAGTATTGTGTCACGGTCCCTGTAGTTGAGCACTCTTGCTATGACAGGTCTCGCTGGGGCCCCCGGTCTCGGCCTCGGGCCAAGTGATCTGTGTGCTCTTTCAATGAGGAACATCGCGGAGAGTTCCGGACCAAAGATATCTTTCATCATGGTTTCTATATATTTTTCCATGTTCTATATATTTGTCGTTTCCGCAATTCCCGTAATACACGTGTTATTTCTTCGCGATCTGGCTTTTAAATCTTCATTCTTCTGTCGTATCACCTCCAGCACTCTGTCCATGCCCTTTACTTTCTTCTCCAGCTCTGTCTGCCCTTCCTCCATTTCTGCAACTCTGGTTTCTAGTACCCCCATTCGCCCTTCTTGTTTTTCAATCCTTTGCGTGATCCTATCCATGCATTCTGCCAGGGTGTCTATCTTGGACTCTATTCCCTGGAGACCGGTCTTCAGCTCCTTGAACATAGTGCGCATGTCGTCTTCTGGTAGCTGCACAGGGCCTGCCTCCTCCACAGGGTCTTGATGCCCCCATCAGTCTCCACCTGTTTGGCAGTTTTCTTATCAAAGGTAATGCGGTGTTGCCTGGTATCCGGTTTGCCCATGTTTGTGCGTAGTGATCCGCAGCCCCAAGCTATGAGCATCTAGTGGATATCCTCTCCGTTCGTGGCGTCAGAGAAGTGGTAACTACGATGCATCAATGTACACCAGGGTCACACGCAACTATGCCCGTTCTCTGCCAGCCAGCTGCTCCACCGCTCACTCAGCCAGAGGCTATGCGTCTGTGGGCTCTGTCGAAACTCTTCCCTTAGTGTACAGGCCTTCACCTTCCTAAACCGAAATCCAGACGAGCATCCAGAGGACAGCTGCGTTTTACACCGCTCACCTCTCTGTCGCACGCTCTCAGGGCGGATTCGCTTCTGTGCTCTCCTGCACTCAGGGAATGACCTGTCCATTCCCTTGCCTGCCGCCCTTCCTCACAGCTACCAAAGCCCGCCAGCCTTTTGGTTCCTCCTCCACTGTGCGTCTAACGTCCCATCCTCGACCCGCCTCCGCAGTGTGGGGTTGATGACTCAGGGCCGCGCCACCACCCCTGCCTCCTCAATCAGCAGGCAGCCTCATGCAATATGAGCACCTTAATGGCACAAGCAGCGTCACTAGCAGATCTGCGTCGCAGGTCCCGGTTTCCACGTCTCACCCCCACCGCGTACCATGCCTCCTTAGCGGGGGGGAGGGAAGATCAATGGCGTAACACCATGCCACACTCACTGTGTCTTGCCGTTTTCCAAGGGTTTTCAGTTCACGAGATGGCGGCAGGTATATCTCTCTGTCCAGAAAATGGCGGCCTTATCCGCATCCTGCCTCGTTGTGTCTCCGGCAGTGTCCAATTAAGCCTTATGGATCTCGGCAGTCCGAGGCCCGCGCATCAGGGGGGTCCGCTCCTGCGCGCCCGCTCCGGGCACTACCTCAGCTTCTCTCCCCGCATGCAACGCTCCACCCCCGGACCGCAGATAACGGCCCCCGGGCACAACGCTCATTTCCTCTCCACAATGGCTGCTGCCTCCCGCTACGCATTAATTGTGCCTCCTCAGCGATAATAGCGCTCACCCAGCCACATCCATAGGTGCGCCACGCAGGGGCTCCGCCGCAGTCTTTTCCGGTGCGCCCGCTCTCCGTCCGCCGAGTTCACCGCGGCAAGCTCTGCCCAGCCGCCGCCACCAGAGCCCCCGCTTCAGCAGGCCACAGCTCAGCCTCGCACTCAGCGTACTCTCTATCTCGGCCAATTTGGGGTGAATGCCTCCGATTCTCCTCCATGGGGCACACCAGCAGTTCCCACACTTTCCGCTTCACAAGATTCCCGACTTGAGGCTCGGATGTCGGCTAATAATCGGATTTTCTGTGCTCGGCCGGCAGGGCCGTGTTAGTATGCGGCCATTTCGCTGCTCAGCGAAGCCACGCCTCAACGCTGAGTATTAATTAAAGAGAGAAAGAAAGGCGGAATGTCTGTCATCTAGATTAGCACTGTACTGAACAACTGACGGAGCTCCAGTTATTTCGAGTTGAAAGCAAAGTGAAACCAGCAGGGATGCTGACACGCTTGCTTATAAGAAAGATGGTCCATAAAATCGAATGAAAACAGTACTCGGTCAAAGGGAGACTGATAAGAGAAACGCCTAACGGAACAACAGGAAATAGTATGCTGTAGTCAATAGAAACAGACGAAAAGTAAGTGGGAAGCACAGGAAGCGATGAAAAGCAAGGGGGTGGGATGTAAGCCCCTTTTGAGATTTATATTGAATACAATAGATTTCATAAGCACAGTACAAGTGCTGTGCAGGTGAAACCTAAAAAGGGATCATGATACAGCCCATGCTTGGGCCTTCCGTGCTGCGTTTCACACGTGATGCAGCACATTAAATCAAGGCCTGAGTGTGCAGCATTTCTGCAATAGGCTGCTTGTTGAGTGGAATGCAGTAAGGTAACACCTTCAGTTTGTTTTTCTCCTTTGTAAACACCTTAAAGTAGATCTTATTGTGATAAATACCTGTCAATATTCCACATGAATTTTCAAAATGTCCCCTACATTAATGGGAGTAGAACTACATAAAATGAAAGAGCAGAACCAGCCAATGTGGATAATCAAAGTAAGATTATTTCTTCTACATTTATTTTATGTAGAATACTTGAATCCTATTTGAAGCCAGACCATTGGAATTGCTTTGGGGGTCATCCATTTCAAGGATACTTGATTAAAGCAAAAATACACTTCAAATTTAAATGCCTCACTAATGGAAAGTCAGAATCGCCCCTCTCCACACAATACTGTAAACTAACCACACATTGAATTACAAACAGAATTAAGCAAAATAACAACCGCTCTCTGCTCTTCGTTCCCTCATTGAAATTCATACCAAATGGTGACAGATTCTTTGACGTCCAGGTCATCTTCCTAATAACCAGTTTAATTTTTGATCACATTGAAACCTCTTAGCCTTCAGCGAAGCCCTACAAAAACCCATATACCTGTTATGTTATGTTATATATTGTCTTTTATCGCCCTCGGCTACTCAAAAAGAGTGTCCCGACGCTTTTATTGAGAACCTGTATCAAGGTAACACAACACAGCAATAAAAACAAATCAATAAAACAAAGAAACAGGATAGACAGCCTAAGGGGCAAAAAGCCAGGTTTTAAGGCCCTTCCTAAAGGTAAGCAGATTAGTGGACATAACACAGGCGCCTGCAGTCCCAGTGGCACAGGGGGCCCTCAACCCTTGAGGGCGTCCCCAATCCTTCAGGGTAGCCCCCATTCACCCTAGGGCCAATGAGTGTCTGTGAGGTACGTGCGACTCAGGGGCATTTCAACACATCTTGGGGGGGCATAATTTTGCATTATGCAACTGCCCATGTGACTAATCATCTGCCAACCTTCCATTGCACTTAATGCAGGGCATGGTCAGCTCATACATAAAGAGGTTATCGTTGGAAAGGTGAGCTTTAAGACACATTACATTATTATAAAAAATGGTCAAATAAATACATTGTTTAATTAACAAAGTACTGTTGTGCCACGAATTTTGATAATACAGCAGCATATCTGAGGCAGTAGGCGCCTGTGTGCCACACATCTGTGTCATAGTCAAGAATTCCCCGTTGGGAAAAGATCGCCCCCTGTCTCCAAGTTGTGCGCTTTAGCTCTCAATTTAATGGCCTTGTCCATTAAGGGCCCAATCAGCGGATTATCTCCTATGGGCATAGACAGTGCATACATTACTTCTTGGTGCGCTCTCTTGCTATGCTCCTCCACACCCATCTCATCGTCTCTACTGTATCTATATCTTCATGGAGTTGTTTATACAGTGCATATACAGCCATTTTCAGTGGTAGAGGTGTAACCTTATCTATTTCTATCGCCACATGGGGCTGAAATGGCATGGGGTGATGCCAATAGTAAAGGGATTGCACCTGCGCACTGTAGGCGTATAATTCAAAATCCGGAGCGCCTAGCCCCCCCTTGCAAAATTGGTAGTGTCAGAACCCTCCATGAGACCCTAGGTTGTCTCCCTGCCCAGAGTAATTCTAGCACGTTAGAGCGTAGTCGTTTAAAAAAATGCGCGTTTAGAGGCATGGGAATATTTACAAATAAATAAAGTAGTTTAGGCAGTATAAGCATTTTTGTGATGGCTATTCGCCCCATCAGGGACAGCGGTAACCCTTTCCACCTGTGCACTTTACTTTCAAGCCAGTCTATCAGTCGGCCGTAATTCGCTAGCCATATTTCCTGCAGTGACCTGCTCATCCAAATACCTAAATACCTTGTCGCCCCACCCGCCTATTGAATCGGGAATTCCAAATCGAAGAGTATTGCATCATCAGTTAGCGGCATCAGCACCGATTTAGACCAGTTGATCTGGATCCCAGTTAGGCCCCCGTATCTTATCAATTCCCTCATCACTATATCAAAATTATCATTAGGATTGGTCAGGTATATCGTCATGTCATCCGCATACATGGATATCAAGAGGTCCCTGGTCGTGAAGCCTATGCTCCTCTGCTTGTGATGTTGCCGAAGCTTAGCAGCCAACGGCTCCATGGCAATAGCAAGCAACAACGGTGACAGCGGGCAGCCCTGTCTTGTCCCTCTTGTGATGTCAAAAGAATCAGATATCTGTCCATTAATTCTGACTCTTGCTGCCGGGTTTGTATATAATATTTGAATTTGCCTAATGAATATAGGGGTGAGGCCCATATGGGTCAGTAAAGTAAAGAGGAATTTCCATTCTAGCGAGTCAAACGCTTTTGTAGTGTCCCACAATGCTGCCACAGCTTGCACATGGGGGGCTAAGTAATGTAGTGTGCCGAAGAGCGTCCTCAGATTATGCTCAGTGGAGCGCCCCGGTATAAAGCCTGATTGGTCTGGCAGCGAAATCTGGGGCAACATGGGTTGTAGTCTATTTGCTATTGATTTGGCATATATTTTGGCATCCAAATTTATCAGGGACAATGGACGATATGATTCAGGATTAATTGGGTCCTTGTCAGGTTTCAATATAGTAATGATATTAGCCTCGCAAAGCGTTGGGGGAAGTTTACCAGCGTCCATCGCCTCGAGAAAAACCTGCAACAGTCTGGAAGCCCATATACCGGCATATTCTTTGTAAAAGCCTGCCATCAGGCCGTCCGCCCCTGGGGCCTTGTCCGCTGGCATGCTATTTATTACTTGCCGTATATCTTCTGTCGTTATTGGCAGCTCCATGTATTCCCTGGCACCGTCATTAAACCATGCCAAAGCCACGTCATCTAGATATTCGTCTATGTCAGCCTGGGTCGGATTTGTGTGTGAGGTGTACAGTTGCCCGTAATACCGTGCCATTGCTCTCACCATTACGTCTAGCTTGTGTATACTTAGAGAGATATTTCATTTCCCTTTCTGCCTCTTTTTGAAATTCCATCAGCTTGGCCCATATCTGTGCTACAGTGTCAGGGGCTGGATCTGTACGTTGTGAATTCTCTAAGTCACCTATCTCCTGTTCTAATCTGTGTAAGGTATTGCGTATATCCTTTAACACTCCAGATTTAAGCGACAAGCAATGTCCCCTTATTACTACTTTAAATGCCTCCCATAAAGTCACCGGTGAGTCTACCGTGCCCTCATTAAGCTCAAAGTATTCTACAGCCTTTTCCCTCAGCTCCTCGCGAAAGACCAAGTCTAACAGTGCGGTTGGTGGAAATCTCCACGTAAAAGGGTGAGCATATGCAGAAGGGATAGTCAATCGCACCTGCACTGGTGCGTGGTCTGAGAAGGTACGGGGTAGATGTGTGGCATCCAACAGCCAGGCATGCAGGTCCCTAGAGACCAGCCAGAAATCTAGTCACGACCATGTGTTGCGGTGGTGTGTTACACATGTCCCCTCCCTCGCTGTAGGGTACACTGATATCCAGGAGGCGACCAACTGGAGGTCTTCTATTATGGTGTGCAACATTGTTGCCGCCTGTGGGTGATGCACCCGGGATGCTCCCTGCCTGTTAGCGGACGGCGAGAGCACAACATTAAAATCCCCCCCCACATGATCGCCATATGGCCTAAGGTCTGTAACTGCTGTCCAATGTGGTGGAAGAAGTCTCGGCTGTTGGTGTTCGGCCCATATGTGTTCACCGAGGCCACAGGAGTGTGACACAACGTCCCCTGCAGGATAATGTATCTTCCGTCTTTGTCTTTTATCGTATGGTGTGTCTGCCAAAGTAGCTCCCTACGGATCAATATCGCCACTCCCCTTGAATAATGTGAATGAACAGCTTTTATTATCTCTCCCCACCTTCTATGCCGAAGCACCCCTCCCAGTGTATCAGTTAAGTGCATCTCCTGTAGGAAACAAATATCTACCTCATGTCTGATAATTTAAGAGTGGATTAGCTTTATCTTCCTGCGGTCATTCAGGCCTCTGACATTCCACGAAAGGCATCTTAGGTTAGTCGGACTGGGTGAGCGGGTCATTGGCAATCAGTAGCACGCCGGGTCCATGGTGGCTCGCTGTCAAACATCCTACCGCTATACTGACCTGGGCCTGCAAGGTGTCCAACAGTGACATATGGTTGCAGTGTTAAGTACCCCTGAACTTGCAGTAGCTTGGTATCGCTTTTGCCCCTCAGTGTAGTGTTCGGTGCTTCTGCTTGGATGGTGAAACAAACAATTTTCCCCCCTCCTCCTACACCAAACCCCCAATCAGGTTGTGCAACCCCTACTCCCCTTACCCACAACAAAAAAATCTAACATATTGTGTCAAACAAAAGGGAATCATCCCATGGGGTGCGCGGGTCCACTGGCATACAACCCCGCACACTAGGCAGGGTGGCCAAGCAAATATCCCTCCGCCCAAAGAACAGGAATCACACAAAATATATCTGCAGCATGTCTTTGCAAGGAAAGGCAACCGTTTACTCAAGCGTACATTATGTTACCCGTTGTACCTAAATCATTATCCTTACCACTGAGCTCCCGACCTTCAAGCAGCAGTACACCATACGTTCCACACCATCTTGCTTTAGTAGTCATTCATGATCAAACAGGAAGGGTTTGGCTTAAGCGGAGTAAGGCTGTGCCAATGATATGATGAACAAAATAATATGCCAATACTGCTCAATCATTTTCTTAATTTCTGCAGAGTGAGGGATAAAGACCTCGCCTGCAAGGACCACTATTTCAGTCCAACTTTAATTTCAAACACCTTTATTTTATTTGTTTATTCTTATATTTAATTGTTTTTGTATTTTCACATTTATTTTTGACAGAAATTAACTATTTGACAATTAATCCAAGTCAAACAGTGCCTTAAAATTTACAAGGGAAGGGAAAGGAGACTCTTAATTCTTAAGATGTGTGATAATATCTACAGAAGTGTAAAAAAGAGTGATAATGAAAAAGTTAGAACCAACATGCGTACTACTAGTATCAATCTCAGTGATCAGAATCATACTGTGATACATTCAAAACATTCATAACTCATACGTGAAAAGAAAAAAAGAGAGAAAATTTATATAAAAGCCTGTGTATAGTGTCCCTACACTTGTTGTACTAATTTGACGGGGCACTTATCACAATACAATGTTTTCAAATATACAAAATATTAGGCTATCAAACAGTTTTTTAGGTCATAACAATTTTCCCAAATGATTAGCCTAAGAAAGGAAAAAGGGACACGTATACAAAGGCTTTTATATACATGTTCTCTCTTTTTTTCTTTTCACGTATGAGTTATGAATGTTTTGAATGTATAACAGTATGATTCTGATCACTGAGATTGATACTAGTAGTACGCATGTTGGTTCTAACTTTTTCATTATCACTCTTTTTCACACTTCTGTACATATTATCACACATCTTAAGAATTAAGAGTCTCCTTTCCCTTGCCTTGTAAATTTTAGGGCACTATTTGATTGGATTAATTGTCAAACAGTTAATTTCTGTCAAAAATAAATGTGAAAATACAAAAACAAATAAATATAAGAATAAACAAATAAAATAAAGGTGTTTGAAATTAAAGTTGGACTGAAATAGTGGTCCTTGCAGGCGAGGTCTTTATCCCTCACTCTGCAGAAATTAAGAAAATTATTGAGCAGTATTGGCATATTGTTTTGTTCATCATATTAGTAGTCATTCATGGCACGCTCAATCATTGTCACTGAGTCTGGTGTCCGTCTGCTCTTCACCTGACATCTTTCGCTTCCTCTGGTCCTTTGCTAGTTGTTTGGCATATGTTAATGCCGCTTTGGCATCAGTAAAAAAGGTAGGCTTTCCAGGTCCCTCTAGTCGCAATTTAGCTGAGTATATCAGTGCGTATTTCATACCAATTTGTTGAAATATTTTCTTTGCTGGGATAAATTCCCTGCGAGCAGCTTGTACTTGTAACGTGAAGTCTGGGTACAATGCAATGTTTTGCCTTGATACTGGATATCGCCCTTTTCTCAGGCCAGCCGGAGTATTGTGTCACGGTCCCTGTAGTTGAGCACTCTTGCTATGACAGGTCTCGCTGGGGCCCCCGGTCTCGGCCTCGGGCCAAGTGATCTGTGTGCTCTTTCAATGAGGAACATCGCGGAGAGTTCCGGACCAAAGATATCTTTCATCATGGTTTCTATATATTTTTCCATGTTCTATATATTTGTCGTTTCCGCAATTCCCGTAATACACGTGTTATTTCTTCGCGATCTGGCTTTTAAATCTTCATTCTTCTGTCGTATCACCTCCAGCACTCTGTCCATGCCCTTTACTTTCTTCTCCAGCTCTGTCTGCCCTTCCTCCATTTCTGCAACTCTGGTTTCTAGTACCCCCATTCGCCCTTCTTGTTTTTCAATCCTTTGCGTGATCCTATCCATGCATTCTGCCAGGGTGTCTATCTTGGACTCTATTCCCTGGAGACCGGTCTTCAGCTCCTTGAACATAGTGCGCATGTCGTCTTCTGGTAGCTGCACAGGGCCTGCCTCCTCCACAGGGTCTTGATGCCCCCATCAGTCTCCACCTGTTTGGCAGTTTTCTTATCAAAGGTAATGCGGTGTTGCCTGGTATCCGGTTTGCCCATGTTTGTGCGTAGTGATCCGCAGCCCCAAGCTATGAGCATCTAGTGGATATCCTCTCCGTTCGTGGCGTCAGAGAAGTGGTAACTACGATGCATCAATGTACACCAGGGTCACACGCAACTATGCCCGTTTTCTGCCAGCCAGCTGCTCCACCGCTCACTCAGCCAGAGGCTATGCGTCTGTGGGCTCTGTCGAAACTCTTCCCTTAGTGTACAGGCCTTCACCTTCCTAAACCGAAATCCAGACGAGCATCCAGAGGACAGCTGCGTTTTACACCGCTCACCTCTCTGTCGCACGCTCTCAGGGCGGATTCGCTTCTGTGCTCTCCTGCACTCAGGGAATGACCTGTCCATTCCCTTGCCTGCCGCCCTTCCTCACAGCTACCAAAGCCCGCCAGCCTTTTGGTTCCTCCTCCACTGTGCGTCTAACGTCCCATCCTCGACCCGCCTCCGCAGTGTGGGGTTGATGACTCAGGGCCGCGCCACCACCCCTGCCTCCTCAATCAGCAGGCAGCCTCATGCAATATGAGCACCTTAATGGCACAAGCAGCGTCACTAGCAGATCTGCGTCGCAGGTCCCGGTTTCCACGTCTCACCCCCACCGCGTACCATGCCTCCTTAGCGGGGGGGAGGGAAGATCAATGGCGTAACACCATGCCACACTCACTGTGTCTTGCCGTTTTCCAAGGGTTTTCAGTTCACGAGATGGCGGCAGGTATATCTCTCTGTCCAGAAAATGGCGGCCTTATCCGCATCCTGCCTCGTTGTGTCTCCGGCAGTGTCCAATTAAGCCTTATGGATCTCGGCAGTCCGAGGCCCGCGCATCAGGGGGGTCCGCTCCTGCGCGCCCGCTCCGGGCACTACCTCAGCTTCTCTCCCCGCATGCAACGCTCCACCCCCGGACCGCAGATAACGGCCCCCGGGCACAACGCTCATTTCCTCTCCACAATGGCTGCTGCCTCCCGCTACGCATTAATTGTGCCTCCTCAGCGATAATAGCGCTCACCCAGCCACATCCATAGGTGCGCCACGCAGGGGCTCCGCCGCAGTCTTTTCCGGTGCGCCCGCTCTCCGTCCGCCGAGTTCACCGCGGCAAGCTCTGCCCAGCCGCCGCCACCAGAGCCCCCGCTTCAGCAGGCCACAGCTCAGCCTCGCACTCAGCGTACTCTCTATCTCGGCCAATTTGGGGTGAATGCCTCCGATTCTCCTCCATGGGGCACACCAGCAGTTCCCACACTTTCCGCTTCACAAGATTCCCGACTTGAGGCTCGGATGTCGGCTAATAATCGGATTTTCTGTGCTCGGCCGGCAGGGCCGTGTTAGTATGCGGCCATTTCGCTGCTCAGCGAAGCCACGCCTCAACGCTGAGTATTAATTAAAGAGAGAAAGAAAGGCGGAATGTCTGTCATCTAGATTAGCACTGTACTGAACAACTGACGGAGCTCCAGTTATTTCGAGTTGAAAGCAAAGTGAAACCAGCAGGGATGCTGACACGCTTGCTTATAAGAAAGATGGTCCATAAAATCGAATGAAAACAGTACTCGGTCAAAGGGAGACTGATAAGAGAAACGCCTAACGGAACAACAGGAAATAGTATGCTGTAGTCAATAGAAACAGACGAAAAGTAAGTGGGAAGCACAGGAAGCGATGAAAAGCAAGGGGGTGGGATGTAAGCCCCTTTTGAGATTTATATTGAATACAATAGATTTCATAAGCACAGTACAAGTGCTGTGCAGGTGAAACCTAAAAAGGGATCATGATACAGCCCATGCTTGGGCCTTCCGTGCTGCGTTTCACACGTGATGCAGCACATTAAATCAAGGCCTGAGTGTGCAGCATTTCTGCAATAGGCTGCTTGTTGAGTGGAATGCAGTAAGGTAACACCTTCAGTTTGTTTTTCTCCTTTGTAAACACCTTAAAGTAGATCTTATTGTGATAAATACCTGTCAATATTCCACATGAATTTTCAAAATGTCCCCTACATTAATGGGAGTAGAACTACATAAAATGAAAGAGCAGAACCAGCCAATGTGGATAATCAAAGTAAGATTATTTCTTCTACATTTATTTTATGTAGAATACTTGAATCCTATTTGAAGCCAGACCATTGGAATTGCTTTGGGGGTCATCCATTTCAAGGATACTTGATTAAAGCAAAAATACACTTCAAATTTAAATGCCTCACTAATGGAAAGTCAGAATCGCCCCTCTCCACACAATACTGTAAACTAACCACACATTGAATTACAAACAGAATTAAGCAAAATAACAACCGCTCTCTGCTCTTCGTTCCCTCATTGAAATTGGAAGGGCGAGATTTTGATCGATACCTTATCACTATTGATCCAAACCTCGATCTGGTCGACTGAACCTTTGTTGCCTGTCTTTGAGGAAGAAAGTGCCTCTGCTACCAAGATAGTTCACCCAATAAAGGACCCCGCTCCAAAAGATCACAAACAACTTCTAGCTTTCAAAAGTTTATTGTAAAGATAGGATAAGCTGCAAATACAGGCATCTCAGAATGAGATTCACGAGATACACAGGTCCAACTACATACATGTGCTCTCTGAAAGCCCTCAGACGAGCAACGGAAATTACTAACACAAGTTCTAAGAATAATAAAGCTATCAGCATTGACGCATATCTCTCCTTCATTTAAGTTGGAGGAAAACGCACAGGTTAGGCTGTCCCTACCCTGCTCTAGATGGTATCCCTACTTAACCAAATCCCAACCTAACAAAGGTGTCAGCAGTGAATGACCCCCAAGGGAAGTCACTCACTCTTAGTCTCTTGGTGAAAACCTATAGTTCTCCAGTCATGACCCCTCTCTGCCTACCCATCCGCTCTCTAAAGGGTCCTCAGGTATCTGCTCTAACTCCACCCAGGGGTGCTGTCCCTAATACAAAACAGTCAACAACATTTGAGACGCCCCTCGCGAGACGCCCCTCACGTGGTGTAGCTTCTGGCTTTTTCCATGCTGCTTGTGTTGGGCCTCATACGTTGGAGTTGACCTTGCTTCTCAGACTCTTCTCCGGCCCGCTGATACCCCTTAAACATTCCGGAACCCTCCTCCATGTCTGGGCCGTCTACTGAACAGACCTCTATTCATATTATTTATAATCGGATCCTCCCTTTCTCTTGCAGACAGACATCTGCAGCCAAGAACCCAACTCTCATAGACTTCCAAAAAGGTTTGCAACATTTCTCGGCCCAGACATGTACGTGTAAATCAATGTTAAAACATTTCAGGCCTACAATATTTCTCATAATGATTATAGCATTCAACTTCTTCATTAATTAAAGCATGTTAATACTCTGATTCTATTATTCAGTAAACACATCTATAAATCATGGCCCATTAATGCAATGACCAAAACATTAGTTCATCTATGTCGTGAAAAGAAACACCTTCCCCTTCCCTTCTAGCTCTGGCCCTGAGGCCTACCACATTCTGCGTTTAACCACATGCCATCTTACATTTTAGCAGCTACACGACATGGATTCAGAAATAATCACATCTAATAAAATCATATAGTGTCACACATTTCTGTATTAGTTCCACTTCTACTTAAATCTCTACATTAGCTATACATTCAGAATATAATTGCAGATACTATTAGCACTCATGGCATTTCTCCTCATGATTTGTGCTTACTACAGGTAAGTGTGATGCACTCATACATTTAGGTCAGTTTGCGCTCTCTCAGTTCCCCCCTTTGATGACCTCTCGGGGTCATCACTAACATTTAAACTGTAGTTATTGCTAGCATAACTTGTCTCTGCGCTTCCAGAGCCCTCAGACTCCTGTACTGATTATCTTGTATGGCAGCCAATCTCTGCAGCTGCTCTCTTTGGGCCCTTTCTGACCTTCTTGCTCTGTACCATTTGAATACCCTCACCAATCCCCACAATATGATCCCACAGATCAATATTATGATGACAGGTTTTAGTATATACCACACAAAGCTTTTGCCTAAGGTGGAGATCCACCCTCCAACTTCACTCATTCCGTGGCCCACCTTTTCCCAGACATTTTCTCTACTCAAGTCTTCGATCTCTTTGTGAATACCAGTTATGTTCCTAATAACTTTCTCAAGGGGCTTTGAATTGTCTGGAATGTAAGTACAACATTCCTGGACCTTCAAAGCCTTACAGACTCCGCCCTCTTTTGCTAGTAGGACGTCTAACGCAAGACGGTTCTGAAGAACCATAGCCCTTATCGATTGCATCTCTCCTTCTACCAGCATTAAGGACTGAGCAGTACTGGCAGACAACCTGTCGACGACTGTTGCCAGTCGTCTAATTTTAACATCATTAAGGATTAGACCCAAAAGAGGGAACATAGCTCCAAAGACATCTCCAACCATTTCTGCATCTCCTACATCTCTCCTTCCCCTCGATGATGTCTTGCCCTCAATGATCACTAAGTCTTGTGCATGATATATTTTGGGGAAGACAATTGCTAGGTAACATGATCCATACCAGTTGTCAGGTAGTCTCACGTAAGCATTTCTTCCACATACAAAATACACATTTGGAATCACTTGCATTCCCTTCAGGAAATCTTTAGTATAGTACTCTATATTGAAAGCATGTTCACAGTCGACTTCTCCCACGTATATATTTTCATAATACGTTTTGGCTCGGTGAAGACATAGCTTTCCTCTCTGCGTCTTATCTAAAGCTATTGGACCACTACTACCCTTTCTCTTGTGTGCCTTCTCTTCCTCGGTCCAATCTGTTTTCCATTGTCCTGATTTTTTCAAAATCTTTTGTCTCCTGTAACGATCATCCACCTGCCCTATGAACTTCTTCTCGACTTCTGACACCTTGCATGTCAGGTTATTTCTACGGGCATGTGAAGTATCTAAGGTAATCCAAGGAATGAAGAACTTGGCCAATCTGTCTTCACTCTTCCAGTAGTCCCATTTGTTCATCTGCTTATAATTTGGGACTTCCGGCAACACTGAATCATAGTTGGAGAAATAGTATTCAAAACTATCTCTCTCATAAAATATACTAAGCAATAAGCTACATGTAATGCCATATGTCAGCGGGAGGTGATGATATCTAATGCCTTCATCTACAGACGCCGGCAACTGCATGCAGACGTAACAGTCCTTAACCTCCATGGCATCCACGTATTCATATAAGAGTTTAGCATAAGCATTTGACCTAAAGTCTCCTTGGGACTCATCTACGTGTAACCTGCGGGCTTCTGCAGCTAATAACGCTTTCTCTTGAGTGTTTTCCCTTTTCTCACCAGCAACAGTGGGTGTAAGCGTTTCTACAGATTTCACATCCGTTACCTTTGCCTCTTCCTCATGTCCCTTTACATAAGAAATTGTTACCACTAAAGCTATCAATATTATCACTCCTACTATTAGTGTACCTATTATACATTTAGCTCTGCGGTTCTGGGTGCCGGCTTCCATTTCGTCAGACAATATAGCTCTCTCTTATCTTGGCACAAAGTTCTTTTCTTCTCGTTCCTTTACAGTCTCTTTTTACTCTTTTTGTCTTTAGAATCCACACAACTGGAAGCTGACAACCTTCTTCGCAAAAGTCCTTTAACAGTTCAATAAAGACAACCCTAGCCCTTCTCCATCAACTCAAGGGAAGTTCCCTAATATTCTCTGCTTCCTGGGCGCTAGGTAATCTTCTTTTTCTGCTCGCTTTATTTACAAAGTCCTTTAAGCATCTACTATCAGGTTTGTACCTGCAGCTTCGATAGCAAAGTTCAGTATTTCCAAACGAAGATTGTGCTCTTCATGTGCTGTTATCGTTGTACCAAAGTCGGGGAATTGCAATTCTGAGAGAAACATGTGTTTTAACTTGCTGAGGCGGGGAGGTCTGGGGAGCATGAATGTTAGTGACCCTTCTTGCTCGACTCCGGGTACCAACAGTCGTATTTCCACGGTGACGATGGGCTCAGAACTGGACACCACCACCGCTCGGATCCTCCCTGTCTCCTGTTTCACAGACATTTGTCGCCAGATATGTCCACTCAGGTGTGGAGTATCTTCTGTTAGGCACACGCACTCTTCTTGACCTTCTTCGGTCCGGTGCTTCAGCGCCCTGAGCACCTTCTTCCGGGTCTGAGTCTTCTGATATCGGAGGAAGGGTTACCTCTGGAGTTGACCTCAGGCTAGAGCTCCTTCTTTGCGGCCAATTAGCTTCTCCACGTGCCCTTCTACTCCTTCTCCTTCTTGTCTGTTCTCGCTCTCTGTCAGACCTGTCAGTGTCTGACTCGTACTCCCAGCTACTTTCTCCTTCTGTAGCGTCGTCTGTTTCGCTGTTGTACTGACCGTCCTCAGCTTGGTCAGACTCGTTCCCTGCTTCCGCTGGCACCTCTACAGCTTGGCTAGCCCCCTCTATGGCTTCTCGGTCCTCTGCTGGACGTCTATCCGAGAGAGGAGCTGTTTCTTCCCGAGGTGCTGGAACCCTTCGCGTATGTGACGCGTGGATCCAATTGGGCAGACCTCCCACCTTCACAGCCGTGTTCGTGATCAGGATGATCTGGAAGGGCCCACGCCAACGAACATCCAGGCAGCTTCTTCTCACATGTTTTTTCACCAGGACCCAGTCCCCAGGATACAGGTCATGGCACGGGCCCTGGCACGATGGAACCTCGGCAGCCTGCACCTGAAGGGACACAGAACGAATGGCGTCAGACAGCCCCTTACAATAGTCCAGGATCATATCATCTGTGATATTTAACAGTGCAGTAGTTGGGACAGATGGCAGCCTCATTGCTCTCCCCATTAACACCTCATGTGGTGACAACCCCGTTCTTCTGTCTGGGGTACTACGAAGGCTCATGAGGACCAATGGCAGGGCGTCAGGCCAACTCAGGGTCGTTGAGGAGCACACTTTGGCAATTCGAGCTTTGATCGTGCCATTGATCTGCTCCACAATTCCTGAGGCTTCTGGTCGGTAACTGCAATGCAACTTCTGATCGATATTCAGAGCTGCACAAATCATCTTCACAAGCTCGCTGTTAAAATGCGTTCCCCTATCTGATTCCAAAAAGGCCGGCACCCCGAAGCGCGGAATGAGTTCCCTAAGCAGTAACTTAGCCACTGTGAGGGTGTCGCACCTACGTGTAGGGTATGCCTCAACCCATCTGGAGAATACACAAACAACCACCAGGACATAGCGGAGGCGGTTGCACCTCGGCATTTCAATGAAATCTATCTGCATTCGATTGAATGGACCTCCAGACCTTCCTATGTGACTCAGTGCAACTGGTGTTCTTTTCCCTACGTTCAGCTGCTGACAGGTCACACAACGCTGGCACACTGCTTCTGCTGCTATTCTAAACTTAGGATTGTACCAAGTCTGTCTAAACACTCTCAGCATAGCATCTCTCCCTAAGTGTACGGGACCATGTATGAGTCTGGCCATTGGACTCACCATCTCATTGGGCAACACTGCTCTGCCGTCTGCTGAGACCCAAAAATGGGACTCACCCATTACACATCCTGCCTTTTCCCATGTTTCTTTTTCAAAATCAGGAGCATTTTCTTGCATGTTTGACAATTCATCCCAAGTATCAACAGTTTCCAATATCATGGCTAATTCAGTTCTTACATTTATTCCACCCACTTCCACCTCTGTGAAAGAGTACCCTTGTTCCGCGCAATACCGCGCAACTTCATCAGCATATCTATTGCCTTTCGAAACGAAGTCCTCATTTCTGGTATGTGCGGTGCACTTTACAACTGCTATACCTGCTGGGCATTGCAACGCCTCTAACAACAGGCGCACAAACTCTCCATTGCGAATGGGAGAGCCTGAAGAGGTCATGAACCCTCTTTGAGACCATAACTGCCCGTAATCATGAACCACCCCATAACCATATTGGCTGTCGGTGTATATGGTGACTCGAATTTGATTGCTTGCCAAGCAAGCACGTGTCAAGGCAATAATCTCGGCTACCTGAGCGGAGTGTACTCCTTCCAGGCACCCAGCTTCCACAACTCCAGTAATTGTACAAACAGCATAAGCTGCTCTCAACTGCCCAACTTCGTCTCTTACACATGAGCCATCGACAAAGAAAATTTCGTCTGGGTCGATCAGTGGCTCATCTACGATGTCGGGTCTGGGTTTGGTGCATAGTTCAGTCACATCGAGGCAATCATGGTCTGTACATTCATCATCATCCTCGATATCATTTGGGAGTGGCATCAAGGTGGCAGGGTTCAAAACAGAGCATCTCCTGAGGGTCACATTCTCTGCAGCAAGAATAACTTGCTCATAGCGCGTGAGCCTGCTGTTGGTCAGATGCTGTGTTTTGGTCCTGGTCATCAACAGTTCAACAGAATGGGGCACGCACACCTCTAACGGGTGCCCCATGACGATATTTTCACATCTCTCAATGCTGACACCCGTTGCAGCAACGGATTTGAGACATCCGGGCAACGCTGCGGCTACTGGGTCTAAAGTAGCCGAGAAATAAGCAACTGGTCTACGGGCATTCCCATGGATTTGGACTAACACAGACAACGCGCAACCTTCTCTCTCACAACAGTAAAGCGAAAATGGTTTATTGTAATCAGGCATTCCCAATGCCGGAGCACGACACAGGTCCTCTCGCAGCTGTAAGAATGCCATCAAACAGTCTTTGTCCCATGGTACCGGATCGCTCACCTCCTTGTGCGTCAGTTTTTGCAAGGGCTTTGCTTTCAGTGAAAAGTTCGCGATCCACTGTCGGCAATAACCCACCATCCCTAGGAACATCCTGACCTCTCTCTGTGTCTTAGGCGCATTCATTTTCATGATCGCCTCTATCCTGTCTGGTGACACCTTTCGTTTGCCTTTCTCTATTCTGTGTCCCAAGTACTGCACTTCTGTCAGGCAGTACTGCAATTTTCCCGGGGACACCTTGTGCCCATTGGCAGCTAGGTGATTTAACAAAGCAATGGAGTCCTCCCTGCAAGCTTCTTCTGTTTCTGACGCCACGAGGAGGTCGTCTATGTACTGGACCAGAACTGACTTCTGGGGCAGCACTAGACTTTCAAGATTTTTCTTCAAAAGCTGGTTAAAGATCGATGGGCTCTCTGTATACCCCTGAGGAATACGACACCATGTTAGGACGCGACCTTCCAGCTTAAATGCGAAAAGAAAATGGCTTTCTTCGTCCAGAGGGATCGAAAAGAAAGCCTGACAAAGATCGATCACAGTGAACCACTCAGCTTGGAATGGAATCTGAAACAGTATCACTGATGGATTCGGTACCACTGGACAACACGAAACGACTATGTTATTAATCTTTCGGAGGTCCTGCACTATCCGAAATTTCCCATTTGGTTTCTGCAGACCCATAATCGGAGAGTTGCATGGACTACCCACGATTTCTTTCAGTATTCCCTGTTTAATCATGGACTCGATCACGGGTTTTATGCCTGCAATCGTTTCTGGAGTCAATTTATATTGGGGTGTTCTTGGGAACTCAGCATGCGGTTTCACTACAATTTTCACTGGGTCCACCCCTTTGACCAATCCAATCTCTTCCCCAGTGAAATCCCATACTTCTGGTGCCACTGTCTCTCTCAAGTCCCAGGGGAGCTCATCTACTGTCAAAGTAGGGTACAGCTCCACGCATATTCTTGAGTTTGCAACTTTGAAGTCTGCGTCATCATCATTGGTCAATACCTCCACTCCCTGAGGTGTACAGTATATTGTACAATTCAATTTACACAACAGGTCTCTACCTAGCAGACACACAGGACTTGAATCGCAAACCACAAACTGGTGCTCATCGCTGTACTTCCCTATTTTCACCTGTACTGGTTCTGTCAATTGGCTGGTTATTCTCCTGTTTGCGACCCCTACCACTTGTATGGTCTCTCCAGACATGGGCAGGTCTGGAACTGCAGCTGATCTGATCGTGGATCTAGTGGCTCCTGTGTCCACCAGAAATGTCGTAGGGCACCCTGCTACTTCTGCTTCGACATAGGGTCCCCTCTGGTCCACCTCCAAGGCTGCCCCGAGGGTGCAGTCTTCTCTTTCCACTCTCTGTCCGGTTAATGGGTCCACATAATAGCACTCTTCTCCTTCTACAAACAGGGGCATCTGTCTATAGGTCTTACCCATATTCCCTACTCGAGGAGGTTGCGGGAACTGGGCTCGGGGAGGAGCCCCCCCCCCTTTGAGCACCTTTCCCTGGTATGGCGTCACCCCTCTTGTAGGCGCGCTCTGGACCTCTTCCTCCTCTATCTCTTGTTCTCCTATCTCTACATTGTAGGGACACTCGCGTTTCCAATGCCCCACCTCGTTACACTGGTGGCACCTAGTCGTTTTCTTCAAGGCAGCTATGTCTATTCTGGGTCTAAAGGTGGAACTCTCCTCATTGCCCTTGTTCTGACTGTACTGCTTCTTTCCTCCTGTACCTGTTCCTTGCTGCTGTTGCTGCTGTCCCCCCTTCCCTGCTGCCTGCATCTGTACCACCATCAACTTTTCTTTTAGTTTCTTAGCCTTGGAGTCTATCTCATCACAGCAGTACCTGGCATATCTCAGTATTTCGTCTAGGGGTTTACTTTGCCAACAAATCGAGTGTTGCTGAATCATTAAACTAATATCTGGTCTCAGTCCCAGGACGAACTTGGACACGAATTGCCCTATGTCTTTTGGATCCATTACATCCAGGCCGCTATACTGTTTAAACGCCTTCAGCAATCTCTCGTAATATTCGTGGACGGTCTCTTTGGGTTCCTGTCTGGTTCGGTCTATTCTGACCCAATCTATGTCTTGCATTGGCACTTTCTCTTTCAGCCAAGTCATCACTCTCTCGAATTTTGCCATCACAATCTCGGACGGCCCATTAGTCTTAGCATCTCTCTCTGGCTCCGTTGTGGGCCACTCAGCGCTAACCTTGCATGCTGTCCACAGATCTCCTGGTACTACAATGTCAAACAGCGTGTTCAGATCTATCCATAGGACCTTTGAGATTTTTACAAATCTCTCGACTTGCTTGTACCACTCCACTGGGTTTTCCCGCAATTTGGGGAAGGAGGTGGTAAAAGCAGCTAAATCTCCCCTACTCCAAGGGACATGCACATAGTTCCCATTTGCGACTTCACGCAAAGGGTATGCTTCTATTCCCTGCAGTCCTCCTGGTGTCATACCAAGCGTGCTTCTCCTGACGGTCCCTTTCTTGGACCACCTCTCTTCCCACTTATCTAGTGCCCTCCATGTCCTTATTCCAGTGATCAGTTCCCTTATGTGCGTTTTCAGCCCAATCGTTCTCCTCTCATCTAGGTCTCGATCTGTGTAATGTAGCCTGTGGTTACCCTGTAATGCTTTGGTTCTTGACAGGTCCACCATATATTTGCCTGCTAGTTCGACTAACTTCTCATGGATTGCTCTCGCTTTTCGAGTAATGTCCTTTGCCATATACAGTATTTCATCTTGCTCATACATTTCCATTCTTTCTAAAGGCAGGGTACCATCTATCATGTCATCCAGGTCTGACCTTAAGCTGGCGACATCGAGTCTCTTGGCTTTTATCTCAGCTCGCAATATGTCTTTCGAAGGGGGCTCACTAGTCTCCCTACCATCCCAACTTCGAGCTCTACGTTTGGGCTCGGGAGAGTTAATGAGTGCCTTCCCTTGCTCCCATCTCTCCAGGTCCCATGCTCGGCCATCCGATCTTGGAAGGTGATGGAACACGGGCCTGTTACCCCCACTCTTGCTCTGCCCACTCTCTTCTTCTTCTCTCCTTTCACCGTACGCCTCTCTGTTATTTTCCCTCTGGTCGCTACTCTCCCTTTGCCTAGTATCGCTCAGTATCCGATACGATCCTTCCTGGTTCCCCATATTCCCTGGGCTGCGCTCATTTCCGTCATCACAGGGACTATGGTGCGACCTCTCACAACTCCCATTCAGTTCTCTGGTGCCGGGCACACAGTGTGGACACTTAAAGCTGTTTCTGTACTCTTGCGCTCTCCTCTCCTCTTCACTGAGTATTGGGCGCGCCACCCTCCCATTCCCGGGGCCCCCGTTTTCCAGGTCTGTTCTACCTCCACTCCGGGCCCAATGGGTGACTCCCCTACTATCTCTCTCTCTACAGTCCCACTCCGGGCTGCTCTCCCCAGCCCCGCAGTGAGTCCGAGCTCTGCTGTCCTGACTTTCCCTTTCAGCTTCTGCAGCTATGATGCTCTTGTGAGCCTCCACTGCCTCATCCCACTTCTTCATGTACTCATTTAGCTCTTGAAAGGATTTTCGTCCAGATCCCCTCAGATCCACTGGCCATCTAGGGCCCCCGGGATCCCCTCCTGGGTCCCCTGCTGTGTGCATCGGGGTGCTCCACTCTCTTGGTATCGGCATCTGACTTGGGGAATTAATCGTATCGTTCCTCCTTGCCGTCCCTGCTCTTTCTCTGTCCTTCCGTACCCGTTCTTCCCCTCTTGCTCTCTCTTGGTCATATATCGATATTATAGGACCTATGGTAACAGGTACCTGTAGTGCATCTGGTAATGCGTAGGATGTGGCGCTCTCCGTTTCCGGCGCTCTTTGTACCACAAACCTCCCGACTACCTGTTGCACCTGACTAGGCTGGGACAGCTCTTTCTTTGCCTCAGGATCCCACTCTGAACTGGGAAGCGGTCCATGCTCCCCTGCATTGCCCCCCTTTTCTCTTTCACTATGCTCGACCTCCCCCCCTGCTCTATTATACGGGGGTGGCCTGTCTGTCAATAATCTGTTTATCAGGCTGTCCTCTGTTTCGCTCTCATCATCTTCTTCTAGGGGGCTTTTATTTCCGGGCACCTCTAACACCGGGTACAGTTTATTTACTTCCATGTTATGCACTCTCCATCTTTTAGCATCCGCATCCCACCTGGCATCCTGCACTGCCCTTACCGATCGTTTCACCCTTTCTTGTCGTCTGTTCATATTCTTTTCATGCGCTGCCCTAATCCATGCATCAAGAGCTTCAAACTGGGTCGGTCTAGGCAAGGGTCTCATTGAGGTCATGACTGATTTTAATCGATGTAACACCTCTAATCTGAACGTCCCGTACTTCGGGAACGTCAGTTCCTCATTTCCTTCCGTAATCTTACTCCACTCTGATATCCAAAGGATCGTATGCAACCCAACATTCACTGCCATGTAACGAGCCGGCGTACCCTCCGGCGGGGCTTCTTCCCCTTCATACGATCCCCGCTTCTCTTTTTTAAACACCGCTCTCAGCCATTTAAAACACTTCATAATTATGCGCACAATATCCAGCCTCGCTACTCTGTTTACTTCCTGATGACAATCCACCAATCCTGTCGCGGCTTTGCTAACTTGGCCTATCGCAGCGCGGTCTTTCTCCGGTCGGCCAATCACAGAGCGACACTTTCTGACGTCTTTGCTAGCTGGCCTATCACAGCGCGGTCTTTCTCCTATCGGCCAATCACGTCGCGACACTTCCTGACGTCACTTTTCTCCGCTTCGCAGCAGCACCCCTCCTTTCTCAACTCGTCTCCCGGTCATGCATGCGTCCCATTCATACACCGAAAAATGACTACTTCCGACCAAGCGGTCACTTCCCTCGACTGTACGTCCACAGTCTATATGTAATTGTCAACACAACTGACGAAATGTCTATCGTCTCTCTGATAGGTTGCTTACACACACAGTAACCTCCGACCAGCGTCCGTTACTCACGCACTCACTCTTACGTTCCCCCTATCTCGGTCTTTCGGGTGATCAATGGTACCTCATGACCCCCTTCACACTATTTGACAATTACTCTGGGTGTCCGATACACCCGAACCACTTAAGCTCTCCTTGAACTTAAGATTTCCACCGGTTGCGCGCGCTCACAACCTGTTCCACAGTCACTCTACAGACATTCAACTCCGCCAGACATTACAACATAGATACAATACAAAAACACCGCAATCTAACACGCATGACCCTTTATACTCACTCTCGACCGATACTGCTGCTTTTTCTGTCTCACGTCATCCGGATCTTCTTCGGCGGGCGGTTCTTCCGATCATCGATTTCTAGGGGCCTTGGGGTAAGCTAACCTGGCCTAGGTCACCGTCCTCAAGAAGGCAACCATCCTCTATAGCTACCAACTGGAAGGGCGAGATTTTGATCGATACCTTATCACTATTGATCCAAACCTCGATCTGGTCGACTGAACCTTTGTTGCCTGTCTTTGAGGAAGAAAGTGCCTCTGCTACCAAGATAGTTCACCCAATAAAGGACCCCGCTCCAAAAGATCACAAACAACTTCTAGCTTTCAAAAGTTTATTGTAAAGATAGGATAAGCTGCAAATACAGGCATCTCAGAATGAGATTCACGAGATACACAGGTCCAACTACATACATGTGCTCTCTGAAAGCCCTCAGACGAGCAACGGAAATTACTAACACAAGTTCTAAGAATAATAAAGCTATCAGCATTGACGCATATCTCTCCTTCATTTAAGTTGGAGGAAAACGCACAGGTTAGGCTGTCCCTACCCTGCTCTAGATGGTATCCCTACTTAACCAAATCCCAACCTAACAAAGGTGTCAGCAGTGAATGACCCCCAAGGGAAGTCACTCACTCTTAGTCTCTTGGTGAAAACCTATAGTTCTCCAGTCATGACCCCTCTCTGCCTACCCATCCGCTCTCTAAAGGGTCCTCAGGTATCTGCTCTAACTCCACCCAGGGGTGCTGTCCCTAATACAAAACAGTCAACAACATTTGAGACGCCCCTCGCGAGACGCCCCTCACGTGGTGTAGCTTCTGGCTTTTTCCATGCTGCTTGTGTTGGGCCTCATACGTTGGAGTTGACCTTGCTTCTCAGACTCTTCTCCGGCCCGCTGATACCCCTTAAACATTCCGGAACCCTCCTCCATGTCTGGGCCGTCTACTGAACAGACCTCTATTCATATTATTTATAATCGGATCCTCCCTTTCTCTTGCAGACAGACATCTGCAGCCAAGAACCCAACTCTCATAGACTTCCAAAAAGGTTTGCAACATTTCTCGGCCCAGACATGTACGTGTAAATCAATGTTAAAACATTTCAGGCCTACAATATTTCTCATAATGATTATAGCATTCAACTTCTTCATTAATTAAAGCATGTTAATACTCTGATTCTATTATTCAGTAAACACATCTATAAATCATGGCCCATTAATGCAATGACCAAAACATTAGTTCATCTATGTCGTGAAAAGAAACACCTTCCCCTTCCCTTCTAGCTCTGGCCCTGAGGCCTACCACATTCTGCGTTTAACCACATGCCATCTTACATTTTAGCAGCTACACGACATGGATTCAGAAATAATCACATCTAATAAAATCATATAGTGTCACACATTTCTGTATTAGTTCCACTTCTACTTAAATCTCTACATTAGCTATACATTCAGAATATAATTGCAGATACTATTAGCACTCATGGCATTTCTCCTCATGATTTGTGCTTACTACAGGTAAGTGTGATGCACTCATACATTTAGGTCAGTTTGCGCTCTCTCAAAATTCATACCAAATGGTGACAGATTCTTTGACGTCCAGGTCATCTTCCTAATAACCAGTTTAATTTTTGATCACATTGAAACCTCTTAGCCTTCAGCGAAGCCCTACAAAAACCCATATACCTGTTATGTTATGTTATATATTGTCTTTTATCGCCCTCGGCTACTCAAAAAGAGTGTCCCGGCGCTTTTATTGAGAACCTGTATCAAGGTAACACAACACAGCAATAAAAACAAATCAATAAAACAAAGAAACAGGATAGACAGCCTAAGGGGCAAAAAGCCAGGTTTTAAGGCCCTTCCTAAAGGTAAGCAGATTAGTGGACATAACACAGGCGCCTGCAGTCCCAGTGGCACAGGGGGCCCTCAACCCTTGAGGGCGTCCCCAATCCTTCAGGGTAGCCCCCATTCACCCTAGGGCCAATGAGTGTCTGTGAGGTACGTGCGACTCAGGGGCATTTCAACACATCTTGGGGGGGCATAATTTTGCATTATGCAACTGCCCATGTGACTAATCATCTGCCAACCTTCCATTGCACTTAATGCAGGGCATGGTCAGCTCATACATAAAGAGGTTATCGTTGGCAAGGTGAGCTTTAAGACACATTACATTATTAATAAAATGGTCAAATAAATACATTGTTTAATTAACAAAGTACTGTTGTGCCACGAATTTTAATCCACAAGATTGCAAACCCCCAGCCCAGGAATAACTTTTTTGTGCTCTCTAAAACAGATTAATTATGAAATTCATTTCTTCGCGTTATGCATTCACACGGGCACTCTGCTTAATGTTGGAATTTGCATTTATCGATTTTCAAGATTTTGGGAACAAGAAATGAAAGTTAGTCGATAAACAAACACGCCTTAGCTCTCCAAAGAGGCGTAATTGGCAATGAATATTCAGTTCTCGTCTGTCTAAATGTTTTGGCAGCTACTGTGTGCGATGCTGCTGCTTACTACAGGTGCTGGCTCTGAAATGATACGTTTTATAATTGTGCTAATAACCATGTTATTATAGCAGTTGCTATCGAAACGGAATAAGCGTATTTTTTAAATAACAGTACTGAATTGTAATCATTGTATCTTAAACTGCAATACGCAGTACTTTGGCTGATTAATGAATGGTTTCACTGTTGACATTGCCGAGTATGTAAAACATCACCTGCTATGAAAGCTATTTTTGCATTTTTGGCTGCTGTGTTGATAGAAACCTTTGCTTCCTGTATTTTCATAATTTCTATTTGTACGAAATCCTTCAGCTGGCCGAGGTGATAACTAGAAAGCGCTGATATGAGATTTAGCCCAACTTGCACAAAACATGGGTCAGGTAGACTCAACTAGGACAACCACTTCTTAAATAATTGTTGTCCCACTCTCAGTGGCATTTACTCATCGAGGGTTTAGTGTCCCTTCAAACACCGTGTTTCCTTTCTTCATCTGCCAGCTGTGAGAGGATGGCTGATGCCAACTCATTTCATGTGTCTTTCAGGGCAGCAACCTGCTTCAGATCACACTTGACCCAAACGACAAGGAGATCAAAAGAACTGTGCAACATAGAATGGGGGGACAAGATATCACTGTTGTGTTAAATTGCAAATTAAAGAAAATGTGTTATTGTGATGAGGCAAAACAATCTCAGTGCACACCATCTATTTTGCCCTGGCCCCTCACCCTCACTTCACCTATAGGCAGTTGGATAAAAGATCTCCGACAAAGAGCCCCTCTTTGAGGTGTGCCTGTTGGGTATTGCACCGCCTGCCGAATGAGGAGCATTGCCTATGATGAAGCATGACACTCGCAAGGGTGTGTGAGGCCATTATATCCAACACAATGGATACCCAGGGTTAGCTCCACCCTGAGCTAACACCCGATTTACCCTAGTGACCTCTCTTCTCCTTCCTCTTTTTCGTCTCCTCTAGGAACAGCCCAGTCTCCTCTTTGTTGTATCCATGTAGCATGAACCCTTGAAAATACCCAATCCTGGTTATCTATAACCATCAAATATTAAACCTTGCAAACAGGGTGCCTGTGGATCTAATTTCATTCTTGCTCTCACCTGGTCCAGACATGGCTTGAATCTGTCAACATGCTTGATTGCTCCCCAACATGGGATGCGATCACTCAATTAGTAGGCTTTAGCTTCGATAATCTACTTAGTAGTCAATACACAGATTAACGTTATGGCCAACAGTGCTAATCATCAAGACTAAACTGAGACGTTAAACCTTCCCTACTAGAGACAGATCTCAAGAATGTAGTACAAGCTCTGTTATTATCCGGACTCAACCACAGGATAGTTATGTTGTTTTGCATCCCAAAAACTTGAATTGCCTCTTCTAAGGCCTCCATGCACGCAGCAGCATTCCTGTTCTCGGGAAACAGATTCCGTGATCATATTACTCCAATACTGCTCTAGCCAATCTGACTCCCTGTCAGTGGTAAATTAATCTACAAATTGCCTTTCAGAGTCCATAAACTCTTATGCTACAGCCACTATCAGGATCTGGACAAAAGCTAATTATCTTGGTTGGTTCTCACAAATTCCATAGCTCCAAAACCCTCCTTATTGAAATCTCAATGTTCAACAAAAGGCAAACCTTAAGCCAATCATTCTTTGCGCGTGAACCCAAGGTATGGAACTCTTGCACCCGCCATCCACTCTATCCCCTCTGTTTCTGCTTTCAAAAGAGAACTAATACTCTTTGTCCTTGAACAAATCTTCCCTCCTTCTTCTCACAAGGATGCAACCTTCGGCCAATGCAAAAAGGATACTGGAATAATTGATTCTGTTTCATCTTACCTGTATTCAAGTTGTTGATTGTCCCATCGATTAAGGTTCCCTATGTCCTTAAAATCACATTTTGTGTGATTTTTAGCTTTCCTATTGTATATATTTGCTGCAAATACCTCCATATGGAATAGTTTAACATACTCCTGATTTTCATTGGTAGGTGCTACAGAACTTCATTCAGACATTAATGCTTACGTGTTCTCATGATATACAGTGTTTCTTTTGGTAAGTGCTAAGATGCTCTTCAGCCTTGTACATGTTAACTAGGAATTCAAAGTACATTAATCTTTTAAAAAAAACTATACAACACTTTGTGATATTTTTTAATATTGAACAAACAGTTTACCTGCATTATAAGTAATATTTAATCAAAAATGGTATCCCAACCAAAAGCAAAACAGGAAAAAAAGATAATGTTTCAGGAATTAACAAATCATAGAGCTAGTGACATAATAATGTTGAAGCAGTTTGTATTTCCCAGTACCTATTGATTTTCAAGCACAGTATTTTATATAAATTTAAATTCTAGCATGGCCTAGCATTAATGTTGGGATGTATGACATTACAACGCATGCTTTTACATCGCATGCTTTTACAACGCATACCATTACAACGCATAGTGCTTCGGGGCGCTGGATAGTGAATAGTTTAATTTACTATTCCAACTCCAGCCCCCGTGGATAGTAGGGAAGGTGTTGGACAGTAAATTAAACCTATTCCCTATCCTAGAGCGCCCCCCAGCGCAATGCGTTGTAATGGTTTGCGTTGTAAAAGTTGCGTCGTAAAGGCACCTCGTGGTAAAAGTTGCATTGTAAAGGATGTTTCCCTTAATGTTGTGATGACTGATTACCTGGCAGTGTACTTAGAGGTTGCTGTTCTTAAGTACTGTTGTGCTGGGCAATAGATACTAATACAGTCTTAGTGGGCAACCAAAGTATATCCGATCATCAATTAACTCTCCAATCGGTAAGGGGCCAAAAATTGAAGGCGTAGTCCAACAAGTATTAGAGCATTTACACCTTAGATTATGCATGACACAAGTCATTATTACACTCAATAAATTCAGCACTGATTTAGCATCCTTTAAAGCAGGCGCTTGGCCAAAGCTAAATAAACTCTGAGATCTAGAGCGGCGGAATGGGCAGAGCTGATCAAGTTTCTGGTGCTAAAGTGTTTTCATGCTGAATGTTGACATGATGAGCACAGTGCTAAAAAAACATAATTTCTGTAACTTATTAACATTACAAAGTGGGATATGATATAATATATAGATTGTCATTTCTGGGGACTAACAATATTTTACCAAGGAAATTGGCAGATACTGCCACCAACAAGAGCACAGGTAGAATAGCATGTGTCTGTGAATCTAGAATAACCAGAATGATGTTAATAACTAGTAGTCTTCTCATATTTTAGTTGATGTGAGCATTAGCCACTCTTGGAAAGTAGAAGCCTTACAATTTGGGTGCCCCCGCTGTTTCTTACCAGCATAGCTTGGTGCTCTGCCAGGGCAAATCTGCACAATATGAAGCATGTCAAGCAGACAACTCAGAATGTCAAGCCCTCTGCAGGACAAATCACTGGATAAGCAGGAAATGTTTCAACTGGGTATGGGGGCACAGATTTTCTTGGAATAGATTGGCTTTTGCTGCTACGTGATTAGGAAAACCTTTGACAAAACTCAGCAGTATTGTCATATTACATTTAGGCCTTGTGCACTACCTTGAAGTCAAATCCTTGCAGAGAACGAGAGTACTGTAGCACTGTGTAGTTGTTACTGTTAATTGCTACTAACCACTTGATTGGTCTTAGATCTATCTAGTTTGGGAACAGAGTCCCAAACAAGTAGACCAAAAGTGCTTAAAGGTCCAGACAACAGGAAATCTCCATTTAAAAAAGTCATCTTGTTTTTCCAAGTTAAAAGCAAAAAAGAACAGAGGACGGTTGGAATGCAGAACAAATCGAACATTCAGCCCCAGCCACAGATCTGGGTTTAATGCACAGTTTTTTTTCTCACCACACCACCCCAGTTCAGACCCAGCTATATGCAAATCAGTCTTGACCCTGTGCCTCATGGGAACAACCCAGCCCGAACTGCCAAGCCAGGTCTTCCCTGGACCGGAAACTAGCATCCTGGTAACAACCCCCATCAGCCAGGCTAGCTTGAATCCAGTGGCAAAGTGAGCAAAGGACCCACGGCTGGCCATACCCTGCCAACTTAGGGCAAACAAAGCAAACACAAGGAGATGATGGACGGAGCACTGAAACTTTTCAGACACTCACCCTCAGTCACAGATCTGGGTTGAATACATCATCGTTCTTTAGCTCACTTCATCACCCCAGTTCAGACCCAGCCATATGCAAATCAGTCTTGATCCTGCTCCCCAAGGGAACAGTCCAGCCCGAACTGCCAGGTCAGGTTCTCCCTGGACCAGAAAAAGTATCCTGGGACCGGTTTCGGGCTATCACCCCTCATCAGCCAGGCTAGCTTGAATCCAGTGAAACAGTGAGCACAGGACCACAGTCTGGGCATACCCTTCCCATTTAGGGTTACAAAAGCAAAAAGAACAGATGATGGACGGAATGCTGAACAAATCAAACAATCATCCTCAGTCACAGATCTGGGTTTAATCCATCATTTTTCCAATCTAGGCAAAAACCTGATAAAGGTGACAGGATGATTTGCTTCCTTCTTATGGCGTTGGACCAGTACAGCCCAAATCTGTTGCTTTGTGGGGTATTTCTTATTCTGAAGTCTTCAATGCAGGTGCAATCCAAAATGGCCCCAAACATCATGACATGGATCCAGATACTTTGCCTGGGCTTCTATAGTAAGTACAGTCTGTAGAGTACTTTTAGAGGGGTATCTATTGAGCCTTTGCACTCCCTGCATTTCCTGTAGTAACATATGAGTGCTTCAAAGGCCCTCACGTGATTGCTTGGACCTGGGGAATTAAGAGGTCAGGTATAGTTGTGCTGCATGATACCCCTATTGCACTGAAGATGATTGATAACTCTGTCACTGGGTTGCCTTAACGGTCAGGCAAGTGTTAGATAGTGCTTCAAACACCCTTTGGAGGTAATGATACAGCTGTTTTCAGATGTCAGCTAAGCCAGGTATATCATATAAGCAGAAGGGATGAATTGCCTTCAAACTAGTTATCACCTTGTTCATCAGCATCTGCAAGGTGGGCTGGTCACTCTTGAAGCAACCACGTAGTATCCAGTGGTCATACTGAGGTCTTGAGAGTACTTAGTGGTTTGGCTGTGCCCATCATATCCATTTATAGTCTGTGCTGGTACTATGTTGGATAGCCATCTTGGTCATAGCCATGAGCTCACACAAATGTTCAGGTCTCTTGATGCTTGCGTAACAACCGACATTACATGGAGATTACATGTAGAATGTCAATGGACTCTGGTATATCACACACAATCCCAGGGATAATATAAATGCAACCTGTATATTGGTGCTGTCCCATATCATCACCAACATCCTGTAAACCTTGCTTTTTACTGGCAGCTTGTCCCCATAACAATGTCATCAGTTTGGACTGATGTCAACTGAGGGGTAAATGAGCAGAAGTCGGTAATGGGTTCGAGTACTGTGAGGCACTAGATCTTCTGTACAAGTGTCATTTAATTCTCTCTACTGAGCAATCCTGCTCCGATCAAAGTAGCAAGTCACAGAGAAGCTCATTCATCACCTCATCATAGTTAGAGGATAACTGCCAGGTTCAGTCTCTAGAAAAATATACTAAACAGTTTAATACAGAAGAACACGTAGGGTTCCTTCTTGACTTTAATACAGAAGAATCTGTAGGGTTTCTTCTTGACAACAATATCAACCCAATAGTTGACATCAGTAATACTATTCATCACATAGTTTGTGCTCAAGAGTTCAGTATTTCCCCACCCTTTTGGAACACACTAATTGTTGTGATCTGGTCTTACCAGTCATCAATATCTCATTGTTGCACTGAAGGTTGTATTTTGCCCTGTGCATCGACTAAGATGATTTACAGAATCTGTTAAGATTGTCACCAGTGTTGGAAGTACAAACCACCCAGGACCAGAGGTAAGTTTAGAGCATCCCCAACATTCTAAGTTGAACTCTAGCGGAAGAGTCAAAGGGGGAAAGAGGGAAGGGGGTGGCAGGGATGTATCAAGGGAAGGAACAAAGGAGGAAACGAAGAATACAACAGTTTCATTGTGTATCAAAAAAATACAAAAGGTACAAACATGGTCAGGGGTTGACATTTCAGAATCAGGCACAGTGCCAAGTATATATCAACATCACAAGAGACCTTTGTCGTGGAGGCAAATTTGCCCACAGTATGGCACAGTTAGTGGTGTCCCATGGCACAATGAGCATGTTTAGAGTCACCTCGAACGGCTGTGGGCATAGTTTTCTCAGTGTGTGGAAGTCACTACTAGGTGCTCGCGAAGTTCCTACTGCAGGGTCTGCAGCATGTACCATTGACACAAATTAGTTGTGAAATCATCAGCAGTATGAGAAATCAAGGAATTGGAGGAGGGGAGGAAAGGACAAAAACTAAGGGACAACTCTGCCCATCTCTGGTCTTCCTGGCCAACCATGTATGCCCCATTCCCCCCATAAATATGCAACATTGCCCACCAGTGGGCCCAGCAGGTGCTGCAATGTGTGAGGGACTAGCATGTTGTTTTTGACTGAGTTTGCATTTGCATGAAGCTAGGTTAGGACTCTGTATCTCACTGCATTAGCAGAATGATCCGAGTCTAGGTGTTGTTCCTTTTGTAAATCATATAATATAATGTTCCAATTAGCAGCAATAGGGATCGTACGTAATTCTAAGGTGTCTTTTTTGTATAGTGTAGTACTCTTTGCCTGGGCCCATATTTGGCATGATTTTCTCCATGCTATCAGAGGAGGAGGCTCAGGTGATTTTCAATGCCTGGTGATCAAGTGCTTGGCCGCCAGTAGCCCCATGTCAGGAAAGCAGGAAGTGACCTTCTGTCTCTTGCTCCTACGAAAAAGCCCCAAGATGCTTCTCTCTCAAGCAAAGGGTACTACTCATCCTGTGCAAGCGACCAGTTGAGTTGTTACTTATTGCCAGTAAGTTGTAAGAAGAGGGCATGCCCACAACATGTGAAGGAGGCCAGCATCTAGGAGGTAACACCTGGGGCAATGGGCATCAGCACAACTGAAGTATCTGTTTATCTTGGCAGGAGTGAAGTAAGCTCACTGAATTATATAGTATTGCATGAGGCGGAAGCGGGTGTTCCGAGGAACGTGGCCTGTACTCTCTAATATAGTGACCCACTCTTTGTCTGTGCTCGGGCGGGCGACATCTTATTCCCAATGTCGCCCCAAAGATGTGAGTGGCACTGCTGTGTACTGGAGCAAGGAAGCTGTGAACCATTGGATGAGATGCCTGTCTGGCCCCATAATGTGTAGTTATTGGACAGTAAGATGTGTTGGGGGTTCCCTAGAAATGTCTCCTCACCTGTTACCTAATGCTGTGAATATCGAAGCATGCAGAGGGAAGTGACCCAGTGGTATTCCTTCCTTTTCCTGTAATGCGTCATATGGTGCCAGTGCGTCATCCCAATAGATATCCCATGGGTTTGTAGGCCAGCCTCCAGCCAAGCAGAAAGCTCGGTAAGCGAGGTAGTAATAGCCCACCTAGGTGTGTCCAGCAGGGGCAATGCTGGTGCATATTGTATAGTGGAGCGTGTGATTATAGGCTATGCCCATAGCACCTATATGAAACCTCTAGTGGTAAAGGCTCCGGTGGCCGTCCGCGGGTGCAAGGGTGAAAAAGTCAGAGTATCGCCAATAGGGTGCAGGCCAGTGACAGCGTGGCCATGTATGGGAGCTGCAACCCACTACCCATCTGGCCCCCCACTGGAGCTGTGATGCAAGGTAGTATTGTTCCAAATTTGGTATAGCGAGCCCACACTGATCAGTGGGTAGATACAGTTTAGAGAGTGCCACCCTACAGCCAGATTTATTAAAAATGAACTCCCTCATAGTTCCCTCGAATGAGCAGAAGAAGGGAGGCGCGATATATAAGGGAAGGTTAGTAAATATTAGAGCAGGCGGGATAGGACACCATTTTGAGTAGAGCTATGTGGCCAATGCCAGCCAGTGGGAGCGTGCACAAGATTAAAATCTGGTATCTGATGGTGGTTATCATTTTCATGAGATTACCCTCTAACAGGTCTGTGTCAGGTTACCCTCTAACACCATGACCCCTAGACATCGAACTTTGTTGGTTTGCCACACCACTGGAACACCATAAAGGACAACAGTGGGGTCAGGATATGAAGGGGTAAATGGAAACAAGCATGACGTGGCCCAGTTAGCCCGCAGTCCAGAAAATGGCAAAGTTGTTGAGTATCTGGACTAGTGTAGCAGGCACCGATCTCATGTCTCAGATAGGAGCAGAGCATCAGCATTGAGAGAGTTTGTGTGGGTTCCATTGCCTAGTGGGATGCTACAGTCTGTGCCATGCACCTGGATAGCGGTGGTAAGTGGTTCAATAGCTAATGAGAAAAGTAGTGGAAATATGGGTATCCTTGGTGGCTGCCCCTGCCTATTGGGATAGGGTCTGAAATAAAAGAGCCTGTTTTTACTCTGGCCACCTGCATGATATAAAGCAGTTTGATCAAGCAGAGGAAGTGAGCCCCAATGCCTAAACAGGGCAAAGTGCCAAACAGAAATTCCACTCCAGTGAATTGAAGGTCTGCTACAGGTTTAGGAACAGACAACCAGTGTGGGGCCTTCATTGCGCAGAGTAATTGAAGATCCGGAAGAAGCTACGAAAGTTGAGCGAGGTGCTGTGGGCAGGTACAAGCCAGTTCTGATCAATATGGACCAGAGATAGAAATAAGGGTACCAAGATTTTGTAGTCAGTATTGAGTAACACCATGAGTCGATAGGAACCCAAGGCAGTGAGGTCTCGGCCAGGTTTAGGTAGGGAGATCAGTAGGGCCTCCCGGAAAGATGCAGGAAGGAAGGAGGCCAAGAGGGATGCTTTGTAGAGGGCGAGCAGTTGAATATCCAGGGGCATAAGCTATGTAGCATTCAGCTGCTAGGCCATCCAGCCCTGGAAATTTGCATGTTGCTAGGGCCTCAATGGCTTCACTAACTTCGGAGAGTGCTGTGGGCTCATCCAGTTCTTTATGCTGATCAGGCATGATGGTGGGCAGATGGAGTGTAGAGAAGAACCCCTCAAGGTGACCTGGACCGGCCACTGTGACTGACTGGTAGAGCGAGTCGCAGTGACACGTCAGTTCCGTGTGTATTTTGTACATGGAAGATGCCCTGTGGAGGATCCTAGAGAAAAAATAGCGTGCCTGAGCTGATCCTGATATATCAGCCATGTCAGAAAACCACCCGGCTTGATCTGCTGTTGCAGGGGTTCAGGATGAGTGTGCAGTGTAGTTTAAACCTCACAGCCATTCCAGCAGTGAGACGTGTTTCACACCATGTCTCCGCCAGTCAGCGTATATACATCGGGTCAGTCAACAACGAGTCTCAAGAGCATGCGTTTCACTTGTGTAGTCACTATTTAATTGCTTGTGAAGATTCCAGTTCAGCCCCAATCAGTGCCCTCTGAAGGTTATTTTAAAGGCATACCACTCAGTCAACCTGTTAGTGGCAATGTTGTTGCTAAACTCTAAATAGTCTGCTGTGGCGGTGCCTAGAGATGCATGGAAGAGTTGGTCATCTAATGCCTTGGGTTGTAGGCATCAACTAGGTATGGCTGGTATGCTATTGTCTCCGGCAAATTGAAGGAATTGAGGGTTGTGGTTCCAATATGTGGCCCCTAGATAATCTGTTTGCTGGCTACTCCGGAGGAGACTGATTGACCCCATTATCCTGTCAAGTCTAACATGCAGTGAGTGTGGTGAGGAGTAAAAGGAGTACCAATGCGTGTTAGGGTTGCTGGTGCACCATATATCTACAAGTTGTCGGTGCAGGAGCCAGTTGCTTAGTTTCTGGGCGTTAGATGTGGCTAATGTGCGTCATAGGGGAGTGAAGGAGCAATCCAGGTTTGTGACTCGAACAGAGTGAAAGTCCCCTCCCAGAAGCCGTGGGATCCCACTGCAACAGGACATTGGATATTTTGGGTAGAACGAGGCCTGGTCACTGTTATGAGCATACATTGACCCTAGCAAGAGTCAGCGTCCATCTAGTCATACACATACTGGTCATAGGCGTCAATCTTGAATTCATCTGCTACAAATTGAACCCCTGGATTCACCCAGACCAATACATCTCTGGCATTGCAGGAGTAATCAGTGGCAAATACTTTTCCATGCCACCATCGCTGGAGCTACAGGGCCTCAACCTGTCAAGTGTGTTTCCTGCAGGAGCACAATGTGAGTGCATCTACATTTCAGATAGGGGTATAAGGGAAAGTGGCATGTGCATGCCCCTCACATTCCAGTTGATAACACTAATGTGGGTCATGCAGGAACTGGGCCGGGGTCCTGACTGTGGCTAACCCACGTGAGGCAGGAGTCCATGTGGGGAGCAACGGTGTTGGTGAGGGGGAGCACACTGGGGAATAGGTCCGACCCGGGCAATCAATCATAACTGGGGAAGAAAGGGAAAACAGAACACGCAACAGTATCAGAGCAGAGGAACAACGGGTATCTGCTCAAACAGCCAAAACATGAGTGACAAGTGATGGTCTTGGAGGCTAGCTAAAGGAAGTGTTGGGAAACGGTGGAAAAGCCATGGTTACAGTGCCCCACGTGACAGGATATGGGGATACCAACTATTGTGGTGCATACATATGTGACAGCAGTGCTGCATAGTATAGAGAATACCTGTATGCTAGAAGAGATGGTGCACCCCTGAAGGCCAGGCCATTGTCAGATGAAAAGGAAGAGAAATGAGTGCATACAAAAGCAACACAGAACTGTTATGAGAAGAGGTAAAAACAGATTGATTGAGGCTGGTGACAATTTTCAATGGTTCATATTTGTCTATAGCTGTTTGGGGAGTGGCATCTGGTGGTGCTATTGAATCTGTCCTGAAAGGCCAGGTGGTAGAGGAGCTAACATCACTGAAGGATTTATTGACAGACACATCAGGGTCTGGGATCAGAACGTGGTGTCATATTGTGGATATCATCTGCAAGGCCTAAGGCCTCTCCTGGATTACCTACTCCAGGTTCAGCGCAGAGCCAGGTTGTGAAGGGTGATGGTCCAGTCTGCTGCGCCTCCGGTGATGCTGCCCATAGTGTCCCAAGGTCATGCCTCTGTGCTGGGTGGGGGGGAGAAGCTGTAAGCCGAGTGGACTCCATCCAGTTCCAAAATTCCTCTGCCTAATCAAAGGAGTGTGGGGTCCCGTCTGCCACCACGCGGAGATGGGCACAGAACAAAAGTGATGATCGTGTTTCTAGTTCGCAGAGGCGCCACTTGACTGCAAGAAAAGAGCTCCTTTGATGCTGAACCACCATGGTATAGTCCGTAAAAAGCATGACGGAGGCATTGTCTACTCATCTCCTGAAGCTTACGGCACTCGCACAGGTTGGAGTAGCGTTCTCTGTAGTTAAGCAGGCGGAACAGAAACGGTCTGGGGTTAGTACCTGGTGGAGGGAGGCAAGCTGGCACCCAGTGGTCTTGCTCAATAGATAATGAGGGAGAAAGAACTGCATCAGGGAACTGGGTACGGATCCAGGATCCAGCATAGGTCACTGTGCCTATGCCATCCACTCATTCTGGAAGACACACCATGTGTATGCTGTTCCTCTTAAGGCAGCCTTCCGTGTCCTCTGCTCTTCATTCCAGGGAGTGCACCCGATCCATCAAGGCCTACCCCACAGAGGCTACTTTGAGTGTTGTCGGTTGGGGTTCAGCCAGTGTATGCTCAATACCATTTACTTTGTCAGACAGCTTGCGTGATCCTCGTGTAGCAGGGTAAAGTCTGTTGTTACTTTCACAATTCTGCTTTCGCAGGATGTGTGCATTTAGTCGAGGATGGCTCTGATCTTCTCCATAGCATGTAGCACTGTATTCAGTTTAGTGGCAAGGGATTCAGCTTAGTAGAGTGGGCCCATCTCTGTGGGCTGCCCAGGTTGGTGCTCCATGACTGGTGGCTGCACCTGCACCTCAGGCTGGGCTCACAAGCATAGTCGACCCATGGCCAATTGACTTGTATTGAGCCTCAGGAGGGTCCCAGTTTGGGCGACACACACAAGGGGCACACCTAATCCACTGAGCGGGTCTGTCGTAGTGTGGTATATGGTGTGGTATTCGGTACATCGTGTTCATTAGGGGCCAGAGTTCATGCTAGGAGGGTTCCTCCACTGTTTCTACCCAGGTGCTCGGGGTGTCGGTGGTACCACCACCAGTCAGGGCCCGCTTGTGTGTGCCTTAGCATGCAATGGGGGCTGCAGCATGAGCAACCCCAGGAGATAGCTGAAAGGCTTGTCTGCCAAAAGTCGTGGGGAGAGCTGCACAGCCTGAGGCCGGCTTGCGCTTGCCAGATCGGTTGGTAGCACTGTAGCATGACCAGCCCCAGCCTCTCGAGCAGTTGTTTCTGTGGAGCAATGATCCAAGGATTTGAGTGAGAGTCTGCTGAGCGAGTTGGAAGGGGTGGGAGCACACTGCTGACCTCCCAGCACAGTTCGTCCCTTAGCATTATGATGAATGCAGTTTGTAGTGCATGCTTACTTGGTATTTTGCTGGAGTGTTCAACCAAAGTTGGTGCAGGTTAGTGCTGTACATCTCTAGACACATGCGTTTTCTGGATTTTATCCTTCATCAGTAGAGATAAACAAAAAAACGATTTTCATCTGGGGTGGTTGAGCAGGCTGCCACAATTCTTACAGGTCTCAGAACCTCTCACAGGCGCACAGGTGCATCTCCACAAACTCGTCAGCTCAATGGCTCAAGGGAGCCTTTTCAAATAGGAAGGGGTGGAAGCACACTGCTGACCTCCCAGCATAGTTCGCCCCTTAGCATTATGGTAAATGCAGTTTGTAGTGCATGCTTACTTGGTATTTTGCTGGAGTGTTCCACCAAAGTTGGTGCAGGTTAGTGCTGTACTTCGCTAGACAGATGTGTTTCTGGATTTTATCGTTCATCAGTAGAGATAAACAAAAAAATGATTTTCATCTGGGGTGGCTGAGCAGGCTGCCACAATTCTTACTGGTCTCAGTACCCCTCACAGGCGCACAGGTGCATCTCCACAAGCTCGTCAGCTCAATGGCTCAAGGGAGCCTTTTCAAACAGGAAGGGGTGGGAGCACACTGCTGACCTCCCAGCACAATTCACCCTCTTATTATGGTAAATGCAGTTTGTAGTGCATGCTTACTTGGAATTTTGCTGGAGTGTTCCACCAAAGTTGGTGCAGGTTAGTGCTGTACATCTCTAGACACATGTGTATCTGGATTTTATCCTTCATCAGTAGAGATAAACAAAAAAACGATTTTCATCTGGAGTGGCTGAGCAGGCTGCCACAATTCTTACAGGACTCAGTACCTCTCATAGGCGCACAGGTGCATCTCCACAAGTCTCGTCAGCTCAATGGCTCATGGGAGCCTTTTCAAAAAGGACAGGGTGGGAGCACACTGCTGACCTTAAAGCACAGTTCACCCCTTAGCATTATGGTAAATGCAGTTTGTAGTGCATGCTTACTTGGTATTTTGCTGGAGTGTTTCACCAAAGTTGGTGCAGGGAGGTGCTGTACATCGCTAGACACATGTGTTTCTGTATTTTATCCTTCATCAGTAGAGATAAACAAAAAAACGATTTTCATCTGGGGTGGCTGAGCAGGCTGCCACAATTCTTACAGGTCTCAGTACCTCTCAGAGGCACACAGGTGCATCTCCACAAGCTCATCAGCTCAATGGCTCAAGGGAGCCTTTTCAAACAGGAAGGGGTGGGAGCACACTGCTGACCTCCCATCACAGTTCTCCCCTTAGCATTATGGTAAATGCAGTTTGTAGTGCATGCTTACTTGGTATTTTTCTGGAGTGTTCCACCAAAGTTGGTGCAGGTTAGTGCTGTACTTCGCTAGACATATGTGTTTCTGGATTTTATCCTTCATCAGTAGAGGTAAATAAAAAAACGATTTTCATCTGGGGTGGCTGAGCAGGCTGCCACAATTCTTACAGGTCTCAGTACCTCTCACAGGCACACAGGTGCATCTCCACAAGCTCGTCAGCTCAATGGCTCAAGGGAGCCTTTTCAAACAGGAAGGGGTGGGAGCACACTGCTGACATCCCAGCACAGTTCTCCCCTTAGCATTATGGTAAATGCAGTTTGTAGTGCATGCTTACTTGGTATTTTGCTGGAGTGTTCCACCAAAGTTGGTGCAAGTTAGTGCTGTACTTCGCTAGACAGATGTGTTTCTGGATTTTATCCTTCATCAGTAGAGATAAACAAAAAAACGATTTTCATCTGGGGTGGCTGAGCAGGCTGCCACAATTCTTACAGGTCTCAGTACCCCTCACAGGCGCACAGGTGCATCTCCACAAGCTCGTCAGCTCAATGGCTCAAGGGAGCATTTTCAAACAGGAAGGGGTGGGAGCAAACTGCTGACCTCCCAGCACAATTCACCCTCTTATTATGGTAAATGCAGTTTGTAGTGCATGCTTACTTGGAATTTTGCTGGAGTGTTCCACCAAAGTTGGTGCAGGTTAGTGCTGTACATCTCTAGACACATGTGTATCTGGATTTTATCCTTCATCAGTAGAGATAAACAAAAAAACGATTTTCATCTGGGGTGGCTGAGCAGGCTGCCACAATTCTTACAGGACTCAGTACCTCTCATAGGCGCACAGGTGCATCTCCACAAGTCTCGTCAGCTCAATGGCTCATGGGAGCCTTTTCAAAAAGGACAGGGTGGGAGCACACTGCTGACCTTCCAGCACAGTTCACCCCTTAGCATATGGTAAATGCAGTTTGTAGTGCATGCTTACTTGGTATTTTGCTGGAGTGTTTCACCAAAGTTGGTGCAGGGTAGTGCTGTACATCGCTAGACACATGTGTTTCTGGATTTTATCCTTCATCAGTAGAGATAAACAAAAAAACGATTTTCATCTGGGGTGGCTGAGCAGGCTGCCACAATTCTTACAGGTCTCAGTACCTCTCAGAGGCACACAGGTGCATCTCCACAAGCTCATTAGCTCAATGGCTCAAGGGAGCCTTTTCAAACAGGAAGGGGTGGGAGCACACTGCTGACCTCCCATCACAGTTCTCCCCTTAGCATTATGGTAAATGCAGTTTGTAGTGCATGCTTACTTGGTATTTTTCTGGAGTGTTCCACCAAAGTTGGTGCAGGTTAGTGCTGTACTTCGCTAGACATATGTGTTTCTGGATTTTATCCTTTATCAGTAGAGGTAAATAAAAAAACGATTTTCATCTGGGGTGGCTGAGCAGGCTGCCACAATTCTTACAGGTCTCAGAACCTCTCACAGGCGCACAGGTGCATCTCCACAAACTCGTCAGCTCAATGGCTCAAGGGAGCCTTTTCAAACAGGAAGGGGTGGAAGCACACTGCTGACCTCCCAGCACAGTTCTCCCCTTAGCATTATGGTAAATGCAGTTTGTAGTGCATGCTTACTTGGTATTTTTCTGGAGTGTTCCACCAAAGTTGGTGCAGGTTAGTGCTGTACTTCGCTAGACATATGTGTTTCTGGATTTTATCCTTCATCAGTAGAGGTAAATCAAAAAACGATTTTCATCTGGGGTGGCTGAGCAGGCTGCCACAATTCTTACAGGTCTCAGAACCTCTCACAGGCGCACAGGTGCATCTCCACAAACTCGTCAGCTCAATGGCTCATGGGAGCCTTTTCAAACAGGAAGGGGTGGAAGCACACTGCTGACCTCCCAGCATAGTTCGCCCCTTAGCATTATGGTAAATGCAGTTTGTAGTGCATGCTTACTTGGTATTTTGCTGGAGTGTTTCACCAAAGTTGGTGCAGGGTAGTGCTGTACATCGCTAGACACATGTGTTTCTGGATTTTTATCCTTCATCAGTAGAGATAAACAAAAAAACGATTTTCATCTGGGGTGGCTGAGCAGGCTGCCACAATTCTTACAGGTCTCAGTGCCTCTCACAGGCACACAGGTGCATCTCCACAAGCTCGTCAGCTCAATGGCTCAAGGGAGCCTTTTCAAACAGGAAGGGGTGGGAGCACACTGCTGACATCCCAGCACAGTTCTCCCCTTAGCATTATGGTAAATGCAGTTTGTAGTGCATGCTTACTTGGTATTTTGCTGGAGTGTTCCACCAAAGTTGGTGCAGGTTAGTGCTGTACTTCGCTAGACAGATGTGTTTCTGGATTTTATCCTTCATCAGTAGAGATAAACAAAAAAACGATTTTCATCTGGGGTGGCTGAGCAGGCTGCCACAATTCTTACAGGTCTCAGTACCCCTCACAGGCGCACAGGTGCATCTCCACAAGCTCGTCAGCTCAATGGCTCAAGGGAGCCTTTTCAAACAGGAAGGGGTGGGAGCACACTGCTGACCTCCCAGCACAATTCACCCTCTTATTATGGTAAATGCAGTTTGTAGTGCATGCTTACTTGGAATTTTGCTGGAGTGTTCCACCAAAGTTGGTGCAGGTTAGTGCTGCACATCGCTAGACACATGTGTTTCTAGATTTTATCCTTCATCAGTAGAGATAAACAAAAAAACGATTTTCATCTGGGGTGGCTGAGCAGGCTGCCACAATTCTTACAGGTCTCAGTACCTCTCAGAGGCACACAGGTGCATCTCCACAAGTCTCGTCAGCTCAATGGCTCAAGGGAGCCTTTTCAAAAGGGAAGGGGTGGGAGCACACTGCTGACCTTCCAGCACAGTTCACCCCTTAGCATTATGGTAAATGCAGTTTGTAGTGCATGCTTACTTGGTATTTTGCTGGAGTGTTTCACCAAAGTTGGTGCAGGGTAGTGCTGTACATCGCTAGACATGTGTTTCTGGATTTTATCCTTCATCAGTAGAGATAAACAAAAAAACGATTTTCATCTTGGGTGGCTGAGCAGGCTGCCACAATTCTTACAGGTCTCAGTACCTCTCACAGGCACACAGGTGCATCTCCACAAGCTCATCAGCTCAATGGCTCAAGGGAGCCTTTTCAAACAGGAAGGGGTGGGAGCACACTGCTGACCTCCCAGCACAGTTCACCCCTCTTATTATGGTAAATGTAGTTTGTAGTGCATGCTTACTTGGAATTTTGCTGGAGTGTTCCACCAAAGTTGGTGCAGGTTAGTGCTGTACTTCGCTAGACAGATGTGTTTCTGGATTTTATCCTTCATCAGTAGAGATAAACAAAAAAACGATTTTCATCTGGGGTGGCTGAGCAGGCTGCCACAATTCTTACAGGTCTCAGTACCCCTCACAGGTGCACAGGTGCATCTCCACAAGCTCGTCAGCTCAATGGCTCAAGGGAGCCTTTTCAAACAGGAAGGGGTGGGAGCACACTGCTGACCTCCCAGCACAATTCACCCTCTTATTATGGTAAATGCAGTTTGTAGTGCATGCTTACTTGGAATTTTGCTGGAGTGTTCCACCAAAGTTGGTGCAGGTTAGTGCTGCACATCGCTAGACACATGTGTTTCTAGATTTTATCCTTCATCAGTAGAGATAAACAAAAAAACGATTTTCATCTGGGGTGGCTGAGCAGGCTGCCACAATTCTTACAGGTCTCAGTACCTCTCAGAGGCACACAGGTGCATCTCCACAAGTCTCGTCAGCTCAATGGCTCAAGGGAGCCTTTTCAAAAGGGAAGGGGTGGGAGCACACTGCTGACCTTCCAGCACAGTTCACCCCTTAGCATTATGGTAAATGCAGTTTGTAGTGCATGCTTACATGGTATTTTCCTGGAGTGTTTCACCAAAGTTGGTGCAGGGTAGTGCTGTACATCGCTAGACATGTGTTTCTGGATTTTATCCTTCATCAGTAGAGATAAACAAAAAAACGATTTTCATCTTGGGTGGCTGAGCAGGCTGCCACAATTCTTACAGGTCTCAGTACCTCTCACAGGCACACAGGTGCATCTCCACAAGCTCATCAGCTCAATGGCTCAAGGGAGCCTTTTCAAACAGGAAGGGGTGGGAGCACACTGCTGACCTCCCAGCACAGTTCTCCCCTTAGCATTATGGTAAATGCAGTTCGTAGTGCATGCTTACTTGGAATTTTGCTGGAGTGTTCCACCAAAGTTGGTGCAGGTTAGTGCTGTACATCTCTAGACACATGTGTTTCCGGATTTTATCCTTCATCAGTAGAGATAAACAAAAAAACGATTTTCATCTGGGGTGGCTGAGCAGGCTGCCATAATTCATACAGGCCTCAGTACCTCTCATAGGCGCACAGGTGCATCTCCACAAGCTCGTCCGCTGAATGGCTCAAGGGAGCCCTTTCAAACAGGAAGGGGTGGGAGCACACTGCTGTCCTCCCAGCACAGTTCGCCCCTTTGCATTATGGTAAATGAAGTTTGGAGTGCATGCTTACTTGGTATCTTGCTGGAGTGTTCCACGAAGGTTGGTGCAGGTTAGCACTGTACATCTCTAGACACATGTGTTTCTGTATTTTACCCTTCATCAGTAGAGATAAACAAAAAAATATTTTCATCTAGGGTGGCTACGGAGTTACCAGGATGCAAAGGGGCGAACTGTGCTGAGACGGTGAGGCAGTGTGCTCCCAACCCCCATTATGTTTAAAAGGCTCCCTTGAGCCAGCAAGCTGACGAGCTTTGGAGATGCAACTGTGTACCTGTGAGTGGTACTGTGACCTGAGAGTAACTTGGCAGCATTTCCAGCAACCCTAGATGATTTTTGTTTGCTCTCTAAAACTGCTGCTCTCTACTGATGAAGGGCTCAACCCAGAAACACGTGTCTAGAGTTATACAGCAATGTCTGCACCAACTTTCTTGAAAAACTCCAGCAAATTTAGAAGTAAGTTTGAACTGTGTACTGCATTTACCAGGATGCAAAGGGGGTAACGGTGCTGGGACTTTGAGGCAGTGTGCTCCCAACCCCCATTCTGCTTAAAAGGCTCCCTTGAGCCAGCAAGCTGATGAGCTTTGGAGATGCACCTGTGTGCATGTGAGTGGTACTGTGACCTGAGAGGAACTTGGCAGCATTTCCAGCAACCCCACATGATTTTTCTTTGCTCTCTAAAACTGCTGCTCTCTACTGATGAAGTGCTCAACCCAGAAACACGTCTAGTGATATACAGCAATGTCTGCACCAACTTTGGTGAAAAACTCCAGCAAATTTTGAAGTAAGTTTGAACTGTGTACTGCATTTACCAGGATGCAAAGGGGCGAACTCTGCTTGGACTGTGAGGCAGTGTGCTCCCAACCCCCATTCTGTAGAGCAAGTTGGTCGCATCTCTTCAGTGTTCATCCAAAGCCAGCTTACTGATAACTACAAGACACAAGAGTGTCACAGCATGAGCAGCCCAATGGTGCTCTGTCTCCACTGTTATGCGGTCTTTCTTTGTTTAGATCTGCAATGCAGGCAGGAAGCAGAGATTATGTGTTAGACCCCTGCACCACTGGCCAGGGGTGGCTGAATAGTGGCTCTGAGGTTGGCGAGAGGAGGAAATGGAGGCTACATCCCCCAGTGTGCAAGGCCCAGCACTTCAGGAAGCAGGAGATTAGTGGCGGTCCTAGAGGGGCCTCTGGTGCCACTTTCAGGGTGCAGGATTCCACTCTGTCTCACTAGCATGGGGGGTCCCACTCATCTGAGCAGGGAGTTCAGGTTCAAATCGAATTTGCCACTCAAGAAAACTAGTGGAGTGTGGCCCAGATTGCGAGTATTGGGAAGGTCCAGGCACAGGGCAGAAAAGGTCACCGGAGGGGGTCAATGAAGTAGTCCCAAAGCACAGGTGACAACCCCCGCAGGCCTCATGTACCATGCCCATCGACAGCTGAGACATCTTTGGGTGTCCAGGTGGCCACCCTCCACCCGAGGGGCATGTGAATCTCATAGGCACAAGGTGGAAGGCCCTAGGCCAGATCCAGTCCCTGGGTCCCAGCTGGCGGAAGGAGAGAGGTGTCAGCGGGAGTAGCTGGAGAGGGTCAGGCAGGCAGGGACAGATGGGAGTTATTCCACTGCATAGTCCGAGTCCGGTGGTGGTAGAAACATCCGCTCATGGGTCGGTGGGTAGTTCTCAAAGGGATCAAGCATCTATCCAATCTCCAGTGTGCTTTCAGGCAGTCAGGCGTAGGGCAGGGAGGGCGGCCAGGAAGAGCCAGTGCCCATTCTGTCCGTGTAGGCTGTTGAGGGGCACAGTAGATTAGGCAGGCTTCAGCAGATCCACATGGGTCCCTGCCAGAGCTACAGAGGCTGCATCGGAGCCCAAGGCTGCCCTGCCCCCACTGTGCACGACCACTCCAGACATGGTAATCTGTAGCAGCTGCAGAAATATGGGTTTCTCTGTAGAAGAGATGCGGGGAGGAAAGTAGGCCAGTGGTGTGACAACGCCATAGGTCCCACTTCACCCCGAGACGCCTTGTCAGTTAAGGCAAGCGGAGAGCACTGTGGGCATCCCAGGTCTTGGGCACAGAAATGGGCGGAGGTATAGTATGTGGTTCCCTCCACTTACCGCACACCAGCTCCAGCCATCAGCCTCCTCCACAATCAGGCAGGGAGCCGGCTAGGGTTTGTCTGTTACTAATACCGCCTGTCTGTCACTAAGAACTTGTTTCTTTCACATATCCTGTTGTTCAAGATCTGCCTGTTCTCTCATGTACATATCCTGTTTAGCAAGACCTGTCCGTAATCTTTTGTGCCATCTGTTGCAGCCCCCGTCCTGCCTGAACAAAGAATGGTGTAACTGCATTATGACTCGGGGGCGCCAGGCCCCCACCCAAACTGGTTTCTTAAGGTGGGGAATGTGTATATAAGGCCTGTAAGCTGCGGAGTGAAGCAACAGCCTCCTCTGTCTTGTCTCCGACGAGGTTTAGACTCTGTTCCATAGCTCATGCTATTCAAATAAAACGTTGTTCCTCCTGCAGACGAAGGCTCCTGTGTCTCCTTTTTCTATATAAGGAGGGTATGGAAGACTTGGGCGGTTCCCCCGCCGCCGAGACCCAGTAAGTGGGTAAAAACGGTTCTTCAAATGGTTGCCGAACAGGGACTCCACAAGCACGAAGGTCAAGCCCGGTGGATGTGAGGAGGTGCTTGGAGAGACTGCGACGGAGGTACCCTACCCGAGGGATTCTTGCAGTCCGGTAGCCGAACAACTCGCCCGCTGTTCCTCCCCACCCGGTCTGGGCCACATGACCGCGTCCTTGCTGGAGTCCCCTAACAAAGTGATTTCTGGAACAGGACACAGCCCTACGTCTGCAGAAGTGAACTACCCCTGTCAGGAAAGGGTGGACTGATCACCCACCGAGTCTGTATGATTCTACTGTTATTGACTTTTGGAAACGCCAAGCCAGCGAGGTGAGTTTTTTAAACCTGCTGTTGTCTGTTATCTGTTTACAAGCATGCCGGCCAGTAGTAAGTTTAAGCAATATGTTGTTGTATGTGTGCGCAGGACTCCCAGCTGGAGGTGGCCTGCCCGCTTCCTCCAGAGGGGACCCCTGGTCACACCATGTATACTAAACATGGTCTTCTGCTATAATGTTTTCCCCTTATTGGACCAAATACACTAAACAAAGTTACTCAGAATTACAATGGCCGCCTTATGGGTCTTTTGACCCGCAAGTTCTGGCAAATCTAGAGGAAAAGCTATTAAAACGGAAGATTCATCCCTTGATGTTTGAGTCTGTCAGGTTGTGGTGGAAGGAAATTGAGCAGAGAGCAAAGAAGGAAAAGGCACTAGAAAGGAAGCGGGAGCGGATGTCAATGGCTGACCATGCTAGGGAGCACTTACAGGGCCGAATGGAAAAATCTGTAGAGATAGCTGATAGGGAATATAGGTCGCGGGTGCAGAAGTGCTACCCTGCCCGTGAAGAGAAAGGAAAAGGCTTTATGGAAGGGGGAGAAGAGGGCGATTCCCTGCCCGATACCATGTTGGAAAGCCCTCCTGCTTATGCCCCCATGTACCCTGCGCTGACACCCCCTGCCCCGCAGCATCTGCACCAGCCATGCTGCACACTCCTGCCCCCACTGCCCCTCCTACTGTTCCCCGTCACACCGACCCCCCCTATTTTGACGCCCATGACACCAACTGCGCACACTGCCCCTGTCCTCGCCACGGGAATGACAGCGAGTCTCCATCCGTCCAATCCCTGCAGCTTTACCCCTGCCCGCCCCTTCCCTTCTTCCCCGTGGTCTACAGTTAAGCAGGATTTATATAGATTATTGAATTCCCCCTAACTGGCTTCCTTGCCCTCTGCAGTCAGCTTTTCGTCCCTACGAGAAGATGACCTGCAAAAACAACAGTGTGAATGTTGGATAAATAACGGGAATATTTGTCGATTTAAAGAAATATGGTCCACCTTTTCCCAATGGACGATTATGTAATAGACCACCTGGGCTGAATACATGTGTACCTTGGTTATGCAGAGATTTGAGAATTCATTTATGCAGATACCCGCCGGATTAGTGGACCTCAGGTCACAAATAAAAAGAGGTGATGTGCAGGGAGAAGGGATGGTTGGCGCTATGTCCGCTTTGATAGCTTACTGTGATATGACCGCCTTCCCCAAACCCCTTCTAGAGACAGCTATGCCAATGAAAGAGGCGGCTCCTGTCTTTGTTAACGCACTCACCAATGCCCAAAATAATGGCCGAGGGCCTGTTGAAGCCCACTGGCATAGGCTATGAGTTCATGCCCCTTGGAAAAGGTCAGAGGTAATGTTGTTGAAAGGGCAGTTACCAGATCCTCGAAAAAATCCGGCTGCCTTTTACAAAGAATTAGGCCAGATAATATCTGCTGGTACACTTATTCTTGAAGACATCGACTTGCTCTTTGGTACGGTCGTTCCTACTGAAATTTGGGATAAGATTCGACATACTGACCATGAAGTAGAGCTGGGAGGTAAATGGGCAAATCTGGAAGCTATGGAAGACGCAAGGGTAGGGGGGACTAAGCCAGAAGCTGCCATCCTGACTTTGCTCGGTAAAATAATAACACTTATGAAAACAATTTTTGCCAGTAACAGTCATTAACTGGGATAAGATAAATGCCTATAGGCAATGAAAAGATGAAAGTGTGGCTGACTTCTTTACCTGTTTTGAAACAGAATACAAGGGACATAGTGGCTTGGATACCCGGATCCCAGGCTCTAGCCCAGTATTTGTTGATAAGTTTGTCAGTAACTTGCTTCCTGAGATTTCTGCCAGGCTCAAGAAGGTTGAAAGTACATGGCCTGCCCAGACTATGACTGGTATCTTGGCTATGGCACAGTATCACGAGAATAGGGAGTATGATGATGAAGAAAAGGAAAGTAAGAGGGCTAGGGATCTTAAGACTAAGGTACTTCTACAGCAGGCTTACCCTCCCCGAGGTCCCGATGCCCGTGGGAATTTCAGACCACAGCCCCAACCCCCTCCGAGGACTCGCCAGTCTACCCCCTCAGGCCCTTAGTGCATGGCAGTCCTCCAAACAAATCAGTGTGCTTATTGTAAAGAGTACGGCCATTGGATAGATGAGTGTCCCGTATTAGCTGAAAACATCCGAACAGGGAAGACTCGGCCTTGTGCTCCTAGGGAGGGGAAGCCAACTAGGGACCATGGCCCACCCCGTCCACAGGAAAAAAAGCATAGACCCAGTGATGACGCCCCTATCTGCAATGCCTGGCCAATAGGTTTGATGTATAAAAAGCAACACACACTTATTACAATGATGATTATGATGAAGTTGATGAAACAGGGTTCTATCAAGCATAGGACAGCCAGGAAAGGGGTATTACTAGAGTGCAAATTCCAGTGGATAAAGGGGCCTGTATGTTCAAATGTCAGTTATGGGGAACCATCAGAATTTTCTTCTGGATACCGGGGCCACCAGATATTCTATTGCACGTCTGTCAGTCCCGGAGGCACCCCTTTCTGGCAACATGAATGTCTCCGTGGGTTTTGCAGGAACACCCGTAACCAGCCCTGTCTCTGAACCCCTCCCTCTCGATATTGGCCCCGCACATGTTGACGCTCCCTTGGTCCTCGCTACAGGTTCCAGTGAAACGTTATTAGGCCTGGATTTACTGAAAGCTCTGTATGCGACCATATCATGTAGTCCCCAAGGTGTATCCCTAACAATTTCCCCCACCACAGCCTCCCATATGTATCTGTTCGGTCCCCTCCCACCAGAATTGCAGTCTTTACCTTCCTCCCTCTGGGCATCATCAGACACTGATGTCGGCTGTCTCAATATACCCCCTCATGTGGTACGTATTCAGCCTGGTGCCATCCTTCCCAGCCTTCGATATTATCGACTTCCCGCGGAAGGAGAAGCGACCCTTTTAACAATAATATCTGAATTGATGGCCAAGGGCGTAGTGGAGGAGACACGTGGTGAAATCTGTAACAGTCCCATTATTCTGGTTCTTAAAAAGACCAATGGAGATGCTCTCTCCCCTAAAATATACAGATTTATGATTGACCTGAGAGCCCTTAACAAAATAACAATCTCCCAATACCATGTTGTCCCTGACATTACAGCCCTCTTGACGATGGTCCTTTCTGACGCCACGCACTTTTCTGTCATAGACCTGAAGAATGCCTTTTTCAGTATTCCTATACATCCTGACAGCAGACATTTTTTGGTTTCTCCCTTGGTGGAGGGAGCTTTAGATTTTGCCGCGCCCCTCAAGGCTTCACCGAGAGCCCCAGTATCTATAGTCAAGCTCTCAAAAGTCAACTAGATTCCTTGGAACTCCCTGATAATTCCACACTGCTGCAGTATGTTGATGACCTCCTCATTACTGCAAATTCCGCCCCGGCATGTAAAGAGGCTACTCTTGGTTTGTTACGCCACCTTGCCCTCCATAACCACAAGGTCTCTTTAAAAAAGCTTCAGTTTTGTCAAGAGAAGGTGACCTATTTAGGTCATCTCCTCTCGAAGGAGGGAAGGCAGCTCACCGCTGATCGTGTAGCCGTTATCAATGCTATGGCAGCCCCACGGACACAAAAGCAGGTGTGAGCCTTCGTAGGTCTAACCTCATACTGCAGACAGTGGATTTCCAATTTTTTGACCAGGGTCAAACCTCTATTTGCCCTCACCACTAAAGACATATCAGACAGTTCCTTTCCATGGACTAGAAAGCATATGCGGGCCTTCCAGGATTTAAAAAGAGCTCTGTGTACTGCTCCAGTCCTAGGTACTCCTGATTATAACAAACAATTTTTTATTTTTGTACATGAGACAGACGGTTGTGCATGCGCTGTCTTGACCCAGATATTCGGAGGTCACCATCGGCCATGTGCCTATTTTTCAGCCACCTTAGATCTTGTTGCGAGGGCTCTCCCAGGATGCCTACGGGCGACAGCTGCAGCCGCACTCATGGTCCGTCAGAGTGCGGGGATCGTCATGAACTCCCCCTTGACTCTGATGGTTCCCCATTCTGTGGATACCCTCCTTAATAACACCAAGACACAGTACCTCACTAGCGCACGACTCACAGGATATGAATTGACACTCTTTTCCAGCCAGATTAATATCAAGAGATGTACTGTACTGAATCCCGCCACCTTACTCCCACCGGAAACTCAGGATGCTTGTTTAGATCCACATGTCTGTATATTGAGGACAGAGAAGGAGACGAAGGGACGAGTTGACTTACAGGATACCCCGATAGCAGACCCAGAAGGTACACTGTATGTGGACAGATCATGTCTCAGAGGGCCAGATGGTAACACATCAGCCGCCTACGCCCTCACGACATTGGAGCAAGTAGTAGAAACAGCTCAGATTCCACAGTGTTCGTGGGGCGTGGCTTGGTCGAGCTGCGGAATGGCTGCCTGCTAGAGCAGCTCCGCCGGCCGATTCGTAAATCCGCATAATTATCCGTTCATCGGCAAGTTGGTCTGACCCTACCGCGGCGGAAACACTGCAGAAGACACCCTGCGGTGTGCTGGCGGATGAATTGAGCACCCGGCTGATCGCTGCTGCCCGGGAGAGCCGACCTTCCACTGCCGCCTGAGGCCTGTAAGGTGAGAGCAGAGCGGGGACCTAAATTTGGAAGACACCCGTACGGGAGCGGAGGCCACCGCGGACCGCGACCAGGAGAGAAGCTGCCGGGGAAAGACGGGACTCCTGTTGTTGGCGCGATGCTCTGGGGCAGACACCAGACCCTGAGTGTGGTGACAGGATCTACGCTGCTGGGTCGCCTGTAACACGCTGCGAACATAGGAGACGCACCCTAACGCCCGGAGCTGGAGGAGGCAGACTGACCAGGTGAGCCCGGGGGCCGTCCCGTTCAAAATAGCGGACAATACGGGACCTTGCACGTGGTTGCCCCATATTGTGCTGGACCACCCCAAAGATAGCCGGAGGTAAGATCGCTGCCCCCTCTAGCGCCATTACGGGTTGGCGAGCGCACTGTAAGACGGGCCGCCATTTTGTGGTGCATCGGTAGAGGCCTGAGCTGCTGTAATGATTGGAGGTACACTGAGGTGATTGCAGGGATAGAAGCGCTTATGGACCTGCCTACCCCCGACCGGTGCCAAATTGGAAGGCCTACTGGGAGTGAGCCTGTGAATCCTCGTGTGCTGAGGGATCTTGTAGCTACAGTGATTGCTGTGTCACGGTGCACCCAGCGCCAAATGGACCCCTGCCATTACTGAATTAAGGACCGGTCGTGGACCCCCCCCTGGGTCGCCACCCCGAGACGCAGGATCTTAACACTCGACGAGGTAGGGGAAAAAGGCCCTGCGCCTGTGGAGTACAGCTGTGACCTTGCGGAACATGGAGTGCGATTGAGGCACCTGCCCTTGTGCAAAGGTGTTCCACGTGCACCTCAAGAGTCACCCGTGCCGGACAGTCAGTTTGTGATTGGCTGACTGATGGCCCAGGGGTTTCGTGACGGGGAGGAACTAGACTTGTATTGGAGCCTATACCCCCCCACGCTTTGTCCTAACCACGTGAGATTGAGTGCCACTAATTTAGACCCGAGGACAGCGTTGTGGTGAAACTAGATAAAACAGCTGAGTTGGTCCGCGCGGCGGCGGCTGGTTTGTTGGGCAGCGAGGTGAGCAACTACACTTTTCGTGCGGACAATACAAAGTTGGGGGTGCGACCCATCAGGTGCAAACAGGAGCAAACCGGAAACGCGACAGCCCAAAACAAACTTTGAGAAAAAAACGAATAAGGCTGGGGACGCAGACGGGGCCCAACAAGAACAGCCGACGGGGTCCGCGGAGCAACTGCCACCTGAAGATGATATCCGCTCCATGTTTAAGGATTTAAAAACTAGTCTGCAGAGGTTGGACACTAAAATGGACACTCTTGCAGCGAGAATGGACCGTATTACGCAACGCATGGACAAACAAGAAGGAGGGGTCAGTATACTCGAGACGAGAGTCACAGAAACAGAGGAAGGTCAAACGGAACTAGACAAAAAACTTTGCGGCATGGATGGTGTGCTCCAGCTTATCAAACAAAAGAATGAGGACTTAGAAGCGAGATCGCGCAGGAACAACATACGTATTACAGGCATTGCGGAGATGACAGACATGCAAAACATGGAGAAATATGTAGAGGAGATGATGAGGGAACTCTTTGGACAGGAATTGTCTCCCATGTTCCTGATAGAACGCGCTCACAGATCGCTGGGCCCACGGCCCAAGCCAGGCGCCCCGGTGCACCCGATACTGGCGCGAGTGCTGACTTACAGAGACAGAGACGTGATTCTGAGACTCGCCAGAGAAAAGGCAGACACACAGTACAAAGGCAATAACATTGCCCTCTACCCAGATTTCACTGTACAAGTTCAAAATGCTTGCAGAGAATTCCTCCCTGCTGAGAAGATCTTTCAACAGATCGGGACTTGCTACGCGTTGATCTATCCTGCCAAGCTCAGAATACAGGGACATGGCAAACCATTGTTTTTTACAGACGCCAGGGCCTCCCTCGCCCATGCGGAAAAAATGGCAAAACAACGCAAGCAACGCGATGGCATGCCCAACTCACAACTGGGGAAATTGCTCAGTGACATCGAGTGAAGATATGCGGCTCATCACATCATGGATGCAGATAAGTGCAAAGGACAGATCCCGGGAGTGCTAGAGCAATGACGCTATGACTCCGGGACACTGTTGGCGTGTAACTAAATTGCGCAGTCATGATATTATGACTCTCAGCCTGGGTGTTGAATTCAACCAGATATCATAAACTGCGTATATTGCTGTAGGCGGGCACGGGACCACTTGGCACCTGGTCGGCCACCCTGCCATGAGTACAGGGGAGAATAGCTGACCGACCCATGTACCCCGAAGGGAAGACTCCTGTAAGTTCCCAACTTTGGTTAGTTTCTAATCGGGTTGTCGCGGGGGGAGGGCATATACACAACCTAATTGGGGGGTTGGTGTGGGAGGGGGGGGAGAAGATGGCTTTGTTTTACAAGTTTCAAATGTTACACACTATAATGCCGTATTTGCATCAGGAACATCCAAAGACAGGTTGATGATCATACATGACATACCACATGACAGCTGGATATGCCCGAGGTAAATGACACAGGGAGAACAGCCGCAGTAAAGGCACCACTAAAATGCCTCTCCTGGAATTTGAGGGGTCTTAATGACCGACGCAAGGTGAGATTAATTCAGTCATATCTGTCGCGAAAGGAAATAGATGTGTGCCTCCTACAGGAAACGCATCTACGAGCAGGTGCGACAGACACACTAAAAAATGCACGATGGTGTGAAATTGTTACGTCAGGTTATTCCTCCTACTCTAGAGGAGTCGCTGTCCTTATTCGCAGAGGAATTCCCTGGAAGACTAAGACCACTGTAGTGGACCGAGAAGGCCGATTCGTTCTGTTACATGGTACGCTTTATGGCACTCCTACAGTTATTGTGAATGTATATGGCCCAAATTCTGATAGCCCAGATTTTTTTTATGCTCTATGTCAAAAGATACAAGCGTTCATGCCAGTGTCGCTTCTGTGGGGCGGGGACTTTAATGTTGTAATGTCTTCAGTGCTTGACAGGGTGGGAACTGCCCGAGAACATCATCCTAGGGCCGCACAGGCGTTAAGAGATATTCTGACTGACTTGCAGTTAGTTGACGCATGGAGGGCACTACACCCCGAGGATAGAGAAGGAACGTGTATCACACACCACAGGCATTCATGGTCTCGTTTAGACTATTGGCTATTGTCGAAAGACATGCATACACAAGTTGCTAGCGCTGAACACCTCCCGCGCACCTTCTCAGATCATGCACCTGCCTTAATACGTCTACACATTCCTGAGACATACATACAACCATTCACATGGAGATTTCCTTCTGGTGCACTGCTAGATCAGGTCTTTAAAGAGGGCCATAGAGAAAAGATTGAAGAATATTTCGAATTGAATGAGGGTACGGTGGACTCCCCTGGTACACTATGGGAGGCATTTAAGGTGGTCTTCAGGGGAAATTGTATTGCTATGAAGACGGGAGTGTTGAGAGATATCAGGACCACGATTGGGAGGTTGGAAGCTGAAATCGGGGCACTTGAGAGGGAGTTCCAGATCCGCCCTACTGCGGCCATAATGACTTCAATTAGAACCAAACTGACGGAATTCCAGGGAGAGGCAGAGAGGGAAACTGCATATCTTCACAAACACGCACAGGCAAGGAGATATGGTGAGGGAGACAGAGCCGGCAGGACACTGGCGGGGTTGCTGCGGGCACCTAAGGGCACAGATTACATAGCGGAATTGCACATGGAGGAGGGTGAGATCGCTCGCACACCGCGTCACATATTGTCCACAATGACTGATTATTACAAGCACCTGTATTTCACTGCTGTAAATCCGACAGAGGCAGAGATGGTGGGGTACCTGGACACTATTGCACTGGCATGGTTTAATGATGGAGCCCGTGAATATATGAATCTGCCAATAACGATTGACGACATTCGACAAGTGATAGGTAGCATGCCGGCTGGTAAAGCCCTGGGGACAGACGGCCTGACAGCTGCTTTTTATAAAGAATATGCAGACTTACCGGCGTCCAAACTATGGCAGGTATATTTGGAAGCCATTGACATGGGTACACTTCCCCCTACTTTACGTGAGGCCATGATCATTGCATTGCCAAAACCGGGCAAAGACCCAGTGTCCCCTGATTCATACAGGCCTCTGTCGCTAATCAACCTTGATGCGAAAATATATGCCAAACTGTTGGTAAATAGACTGCAGCCCATGCTGCCGCAGATAGCGTTGCCGGATCAGTCCGGCTTTATACAAGGCAGAGCCACATCGCACAATTTGGGACGCTGTTCGGGGTCCTGCACTATCTGGCGCCACAGGTGCAAGCAGTAGCCGCCTTATTGGATGCCACAAAGACATTTGATTAATTAGAATGGAAATTCCTGTTCACCTTACTGACGCGGATGGGCCTGAGTCCTCCCTTCATACAGCAGATTCGAGTACTATATAATCAACCACGAGCCAGGTTAAAAATCAATGGGCAAATATCAGACTCATTCACTATAGCACGCGGTACGAGACAAGGGTGCCCATTATCACCTTTATTGTTTGCCATAGCCACTGAGCCTTTAGCGGCGAGATTGAGGCAACATCACACACATAGGAGTATTGGATTCACCTCTAAGGGCCTTCTGATCTCCATGTATGCGGATGACATGTCTGTGTACATGGTAGATCCCATAGACAATTTTAATCCTCTTATGCGGGAAATCATGAAATATGATGGCCTTACTGGAATTCAAGTAAACTGGGCCAAATCCACGATACTCGCACTCACGGATGAGACGACACCCTGTGATACGGACTACCCGATACAGTGGGCTACCTCCGGTACTAGATATCTTGGCATTATAATCAGTAGATCGTGCAGGAGCTGTGGCTTGATAACTATGGCAGGGTCATGGACTGGATTGAGTTTAAAATAAAGGTTTGGACGCGCCTCCCCTTGTCGCTGCTGGGCCGTATAGCGCTCACTAAAATGTTCCTACTTCCCAAGCTGCTATATCTCTTTGTAAATATACCGATACCACTCACAAAGGCCTTTTTTAAGCGACTGAGGTCGGCAGTTCTTGAATTGGTTTGGGCAGGCAGACAACCCCGGGTGTCTTGGACCTTACTGATGCTTCCGTTCGAACAGGGCGGGCGGGGTGCACTAGATTTTGAATTGTACGCTTACAGTGCCCAGGCGCAGTTTCTTCATTTCTGGCACCACCCAACACCATTTCAGCCACACGTGGCGATAGAAATTAGCAGATCTGCCCCAACCCCATTACACCCGACGGTTTATGCAAGCTACAAACGACCGCAGGGCGAGGTTGACACTGTGTGCAGTTACTAGATGGGCCTGGAGGGGTATTGCGAACAGGGCAGGAGTCAAGGAATTATATGCCCCTTCAATGCCGCTGGAGGGTAACCCACTGCTGACGCCCCTGACAGACAAGGCCACCGCACTGAGGGCCAGAGCACTTGGATTGGTGAAGGGGAGTGACCTATTCACTGAAGCCTCGTTCCTGTCGCTCCAGCACATGTGTCGGGAAGGGACTCCTTCATTATCAGATGCATTGCTGTACTATCAAATCAGGTCAGCATGCAAAGCTCGCTACGCGGAATATCCCCAGGAACCACCCTCTCTCCCTGCACTGGACAATGTATTGTCCAACTCCTCTTCAAAAAAACTAATAACGCGTATATATAGTACAACTCAAAAAACCTCTCCTGTGGCGGCCTACACTTCAAAAGGGGGGTGGGAAACAGATTTGGATATGACCATAACAGATCGACAAAGGACCTACTGCTGCGTGCAACTAGAACACTTATCCCCAAACTATCGACTCCGCCTGATTCATTTTAACTTTCTACATAGAGTGTACCGTACTCCTGTGCAGCTCAAACGTATGAATCTTAGTGCTGACTCAAATTGCTGGCGCTGCAGGTATGCAGACGCGACATTCCTTCATTTGGCATGGACATGTAGAGACATAGCTAATTATTGGTTGGAAATACTCAGGCACATAGGTGATATAGTGGGAACTACGATTTCACCAACACCGCTGGTGGGACTGTTGGGCTATGTTCAAGAAATACTGTTGGGCTCTCGCAAGCTAGTGGCAATGCTGCTGCTCTTGCCTAAGAGACAAGTGGCAGTGCATTGGAAAAAGGAGAGGCCACCGACCATTGCAGGTTGGCTGCAGACTGTCACGTATTGTAAAGATCAGCTTACCCACTACTGGGAATTGCAGCCCTGTTGCTCCAGGCCAGCGGACATCTGGGAACCTTACACATTGTGGCTAGTGAGGGGAGGAGCAGACATGACTACAGGTGCAAATGATTAGGGGGAGGGCCTGGGCGTGCTGACCGCGGCTGGACGGCCTGATTGGACTCTTTTGGCTGCTCATTGAGACAATTGATCACCTTGACCTATCAACTATTAATATTGTCTGGATAGTAATATTAGAATGCATTATGTATCGGCAGTTGTGTGCAGTTAAGGGGATGGGGGTAATTAGGGTCTTTATTATCACTAGGATCGCCAGCTGGTCAGCAGAGCATCGAAATTCCTTTTTGTATATATTTATCCTACTCCCTTTATCGCTGTGGTTATAATACTCAATTGATATGAGGTTTCGTCTTTCATAAATCTACGCTGCCGAACCCCCGGGTTGTGGGCGTATAAGCTGTATTTACTACTACATTGGGCCCGATTCTGATCCTGGATTTTTATTTTCCATACAAATAGGATTTGTATTTTTTTCCATACAAATTGTAAAAGTCCCTTCCAACCCGTGTAGTTCGATTCGTACGGGAAAAATACATACAGATCGGTCCGATCCTTACAAATTGGATCGGGAAAAGCTGTACGACACGGACTTGTAAAAAAGACTATACAATTTGTAAAAAGGCTGTCCAACCCGTCAAGTACGATTCGTACCGTATTGTCAGCATACGATTTGTATGGAAAATGGCCTGTATACGGGGAATGACTCATACCAGGCAACGAAGCGAACCCCTATACGCCTCGTACCCTGGTATGACTCGTTCTGGGGGTACGACTCATACCGGGGTACGGGTCGTATAGGGGTATGAGGCGTACAGGGGTCCCCCCACATGCGAGGCGTGTGTATGGTGCGTACCCCAACATCATGCATGTACGCACCGTACGTACGCGATTTTGGGGTACAGTGCGTACATACGCGATTTTGGGGTACGGTGCGTACATACGCGATTTTGGGGTACGGTGCATACATACGCTATTTTGGGGTACGGTGCGTACGTACGCGATTTTGGGTACGGTGCATACATACGGGATTTTGGGGTACGGTGCATAGGTACGCGATTTTGGGGTATATTGTGTACATACGCGATTTTGGGGTACGGTGCTTGTACGGTACGTACACGACCAGTACCCCTTCATCACGTATGTACGCACCGTACCCCACTCTCCGTGTCATCCGTACGCACCGTACATACGGACCGTACCCCTGTATTCATGGGGTGTACGACGCATACATGGGGGGGTCTGTCTCGTACTGTTTTCAGGGCGTATAAGGTTTTTCCAGCACTTTTAGGCTCTTGTAAAAAAAGAGCCGTACGGAGTGCCGTTTGTACGAATCGTACTTGCCGGGTTGTAAACTGCTGCCGGGAATACATGGGAACGTCGCGTACAGAGCAATCCGTATATAAGAGTTGTATGGTCTTTTTAGGTCTCGCCTCTCAATGCGCATGCGCATTGAGCGGAGCGGGACTATAGGGGCTTAAACAGCGTTTAACCAAGCACACGATTCCACTGGCGATTTGATGCAGTGCATGTGCGCTTTTAGCTCAATGCGCAAGCGCAATGAGTTAAAATGCGCTTGCACAGCATCAAATCGCCAGTCTTCGCCATCTGTTCCCCAGCCCCCAGTCGCCAGCACCTCCCCTCTCTCTCCCCGCACACAGCCAGGCTCGCCTTTCTCCTCCCCTCCCCAGCCGCCAGCACCTCCCCTCTCTCTCCCTGCACACAGCCAGGCTCGCATTTCTCCTCCCCCTCCCCAGCCGCCAGCACCTCCCCTCTCTCTCCCTGCAGTTTCACGGCTGTGTTGTTTCCCTTCCATTTCTTGTTTTTGCAGAAGTGCTTTTTTTAAAAACAAAATATAGTCCTCAGTTTTTTGATAACATGCAAAATATACGATGGCAAGAAAGACTGTATGACGAGAGTTTGCGCGCCCCTCGTCTGTATTCCATCTCATGCAAATCAAAGCAGCATTGAAGCAAGCCTGTATCTGCATCTAAATAAATCAAAGTCAACTGTGTCCCAACTAAATTTCATTCTCTTTGATGTCCAAGACAGCCGCTGGCTAATCCCTATGCATATGTGGCAAGCTCTGTCACCAAAGCCAACCTCGCAGCGAACGAAGAAGGCCGCCATTTGCATGACACTCGGAGGATTACCATGTTGGCTACACGGTCATCCAGTCACGGTGCAGCCACTTTCCTGGCTCAACAAGCGGGCGCTCGGGAAATCTGCGTGTTTACAAGGTGATTAGCCTCTGTAACAGATTAGCATTTAAAAGGTATTGTGCTTCTATCATCAGACTGGCAAAGAGGGCAATCTAAGCAAAGATGCCCCCTCCCCCGAAGAAGTAAGGTGTTTATCTGATCTGCACATTTAGCTTAAAGGCACACTTCCCTCATTTCAATTTCAGGTAACTCGAGACGTGTCGGGCTGTTGATCTGTTTACCTAACTTCATGCCACTTGGTGTTTGCTTATTGAGCCGTTTGCTCGGATATTTGTTTTGGGGCTACGGTGATTTAAAACAGTTTTTTTTACTTTGAATCGCGAATGTAATGTAGCTTTCTGCCCGTCAGTCATCACATCATCAGCCTCCCTCCCACAGGCAGCCATCTGTTTGTTCCCCCGCACCCCCCCCCGCTCCGCCCCCTGCTGCAGGCGTGGTTTTCTCACTCTTGATTGCACGCAGGTTAACTTTATTTTACTGACATTCTAATGCTCTACATCACGTGAAACTTTTCTACATTTTTGTTTCTCTCTTGCTATGAAATATGTTTCTTCTTTATAATTTGTCCTAAGTGCTTTTTTGGCTACTTTTGTACATTTTTTCTGTATCCGAATATGTAGGTGCTTTGGGAAGCAGGTTCATGTTTTTTGCTGTCAAATAGGCACAAGAGCATCCTCATAGCCTCTCCATGTGTATTTAAGGATAACTCCTAAGCCCTCGTTGGAAGAGCTTAGAGTTCTGCTACGAGGCACTGTTTCTCTCTCCTTCGTAGATAGAGAGAGCTGAAAATATGCCAGGCCCTCTCAGCGATGGTCACGGTTTTCAACATTATCCTCTGTTTAAAGGGAGCCAATGTAAAGGCTTCAAGTTTTACATAGTATTGTCTTTTGGGGCATGCCAAAATAAGATAGGCCGCTGCATTTTGGACTAGTTGGAGTTTATTAAAAAGTCCTCTTGGTAGTCCAACTCACACCCTCACCCACCCTCACCCTCACACCCTCACTCATCCTCACCCCCTCATCCTCACACCCCCTCACTCACCCTCACCCCCTCACCCCCCTCACAACCCTCTCGCCCTCACTCAGCCTCACACCCTCACCCTCACACACCCTCAAACACCCTCACACACCCTCACCCTCACACCCTCTCACCATCACCCCCCTCACCCTCACACACCCTTACCCTCATCCCCTCACCCTCACACACCCTTACCCTCATCCGCTCACCCTCACACACCCTCAGTCACCCTCACACCCTCACCCTCACACCCCCTAACCCTCACCCTCACCCCCTCACACCCCCTCACACCCCCTCACACACCCTCACTCACCCTCACACACCCTCACCCTCACACACCCTCACCCTCACACACCGTCACACACCCTCACCCTCACACCCCCTCACCCTCACACACCCTCACACCCCCTCACCCTCACACCCCCTCACCGTCACACCCCTCACCATCACACCCCTCACCCTCACACCCCTCACCCTCACACCACTCAGTGCTACAACACATATTGTGTTACAATAGGTGTCACATTTGCGAAAGATGAAAATATTGGCATTGTAAATAACAAAGCTATTAATTTCGCTATTTTCAAAACAAGCACATAAATAAAAAATGTGTCCTTTACAATACCAATAGCTCAAACTTTCCTAATCCAAGACCTATTGCATTGCTGTGCTTCTCTCCCCTGCTGCACTCTCCTGCTCTCTAGAGATGTGGCCTAACGACCAGAGCTGCCATCTAAGTCACATAAATACAAAACATGTTGCATTCCAAATGCTATAGGTGTCACATTCGCGAAAGTTATAACTATTGGCGTTGTAAATGACAAAGCTATCAATTTAGCTATTTTAAAAACCAACAAATAAATAAAATATTTGTCATTTACAAGACCAATAGCTCCAACTTTTCTAATGCGAGACCTATTGCATTTCCAATGCTTGTTTACAATTTGTATGGAGTGCGTCTATTTGTACGGATCGTACTTCCTAGGTTGTAGGGGCCTCCTTACAAGTACGATTTGTACAGCGTTTTTCCAGGATCGGAATCGGCCCCATTATGTTAATTTTATGACGCTGCCGGCCTCTGGGTTGTAGGCATGCTACAGCTGTGTGCATTTGTGACCCGAATAAACATTGTTAAAACCCCCCCCAAAAAAAAAGATTCTACAGTGTTCTGCTCAGGCTGCAGAACTAGTGGCCCTCACTAGAGCCTGTGAGTTAAGCAAAGGAATAACAGTTAATATCTACACTGACAGCCAGTATGCCTTTGGGGTGGCTCACAACTTTGGGAGACTGTGGAAAGAAAGGAATTTCCTTACTTCACATGGGACGAAAATCCAACATGGCCCCCTAATTCACAGATTATTAGACTCCCTGACATTTCCCAGAAAGGTAGCTATTATAAAATGTAAAGCGCATAAGAAAGTGACGGATGATGTTGGAAAAGGCAATGCCCTGGCTGACCTGACAGCCAGACAGACAGCTCTTAAGAAAAAAGAAGGAATGTATGTGGGAGGTCCCGCCAGGTGGGTGGCAGAGGGGGCATGGTTGAAGATACAGTACAGAGTGTGATCGATATTCAGTCCCATGCTACCCCTGAGGAGCTGAGGATGTGGACGGAGCATTTAGCGGTGAAGAAAATAGATGGTTGTTGGGCCCGCATCACTATGGAGAGACAATGGATGTTGCCCAACAGTCATGTGCTACCGGTAGTAGTGATGGCCCATGGCCCTGCTCACATTAGTGCAAAAGGGATATGTAAGTTGCTGGAACCCACCTGGTATAACTCAAAGATACCAGCATATGCTGAGAGGATGGTCAAAACATGCATGATTTGCCTTATGTACAACCCGGGAAAAGGTACAGTGACCCCTGGAGGAGGATTCTCCCCCCTACCTTTCCTTTCGAAGCCCTCCAGATAGATTATATCCAGATGGACAGATGTAACAATTTAAAATACGTCCTGGTGGTGGTCTGTACGTTCAGCCGATGGGTGGAGGCCTACCCTGTCAAAGACTGCACCACTATCACTACCGCCAAAATACTATTGAAAGAATACTTCCCACAATTTGGTTTGCCCTGTTTGGTCTGGAGTGACAATGGGACACACTTTACGGCTCAAATAATGGAGTATGTCTGTTCAGCACTGGGTATTAAACAAAAATGTCATGCAGTTAACCACCCCCAGTCAGCAGGTATAGTGGAGGTGTACAATGGCATCCTAAAGACTAAAATGGCCAAGATTGTAGCCGAGACAGGTGTCACTTGAGTTGATGCTCTGCCCCTGGCTCTGCTGTCTGTCAGAACAACGGCCCATACCAGGATAGGACTGCCTCCCCATGAAATTGTGTTCGGAGGCCTGCCAATGTGTGGGGCATTCCACGGCCCCAGAAACTGTCTGATGTTGAATACCCTGTGTTGACTGATTATCTGTACAGTTTGACTAACACCTTTCGTACTCTTTACCACCAGTTGCATGAGGCCATACCTGATAAAAGCGAGGGCCCAGGACACGTTATCCAACCTGGCGACGGGGTTCTGATTCGCAACTTACAACGTACTAAGAGCCTCGAGCCCCGCTGGACACAGCCCCGTCAGGTGTTACTGGCCACCCGCACTGCAGTGAAAGTTGAAGGTCGGAAGAACTGGATCCATGCGACGCATTGCAGACGAGTACCTCTGCCTTTCCCCCTATGATCAGTGGGTGAGAGAAGGACGAGGAGACTCAGAGACAGAACTAGTCCCGACGTTTGTTCCATTCAGCGATGCAAGATTACATTTCACATCTACGGAAGCAGAGAGTGACAGTATACTAAAGGGAAAGGTGGAAAACTCCCCTCACTCTGCTCAGCATCAGGAACAATTATTCCCTGACCATACTGATCCTACTTCTACTCGATATAACTTACGTTCCAGAAGGAAGGCTTGCCCTTGACTTCACTCAGGTACCTACAGGCTGTAGGGCTGTGATCTCCCAGCTAAGACCGGTGCTGGTATGTCAGACTAAGGTACGCCCCTAGGGCTCTTAGCACCTGCATCCAGTGAAGCAACCACCAATCACAGACAGCCGCTACTGGTCCCTGGCTTAGTACAATGGCAGCCGTCCAATACACCCAAGTCCAGAAATGATATGTCAGTCTCCTACATAGCAAGTGCTTCGTGGCCCCTGTGGTGACTCTGTTTGTCTCAATCATCTTGTCTATCATCGACTGGATATTACTGATTTACTATCCTGTTACCCCACCAACTCCTACCCCGACTCCTGCAGAGCATCAGTATTTCACGTTACCCGCCCTCGAATTACCCCTCCATGCAGAATTTTTCAATAACACCTTTGTCCAGATGTTACATCATCATCAGCTGATCATAAATACTTCCAACTGTTGGGTATGTGGACTGATGCCGCATGCTATGACACAACCTATCCCATTCTTTCCTTATCCTTTTTCCATTTCTGGGTCCTGTCTTGCATGGTGGATGTTGATGCCGGAGGCCTATACTATCAATGGTACTGCCAACAGGTCTGGCAATACCAACACCACTTTTTGCCCGACCGGCTCATCAACATTGCTATTACCAATGGATGAATTTGGTGAGATGGTGGTATTTAACTAAACTTCTTGACAAACATTTACCAAATTTTGCACCAGAAGGATACTACCCGATGTACCAAACACTCTGAATGTTATAAATGTGCGGGCTGTGTCTGCATCCATGGCTTGGGAACTAAGAAAGTTGGTACTAGTATCTGTGACATCATTAAAACTTTAAACTCTACGTCTCCTCCAAAGTTGGTGGCGTCCCCTAACACTTATTTTGTCTGTGGCACAGCAGCCTACATTTGGCTCCCCTGTAACTGGTCTGGTACCTGCTATCTGGCCTTCCTGCAACATATTCTGCCCATTGAAATTACCACCTGTTGATGAAGGGCGCTTTGCGCCGATCACGTAGGGGTGTCATATCGGCTGAGGATACAGCAGGCCAGGAAGCCGGGGACTTCTTTAAGGGTTTTCTCCCATTCTGGGACCCCATGGCAAACAGGCAGGCTACACGAGGACTGACCAGGGTCCTTGAGGCCACCATCACAGAAACAGCTGGTGCCCTCTCCAACATCACTGGAGAGCTGCAGGCAAACCGCCTTGTAACACTTCAAAATCGTATGGTCCTTGACATCATCCACGCTGATTGTGGTGGTGTGTGTAAATTAATTGGCTCCAGCTGCTGTGTGTATATCCCAGATCACGCACCCACAGTATATGATGCCATCCAACATCTGCATCACCTTTCCTCTGAAATTCATCAGGATGAAGGCAACTGGTCCCTCACAGGATGGATCTGGGGCCTCCTTTCCCAATGGGGATGGAAGGTCCTAATCTTCCTTGCCTTGGGAGTGGCTGCTCTAGTCTCCTGCTGTCTGTGCATTCAGTGCCTGCCAATGCTCTGTGCAACGTGTGTTCAGGCTCTCAAGCCTCAACCCGCTAACATTCACGACACCAATATGAAGATGATGCTTTAACAAGAAACAGATGATCTCATGAATATCGACATTTCCTAGGGTATTTGTCACTCAATAGCAAAAGGAGGGTTTGAGGAAAAGTGCCCTTCTTGTCGGCATTTATTTTGTGTCAGGACTCCATTATTTTTGCATTGCCATTTCGTGTCAAACACCTCTGCACGACCCTCCTGGTCATTTCTGCTGATGTCTGATGAAATTCTAACTGTCACGACCACCCTGCCCTTCCTGCTCTTTGTGGTTGAGCCAATTTAGAAAAAATTGAACAAAGAATTGGCCTCACCACCCTCTGACTGAACTCCTGCACACATCCATCCTGTTTCACAAGACTTGGTCACGCCACCGTCCCAGAACTTGTTTCTTTCACATATCCTGTTGTTCAAGATCTGTCTGTTCTCTCACGCACATATCCTGTTTAGCAAGACCTGTCCGTAATCTTTTGCGCCATCTGTTGCAGCCCCCGTCCTGCCTGAACAAAGAATGGTGTAACTGCATTTTGATTCTGGCGCCAGGCCCCCACCCAAACTGGTTTCTTAAGGTGGGAAATGTGTATATAAGGCCTGTAAGCTGCGGAGTGAAGCAGCAGCCTCCTCTGTCTTGTCTCCAACGAGCTTGGGACTCTGTGCCATAACCCGGGCTATTCAAATAAAACTTGGTTCCTCCTGAAGATGAAGGCTCCTGTGTCTCCTTTTTCTATGAAAGGAGGGTATGGAAGACTTGGGCAGTTCCCTCGCCGCCGAGACCCAGTAAGTGGGTAAAAACGGTTCTTCAAGACCAAGTTATAGCCTCCTGAGAAGTAGGATTACACTTTAGCATTTGCCAAGACACATATTCTTGTAGTTAATCCATGAACTCAACATTCCAGAATTTAGCTTTTATATGGTAGATTGGAATTCAGTGGTAGGCCAGAAGGAGAATGTTTGGCATATACTTTTTTAGGAGTGTGGAGATAATTGCATGTTAATTCATCAGTGACTAAAATGTCTAGAAGACTGTTTTAAAAAGGGTAAAAAAATAAAATGTCTAGGGACTTTACCAATCAAAAGATAGGAGTTTATCATTTTGATCATGTTGGTGTCCAGGGAAGAGTTACAACGATTGAGAAGAGTTTTAGGACAGTGCTTCAGCTGTTGATTGGTTGTTCTGATTGTAGAGGATAACCTGGTTGCCTTCTAATTGAATACAGACAATAAAGTGATCATGGATGAATGAAGTGGGTCAGGGTATAGGACTGTAAGGTTTTAATATTGAGCTGAAAATATTATTTTTTAATGCTAATCCAATATCACGTTTGATAAGACATATGTTTTTCTAGTAACATTTTCTCTTATGTGGACATTGTGCCACTTTTTTTCCTCCAAAGGACATTCCAGCATCTGTACTGCAGCACCTAATTATACAGCGCTGCAGTTGGGAGTGGTGAAATGCCTATGTGGAGGTAAGCCTGAGCTGGAGGGGGCACCCAAAGTGTGTGTGTGGTGTTTTGTGAGTTACAAATAACCACTGGTGTTCCATATTTCAGCATCCCCTTTTCAGTTTTGCCTGATTACAGCTGAAAGATTGGTTTGCAGCTTTATGTTCCTGTTTGAGTTTAATGACTTATCTGGTGTCGGCTTGTTCAGCATAGTTGTGATTTTGTTTTGGTTTGACTAATTAAAGCCTTTGGATCATTTTCTGAGAGCCAGTTTTGAGCCTGCTTCTTTGTTGATTAAATTCTGCTTCCTCAAGGTCATTAAGCTGCTGAGTAGGCATGGGCTTTTGTTCCAATATTCTAATTAGACACTGACACAAGCTATAGATCATGTTCAAGAGATGTAGGGATATGATGAAATTGTCTGACCAGATCTGAGGATGGGTTTGGATACTGACATGTTCAGCATACCTGAATATTAAAGAGAGTGTATGTTCCACTTTATTTGTATTTCCACATGAGCACAGACATAAGTTAAAAGTTCAGACCGTGGACAAGTCCATAGATTACCATGTTGCGTATGGGATTGTCTTTCCTAATCCTTCTACAACCAGTGAGGGAAGGCCACGGATGAGGCTACTGGATCGAAATCCAAAGAAATAAAGCCTATTTTATAAGCACACTTTAAACAGTGAGAATGGCTTATTTTCCACATCAAAGCATACCTCATGCCTTTAATGGTTTCATTGAAATGTTTACCTATGTCCGTCTGCCAGAGCAGCAGGTGCAGCCTACTCTCTGAAAACTCTGGAAGACATCAGTGGTGAAAGATAATAGTAGCAGAAATAGGAATGGGTTAAGAGAGATTATCACTGCATTGAAGGAATGTCAAATGGGAGTGTAGGGTTTGTGAATTATTGATAGAATTGAGAACACACTCCATGGACAGCCATAATGACTCTTCTATGCATGTTATGGGTACAGGAGAGACGTTTTGATGTCCTTGGTCATGCTGTAGCGTGTTTTGGCTGCAATGTAATGGTGGCAATGCTAAATGCTGCCCTGACAACGTATCCTTCTGTTATGGGTAGTAATTGGTGAATACATTGTACCCTAGGCTGCCCTCATCCCAAAGGGCATTCAAGTAGGTGGTAATAAAGTTTGGCCGGCAGTCAGAGATCACAGTTTAAGTGAACGACACACAATAAAATCCCTAGCCACAAATGAAAAAGAGTTCTTCTCAATGGCACATCCCTAGGGTATCTCTTGTTCTGGTAGAAGGCAAGGTAGGCTTGCTTTTTAATGAATTTTTAATAGGCGAGTACATACAAGACTCAAGCAAATGCCATACCTATTGTCAATATACTTTATCAGACTCCAATGACTGGATTATTTTCATGTGAGGCCTTTAGTATGTTTCCTACCACATATATGAGCAAATACATTTTGTAGAAAGACAGTAAGATATACATGCAGGAACACCATACACATTGTAATTCTGCTAAATAGATATATTGCATTGTTTGCCAAAGCAAGTTAACCCAAACTAGCATGATTATGCAAAGATATGCAGGTACATTCTAGGGCTTTCAAACATTTTAAGTCATCTATCAATCACTTTATTAATAATAAACATGGACACACTGACTTACCTGGACCATTCTAGACCAAACTAGTAGCCACTCTAGCATTTTGAGAAAGTCCTCACTTGAAAAGAAAGCTGTTGAGTCTTTCTCTTAAACAACGGGCACACAAGTAATGCCATGGAATGTAACTGTGATCAGTGATGCTTTGGAATTTAGGGGATGATTTATAAAAGTGATGTAACTTAATGTAATTGTAAATTATGTCACATATGAATGTTTTAGATTTTACAATAAGCAGATGGTATTGCCAAAAACAGAAATCTAAATCAATGACAGTGGTTGAAAAATAAAAACATACAATTGAAAAAGATTAAAAACGGGGAAACATGTTTCTGACGCGTATTTTTCCACAACACACCTCTTTTATCACTCACCCTGTTTAAATGAGGTTGATTGCTATTCCTTTACATTTGTTGATCTTCAATTAATACTTTTTACTGGCTACATAAACCATATATGTATTGCAAAGCCTTTAGTAAATGTCCTTAAAGCCAAGAGCTTGGGGTTTGTCACATTGTCCAGACAACCGTAACTATCGCCTCCCAACACCCCCCCGCCCCCAAAAAAGCATCTCTCATAAATAATGAGTGCATATATTTAAAGAGCTTCCATACGAGTGCTTATATTATGTCTCAATACTACGTAAAAGGAATTTCAATAATGTTTTACTCCATATCCTATTCACAAATGCATACATATATATGCCTGCTTTGTTAGTGCCAGTGCAAAATAGTTCAGGGCATGAACAATGCATGCCTCTGTTTCTTAGCTATAAAGTATGTGTTACACATGTTCATGCATGACTACTATTCTGTGTGTTTCTGCATTTGTAACCTTGGATCTGATTATCATGTATTTTTGGAATGTCTTTTTACTTGCCGGTAATCTTCATTACCCCGATTAGGGTCCTCCCCGTCCCAGTCCTAACAACGTGAGGCAGTCCTGCCTCCATCCAGCCAATCACAACGCCAGTATTCAAAGGTTACATAAGCCCCTCCCACCTACCGCCATGACTGTTATCAACAAGACTCTGACACAAACACAGCGGGAGGGCGGGAGGGTACAGGACTGGGACGGGGAGGACCCTAATCGGGGTAATGAAGATTACCGGTAAGTAATAAGACATTACCCCCTCATGGGTCCTCCTCGTCCCAGTCCTAACAACGTGAGGAACTCACATGCAGAGAACCAACAAAAAATGCAGGACACCAGGGATCCATGCAGAGTACAAATCAGTAAAGATCAATGAACAGCAACGTCCAAGATGCCAACAGAAAAACAGCCAGCAGAGGCATGTAAAACAACAAGCCAAGAAGGTAGCACAAATACGAGACGGGACAGCGGGTGGCCGCCCAACAAACTCCCGGACAGAAAACTCCTGCCGCCCCAGTCCAGGAAGCAGGCACAGAACGTGTCTAACGACCCAGCACCAGAGATGGAGGAGGCAGACCCAAAGGACCGATAAGGCAGGCAGACCGCCAAACGCACCCACTGACCAACCTCAGAACCGGAAACCCATATCCCCCAAGCCAGGCCTCCACAGGAGACAAACAGGGCAGGAGAAAATGGAAAAACACCAGGGAACGAAGGTGGGAAAAACCGGAGAGTCCAGCGAATCACCAAGGAAGGGGGAACAAGGGACCCCCCAGCAGGTAAAACAGGAAGAAACACCTCCAGCTGCCAAAGGAAACGGGAAGAACCCACAGGCAGAAAGGCCGGAACAAGCCACAAACCAACCCAATCCGGCAGGAACTCCCAACAGGGAAAAGAAAGGAGCAGAGCACCCAACACACCCAACCAACGAGCAGAGGTGATGGCCAGCAAAAAAGCCACAGTAAAAGACAACCAGAACAAGTCAGCTACCAGCAAGAGCTCAAAAGGGGGCAACATCAGACCCCCCCAAACAGCAGGCAAAAACCCAAGAAGGTACGAGTACAGGAGAGACCGGCCGACGAAGCCGAAAGCCTAGAAGAAACCGACTCACCAAAAGGGGAAAAAACCACCAAGGAGGCTCCAGGACCCCGACAAGCACGAACCGCCGCCCACTGAGAAGACAAAGCGGAAGGGGCAAGGCCCTGTAAAAAAAATAGTCCAGAGAAAATCCAACACAGAGGTAGGATGCCCCAGCACAGGAACTAACCAATGGGAAGAACACAAAGAGAAAAAAGAACCCCAAAGACGACCACAGCACCCAAGGGTTGAAGGCCGACGTGAGAACGGGATGCCACGAGCCACCACAGAGGAACAGCCCAAAGACGCCAACCACAGCCGCACAAGAGCCAGGCCGTCAGAAGCAAGTGACATCAGAGCAAAAACCAGCTGTGGACCAAAAAGCAGAGCCGAAATCAATGAAGTCCGGCCAAACTCGACCCCTGCCAGCAGCAGCAGGAGCGGAAACAAAGACAGAGAGGCCAATGATACAGACACCTACACACACCCCCCTTACATCCCCCGAATATGCAGGAGGAGAAATAGGAGGGAAGGCACACAGAAAGCCCGAAGGCCAAAGAAATGTGCAGGGGCCAATCAAATCCACACCAAATCGAACTAAACAAAGAAAATGCGCCGCCGAAGCGAGCACAGAGGGCACAAAACAGAGGACAGGAGGAAATGGCCCAAGCAGCGTCTACGAACAAAAACGCAGACAGACCCGAACACAAACCCAAAGCCCACAGAGGAGACATGGCCCAGAGAGAGCCGCGGGAGCCCGAACCACGAGAGGCACCAGACACACCAATGAGCCATAGCGTTGTGGGAACAACACATGGAAGCCAGCAGGATCAGAGACATCCAACTGGTCCCCCCAAGAAGGCCCAAGCAGCAAATAGCCACGGGAAGGCCAGCACGAATCAAAAAACTGGGCGGCCACCAAGGACCCCAACATGGCGCCCAACCCCAAGGACAGGCGTCCAAGGACAACAAGAGGAGAGAAGGGAGCTGAAAACGCACCCCAAAGACCAGGTCGGGAGAGCAAAGCCACCAGGCCAAAGTACGAACCAGAACAGGGGAGAGAGGAACCAGAGCCATGTAACCTGCACGAAAAAGGACCCAAGGAGCCAATCAGAAGAAACACCAAGGACAGGAGGAACAGGCAAACCCAAGGAACCACAGCCGTGGAGGCAGCCACCACCTCCTGGAACCGCAACCAACCCCAAAGGGCAGAAGGGCGACCCAGCAGGACCCACAAAAGAGCCAACAGGGAAGAGAACGGAGCCGGAGGGTGAAAACAGCCCCCTGCAAAGTGACAAACAGGTCCCGAGAAACCGTAGGCCCCGAACAGGAACCAGAAGAAAAATGGCCAGAACCACAATGAACCCCAGTAACCGGAGCAAGGCCACAATGCCACCATCGCCAGAACAGCCATAAGGACGGTGAAAGCAAAAACCGGACAAAAGCCACATAGGGAAAAGCCAACAGCACCCCCCAGGCGGTCACCCAACCAGGTATGGACCAGACCTGACCCTGCATAACATAGAACAACAGATGCAAGCAGAGCGGAACCGCCAACCAGCAAAAAAACTGCACAGCAGGAGCCAGCACCGCGGAAAAAACCTGGGGAGCAGGAGAGAGGCCGAAAGGCAACACCCGAAACAGAGAAATGAACCCATCCACAGCAAACCGCAGGAACCGCGGACCAGCCAGACGGATGGAACGTGAAAAACAGACAACACCCAAATCCAGGGAAGCCCAAAAAAATAAAAAATAAAAAACACCCACCAGGAAGAGGGGAATGACAGACCGCAAGGGGAACAACCGACCAGCGGCACCAAAGGTATAAAGCCCCGGGACACAGACCGTGCAGAAAGGAACCAACGGGCGCCAGGACCAAGAACAAAGAGGAAGAGGAACCTTGGCCCCGCTCCGCAACCGGAACCAGCACAACAGCGCCCAGAGACAAAAAGAGACCGACGTCCAAAAATGAAGGCAAATGCAACACAGGTCAAAGGACAACGGAGCAACCGTGAAAACAGCCCAAAAAGGGAGACAGTCCGGAAAGGAATCCGGAAACCAAGAGCGAAGACCGACAGGACCCACCAGTCGGAAAGCAGACTGGACCTACAAGCCAGGAACAACGGATCCGAGCCCCCAAAACCGAAACAAAAACAGCAACGGAGACGGGGAACCCACTGCCAGATGAACACCAGGAGTGGGACACAGACCCAAAGAAAAAGAGACGCAACCGCAACCACCAGGTCACAGAGACCCCCCTCCCAGGGCACAACAATACCCAAAGCCCCGGACGACCAACACCCAGGGGCAGCCGTAGGCGCAACAGAGGCCGGGAAACAAACGGAACACAGCCTCCCCCACCCCCTGACCACGAAAGGGCCGAGAGGAAGACAGAGCACCACCACACAGACTGTCAGTAGAGGGAGCCAAAAAGCCAAGGAGCCACAGAAAAACAGACAGTGGACCAAGACGCCAGCACCACGTCAGCCAAGGAGAAGACTCAACCCATCAAGCCAAGACAGGAAGGAAGGCCCGCAAACAGCCAAACTCCACACAACCCATGAGAAGGAACAGTGAAGTACAGGCCGAACAAGAGCCCCCAAAAGAAGAAGCAACACATGGAAATGCAGGAAAGTGAGAGACAAAGTCCGCCAGGTGAACCCGCCATCCCAGAAAACGAGGAAAAACCCTGCGTATCTGCCGCAAGCCATGCATCAGACAGGATAGCCAACAGGACAACATGGAAGGAAAAGGTCAACAACCACAGAGTAAACAAACCGTGCAGAGAACCCCACAACATCCAGGGATCCAGGGCCACAACCCAGCAACACCCTAATAAAGACCTATCCTCAGGACAACGCACCGTAGGCCCTGGCAGCGCAAACTGGGCAGCCAATACCAACAACTGTGTAAAAGCACAGATTGAAACTATATCAACCCAGGTAATTGGACAGCATAGGCAGGAAGATCTCGTGAACACCAGTAGCCCTTCACAGTAGCCAGCGCAGCCCCAGAATCTGCAAAAATGTAATCCACCTGCAGAACCAGGAAACTATGCCGCATGGAAACAGCCCAGGCAGGCACAGGTGAAGACGACCCTTCACACATGGTGAGTGAACCTGAGCAATCGAACCAAACAGGAACTCACAACACAACGAAGGAAGTGCCCAGCAACCTCCAAGCAACACTGCCCCCAATCACCAATACACACAACGTAAGACCGGTGAAAATTACAAGGGCAGCCCTGTAGTCTCCACACACAGCCCCAGGTCAAAAGACCATGACCGTGGGGGCCGGACGCTGCACTAGAACCACAGCGCCGGAACGACCCGCGGCCAGGACACCACGAAAACTCCCCGCCCCAGCCCAGCACATGAACGGGGAGAGTCCCTGACCCCAGAACAGGAGCGCGGCTGACCGGGGGACCGGAGCGGCTGCGCAGAGAGAAAAACCCACAGGAAACAATGCAGAAGTAAAAAACTCCAAATGAAATAATCCCGTGAAATTCACACAGTAAAATAACGCAGAAGCATAAAACTGCAAATGAAACACTCACGGAACCGTCCTGAAGAAAAACAGAAACAGGAACTGGGAGCACCAGTGTTCCGACCGCCGTCGGAGCAGAAAAAAAACAGGCATGGCGGTAGGTGGGAGGGGCTTATGTAACCTTTGAATACTGGCGTTGTGATTGGCTGGGTGGAGGTAGGACTGCCTCACGTTGTTAGGACTGGGACGGGGAGGACCCATGAGGGGGTAATGTATCTATATCATGTGTGTTGAGTCTGACTCTGGCCCCAGATGATGGCAATAACCATATTATTTTGGTTGCCCGGTGTGATATTTAATTTTTGCATTCCTTTTTCCTGTGCATTTTATGATGACTTATTTTTTGTGGTATGATTTTACAATGGTGCTACTTACACAGGCATGCATAAGATATACTTTTTTGTAGGATCATTTTCGAGGCATGGCAGACAATGCCACAACATTTTCGTTAATTGACAGACATAAGAGCAGGAGTAAATTGAGGACTTTTTCAGATTATGGCACTCATACATCTGGATATTTGCTTCATAAATCAAAACTTTGAGTCCATAGAGTGACAAAAAATGTATTTCTCCTCAAATGAGCTTAGTTTCGGTCTTCCAATAGGTTTCACTTTGGCACTAGAGGTGGGCGGAACTCCGGTGTTTCACTCTGTTGAATTCAGCAGTTACATAAAAACTCTGCGAGATTTAGCAGACTTTGGTCAATAGGTGTAAAATATGCAGCTCATGCTGCTTGAATCAGAGCAAACTGCACCATGCACTGCACAGGAGCACATAGCTATTCGAGTTGATTGTGCTGCAACTCGAGTAGAAAATCTACCTGAGCTGCATGCAGCAAATCCATTTGAGAAGCAGCCCTCTGACCACTACAGCTCTCGACCGCCTGTGACCACCCAAGCTAGAAAATCTCATTAGGAGATGCCAAATTTCGCTTGCACTTGACAGCTCAAATTTTCTGGAGCCTTGCTGGAGTAAAACTCGTCAAATGGGAATTGGCAGAATTTTGCCGGAACTGAGCGACCAAATTCCTCCAATTCCCCAGGCAGAATGAAACATTCCACACACCCCAATTTTGCACTAATCAGTGTGCGTATAACATTATTTAAGTTACTATTATGACGTGCTTGAGATGAAAACTTTCGTCTCATGCAATGTGTCATGACCCTAGTGGCGAAAAGTGATTGTTCCTTGTCTGTTTCATTTGTTACATATGATGCATCACTACACCATTGAATTCACGTACATCTCGTGCCTTTTATTGCCCAAGCATTTTAGCATTGAACTGGGTCTCTGAAACCGAGCGTGCTTGGGTGCAGACAGTACAATGTTCTTGAGGACTGAAAGTGTAATACCACCTATGGTCTGACAAAATTCTCTCTGTAATATATTCATTTTTCTGCTTTTTGTTGTACGTGAGACAATCCTGTTAAATAGTTGTTTCTAGAAACTTTCACCAACCTTCTCTAGGTGCATGTTCATAAGAAATAATTTTGTTGATTATAATTTACATTCAAAGTAATTTGCTTTTTAACTTTGTGGTGATTACTATTTCGTTTTTACATTATTATAAATATTGACTTTACATACTTGAGAAACACATGTCCACGGTTTAGGTATTACAATAAAATTCTAAAAAAAAAAAACACGCAGAACCGATTTGGTTTTTATGGTACCCTGTTATGCTAGTGCTTTCCTCACATTAGATGATTTCTTATTATAACCTGGCAAATAGACATTTATCTTAACCTATCATGCTTGCTAGGTGCTCAAAATATGTTTTAGAGGACTCCTATTTATATTCACAGAAAGATTTAGATATTTCAACTCTGAGGGCCTCATCTACAAGAAAAGGATGCAGCTATTTAACTGTGCCGTGATGCATCGTTTTCGAAGCTCCGGGAAGCGTCATATTAACAACAATGTGACATACTCCAGAGGTTTCCCCTGCTCTGGCACACAATTGACTGCACAGCCACACTTGTGTCATTTTGATAGGGTGCCTGCACTGGGGGGGGTGATTGCTTTTGTGCAGGAAGGTGTCCCTTCCTCCACAAAACAATAATTTATGGCATTTTCCTCTTTCTATGGCAGCACGCATAGAAAAAGGAATAATAGAAGTATTTCTCCACGTTGCGCGATTCCTATGACTTCCCTGGGGAGATGTAGCAGACTTTGGCATTCCCAGTTTTATAAAATATTGTAATTCTGGGAATGTGTCAAGTTCCATAGATGTTGCTTGGAAACACCCACAGAAACACCTATAGAACGCCCCTTTCCTGCAGAGGTATGCATGAAAGGGCCCCATATTTACAAGGCCATGAAAAGTCACGCTGGGTGACTTTGCGTGACCTTGTAAATATGAGCAAGCCCATTGCGCCCCGGTGCAACAAAAAAGTGACGTAACATTGGCGCAATGGGCTTGCAAGTGTTTTTTTGACCTGTCAACTATGTGATATCTGTAGGTGTATCAACACAAATGATGTTGGTTTCTTTTTCTTTTATGTGTGTTGGCACGGTAGGTGACCGATGATATACCTACATTTACTAGGTATAGCTATTATACTGAGACACATGCACTAAGTCATAACACTTCATGCCCTGAGGAAATTTTTCTGAAGTATGCAATGCACTAATGCCATCAATCAAGATCACTTCCATTAAATAAGACTATGCATACAGAATTACACTTTTTTGGAAAGTGTCAGCACTAAAAAAAACTAAATATTGAGTTATGCCAGACACCCTTTTCATCCCCCACCACTCCTTTACTGTAGAATGTTCTATTTTTCACAGTTCTGTCATTGATATGTTTATTAATATTGACACAGCGCACAACATGACTAAAATATTTTTAACAAAAGCGACAGGAGTTAACAGCAGGGAGAGTTTATCCTCCCCTCACCTTTCATGAGTTTATGAAGGAAACATCAATGATTAAAAGCCCTCAAGATGTTCTGAAGTTTTCTCAATCACCCCATTTGGTGCTCTCTGGGGGTGTCTCTTTTTTATTGTTTATTCTGATGAAATATATCTAGCTGATTCCTAATAAGGACATCAACAGGTCCCTTTACGCACTGTGGTCTAATTCTTCCTAGGTGAGTCTTATAGTGTTGCTTCTATCCACAGGCAGCACACCTCTCTATCATCTGACCACCCTTGTCTCCATTTGTGTCTGGCCCCAATTCAATGATTCGCTTCCATTTGGGATCTCTCTTTTTATTGGACCTGGGAATTACATTGGTCAGTCGGTAGTGTCTTCTAACCATTCTGCTGGAGCATACCCATACCTTACCCATTGTCTCACTGCTATAACACCTGTTTCGGATCAGCAACCTTCCAATCATTTAGGTTCTGTCACCATTTCATAGTACATAGATGTGAAAAATACAAAGAAATGAATAAACTGAGATATTACTAAAAATACAATTATTGCTCCTGTGAGTCCATGTACTAAAAATTAAATAATCCCCTGTGGGCACTTATGTACTGGGTGGAAATGTTTAGGTGTACCCGGCTCTTTTCAAAACCTTCAGAACACAGGTCTATTGCTCAGCAGTATTTACACATTCTTTTGAATAGATAATACGTGCCAGACAGCACATTACATTGTATGATTTTGACTATTAAATGTCAGCGCTTTGCCACAGTATCTGAAAAACACTGATGCAAGGATAGACAATTTAGAGGGTTTGATGCTGTTTTAATAAGACTCTGAAAGAGTATCTAAAACTGAATTACCTCTTTTCTCCTCAAAATTAATAAACCAAAATAAACAACGGATATCCCCAAGCCAAGGGAATACATTTAAGATACCAAGTTAACCCTTGCCGGAAATCTCAATATCTCTTTATAGGGAGGGTCACTGGGGTCCATGTGCCCGAGACAAGTCACTGGATACAATTGGTTGGAGAACAGTCTCCGTTAAAATGTTTCAGTCAGTACCTAAGTGAGGGAAGGGGGTTAGAGGTGTTGGGCTAACACCCTAAAGCATATCCCGGTAAAGTAACAACTTTCATAGGTCCATATACTAAATGTGGCTGGACACAGTAATATTTTTTATACACTCGTAGCACCTGGCAAAACCATTGGTATGTTCTTCAGGATTGAGGAACTGATATTTAGGTATTGGATCCTACAGTGACTTTAAACAATTTTTTTTAAGAAACCACAGGGGCCACACAGGTAATATGGTTAAGAATGAGGCCAACCAGTCTCAGCATCAACTGAACTTCAATTGTAGGACATCACGGTAAAACCAAGTTTCAAGAAAAAGAAACTCAGATGCCCTCTCATGCTGGAAATGAGATGATGTCGGCTCCTGGAATGTCTCCAACAAGTCAGATGTTTTTCTAATTAACTTGGATGCAATGTGTCTGAGGATTCACATAAGGACCTTGTAGGACTTGGCCCTTTTTGGCTAAAGTTTAAATTTTTTGCTTTCCCCCTAGACTTTTTTCTGACATAGTGTTGCCAACTTAGATGCTTTGGACACTTTGCCACTGCTAAACATTGTAAAAGTGTAAGTGTTCCCTGTATAAAGTATTGGTAATTGGTTGTCCACGATTGGTATGTTTGCCTTACTAAGTGAAATCCCTTGTAAAGTGCACTATGTGTGCCATTACTGAAAATGCAACTGCTACTAGTGGGCCTGCAGCACTAGTTGTGCCACCCACACAAGTAGTCTTAAAAAGGGAACTCAGGCCTGCCATTGCATGGCCTGCGCGCAGTACGTTAAACTGCCATGTTGTTCTGTCAAGTGCATTCACTTGCCAGATCTAACCCTTCCCTTTCTGTGTACATCAGACACCCCTATGGTAAGTCTAGGGTACCCCCTGGACAGGGTGCAGTGCATGTGAAAGGTAGGACATGTACTAAGGTGTGTGTCATGGCCTGACAGTGAAATAATCTCAATTTTCGTTTTTCACTGTTGAAAGGCCATCTTGCCCATAGGATAGAATGGGAAGGCTGTGTAATATGTTTTGCAGCCTATCTTCCCAAGGGCTTAAGATAAAAAGGTGAAGTTTAATATGCCTGAACTCACAATGTAATAACACATCTTTTTATGAAAGTGGTTTTTGCATTGTGTGTTCAGAAGCCACTCTTTTAGAAGTGGCTGAGTTTTGTGCTCTAAAATTTCTGTGTGTCTCTGCCTGGCTGTGGATTGACTGTCTGGATTTGAAAGTGATAGGATCTGGGGAATGTCTTGACCCAGGGGAAGAGGTGAGACATCAACAGGCTGACCTGCATCTGGAGTGTAGGGGGAGGAGAAACCCTTAGAGGTGAAGAGGCCTGGGTTGTTGCTATAAAACAATTGGCTCATCTCCTGCTGAGTGATTGATAATCCAGCGCCCCACTAATCAAAGGAAGACCGGTGTCCCTGGCAGGGAGGAACTCAGAACTGGTTTGAACAGGGGTTAGTACCCCCTGAAGCACAAAGACTTCAAAGCCATTGAGGAGTATAACTAGGAGAGCTGAAGCCCCTGTACACTGGAAAATGGCTTGATCAAGTGTGAACAGTAATGGAGCTACTTCGTGGTCAAGAGGACCTTTGCCAAGGAAGAAACAACTCAAGAGACTGAAGGATAGGACTGACCCTTGCTGTGTGATCTGGGGCTGGCCTGCTGTTTGCTGTTTCAACCAAGGAAAGGCTAAATGCACTTTGCTGTGTGTTGTGTCCCCATGTTTGAAGTACTTTGCTGTGTGCTGTCTCCTGAAGTAACTATCCCCAAGGGTCGGAGGTGAGCTGGCTCCTTGTTTGGAAACACAGGAACATAAAAGTTTCCAGGAGAGTCTCAGTGGCTCTGTGGCAGCGTGCCAGTTGCAGTCTGAGACCCTTATAAGAACTGCCTGTGATCGTGGGCACCTGGTGTCTAAGTGAGTCTCAGTGATCCTGTGTGTATGTGCTTTGTTCAGCACTGAGACCTTCAGGTGGATCGGCCTGTGATCAGGGGCACCTGGAATCCAAGCAAGGATCAGCAACACTATGTGCGTGTGCATTTTGCAACCTGAACCCCGTTGTGAGGATTGTCCAGTGATCGTGTGCACCGGAACCCAAGTGAGTCTCATTGACGCTGTGAGCATATGCTTTGTGCACTTTCAGACCTTCGTGAGGATTTGTCTTGTTATCGTGTGCACCGGAATCCAAGTGAGTCTCATCAACGCTGTGAGCGTGTGCGTTGTCCACTCTGAGACCTTCGTGAGGATTTGCCTTGTTATCGTGTGCACCGGAAGCCACGTGAGTCTCATTGCCGCTGTGTGCGGGTGCGTTGTGCATCGGGAGACTCTTGTGAGATTTTGCTGTGTTATTGTGTGCACCGGAGTAAAGGTACTGGAGTAAAGGTAGTCGCAGTGACACTGTGCGTGTGATCTTCGTGCAGCCTGAGACCTGTGTGTGGAGTGCCCAGTGATAATGCACCCGGAGTGAAGGAAGACACAGTGACGCTGTGTGCGTTGTGGCAACCTAAGATCTTCGTAAGTGAAGCGACCGGGACCGGCAGTCCCGGGGAAGCTGAGTTGCCGGCCCGAGTCACTGTTGCCATTTCACAAAGCTGATTGGAGGCCCAGACGCTGGACGAGGAGAGGAGAGTGGGTTTGCGTCCCCCAGGTAATGTGTGTTAACTCCTGGGGCGGGGAACGGGCTCGGAGGGATTTGCTCCCAGCCTCTCTCTCATGTCGGCAGCGTGAGCCTCTGCTTCGGCTCGTGTCGCGGCTTGTATTGCCAAAGGGAGTGGCAGTACAGGGGCCGGAGTGTGAAGCTGCACTTTGGAATTACATCTTACTGTGTTGGGGGCAACTGTGAGAGGCTGACTGAGGGTCAGAAGAGCAGGAGGAGAGACCGCCTCTGGCCCGGTGATCAAGGCCTGAGTGTACTACGTAGTATTCCATTTCTGAGAGCGGAGTACCTGACTGACGTATTACACATTGCAACATCTCTGTTTAACGAACGACTTGATTGTCGTATGACACGTTGCCTTGGTCCTGCATAACAAACTACCTGATTAGCGTATTGCACATTGCATTATTCCTGCATAACGAATTACCTGATTAGTGTATACGCATTGCTTTATTATTGCAGAACGACCTGTATGGTGGTTGGATTACACATTGCATTGTTTTACCTTGCAAAGTGCCCGATTGTTGCATTACGCATTGCATTCTTTTCATTGCAGAGTCTGATTGCTACGTTATGCATTATGGTATTTTTACATTGCAAAAGTACCTGATTCTAGCATTACGAACTGTATGACATGTGGTTAGGAGTACAGGAGAATGTTTAGAAGTGCTCATTGACATCTCCAGAACTTACAAGGGTTAGGAGAAATATTACACAACCACAAATGTCGATTTTATATCATGTGGTCTTATCGTAGATCTTATTACATAAAGTTTATACTTGTTTTATAAAAACTTTTGTGGAGTCTATTTGTGGTGTCATCATTGGATTATTGTGAGCGTGGTTGCGAGTACTTTACACATTTGCCTTGAAAATAAGCCTGGCTGCTCATGCCAAGCTACCGAGTGGGTGAGCAGGGCTATCTAAGAAGGTGACCTTCCTTTCCCTGATGTTGGAACGCGGGTCCCTATTTGGCCTAAGGTACCTACCTCAGCCAACCAGGGACCCTGAGTCTAACAGACCTCCACTCAGGCTTCAGATTTTTGAACACTTCTTCCTCTGTGGCATCCTGTTCGCTTTCTCTCTATACAGGTCAAAACAGCTTCTTCTTTTTCAGGGACAAGTGAGGAGCAGGTTTCTTTAGATACTAGGTTTAGCGCTAGTCTTGAGGGGAAACAGAAACAGTCCTTATCCTGATGGGCAATCTTTGGAGCAACAGATATCCTCCTTGCATTGGTATGAAATTTGACTTTATGGCATGATAAGGCTCATTTTGATCCAACTTTGAATGCAGTAGTAGAAATCCAATTTAACAAATATCCAAGCAACCTTTAAATTCTCAAATCTAAGCAATACCAGATACATGCATTTAGGAAGGCTTTCTTCCCAGATATGTGTTGGGCATAGAAGGGTGTGGTCAGAAATGTGTATGTTATATTTATTCCTGTGAGAGGCCAGACAAACAGTTCAGGGCAGCTGCTGGTTGTAGGTCATTACCTGGTAGGTGACTAATTTATATTTCCCACATTTCGTGTCATCTAGGGGTCTTGAAGCCACAGCCCCATGGCCAGCAATATATAGGCTGTCATGTTCCTAATGGAAACATTTAAATGATATGTTGATGCACTTCAATGTAGTCTACAGTACTGCAAGACAATCCTAATGACAGACAGTGTGTTATACTAATGCTAATAACATAGCATTACTCAACACAGCAGAAAGAAGAACAACCATCAGGAGATCCCCAATATGGACAAGGTTTGGTTTAACCTCCATAGGCGATAATGCATAGAGTCACCTAATACAATAACACATTTACAACATTTCAAACATACATAGCAAAAAGTACACTAATGGGAAAGTAGTAAGAATTCTAGTTCTGATAGAGAGAATGGATTTTGTTATGGAGAAAGCAGGCCTTCACCCCACCAGCTCTATAGCTGAAGGGCTGTGTCCCTACACCTAATAATAGTTGCCTTCAATCATGAGTCTTTTTTCAAGGGACAGTAGCAACCATTGGAATTTGATGAGGTTACAGCCTTGATGCAATCCCTGGGTATTAGTGCTCAGTTCCCTGCTTGGGAACTTTGATAATATAGAGAGTACCCATAGTGTCATCACACATTATCCCTTACATTGGGGAGGGGGGCAGGACAGGTGTGAACAGTCAAATTGGAGACAGACACAGTTAGAGTACAGAGAGAGTACTGTTAACCCTAAAGAATACAACTAATTATTCTTAATGACCATGTCATTTAAAAGGTATATAATGTCACTGATTGAGAATGTATCAACATATACAAGCCCACAATAAATTATTTTGGTCGTAGTTCAACATCAGGTAATGTATGTTTGCCTAAACACTCAGTAGTCCGTGGAGTGTCCTGTGCTGCACAGCAAAGAGAATATTCATAATTGGTATGTTTAACTCATCCATAAGTCCCTAGTACCTGGTACAAAATGCACCCAGGACCTATAGGTCACTAGGACATTGGCACCTATTGTACCAACCACTGAAGGGAGAGTGTAATGAATCTGACAGGCATCCCTCAGTGTCGATAACTCGGAGACGTATAGACGTATGAATCATTGTATTCATTAAACTGAGAGTTTTTGATGAGTATATCAAGTCTCTAAACTATTTCTTTGATTGTTTCACTAGCTTTCTCTTGTTCCTGACTAAAAATATACCTTTTGAAATTGACACTTGGCATTGAATTGCACTTGAGATTTAATGTGCCTTTCATTTGACGGTATGTGACTTCATCAGTTTGTGGTAATTGCATGATTACCTCTTTTACTCCTTCACCGTAAATATTTTTGAGATATTTGAGAATCTTTTTGTTACCCGTTTCTTCCAGTGCATCAATTAAATCATCAAACTTTTCTATCCCTGCAGTCCATCTGTCACCAATGTAGTGCTTCGTACCATTGTGGAATGGAGGTGGTGGTTTCAAGAAGGAGGCAGCTGTATACCCAACCTGAAACTTTGTGACGTTGAGAGTCTATGTTGCTCACCTGGACTTGTACCATTCATGCCATTGGCAAGTACTTGCAACGTACTTGCTTCAGGTCCGTTATGGCGAATCTGAATGGGCAGAGCTTCCTTTCAAGTGGCCATCTAAGCTTTACAACTCTTGAAGGACTTTCGGGTTGTGTGGAATGTTCCTGCCACCTTTTGTGGTGTCTGTTTCAGGGATCAACAACTCTCAATTCACAGCCCCAGTTATTCTACTAGGGTCATGGTGCCCACAGCGGTGATATGAAGACTCTTTTTACTCAACTTTTGGTAAGAACTACAATATTCTCTCAACCCGGTTTTTACTGCCTTTAGTGCTTTTTGTATATGGCTATTTTTGCTGCAAGCTCTTTCTAGCCCTTGTCTGTTGCTGCTTCTAGTGCTTCTCTGTAACTGGTTGTTTCAGCCTTTAGCATTATTGTTCCATACGATTTATAGCTGAGTGTTGCGTAGTGTTGCATTACATCTTTCATGGCCTAAGTAGCACATTTCTGGCCAATGATGAGTAAACTTCTCAGTGAGGCTTTCGTTATCATCACATGCTTTACAGTGGATGCAGAAGTGCTTTAACTCCACAGAGGCAAAATGTTGATCTTCACTTCGACTGAGGCACATGCAGCATGCACTAGCAGTTAGCTGGACCAGTGCAAACTCTCTGGGAGAGCACTGTCAATCTTCGGGCTCGGTATCCCCTATCTCGTTGCCAGTTGTAGCATCTTCTCCAGCCAGGGTACTTGAAACTACGCCACACATGGAGCTTAGTATTCCTCAGTGTATAACTGTGAACTCAACACTCTAAAGATGAACTCTAGTAAATCACACCGAACACTTACTTCATAGTTCTATGGAGTCCATCAAGGACCAAAAGGGTCCTGTCATGGTTAACTCACAAGACTCTGCACCGTTCACCTCCAGCTGGCCCTTGGAGCCCAGTCTGTTAGGGAAAATGCCACTGACTTGTTCCAAAATATATGAACTCCTGAGTAGTTCTCAAAAAGCTCCAAAATAACAAAAACTCTTGCAATTGAATCTTCTGGATCAGCCAAATAGAGCAATATGTCATTAGCACATGTAGAGATTATATCCTCCCAGTTGGGGTCCTAACGGGGAGCTCTAATTTAAGCATCATATCTGAAAAAAGCAGATATGGACTCCATTGTTAAGGCAGAGAGAATAGGGGACTCTCCAGTTAAGTCCCCAAACATGTTGAAGTATTGTACCGACCAGAAAATCACAGTGTGAGAGATCTGGCATGTAATTATAGAATCCTTTGTATGTGTTGATGTTGAAGATATATAGTTGCTATAGTTTTTCTAATAGCCAAGGTGTGATACCTGCGAGCAAAAGTCGAGAACTCTTAACTAGCATTTTGTTTTCAGTCTCTTTCGAAAATTCCTGAATGTATTGCCTGTATACAATCAAAATACATTGAAAACTCACTCTTATCTGAAACCTCTTATGTTCCCTGTACATGTGACCTTGACTTCTCACCCACATTTGCCCAGGTAGTGTGCACACCACACGCGAGCAATACTACATTGGCTAGCTGCTCATTTCTAAAATCACAAATTGCGAAAGTTCTTTCTCACTCTTTATGTGGTAGTTTGTGAGGAACAGTGACATTACTTAAGTAGCCGTCCCAAGGATCATAAATAGCAACTAAAACATATGCGCCCCTTTTCAACAACCCTTTGAGAGCTCCAGATAAATCTTAAAATATTTCAGATTTTTTTTTACTTGCGGGAACATTTTACAAACATTGATGCTGAGGGATTTTGCCTGAAACAAATATATTTGTTTTCATTAAAAAATGAAAAACATAACAAATATAGAAACCCCTAGCAATGAATACCGCCTTTCCCTGTTAACCATGTGATTGTGGCCAAATAACTTACTCAAGCTGTGCCACTGGTGTATTGTGTGCTTCTGGGCAGCCTTCCCCACAGGCCTGTCTAACCCCATGCCACAGACTCCACAAGCCTGGTAACCTGTTTGATCCTGTACAGCCTTCTCCACAAGCCTGGCTCACCCCATGTCATGTACAGGAGCGACCCCTGTCAGAGAAAAGAGGTGGGGCAGAGATCAGTGGGGTCAAAGGGGGACAAGGGAGAGAAATGTAAAAAATAAATAAGAGCTTAACTGCTGCCCTCCACCATCCTGTTGCGCTCTTCTGTTCCTCTCCTCTTCACTGCAGGGAGGCACAGGCTCCCAGCCTGCCCTGCGGTCAATCCTGAAGCTGTTCTCATGCATAAGAGCAGCTTCAGGATTGCCCTGAGCACCAATGGTTTGTGCTCTAGGACAAACTAGGAGCCTGTGCCTGCTCTCTCCAACCTCAGCAATGCAGCTGGGGTTGGAGAGAGCGTCACTGTGCATGTGAGTTTGGCCGGCCAGAGATGGCAGTGCACCTACCACTCCCCACAGTGCCTGTCATCACTATGGCCCATGTATCAATACAAAGAAGGGGGGGGACCAGGAGCCAGATGTGATCCAATGCCCGTGTCCTAATGTAGAACGTCTAATCAAAAGACGGGGACAGTGTTTCGGTAGAGGGGTGCAATATGTCACCCACTCAATGCGAGGATGAAGAGGAAAAATAAAAAATGATAGGGGGAAACAGAGAGGGAGGTGTAGGTTCTCCTAGGTATTAGGACCCACTCGTGAGAGGGAAGAACGAGTCTTGCCTCTTGTTGCCCTCACAAATCCCGAAAGGATGTCATGCTTCATCATCGTTTGCTCCTCATCAGGCTGGTGCTGCAATGCCCTACGGGTCCCCCAAAGGGTCACTTTGACAGAGATCTTTTTAGAGAAAAGACGTAAGATGCATGCAGGTGTATGGAGTGGGTCCTCTTGGAGGGTGATGTAGTGTGTACAACGTAAGTTAAAACTGCCTAAGGGTTACCAAAAATAAGTTTAATGTGGCGGTACCCTTGACAGTGTAAAAACCCGAAGGTTGAGTGTGACCCCAGTCAGCTCAATGTGCCCAGGTAACTAAAATGTAAAAAAGGTCGACATGTTTCACGCCTATGTGGTCTCAAGGATCTATGGCGCTTCTTCAGGACTAAAACAGAACAAAGTGAGGTGTTGTGCATGTCAAAAGTGAAAGGGTAATTACCCTCTGAGGGTGTCAGGGCGGGCCAGGGAACAGTGTACCCTACAGTCGGGGTACAAACTAAATAGTTGTGACCGCTCCTGGACACCGCCTATAAATAAAAGTAGAGTTGCTCCATAGGCTAGAAGTGTAGGACGCCCGCACCTTACCAGGAATTTTGCTCGATTGCCGGCTCATTCGCACCTACCCTGTCCGAACATCTGGCCCAGCCTAGTAGGAGCCCCCATCATATACTGACACACCCTTTGCTCTTGGTCAACTGCACGATCAGGCGGGGTGATATGCGGGTTCAGAATGCACACTGGTTTGAAGGTAAACTCATGTCAGAAACGTTTCTGTATTCATTTAAAGCACTGAGCTTGGAAACATAAGTAATACCGTAGCATATTGCCAATGTCACTGAAAAAAGCGTCATAGTGCCACCGCGGCTTTTACAGTGTGAAGGACTCGGCCACACAATATGTTTTTTTCCCTTATTCAATTGCACATGTTTCATTTCCAGCATTTCAACATTCCACCGAGAAACTGAATGTTCTTGTTCTGCTGATGAAACAATGAACTGCGTTATTCTCAAATCAAGGTACATTCTCATTGAGAACAATAGAAGAGTGGGATTTTGAAAACGTATTTGTGTTTTCACTCAAAGCTGTTCGCTAACTATGCTGGCAGCTGTTGCATTCTTCATTTTTACATGATTTTATTTAAATGCCTTTTTATTTATTTCAGCCAATTTAAATGAGTTTGGTGGACCCAGTGGTGGAAGTAGCTGCGATCTATTTGGAACGACGTTCCCAAGCTTTACATTTACTGAGACTCCTTCGACTTTTTAAAACAACCGTTTCTGAATGGTTAATGCAGACTTTGAAGTGTCTCTTTTCTGAAAGGAAAGGAAGGGGTAAATGTAAGGGTTGCTTGGGTATCTAGTACATGGTATTAAAATTGTTGATTCATTTGAGGTTTCATGGTGACAAAAGTCCCTCAAATAGAGCTGTGTGTTTGAAAATGGACATTTTTGTGTTAAAGTTTCAAACAAAACTTTGGAGTAGTTCATGTCACTGATTTTGGTAGATCAAGCACTTGCTTGGTAAATTGAGGTAAATGTAGATAGATACCCGTGACACCACTCACAGAGGAAAACATGTAGAGGGAATTGTGGATACACACCATAATGCTCAGAAGTCACCAGGAACACAGATGAGGGGCGAGCCTTGGCTGGGATATGTTCCTGCCTGAGGAAGATTACAGGAAATTACAGTTTTGGGGAAGAATTGCTGAAAACTTGACAAATATCACATCCAAACAGTTCTCCCTGCTAGTCAATCTAAGTGAACGAGGTCTGGTGTGCACTGCAAGAAACTTTAGGTTGTACAGAATTAGAAAATGTGCTGTTTTATACTTCCCACTCAGCCCTGCCTTTGATATCAGTCATCAAATGAACAGTATCCCCTCAGCAGAGAGTTTGCCATAAGTGAGAGCTTTGCAGTCCCCTGATATTGCATACATTTTTGCAAGGTATTTCCAAACTCTGAACATTCCAGGTTACATTTCCTTGCTTAACATTATGTATTTTATGTTTGTCCGTTAGACAAATGCAGTAAAATGTTTAGCAAATGTATTACAAAATGAAAAAATATCCACATTTGTCTTTATATATTCAGGACTGTTAGAGATATTGACGCAGCGGTTGCATTAATACATAGCCCTGCATCTGATGATAAAAAAGATCTAGCTTGTATTTGTGCTCAAAAGGACCAGAGCAGTACATTTCTTTGAACAACCTGACATCATATTTTGAAAAGGCACTGGCATAGATGTGCAAACACTTAGGGGTCGATTCCGATCCGGTAAAATCCCCGTCCGTACGAATCGTATCCGGAGCCGTTTCCGTACGACTCGTACGGACGCCGTACGACCGGACGATTCCGATCCCGATCGGCCGACCCGGACGCGATTCGTACGGTACACGTCGATTCATACGGAAAAGCGCACGATCACCTACACACCGTACGGTGCGTACCCCCCATGATCGCAGGGGTACGCGCCGTACCCCTGCGATCATGCGGGGTACGTGCCGTACACCCAGCGTACATGGGGTACGTGCCGTACACCCACCGTACATGGGGTACGGTGCGTACCCCATGTACGCTGGGTGTACGGCACGTACCCCGCATGATCGCAGGGGTACGGCGCGTACCCCTGCGATCATGGGGGGTATGTCCCGTACCTGGGGGGGGCTGTCCCGTACCTCTTTCGGCGCGAACTCTGCGTTTACGACTGTTTTCAGCTCCCATAGGAAAAGGCTCGTACGGTGCGTACCCGACACGAATTGTACTTGCTGGGTCGTAAAAACCAGCCGCGAACCGTAGTGATGTCACGTACAGCGGGTTCCGAGTCAGACTCGTACGGAGATTTGAGTCGTACGGAGTCCTGTACGACTCGTACGGAGTTCGGCTCCTGGTACGAATCGTACTTCGTCGTACGTACGGGACGTTTACGGGTACGATTCGTACGGGGAAAAAACGCTCCGTACGACGATTCGGAGCACATTTTACCGGATTGGAATCGACCCCTTAGTCAATGAAAAGTTTAGAATGCCTATGATAGAAATCAAGAACAACCTGATATTTATCTCATTCATGGTAGACACATGCCTCCTTTTATTGAAAGCCTAGAATCACTTGACTCTTTTGATACTGATGTCCTCATCAAGATCCAGTCAATATGCATGGTCCTTGACACACTTCTATCGAAATCTAGTAAAACCTCTCTGGCAACCTATTGGGATAGGCATCTTGGATCCCTACTGTTACCACCAACATGTGAAATGAAAGAATGATCCATGATTTGTCCCATGTTCTATACCTTTACATGAAACTTCCCAGAACCACCCATACCGGTCATGGGCATAATAATCAACAATAAAGACAGTTAGATTTTTTACTACCCAGAAACTGCCCATAGCAATACCATCACCTTCGTATTTAAGTAGACATTGTAGAAAGAGTCCATCATTTCCTGACACAGTGACAATGAAAGAATGGTATTCCATACAAAACACTATAGGGAAGATATACTAAAATTTTACGCTGTGTTTGTCCCACCAAAGTGACGCAAATCGGCACAAAATCTTTTTGTCCAATTGTCTATCGAGCCCAAAACGTTTTTAACCTTGAAAATAATGTGGAAGTAATGCGAAGCAGTGCATAGCGCTGCTTTGCATTACATAGCGCCAAGGGGGCATACCATAGGGAGGTGCATGGGCGTTCCCATGCAACCACCCAAGGTTTCTAATGCTAAGCACAATTTACTAAATAGGGAAGACAGGGTTTAGTGTCAGAAAATAGTGCACCCTTCAACCAGGTGCTATGAAGGAGAAATGCTTTTTTTCTCCTTTATTTCCTGGTTTTGCATGTGTGCTGCACTGTACAGCACACTTACAAAGTTGGAACATGTTTAAAATTAGTCTAAGCATAGCCTTTTGTACTGGAAGGCTACCTTTCCAGTACAAAATCTATGCTTGACTCACAGAGACACCCTTGCAAAGGTGTCTCCGTGGAGCACTTATCAAAAACAGAGAACCTCCCCTAGAAAGCAATATACATATGGGTATTAACTCCAATTCTTCTCAAATATCAGCATTGTCCCACACAGAAAGGTTCATTTCAAAAACATATATCTATTTATTATTTTTTCATCACCAATAGATCACAGATACGATAGAATTGTGAGCATATATACAATCTATTTACATCGCTATATATATACATTACAGCCTTCAAAGAACCTAAGTGCATTCGACATCCACACACACATCTACACTGTCATCAGTAACACAAAACAATATTCCAAAAACAAAAGGTACAATGAAAAAACAAACAGTATACAATCATATATATACAAAACACAAACAAACACGAGAAGCACCGACGCGCGTTTCGGAACAGGACCAAATTTCCACCAATCCTTCGTCAAGGCGCACAATGTAAACTTTTCTTTAATATCTTCCCCACAATGGGGGATATAACATTGTATCCAATACGACAGTTTCATATAATACAAGTGGACTTTCAATCAAGGCTGTTTCTTCAATTCCATTAACTATATATTTGTGAAGTATCACAGAATCAAACCAGGAGACACACACTGTCTTATCTTATCTTATCTTATCTTATCTTATCTTATCTTATGCTGCATTTATAAAGCGCACTGACATCGGAGGTTTCCTGGCGCTGTGATAGAGATTGAGGGTGAGGGCCATAGCCTAAATGGGGTTCGAAAAGAGCCAGGTCTTTAGGCTCTTTCGGAAGCTTAACAGGGTGACAGAGGTTTTAACTTGTAAGGGGAGGGAGTTCCACAGTTTGGGTGCTAGATAACTGAATCTACGGCCACCCAGTTTCTTTAGTTTAACCACCGGAGTGGTAAGAAGGTGGAGATGGGCAGAACGGAGATTACGGGCAGGGCAGTGAGAGTGAATGAGAGATTTCAGGAAAGCCGGACCCTTGGACTGCCGGGCCTTATATACAAGGCAGCCTATTTTAAAAGCAGCCCTTTGTTCGATGGGCAGCCAGTGCAGCTTGGCCAAAAGGGGTCTAGCGGATTGCCATTTAGGAGCTTTGCCGATAAGCCTGGCTGCCTGGTTCTGCACCAACTGAAGACGGTGAAGTAGGGACTTAGGTAGTCCCCAGTAAAGAGAACTGGAAAAATCTAGGCGGGAGAGGACAAGGGAAATGATGATTTGCACCAGTGCTTCATAGGAAAGCAGATGGGAGATTTGACGAATTTTTCGTAACTGGAACATGCTGGCCAAAATGATGGTACCGACATGGGTTTTGAGAGAGAGGTCGGTGTCAATGGTAATGCCCAGGCTTTTTACCGAGTTCGACGGACTGGGGAGTGTGCCTAGCTCGTTTGGCCAGAAATGGGGGCCCCAATATGACGGGCTTGTGCCGGGCAAAATGAGTTCCGTTTTCTCCGGATTTAATTTGAGCTGGTTGGATATCATCCATTGTTGGATGTGAAGCATTACTGCCTGAAAGTCAGATGCAGCGTCAGGGGTGTCTAAAGGAAAAATAATCTGCATGTCATCAGCATAGTTGAGGACAGTGCAGTTCCAGTTACTCAATGAGTGGATGAGCGGACGGATATATAAATTAAACAATAATGGTGAGATGGAGGATCCCTGAGGGACTCTGCAGGCAATGGGAACCTGGGTTGCGGTAAAGGGGCCTAGATGGACTGTTTGTACTCTGCCCGAGAGGAAGGACTTAATCCATTCCCGGGCAGGTCCCTGGATGCCTGCCTGTCCGACATGGTGGAGAAGGATGTCATGGTCCACCGTGTCGAACGCGGCTGATAAATCCAGGAGAACCAGTGCCTGTGGGGACCCTCTCTCGCCATTCTCCCGAAGGGTGTCGAGGACTTTTAAAATAACTGCTTCAGTGGAGTGTGCTGGTCTGAAGCCAGCTTGGTTAGGTTCCAGAAACCCAGAGCTCTCAATAAATGCCGAAAGGCAGGTGGTCACATAGGCCTCCAAGAGTTTAGACATGTAAGGCAAGAGAGAGATGGGCCTGTAGTTAGCAGGGTTGGCGGGGTCAGCTCCTGCTTTTTTCAAAAGGGGAACCAGTATGGCTTCCTTAAACGCACTGGGGACCATGCCAGTGCTAAGGGAGGTGTTCAGAAGGAGGAGGATGCTGTCAGGCAGAGCAGAGAAGATCGCCCTGAGGACTGGGGGGGGACAACAGTCCCTGGGAGATCCCGATTTGACACGGGCGGTGAGCTCAGAGAGAGTGCTGGTGGTAATGGCTGGGAACTGGGTGAAAGAACAGGGGTTAAGAGGGAGAGAGTCAGAACGGCCAACAGGGGTGGAGGGAGGAATAGCATTCTTAATATTTACAATTTTCTGGATAAAGTAAGAGTTGAGCGCATTGCAGGTTTCTTGGGTGGGGGCCTGAGTGGGGAGTACTCTGTGATCTGATGAGAAATCGTTCAAAATTTTGAAGAATTCTTTAGATTTATTACTAGCTGTATCAATTCTTACAGTGATATGTGAGACCTTTGCTTTGGATATTTGGATATTTGGATATTTGGAAGGGTATTTCTAGAGCGCAGACGTTCGCTCCGAAGGGAGCATCTTGGCGCTGTAAATCCTAAGACCAGATCGCAAAGAGAGGGAGGGGGGGGCTAGATGGCTGCTTTAGTCCAGTCGTCAGAGAGATTGAAAATCCACGTTTTGAGGAGCTTCCTAAAAGGCTTCTCAAGCGTCTGTAGTCTGAGGTGCCTTGGCATGCTGTTCCAGGCTCTAATAGCCAGGGTGCTGAGCGTTTTTCCACCTTTAGACTTCAGATTGAATTTGGTGGGGGTCATGAGATTTTCTTGTGAGGATCTGAGGGAGCGGCCCGGAGTGTAATGAGGGAAGCGTCTAGTCAAATACGACGGACCGGATTTGTTGAAGGCTCGGAAGGCTACAGTGAGAATTTTGAAAAGTATTCTCTTGTGCAAGGGGAGCCAATGCAAGGATTTAAGAGCGGTGGAAATTGAGGATTTGCGTGGAAGTTTAAGGACAAGACGGGCAGCAGTGTGCAGAACACTTTGAAGTTTCGAACGGGTGGACTTTTTGGTCCCTGCCAGGAGGCCATTACAGTAGTCTACTCGAGAGAGTATAAGGGCTACCGCAATAGTTTTTCTGGAGTCAAGCAGGAGGAAATCAAAGAACTTTCTCAGGGATTTAATAATGCCGAAGCATTTTCCTGCTACGGTCGAGACGTGGAGATCGAAATAGAGTTCGGAATCAAAAATGACCCCGAGGTTTCTGGCCGATGGAACTGTTTGCGGTGGAGCAGCAGAATTGTCAGGCCACCACAGGGCAGGGCAGAAAGAGGCATTCTTTCCAATAGGCAAGATTTCGGTTTTATTCGAGTTGCAGCGGAGGTGGTTAGCGTCCATCCATTGGAAGACTGCTGTTAGGCAGTGTTTCAGATTGAGTTCTGCCGTGTTGGAATTTTCGTCAAGGGGGATGATAAGCTGAGTATCGTCGGCATAAGAAGTGACGGTTATGCCGAACGATTCTATAAGGGTAAGCAGAGGGATGAGATAAATATTGAATAGGAGGGGACTTAGGATGGAGCCCTGGGGAACTCCGAAGGACACCTTTTTCTCATTCGATTTGAAAGGGCCGAGTGAGACAGTTTGATACCTATCGCTGAGGAAAGAACTAATCCAGGATAGGGCAGAGTTGGTAACGCCAATGTCCATAAGTCTATTAATCAGAATGGAGTGGGAAATGGTATCGAATGCTGCCGTGAGATCAAGAAGGATCAGAATGGCCTTCTTCCTTTGATCTTGAAGGGTTTTGATGGTGTCGGTCAGTTCGATCAGGGCGGTTTCGGTTGAGTGTTTAGACCGGAAACCGGATTGCTGGGGGTGAAGTAGATTATGGGAATCAAGAAAGGTCTTGAGCTCCTTGTGGACTAACTGTTCAGTTATTTTACCCAGTGCAGGTAGCAGGGTAATGGGACGGAGGTTGGTCAAATCTGAAGGGGGTTTGTTCGCCTTTTTCATGAGAGGCTTAACCACACCTTTTTTCCAAGAGAGGGGAACAGAGCCAGTTTTGAGGGAGAGATTGACTATTTCATTGATGATGGGGTTAACTTCATCAATGATGAGGTGGAGGATTTTAGGGGGACAAGGGTCAGACGGGGAGCCAGATTTGCATGAAAGGATCGCTTCTCTGGTCTGAGTCAGAGTCACCGGGGTAAAGTTTTTGAGACTGTTAGCAATCAGGCGTGATTGGTCCAGATCCGAGAGTGAGTAAACAGGGGGGGGAGGGGGGAAGTTTTTGTGGATGGAGGTGATTTTGTCATCGAAGTAGTCGGAAATCTTGTCACATAGCTCTTGAGAAGAGGGGATTTCCGGTTGGAGAACTTTTGGATTGGTGAAAGATTTTACTATGGTAAAAAGGGTTTTTTGCTTTTGACTGGCATCCTTAATGGCGTTAACATAATAAGTTCTTTTAGCTGATTTAATGGTTGAGAGATAATTTTTCCTCTGTAGAATGTAATTACTACGATCACCATTATTGTAGGTTCTGCGCCATTTACGTTCCGCTTTCCTGCAGAGTAGGTGTGCGGCTGTTAGGTCAGGCGTGTACCAGGGAGCTTTGATTTTCGTTTTCTTCAAAGTATTATCTTGATTATGGGGTGGACATCGTTTTGAGATTTCTTGAGAGAGCCAGTTATTGAGACAAACTGCATCTTTATCGATGTTACCAGAGGGGGAGGGGGCATTGGTGGGGGAAAAGGGATGAAGAATAAGATTTTTCTGGACAGTTTTCCAATTAATGGAATGAGTGGGTTGGCAAATGCGTTTTTTGCAGGTAGAAAGGTGACGGCTGGAGATATGAAAGGGGATCAGACAGTGATCAGCTTTGGTAATTGCACCTTAAAATACGTATATTCACAGATGCAGAATATGATAATCCTGCTCATATAATTCCTTCACTAACGGCCACAAAATTCGATACAAGATTTCAAATTAACCCATCGATGTAGTGGGCAGTATATCGTAAGCAATAGAAGCAGGGTCCACCAATAAACCACGAAAAAGATGAAGCGGCGGAGTAGCCTTAGGGAATGGTGTTCCTTAGAGTTGTCTCAAGAAGCGAGGCTTCCCTCTAGGGGGCCCGTAACGCGTAAAGATATCACGTCCTTCTTTGAAAAACCACCAAACGAATCCTGAGATAGCATGTCAAGGGCCAGACCTCTCCGTGGAGCACAGCAGCTATAATTCAGTACATTTGGCGATCTCCACTCTCTCCTTCTCACTCAGCGTAGCATTTGCAGCTTCTTAACCACTTCCGCGCTCATGACGAGCTCAGCTCGTCATGAGTTACACCGCTCGCACGCTGATGACGAGCTGAGCTCGTCATGTAACGCGGCATTTTAAAAAACGCAGCGCGCAGCGGGAAAATCACTAGCGCGCATGCGGTTAAGAAATTGGTCAAACTGCCCCCACATGTACTTGTTAGGGCAATCCTGTCCATTTGCTGCTAGCAAACAATAGTTAATAGTTCCACTCTTATTCAAATTTTTCAAAACGGAGGCTCATGTACTACTCTGGGAATCCTTTGTTCAAATGACATCTCAGGGAGAGAAAGCTAAATGGACTAGGCTTACTTGATTGTTCATGGGTAAGGTTTTAGATTGAGCTAGGCATTTGTCATGTGCAAAACATCTGTCGTGCTTCTGTTTTTTCTCATTCATATAGCTCTGAGATATTTGGCTGTCACAAAGCACTATTCCAGATCACGATCTGCATCACTTTTTGGTGAAAAATACCATAAAAATCTCTTGAATTGAATGCATTCATTAAAACCCCATTCTTTGCACACTGGACGTTAAGAAGCACCTTGGAACGATAAGAAAGAAGAATTACCAGTTTGTTGTGCTTCAGAGCCTCTCCAAATGCTGGAGAATTCTGGCAGAGGCGTCCCTTCTTTAGGCATTAATCTCTTTTCTAGCATGGTTGATTTCAAGCAGTGTTGCATGGCACTTTCTTGACTAGACTCCAAGGGGCATGTGACTATATTTTGGAGGGGACTTTGGCTAATGTCTGGAAACTTAACTCCTGTGAAGCTTGAAAAAGTCTTCACCAGGTGCCTACTGCCCAGTCCGCATAATCCTAGATCTCTGCCGTGCTTATCATATGACTATGGAAATTTGGTCCAGTTTTGAGGACAAACTCAAAAGAAGGAGACTGTTGTAAAAGGAATATCTTTGTGTATTCATTTCCTGAGGAAGCAAGGGAGCCAGGCTGTACTCAATTGGCTGGTTTTAAGGTAATCAATCTTGTAGGAATGCAACATGGCAAAACTGTAGCAATGCACAGACACAGTGTGTTCAGGTAGCTGACTTGGGCAAACCCTACAATGGTCTATGAAGTCTCTTGTCTGGATATCTCCTAGTGAAAATTCTTGTTGTATTACTACTGTCTAGTGGCTATTTTTAAACAATTTTCATGATTCTGTTCAGTACTTTAACCTTGATTACAGAATGTAACGGGCTCAATAAACACCGCCTATTATAAATGTAGCGCTCAGAAATACATTTCTAGCTAATGTTATTTTTTCTGTTAGGTTAACTGCCAGTAATGGAGGTTTTGACAGGATGGGCCATCTCTAACTTGATGAGGGGAAGGGGTTGTCATCTACCACATTTGCGTGTCACAAAGGCTCTGCCTGAGCACACTTACAAAGGGTTTGACACTAGGCTTTGGTAACTCCCAGTCAAGCTAAGCCAGGGCAGGGAGGCAGGAAATTCTAAGCACCTCTGGGGGTGGAAACCTTTTCTTACTATAGTGTGGGAACCAGGTATAAGTATTGGATACTCAGATCCCACTCTTCTGTACACCTCTGGACCTGTTGAAGACTCAGCAGAACTGCTGTGCTGCTCTGTAAGAAATGTTGTTACTCTGCTGACCTGCTGCCTAAGTGAGAAGGACTGGACCTGCATCTTGAACAAGATTCCAAGGCCTAGTTGCCTGGCCTCAGATTCACAGCCTCAAGGACAGAAAAAGCTCCAGCAATCTTGAACCCAACACATGGATTCTTTCTTCTATTAGTCCTACCTCCATTGAGGCTGATATGCTTCACCTTTCGAAGGAATGCTCTAAAACCACCAAATATGAGCACAATGAAGCATTATTTTCTTAATTCTTTAATAAAGCCTCATTCTGATTTTGTTTAAGATATCTTTATTAGTTTTCACAAGAAGAACAATGAGCCCGTGTGCTCCGCAAACATCGGGTAACAACCCGGCATAGTAGGATTGTGCATCTGGCAAAGGAACAGTAAATGCAAATACAAAGACAAAACCCCCCTCCCCTCCCCCCCTTTCCCCCCTCCCGTCCTCCTCCACAGAAAAAGAAAATCACGCAGTAGAGATTGTGTAGACCAGCAAGGAGGCCCAACCAGCTAAGAAGCAGATGTGGCAGGAGTAAGCGACTGTGGGAGATCAGCCAAGCATAGTAGCCTAAGATATTTGGGACATGTGAGCTCAGTAAATTCAGACGTCAGCAACGTTACCAGGGGGACCCAGAGTTCATGAAAGGAAGCCTCTGGGTTAGTCAAAGAAAGAGAATTGTTTTTCATCCCTAAGATAAACCACAGTTTGTGTAGCCAGCCTAACCTAGTAGGAAGTACTGCAGACCCCCAGTGACTCAGGATGTTCTGTACTGCTGCTCCCACCGTCAGTGCTATTTGTTTACCTCTCCGAGAATGAAGCGGGAAGGTGATGGTGTTGGGGCAGCCAAGAAGGATATAGGCTGGGAATCTCGGGATCTGAGTCTCAAAATGGGAATCTATCTCATCTAGTATTTGTGACCAGTACGTCCCTAAGGAGGGGCAGTCCCAGAGCAAGTGAGTGAGGGTGCCTTGCGCGCCGCAACCTCTCCAGCACAGCGGGCTGCGCGAGAGGTTACTTCTATGGAGCCGTACCGGCGTCAAGTACCAGTAGGTGGCAAATTTAGTGGCCGTTTCAATAGACGCCACATTATGAGCCATACGGCGGGCCAGATGGTGAATGTCCTTCCATTCTTTCGGGGAAAGTTCCCTTCCCAGCTCACCCTCCCACCTCAATTGCCCCGCAGTCTTCGCAGTGTCCGGGGGGACCCTCAGAAATGTGTACAAATCCGACGTCAGGCACGCATCACTGTGTCTCGTAATCAGCCATTTCTCAAACGGCGTTAGCAACCGCCCCGCCCCCTCCCGCACCCCCTCCTGGAGCACCCAGTGTCTCATTTGAAAATAATGGAACCGCTCCGTTTCCGGAAGCCCAAGATCAGTACGAAATTCCTTAAACAGGCGCAAGCCAGAAAGATAAAAAAAAGCCTGATGGAACGGGTAGATTCGGTTGTCCACTGTTGGAATTCTCTATAGTCAAGGCCGGGTGTGAAGTCCGGGTTCTTCACAATAGGCGTAATGGGGGATGGGAACGTTGTAAGCCCTCTCGCAATTGCAGTCTGATCCCAAGCGTCCATAATGGGATGGGTCACTTCAGATAAATACAGACTGCAATGACGATGCTGACGGGGCAAAAAGGGAACCCCCCCAAAGAGTGCAAGCCACAAGGGCCCTGTCCATAAACAGCCAATGCTTCTCTGACTCTGGCCGAGCCCACTCCACCAGAGCCCGCAGCTGAGCCGCCCGCCAATATGTCGAAAGATCTGGGATACCTAGTCCTCCTTTCAACGGATCCCTGTAGGTGAGAACGCGGCGCATCCTGGCTCTTTGGTCCCGCCAGATAAATCGCTCTATGTCCCTCTGCAAGGCCCGCAGAATCCCGGTGGGGGGCATCAGCGGGAGAGTATGAAAAAGATAAAGAATTTGATGCAACATCACCATCTTCACCGCCGCTATGCGGCCAAGCCATGAGAGGGAGTGAGGTCTCCACTTACGAAGTGAAGTGCATACTTGTTGCAGTAGGAGCGAATAATTCACTTGTTGGGTAAGAGAAACGGTGTGTGCCACTCGGAGCCCCAGGTATGAAATGGTGTCCTCGGCCCACTGAACCCGAAAGTTCTGCCGGAGGAACGCCAGTGTCTCAGGCTCCAGGGATAGGTTAAGAGCTTGTGACTTACGCATGTTGATCTGGAAGCCCGAGGCTAAGGCGAAATGAGCTAGTTCATCCAAAAAAGCCGGTAGGGAATCACAAGGACGCTCCAGAGTCGCCACTCGCCACCACATCATCAGCATAAAGACACAGCTTATGCTCAGACCCCCCAAAGAGTATCCCTCGAATCGATGGGTCATCTCGGATACGTTGTGCCAAGGGCTCCATGTTCAAGGCAAAAAGTAGCAGTGACAGCGGACACCCTTGCCTAGTCTCCCTTCGTATCAGAAAGGCAGCTGACGCCACCCCATTCACCCATACTCTGGCTGTGGGATTCGCATAACACTGGAAGATCCAGGCTATGAAATGCACGGGAAGGCCAAAATAAACCAGGGTTGCTCGGAGATAGGGCCAATGAACCCTATCGAACCCCTTCTCGGCGTCAACAGAGAGGACCATGCGTTCCACCGGGAATCGCTCCGAACGGTCCATAAGATGGAGAAGGCGTTTAGTATTATCGAAGCACTGCCGCCAGGGGACAAAACCGGATTGTTCCGGGTCTATCAAACCAGGAAGACATTTAGAGAGCCGCATCACCAAAATGCTTGTAAAAATCTTTAAGTCCATATTAAGAAGTGAGATAGGGTGGTATGAGCCACAAAGACGTGATCTTTCCCTGGCTTAGGTATAACAGTTATTAAAGCTTCCAGCATAGAGGAAGGGAGGGGAGAAGACTCAGTTGCCCCAATGGAATTAAAAACACGCGTGAGAATAGGGTCCAGTTTCCCACAAAATTTCTTATAAAAACCCGAAGAGAACCCATCGGGCCGGGAGATTTGTTATGCATAAGACGGGCAATCGCAGAGATAACCTCCTCTACTCGGATGGGGCTCCCAGTTCCTCCACCTGGGATGGCAGCAACGCGGAGGTGGCCGCCTTCTGGAGATACTGAGACAGGGCAGCGTCGGGCAATGCTTTAGCCGAATACAATGATGCATAGAATTGGCGAAACACTTTGACAATCGTCTCGTCCTCCCTACATTCCAGCGCCACGGCATCTTGTATCAATGTCACCTTTTGCGCTTGTCGCTGGGCACAGAGTCGGTTGGCAAGTAGGCGACCACAGCGATCGCTCCCAACATAAAAAGAATGCTTAAGGCGTAAAGTGGCATACTCCTCTCAGTCAATATCTAGCCCAGCAAGTTGTACGCGAGTAGCTTTCAACTGTCGCCAGACTCTCGGCGCTCCCGTGAGCTGGTGAATTCGCTTTAACTCCTCTACTTTGGCTGTCAGGTGTGCGCGCTTCTCCCTCCTGTCTTTATTGTCCGCATATGCAATGCCAATAAAGACCCCTCTGAGGACTGCCTTCATCGCCTCCCAGAGGGTCATCATAGAAACGTCCGGTGTATCGTTTAAAGTCAAGTAATCCGCTATGTTCTCCTCAATCTGTCATACAACTGAAGGGTGTTGGAGCATGCTCTCCCGCAGGCGCCAAAGTCGTCGCCTTGGGGGAAAGGACAGAGAGAGTCGCAACGCGGAGTGGTCGGATAATGGGCAGGGAAGAATCTCAATCTCGCTAGCGCGCTGTGTGAGCAAGTCGGAAGTGAAAATGTAGTCAATGCGGTTATAAGTTTTGTGAGGGTGCGAATAAAACATGTAAGCCCGTGTGTTTGGATGTTTATGTCTCCAAAGGTCAGTGAGCACGGCGTCAGTCAAAAGGTGTTTCCCAACATTGGATAATGTCCCCGTTTGACCCCTGCGCTGACCCGAGCGGTCCATGTCCCCATCTAGGACCAAGTTAATGTCCCCTCCCAGCAAGACAGTCCGGTCTGGCAGCCCTGCAATGTCCTGAATGACCGTTTTTAACAAAACTCTCCTGCCCAGTGTTGGGGGAGGCCAGCACAAACGTGTGAGTGTCTAGTGTAAAAGCATGGGCCAGGAGCCTCCCCTTGATTTCAGCTTGCCTACCCCCCACCCGGCCCGGGTAACGGGAGGAAACCAAGAGGGCCACCCCTGCAGTTTTGGACTTAGCAGATGAGAACAGTTGGATTGGGAACACCCGTGATCTAAGGCGAGGGGTATCAGCCGAGAGGAGGTGTGTCTCTTCAAGTAAGCATATATGAGCGTCATTATTCTCCAAATAAGACAGCAGCGCCCGTCGTTTAGTAGGACTGTTAAGGCCTTTCACATTCAAGGACACGAACCTCAAAAACCATAAGGATGGTAGGGTACGGCTATAGCAGTGAATCCCACTCGGCGGAGGTACCTGGGCAGGTACAGGGCCCCAATTTAACTGTATGGCACAACAACAGAGGAGGAGGAGAGTACCCCATAAAGAAAAAAGAAGAAAAAAAATTTAAGAAACTACCCAAAACCGACAAACCCAAAAGAACAATCATATGTGGAGTTCACAAAAGTCCCAGGCAACCGCCTGTGGTGAGACGTGGGATAGATAGCAGGGGTGCCCGCCGTCCCCCCTCCCCAAACCTGGGCCCATCCCAAGGTGCTAGATCAGTCCCACTGGATTTCAAACTAAGAAGGCAGAGGTGGACAGCAGGACAGCAGAGACCATCGATATCAGTCAGTGGAAGTGAGCGAAAAACCGCTGATTGTTCCTTGGTCATAGTCTCGGTATCCGGGTGAAGTATCGGCCGCAAGCCCTCCACTTTCTTCCAGCGGCCACTGTCCTCCCGTGGAGCAGAGCTTACAGGCTTCTCAGGATTACCACCGGTCGCCCCCGGGATGCGAAGGAGAGAGGATGCTTCTTCCACGGTGCAGACTCGACGGAGCTTACCCTCCCATTTGAAAATGAGCCTGAATGGATGCCCCCAGGAGTAGGCAACGTCTTTGGAGCGGAGAAATGCGGAGACAGGCCGGAAGTCGCGTCTCTTCTGAAGGGTGGAGGCAGCCAGGTCCTGATAGAGGAGCGGCTTACAGAAGCGGAACTCGATAGGATGCTTCGACCGCGCCTCTCGCAGGATACGTTCCTTAAGCTTAAAGTCATGAACGCATGTCAGGATGTCAGGTGGGGGTGCCGTTGCCGACCTCCTGAGGCCCAATCGGTGCGTGCGATCCAGCCGGATCTCCAAGTCAGGAGGACCTGCCAGAACATGTCAAAACAGGTCTATCACAAAAGCTTCTGTGTCCGGAGCCCCAGACCTTGCTGGACCGTCGGATCCGGATGTTGTTTCGACGTGAGCGGTTCTCTAGGTCTTCTGTGTGGGTTTGGAGATCTAAGTGTTGCTCACGGAGGTGCAGCACCTCTTGTTGAAGCTGGGATAGTTCTTCTTCCCTGGCTGCAGTCTGGTTCTTCGAGGTCGTCCACCCTTCCACCCACAGAATCCAGATCCCTCCGCATCTCTCGGACCTCAGACGTTAGGTTCCTTTTCATGGTATGAAACTCCTTAGTGAGGCCTGCAAAGAGTGACTCCAAGACAGAGCACGTGACAGGGCCTTCAGTCTCCGTCGGAGCCTGCTTGTCAGTTACTTCGCCGGTCCGCAGCAGGGCGTCTCCACCTCCCATGCCAGATTTAAGAAATAAGTCCTTGATAGTCCTGTCCTTCTGATTCCTGGAGGTCGCCATTTGGGAGCGACACCCGACAGGGGACAGAGTAACTCCAGGCGCACTTGGCCGCTACCCCAGCACTGTACTAAGCCAAAGTCATTAAGAGAGCACCTGTCACCTACGTACCGATGGCCAGCCGTGTCACTGTTCTTGGTGGCAGTCCCCCGAAGACCAAAAAGGAGCTCTCTCAGTGTTGGCAAGTCACAAAACAGACTGGGGGTGCAGGACACTCAGCCCGAGTCAATACTCGCAAACCTGGATGCAGCTAAACCCCCAGTCCAGCGTCAGGGGCTCGAGAATCCATCTCGGGCTCTCGGGAAGGGCAGCCAGATGCCTGCTGTGTCCTCACCAGTCGTGACTCAAGCCCCCGGCCCAGGAGAGCTCCCCAGTCGGAACCGCCGCTCCAGCTGTCATGCCACAAGTCAGTTGTGCTATCAGGCAAGATGATAAGCCAGCCGACTCCCCTGGAAAGATGTGGGGGCACTGCTCCGCCCCTCCCGTGCCGGGGATCTCCGTTATTGGTCTCACCCGGCCCCTCACACCTCCGCTAGGCACTCCACACCCATCTGCGCCACCTCCAGTAGCCAGAAGCCAGGCCCGTCACGTGGGCCTCGCACTGGGAGCACCTTCCCCTTGTTGCTGTGCCTAGTGGCTATGCACCAATGAGTCTTGCAAAGGCCACCCAATGCCACATATGGGCCGTTCCCGTGATGTACGGCCACTCAGCCACCACCAGGCTCCCCCTGCCTCTCCTATTGTGTCAGGCCTGTCCGCTCCTCCGCCCTTCTCTTCGGGCAGGCCGGGGCCGTCACCTACACTCCAGCACCCTCCAGGCCTCACTCCGCCAGGTCACGCACTTCAGGGCACCAGCGGCAACACCCGCAGCTCAGCAGAAGGCCGGTGTGCCCTACTCACGCTGGCTCCAAGGAGGCACCTCAGCAATCCAGCATCTCAGAGTCAGGCTGCCATTTTAGTGTAACCGGGAGCTCAGCACTCAGGCAGCTCGGGCTCCAGCCACAGACAGCGGCGACCCCCTCCGGACCGCCGAGGCTCACCGGGACAATCTTCGATCACAGCAGTGCCTTCCGCCTCCCACAGCACTCTGCTGTCTGCCTCCTCCGGCCCGCAGTACTTCGCGGGCAGGGGCTGCCATTTTGTCCCGGCCGCCAAGACCCTCCGTCGGCTCACTGGTGCGGTGGGATCCCCACCGGGAGGTCTCCGCAGCAAAGGCTCGGCAACAGCACCCCAGCCACAGCTCACCAGGGCAGCCAGGAGCCGCTAATATTTCTCCCGCTCTCAGCTGCCGCCAAACGCTGCCACCGTCAGAAGCACCCCGGACAGCCTCAGCGTTGCCGCCTCAGATCTCGGGATCCAAAAACAGGTGTCCACTCGTCTGGCAGCGATTCCAAGGATCAGGTAGGGATCGCGGAGTGGTCACGAGGCAATATCCACAAAAAGGGACACGCTGGGCAGTGCTATTCAGGGAAGGCCTTGGTCACGGGCAGGAGCGGCGAGCAGAAACGTCCTACTCGTCCGCCATCTTGGACACGCCCCCCAAGGCTCATTCTGATTTGATGAAATCTGTATTTTCTAAAACAGGTTTGTGACTGGATCACTTGGGAGTGAAAGCACTGCAACCAAAGGAAGAAATGCACCTTATTTTCGATAACTTCCATCAACAGTGGGAACAAACCAATCACTATTTTATTAGAGTGTGAAATGCTTCTAACAAAAAAAAACAGTCCTGGTGGTAAATGCTCTCATGGACCCTTTCTCCTGTTCGGCGAACAGCAAGAAATTTGTCAAGCGACTTTGTTTCCTCTAAAGAGAGTACGGTTTTGCTCTGGGCTTCCTGAATATGAAGATAAAACTAACAGTTTTCTTGTTGTGATGATCTGGCAACATAGACTCTTTATTGAGAAGGACACTCCACTGATGCAATTCTGGGAGCCAATCATCTGCCCCTGCAACTTGTACCATGAATGGGAATAGTGCATAGGGGTGGGTGTTTGCCAACCTGACTTCTATGGCCAGCACTGTCCACGAGGGAGTAGGTCAGCTGGCATGCGCAAACAGGAGGCAGGTCACCCTATCTCCCCCTCGTATTTTCATGTTTTTGAACCCCCTCTTCCCCCATGGTCAAGGTGAGGGTGTGGGGGGTGTATTTTTCTCCTCGTCCTCAGGCAAGGCAAGAAGGTAACAGACTAATTTCCACATCCTTCTTTCTTGGCAAGGAAGGTTATTAGGAACCCTTGTCACTCTTGTGCAAGGTGAGGATGGGCACTTGAAAAACTACCCTGCCCCAGCAAGGTGTGGCAAAGAATTATTAAAGTGCACCTAACACTAGCAAGGCAAGGGTAGATGCCTCCAGTGCTTCCTCTCCTGGGACTGGGGGGTTGGGGGTATATTCAACCGTATTCCACAGCACCAAGAAAGAAAAAATATTGGCATGGGCACTGGTCTGACATGCATTTTAAGTTATGTGCCAGACCTATTTCATTTGCCAAAGTTGCAGCCTGGAAGAAGGGCACAGAAAAAAGGCAAGGGTAGGTTGAGGCCACACATATGGAAGATGCAAGGGTCTGTAAGGGGGCCACCAAGGGGCAGCAAAGGGTGGGATTAAGCAGAGGCTGAAGGGGCATTGCAGCACACAGGGGTTGTTGTGGTGCTGGTTAACCAGAAGGGGTGCAGGGGACAAGAGGTACAAAGAGGGGACACACAGGCACACAGTAGGCTGCAGCTGGGTTGGAGTTCACAGAGAACTTTTGTAGAGTCAAGGCACCGTGGCATAAGGCTTGCTTGCAGGGAGGCAGAGTGACAGTGTATCTGCAGGGAAAGGCGGCACACAGGCATGTAGGGATGATAGGGCACATATAGGGTGTGCAGGGGGTGGGAGACAGGTACATAAAGGGTCTGCAGGGGGTTGGGGACACAAAGAAGGGATGCATGGGGAGTGGTGGACACAGAGAAATGCTGCAGTGGAAAGGCAGGGCAAGGCTACACCCCAGGCCTGAAGGGGCTCACAGGGATCAGACATTTTAATTAAATAGTGGGATCTCAACATAACATATACAAAAACTAGAAACCTTTATTTTCTCCTCTTTTTTTGTAATGGGCCAACTAGTCAAAACTGCCACTTTGAAGACTCATGTGACTAGTACGTGGATTTATTTGCATATCACCACTGTAGTGGAGTGCTGAATCAGTGACAAAGGGATCTATGCATTAGTCTCCTCTAAGACGATGCTATATGTGGACCATGGGGCACCTTCCTCATTAGAGGAGCGTGCTTGCACAGTACTACATGTATTATGTACGAAGGGGCAGAGTTTTTCAAGCCCCTTGCGACACATTTACGCCGCTGTTGCGTCACTTCTGTGACACAGCGGCGGCTTAAACCATGCGCCATGTTGCGCCGTATTTACAACGTGACACATCTAGGGAGATGCATCACGTTGTAAGCCCCTGCACCACATGAAACCTGCGCCAGGTTTCAATTGGGTGTTCCGGTGCAGGGTGGGCATTCCCTCGCAGGTACGCCTCGTAAAAAAGTGACGCAGTGTGAGTCACTTTTATGGCCATGCTGCGTCAAAACCCTTGAAGCAGGTGTAAGAAGTGATGCAGCATGTTAGGCATAGGGCATCCCCAAGCCGTGCTGGAGCCGAGTCGAGCTTGCTATGCGACTCCAGCAATGCGCCGCATTTCCACAGCGGGATGCGACACGCATCTGCCCATCCATGAGCCACAGCGCGCCGCATTGTAAATGTGGCGCATCAGTGTTGACGCACGGGTGATTTTGACTGTCGTGAGTGTTCTGTCGCATTCCTGCTGATTTGCAGAGATATGCCAGATCTTGTAAATCTGCCCCGAAGTGTTTATTGGCTTTGTAGTGAACTTTATATCCATCCTAAATAAACAAATAGTCATAAGAGAGTGAAGGCTGTTGCCCACTGTGGCAAAACACATAAAATAGACTATTATGGGACATACAATTAATTAGTGTTAGTAATGCTTCTTAGCATCTTGTCAGATAGATTAGACTTGTCAAGAATTAGATAAATAATGTGAATGGAAATACTTCGAGGACAATATACTTCACCTTTCAAAGGGATGCTCAGAAACAAATAAACATCATACACATATTGAGCATTCTTTTCTTATTGTTTTAATGTAATGTACGTACGGTTCTGACGACATACTTGTTTTTCGATGGTAACAAGACCAAGCACGAGGGAAAGCAGAACAAACAACGGAAGCAATGCATCTTATTTTCAATAACTTTCAGAGAACACAAAACTAAGGCATATGTTGTTAAAATGTGAATTGCTTCTATATTTAAAGAACCTCCTGATGGTAAATGCACTCACAGATCTGTTTAATGCTAGGAGCAGGAAGAAAAATGTCGAGTGCCTTTAAATCTGCTAATGCATATCCGGGTTTTACGTCTATCCTTCTGCGTATGAACAAACAAATAACAGTTTTCCTGTAGAGAAGAGCTACCAACAAAATCTCTTCATGGTGAGTGGCACTCCACCGCTGGTAAACATGTAACCTTACAGCCAGAGCTGCTGACTTTGGAGCTGGGGAAACAGTTTCGAGCCGCGGCGTGGGATCAGCAGTCTGTGATTATGAGCAAATTACTTCATTTCCCCCTGCCTACCAAAAAAAGCATTTGCAATGCAGTAGGTCTCACGTTTGTGAGAGTTTCAGCTATAAGCATTGTACATGACAATGCCTTTTATTTATCTGTTTTGATAATTAACACACAAATAAAAGGTGTTGTCTTTTACAATGCCAATAGCACAAACTCTTGTGAACCTATTTAATTTCAAGGAAGCGGCCGCCATTGTCCCGGGCTGCTTGCAAAGTGAAAGTGCGCATGGCACGCTGAATGTTGCAGAAAAGCATGTGGTGCCTGCAGTAGGAGAAATTCATTCAAGAGAATAGTGCTTACAGACTAAATAAGACATACCGTTCAACAACAGCAGTAAAAGGGCCAGTCCTCATGGAAGGTTACAAATGAAGACAAGGCGGTACTAAGGAGGGACTAACAAGCCTATTAACGAATCAGAAGGCAACATTTTCAAAGGACAATGACAAAATCGAATGAAAAATATGGGCGGAGAGAGTCCACACTTGAATACAGCATACCTCGCAGAGCAGCGCATGCACTGCCCAGGCTCGACCTAAAAACGAATGTGTCCTTAGGTAACATAACTAGTGATCATGTAATGAACTCTGATACCTTCAGGTCTACTTTGCGCTATATAAATTTACACAAAAAAAAGATAGGTATTAGGGTGAAGTCTATAAATTGTCGAATTAAATGGTTGGTACTGACTAGGGGCCTTCATATGCATTGCTGCTTGTAGGGAATGTTGATGTTCCCAGCTGCCTGGGCCAATATACATGAATTGATGCCTGCTCCCATTCAAATGTCCCTGTGCTCTGAATGGGAGGTGTGCAAGCGTGGGTGCTAGCTGATTCCCCTTGCATGGCATGCAACTTTGTGCAGGACACGGATCAGGAGATCAGCTGGCTCACATTTGAGCACCCCGCTCCACAAAGAGAAACAGGGTGAAGGGGATGGTGTCCCCCCCATAAGATCACCCACTCTTGTTTTCAAGGTGTTAAGCCCCTAACCCCACACTGGATAGCTACAAGGAGGAAAAGGGTCACAAAGAGGAGCAGCAGGGATAAGGTGCACAAATTGGTAGCAGGGGCATGGCAGGACACAGGGGCTGTAGAGGAAAACAAAGACTAGATGTGTGGAAGGTTGGGGCATAGAGACAGGCTGTAGGGTACTGCAGGGCAAAGCAGCACACAAGAGCTACAGGAGGGCACATAGAGGATCTGTAGCAGGCTACAGCCACATAAAGTGGAGGTGGATGCACACAGATTATTTTAGAAGTTCACAATCAAATGATTAGGCTGGGCTCTTTTAAATGCTGCACCATTTCCATCAATAAGGGGTACCTGAGGGCTCATCTTTGAGCCCGAACTTGTTTAACATTTATGTGGCCCCCGTGACCCAGCAGGTGAAGTCCTGTGACTTTGGTGTTATTTCCTATGCTGATGACATGCAGTTGATTATTTTAACGGGACCGAATATTGACAATGTGAAACATTGTATTCAAGATTGCCTGAGGAAAATTGTGGCCTGAATGACTACCAATTGTCTCCAGCTAAACGGTGAAAAAACTTAGATCTTACTGTTCAGAAAACCTCAATACCTCTGGACTCTCAAATGGCAGCTGGCGGAAAAGGAGGCAGTGCCACGCTAGGTCACACTGTAAAAAACCTAGGTGTCAAAATTAATAAGGAACTTTCCACGAAGAACCATATTGTTGCTACTTGTTTTGCGACTATGAGATTTCTGAGGAAGGTCTTTCCCAGGCTACCAGCACTGCAAGATAAAAACACTGGTCCAGCCTTTAGGTATAAACTGCCTGTACATGGCAGTGTACCAGAGATATGTGTGTAACGTCTTCTCCTTTACGGCCCTCATGATCCGGAATCAACTGCCTCTCCATCTTGCCAGTTTTCCACTTCACTAGATTCACAAAAAAGTGGCTGTTTTAGTCATTGGTTATCTTATTTGCACTGGCCGAGTGCTGAGATATACCTTAGGGTATAATTTGTTGTGCATAATCAAATAAGATTAACCTAACATAACAGAGAATCGTTAAGGGGCATGGGGACACAAAAATTGGCTGAAGCCAAAGTGGGGTCACACAGTGGGTTGCAAATTAGTTGGGAGCACACATAGAAGCCATATTGTGTGTTTTGTATATTTATACCGCAATCATAGATGAACTGCAACTTATTGTTTTATTCATTGTGTTGAAATGAAATGTAAAATTATTATATAGTTGTAACTTTTCTTTTTGGCAAAAAAAAGACTCCTCTAACAATTGAACAACACTAGAAAAGGCCAACAGCCTAGGGTGACCAGATTTTGAGAACCAAAAACTGGGACATTTTGGAAAAAATAGAAGAAGGACTACAATTTCTCATCCACAGAATAACACAGAATGACAGCTTTTACACACTAAAGGGAATAGGGAGCAAAAAAACGTATTTGTCTACACCGTTGTGTGACATGCTTCATCATAGGGCTGCTACAAAACACTCCGTCGCAGTCAATGCCAGGGGTGGAGCAATAGGGTGGGGGAAGACAAACACAACACAAAAGAGAAACAATAATTTCAAAAGTGACTGGGAACGCCAGAAGTGTGGATCCTATTAACTATTTCCATCACACTTCAGAATTAAAAATAATTGTCTCTCATGTATGCTTTCCTTGATGCTGGTATATTTTTAAATATTTGTACTGTCCATTTAAAAGCATATAAATTTTCTTGTGATGCCATCCTACATACTTTTCTTTCTCAATCGCTTTACCCTAGCAACATTTTCAGATAGTGCACTGTACAAAATCCTCTCACGTTGCAGTCAGGGAAAGAGATGTAAACACCAATAGCCCTTTTAAAAGGATAAGTAATAATTTGTCAGATGACATAGCTAACATTTGACCTCTGTCATTAAACGCATTGCCAATGTGTCTTTAAAGACATCTTAATTGTCTTTCACCTTCTGTACTATAGCATTTTTTTAGGGGGTGCTGCAGCACCCCCGCTCCTCTCTCCCCAACTTCCAGTGCCTCTGATGCCATTTGATGGAAGTTTACGTTTGACCACAAGTTACAGGTATAAATCTTGACTGTTCATTTGATTGGAAGTGATGTGTATAGATTCCTCTTCCCTTTCTTCATTCATTACCTCTTGGCATGTCGGGCATTGTCCAATACGAGTCCATAAAGCAATTACAAATTGGAAGTTTTGAAAATTATTACCAGTGCTCGCCATTGGGCTCAGCTTTTGACCCAACTACAATTACAGTCTTCATCATCTCCTGCGTTCTTGGACACAGCAAATATATGCATTTATGTTTGCCTCCTCCAAAACTAGAAGGTGTAATACAAACAATGTCCACATGACTGTCAATTCTACATGCCATACCCCAATTTAATACTTTTCAGCTTTCATCCACAGCTATAATGTCAAGACTCAAGGGTAGATTTAGAAGCCCCGTGCGCCACTTTTGCGCCACCGTTGTGTCACTTCTATGAAGCAGCGGCGGCGTAAAGCTAGCGCCATGCTGCGGGGAATTTACAATGTGACGCATCTAGGGACATGCGTCACGTTGTAAAGCCTTGCGCCACATGAAACCTGTGTCAGGTTTCATGTGGGCGTCTCGGCGCAGGGTTGGGGACGTTCCGGGGTAGGAACGCCTTGGAAAAGTGATTGAGTAAAATCTAAAAGATTTCACTCAGTCACTTTTTCGACCCCTCTGCGTCAAAACCTTGCGCCTGCTTGAAGCAGGCGTAAGGTTTGACACACCATGTGCAAGGTAGGCCGGGTTGGCACAGTGCTGGAGTTGAGTTGGCCCACGACACAACTCCAGCACTGTGCCAATGTTACGACGGCAGATGCAAACCGCATCTGCATTTCCTTGCACCATGATGCGGCGCATTGTAAATGCGGCGCATCCATGGTGGCGCAAGGATTGTGATGCGTGTCGCAAGTTTCCTGGCGCATCCCTGCTGATTTGCAGGGATGCGCCAGGAATTGTAAATCTGCCCCGGAGTCCCCAAGTCTTGTGACATCTGCAAAGGAAAGACATAATGGGTATTGTCTTCTATGCACGTACAGGGTTTTGAAAATTAAAAATGGTGATATAATTTTCTTGTGTCCTGAGAAGTCACATTTCGCCAAAATATACTCAGTGTTATTTCTGGTCTGGATATGTTACAAAATCAACCATGTAACAAAGCTTCATTCACATCACCATATTCCATATTTAAATTCCTACTCAAAATAACACAGTTTTGGCACAGTCGTATATTCGAGAGAAGCAGTTAAAGTTACTGACATTTGTAAGTCAGTTAAACATTCCTGTCTTTTTGTCACATGGGCCTGGTCGTGTCACGGGGTTCCAATTTAACAATTGACTTCAGACTCACTGTTAATTGCTGATTGCCAAATGCATTTGGCGCAGTCTGCTAGAGTTGCCTTATGGCATTAATTTTGCAGATTCTGTAGTCTTTTTCCTGATGCAGAAAGCAAGCGATTGCATTAAATAGGAGAGCACACATATGCTGTTCGCTGCCTATTCTTGGCACCCAGGAGTTAAGTTTTCAACTGAGAGTAGGAGTGGGGTTGTCTCTCATACTGCATGTCATGTTGCATTGCTCCTATAACATGTTCATCAACACTAAGGTGGTCTTAATTTAGCTGAGCAACTAATGCAGTTAAGTCAAATCCATTCTACTTGGTCCTTGGTTTAACTCATGGCATTTTCAACCGCATTTCTATCCACTTGAAAAATATTTTGAATTATTGGTATCTTTGAGTGGAAGCCGCACTTACCACTGGATTATCTTTTGGAATTTCATTACATACGTTTACCAATTCATCCTCTAACTAAATGCAATCCCTTATAGTTTCGAAGGCTCTTTGATTGCTTTTATAAGAATACACGAGTTATTAATAAGACAGAGTGAAACACAAAAGTCACAAAATAAACCTGTGTGCTGGTAGCTTGGAACAAAAGCAGTCAGGCTAATATGTGAAGTATTTATTAATTCGTAGAATTACGTCGAATTGACAAAAATCCAATCAACAGAACTGGAGTTAAGATTTTTTAAATGTCTATGTGAAAATAGAACCAAAAAGCTGAAAGCACCATTAACGGTTTTCTGGTTGCACTCAGGAGCAGTACACTCTGATGCCAATCAAGGGTCCAGGACAAGAATGCACCTCTTGGGGATCAAGACTCACTTCTGCAGAGGCCAGCAGCATGACTTGTGCACATCCAGTAGATGCTGGGCAGCTGAATAGATGCAGGGTAGACCTCTGGAAGCTTGTTGTTCCCTTGTAGCTCAAACATGATGTCAGCCAGCTGACCCATGGAGCCACTTCTAGGGAGCCTGGGTTTAAGGCAAGCAGGTCCCATCTTCCTTCTTCTGACCACAGGTTATTTCCAGGAGTGTTCTGGTGAGAGGTTTGGAAGGTGTTATTTTAATACTAAGTGCCAGGCTGTGGGTAGGGGATGCCCCTTTGTCTATCTTGACACCTTTCCTGTGTTTGTCAACAATCTTTTTGGGAGAACAAAGGCTTGCAAGCTTAGCTCTGAGCTGTGTTTGTCAATGGCAAGGCAGGCAGGCCATGGAAGTCAGGAAGGAGGTGGTCATAGCCCTCAGGCTACCCCTTGTAGCTAGGAAGATCTCAGTAAACCTTTAAGGCTTTCTGCTCATGAGGAGGAACACCCTCCCCACATCCAAGGCCCTTTTGTCCCATTCCCTGGAAGGAATACACAATACACCAATGGCGCACATTCACAGTTATGTGACTCTGTACACTGGAAAAAAGGCACATTTGGTTTAGGCAGTAAAATGCCACCTTTCTAAATGTTCATATAGAAACAGGTGACCCAGTATACTCTTGTGGGCCTAGGTGAATTATTTTCAGGTAATGGTGCCTACAAGGGATGTATTTGAAAGCATATTTAGATAGAATTGTGTAACTACTTGTGAGCTGTCTAATCATGACACCAAGAAACAAATTCGGAGCACAATGGTGTGTATTAATAAATAAAGTAATCTATCAATCAACACAACCAGGTGTATTTCTTAATTCTTTGAATTTCAATCAAAGAATGATAGTTTCATTAGGGGTCCAAAACAAACAGTACTTCAGAAACATTGATAACAGAACTGAAAAATCTTTCACAGTTTGATTTAGCTAGTTGTCAATACACAATAGCCCATTTCAAATAGTATACAGTATGGAGACTGTCCTAAACGTAGGAACAAAACCTCCCACAAATAAATCTTAACAGAAAGTAAGAGGAAAATGAGTTAGGATGTCAACGTTTTGGTCTCTTCTGAAGTAAATCTATGAAACCATCTTCAGCATAGAATATTTCATGGGAAGATCAAAGACCCCTTGATCCATGAGTCCAGGAGTCAAAATTAGATCAAAGGAGAGAGTTCTCGGAGGTTAGCTGTGGAATTCAAATGCCGAATTGTAGTGACATCCAACTTTTTGTGGGATGCTCATTGTGAGAAGCTAGCTTATGTAAGTGGACACCCTGTACCAATCCAGACAACTCTTATGGTGATTTTAGTGGTCTTAGACAATGTTAGAAAGCTCTCTAGGTGGCAGCTGTGGAGAGCAGCCTTCAGGCCTTGTCCAGAAGGAATGTAAAGCAGCTTATTTCACCAGAACATAATCATATATGTATAGATTAAGTGAAAAAAAACACACAGTGTATTTATAAAAATATGTATTTATTACAAGACACTCACTAACGCATACAGATATCTCCTAGCCGAAGATATACACAGTGCACACAATACTTTTCAATGGAAACAGGTTAGTAGCACGGAATACACAGGGGTCGCCAGGGGGAGACCAAACCATATACTAAAATAGTGGTATGCGAACAGACGACTAAAGTCAAGACATTACCCAGAAGACGTAGAAGTGCCAGGGACCCAAGAAACCACCCAAGGTAAGTAAGCAGGAGATCCATGGAGGCCATGTGTACAGTGGGAACTCGACAGAGGAATCAATGCAAGTCAATGGGTAAGTCGTGGTTGCAATTTTAAAGAGGAAAGACACTTCCCAGTGGAACCTGAAGAAACCCCATGGAAGACAGAAGGTTGGATAGCCACCCCACCAGTGGATACCCTAGGAACCATGATGCCTACACCAGGGAAGTTGGGTGCATAAGTGTGACGGGGTGTCGGAAACCGCTGTCGAACCCAAAGGAGGAATTCAAGAAGATGCCTGTGGTGTCGATCATAAAGGGGGCACGGGAAGTCTGGAGGTCAAGTGGGTATTTATTGGGGTTCAAAATCTGAGGGGAATAACAGCGACCCCAGCCACAGCACTGGCCACAACAGGTGGCAGCTTCACTCTGTCCCCCAGCGCTCGCCTTGGAACGCTGGTCGCGGTGACATTCTAAGTGATGTCACCGCGAGCAGCTCCATTACATGCGGAGCTGCGGGGAGGAATTAGGGTGGAAGATACCACAATGCCACTGCTGAAGAAGGTGAAAGTGTCCGGTGGAACCCAAAGGTGGATTCAAGTTGAGAAGAACCTGCAAGCAGAGGGGACAGAGTCTATGCCACTTACGAGTGACCAGGAGGCACGGAAGACGAATGCCCACCGATGTCGAGTGTTGCAGGAGAGTTGACGGTGACCTTGTAGCTGCAGCTGTGAGGACCAGGCAATGCTGTGGAAGACCAGGAGCCATTCACAAGCTGTCCCACATCGGATGTCAAGAGTGGAAGGGTCAGTGTCCGTCGGGAACACCAACAAAGCTTGGCAACTGCAAACAACGTGGAAATCGAAGAAGGTGCAGTGTTGGTACCAGCAAGGTCCAGGTGACTCACCACAAGCAGGGGAGTCAGGGAAGGCCCTGAGCAGTCAGGAGCCCAAGGAACGCAAAGATGTCCCTAAAGAGGACCCACAAGCCAGAGGCATTGGAGTCGCAAGAGGACCTCGAGCAGCTCACCATAGATGCAGGACCACGTTGCAAGTGATGCAGTGAGGACAAAGAACTTGGTCACAGGAGATGCTTGAGGTGGGGGCTACTTGGAGCCCGAAGATCTTGGTGGAAGGCATCCAACAAACCTTTGCCACTACATTTCAACGCAGTGCACAGGGGTTCGGTTCATGCCGCTCTGACAAGGGATACTGCAGCACGATGCATTGCATTTGCCGATGCAGCGCACACAACAACATTTGTTTTATTTATTTATATGTTTACTTACCTCTAATCGGCCGTAATCCATAGTTAACTACCCCCCACCTTGCCCCTCCCCCACCCCACATCATTGCCCAACAGCACTCCCACCACGGGCCGCTACTGGGATACTGGCCTCAAACTTGGAGCGAGGACAGGGCAGGCCGCGAGAAACATGTATTGCTAAGCCTTTTTGAGTCAGTGGGAGCACAGGATCAGCAGACCAGTAAGCTTAGTTGCAGTGCCTGCAGATGCAGGGACGTGCCTCCTTCACTTCAAGGGAGATTCCTTCAGGTGTCTTGGATGCCCACAGGCCTTGGAATATTCCTGTATGGTGCACAGGCATGCACATTGCAGTAGACGATCAGGGTTAACGAGATCAGGAGCAGGAGTCTTCCCAGTTGCAGCCTTGATGCCCAGAGCGAAGTCGAGCGAAGTCCAACGAAGTCCATGGAGCCCAGACGGTTGAAAAAGAAGTGGTGTCTTGAATTGAATCTTGTCCCAATCTATGGACCCACCCTCAGGAAAGTCCTTAAGTACGCTAACAAAAGGGTTGGGACGATTCAGGGTTCCCTCCCAGGGGAGGGTTGGACAGTGGGAAGGATACTTCCATGTATTTTGTCCAGTTTCGCCCCAGAGTGGGAGCCAAAAGCTCCCTGAGCTGGTTTGAACTGGACTTTGCAAGGAGGACACCAAATATGCCCTTCAAGCAGACTGGGTGGCACTAGCAAGTGCTCTCACCTGGCCCTAATACACTAAACCCTATCTGGGAAGTGGTCACACCTCCCTCTAGCAGGACACCAATTTTTCTGACTTCCCCTGCTCAAGCTTGGCTGAGGAGCAGGAGGGCAGAATCGTGTCTCTGGTCGGCAGCAGCCATGTTGTGTTGTCCGGGTCATTTAGAAACACATCTTTTGCAAGGCTTGACATTGAGATTTGTTTCACTGAGTCTCAAGAGCATAGGGGTACCAGAAAGGTATAGGTTATGTGTTCAGGGTGTCCAAATGCAATAAATTGGGAGCAGTGCATAGATGAAAGTTCAAAATCAGCTGCAACAGAATTGTCGATTTAAGGTACTGTCTTTTTGTCACAGATATCACCCCTTAATATATGGATATATAACATACCCACATATTTGTATTATCTACGCATCACAAAGTTTCTATTGTTGGGTGCCAAACTGCCCTTGCCCTGATTGACTGGCTGGGACAACACACTGAACAAGACATTTTCCAGATTGTCAATATTTTTTTCCCCACAACATGACAGTGTGGGAAAACTGAGTGACTGAAGTTTTTCTGTTCCCCACAAGTTCCAGAATTTTATGTCACAGAGATGTTTTCTTAACCAATATTTGACATGTGCAGGGTGTTCTAGGTAAGAACAAGTGGTGGTATCCATGCAAGGCAAACTATGTACAACTCATCCTTCTGTCTAGAGCTCAGAAATGTCTATGATTGATAATTGCCAGATACTTGTGCTCTTCCTCCACACTTGTCTACTTGACAGAAGCATGTGACTTGATACTCGCTACTCTCCATTTTTAACAAGATCATGTTACTAGTCAATAAACGTGGTGTGTCTTAAAATGCTCCTCCTGCCCGCAGGTTGTCACTGCTCTGTACGCTGACACTCAATCACTGTTCTAATTGTGTACTCTTAGAGTACTCTTGGTGTGCACTACACTTGTTTTAGGTATCCACATAAGCACATTAGCATACTTATCTCCACCAATCTAACACGCTTAAGTGCATGCCCTACAAATGCTCTCTGCACTACACAACACTTCAAGATGTGTCCCCAATAGCATCTAAACCTAAATGCATACTTCATAAAGCACCATCCTTTTTTCCACACTCCAATATGGCACCTGCGCATGACATCCACCGGAAGCCAGACTGTCAGACGACAGGCAAAAGGAATACCACTACTTAATGAGAACCGGCAAACCTACCAGCCAACTTCCAGGCACGCATTCAAGGGTAGGTGCAGCAGACTTGTGTACCCGGCCCAAACCGTAGGTAAGATGCCTTTGGCTCTCCCCCTGAAACAGCACTTAGCGATGCAGCTCGTACCAACATCAGGTACCGCCACACCGCATAGTCATCTAAAAACTGTCTGTTTCTTTCCCCCTTTTCCTCATTGATAATCACAGTCCGTTACGGTGCGGGCCATCATGCGATAGCATATGGAGCCTTTTGAGCATTATTAAGAGGTAAGAATCTACTGAATTCAATGTTTTTAAATGTGTGCATTCAGCCTTATCTACAAGCGATTAAAATGAGAATACAGGCGTCTAATTGATAAAACAAGCTAGTAATGTGAACTAGTGCACTACGTTACCCTGCATCCATGAGAGTGTGTGCACAGTGAATGTATGGTGCATGTATTATTCACCCTAACCTGGCGCCCACAGTACTTCTCTCCTGCCTCACAGGCAAGTACAAAGTTTGGATGAGATGCTATCAACCATCTCGTTACTAAGAATCGAACAATAATAATGTTTTCATGGGATCACTGACTAAATATCGAGGGACAAAATATAGACTACCCAAAATATAGATTCAAAAATATCGACAGACAAAATATCGAATTCCTATCTCCAAACAGGTAAGTACCAAAATATCGACCCCAAAATATCGTTTATATATATATATACATTATAAAAATATCGGATTTCTTAAAATGTATGTAAAATTAAAATAATATTAAAAATAAATAGCTAAAATAAACTTAAAAATACTTACATTACCCTAAAATTATTAAATAACTAATTTCACTTATATAAAAAAAATACAATCATATCTGTTAAAACATATATATCTATTAACATAATATTAATAAAAAATACACAATATTATTACCGTAGGATAGCGGAGGTGTAAAAATTACTATTCCCACTCCTGGAAGTGCAACAGTGGGGAAAGTGTTGGATAGCGTAGGGGTAAAAATTACTATTCCCACTCCAGAGAGTGCAACAGTAGGGAAAGCGTTGGATAGGTTAGGAGTAAAAATTACTATTCCCACTCCAGAGAGTGCAACAGTAGGGAAAGTGTTGGATAGCGTGGTGGTAAAAATTACTATTCCCACTCCAGAGTGTGCAACAGTAGGGAAAGCGTTGGATAGCGCAGGGGTAAACATTACTATTCCCACTCCAGAGAGTGCAACAGTAGGGAAAGCGTTGGATAGCGTAGGGGTAAAAATTACTATTCCCACTCCAAAGAGTGCAACAGTAGGGAAAGTGTTGGATAGCGTAGGGGTAAAATTTACTATTCCCACTCCAGAGAGTGCAACAGTAGGGAATGCGTTGGATAGCGTAGGGGTAAAAATTACTATTCCTACTCCAGAGAGTGCAACAGTAGGGAAAGCGTTGGATAGCATAGGGGTAAATTTTACTATTCCCACTCTAGTGAAAATAAATTAATATAATTCACATAATCATCAATTAATCAATTATTAAAAATTAATTATCAATTAAGAAATAATTAATTATCAATTAAAAATTAATTAACAATTTATTCAAAATAAATACCAATTAATTAATTAACATATTTAATTAATTATAATTAAATTACTTCCCACCCTATTCCCTTATAATCCCACAACCCACTACAGAAAATAAAGTAATTTAATTCACATAATTATCAATTAATCAATTAATAAAAAATATTGATCAATTAAGAATTAATTAATGACCAATTAAAAATTAATTAACAATTTTTCTAAATAAATACCAATGAATTACCATATTTAATTAATTATAACTAAATTACTTCCCACCCTATTCCCCTATAAACCCACAACCCACTACAGAATTAAATTACACAATAATTAAATAACATAAATTTAATTACTTAAAATAAATTACAAAAATATATACACTTTTCACACAGATACAAACATAAAAAACACTTAAAAAATTACGATATTATTAAAAATTCGATATTTTTAATAAACTATATTATGTACTTCGATATTTTGACTGTCTATATTTTTAAAATAGATATTACATTACTTACCTTCAAAACGATATTTTTGATGTCTATATTCTGTCCATTCGATATTTTGTCCATTCTATATTTTGGACTCTGTATTTTGGTTTGTCTATATTTTGGATTCGATATTTTGACCATTTACCGTTTTCATGTTCTTTGTCTATGTATTATCTGCATGTTTTTGACCTCTGCTTGAGTCGTCTAAGTCAGAACACTAGTGGTTACCACGAGCTGGCACCTCCCTACACATTAAACAAGGGGGACCGCTCTACCACTTTAAATACAGGGGTTACCTATTTTTGAATCTTACAACTATATTTAACCTTTTTTGGTCCTGATGAAGTGCCAAGGATCGTTTTGACCACCATAGGGCGTGAAACATGTCGACCTTTTAGCTACTAGGGTACATCATCACCCCATTAGTAACAGTAACCTACGGGTTTTTTGCTCTCACAGGGAAGCCTGCATATTAAAGACTTTTTAAGTTATCCCCTAGCCAGTTTTTAAATACTCATTCACTCACCCACCTTTCACAACCCCTCTATGAATAAATATCACACCCCCACACATCATATAGTGTAATAAAAAAGATTCTGCTAAAGAGAACCCTTTGGGGAACCCGTAGGGCATTGCAGTGCTGGCCCTACGAGGAGCAACGCCCAATGATTACTCGTGACATCCCTTGGGATGTGTGAGTGCAACAAGAGACAAAATCTGTGATTGTCTCTTTCTGAGAGAACAAAACCTTGAATTTCCCTTTCCCCACTTTACTTTACCACTCTTTGGACACTAGTCATGTCCCCTTAGGAACAGTAACCCTTTCTTTTGATTTATATTGCTACATGGAGTGCTGGCACTGGACCTCAACTAGCTCCTAGTCTCCCCCTCTTTTTTGATTGATTGACACTTTTCCGTCAGTGCCAGATGACCGAATGACCAGAGATGCATTCATGTGCCTAACCAAGGAGCCCTAGCAATGGTACAGGCTTCTTGCTGGGGTGCAGACTTGTGTATGTGCCTGCACCCCTGCAAAGAGATCGGATGCATTTTGGACTGTTTTTAGCCACAAAACAAATCCAAAGACTGCGCAGCTCCTCTATTAGGCATAAGCACACACACATGTTTGAACCACACTGAGGAGCGCTGGCGTTGTTTGAAATCTTTCTGAAGATTAGAAAAATTCCAACAGTATCTTAGCTCATCACTTCAGTGCAGACGTGTACGTTTCCTTCTGCCCCCATGAGAATCAGGGTGCTGGTTGGATTTTTTTCTGTGGTTAAGAACAAATCTCTACAGACAAAAAACAATAGAAAGAGCAGCTTTCTCACAGGACTCAAACTTCCTGGAAAAGAACTTACTACTAGCTGAGCAATAAACAGGTTTCTGTCTGATAAGAGGTACTGAATCAGCTTTGATTTCCACCTGGGTTTGCCTAAAAACAAGAGTGGGGTAACACCATTATTACTCCTTAATCTACTGGTTTCATTTTATGAAAATCTATTGATAGACTGAAGGAAATTATCATTGAAAGAAACATCCTCAACTGATTATTCTCCTATCATATAGAAAAATCAAGCATCATACCAATACCTTTTTTCACCTCTTCTTCATTTAGCACCAAATCAGGAGTGCTAAAGGATCAGTCCTCTTGTCAAGGTTCCATCTAAAGACCAGACTCACCAGAAACAGCACATGCACGTTTGGCCCTCTGTCCATAGAGAGAAGATACCTTATTTTGGGTCCTTATGCTCAATATAAAAGGTGAGGAATCTTCCTCCATTCTTCTAAGCCAGCTTTTCCATGGCCATGGCCATACAGGATTGCTTACGTATCATGTGAAACACCATACTAAGGAATGGTCTGTCTGAAAGAGGAAGCAGAGAGGAGTGGAAGGATGAGAAACATGTTATTCTTCTTTTCGCACTGATCAATTGAAGCTGCCGTTCTCCTGAAGCAGAGGGGCAACTAGTCTTACATGTATTCTTATCCAAGTTGATCACCTTTCCAGTGTTTGTTTCTTGAAGTTCCCTTTTTTTTTAATTGATTTTTGTTGCAAACAAAACAGATTATTTCGTTACATAGAACATAGTCAAAATCAGACAATTATTTAAGTCGTTTCCCCATGGATCCATTGTTGTATCGGAGCCCAAATTTTCATCCCTAATTGTTTCCTTTTTCTTCCTTTCGTTGCATATATAGCAAGTTCAAAATTAAATTTGGCTAATAAGCGAGCCCTCCACATAAAAAAAGATGGTGGTTCCGGATTGATCCATTCCTGAGTAATACATGCACGAAATTCAGACATCATAATAAAAATCAAGTGTTGTTGTTCTCTTTCTATAGAGTCTATTGATAGTCCAAATAAAATCAATTCAGGAGAAAGAATTATTGTTCTCCCTATAATTCTCTCAATAAATGTTTGAATTTCTGAGATTATACCATCTAGTTTAGTACAAGAAAAGAACATGTGTATTGCATCTGCTCCAATCAAAGTACAGCGGTTACAGTTTATACCAACCGTCACCCCCCATTTCATAACTTTAGCAGGAGTATAATAGAGATCGCACATAGCCATATATTGTTAAGTTCGTGAATGCCCAGAAAATAATATGGAGTTAGCTGTCTTGATTGATTCTTTTATCAAAAGGTCATTTATTCCTAATTTCACCTCCCATTTATGTTGAATCATGGAAAGATCATCTGGAAGATGGGTCATGAATAAATTGTAAAAATACCCAATTTTTCTTTTGATATAAAGACTGTCTATTACCAGAATCTTTTTAAGGCCTTGTCGATCGTTAGAAGAAAGTGAGTTTACAAAGCTATAAATCTGTAAGTATTTAAAGTAATCATGAGAAGGGAGGTTAAATTTATTTTGAAGTTCAAAAAAAGTAGATATAGAGATAGAATTATCTGAGCATAGATCACTCAGGTAACAGATACCATTATGATTCCACCTTTTCATCACCGGATCTCTAAATATAGGGGGGAAACAGTGTGGTGAGTTTAAAGGAGTATATCTTACAATCTTTGGAATCCTAACCAGTTTTTTTATGATTCTCCATGTTTTGTATGCAGCAGATATGATCTTGAATTTGTTTTTTTTGTAGTAGCTTGGTTCTATTATTCTTAAGAAATAACCGCTAGCTTCAGTACCTAATACTAGTTCATATATCGATGGGGAGTGTGCTTGTGAGATGGGAGCTTTATTGCCCACAATCAAAGGGGATATGAATTGTAATACAGCTGCCAGGTAATAGAATAAAAAATGTGGAACGGCCCATCCTCCTCTATCTTTTGGTATGATCATTTTTTTGTGTGCTCTCCGAATACCTTTGTATCCCCATAAAAATCTTCCTGACATTTTTTCAAGTTGCTTAAAAAAGTCTAGCGGGAATTCCAGTGGGACTGTTCTAAATAAGTATATACATTTTGGAAGGATCAGCATTTTTAACACATTATTCCTACCATGTAGCGATAAGTGTAGATGGTCTATTCTTTTCAAAGTTGAATTGGCTTTCTTCAGGATCGGAGCATAATTAAGATTAGGAATCTTCGAGATTGGGGTAGTTAGTTTAATCCCCAAATAAGTTGCTTTGGAGACTACATTATTGAGAGGCGGAGGGTTTTAACCAACAAAAAGTATTTGTGTTTTAGATAAATTTAATTTGTATCCTGAGAAGGAACCAAAGGTTACTGCTAATTCTTCAATCCTAGAGAAAGCCCTTTCAGTATCCTTAGTAATTTGAATTTAATTTGAATTTAAAAACATTTGTAGAGCGCTCATATACCTAGCGGTTTCTTGGCGCTAGAGAACAATTTGAACCTGAATGGAAACTACGGGAGGGCTAAGCTGGGAAGGCTTGCAAGAAAAGGTGGGTCTTAAGAGCCTTACGGAAATCAGGATAGAGCGGAATGGATCTGATGGTTAAGGGAAGGGAATTCCAGAAGATGGGGCCAAGAACAGCAAATTTCGCCCCGCCCATCCTCTTCTTCCTAAAACGAGGGACTGATAGCAGTGACTGGGAGGAAGAGCGGAGCTCCCTTAGCGGGGTATAGCTGGAGATCGCAGAGTTTATGAAGGCTGGGGCGGTTCTGGCACGAGCCTGGAACGCCGTACAACCAAGTTTGAAGAGGGCCCGTTCCCTAACGGGCAACCAATGCAGGTTCTTCAATGTAGGGGTAGCGTGGTGGAACTTAGTGAGACCATAGATGAGGCGGGCCGCTTGGTTCTGAACCAGCTGTAGGCGTCGGAGGGCTTAAGCTGGAGCGCCATTGTACAGGATGTTGCCGTAGTCCAGCCTCGAGAGTAGCATGGCGATCATAATAAGCTTTAGAGCAGAGGGGGAGAAGAATCTGGAGATTTTTCGGATAATACGGAGGGTAAAGAAACAGGAGGATACCACCGTGCTAACCTGGGAGTGCATGGTGAGGTTTTGATTTAGTGTGATCCCAAGTGTTTTGACAGAACAAGAGGGAGAAGGGGGGGAACCAAGTGAGGAGGGCCAACACGTGGGGGTCCAGGGACTGGATGCACCACCCGTCAGAATCAGCTCAGTTTTATCTGGGTTAAGCTTGAGGTGGTTAAAATTCATCCAGTCCCTGATGAAAATCATAATGGACTGAAAATTGTGAATAGAATCAGGAGAATGGGATAAGTTGAAAAACAACTGTAGGTCATCTGCATAATTGAATACAGTGACCTCCAGTTGCTGTAAAGCAAAAATAAGAGGAAAAAGATAAAGGTTGAAAAGGAGCGGGGAAAGGGAGGAGCCTTGGGGGACGCCGCACTGCACCCCACACGGAGGAGCAGAAAATCCCTCCAGGTGGACGGCCTGGGTGCGGTCCCTCAAAAAGGAGGTAAGCCAAGCTAGAGGGGGCCCACTGATGCCCGCTGCCCTGACACGGGTGAGTAAGATGGAATGATCAACCGTGTCAAAGGCAGCGGACAAATCTAAGAGGACCAGTGCCTGGGGGCTGCCTTTATCCATTCCCTCCCTGAGGCTGTCGAGAACAGAGACCACAACCCTTTCTGTTGAGTGGCGGGGGCGGAAGCCCGCCTGACAGGAGGCCAAGTAGCCGCTGCCCTCCACGAAGGAGCTGAGGACAGAGGCAACGTGGCTCTCCAAGATTTTACCCAGGTAGGGGAGGAGGGAAATGGGGCGGTAGTTAGTGAGGGAGGTAGTGTCAGCACCCGTTTTTTTTCAGTAAAGGGATGATGATGGCTGTTTTATGGAGATCTGGAACAACGCCATCTCTGAGGGAATTATTAAGGAATTCCAAGGGCGGGGAAGGGCAGGCCTGAAAAATTTCCCTCAGAATGGGTGCAGGACAGACATCAGAGGGGAGCCTGATTTAACACGCTCCAACAGAGAAGATAACATTTCTCTGGTGAGCAAGGGGATATGGTCTATGTGAAACCTATTAGGGGGAGGATCTGAGGCAGGAGGAAGAGGGGGAGAGGGGGAATGTTAGCTTTGATATCTGAAATTTTCTCAACAAAGAAATTGTTGAGGGCATCGCAGAGGGGTTGGGAAGGGGAGGGTTTAAGGGAAGCTCTATCTGACAGGGCCAGCTCATGGACAGTTGAGACGATTTCTTTGGACTGTTTTCCAGCTGAGAGTATTTTGTCAGAAAAATAGTTTGTCTTAGCTGTAAGGCTTGCGCTTTTATATGCATTAAGCATGGACTTATAATGGACTTTTAACGTAGGGCAATAGGACGCCTCCAGGCGCGTTCTGCCTGACGGGCGACTAATTTCTTTCCCTTGAGCTCGTCAGTGAACCATTTATTGACGTTATGAGCACGTTTCACCGTGACACGTTTCAAGGGGGCCACTTGACTGCAGGACCTGGATAGCCAGTCATTAATAGCTACAATCTGAGCTGAGGGAGGAAGTCCCTCTAGAGTCGGATAGGCGGATTGGAGGGAACGACAAAGAGCAGGAATGTCAACCTTGCTCCAATTACGGGCCCAGATGTTCCTGGGGAGGGTGGGGCGCGCGGGTCGGTGGGAATCAAAGGAAAATGAAATCAAAAAATGGTCTGACCAAAGGCAGGGAGTGACAATGGGGGGGGAGATCGGGATATTCAATGCCCAGATTTGGTCCAGGATGTGACCCTTAATGTGGGTAGGAACGGACACATGGGGGGTAAAATTCAGACTGAGAAGAAGATCTGTAAAATCTCTGGAGTGTGCGTCTTCCGCTGGGTCGGTAGGCCAAAAATTGAAATCGACAAGCACGGAAGCATTATTAACTGCTAGTGTGGCGAGAAGTTCTTGAAACTCGGTCAGGAAGGAAGGGGTATCGCGGGGGGGCCGGTAGGCAAGGACACAGGTGATAGGGGTCTGGAGGGAAACGGATCGTATCACCAGGCACTCCGCTCCCTTGATAGATGGGGAGGGTAGGGTTTGGAAATGGAGGTCCGACCGGGCAATTAAGGCGACCCCTCCACCTGCCTTACCTGGCGGGCGGTCAGCCCGCAGGACATAATAGGAGGAGGGTAGTGATGTAAGAATGTTGGGGAGGGAGTCTAGTAGTAGTAACTACTACTAGATCATCTGCATAAGCAAGAGCTCTATAGGTGACACCGCCCAGCTCCACCGGGATTATATCCTCATCCTGGTTTAATTGATTGAGAAAGATGTCAATGTAGATAGCAAGAGGAGAGGGGAAGATGGGCATCCCTGACGTGTTCCTCGTTGGATAGGGGATAGGAAATAGAGCAGATTTAGTGACCCCAATTTTTACCCCTGACATTGGGTTTTTATACAGAGCTTTAAGTGCGGTTACTATCCCTGCACAGAAGCCCTTTATAAAAAGTAAGTCCCAGAGATAGGGCCATGCCACCCTATCGAATGCTTTTTCGGCATCCAATAGGGTGATCCCGATTGATGTTTTAGTACCCTCTGCCCCGTCCATCATGGCAATAATTCTCCGAATATGGTCTGCTGTATCTCTGTTTGGGATAAACCCATGTTGCTGTCGGGACACAATTGTAGATATTATTTTTGACAGTCGTGTGGCTAATATTTTGGAATAAACCTTACTATCTGTATTTATTAATGATATTGGTCTATATGATGCAGGGTTTAATGGATCCTTATCCTTTTTAAGAAATGTCATTATTACCGATTGGGCCCAAGACTCCGGTGGGAGTCCTCTCTGTGCCTCGTGAAAGGTGATAAGCATATCTTGTTTTAAGATGTTCCTAAAAATCTTGTAAAATTCCAATGGGATACCGTCAGGTCCCGTTGCTTTACCTGTTGCTAATGAGGTTAGTGCTTGTTCGGTTTCTTCCCATGTAATTTCTGATTCTAGGGCTGATTTTTGATCATTCGATAGAGATGGTAAGACATTTACCCTGGCAAAGTTCATACACCGTTCTGAAGAATAAGAATCATCATCATATTGATATAGTTTAAGGTAAAATTGACGAAAGACTTCCAAGATTGATTCAGGTTTATTATGTATCTGCCCTGTTTCATCCTGTATTAAGTTTATGGTATTGAACACTTCTTTTTGCCTGGTTCTCTTTGCAAGAATTTTCCCTGCATTTTCAGCCATCTCGTATAATTGAGATCTGAAGTTCCCAATCCAAAATGTGGGGCAACCATTTTTCCTGTGATGTCATTCCCTGCCTCGTTTTACTCTTAGGGCCTCATTACAATGTCGGTCGGAAAGCATTCCGACCAACTCGGTCTCTGAATCATTTCTGACTGAATAGGATTCGGGGATTCCTACCGACTGATTACGATGTTTCTGAACACCATTCAGTCGGACTCCCATTGACTTCAATGGGAGCCTGTGGTCCGACTGACAACACAGGCTGCCATTGAAAAAAGGGGTGGTCACCTAAAACCTTGCACCCTGTGGCAGGCAGAATTTGGTGCCTGCCACACCATGCATGGAAAGAGGGGATCCATGGATACCCCCTTGGGCCCCAACTGGAAGTCCCAAGTTGAAGGGGGGACGTCTATAGGCCCCCAAATTCAGATTCTGCCAGCCGATCTGTGTCAGACAAACCGGTTCAGAAAGGCTGTCCGAACCCGACATTGTAATGCGTCGGTTGTAAACCCGGTCCGTAGACCTGTATGATTCGTCCCCGACCGACTCAGTTTCTCCGGATGCCGAAAAGAACTGAGTTGGAGTGACCGAACGGTCTCCAACTATCATGATCGATTGTTCGGATGTGTTTCCGATTCGGTCGAATAATGGGGTTTGAATTGGACTTGGACAAACCGAATGCCTGTTGGAGCCTTTCTGACCGATATCGTAATGAGACCCTTAATCTTTGATCAGAGAAGGATGCTTTGCAGTGCATTCATTCCCCTATTTGCTGTTGCATTCATCTCACTGAATGATGTATCTTTGTCCCTTTTTTTGGTTCCTTTTTTAGCAGTAGGATTTCTTTTGGATTCTTCTTCTAGATGTTCTTACAATTGACCCTTTCCAAACATTAAATACACTGCTCAACTCCAGTACCATCTGTTATTTGCAATTTATAAATACAAATATTATCAAGGAGGGTTTTTCTGCCCTTTGTGGTTTTTTTCATCTTAACTGGGACCTTCTTGAAGGGAGAAATCACACCTTTGATATGTAGATTAAGTAGACGCAGATATCAAATTCCCTAGAACAGAATTTACTACTAGCTGAGCAATAAACAGGCTTCTGTCTAATAAGAGGTACTGAATCTGCTTTATTTTCCACGTCGGTTGACCTACAAACAAAAGTGGGGTAGCACCATATTACTTCTGAATCTACTGGTACTCCTTTTTTTGGTCAACGAGAAGGAAACTAGAAAGACCTTCACAGTGTATATACACACATTTAGAAGGAGCACTCTGTGAATAGTGAGAGTAAATCATATTAGTCAAAGATTTTTTCAGATTATATTCCTAAATAAAGAAGATGAGTTCTTGTTTACAGTCAAAGCAGTTTTCTTTATTTTTCTCTTGAGAAAAGTATAGTTAACACAGCCAACGTGTGTCGTCCAGTAAGCACTGGGACATCTTCAGGGATCCTGTTCTGGACAAGTCTTCCAATAATAGATCTCTGGTCCTGTCTAAGACTAGATCCTTTTTACTGGATGCTATGAGGCAATATGGTTTTATTGATATCTGGCGACAAAGGTCGGGCCAACAACAAGGGGTTTCTTTTCGAAATCTCAAATATCATCACAAGTCAAGGATAGACTTTATTTTAATAACTCAACGACTGGCTGATTCGGTCAATACAATAGACTATCTTCCGTCCCATCTCTCTGACCATTCGGCGATTAAATTGGAATTAAGTCTTCGCTCTAAGAAATCATCGAATACATGGTCTTTTGATCGTTCCTTCCTCACCAATGACGAAGATATTTTATATCTCAAATTGGAGACACAGAATTTTTTCCTTTCAAATAATGGCTCAGCTTCACACAGAACTATCTGGGACTCTTATAAGGCCACCTTAAGAGGGCTTATAACTGCTAAAGTTGCCTATCGTAGGAAAAGTTACAATGGAAAAATTTCCTCGATTGAAGCAGAAATGGCTCGTGTCCAACACGATATTGATATCAACAGCATAGCCTCAGGGTCCACTTTAGATTCTCTTTTAAATCAACTCCTGATTCTAAGAGGAGACCTTGCATCAACCTTAAACCTGAGAGTTCAACAAAGATGGGAAGCTAGTAAGCTGGCCCATTTTGAATATAGCGAAGGGGCGGGTAGATTACTGGCTTGGAAAACCAAAGTAGATCAGGTCCGGAACAATATAGTATCCATAAAAGTAGGAGATAACATCTTCTCCACAGATGATGAAATTAGGACAGCTTTTAGGGAATTCTTCCAAGAGATATATCAGGAAGATAAGGTTATTCCATCTGAGGACATTAAGAGCTGGTTGAATAACATCACTTTACCCTCTTTTTCTCTGGAGCAATCACAATATTTGGATAAGCCCATCACAGAAGAAGAGGTGAGATCAGCCATTAGGAAGGGTAAGTAAGGGAAGGCTTCCGGACCGGATGGTTTGCCAACCGAATTATATAAAATCTTGGAATCGGAAATTGTTCCCTTCCTCACGATTTTGTTCAATCAAATCCTTGTAGAAGGCGTATCCCCTCCGTCATCATGGGATAATGCCTCAATTACCCTCATTTTAAAACCTGGTAAACCTAAAGAGGCTTGTGGCTCTTACAGGCCAATTTCCATTTTGAATGTGGATTATAAAATCTTTACCACAGTTTTATCAACTAGACTGGCCTCTATCGCCCCTTTGGTTCTTCATACGGATCAAAAGGGGTTTTTGAAAGGGAGACAACTTTACGAACTAACTTATGACCTGATTGGAGCCATAGATATCGCAACAACAAATAACCTACCATTGGCCGCCCTTACGCTAGACGCGACCAAGGCTTTCGACAGGGTTAATTGGGGATACCTGTCTGAGGCCTTGGCTAAGTTTGGTGTGGGGGAGAGGTTCCGTACGGCAATAGGTCTTGTCTATGGTAATCCATCTGCCTGTCTCCTCATTAATGGTGACCTGTCGAGCCCTTTTTCTATCTCTAGGGGCACCCGGCAGGGGTGCCCGCTCTCTCCCTTGCTCTTTGATTTCTACATTGAGCCCTTTGCTCAACATCTAAGGGAGGAGACTGCCATTAAACCATTTTACTATCAAGGCTGGATGAGAAAGGTAGCTTTATATGCCGATGACGTGCTTATATTAACATCCGAGGTCTCCACTGCTCTTCCGGCAATGTTGAAACTAGCTAACACATTCGGACAAATCTCGGGCTATGAGATTAATGCCGCGAAGACGGAAATGCTTATATGGAACGATGAGAATGCTGTAACCGAGTTGCAAGTAGGCAAGTCACTGCGATATCTAGGCTTGACGATAGTCAAGGATATCAATAAACTTGTCCATGTAAATCTATCTTCAGTTCTTAAAGAGTGCCGTAAGCTTCTACAATCATGGTCACATTTGCCCCTTTCATTACTTGGCAGAGTTAATCTCATAAAAATGTCCATCTTTCCTAAAATTTCTTTTTTATTTAACACTATTCCTTTATATTTTGATCATGCTATCTTAACTAAATTCCAATCCAACATTTCATCCTTTATTTGGAATAACCATCTTCCACGTATCGCCTGGAAAAAATTAAGACGGCGACGCGACAAGGGTGGATTAGCGGCACCAGATCTAAAAATGTATTCATGGGCCTTTCAATTGTCCCATTCACGAATGTTGCTGAAGGTCCCTTTGGGTTCTGGGGTAGGCCATATGTATGCGGCTATGCTGGATGGGGAAAAAATCTATCGTTCTGGTTTTCTTTTTAAGTTTGGTAACCCTAAGTTTTTTAAAAAGATTAAACTGAAGATTCTACAAGGTCTGGCTAAAACTTGGGCTGAAGTCACGAAAGTTATAAATCTAAATTATTTTTGTGAAAAAACACCGTTGTGGGGGCTGCCTGAAAATCCTACCTGGCTCGACGATACCTTAGCCATCCCCCTCAGACGGGCAGGTCTTGAAGTCTGGGGAGACCTCTTCTTCGAGGGGAATTTACTTTCATGGGAACATTTGCAAGCCAAGGTCGGCCCTAATCTTTCAAGATTTAAATACCTACAGATTTATAGTTGGACCGTGGCCTATAAAATCTCCACCGCCAACAAGAACAAAGCTAAACTTGGAGGGCACAGTCAACTTGTTTCTGATCTGGTAGTCTGCGAGCCAGCAAAAAAAGAAGTATCTAAATGGTATAATCTTATTTTGGTGGAGTCGGATGGGGACTTTATTCTACCTGAGTCAACATGGGGCTCAGTTTTGATGAACTACAACCTACAAAATCTTTGGATAACTTCTTTTGAACTTCTGTGGAAGATTGTTAAACCATCTTGGCTTCGCAGAAACCACATCTTTACCCTCTATAGGGCATATTACTCCCCTCTCAGGTTAGCTAAGTTTGTAGGAGGAGAGCTAGTGTCCTGTGCTAGATGTGGATTGACTGCTGCATCAGACACACATATGTTTTTTGAATGCCCACTATTAACTACATACTGGGAGGACATCAGAAACTATCTTACAGAATCACTGGGTAGCCCGGTTACCATAGATCTGCCTTTAGTGATATTTGGGGTATCTGAAGGTCTACAAAACCCAGCTAAGTGTCTAGTATTCTATGCTATGCTGCTCGCAAGAAGGGAGATATGCAGAAAATGGAAAGACTCTTCACCCCCTACATTTAGGGATTGGCAACTCTCAGTCTTGCAGACCTCCCGTATGGATTTGGCTAGATCTGGCAATCATAGCAAAAGGGCGTTTTGGTATCTGCTTTCTTGGCTCCATTGATCCATCCGGGTTTTTTTTTTTTTTTTTTTTTCCCGGGTCCTATGATTGATCTCCTATGGTACTTAAATATTTTGTGCCTATGGAACAGCCGCTAACCGGTTCATGCCCGGCCCCATTTGGCTGCTAAATTACCCCAAGGTTTGCCACAAAATGGTAAATCACTGACCTCGTGCCTACTGGGAATACAGATGACAGCTGAGGGAAAATGGCCCCTAGAAGACTCGTTTCCCTTCCAGTTTACAAGATAAACTGAGACAGCTGTTTTTGGAAATTCCTTTTGGCACTTAGTCTATATGGTGGTTATGAGGACAAAAAAAAAAAAAGAGACCCTTAATCTTTGATCAGAGAAGGATGCTTTGCAGTGCATTCATTCCCCTATTTGCTGTTGCATTCATCTCATTGAATGATGTATCTTTGTCCCTTTTTTTGGTTCCTTTTTTAGCAGTAGGATTTCTTTTGGATTCTTCTTCTAGATGTTCTTACAATTGACCCTTTCCAAACATTAAATACACTGCTCAACTCCAGTACCATCTGTTATTTGCAATTTATAAATACAAATATTATCAAGGAGGGTTTTTCTGCCCTTTGTGGTTTTTTTCATCTTAACTGGGACCTTCTTGAAGGGAGAAATCACACCTTTGATATGTAGATTAAGTAGACGCAGATATCAAATTCCCTAGAACAGAATTTACTACTAGCTGAGCAATAAACAGGCTTCTGTCTAATAAGAGGTACTGAATCTGCTTTATTTTCCACGTCGGTTGACCTACAAACAAGAGTGGGGTAGCACCATATTACTTCTGAATCTACTGGTACTCCTTTTTTTGGTCAACGAGAAGGAAACTAGAAAGACCTTCACAGTGTATATACACACATTTAGAAGGAGCACTCTGTGAATAGTGAGAGTAAATCATATTAGTCAAAGATATTTTCAGATTATATTCCTAAATAAAGAAGATGAGTTCTTGTTTACAGTCAAAGCAGTTTTCTTTATTTTTCTCTTGAGAAAAGTATAGTTAACACAGCCAACGTGTGTCGTCCAGTAAGCACTGGGACATCTTCAGGGCTCATTATATTTCTCCAAAAATTATGTCTGTGTAAATGTTTCGTCCATTCTTGTATATATTTTCAGAAATAGTCAAATAACTTCAGCAGTCTCCTGAAACTCCCAATAGGACAATTAGGTCACGACCATAAGGCTGTGATGTGAGTCCTAAATTGTCTTCTTTTTTTTGGAATATAATCTAAAAATATGTTTGACCAGTATGGTTTACTGTTACTATTCACAGAGTGCTCCTTCTTTTTTGTGTGTATATCAAGGTTTTTGATATTGGTTTCTTTTTTGAACGGTTAACACAAAAAGCAGGGCAGCCGTATGTTGCAGCAACTTGAAGTGTGGCACTACACTCTTTAACCGTTCCCAGCTTTTGGGACATTCACACTGTCTTTGACAGACACTCCTTTTAACTTATACATCAGTGTACTTCCAAACCTCATCTAATCCAATCATCTCACATTCTACAACTATGCAGATAATACAGTAATAAACCGCAAATTACAAAAAACAAATTACCTTAATATTTTAACTAGACGATTGCCTCAGAGTTGTTGACCGGTGGATAATAGAAGGAGACTGTTAACATATTCAAAACTGAGGGGCATAATTTCAAGCCCCAATTGCCACCACAAAGTCATGTTTCCACCCTTGTGATGGCCATAGGGGTTTTGCCTTATTTTTAAGGCAGGGTAAAGCCACTTAACCTGGCTTAAATAAGGCACCCTTCTACGCTATACTTGAAAGGAGAGGGCAATGGGTGTTGAGGTGGGTGTTCCACCACAACCCCCACTGGTTTTTACGCTGCCCCATATTTACAAGGGTGGCATAAATATGGGACAGCGCCAAAATTAAGACCAAGAAAAACCTGGTCTGTCCCTAGTGCAACAAGGAGAAATGTTTAATTTCTCCTTTCTTTTGCTGTTTCCATATGTGATGTGTTGTGCCGCACACTTGGAAATAGCAAAACACCATTCCCTTCCTGCACATAAACAATCCTCCCCTGCAACACAGACACCTTTGCACTATGCTGCAGGTGTGCCTGTGTTACTGCCAGGCAGCTAAATTTAGCGCCATTCCAGGGGGAAACTCAGGGCTGCACCATATTGTTGTAAATATGGTGCAGCCCTGCATTTCAAAAGTGACGGAGCGCGGTGCCGTTAAGCCATGAAGGCTAACGCCATGCTTTGTCACTTCTATTGTAAATATGCCCCTGAGAGTGTATCATGCAGAGCTAGGAAAAGCTAAGTATTATTGTTGACAATCTAGCCTGAAGAATTAGAAGCACCAACAACAACTTCAAAACAAGCAAGAAAACAAGAAATTATAATTGTCTCAATCCTTTCTATGAACCCTCATGGAAATCAATTTCCAAAATCTACATTTCTTACCATCCTTATTATCTTATGTATTGTCTTAGTGCTTGGGTTTCCTAAGATAGATGCAGGCAACAACTTTCCTCACCATATCAAGACTAGTGTATTCCAATGTTTTGTGCCATGGAATATAAACTTCTGTTATAAGACATCACTAAATGATCTAGAATGCATCTGCAAGACAACTCCTAAAAATAAAACTACGAGACCACGTCTTCCCTTCTCTAGTGTCTTCCTGATAATCAATAATGCATTAAACATAAGGCAACCAATGGATCAGATTCAGTTTAGCTTCAGATGAAGCTTCGAAAGTACTTTCAGAAAAGGTTCCAGATTAGTACAAAGTTATTATTTCACCCTACAATAATTTTCCATCCACACAGCTAAATTATGGAACACTCTCCCATCGAAGATTCCATACTTGGATAACCAACATGAATTCAGGAGGATGTCCAGACCTGCCTTTTATCCACTGGACTCCAGTGGAGAGAACAGACCAGTATTGTTCTGCTACATCGTAAACAAGATGGAAATCCATGGTTGTATGTTATAGAACGAAGGGGCATATTACCAAGGGCCCTTAACGCCGCTTTAGCGGGACTTTTTCCCGCTAAAGCGGCGATAATTTTCTCGCCCAATTACCAAGCTGTCGCTAACACCAGTTAGCGACAGCTTGTAGGCGATAGCGAGCATTTTAGGGCCCGCTTTGCATGTCTGCGATATTTATCGCTAATGACATGCAAAGTGGGCGTGCCAAAATGTTAGCGACTGGAAACAGTCGCTAACATCGCTATCGCCTATGATCAACATAGGCGTAGTTTTGGAAATATTTGCACTAAGCGCGAATATCTCCAAAAGCTAACGCCTTGCCTGACCAGTTCTTAGCCATGTTATCCAATGGGAGGTGGATAACATGGCTAAGAGCATTGTCACGCTAATGCGTGAATATCGCTGTATTGACAGCGATATTCACGTATTTCGCCTGATTTTTATCGCTTTTGAGATAAACCTTGCTAATAGCAAGTTATCTCAACGATAAAAACAGGTGAAGGGCGGCGATAAAAATATTACCGCTAACCCTACTTAGCGATAAATCTCGCTGTAGGTTGGTAATATGCCCCGAAATTCCCAAGACTTACATCTGAGTCTCAAGGACAGTCCTCGAAATGACAGGCCCCCAGCATCAAATAAGAAAAATACTACAAGACCTCATTCTCCTCATCCTCATTGACAAACAATGAAGGATACAATTGAATAACTCTAATCTCCCCACAAGAGTCACAAATCAACAACAAAAGGATATCCCTTCACAATCCGGAGCGCACTGCTGTTTGATTTCAACCCAAAAAAAAATAACAATCTTAGAAATGGTGAAATCGTTCATGCATAATGTACAGATATTGAAAACAAATAGTGGGGGAGGGTCATAAAGGGCAAATATTTAACGACCAAGGCTCATCATGCCCCTATAATAGCAACAACAGAATAGAAAAAACCTGGTCAGAAAAACTGTAAGTATGTCAAATTAAGTCTGAGACCATGAGTCCATTGATGACACTCAAGTGATATCACAGGGCTAGAAAAAATTCCCATCAGCCCACCTCTCTGGTGGAATATCGTCACGTGGGAGATATTTTCATAAATCCAGTTCTTACAGCACCTGAAGTTGATGCACAGAAGGATTTTGAACTTGTTTGACCACAGTGATTCACTCGTGATGCCAATGGAGTGCAGTGCGCGTGAAAAAAATGAAAGTGTGAGATAAAATTGACTCAAAGAACCAAAAATCGGTTTAATTGGTATGGTGCTCTGGTCAAAACTAAAAACAATACCTCAATAGTTTAAAATAATAACTATATAAAGGCAGGGTGTATTATGGTCGACATGTTTCAGCTAGATGGACAACTGGTCCTAGCTTTCTTCAGGACCCGATGAAATACTGCGACTGCAAATTAACACAAATAGGAATCGAATTAAAGTGCTGAGTTTGTACACCAATAATGGATAAATCCTACCAGTTGTTCTGAGCCCAGATAGCTACTGGTGATAATCCAATCTTAACATCTATCCTGGAACAAGATAGAAAAGATGTACAACTCAAAATAGTGCAAAAACGGTCTCAACAGTACAACAAACAAAAGCAGACATAATCACAATACGGTTGAGAATTACTCACCGTTACTCTGTAGTTAAAAATTATACTACCAGATGAGTGTATACAAATCACACTGAGTTAACAAAATAACTAGACTTACCCAGCGTTATGTGGGATAGTGCCTCACCTCACCCGGTCACCCACTCGGGAAAAAGGAGGCCCCGCTCTGTCAGAAGAAAATAAGTAAAAGGACCTCAGAGAAATATCAGGGGTACCTAAGTGCTGTAGTCACTACTTAGCACTGTTCTGCTGACAAAAAACCTAGTTCTAGTAAAGGAGATTCAACCTCAAACAACCATGGTGGGGACCCTGCAAGACAGCCCTCCCTTTAAACTGGAAGAGAGTAGTGTTCAAGAAATGTTAGATAATATGGGCCAAAGGCATCCCAAACGAGTACCCAATGAGTCAAAAGCATACAAAATTAAACAGACATACAGAACCACAGAGAGATATACATATAGCTCTGATGCCTGACACAGAACACAGACAGCCGGCGTCCTACCTGTCCGTCGGTACCTCTAGATGTACATCCGAGCTGGAGTGGAGGTAAAGGACGGACAGGCGCGCCCGTCTTTATATATCCCCGTTGATAGGCTGATTAGTCAATCAATTACAGCGGTGTAATGCGCTCGAAATCGGGAAGTAAGAGAACACTATCCCCCTCACACATGCGCAGTACAACAACCATGTCACAAGTAACGCGCTTGCGCGTTTATGGAGCCAGCAAGGACACTCTGCACCTCTTACTTCCCGATTTCGAGCGCATTACACCGCTGTAATTGATTGACTAATCAGCCTATCAACGGGGATATATAAAGACGGGCGCGCCTGTCCGTCCTTTACCTCCACTCCAGCTCGGATGTACATCTAGAGGTACCGACGGACAGGTAGGACGCCGGCTGTCTGTGTTCTGTGTCAGGCATCAGAGCTATATGTATATCTCTCTGTGGTTCTGTATGTCTGTTTAATTTTGTATGCTTTTGACTCATTGGGTACTCGTTTGGGATGCCTTTGGCCCATATTATCTAACATTTCTTGAACACTACTCTCTTCCAGTTTAAAGGGAGGGCTGTCTTGCAGGGTCCCCACCATGGTTGTTTGAGGTTGAATCTCCTTTACTAGAACTAGGTTTTTTGTCAGCAGAACAGTGCTAAGTAGTGACTACAGCACTTAGGTACCCCTGATATTTCTCTGAGGTCCTTTTACTTATTTTCTTCTGACAGAGCGGGGCCTCCTTTTTCCCGAGTGGGTGACCGGGTGAGGTGAGGCACTATCCCACATAACGCTGGGTAAGTCTAGTTATTTTGTTAACTCAGTGTGATTTGTATACACTCATCTGGTAGTATAATTTTTAACTACAGAGTAACGGTGAGTAATTCTCAACCGTATTGTGATTATGTCTGCTTTTGTTTGTTGTACTGTTGAGACCGTTTTTGCACTATTTTGAGTTGTACATCTTTTCTATCTTGTTCCAGGATAGATGTTAAGATTGGATTATCACCAGTAGCTATCTGGGCTCAGAACAACTGGTAGGATTTATCCATTATTGGTGTACAAACTCAGCACTTTAATTCGATTCCTATTTGTGTTAATTTGCAGTCGCAGTATTTCATCGGGTCCTGAAGAAAGCTAGGACCAGTTGTCCATCTAGCTGAAACATGTCGACCATAATACACCCTGCCTTTATATAGTTATTATTTTAAACTATTGAGGTATTGTTTTTAGTTTTGACCAGAGCACCATACCAATTAAACCGATTTTTGGTTCTTTGAGTCAATTTTATCTCACACTTTCATTTTTTTCACGCGCACTGCACTCCATTGGCATCACGAGTGAATCACTGTGGTCAAACAAGTTCAAAATCCTTCTGTGCATCAACTTCAGGTGCTGTAAGAACTGGATTTATGAAAATATCTCCCACGTGACGATATTCCACCAGAGAGGTGGGCTGATGGGAATTTTTTCTAGCCCTGTGATATCACTTGAGTGTCATCAATGGACTCATGGTCTCAGACTTAATTTGACATACTTACAGTTTTTCTGACCAGGTTTTTTCTATTCTGTTGTTGCTAATGTACAGATATGCCCACTCTGCATGTCAGTTGCATATGAGCCAGACTATCCTTGAATTACACATTATGCATACGTTAAGAAATTAGAAGACTTTTCAAATGCCGAAACTAGGTCAGAAAAAAGAAAAATCCTTATTTTGAATGTTTTCCTCATTTCAGTCACTTGCTACCCGACTCTACCTCAAAAATATGTGCCCACAGTGACGCTCTTATTTTCATTTTACCTGCAGCAAAACGATGCAGCTCTCATAGGGACACTGTGCTTTCCCTTGGTGCATGCGACAATTTTATGGCTCTCATTCAGTCGCTGACTCATGTTTTCAACAGATTCAGTTCCAGGTGTGTTGGCAACACTAACAGCAAGAAATGTGAAACTCGAAATACAGGGCACTTGTTTTATTGCATCGCTTCATAGAAGTTTCTTTTATTTTTAGTTTTCCCAACACAATATGGAATTCATCCACACTTGGTCGAACCACCATGAAAAGGGTGGAGGTGAGGCCTTTATTTAAATTAAATAAATGTTTTACTTAAAAGTCAGTTAATAGTGCTGTAGTAAATTTTATTTTATTACATATTAACTACATATACATGAATATTTAACATAAACATATTTTACTCATTAGGTATGTAAATTCTTTATTGCCAATTAATAAAAAATCATTGCAATAAACACAAGAATTCCTCTCTGGTTAAAGAAAAGAACACACATTTCCAACCGGCTTTCTAACGCAAATCAGGGGCTTCGCAGAGCCCATCATTAGTTAATGTACAAGCAGTGTGGTGGGCTCTGTGACACATTCCCTCCCATTCCTTATTACTTAGAGCTCACCCCAAGTCTTTCTCCCATCTACTTTGCCCTGCATTGTACGTGTGTTTATACCGCACATTTAGCATCTTGTACAGTTCAGAAATCAGTTTCTTATCCGAGGTCTTAGACAGTAACCAGCATTTATAATGAGTGAGGTGGCGTTGCGCTGCAGATTTTTTTGGCACTGTAATATCCAACGTCTGAGCTGCAGATATGGCAGGCGCTCTGTGTCTGGAATACCAAAATCGGCCTTGATCTGCTGAAAAGACAGAACCCACTCAACATCAAAGAAGCGACCAATGGCCCGACATCCCGTATTGCGCCATTCGGAGAATTGGGTCTCCCCCACACCCGGCTCAAAGTCTGGATTGTCAAACAAGGAGGTCAGAGAGGAAGAGAACGACGTTATATTGTGCTTAACACTAGTTTGATCCCACAACTCCATTGTTGTCTGGGTTACAGAGGAGAAGTATAGGCTTTTTGGCCTGTGCATTTTCCTCAAAAAGGGAATCCTCATCAATGATGTTCCCGCTACTGGCCTATCTTGGAATAGCCAGGGCTTTTCAGACTCGGACCGATTCCATTCTACTAGGTATCTTAGCTGCGCTGCTTGTAAATACAGTTGGAGATTCAGTATTCCCAACCCACCCTCGCTAGGTGGTAGATAGCTAAGAGTCTTGTTCATCCTCGGCTTTCTGGCCTTCCATATGAAGTGTGAAATCGCTGCCTGTAGTTTCTGTATTGTGCCTTGGGTGGCTGGAGGGGAAGTGTTTGAAACAAGTATAATATCTTACGGGGGTCACCATTTTAATAGATGCCACTCTACCTAACCATGAGATCTGGTGGTGTTTCCATCTCTATGTGTCAGAGCATATTTGTTTGTATAGGTGATCGTAGTTGACAGTGACCATGGCTTGTGTAGTTGGTGCTATCTGGACTCCTAAGTAGGTGATTGTGTTGCGAAACCACAGGACGGGGAATTGTGTCTGGAGATGTTCCACCATTTGCAGCAGAAGGGAGAGGTTCAGAGCCACATATTTCCCTACATTTAATTTAAACCCAGAGGCCCTGCCAAAGGAATCCACCTCTGCGAGGAAGGCTCCTGTGGATGAGTCAGGGTTGTTGAGAGTCACTAATACTTTGTCTGCATAGAGACTGTTGATATGATTGTCTCCCCCAAAAGGTACCCCAAGGATTTGTGGGTGTGATCTTAACTTCTGCGTCAGTGGCTCCATATATATTGTCAATAACAAGGGTGATAAGGGAGATCCTTGTCTCGTACCTTAAGCTCTTTGGAGTGGGGCAGATGTGTGGCCATTGACTCTAACTGTTGCTGTGGGTAGGCGATAGCAGTTTAGTATCTGTGTCCTAAAGTGCTCCTCCATGCCTAAATGGGATAGTACTTGTTTGAGGGAGGACCAATGGACCCTGTCAAAAGCTTTTTCAGCGTCTATAGTCAAAAGCATGTATTTACCCAGGAATTTAGCAGCCTTGTCTAAAATGTGCAAGACCCTTTTGGTATTGTCACTGGTTTATCTCTGTGGGATGAAGCCTGCCTGATCTGGATCTATCAGGGACGGCATGTACTTGCTGAGTCTCTGGGCCGGTATTCCAGTAAATAATTTAAAGTCAATATTAAGTAATGAAATGGGCCGAAATGAGCTACTGTGTGTGGTATCTTTCCTGGGTTTAGGAATGACTATAATGACGGCCTCTAACGTTGATGCTGGGATCGCTCCTTGTTTGGAAAATGTATTAAAAAGTTGGGTCAATAAAGTTGCTACTTCTGAACAATAAGTTTTGTAGAGCGCTACGGTAAAACCATCTGGGCCTGGGGATTTGGCCAGTTTCAGAAGGCTATTGCAGCAATCACCTCTTCGATGCAGATTTCCTTCTCCAGTGTGTAGCTTTGGTCATTCGTCAGCTTAGCTGTTTGCACTTCACTTAGGTATCTAAGACTCTCTGAGTTGTCTAATGTTTGACCCGAATAGAGGTGTTCATCGAACTCTCGGAACGTCTCACCTATTTCTGCGTCTGTCATTACCGGGTTACCCTTCTGATCCTTTCATAATTGGATGCCCTGCCTTTGCCATTGCTCACGCAGTTTATGTACTATGCGACACCTTCATTTATCCCCCCCCACATAGAAGGAATAGCGTAAATGGAGGGCGGCGTATTCTGCCTTGTCTAGGTCCAGGGCAGCCAGCTGGGCGAGCCATAAAGTAACTTTGCGCCATACCGTGGGAGCCCCTGTCCTCTGGTGTATGTGCATTTACCAAAATGCACCGTCCAACACTTTTCTGAGCGCTTTGGAAAAACTCAAACTAGGACTTTACACAACATACCAAATGGAACAATGACATAATGGAAAACAGAAACAGTAATTGTGAATTCATTCACATTGCTCCTCAGCGGGTGTCTGTGTCACTGCATACATAAATTCAAACAGATGCAGGTCCACACAATGTTCAAGCAAATAGTGTGTGTTCAACTCTGTGCGGCAGCATGTAGGAGCATGTCTGAAAGTACTTAAAGATTGCTAAACATGCGCATACAAAGCGCAATACACTTAGTTGGCGGCTGGATGAAGATGTGGGCTTCCACAGGTCTCCGCGATGTCTGATGAGCTTCCTGATTTCCTCTTAGAGTCAGGAAAGTTGAGCACTACAGACCGAAGCAACTCTCATTGAAGGAGACGATCAGCTGAGATGCAGCGAGAGGACGCGGTTCTTCCAGTAACAAGTAAACAAAGCCAAGTAAGGTGTTGGCCTAGGCGTGGATTTTTATAGCCAATCCAAGATGGCAGTTGCCTATTCACGTGACCTGCACTGAACGTGTGTGGCCGGGTGTAATGATGAAGAGACTCAGCAAAGTAAGGTAAGTTTGATGAGCTTTATTCAAGATAAAGAAAAACCAAAGGAAATGATGGACGGACCGTTGACAATACAAGCACTCACCCCCAGTCAACTGATCTGGGTTTAATCCATCACCGTTCTTTAGCCCACTCTGCCATCCCAGTTCAGACATGGCCATATGCAAATCAGTCTGACTCAGTGCCTCATGGGAACAGTCCAGCCCGAACTGCCAAGCCATGCCTTCCCTGGACCAGAAACAAGCTACAGAGGACCGGTTTCTGGCATTTCAGCCTTCTTCAGCCCGGCTTGCTTGAATCCAGTGGCAAAGTGAGCAAGGGACTCACATCTGAGCATACCCTGCCAACTTATGGCGAACAAAGAAAAACCAAAGGAAATGATGGTCGGAGCGTTGACAATGCAAGCACTCACCCCCAGTCAACTGATCTGGGTTTAATCCATCACCATTCTTTAGCCCACTCTGCCACCCCAGTTCAGACATGGCCATATGCAAATCAGTCTGACCCTGTGCCTCATGGGAACAGTCCAGCCCGAACTGCCAAGCCATGCCTTCCCTGGACCAGAAACAAGCTACCGACTACCGGTTTCAGGCAGCTTGTTTCCGGTCCAGGTGCTTGTATTGTCAACGCTCCGTCCATCATTTCCTTTGGTTTTTCTTTATTCAAGATAAACAAGAGCCCCTGTGACCGTGATTCTATCTCCATGAATCCACAACAGCAACTGCTATGCGGCCGTGGAAACCATGGAGAAAGAGCACAGCATGCAGCTCCTGGCCAACAACAGTTTTTTTTAATGAAAATAACATGCGTGACTGTGCTCCTGATGCTACATCATCACTCGCATGATCACTTGTGCTGCACAGTACATTCTACATCATCTTCCTTTTTATAAGAACAACACATTTTTTTAGTGCACATAGAAATCCTTAAATCTTGTAGGCAAGGGGGAGGAGCTGACCTGGCAACCAAGATGGCTGCCTGAAGATCAGCTCCGGCCGGCCCCGCTCCACCGGCTCACGATCCTGCTGACAATCCTGTCCCCCAACCCGTGATTCGGGCGGGGGAACCTGGGTGGAGCTCGCGGAGACTTCCCTGGTCTCTCCTGGTGCCCCGGCAACCGCGCTGCGCCGCCGGCAAGATCGCGGCCTGCGGCGGCAGAAAGCCGGGGCCTCGATTTCCAGCACCCCCCGGCCGGAGTTTGTCAACATCGGCCGCCGGGACGGCCTAGTGCCGGTCCGGTCGGCGGTCGCGGGGGTTGCTGGCTGCTGCCCTCTTGCTGCCTCGCCTGCCCCTCTGGATCCCCCCCTGGTGGAGGGGGGTCCCTGAACTACGGTCCAGCTGCGTAGTGGTCCCCCTGCGAGCCCGTGGCACCGGTCTGGTGTGACTGTCGGCCACTGTGGTGGCTGCTGGGGCCGGATCCGGGGCTACCGAGGTCTGCCGGGGGGTCCCTGGTGGGGTGCCCTGAAGACGTCTCGGCTGAGGCGGCAAAGCCAGTTTGAAAGGTGTGGAGGCGGGGGACGGTCGGTCCCATCCTGCGTCCCTGGGGTCCCTGGGAAGACTCTCGGGCTGGTGGGGGTGCCTGTTGGACCCCGGAGGGCATTTGCGAGGATGCCGGGTCTCCGAGACTGATGCGGAGCACTGCAGGTGTGAGAGACAGCACTGAGGCAGTCCTGCGTCCCCGGTGGGCCTTTGCCTGGATCGGCTGGAGGGGCTGACTGCGATGTAGGTGGTCCTGGTGGACGTTCGCCCCAGAGGTATCGACTGCTGTGCCCCTGAACCTGGGACATTGGATTGGGCCAGGCCCCTGTTGGAGTGGCGGTTTACGCACTGCTCAGTTTGGTGCACACCGAGCTTCATTCCAGACCTCGACGGTGGTCGCCTGGAGTGCGACGAAATGGGGACAAAGAGGGACTCGGTAAAACAGCTGCCTAGGACCGGCAGGGGAGGCAGGCAGGTGCAGTCTAACAAGCTGGATAGATATACCTTGCCTAAGGGGTCTCCTCAGGAGTCTAAGAAGGGACCGGGTGGCGGTGCCGATGATCGCCCCGCAGCGGAAGAACCAACCTTAACAGACCTCATGGCGGCAATCAATGGGGTCCGGACGTCCCTGGGCCAGAAGATGGAGACTCTGGATACCAAGCTTGACACCGTGTCGTTGGAAATGGGGCTGATCAGGGCAGACCTCTCGAAGGCGAACGAGAAGGTCAAATCGCTAGAGGTGAAAACAGCGGGTCTTATAGACGATGTGAGCCAGTTGCAGCAGGAGGTACGTGATCTTCGGACTTCTAGGGATGGCACAGAACGGCGGCTTGATGAGTACGAAGGGCGGGCCCGACGCAACAAGATGATGTTGGCCAGATACAAAGTTATGATTGCCGATACCAAACGGAAGTACTTCAGCGAACGGATAGAGCAAGCTAAGAACTCAACTAAACAGCTTTACGATACCACTAAGTACTTAGCTGGATATTCCCCCGACTTTACTCCTCCTCCCTCTCAATCCTTCTGTGATGCATTGGGAACCTTTTTCTTTACTAAGGTTAATGATATCTATACCACTTTTTCTGCCATCACCAATAACTCCCCAACAACCACTTACTCTACACCGTCTGTCTCTTTATTCATACAATTTAAAGATATTACAGAGGATCAAATAAGGCACACTATCTCCTCGGTTAAAACTGGTTCAGCCCTAGATCCTTGCCCTGTCAATACTCTCCTTCCAGTTATGGATATTTTGTTACCTGCCATCATTCAAATCTGTAATGACATGTTCAGATCTGGGATTTATCCGGAAATTTGGAAAAAATCACTCCTCAAACCTCTTTTAAAAAGCCACATCTTGATAAGGATGACCTCAAAAACTACCGACCGATAGCCAGCCTTCCATTCCTGGCAAAGGTAGTAGAAAAAGTGATGAACTCACAGTTGTCTGAGTTCATCGAGAAACATCACTTACTGGATGATACCCAATTTGGGTTTCGTAAGTTCCATGGCACCGAAACCGCCCTGATCAAAGCGGCGGATGACATCAGGGTCATCCGAGATCAGGGAGGAACTGCAGTATTGGTACTACTTGATTTATCTGCAGCCTTCGACATGGTCGACCACTTGATCTTGGTCGACCGAGTCGAAAAAATGGGCATCAAACAAGCAGCTAAAGATCTACTGGCCTCGTTTCTGTCAGGCAGAACTCAGGCCGTCACTTTTGGCTCTTTTCAATCGACTAATCTGTCTCTGCCATGTGGGGTCCCACAAGGCTCATCCCTGAGTCCGACACTTTTTAATATCTATGTGTCGGACCTAGCCAATATCATCAGAGCACATGGGATGAGCCTTACCTCATATGCAGACGATACACAGTTAGTCCTGTCCATTAAAAACAATGGACAAAAGATGGCTGATGGATTCAAAGACTGTATGCTGGCAATTGGAGACTGGATGGCCTCCAATTGTCTAAAACTCAATTCCGACAAGACGGAGGTTGTCATTTTCGGTCAACTTACACCTAGCTGGTCCCCTGCTTGGTGGCCTGCGTCCTTCGGAACCTTGCCTAATCCCATCTCCAAGGTAAGGAGCTTGGGAGTTGTTTTTGACAACCAGCTTAACTTCGTTGCCCACGCTAACCAAGTAGCATCCTCTGCCTTTCACAAACTGCGCCTAATAAGGAAAATAATCCCCTTCCTTCCTGAAAGTGCCGGGAAAACTCTGGTAAGCTCTCTTGTGTTGTCCACCTTGGACTATTGTAATGGTCTTTTTGCTGATGCCCAGGTTATAGTATTCAGCAAAATGCAAACAATACAAAATGCGGCAGCTAGACTACTTGCCGGAATTCCCAAACATAAGTCCGCCAGAGACACCATCAGAAGACTTCACTGGCTTCCAATTAGAAGTAGGGTTAAGTTTAAACCTCTCTGCATTGTATATAAGGCTTTGCATAATCAGGGACCTCAGTTCCTCAAGGATCAGCTGATTCCTTACCGTCCCCTCAGGGGACTGCGATCCTCCACCCTTAATGACTTAGTGGTGCCCCGTACCAGGACTGTCTCCTGGGGAGACCGTCGATTCATGCTTTCGGCCCCAAAGCTGTGGAATACCCTACCTCAGTCAATTCGGACCAGCACATCTCTCTGGTCTTTTCGAAAACATGTTAAAACTTAGCTGTTTAACCAGTAATGTTTCAGATCATACATTGGTAGAGAGAATATGATGCAGAAGTTGCAGCGCCGAGAGGCCCAAGGGCATTCGTTCGCGCTTTATCAAATCTCATAAATAAATAAATAAATAAATGTTCGCATCCTGGGTGTCCCGGAGAAGGCGGAGGGGCAGGCCATGGATCTCTTTGTGGAGCACCTTATCCTTAACCACCTCAAACCAAAGGACCTCTGTAAGTTTTTCACGGTGGAGCGGGCCCATAGGGTGCCGGGCGGCAAGCCCCATGTTGGGGCGAATCCCAGACCGATCATTGCCCGAGTCCTTAATTTTCGTGACAGAGACACTATCCTGCAGGCAGCTCGTGCGGCTGATCCTTTTGACTTCGAGAATGCGACGCTCCTATTCCCTCCGGATTTTACTCAGGCGGTGCAGAAACAGAGGCAGAGGTTCATCTTGATCAAGAAGAAACTGAGAGACAAAGGCATGAGGTACGCCATGATGTTCCCTGCCCGTCTTCGAGTGGAACTTGATGGGAAGGCATGGTTCTTCGATAATCCTGATGTGGCCGCGGACTGGTTGGATAGTGTGCAGTGGCCGGACAAGGAATCATGCGATCAGGAGGAAGCTGAGGAACAATGACTTGGTGTAGCGTGAGTTCAGCAGGGGGCTTTGGACAGTTGTTTTGGGGGGGAGTCTCGGCGGGGTTCGAATTTGGACTTCCTACACAATTGTTTGCATGATGTAGTTGAGGATTTTAGGGTGCAGGGGGATCCGTAAGGAGTCGGGGGGGATAGTGGGTTGGTTTGTAGGCCCTCCTCTGTGTTCTTTTAGATTTTTGTAGGTTAGTTGGGAGTGACAGGCACACTGCTAATTGGGGATGAGCGAAAGCCGTATGCAGGGGTGCAGGGAGGGGGGTTGGAGGGGGGGTTCTGGGTGGATATGCGTTTCATTGTATTTTGTTTTATAGTATGTAATTTTTTTTCACACTGGGTGTCAACATGCTATCCTGTTCTTTCCTGGAATTGCTATGTCCTCCGTTAAAGGGGTGGTGGGGATCTCTGCATTGAGTTGGAATGTGAATGGATTGGGGGACAAGATTAAGAGGGGTATGGTTAGCCAATTGATCCAGAGACACTCCCCAGATGTGGTGTTATTACAGGAAACTCTTGTATCAACAAACAATAACTGTGGGTCTACGTGAAACTAAGGTCTCTGTGTAAAAACATGTGTCAACCATATTATTAAAGTACAAGAAGGGACTAATCACATTGTGATATATGTACCCATCAGTTACACACTCTGAACCGCCCAGTTGTCATCATTTGGGCGATTTCACAAAGTGGTATGTCCACACTGTACATACCACTAGTCAACACACAGTGGTAACCGGAAGCAGTGCTCAAAACAATATGTGTGAGTGAAAGTGTAAAGATAAAAATGGATAGTGGAACCACAAGTAATTTTAATTAAAGGCAACCACTTCCAAGATTAAAAACCAAAAAGGTGCAAAGTAACAGTAGTTTGTAACAAATATCTACTGCATGTTATTGAAGGTCGACATATTTCTGCAGTGAATTGACCCAACCGGGGTCTCCTGCTTCCTCAGGACCAGAAATCTACTTTGCGACTGCTTCTAAAGTGAGTGAGTGCAACTAAAGAAAATAAATAAATTGGATATCACCTGAATAAGTCCTCTCTCTGTTCTGGTAGAGTGATGCACAGGTGTTGAAGACACATATAGAGAGAAACAGAGATAATAGGATAGCATATTATTAATAAAGTTATCTCTCCTTAGTTTCAAATAAAGTCTAATAACTTATAAGTTTGTACTGTATACAAAACATATTACCCAACCATTTGTTAATTGGATACTCCTCTCACTCACCTGGAGAATGAGGGACCAGCGCCACTCCTCACCTGGCTACAGCTCAGGAATTGGGGACACCGCTCTAATTGAAATCATAAAAACGAAAATGAGAAAACCCCACTCGTCAGCTGCTGTTCCAAGTCTGATCAGAATCATCACTGAGTTTGCTAAATTATGATGATATCAATGTCTGGTCAAAGCCCTATGTTGTTCATGCTAAATCACATCCCACTCGGCATTCTCACGTGGCTTCTTAGTGAGATTATACAGTTGTGAGCCCGTGAACCCCTATAAATGGTAAAGGGGGTTGTGTATTCTGTCCGCCTCGGTTTTTTAACGGGCACATGGGTAGGAAGGCTATTACCATAAGGCTATTGAATTATAAGCCCTCGATCCCCTAAGGTTGGTCAGAGGGGATTAGTATTCTGTCTAACCCGTTGAGGTCAACAGCACGTATAGCTACCACTTCCCCCTAAAAGCAACGTTGTTTCTTTGCCCTTTCACGACAACTCACTGGAGTCACAGGAGAGACTGAGCAAGTGTTTTTTAGAGGGGGTGACTTGTAGCGGGTGTGCGAGAACGGAGGCTTTGCTAAGGCGCTCGCCGCGGGAAACTCACCTTATGGGAAAGAGGTGCATGGCTCTTCACAGAGGGGGCTATAAGTTGGTTGTGCATGCTGGTTTTCCGACTGGGTCGAGAGGGGTCGGGATTTTGATTAAAAACTCCTTCCCGCTGGCCATACAGGCCACATGGACTGATAATAGGGGTAGATATGCTGGCATTTCGGGGTTGAGGGAGGGGAGAATTGTAACTTTTTTGTCTGTTTATGTCCCTCCGGCCCTTCAGACTGATACAGTTCACGATCTGTGCAAGATCTTTTTGACATTGCCTGTTGGGGTGTTGATTGTTGGTGGTGACTTCAACGCAGTTATGGATGGGTATGTTGATAGGTGCCCAGCTCGGGAGTTGTTGCCGTCCCGGAGGTGGTTGGCTGATTTTGTGGACACTACAGGTCTGGTTGATGGGTGGAGGCTTAGGAACCCCGGTGATCTTCAGTACACGCATGTCTCGGCGGCACACAAGTCCCTTTCCAGGATAGATTACGTACTGGTGCCTGCGCCCAGGCTGCGTGGCTCCGGGAGGTGCGGCACTTGGCTAGGGGGGTATCGGATCACTCACCTATTTGGATCAGTTTAGATATTGGCGGGCGTGATGTGACCCGGGTTGCACCTATTAGCGCTTGGAGGTTCCGTGACCCAGTGGCAAAAAAGGAGATTGTACGTGTGGCTGACAGATATTTTCGAGAGAACGTAGACTCGGTGGACTCCAAGTGTTCCCTATGGGAAGCATACAAAACTGTCCTTAGAGGGGAACTGCTATCGTATATTTCCGGAAGGAAGACGGAGGAGCGTGCTGAGATTGATAGGGTGGAATCAGAGTTGTTTGCGCTAGAGCGGGAGGTGTCGCTTGCTTCCAAGCCGGAGGGGCTGCATCGTCTGAGCCTCCTTAAGGATGAGTACCGGAGCCTGGCCCGGGATAACGCAAAGTCACAATTGGCAGATGCCCAGAGAAGGGTGTACGAACACGGGGACAAGGCCAGGAAACTGATTGCCTGGTTGGAGAGAGGGGAGTGGGCGTCGGGGTTAGTTCTGGTGCTGCAGCCCGATGGATCAGATACAAAATTACGAACCCGCAGGAGATTGTTGACGTGTTTGCTGGCTATTATGAGAAGGTGTATGCGGCTGAATGTAAATACCCGGAGTCCGAGAATTCAGACTTGATCCGTGACATCCCGATACCCACTCTTTCGGATGAGGACAGGGAGTTCCTTGACTCTCCCCTTACAAATGATGAAGTGGCGCAGGCGATTAGAGGGGTTCGTTCTGGTAAGGCATCTGGCCCTAATGGGCTCCCTGTTGAGCTCTACAAAGTAAACACGAATAAGTTGGCTCCTTTCGTCAAGGACATGTTTGTGGAGAGTAGGGAGATGGGGCTGCTTCTGTATGATCAGCGTGTTGCAAACATCATAGTCTTGCATACGAAAGGTAAGTGTTCCTCCTACCGGCCGATCTCTTGTTAAATGCCGAGCCAAAAGTCTTGGCAAAACTGTTGGCAACTCGCCTGGTAAAGGTCATTGCGACACTGGTTCATCCAGATCAGTCAGGGTTTATGCCCCGTCGGAATACGGCTCTTAATCTGCGCAGGTTGCATGGGGTTCTTGGAGGGGCATCACAAATACATGAGCGGACGATTTTGTTATCCTTGGATGCCACCATGGCATTTGACAGAGTGGAATGGCCCTATCTTTTTGCCATTCTGGGCAAGATGGGCATAGGCTTGGTGTTTGTTTCTTGGGTCTGCCTTTTATACTCCAGTCCACTGGCCCGAGTAGTTGTCAATAACCATAGATCGTCTGATTTTGCGTTGGGGAGGGGCTCCAGATGGGATGTCCTCTCTCCCCGCTGTTATTTGTGTTGGCGCTCGAGCCGTTTGCTGCTTGGGTCCGCTGGGACAGGTCAATCAAGGGGCTCAGATGGACACTCGACTGGGAGGACAAGATATTGCTCTATGCGGATGATATTTTGTGGTATCTGACCTCTCCTCGGACTTCGCTCATTGCATTTTTAGACGTTCTGGGGGTGTTTGGAAGATACTCAGGCTTCGCCATCAACTGGAAGAAGTCGGTCCTTTTTGTTTTGAGTGGTGATCCCCCGGAGGTTCCTCCAAGTTGCCCGGTTAAACTGGAAACAGAGGGATTCAAATATCTTGGTATTTTTATATCCTTGGACCCTCAGAGCAGATACTCCAATAACCTGTTGCCGCCCCTGGTCCGACTTAGACGCGATGTGGCTTGTTGGAAATCGCTTCCACTCTCTCTTCTCGGTCGTGCTGTTCTGTTTAAAATGATGGCTTGTACTCGTTTCCTATATGCGCTCCAGAACTCCATGGACCCGGTTCCTCCGTCGTATTTTAGAGAGGTTGAGTCTCTCCAGAGACGGCTTCTTTGGGACGGTAGGCCCAGAATTGCGTTTGCGAAATTGACACTGCCGTGGTATGACGGGGGGATCGGCCTGCCTTATATCCGTAAATATTATTGGGCGTCACAATTGGCGGCGGTTAATCAGGCCAGTTATGGCACGCCGGTGGATCCCGGATATGCCATGGACCGCGGTCAGGTTCCCGGGGGGGGATTTACTAGGGCACTATATGCGAGGCGTGGACGTTTTCCCCTGGTGGGGCCAGCGGCGGTCGCTGTTCAGGTCTGGCACGAGGCTAACCGCTCCCTTAAATGGGAGGGGAAGATCACACTGGCTACACCTCTTTGGAATTCTGAACGCTTGGGCAGCTTATGGAAGTCCAAGGGCTTAGACAAATCGGACCTCATTGGGATTTCCCGGGTAGGAGATCTCTGGGGTAGGGATGGTATCCTCCTGTTTGAAACTTTGCAGGAAAGATATCAATTGCAAGGGAGTGAGAAGTTTTGTTACCTCCAGATTAGGCATGCGCTGCTTGCTGGTATTCCCTGTGAAATGTCGCTCCCGGAGGCTTCCCCGTTGGAGGATCGAGTGTTGATGGTCATCTTCCCACGAAGACGATCTCCTTGATTTATAAAAAACTAATTAATCACACGGAGGATCCTCTCGTGGTACTTAGAGACCAGTGGACAGCTGATGGACTGATCCAAGATGATGAGGACTGGAGGGATGCCGTGGCCTCTCCGAGGGTTGTTGCAATTCAAATGAGGCTCCGTCTGGTTCAATTTCAAATTTTCAAATTTAGCTTTATTCGATTTGTTTGATAAAAAAATCATAAAAGCATACAAGTACATTTTATACAGCAAGTCTAAAAACTTGTCCCCAACGAAGTTTTTATGAGACTCTATAAAACAGTTTTCCAGATGATAAGAGTCAATGATGAAGTTACAGCCGTTGACCTCATGTAAAAACATATGCAAAAGTTAAAACATGTAAGGGTTACATCATGGAATTTCTATATTTCATCACTGACATTAAAAAACGTGAAACGACAAAGATGACATACACCTCATCTAACAAAAGTAATTTGTAGTAAGCGTCTTTGCATGTTCTTATGCCCCAGTGTTTTAGAAGAGGTAATAGATACAATTTCCTTGGGGCAGAATACAGATTGCAAAAGAACATAATATGAATATTACTTTGTGATGAGTGATCATCGCATGGGCAAATTAGAATCGAAGCAGTCCAGTCATTTTGTTTAGGGAAAGTGACCATACGGAAAAAGGTGCCAAGGCGCAGCCTGGTGAGAAGCATACGAGGATAAGGTGCAGTTTCGGTCCTAAGGTACAATTGCAAACCTTCGGTGGGAGTAATTCTTTGGTAGCTCAAGGTGGTATTTTTGAGTTTCTCTGCATCCCATCTAACACCTTCCAGGTGGATAATTAAAAGTTTTTTGAGAGACGACCTAGACAAATTTTCAAGGGACTCTGGGTCATCATAGTATTCGGGACGACCAATCTTGGCAAACATCAACCGGACATGTCGCAACCATTTAATTTTGGGTGCGACATCCAAGCTCATGCAATCCCTGATTAGATCTCTGTTAAATTGGCATTCCCTAGTAGTCCAAATTTTGTGCCAAAGCAAACATGGTGACAGCTTTATGAAGTCACTAAGGTATTTGAGGCCAGTCTCAATATGAGTAATAAAAGTTGAAGTAGATTTGCTCACCCCCAATAAGTAACGAATAAAAAGATTCTCGCAAATTTGGAGTGAGGACACGTCTTCAAAGCCCCATAAACCTGCTCCATAAGTGACTGTCGCTAAACACTTGGCTTGGTAAATCTGTATCATCTCAGCAATCGGCTTGCCCCCAATTTTCACTGCAAAAGTTCTCAGGGCACCAATAGCACGGGTAAAGGCAAGCCTCCTAGCCGATACTGCATGTTTCCAGGCTCCTTTTCTCTCAAAGACAACGCCTAGATAACAAAAAGTGTCTGTGGTCTCAATTCTTTGCTCGTCAAGGTATATCGAACATTGTGGCCTTTTACTCTTTTGGGTGCACGGCATGGAGAAAGTTTTTGAGATGTTCACTTTCAAATTTCTATTCCCCATGTAGGACGAGAATTCTCTTACCGCTCTCTGCAACCCTACCCTAGTCCTGGACATAATAGCCGCATCATCGGCGTATAATAGGATGGGTACAGGCCTACCATTGACCGCTGGGTAGTCATTCTGGAGATTTGTTAGATGTTCTACAACAGAATTAATATAAAAACTAAATAGAAGGGGCGCGAGTATACAACCTTGCCTAACCCCTCTATTTATGGGGAATTTCTGGGTACATTGCCCCTGGGTCCCGAACCTCACCCTGGCACCAGCATCTCTATAAAGCTCTTTGATAAAAACCACTATGGTGGGATCCACCCCAATGAGCTCCAATGTTGACCAGAGCTGCAGATGATCCACACAATCAAATGCTGAGCTAAGGTCAACGAATGTAACAAACAAATCCCCTTTTTTAGCCTCAGTATATTTGGACATTAATAACGACAGATTTAGGCATTGCTCCTGGGTGCCCAATCCCTTTCGGAATCCATATTGGAATTCCGAAATAACCTTATTTTCTGTCTCCCAGTGCTGGATCCTCTTTAGGACTATCCTTCCTGCAATTTTCATAAGGCCGTCTAGTAAGGATATGGGACGGTAGCAAGCCGGGTCGTCCCTGTTTCCCTTTTTAAAAATGGGGACTACAATGGCATCTGACCAGGTCTTAATTAAACCGCATTTGTTTCCCATATTCAGAACGTTGGTTAAGAGAGGAGCCCAGAATTCCAAGTTTGTTTTATAGGCATCCACTGGTGTGTGATCCGGACCCGGAGCTTTCCCTGAAGGACTTTCCCTAATTGCATTTTCGACTTCTAGGGTGGTAAAGACCAGATTAATTGGATACGGCGAAACTAGGGGATCGCTTTGTTGATAATCTCGCGTGAAGTTGTTCGAGGATGCAAGTACCTTTTGTTGGTTCATGCTGTTCCCCTGTCTGTTGGTGTAGAGTTTCCCGTAATGTTCAACCCAGAGCTCTGCTGTAATTGCTACATCTATGCAATTATCAGTATGTATTGGGTTGTATACTGATCTTATCACTTTCCAGAAAAGGTTGGTGTCCTTATTCCTGGCAGCTTCTCCCAGTGCCTCCCAGGCCTCCTTTTTCATGGTTGCTTTTCGGAGGTTAATTTCTCTCTTGTACTCTCGTCTAGCCTCAGAGATTTGGGCCCTATTTTTCGGGCTTGCGTTTAAAACTTTCTTCAAGTTCTTTAAGGCGGCTGTGCACCTAGAATCAAACCACCTGGATGCACATCTCCCCTTCTTTTTGTGACTCTTAGTTAAAACGCCTTTTATGTACTCCTGTATATTGGTAAAAGCTGCCATAATCGCCTTAGGTTCCGCATCTTCTTCTAAGCAGACAAATATGTCTTCAAGGCAGGATAATATTAATTTGTGGAAGAAGATGGTGGGGTTCAATTTCTCCCACTTTAACACATAGCCGTTTATCTTTGCTAAGGTGACCTCCAATGGGTTCAGTGAGCCGCTAGGTTCCTTTAGTTTCTCTACTTGGAGCCTAACCCCAAAGGTAATAGGGTAATGGTCACTCATTGGATCTTCCCCTATCTCCCAAAAGGTTATAAAGTTGGGCGAGGTGGGGGATATCAGTGCAAAGTCAATTATGGATTCACAACCTCTTCCATTATATGTTGGGGCAAAGGGAACTGGGGGAGAGCATGCCTGATTAACGAAGGTGAGGTCAAAAGCAAACATAATACTGTTAAGGAGAGACCCCAGTTTGGTGTGTGAGAAGTGAAAAGGGCCGTCCTCCTCACGATCTGCAAGGCCGCACAAACCTAACTCAGAAAGTGGGCAGATAGCACAGTTAAAATCTCCCACCCAAATAACTGTATGGTCTCCCGCGTTTTGGTCCCTCACTTTATGGATACGGTTTAACATTTTATTTAAGATGGATTCCATCTCATTTGGTGGCATATTGTTATAGAAATTCACCAGTATGACCTTTTGTGTGGTGCCCCATTTAAAAGAAAGGATTTGAAAATATTGGTCAGAGTGAAAATTATGCACTTTTATATCCCCCACATTCGAAACGTATATACAGAGACCCCCTTTATTGCGGCCCTGAATGGCGGGAGCAGCGGGTGTATGGAACGTTCGATACCCCATGATGTGCCTTTCTTCTACCAGCCAGGTTTCTTGCAGGCAAAGTATGCCATGCTTGTGGACCGTCTCCAACCAGGGTATGTGCTTGATCTTGTTGCCCAGTCCTGCTACATTCCAGGACAATAATGAGTGTTTCAGTTCACTGTCTACCTGAGATATGTGGCCCTCACTCTCTATTAACTGTATGTGACCCTCACTCTCTATTAACTCTACCTGATCTTGAAAATGTGGCCTGCCTAGATGTTGTATGGCTCGGACAGGGGGAGGGTGCTGGGCGGAAGTGGTTGGAACCACCATCAAATGGGTCAAGTTCTTAACAATGGGTGGCGATGTATTGCTATTAGTGTCAGTCATTGTGTGGTCTTGCTCACTTGATCGGGGTGTTTGATCGAGTATTCCCAGTCAATCCACCTGATCTAAGCATCCAAACCTATTCATGGTGTGTACACCTTCCCACCAATTGGTGGGTTGCCATCCCTGCACCTGACCCTTCCATCTGTGGTTGTGGATTGTGGTCCAAGCCCCAGGGTGCTCTACTGGCTGTTTTGGAGGGTAGAAAAAGGTTAGGGGTTTGGCGACAATGATTTGTTCGGTCACGTATTGGTCCCATGTGGTAATGAGATGGGCTGTATGAGGGTCTGCAAAAGACATAACGATACAGTCTCCTGGTATCGATTTGTGAGTACGGCCCACCCAAGGGACTCTCCTGACCATTAGTACCCTACTCTTATTGGTGTGATGGATCTGCCTATTGGTATTTAACCAGTGGATCACTTTATTTTTTAAGGACCACTGGGTTTCAACAATATCGGGGGCAAGCGGAGGTACCCCTGCCAAGATAACCACATAGGGCCCAGCCTCAGGGGGAAGATCAATATAGCCTCCGCGGAAGTTCTGGTGATTTGGGTGTAAATTTGGTGTACGCTCTAAGAGAGGAGTGATGGAATTATTCGCCTTCTGGTCGGCTCTAGGAGGGGGTTTGGGCTGAAGATGTTTTTTAGGGGGTTTTTCCTCTATTTTTGGGAGGTTGGCCGCGACATTTGCAAGTGTCCTAGGTTTAGGAATTGGAGTAGGCTTGGATAACGGGGGGGGTAAGGGTGCAAGAAGAATCGAGGGGGCAGGAGGAACCTCCTTAGGCGCTGTAGCTGCTTTAGTGCCAATGTTAGAGGCTGGAGCAGGTTGGGTACCAGCATTTCTAGCCAGAGGTGGACTCTCGTTAATATGGGGATGTGTTGCTTCCAGCTGTTTTAGGCTAAGCGTGGCCAGGGATACTAACGTTTTATCCATCTCAAGTAAGTGATTCTCAATACGTGACAGTCTGAGTTCGAAGGGTGTCAATAGTTGTTTTAAAGTGACCCAGACTGTCTGGAGAAAGTCTTCATCATCACCCACTTTATCCTTGTCCCTCTCTGTCTTGTTTAGCCCTCCCAGTGTTGAATTATCTGCAAGGATAATGGGATTCTCTACCGCAGGAACCGTGGTGAGGTTACTATCACCCCCTATTTGATGGATAGCTGGGGGTGGTGTTTGTTTAGGATCCCCTGCGTTGGATAATGGTCTTCTATGGTTGAAAAACTGCTGCCTTGCAGCTTTGGCTTTAGCTTTCTTACGAGCATAGGCAGATTTTACATTGTTTTTCTTCTTCGCTGCTTGGCGACCTGGGTTTGTACTTTTTGGTACAAAGAAGGAGGGGGCAGTTGTAACCGGGAAGGTGGTGGAATTACCCAGCTCAGTAGGTGGGTCACTTTCGCTGGGTTGGACGGTCATGGGGGAGAAAATAAATGAGGAGTCTAATACTGGTGGGGAGGAACAATGGGAGGAATGATGAACGTCGGCGAGGATCAACAAAGGAGGCGGACGTTCCACCTGTTGGGGAGATGCAGCAGACGCAATATTTCCCAGGGAGGATTTTTTAGAGTTAGCAAATGTTTGGGAAAGCCTGCGTGCAGCATCTAGCTCCATAGAAACCCTCTTCTGCATTTTTGTAATTTCGGCATCTATTGCCAAGTTTGTTTTTACGAGGAAATCATCCAAAGTGCCATTTGGCTTTGTTAAACCCAGCGCGGTCTTACTGCGACTCCCCCGGGTACACATCATGTGTGACAGTTACAATTTCTCTATGGTACTCACTAGGGTCGATGCCCAGGCACGATAACCTTGAGAAAAACCAAGGGGGGTGGGCCAGGCCAGTCCTCTCTGTCCTCGAACGGCCTCAAACGGTCCCGCCCTTGTCCCGGGCTTCTCCCGGCGCCCTCCCGCGCGCTCCCGCGCAGCTGGGCAGTTGGCTCAGTAAGTACTGACTGAAGGTAAGGGGGAGGCGCCGTTTCCGGTCAGGTGGGGCTGGGCGGGGCGGTCAGGGAGAGCAGGCCAGCTGGAAACGGCCAGGGCAACCCGGGACTCCTGGGATACTGAGTCCGGGTTGCTGCTCGCAGCCCTGTCACACACTCACCGCCCAGCAGCAGAGGAGAAAGCACAGCCTCGGAATGCCCCTTCCAGCGACGTGGGACCCGCGAAGCGGGTTCCACTAGGTGTAATTGAAGGTCCGTGGGCAGGCAGGCAGCAAAGTGGCGTCAGCAGCGAGGAAAACAGCGTCCGTGTGAGTCCCAAGGCAGAGGGAAATCACTGCCGCTTTTGAAGCAGGTGGGGCTGGGCGGGGCGGTCAGGGAGAGCAGGCCAGCTGGAAACGGCCAGGGCAACCCGGGACTCCTGGGATACTGAGTCCGGGTTGCTGCTCGCAGCCCTGTCACACACTCACCGCCCAGCAGCAGAGGAGAAAGCACAGCCTCGGAATGCCCCTTCCAGCGACGTGGGACCCGCGAAGCGGGTTCCACTAGGTGTGATTGAAGGTCCGTGGGCAGGCAGGCAGCAAAGTGGCGTCAGCAGCGAGGAAAACAGCGTCCGTGTGAGTCCCAAGGCAGAGGGAAATCACTGCCGCTTTTGAAGCAGGTGAGGCTGGGAGGGGCGGTCAGGGAGAGCAGGCCAGCTGGAAACGGCCAGGGCAACCCGGGACTCCTGGGATACTGAGTCCGGGTTGCTGCTCGCAGCCCTGTCACACACTCACCGCCCAGCAGCAGAGGAGAAAGCACAGCCTCGGAATGCCCCTTCCAGCGACGTGGGACCCGCGAAGCGGGTTCCACTAGGTGTAATTGAAGGTCCGTGGGCAGGCAGGCAGCAAAGTGGCGTCAGCAGCGAGGAAAACAGCGTCCGTGTGAGTCTGGTTCAATTGAAGATCCTCCAGCGCTGCTATGTGACTGGCCCACGGATGGTGAGCATGGGTTTGGCTGCAAGTGATGCGTGCAAGAGAGGATGTGGCGAGGTTGGAACGTTCTTTCATATGTTGTGGGATTGTGCTCTCATTCGGGGGTACTGGTCTGGTATTCACGCCAAGGTACGTGAGGTGTGGGGAGTGAGCTTTGAGCTGGAGGCACGGCGGTGCCTCCTGAATGCTCGGGACCCAACTGACCTCTCGCCCCATGGGAAGGTGTGGGCCACGTTGTCATGCGGTATTGCAAAGCGTAATATCGCTCAATTGTGGGGGGCGAATCAGCCGCCTACTGTTGGGAAATGGATGGAAGACTTGGATTGGTGCATGTTTAGAGAACGGGCGGTGTATGTGGCCAGGAGGAGACCCAAGAAATGGGGCATGATCTCGAGGCCCTGGAATACATATAGGGGTGATATATGCGCTCCTCCCGCCGAACCGGATGATCCAGTAATGTCGGAGGACCCCTGAACCCATATGTTGTTAATTCTGCTGTATTTCTTTTGATCAGGAGGACGTATGTATATGTTATGCGTGTGAGATGTAACCCAGTCTATTTAATGTATGTGTTTTATGATTTCTTTTATGTGCATTAATAAAAAGATTTATAAAAAAAAAATCTTGTAGGCATGAAAGCATTGCGTACCGATCTGGTTTCCACTTGAGACTCCGATTGAACACCTACGCCAGAAGTACAAGGCACCGAGAGATTGACATCAAAGGACAACTGATCAGAAACAGTACCATTAGCGTTTTCCGCTGCAAGATTGTAATCAGAAAAAGCTGCTGGTAAAGTAGATTGAAGCCTGTTGGTAGGCGGAACATTTGCAGAAGAAATACCATCTCCCAAATCAGACCAGCTCTTGAATTCACACAATTCTTACACCACCATCCCCAATTTTGTAAGAACGAATATATGATGTTACCGCACTAACAAACACTTCGCATACCATCACAACATTTTTACAACCCAAATTCAATGAACCCGCAAGTTATGACAACGCAAACTTTTACCACGACTATACCTTTACCACGCATGCCATTACAACCCAAAGGCATGCGTGGTAAAGGTATATTCATAGTAAAAGTTTTAAAAGTAAGTGAGAGTGCCCTGCCCTACCCCACACCACACCCTAATGTAGTACCCCTGCATGACCCTACCCGACACCGAGTCCTCTCCCTACATTTAAACTACCCAGCACGACCCCCAACAGTACCCTAAATCACTACTCTGCACTACACACACACCACAACACTACCCTAAACCCTAAAACACTACCCCCAGCACGACCCTCACCCAACCCCAGTCCGGTCCCTACATTCAAACACTAACCTGCACTACCCCCCAGCACTACCCTAAACCCTAAAACACTACCCTATACTATACAGACAACACAACACTACCCTAAACCCTAAAACACTGCCCCAGCACAATCCCCCGAACCCCAGTTCATTCCCTACACTGAAACACTAGCCTGCACGACCCCCGACACTAACCTAAACCCTAAAACACTACCCTACACTACACAAATACGGATCACTGAGTAAATATCGACGGACACAATATAGACTACCCAAAATATCGAAGCCAAAATATCGAGGGACAAAATATCGAATTCCTATCTACAAACAGGTAAGTACCAAAATATTGAGTCCAAAATATCGTTTCTATATATATACATTGTATAAATTTCGAATTTGTTAAAAATAATGTAAAATAAAAAAATTATTAAAAATAAATAGCTAAAATATACTTAAAAATACTTAAATTACCTTAAAATAATTAAATAATTAATGTAACTTATAAAAAAAATACAATCATATCTGTTAAAACATATATATATATATATATATAAACATAATATTAATAAAAAATAACCAATATTATTACCGTAGGATAGCATAGGGGTAAAAATTACTATTCCCACTCCAGCGAGTGCAACAGTAGGGAAGGCGTTGGATAGCGTAGGGGTAAAATTACTATTCCCACTCCAGCGACTGCAACAGTAGAAAGCGTTGGATAGCGTAGGGGTAAAAATTACTATTCCCACTCCAGAGAGTGCAACAGTAGGGAAGGCGTTGGATAGCGTAGGGGTAAAAATTACTATTCCCACTCCAGAGAGTGCAACAGTAGGGAAAGCGTTGGATAGCGTAGGGGTAAAAATTACTATTCCAACTCCAGAGAGTGCAACAGTAGGGAAGGCATTGGATAGCGTAGGGGTAAAAATTACTATTCCCACTCCAGCGAGTGCAACAGTAGAAAAAGCGTTGGATAGCGTAGGGGTAAAAATTACTATTCCCACTCCAGAGAGTGCAACAGTAAGGAAGGCGTTGAATAGCGTAGGGGTAAAAATTACTATTCCCACTCCAGCGAGTGCAACAGTAGGGAAGGCGTTGGATAGCGTAGGGGTAAAAATTACTATTTCCACTCCAGCGAGTGCAACAGTAGGGAAAGCGTTGGATAGCGTAGGGGTAAAAATTACTATTCCCACTCCAGCGAGTGCAACAGTAGGGAAAGCGTTGGATGGCGTAGGGGTAAAAATGACTATTCCAACTCCAGTGAGTGCAACAGTAGGGAAAGCGTTGGATAGCGTAGGGGTAAAAATTACTATTCCCACTCCAGCGAGTGCAACAGTAGGGAAAGCGTTGGATGGCGTAGGGGTAAAAATGACTATTCCAACTCCAGTGAGTGCAACAGTAGGGAAAGCGTTGGATAGCATAGGGGTAAAAATTACTATTCCCACTCCAGCAAGTGCAACAGTAGGGAAGGCGTTGGATAGCGTAGGGGTAAAATTACTATTCCCACTCCAGCGAGTGCAACAGTAGAAAAAGCGTTGGATAGCGTAGGGGTAAAAATTACTATTCCCACTCCAGAGAGTGCAACAGTAGGGAAGGCGTTGGATAGCGTAGGGGTAAAAATTACTATTCCCACTCCAGCGAGTGCAACAGTAGGGAAGGCGTTGGATAGCGTAGGGGTAAAAATTACTATTTCCACTCCAGCGAGTGCAACAGTAGGGAAAGCGTTGGATAGCGTAGGGGTAAAAATTACTATTCCCACTCCAGCGAGTGCAACAGTAGGGAAAGCGTTGGATGGCGTAGGGGTAAAAATGACTATTCCAACTCCAGTGAGTGCAACAGTAGGGAAAGCGTTGGATAGCATAGGGGTAAAAATTACTATTCCCACTCCAGTGAGTGCAACAGTAGGGAAAGCGTTGGATAGCGTAGGGGTAAAAATTACTATTCCCACTCCAGTGAGTGCAACAGTAGGGAAAGCGTTGGATAGCGTAGGGGTAAAAATTACTATTCCCACTCCAGAGAATGCAACAGTAGGGAAAGCGTTGGATAGCATAGGGGTAAATTTTAATATTCCCACTCTAGTGAAAATAAATTAATATAAATCACATAATTATAAATTAATCAATTAATACATTTTAATTACCAAGTAAGAATTAATTAATTACCAATTAAAAATTAATTAACAGTTTATTCTAAATAAATACCAATTAATTAATTAACATGTTTAATGAATTATATTAAATTACTTCCCACCCTATTCCCCTATAAACCCACAACCCGCTACTAAAAATAAAATAATATTATTCACATAATTATCAATAAATCAATTAATAAACATTAATTATCAATTAAAAATTAATTAATTACCAATTAAAAATTAATTGACAATTTATTCAAAATAAATACCAATTAATTAATTAACATGTTTAATTAATTATAATTAAATTAATTCCCACCCTATTCTCCTATAAACCCACAACCCGCTACAGAAATTAAAATATTATTCACATAATTATCAATTAATCAATTACTAAAAATTAATTATCAATTAAAAATTAATTAATTATCAATTAAAAATTAATTAACAATTTATTCAAAATAAATACCAATTAAATAATTAACATATTTAATTAATTATAATTAAATTACTTCCCACCCTATTCCCCTATAAACCCACAACCCGCTACAGAATTAAATTACGCAAAAATTAAATAACATAAAATGAATTACTTACAATAAATTACAAATAAATATACACTTTTCACAAATAAACTAACATATAAAACACTTAAAATAATTCGATATTATTAAAAAGTAGATATTTTTAATCACCTATATTATGTACTTCGATATTTTGACTGTCTATATTTTTTAATTCGATATTACAGTACTTACCTTCAAAACGATATTTTGGATGTCTATATTCTGTCCATTCGATATTTTGTCCATTCTATATTTTGGACTTGATATTTTGGTTTGTCTATATTTTGGAATCGATATTTTGACCATTTACCCACAAATACCACAACACTACCCTAAACCCTAACACTACCGTAGCACGACCCCCCTGGCCCCCAGTCCGCTCCCTATACTCAAAAACTATCCTAAATTACCAACCAACACTACCCTAAACCCTAAAAACACTACCCTACACTACACACACACCTCAACACTACCCTAAACCCTAAAACATTACCCCCAGCACGACCCTCCCTCGACCCCCAGTCCGGTCCCTACATTCAAACACTACCCTGCATGACCCCCCAGCACCACCTTAAACCCTACAACACTACCGTACAATACACAAACACCGCAACACTACCTTAAACCCTAAACTACTACCCCCAGCACGACCCCCCGACCCCAGTCCATTCCCTATACTGAAACACTCTCCTGCACGACCCCCCGACACTACCCTAAACTCTAAAACACTACCCTACACTATACAAACACCACAACAATACCCTAAACCCTAAAGCACTACCCCCAGCATGACCCCCAGTTTATTCCCTACACTGAAACACTAGCCTGCACGACCCCAAACACTTCCCTAAACCCTAAAAAAACACCCTACACTACACAAGCACCTCAACACTACCCTAAACACTAAAATACTATCCCCACCATGACCCCCACCTGACCCCAGCCCAGTCCCTGCACTCGAACACTACCCTGCACGACCAACTGACACTACCCTAAACCCTAAGACACTACCCTACACTGCACAAACACCACAACACTTCCGTAAACCCTAAAACACTACCCCCAGCATGACCCCCCGATCCCTGGTCAGGTTCCTACACTCATACACTACCCTGCACGACCAACTGACACTACCCTAAACCCTAAAACACTACCCTACACTACACAAACACCACAACACTCGCTAAAACACTACCCCCAGCAAGACCTTCCCTGACCCCCAGTCCAGTCCCTACACTCAAACACTGCCCTGCACGGACCCCAACACTACCCTAAACCCTAAATCACTACCCTACACTACACAAACACCATAACACTCCCCTAATCCCTAAAACACTACCCTACACTACACAAACACTACCCTACACTACACAAACACTACCCTAAACCCTAAAATATGAACCCCCATCCCAGGACCAATCCCCCTTACCTCTCTCTTCTCGTGGTTCCTCTCTCCTCTTGGTTCTTGCTTCACGTCGCCTGTCTCTGAGGGGCGGTGCATGTCATTGTGAGCAAACGACGTGGATTGGTCACATTTTTTCTTTTACAAGGTATGTGCATTTAACATACATACCTTTACAACATATTTCATTGTAAAGGCATGCGTGGTACATACACAAGCTGTGTAAAAAAATGAGGAGTAATGGAATGCGGGGGGAAAAAATTCATTGTGAACGATATTTACCTGTAAGAACACAGCACCTTTTGAAACCTTTTCTCTTCTGATTGGGTTTGAGAATATGGATTCTCCCTTCTTGACTTTATGTGAAAGTTTAACCAAAACCCAATCATTCACTTTAAAATCAACACCTTTTGTAGCATGGGATGCATCATAAAGTGACTTCTGCTTTGTTTGTGCCTTTTTTTCCCTTTTCTGACTGACTCAGAAATGGTACAGAAACAATGACTGTCTTTAGGTAAGGTATCCTTTAACCAGTCAGGAAAAAGTTGTGCCCTGAGATTGCTTTTTCTCAATAAGAGAAAGTGTGATACATCTATAGGAGAGTGTGGGCTGAGATGATAATTCCACCATTCTTCTTTCAAGAAATAGTCTACTGGGACACCCCCTTTAAAAAAAGTGTTTGCTCTTTCTAGTACCCATTTGAAGTAGAAGAATATAATGCTACTTTAAGGTGTTTCATGTGATATTTTGAAAAAAATACTTCATTTGTGTAGAGGCACAGTGTGTACCATTGCCCGCTGCAAGTTCCCTTGGGAGTCCATCGCAATAAAAAATGTTGCTTAAAAACTTAATCACTGAGACAGTATTAGCCTGAGGAACAAAATCAAAGAAAATCCATTTTGAAAAATAGTCAATCAACACTACCAAATTTCTTTTTATCAGATGCTAACAAATGCAACGGAACGGAAAAATCAAGGGCAACTTTCGCTCAAAGTTCCTCTGGTAAAGGTACTGTATGCAACAGGGTTTTGTGTGTGAGACAATGTTTGTCTGACAAAAGACATGCACTACAGGACGATATCCATGCAGCAACTTGTGAATCCATTGAGGGCCACCAAAAACACTGTTTACGATTTTTGGAGGCAGCCCCATCTCCTAGATGACTGGAGTGGGCTGCTTGGAACAACTTTGACCTAAATGACATGGAGGAAACAACTAAGTTATTGCAAAACAGTAAACCATTCACTATAAAGTGTTCTCTTGAGAAAATAGTCTGAAAGGGTAGGGAAGACATCTTTCTTTGGGCCAACCTTGAATGATAAACTTCATAACTTGGGACAGCAGACATCCATTCATCACAAGACATCCATCTATGAGTGTTTAAAATGTCACCCAAAGAGGCTACTACAGACTCAACCATTCTCTGTGCAATCATCCTCTTGGATAGGCATTCTTGACAATAAATCAGCCCTAGAATTTCTGCTCCCTGGAATGAATTCAATCTTGAAATTATACTCATGTAGTCAAGACAATATTCTTACCAATCTGGAGGAAGTTTTTCCTGAACAATCTCCCTTGAGAAGGTGAATAAGAGGTTTGTGGTTAGTAAACAAGGGGAAACACATTCCCCAGAGGTATGTCTTTAATTTCTGAATGGTCCAGGAACAGACCTGTACCGGGATTCTGATAACTTCAACAACCTGAGAGAACTGCCCCTATACCCTTTTGGCTGGCATCTACAGTGACCAAACATCTTGCACCTGGATTAAAAGCAGACAACGCTGGGTCGTTAGTGATACCATGTTTCACAGTATTGAAGGCATGCTCAGTCCAGTCATCCCAGATAAAATGAAATTATTTTTTTCACAAGTTCCTGATAGGTAATATTCACTCACCCCCAAGAAGGATCTAAGAGAGTCTCAGTCTTTGGGAGGAGGAACATCCTGGATAGTTTTTACTAAAGACAATTTGGTGTGTATACCTGTTTGTGTAGTGTGTATATAATGATATGTCCCAGATACTCTAGCATTGTTTTGCACATTTTGCATTTGTCAGATTTAAGAGTTATGCCCATCCGTCTGAAAAGCTCTCGTACCTTGGACAGAATAGACTGATGCTCATCTTTTGTGTTTGAAAATATAAGAACATTGTCCTGTTATGCCAGTAATTCCAGTTAATATGGTATCCATAAACTTCGGGAACACACTTGCTGCAGAAGTCAGGCCAAAGGAAAGTCTCAAGAAAGTATATGCCCCAAAGGGAGTAATAAATATTGTGAGATCTTGGGTTTCTGCAGCAAGTGGGATCTGGTGATATGAGCAATGAAGGTCCAAGAGTGAGAGAAAAATGGCACCATTGATTTTTAAATCACTGACTTTGGGCAGGGGTTGGCAGTCAATAAGAATTTTCTTGTTCAATGTGCCTAAGTCGGCACATAGTCTAATACTGCCATCCTTTCTTCCCACGATAACAATGGGACTGACCCATTCAGGTGAGTCAGTCTGGATAATTACTTTATCTCTCACCAGGGTGTCTAGCAAAGACTTAAGTTTAGATCTGACTAAGCATGGGCGTAAAATCCGCTCCGCTCGCGGATTTTTCGGATTTTCGGCAAATCCGCAATCCGCGAACGCTCGCGAATTTGTCGAAAATCCGTGAATCCGCTCGCGGCGGATTTTTTGCTTGGTTGCGGCGCGCGGCGTGGTGCACGGCGTTCACTTTCCGTCATTTTAGCGTTTGCCGAGTTGTTTTTCTTTGCGAGTGACGCGCCATTTTAGATCTTGCTGCGTGTTCCCGCGGGAGTTTGTCGCCCGCGAATACGTACTCGCGGCTTGCCACCTTGCACAGCACACCTCGCGAGAGTTCGCAATTGCGAACACGTAGTTGCGGCGGAAAGGAACAATCTCGCACTTGCGAAATAGAGATTTTGCAATTTCGCACAAGAAAATCACCAGCAAACAGGATAAACCTTCAGAAAATTATGATTTTTATCAGAATCACTCCTCAGGTTGACATTTGCATGGCCTTTTTTTTTTGCAAGGAGTCCATTTTGGGGGGGGGGAGGAAGGAAGTGCCCCACAGTCTCCAACTTCCTGTTCCTGTCCAGCAGGCTCCTCCCAGTGCTTTGTCCATCTCCTGGTCACTTTCATTTGGATCTGGAGCTGGAAGGATTACTTTTTGTGGGTGCTGCTGGATATTTGGATTTGAGGCCTTTTTGACTGTCTTTGGATCACTTTTGGATTAGAAATCAACTTTCACAAGTAAGTTTGTTTGGGGCATTACAGTTGCTGCAAGTAAAATTTTGGAACTTTTTCAGAACATTAAATAAATTATATTGTGGGTAGCCACAGTATCCAGTAGGACCAGGGTTGGTTAGGGGTGCATGATACAACTGTTTTGTTGAATTTAAACACCATTTAGGCCATGGATGGGCTGGGATTGTGCTGATTTTTGTCCTTTTTTTGGGACTGCTGGTGGGGCCCTTTGCCCAGGGGTGGTGAGTGTTGCATGGGCCTAGTCTTTCTGTGGGGTGTCTTCTTGAATTTAAACATAATTCATGTCATGGATTGGCTGGGATTGTGCTTATTTTATTGTTTTTTGTCGTTTTTGGGGGGCTGCTGGTGTGGCCTTTTGCCCAGGGGTGGTGGGTGGTGCATGGACTGAGTGTGCCTGTGGTGTGGTCTCACTCTCTTTAATGTAAACATCATGGATGGCATTGGATTGTGGTGATTTCTGGCTGTTTTTCTGTTTTTTGGGGGTGTACTGTTGATGTGGACTGGTCATGTGGGTGGTGGTGGTGGCCATCTTGAGTGCTGGCTGCTACAGGCAACATGTGCTTGGGGTGTAAGAAGGGGCCATTTTGAGGAGAGGCAGTGTCTTAGGCCTGCACTTATTTTGCCTACTTTTCATCCATTATGCCCAGGGGTGGTGAGTGTTGCATGGGCCTAGTCTTTCTGTGGGGTGTCTTCTTGAATTTAAACATAATAGAGGCCATGGATGGGCTGGGATTGTGCTTATTTTATTGTTTTTTGTCGTTTTTGGGGGGCTGCTGGTGTGGCCTTTTGCCCAGGGGTGGTGGTGCATGGACTGAGTGTGCCTGTGGTGTGGTCTCACTCTCTTTAATGTAAACATCATGGATGGCATTGGATTGTGGTGATTTCTGGCTGTTTTTCTGTTTTTGGGGGTGTACTGTTGATGTGGACTGGTCATGTGGGTGGTGGTGGTGGCCATCTTGAGTGCTGGCTGCTACAGGCAACATGTGCTTGGGGTGTAAGAAGGGGCCATTTTGAGGAGAGGCAGTGTCTGAGGCCTGCACTTATTTTGCCTACTTTTCATCCATTATGCCCAGGGGTAGTGAGTGTTGCATGGGCCTAGTGTTTCTGAGGGGTGTCTTCTTGAATTTAAACACCATTGAGGCCATGGATGGGCTGGGATTGTGCTGATTTTATTGTTTTTTGTCGTTTTTTTGGGCCTGCTGGTGGGGCCCTTTGCCCAGGGGTGGTGAGTGTTGCATGGGCCTAGTCTTTCTGTGGGGTGTCTTCTTGAATTTAAACATAATAGAGGCCATGGATGGGCTGGGATTGTGCTTATTTTATTGTTTTTTGTCGTTTTTGGGGGGCTGCTGGTGTGGCCTTTTGCCCAGGGGTGGTGGTGCATGGACTGAGTGTGCCTGTGGTGTGGTCTCACTCTCTTTAATGTAAACATCATGGATGGCATTGGATTGTGGTGATTTCTGGCTGTTTTTCTGTTTTTTGGGGGTGTACTGTTGATGTGGACTGGTCATGTGGGTGGTGGTGGTGGCCATCTTGAGTGCTGGCTGCTACAGGCAACATGTGCTTGGGGTGTAAGAAGGGGCCATTTTGAGGAGAGGCAGTGTCTGAGGCCTGCACTTATTTTGCCTACTTTTCATCCATTATGCCCAGGGGTAGTGAGTGTTGCATGGGCCTAGTGTTTCTGAGGGGTGTCTTCTTGAATTTAAACACCATTGAGGCCATAGATGGGCTGGGATTGTGCTGATTTTATTGTTTTTTGTCGTTTTTTTGGGCCTGCTGGTGGGGCCCTTTGCCCAGGGGTGGTGAGTGTTGCATGGGCCTAGTCTTTCTGTGGGGTGTCTTCTTGAATTTAAACATAATTGAGGCCATGGATGGGCTGGGATTGGGCTTATTTTATTGTTTTTTGTCGTTTTTGGGGGGCTGCTGGTGTGGCCTTTTGCCCAGGGGTGGTGGGTGGTGCATGGACTGAGTGTGCCTGTGGTGTGGTCTCACTCTCTTTAATGTAAACATCATGGATGGCGTTGGATTGTGGTGATTTCTGGCTGTTTTTCTGTTTTTTGGGGGTGTACTGTTGATGTGGACTGGCCATGTGGGTGGTGGTGGTGGCCATCTTGAGTGCTGGCTGGTACAGGCAACATGTGCCTGGGTGTAAGGGGCCATTTTGAGGAGAGGCAGTGTCTGAGGCCTGCACTTATTTTGCCTACTTTTCATCCATTATGCCCAGGGGTAGTGAGTGTTGCATGGGCCTAGTGTTTCTGAGGGGTGTCTTCTTGAATTTAAACACCATTGAGGCCATGGATGGGCTGGGATTGTGCTGATTTTATTGTTTTTTGTCGTTTTTTTGGGCCTGCTGGTGGGGCCCTTTGCCCAGGGGTGGTGAGTGTTGCATGGGCCTAGTCTTTCTGTGGGGTGTCTTCTTGAATTTAAACATAATTGAGGCCATGGATGGGCTGGGATTGGGCTTATTTTATTGTTTTTTGTCGTTTTTGGGGGGCTGCTGGTGTGGCCTTTTGCCCAGGGGTGGTGGGTGGTGCATGGACTGAGTGTGCCTGTGGTGTGGTCTCACTCTCTTTAATGTAAACATCATGGATGGCGTTGGATTGTGGTGATTTCTGGCTGTTTTTCTGTTTTTTGGGTGTGTACTGTTGATGTGGACTGGCCATGTGGGTGGTGGTGGTGGCCATCTTGAGTGCTGGCTGGTACAGGCAACATGTGCCTGGGGTGTAAGGGGCCATTTTGAGGAGAGGCAGGGTCTGAGGCCTGCACTTATTTTGCCTACTTTTCATCCATTATGCCCAGGGGTAGTGAGTGTTGCATACTTGCATGTCCGTAGTCTTTCTGTGGGGTGTCTTCAATGTAAACATCAAGGATGGCATGGGATTGTGCTCATTTTTCTGTGTTTTGTCGAATTTTTGGGGTGTATAACTGAACTGATGTTCCTCTGTCTTCCATTGCTTTTAGGTGCACAAGAAGACTCAAGAGAACCACCAGTGCCAGGAAGAAGTCCTGCAGCGGTGTGTGCAGCATAACGTCACGCGACGTCACGTCTGGACACAGAACCCTCTGCAACTCGTGCAACTGCTGCCTGCTGACCTGCTCTGAAGAGGATGGCCCCAAAAAAAGTAACCCGTAGCTCCTCTAGCAAGAAAGGTGCCAGTAAGGAGCAGAAGAAGCAAGTTACCAAGGAGACTGGTGTGCCGCCCGCCCCTTTTTTTGGGAGTAAAAAAAAAAGTATGCCTGCAGCAGCAGCAGCGGGATCTGCTGGGGACCAAGCTGGCAGCACCCCCCCGCTCCATTGGGCTCAGTGCCACCACCACCACCACGCCAACTTAAGTCCAAGCCCTTGAGTGCTGCAGAGGCAGCCAGTATAGTTCTTCAATCACCATCGACCAGTGATGTTGGCTCATCGCAAGAAAGCAGCAGCAATGTCCCTCAATCAACACAGGTTGTTGTAGCTCATCTGACGAGTGTTGAACAACCACAGCCGCAACAACAATCACATGTGCAAGTACAAGCCCAAGTACATGTGGAAGGAGAGGCAGCGCAAGGAGATGCGCAAGCAGAGGTGCATGGAGGGTCACAAGTGCCCACAATAGTTGTTCCTCCCGAAGTAGGGGCACATCAGGAAATCGACAATCAAGGCGAGGTATCATTTGAGGAAGCCACTCCTCCTGCTGATCCTTCATTGTCTTCCACAACCCTAGCAAGGAAGAGATCAAGGGTGGTGTCTACATCCTCTTCAAGCACACCTCCTTCTGATGATACGGATCAAACTTGGGAACCAGCACCACAGCCGTCTGAGAGTGAGGCACACCATGATCCAACAAAGGTACTTAAGCGTAAAAGGAAGCTCGTCCAAAGTCTCAGACTTATGGAGTGTGATGAGGCTCAACAAGAAGTGGCGGATACTGCTGCTGATGAAGACTCTGCCAACGACGACCCAGTCATCATAAAGGTCACTGCAGCCCCAGCGGGCATGCAGCAAACAGACATTTTGACCCTAGCCCGAAGAGCTGCTGCGCGTGATGATGATGATGATGATGTTGTCGATGAGGAGGCAGTGGAAACACCACAATCATTGGAGTTAAGTAGTACACCAACTCGTCCCGCTTCCATATTTCTTTCTGGCAAGAAGAGACCTTCGTCAACCTCGACCTTAATTAGTGGCGGTGACAGTGGAAAACGTACAAAAGTTGGGCAATCCAGATCCTCCACTTCATCTGGCATTAGCTTCATGACCACCACCACCAGTATCGCCGCCTCCTCCAGGTCCCACAGACACTTCAAGTCCCCAGTTTGGGACTTCTTTACTGTTTGTCCCAAAAATCCAAAGTTTGCCATTTGTACCCTTTGTAAGCTTGCAGTTAGTCGTGGTAAGTCAGGTACCAACTATGGTACCGGCGGCCAGAGTGGTCATCTTGAGAGAAAGCACGCTGTCAAATGGTTTGCGCACCTAGCTGCGATCAAGAAAGGCCAAAATCAAGGAAACGTTGATGTTTCATCTGATGTTGACGAGCAGGAAGAAGACGTGTCAAACACTTCCCTTACACCCAGTACCCCTGTCAGCAGCACACCCAATGTGAGGCACACTAAGAGTGTTGGAGCGAGTGAGACACCAACGCACAAAAGTTCACCAGCGAGCAAAATTGGGTCAACGAAGTCATTATCAGCCCGTAAATGCTTGGTCCAGGGCAACATTAGAACAATGCTTACTTCAGACGTGCCATATGAACGCAACCACCCACTGACGCGTCTGTATAACACTAAGCTGGCTAAAATGCTAGCTGTGGACCTTCTACCTTTTTCTTTTGTAGAAGCGGTAGGTTTTCTTGAATTAGTTGCAACGCTCTGCCCTAAATGGAAGGTTCCGAGCCGGTTCTATTTTGCCAGAGTTGCGGTTCCAGCACTACATGAAGATGTGCTGCAGGCGATTGGGGCAGCTTTGCAGAAGAGTGCTGTTCACACAATACATCTGACAACAGACATGTGGACCAGTGGCCCAGGCGATGATTACATGTGCATCACTGCACACTGGCTCTCTTTTGCAGGTGTTAAAGCAAAGCTAAACGCAGGTGTTGACCCGGACCAAGTTTTCAAAGCTGCTCGGAAACATGCAACACTAGCCATGTTTGGCTTGGAGAAAAGTCACACAGCAGAAAACCTTTTGGAAGAGTTTGACAAAAAGGTCTTGACAATGCTATCCCCCCTAAAACGCAAGATTGGTTATGTTTCCACGGATAATGGCGCCAATGTAGTTAAGGCCATGTTCCTTGGTGACCATGTTAGAGTGCCGTGTTTGGCGCACTGTATCAACCTGGTAGTTCAAAAATTCTTGAGTGATAAAGAGAGTCCAGCGTTCGAGGTAATGGCCACCTGCCGCAAAATGTGCAACCATTTCAGCCATTCTTTTAAGGCCCGGAAGCATCTGCGGAGACTGCTACTTCAACGTGGAATGCCAGTGAAAGCACTCATCCAGGAGGTGGCAACACGTTGGAACTCAACCTTCTACATGCTTGAGCGTCTGCATGAGCAGTATACGGTACTCGATCACTATTTCTTGACAGAGGCTACATCTCAGAAGGAGGACCTGCGGATGAGTAAGGCGCAATGGGACATAGTTAAAAGCCTGACAGACATGCTTCGTCCTTTTGAGTTCTTCACGCGTGCAGTCAGCCAGGAGGACTGTAATTTGGGAAAAGCTATCCCATTGTTGTGCATACTGGAGCACCAACTGATGGCGGTTTCTTCTGAGTTTGAAAAAGATGAAAAAAAATAAAACATTTCATTTTATCTGAGAAATTATTACATCGCCTACGTGGTGATGAACGTCTTCAAAACATCAACTCAGATCAGCATTACATTTGTGCTACTATTCTGGATCCACGCTACAAAAAGGCGCTGGCAGACAATCATTCTTTCCTTTCGCTGATGCAGATGTTCAAAAGTACAAACATTGGTTAGCCTGGTCAGCCAAGAGGTTTGAAAAAGAACGGCAGGTTATTGAAGGAGAAGCCAGTACATCAGCATCAGCATCAGCAGGCCATCCGCAGTCACAAGAATCCACTTCTGCACCTGTGGCTGGGGCACAAGTGACCTCTCAGCCGTTAAAGACACCGGCAACTGGATCATCTGCACCACACACAATGACAACACTAACAGTGGCTGGGGAGGAGGATTGGCTAAGTTTGATGGGGTATGGTTCTCGAAAAAATGTCACAGGCACAGCAAAAAGTAAGCAAAGTGGAGGAACAGTTGATGACCTTGAGTCGATGGTGCAGGACTATCTGAATGACTCAACAGAGGTCTTCCTTAATGATGAGCCATTGCAGTATTGGCATGGCAAAAAACAATTGTGGCCACAGCTCTTCAACCTGGCTATAAACTATTTGTCTTGCCCACTCGCAAGTGTGTCTTCTGAACGTGTTTTCAGTGCTGCTGGTGGCATTGTAACTCCCAAACGGAACCGCCTCTCGCCCAAAAATGTGGAGCGGCTGACAATGATCAAGATGAATCAGCACCTCATACCACCAGATTACAAAGTACGAGAAAGCACGCCGCATGAAGACGAGGAGGACAGCAACGTAGATGAGGGGATTTTTTCTCTGTTCGGTGCCACTGACCTCATCCAGCCTGAATTCGCAGAGTATGATGACGAAATCTTGTTCTTATTCCCTGACACCGAGCCCTGAAAATGAGACAATCAATCAAGAACTTTCTTTTTCGTCCTTATTCACTTTTATTCCTGTGTGCTTTGTGTCTCTCTTTCTTTGTTTTGCACAGTTAATTTAATTCAAACTTTAATCACCTAATCCCAAAAACAAGACCATCATCAGAACTGTCTTCACTTGTTTGCTTATTGATTTGAAGGTGCCGCAGTCTACATTCCTCAGGTTCACAAGTTCTGAAGAACATGCTCCTCTATCCTCCTCCTCCAGACTGCGATTTCCCTCCAAGCAGAGTGCTGGATTACGCACAATGAAGAAAGACTCAGCACTTGTGGGGGTGTTGTACTTCTTTGCGGGTGAGTTGACGGTTTTGGGCCCATTGCTGTGAAGCTCTAATAATGGACAAAAGTGTTTTGGACCAAATATGAGGTGGAAATTTCTTGCCGTTTTTGCTGACTTGCTTGCCTTTGAGGTGCTCTTTGGCGGGGTTCCGGGGGTTTGTGTGTAATTTTTGGTGTCTGTCGAAGCACTGCTGCGACAGTCTAATCTTGATTGCATTTGCTTTTCAGGAAATCCGTGGTGGAAAACAGGAGTTATGATGATTGATGATGACGACCTAGCTGCACAGCGCCGCGTTTGGACCGAAGGCCGAGAGACATTGTAAGTATGAGATTTAGCTTTTTCGCTGTTTGGGGGTGTTGTGTCGGGTGTTTTTTTGCGGGTGGGTTGGCGGGTCTTGCCTGGGGCATTCCTGGGAAGGTCTAATACCGGATACAAGTGTTTTGGACAAAATCCATAAGGAACAGCCTTTTTTTTTGCCATTTCTTCAGACATCTTGCTCAATGTAGCGTTTTGGGGGGCTTCCTGCTGTTCGTGGGTGGGTTGCGGCCGGGGTCTCTGTCGAAGCACTGCTGCGACAGTCTAATCTTGATTGCATTTGCTTTTCAGGAAATCCGTGGTGGAAAACAGGAGTTATGATGATTGATGATGATGACCTAGCTGAACAGCGCCGCATTTGGAACGAAGGCCGAGAGATATTGTAAGTATGAGATTTAGCTTTTTCGCTGTTTGGGGGTGTTGTCGGGTGTTTTTTTGCGGGTGGGTTGGCGCCGGCGGGTCTTGCCTGGGGCATTCCTGGGAAGGTCTAATACCGGATAGAAGTGTTTTGGACAAAATCCATAAGGAACAGCCTTTTTTTTGCCATTTCTTCAGACATCTTGCTCAATGTAGCGTTTTGGGGGGCTTCCTGCTGTTCGTGGGTGGGTTGCGGCCGGGGTCTCTGTCGAAGCACTGCTGCGACAGTCTAATCTTGATTGCATTTGCTTTTCAGGAAATCCGTGGTGGAAAACAGGAGTTATGATGATTGATGATGACGACCTAGCTGCACAGGGCCGCGTTTGGACCGAAGGCCGAGAGACATTGTAAGTATGAGATTTAGCTTTTTCGCTGTTTGGGGGTGTTGTGTCGGGTGTTTTTTTGCGGGTGGGTTGGCGGGTCTTGCCTGGGGCATTCCTGGGAAGGTCTAATACCGGATACAAGTGTTTTGGACAAAATCCATAAGGAACAGCCTTTTTTTTGCCATTTCTTCAGACATCTTGCTCAATGTAGCGTTTTGGGGGGCTTCCTGCTGTTCGTGGGTGGGTTGCGGCCGGGGTCTCTGTCGAAGCACTGCTGCGACAGTCTAATCTTGATTGCATTTGCTTTTCAGGAAATCCGTGGTGGAAAACAGGAGTTATGATGATTGATGATGATGACGACCTAGCTGCACAGCGCCGCGTTTGGACCGAAGGCCGAGAGACATTGTAAGTATGAGATTTAGCTTTTTCGCTGTTTGGGGGTGTTGTGTCGGGTGTTTTTTTGCGGGTGGGTTGGCGGGTCTTGCCTGGGGCATTCCTGGGAAGGTCTAATACCGGATACAAGTGTTTTGGACAAAATCCATAAGGAACAGCCTTTTTTTTGCCATTTCTTCAGACATCTTGCTCAATGTAGCGTTTTGGGGGGCTTCCTGCTGTTCGTGGGTGGGTTGCGGCCGGGGTCTCTGTCGAAGCACTGCTGCGACAGTCTAATCTTGATTGCATTTGCTTTTCAGGAAATCCGTGGTGGAAAACAGGAGTTATGATGATTGATGATGATGACGACCTAGCTGCACAGCGCCGCGTTTGGACCGAAGGCCGAGAGACATTGTAAGTATGAGATTTAGCTTTTTCGCTGTTTGGTGGTGTTGTGTCGGGTGTTTCTTTGCGGGTGGGTTGGCGGGTCTTGCCTGGGGCATTCCTGGGAAGGTCTAATACCGGCTAGAAGTTTGTTGGACAAAATCCATAAGGAAACACCAGTTTTGGCACTTTTTGTAAGTTAGGGTTCGTTAGGGTTAGCCCTAGCAGCAGGATTGCATGTGTTTAGGGGGGTTCTATTGCAACGCGGTTCTGTTGTTGTAGAGCACTGTTGGAGCGATGCTGGCTATGGATACTTTTGCTTGCAGGCAAGTGGTTTGAATACAATCCACGGTCTGTATTTGGGCCTACTGTTACTTTCAAAGTACGTTTTGTAACCATTTTTCTGCTAGGCATCGTTTTTGGAGATATGATTGGGTTCTTCTACATTTTTGCGACTGGCTTTAGTAAGGGTCTTGGTGGGAGCATTGCTGGGAAGGTCAAATTTTGTTCTAAAACACAGTAGTACACCCACCTTGAGGGGAAAGATCCGCTATAACATTTTGGCCATACTTATTGATCCTTAAAAAGGTGACTCAGACAGAGCACGCAATTTCAAAAATATTGTACTGTCTATTAGGGAAATCAAAGTGTCACTTTTTGAACCACACAGCGTACATACCTTTTATTTATTTATCAGTGGTATTGTAATAGCACTTCCTGTTTTCCGTTCAATAATTACAGGCCGGGTTTCAGTCAACATCCGCCAGGCAGGCAGTGGACAGGGTGTCTCTTCTGTCAGTGGTCACCACCACATTGATGGACGAAGCGTCAGCTGGAATGGAGGAGTGCCGCCAATAAGAGGAATTGTTTGCTGCATGCAACTTACTTACCAATTTCAACAGGACAACTCCAACAACATACGCAATACAGATACAGTATCCATTGTTGTCTTTTATTCTATGAGTGTGACTGCATGTGCTTACCTTTAGTTTGTAACCAAAGATTGTCTGTAAACTCTGTATCTTCAATTATTGTTTGTCCATGCTCTGCTTTTTTTTTCTTCTCTCAACAAAACCTACCCAAAAAGAAACCCCCATTCCCATCCATTTTACAAACCCTAACCCTCTTCCCCCGGGCTGTGTTGTTTTGCTTGATGTCTGACTAAAATGACATCAATAATTCCACACACTTGCTGGGGAGGATAAGGTGATAGCAGCAACAGGCTGGTGAAGGAATACGAGGATATCTTCTAGACTTACTCAGCTTCAGTACTATATCTTCTAGTAGTAGTAGCCAATGTCAAATAAATTCAACGCAAGTACTAGTTATACTTGCAAGCAAATACTTTACCATTTGTTAGGCTACATTATGGCACTGTTCTAGTGTACTGTCACCTGCTATTTTCTCGATCGTACCGTAACCGTTGTAATGCTACAGTAAGGAGGACAAACAAGGTTTCGTTTTCTTTTTTTCCATAGGCATGCAACTGCCACTGTGTCACACCACTAGTACCACCGCAATGAGGAAATGTCACCCGCCCAGGATTGACAACGTTAATCCCCATTTCACCTGGAGCCAGCCCTGGGCCTAGCCCTAATTTCTAACACAAATTACAGGTAAGATAAGCGTTTGGTGGGAGGTAGTATAATGGAGTATTATTTCGGAGTAGACAAGAGATTGACGGTTGTACTACTAAAGTCCTACGACTGTTCAGGAAAACAAAGTTACTGTTACACCCCCGCCCCCCACCCACCAGACTGAAAAGCAGTAAAAAACAGGTATGGTCAGATAAAGTTGAAAAATATATTTATTTAGCCCTAACAAAATAATCTCCCTCACCCACCCTAACCCCAACGATTGTCTCTGAAACGTCCCAAAACTATCCCAACTCCCAAATCCCACCCCCCAAAAGTCTATAAAAAAAGGGCAAGGGACACTCCACTACTGGAGGGTGCTGGTGCTGGTGCATGATGCGGCATGGGCATCATACTCCTTGCGGAGGGTGGCAAGCTCGGAGCGGAGGCCCTTAACCAAGTTCTTATACCTCAGGACCTCCTGCTCCAGGTTGGACATGCGGACTCGTAGGCGGCGTTAGCGTTCCTTGCAGCTCCTGTGGGGGGCAGCTGGTATTTCGGTTGCTTGGCGGTGGCGGTCGGCTTTCTTAGCCCGGCTCGGTCCCGCTGGCTTAGTCACGGAGGAGGATGCAGTGGTCACAGTCGAGGATGTTGCCCCGCTCGACTGCGTGTCCTCCTCCTCCTCCAGGGCCACCAGCCGCCGATACTCGGCGACTGTGGCCTCCAGCCTCCGTTGCCGGGCCAATCTAGCCTGCTCCCTCCTTGTTGTTGATTTGGAAGGAGCAACTATATGAAGAAAGAAAGACATAGTCTGTAACCAATGCTCCTTATTAATAACACAAAGTGATTGAGCCGAAAGTTGGGTCACAGAGTACAAGTAGCAAATTGAAAGCACAGTACATAACTATTGAGGACAGTATCTATGTAACCTCCCACTTCTGCATCCTTGCTCTAACAGTAGTGGTAGTTTAATGAACTAATTCTACGACCACTATGGACTTCCATTACAGTCGACTATGACAGTACACCAGTCTTCTTCTTCTTCTTCTCTCTTGTTTAGGGAAATGGGTACGTTATCTTATGCAAGCCGGCAGAATGACATGGACACAGCACAGTGAAGTTGCACCCGAGAAAAAAAGTTGCACACCATGATGATTGAGACAGACTTGCGTTACTGTACCGGTCCAGTACATGCAGGTGGTGAAGCTATTACTTTTCTATTACGGGTGGCACTGAGAATACTCTGTTACAAGGGCTACTGCTTAATTAATTTACCTTTCACCCTACAGTGCAAATGAGTACTAGAAAAGGAAACTGAAGAAGCTAACTAATTTGATTATCTATCACTTCACATGGGACGTATTTAATGACAGATGAGATGACTTTAGGTGCTTTGCTTAATATTGAGTGAACAGTGATACACCCACACATGAATGACGTACTACAAGTAAACTAAAGTTATTAAGAGAGGTACGGAGTGTCCACCGTAATAACCAGATATATGCTGTGAATGCAAACGCAATACAAAGTACTGCTACTATTCATGGTAGTATTGGACACATTTACAATTTCTTTTCCTTGCCTTCCCTGCACTGGGACGGACGTGCGGGTGCGGTGGTACATGCTCTTCAAGGTAACACTTACTTCACCTGGCGACCATCTACTCTCTCTAGATACACATGTGCTATGTAAGAGTCAGAGAATACCATGCTCCAGGCATCCATTCAGTCAAAGTATACGCACACATACAGTTTCTGTTTCACCCACCCAGGCTGCTGTCCTTCCACCCATCCTTGCTTCATCATTGACCCAGCCATGCACCATACCATATTCTTTCCTTCCCAGCCACCTCGGGGGCCAAGCAAACACATATCGTTCTTCTTTGCCAGCCATCATACAAGTTCGCGTCCCACTTACTTACACCCTTCTTTCGCTTTTCGTTCATCCCATCCATCACGTTCGTCTAAGAACTTATTGGGATTCTTCTCACCAAAAACTTCACAGCTAAGTCGAAGTACATTTCGAGGAGGCTACTACCTGGTTGATTTGTAATTGTAATACACCCGTGCAGAAAGCACACTATGCAGTCTTCAATCTCAATAAGTAAGGAATATATAGCTTACCTGTTTCCGCCACCACCGTTTGATCCCCCACAGGAACGGCCACCAGCTCTTCTACCGCCGCCTCCTCCCCAGAGGCCTCCGAGTCCAAGTCCAACACAGCCACCTCCGCGCTGGCCCCGTCACCAGATGTTACACCTACAAAGTACATTTAAGAATGTTAATACACCACTCACTACTATATAATATTTGGTCTAGGAGAAATGTTAAAAAAACAGAATACAATGTAATAATTTGTGACTGTCTACTCCATAGTAAAAATGTCCCATTTTCCAGGGAAGGCTGTTGTCTTGCTGCACTTTTATGCACAACTGATGAATGCTTGCTTTTGATTTTTAACACGCACCACTTTTTCTCCTAACAGACAGAAGCTTGACTCCTGAGTCCTAAGAACACGACCAGGATCAAGTTCAAACTAGGTGAGAGTTCGGCTCGACCACAAGAAATGTGTCCAATTAATCGTCAGCACTAACCACTTTTCCGTTTACAGTTAAATAGTTTTATGACAAAGTAGATTTTAATAAATGTGTTTACTTTTAATAAAGCTTTTACACTTAAATAGACTCTGTGGTTTTTGTTCCTCTAGACTAGAGTGGATGAGCTAAAGGTTTTGGAATTTTTGCAAGCATGAGTGCCTCTGACACTTCTTGACTGTGCTGTGACTCCGTACTACTCTCTTGTCCTGCGTACGATAATCTAGAGATCATTGGGGATCTATAATCGGTGACTTCGGGAGCTGAATGACTCTGCCACACTATCTAGTCAGTAAGGAGACAGTGCATAGAGGTATTGCTGAATATAATGGGAGTCCAATGGAATTGCCAAATGTCCAATCTTAGTTAGCTACACAGACAGACTAATAAGAATAGTCTAGTAATACCACAGGGAGTCATATTCGAGGCAGGATAAGAATTTATATCCAGTCTACAAGAAGATCAAAGACGATTTAGAAAAAATCGAATGAGGAACGCTAGGAAAAAATAGGTACTGTTTATTAAAATGTAAACTTACTGGGGCCAGCAAAGGAGCCCTCGCCTGCCCGATCCTGGCCTGCATCCTCAGCACCCTCCTCCTGTGTCCTCTTGCCCTTGGGGGGAGCTGATGTACAACATGAAAGAAAGAAAAACCAGAAAACATGGATGAGATTTTTCAACCAAATCAAACATTTCAAAAGAACAATAACAACATATTTTGGAAAAATAGCAAATAGATAGACAACTATTCCACGGGATCTATCTCATGTGGTATACTACGTTATTCGTATTGCCTGATTTGCGGAACGTTGACTTAGAAAGTTCCTATGTAACTCAATAAACAGACTACTAAAGAGGTTTGCCTAGGCCTGGCACTGCAGGCAGCAGTGCGCAACACGTGACAGACAAAGTCCATCCTGCTTGCAGATCAGTGAATACTCAAACTATCAATCCACCCGCCACCACCGCCACTATTTCTTCTGATAGCCATGTGACTGTCTAAAGGAAGGACTGGACTTCAGTCTGTTGGGGCTGATTTATAAGTCCCTTGCGGAAGTTGCGGCTGATTTTCCTCCATTGTTGCGTGCCTTTTCTGACGCAGCGGCAGAACAAAAGACTCCCCATGGTGTTGGTGCGGCGTATATATTAAAAAAAAAAAACACATATGGGCATATGGGCGATGCATCACGTTGTAAAGCCCTGCGCCATCAGGGGGCGTTCCGGCGCAAGGGAGGGCGTACCTGCGCAGGAACGAATCCTAAAAGTGGCTGAGGGAAATCTACAAGATGTCAATCAGTCACTTTTAGGACAATGATGCATGACTCAAACCCTGCGCGCTTGAAGCCGACGTACGGCTTGATGCAGCATTGGGGAGATAGGGTACCCCAGAGCATTGCTGGAGCTGCGCCATCGTTGGCACGCAACTCCAGCAATGCGCTGCCTTTACGGCACAGATGCGTAAGGCTTCTGTGACGTTTTGGGCCAATGGGTGGTGGTGGCATGGCACACAATTACTGCCGCATCCCTGCTACTTTGCAGGGATGCGCCGGTAATTGAAAATATGACCCTTACTGTCTAGCATTACGCAGTTCTTTTCTTTACAGTACACTCATACATAATTTCTCAGGCCAATGAAATGCTTCTGAACACAACATACAAAACAAAGAAGCATAGTAGCAAGCAAGGCTACTGAGAAGGAGAGCAGTGCACCTGAAATGCATAGAAGATTTTGAAATATAATTTACCTCAATGTAATCGGCAGCATTATTGCTCTTGGTAAAGAACAAAGATTTGCAAATAACAGAGCAGGATAAAACAGAGTAGTAAATGTACTACTACTACTACTCACCAAGCCCGGGGACCTCTACGCCGAGCGCGTCCAGCAAGTCCCGCTCCCGGTCCATGACATCGGTCCAGCGGTGGGTGGCCTGGTTATATGTGCGCCTGACCCCAGAGATCTTGTACATGGCCCGGCACACCTTCTCCCACCGCTTGCGACGCTCCCGGATGCCATAGCCGGTCGCGATCTTGCCGCCTCCCAGGATCGTCTTGGGGAGGCGGCGCTGGACGTGGAAGATCAGTGCCGCCACTTCCTCCGCGCTGAAGATCTCCCTCGGGACCACTTGCTCCCCCCTTAAACGCCCGCACGGGAGCCGGGCACGGGGTGCGGGACCCTTCCCCTTCTCAGGGTGCTTCCCGGCTCCCTTTACCATGGTCTGGGCAGAAATAAACTTAAATGATAAAGAAGAAATAGAATAGTGAAGAAGAAAAGAAAAGAGTTTAAAAAAGTAGTTTAAAAGTAACTAAAAGCTGCAGAAAACACAAAAATATAGAGCTAGAAAAATAGAGGGTTAGATAATAAGTAAAATTAGATCAAAAAAACTTCAAACAAGCAAAGGATGGCAGAGATTGAGAGAGGATAGAGAAAGCATGCCCAGAACCATAGCAATGAATGAGAAACAAGATGGCCGCGCCCGTTCACGACCGCGTGGGTAAGTTCGCGCGAGATTTTCCTTGCGAGTACGCGCGAAATTGTACTAGCGAGCAGCACACTTTGCGAGATTACACATAGCGGGCGGAAACGGAATTACGTCACGCCAACAAGATGGCCGCGCCCGTGTACGACCGATAGGGTAACTTGGCAAACGTATAGCTAGAAGCGCCTCGCGAACACGCGCAAGATCACGCGAACATACACGTCGCAACAAAAACAATTTTGTATTCGCACGTATTCGCGGCTTCCGAAATCGATCTCGCACGGATTCGCGCCCCAAAAAACGCGCGAAATTGCAGAAAAAATGATTTTAGCTAAACTGAAAGCAATGAGCAGGTGCAAAAGTTCAAACTTAACATTAGTAACATTCAAGGTAGTGCTTCCTGATGGGCCCCTCCAGAGTTTGCAACTATTCTATGACCCTGCTATGACCCAAACAGCAGGCTCATAGAATAGCACCATAAAGGTCCTGTGAAAAAAAAATTTCACTGCAACAAAAAGCAAATTACAGATAAGGAAGGAAGCAGGTGCCAGCCAGACTGGAACTTTCAAAATTACTGACACATTAATGAAACACAAATTAATTGATGGCAGTTGAAGAAGGGCAGGTGTGCTTGCTTTTTTCAACCACCATAATCTACAGTGATAAATAAACCTAATAGGTGCCAGTGAGGATGTACTAGAGGGTGGCATGGGTGTCCCAGAGGGTGGCAGTGGTGAAACAGAGGGTGCTGTGAACCTGTGATGATAAACCAGACGTAGAAACAACATAGTCGCGGCCGTTGCAAGCCGAAAAGTAAGTTCGCAATTGCGAACTTGTCCCAAAATCGGCGCGAACACGCGCCAACACAAAAAACGGAAAAATCCGCAAATCCGCTAGAGTTCGCGGATCTTCGCGGATTGCGAATCCGTAAATACGCAAGTTCGCGGATTGCCAATCCGCAAAATCCACCCATGCTTAGATCTGACTGATAGGGGAACAGATCTGCACTTGTGGGAGACAAGTACAGCATTTCTTTAAGCTTAATTTTGTGCTCGAATTTGTCAATGATGTCTATTTTATTAGAAAACACTTCTGGGAAGTCTTTTAACATTCTGCAATAATATCAACTTCTGAATCCTGTGTGGATGCAAAGTTGATATCACAGATCCTGACAGGATTAGGAGAACCAGGCATTAACATTAATCCTAATTTCGCTAAATCTTTGTCGTCTTAGATTTTCCCCTTTCTTTGCCACGTAGATCTTAGTTTAGGCTTCTTTGCCCAAACACTTTACTTTCTCCACAAAGAAACCCAACATATCAATGTTTTTGTGTCCATAAGCTTTTGTAAAGCCATCGGGTATATCTAATAGTTTAGATGTTGACCACACTTGACCATACAAGGTATCTGAAAAGAGGGTGATGTGGGCACCTGCGTGTGCCATTATATCAAGCTTTACATTACCAATGTATACAACATAGATGGGACCCTTAATTGGAGTGAAATCAACTGTATCAACTTCAATGGTGAGTTCTACTCTTGACAAGTCTTGTGTACACTCCTCAGAAACCGATGAAATATCAATAGCACCAACTCTGGTAACATTTTCAGAACTTCTGCATACCCCAGAGAAATTACCCATCTATTGTCATTCGATACATTTTTTACCAGTAGCAGGGCAAAGGGGATTTATTCTCAGATGACTTTTATATCCACATCTATAGCAAAAGGAACTCCTTTTACCCATAGACTTATTATTCTTGGACCTGAAAAATAAAGTGTCAATGGATTCAGAGACTTGCACCGTGGTAACAAGTTGACATGTGACATCAGTAGAAATGCATTTAGACGAAAACATGGAGAGTTTAATTGCTTTTGCTTTGTCAACCACTTCTGAAAGAGTAGGATCTCTAAACGAAAGTAAATGTTCTTGAATTTATTTTGAGTTGCACCCAAATACAAATTAGTCTCTTATTGAAATTTCAACAGACAATCCGAAATTGCACTTTGTAGCCAGGTTCCTGGGAGTCAAAATGTGCTCTTCCACTGACTCATCCATCAATTGTTTTATTTTGTTGAACTTGAACCTTTCAAGTAGCACTCTTGGATGTTCTTTGAACTTATTCCTCAGTCTAGTTATAGCTTCTAGATATTCGTTACATCCTTAACCTTGTCCTTCTGCAAATATAGAAGGGAAATAGTCAAAGACTTGTTGACCCTCAATACCCAGGTTACTGTATAAAATTTCTTTTTTCGCTTTGTGTTGAATTTGTCAGTGTCAATAGCAACAAGAACATTTTCAAATGAATTGTGTCATTTTTCCCATGTTTGAATAGGTTTACCAGGATTCAGCTGAAAAGGTTGAATCTGGACAAATTGTTGGAATTTGGACATGATCCAAACAATAGGATCTTAGACAGGTGAAAGAAAGACTTTTTTGTGGAAAACTCGTGGGCAGAGATCTATTGATTTCAATAAGTTTAGGTTATAAATCCAAAAGTAAGTATTTAAAATCTTTTCAATTCAAAATGTCTGCCAAAAAAAACTTGTGAAAATGTGGAAAACTTCCCAAACCAAAATGGCCGACCCAATTTTGAACTTTAGTGTCAAACAAAATGTCCGCCATGTCAGAATGACACTATGCATGCACTTGCCCAATCTAAGATGGCTGCCACATTAAGATGACGTTGTACATCGGCTGACCAATCCAAAATGGCCACCGTGTGATGTCAGCGATGATGAGAGCAAATCACAGTATTCCCAAAATCAAGAAAAGGCTCACGATATTTGCAGAGGGTTCTGTGAAACTTTGTGGGTCAACGGAGACCTCAGTGGAGCTGATCAAGGAGGTGCGGCAGTCGAGGCAGCTGATGTAGGAAGAGACCAGACTGAAGCACTGCCGGTCCATCATCACTCGCATGATCACTTGTGCTACACAGTACATTCTACACCGGGCCTGTCAATAAATGTGCACGGAGCATGAGTGTCACCATGGCAACCATGTAAATTGCACATTATAAACAATACGGTAAAGACACGCAGTGAGATGACCAGAAGTCATGGGAACTGTACATTGTGGCACAATATAGTAACTGCACCACAATGATAGACAAGCACTGGCACAAACAAGCTTTGGCGCACAATCCTTAATGTGAACAGGGGAGAAAAGCTATGACAGCAATATGGTTGACAATTGACCCATTGGATGTTGGCAAATAATTGGTACACCGTGTGAGGGCAGTCCTCCCCTCCACGGATCCCCTTAATGAACGACGTTTTGATGGGTGTTGTAAATGGAACCTCCTGACAAAGCGGGGGCATGAACCATTGTAACTGGTTTTCAAGAGTTGTCCTCAGGACCATAACCCTTCTAGGCAAGTAGGTAATACAGGAATCTGTGAACATGCTTAAAATTCAAGATCCTTGCAACTTCAAATTTCAATTGTCCATCAATTTTAACTGGGGCTGGTGGAGGAGAAGCACGGGTATTTGGAGAATAGGGACATAGAATTGGAAAACTGAGTGAACTTTGAACTCGTCATGCAAGGCAAGTTCGACTGTTACCCGATTTATGACTTTGATGACTGAGAACAGTCCAAGATATTGGGGATTTCACTTTCTAGAACCTGCTAGGCGTAAATTTGTGTATAATAACCAAACCTGATTTTCTACCTGGTATTGTGGAGCAGGTATTCCAAGTTTATCAGCTTGGGTCTTGGTCTGTTTTTGATACTGCACTAGATGATGTTGGTCTTGCCACTGGATGTCATGTAATATTTTATGGTGTTCCTGCACTGATGGGACTTTTGCTGAAGCATGTTTGTTCACAAAATGGAGCTTACTGGGGTGCTGGCCAAACAGTCAACAAAAGGAGGAAAGCCCTGTGGCCGTGTGAAAGCCATCGTTGTACACAAAGATCACAAGAGCCAGAGCTTTTACTGAACCATGTTGATATGAAATACCTTAAGACCTGTTCCAGTGATTTGTTCACACGTTCCGTTTGTCCATCCATTTAGGGATGATATGTGGAGGACAAATGAATGTCTATGCCTACAGACAAACAGAAACTATGCCAAAACAAATTGCGGACCTGGTACTGTGAGAATGTGTTTCAATGGAACAACGTGGGCCATTTTCATCAGGCAATCCACTACTACACAAATTACAGAGTATCTGTTGGATGCAGGGATGTCTGTGATGAAGTCCATGCTTAATGTGTGCCATGAAGCTGGGGGTATGGGCAGGGGACATATTAATCCTGAAGGTGGCACATGAGGTCTTTTTGACCAGACACAAGTGGAGCAGGTTTGGAAGTATTTCTGATGTCTTGCACTAATGTTGGCCACCAGACCCATCTTTGACACAATTCTATAGTTTTCCTAACTGCTAATTACCCTGCTAATACAGAGTCATGCGTCCAATGCATCACAGTCTCCTGCAGCTCTTGGGTAGGCAAAATGAGTGGTGTTTGTGATTTATTAATGTCTCCTTTTCCGTGAGCTCAAGTGGTAATGGGCTATCAGCTTTCTCTGCTCAGAGTTTGTCAAGGAAATCCTGTGTAGAGCAAAGAGTAATGATTTTGTCTGAGTGTATAATATTTGGGGGTTGTTCTTTTTCTTGGTCACAAGTGAAAAATGTAACTGCGATTAGGTGTCTGATTTCAGTTGCGTGCTGCCAGGTCAGTAAGTAATAATGAAATCATATTTGTTAAAGAACAATAGCCAACGTAACTGATGTGGTGTCAAAGCCTTGTTTGCCTGAAAGAACTGTAGATCACAATGGTCCATGTATATCATAACTTTGTGTCTAGCCACTAGCAAATTGTGGCGCCATTCTTGGAATGCAAGTTTTATGGCTAACAGCTCTCTTTCTGCCACAGTATAGTTCTGTTCCTCAGGTAGCAGCTTTTTTGAAAACTCAGCCACTGGATTGAAGTGACCAGACTCAGGGTCCCTCTACGACAATACCCCTCCAAAGCTAAGTGGGATGCATCAGCCTCCACAAAATAGGGTTGGGAAGGGTCAGGATGGTGTCAGAGAGCGGATTCCGTGTAAGTCTGTTTGAGTCACTGAAAAGCAGCTTTCGCCTCTGCATTCAATTGGAATGGGATACCCTTGCATAGTAGACCTATGATTGGGGTCACTGTGGTGGAAACTGGGGTATGAACCACTGATAAAAATTGGTGAAGCCCATACACCTCTGCACTTTTTTAACAGATTCTGGAGCTTTCAAATTCAGTATGGCTTGTACCTTTGACTGGTCCATTGAGATACCATCGGGGAGATAACATAACCCAAGAACGTGATGGTTCTAGCGTGGAAAACACACTTTTCCAGTTTAGCAAATAGATGATATTTGCAAAGCTGTCGTAATAGTGCTCTCAAATTGCCTATATGTTCTTCAATAGAAGATGAGTAGATGAGAATGTTGTCTATGTACACCACTACACAGACGTCAAGGAACTCCTGCAGCCCCTTATTGATGGAAAACTGAAAGGCAGCAAAAGCATTACACTAACCAAAGGGCATCACGGTGTACTTGAAGAGCCCAAACTTGGCTCTAAATGCCATCTTTCATTCACTCCCCTCTTTGACTCAATCAGGTGGTAGGTGCCTGGTAAATCAAGTTTTGTATATGTTGTAGATTGCATCACCTGGTCTAAAAGGCCAGTATAAGTGGGAGAGGATAATGGTTTGTCACTGTTACCTGATTGACTGTGCGATAATCTATGCAGGTGCGCAGTTCACCATTCTTCTTTGGTATGAAAAATAAAGGGGATGACAATGGTGAAGTAGAACAGCATGTAAACCCCTCAACGAATAGCTAATCAAGGTATTCCCGAAGTTAATGGCTCAGGCTCAGAAGGAACGTACATTCTACTACACAGCAGAGTCACCAGTGGGATCAAGTCTATGCAACAGTCATATGCAGTGGTAATTGAGTGGCCTTTTTGCAAAAAACGTCAAGGAAATCCTGGTAAATTTCTGGAATGTGAGATACAACTGCCTATTCAAAGACTGCTGCTATGTGTGTTGAAGTACAATGCAAAGTTATTACCAGATGCGGTGTTTCCTGACAGCAGAAATGCCAACAGTGTTTTGAATCAAGAGTCACTTTCCTTGCTACTCAATATATTTTTGGGTTGTGAAGATGTAAGCAGGAGATACCCAATATGACACCAACCAAAAACCTGGGTGTCTATTAGATCAAATTTAATGTGTTCTGTATGTCCATTACCACATACCATTGTTAAAAGAGAAGTCTGATACATAATGAGCCCCGAAGATAAATCAGAGTCGTCCACAGTTCTTACAGGTTCAGGTGTGTCTTTTCTAATGGTTGTGATATCCAGAGTCTTAGCTATATCCAGATCTAAGAAATTACTCGAAGCCCCAGAATCTATTAATATCGGAATGACTTGACGCACCAGGTTGGATAGAATCAACTTCAATGTGAGTGTCAGGTGACGAGAAACAGAATTAGTGGTGTTTGCCAGGTAATGTGAGACCCCGTTTTTATTTGTACTTAATAAGTTGGTCTCTGTCTTTATTGGGTTTGGTAGTTTTTCCACCTGATCATGTCATGAATGATGGTGATGGGCACTGTCACAACTTGTACCATCTTTTTGGGAGGACTAGGTTTAATTGTGCACTCCCGGGCAAAATGCCCAGATTTGCCACAATACATGCAAACATTCAATATCTATCTATGGTCTTTTTTGTCTTTGGACAAGGGCCCCCACATACTACCAGTTTTCATCGGTTCAATCATATCATAAGAAGAACTGGATGATTCCTTCTTCTCAGTTTTCACAAACCCTATTTGAGTATCTCGTAGAGTTTTCTCACCTTTTCGCTTGCCCAGATGATTGTGTAACTATAAACTCATAACAATCAGATGGGGGTTCCACGATTTGGGCCAGACCATCCTTGAGGTCATCTTGAAGCCCTAGATAGAAGAGGGACATCTGATCTTCTTGTGGGCATTTCATTTCAGCTTTCAGTTTGTTAAACAAGGTAATATAGGAAAACAGGTCCTTATTCCCTTGGTGTAAATTCAGCAACTCTTTGTCTCTGGCCTTTAAAAAAAGGTGTTTGGTGAACAGTTTATGCATGGTTTCTCTAAACTAGTCGAAGCTATATACCAGTACATCATTCCGCTCCACTAGAGAGATAACCCACGTCGCCGCATTCCCACTCATGCACGAAATAACGAAAGCCACTTTAGCAGTGTTGTTCAGAAACACAGTGGAGCGACACAGAAATTGCAATTGGCACTGATTCATAAATATGTTGTACTTAGAACGGACATTGAAGTACCTCTCTGGGGCATGGGTGTGGTGACTGTCAAGTTGAAGGCTGTAACACCGGTGTGGATGCATGACGGATGTCTTATTTTTCGGCTTTGCAGCATCCTACCACAGGTTACTCCTGGGCTTATAACATTGCAAATCATGTTGCAGTTTGTGGTTTTTTTGCTTAAGGGAGAAGGCCTCATTTTGCAAGCTAGCTAGGGCCCGAGTCAAATCTAATGAAGAAGTGCTTTCATCAGTCTGTATGACCTGGGCCAATCCCTTGAATGTACCTGTAGTGGCATCCCTCGCCCAGGCAGCACTTGTATTTTGTGGCTTGGCTTTATAGTGTAGCCACTAACCTGAAAAGCAGGTCATATGCAAAGGCAATGAATGTTCCCTTGACCTCCTGGAACACCATTGGACACTGCTGGGTTTTCACAGGAGTCTCGGCAGGTGTCCCACAAGAGAAGGGAAGTGGAATAGAGAGAAAAGACACTACTACGCCTTTCTGCCTGGTCCTACCAGGCACCCGGTTCTTCAGGAGTTCAATGGCTCAGTCCTCCGTCAATCAGTGTTCTATTGGTGAACAAAAGGCACATGCATTAGTAATGTGCTAACGTGACAGGGTCAAGAAACATTGGAATGTGGCAATATGAATACAGTAATCACCTTATATCTTGTTGGAATATTCTCATAAATCATCCCTCTCATATGTTCTGATAAGCAATGGTTACTGTCACTTGAATAATTCAATATCATTCAGCTCAATTTTTCCAACAAAGAAATGTCTAGGCACACAAAGAAAGTTCTAGGCACTCAAAAGGAATCGCAGGTCTCAAAGGATGAAGTGTGACTGTGTCCTTACCAACATGCACTGTCTAATATTTTTCTGAGCGCTCTGGGGAAGCTCAAACTAGCACCCTACACAACGTACCAAATGGAACAATAACATAATGGAAAACAGAAACAATACTTGTGGATTCATTCACAATACTCCTAAGCAGTTGTCTATATCACTGCACACATAAATAAAAACAGATGCAGGTCCACACAATGTTCAAACACATAGTGTGTGTTCAACTCTGTCTGGCAGCACATAGGAGTGAATGTGAAAGCACTTAAAGAATTTCAAACAAGCGCATACTAAGGGAAAAGCACTTAATTGGCAGCTGGATGAAGACGCTGCCTTCCATAGGTCTCTGAGATATCAGACACGCTTCCTGGTTTCCTGCTGAAGTCAGGGTAGTTGAGCAATCCAGACCGGAGCAAAGCTGATGAAAGAAGCTGATCAGTTGAGACGCGGCGAGGGGATGGCGTCCTTACAGGAATGAGAACATTCAAGCAAAGCGTTAGTCTGGGCGAGACATTTTATGGCCAATTCAAAATGGTCGATGCCCAATTACATGACCCATGCTGAGCGCGTGGCCACACCTTGCAATAAACATGAGGGGAGCATGAGTGTCACTGTGGCAACCATGTAAACATGCATAATATGAACAAAGCCACACTGTGCGAGGGCTAGAAGTCCTGGGATCTAACAGTGTGGCATAATACAGTAAATGCACCACAATGATAGATCAGCATTGTCACAAACAAGCTTTGCAGGACAATTCTCATTGTGAACAGGAGAGAAAAGCTATGACAGCAATATGGTTGACAAGTGATCCCTGTCGATGTTTGCTGATAATGCAGGGCACAGTGTGAGGATTCCTGACACGCAACATGGATATTCATTCTCACTGATGGATAGCAACCACATTGGCAGTGTTAAAAATATATATCCTGCACTATTAGCTCTAGCCCGCATGCCCTGCCCACGCAGAGCGGATCACAGGAGTTCATAAAATGATTTCAGAAACAGTTCACATATAAACTTATGGATACATTGGAGGCCTTTGAGAGGGTTTAGGGGGAGTTCTTAGCTGATGGTTTTACAATAAATAGTGGTTTTGCCACCCATCCCCTGCTGTGGAGGGTTTGGTCACTGACCTACACGTCCCTAAGATCACTCTTCTTACCCATGTGGGACGAGTCCCTCAGCGTATGCTGTCCCCACTCACCTCTGGCCATCTTCTATGGTCACCAATAACTGCTGCCTTACTTATCCTTGACGGGGCTGGCCTTCTATGAGGGTTGCTCCCCTCCATATCAATACCTACAGAGAATGTAGAACGTGGAGTTTAAGTTGATACCACTTGGCCAGGTTTCTCAGAATGAGAACTATGTGCAGGATGGATATCCCTATCAGCAGATTGCTTGAGACCAGCGGTCGTGCATAGGAATAGGTGGTATGTTGGTAGATGCTTCATGTTCATAAATTATTTTTTTTATGTTGTCCACTCTGTTTGTACATAATGACTGTGACAGCTGAATACTATACCTTACATTCAATGTGCTGCCACCAAGTGGCGCTTAGGATGGTGGAAATACGAAAAGATTTTATTTATAGACCTGTCAGTGGTTACACGCCTGTTTTGTTTTATATACATTCTGATTCCACTGTCTCCCAAACTACCAAGCCAATTCTTTACTGGAAAGGAAACAAGCTTCCGGGGATTTCGTTTTGGCCACTATAGGAGTGGCAGGGTATGCTCAGACATGAGTCCCTTGCTCACTGCACCATCAGGATTCAAGCAAGCCGGGCCGAAGACGGCTGCAATGCCAGAAACCGGTCCCCGGAAGCTTGTTTCCTTTCCAGTAAAGAATTGGCTTGGTAGTTTGGTCTGCCCTGTTCCCATGATGCACTGGGCCAGGGACAGACTAATTTGCATGTAGCTAGGTTCTGAACTGGGATGGTGTAGTGAGCTAAAAAACGGTGATGGATCAAGCCCTGATCTTTTGACTGGGTATGAGTGTTCTGTTTAATTCAGATGCTCTGTCCATCACCACCCCCTTTCATGAATCCCTTTGCATCTATGGCATTTTAGCAAATATATATGAAAATTGTGCTATAAAATGCAGCACTTCACACCCTTCTTGGACATTTGTCTGTCTGTGGTATGCAGTTATAATAATCATGCAATTAGGGAACTTCAGCAATGTCACCTATTGTGAAATGATGGTCATGTGACATGCCTTCCTGGAAAAGATAAGACCAAAGGGTATGTGATGTCACTTCCACTGAGACTTTGGTGAGTCGACGCCCATTTATACAGCCATAACTCTACTATTTAAACGGCAATGAAGCAGTAAGGTATAGCAGAACATAGTCACTACCAACACAGATTACTATTTGCGTATTAGCTCAAAATCCTGACAATTTCTACTTCTTACAGGAGTACAACAATCCAAGACCCACTACCTAAAAACAATAGTGCATATGCATCCACAACGAAACATTGACTACTGTGGAACAATATTGGCTAGCAACCTAGGCACCAGTAAGTAGCCTGCCCCATGCAACAGTGCTGAAGTATAACACTTCTTCCTATTCCATACATATACACATACTAATGGCTTTCACAAATGCCAATGCAAATCCGAACAACACAGTTAAATTACGGAGCCCAGCCAAGATATAGTCACTAAAGAACCTATAAACATTAAATATCCTGCAAATACAATGTGTAATAAAGTATCCAATGACAACGTTGAGAGCGCCACTAAGGCACATACTACAAAGAGGGCAAGATACACCATGCAGGGTAGGGCATGCATGGAAAAGGAGAAATGAGTAGCTGCGATGCAGAGAGAGAGTTTATGTCACCACAGATGCAAGTAGTATGATCCTTAGCCGCCTATACCAAACACACATCTACTGCCTGAATCTAAAACTCTGAGTCCCACCGCTTTCTTGTTTGGCACTGTCGCAGTGCAAATGTCAAAACAAAATGTAGAACTCAGTTACTAAAGCGCATGCCCTGCCTCCCACGCATGCGCATTTCTCGTGAGAAATGTGCATGCGCGGGCGGCCGCGCATGCGCCTTAGTATCCAAGATGGCGGCGTGGTTACCAGAGGGAGCCCCGGAGACGCAGCCGACAAGGTAAGTGGTGTTTTTTGTTTTTAAAATCATTATTGAAGTATTTAGGGAGGGCGGGAGGGAGGCGGGTGGTATTTAGCGAGGGCGGGAGGGAGGCAGGTGGCGCGTAGTGGGGCTACGTTAAGTGCGTAGGTGGACGTAGTTTCCGGTCCACTTCGCGTAGCTTCGCATAGCCCCACTACGCCTACTACGCCCAGGGTTACTTATTTACAAGGCAGCATTTAGCCAGTTACCATGGCTTAATGCTGCCTTGTAAATAAGGCACCCTTTCACACTTTATTTAGCCTGAAAAGGGAGGGCAATGGGTGTTGTGGTGAGTGTTCCACCGCAACACCCATTGATTTTGACGGTGCCACCTATTTACAAGGGCAGTGTAAATAGGAGGCAGCGCCAAAAGTAAGTTCAGGGAAAACCTGGTCTTAAACATGCAAAATGAGGAGAAATACTTAATATCTCCTAATTTATGCTGTTTCCATGTGTGCTGCCTTGTGCAGCACACATAGAAACAGCAAATAGCCTATGATTGTTTATTTTCTGGTAGGTCCCCCTTCCTGCACATAAACAATCATTTTTAAAAAATGGCGTTTTGCAACTTCTAAGTGTGCTGCATTAAGCAGCACACATAGAAGTTACAAAACGGCTTTTACAGATTGATTATGTGCAGAAAGGGAGACCTTCCTGCACATAATAAATCTTCCCCTCAACACAGGCATCCTTGCACTATGGTGCATTGGCTGCTAAACTTAGTGACAGTGCAGGAGAAAATGCAGGGCTGCACCATATTCTTTTGAATATGGTGCAGCCCTGCGTTTCTTAAATGGCGGAGCGTGTCGTTTGCCTTCTATTCTTAACGACACGCTTCGCCACTTTCGGTGTATATATGCCCCTGAGAGTCCTCTGACAACTCGTCATTTGAGATTGGTATTATTCTTTTCAAATTATGACTGTCTTGAAGCCCCATATAACAAAAATGATATTGAATCATAAACATGTAACAGGGGCACTAGTGAAAGAACACCAGTCCTCCCACACCAGACCAGTCGCTGCTGCCCTGGAGGTCTATGATGTTAAAGATGTTAGCTCAGCCCTTTATGGATCTGAATTGCGGGACTTTGAAAAGACAATGGAGCTCACTAGACCAGAGCACAAATTTAAAAGGAATCTAGTGATTCTGCCCCTAAGTACCCCACTTCATCCCCTAATGCTAGACATGGGCCTACACCCCATTAGTAACATTGTGAAACTCCGTCCATTGTTATTCTAGGCTAGAGTCCGGAGGACTCCAGAGCTATTGCTCTATGTCGAAGCCATGGCAGAGGTACTTTGCCTAGACGTTTTTAATAAGGTTAGGTGGCTGAGCAATATAAAAAGGCTTGTGTTTGGCATAGGGCTCAGAGAAGCCTGGGAAAACCCTGATTCACCCCTGCTCTAAAAAGATGTAGTAAAGAAGCATTATTGGGAATGGGTTTCACAAGCAGATTCCAGCAGGACTGACCGGGGCAAGCGAACTACAGAATTCCTACTTCACAAACAGACCAGACTTCTGGAACCATACCTTGATATAATGCAAGTAACTCAAGACAGAAAGCTCTACATTCAAATCAGGCTTGGCACTCTCCCAGTGAATGAGGTAAAAGCCAAAGGGCATACTTAATATCTGTACACTAGCAACTGCCCAGGATGCAAGGCTCCTGTGAAGTCCATAGCTCATGTGCTGTTCGCTTGCCCTGCTTATGCACGCCCTAGATTGAAATATATTAAGCCCATCTCCCAGCAACTGGCCACGCGGACGTTCTGGGAAACCTTGCGTATTTTAAAATCCGATACCAGATCTGTCTTTGTTTGCGCAGTTGCTAAGTTCCTTGGCCGCATGTGGGGAATCAGGACAAATTTGCAAGGAAGAAGCATATAACGCAGCGGGATGGTCAACAGTAGTTAAATGGCTTTTGCTACTATGCACTATAGATGGGGAACAACATCTTTAACCGAGTTGCTATTTAGGTTCCTGTACATTAATTGATTTTAGTATTTTGGCCGACAAGCCATAAAGCCCTTTTATTGTGCAATTACTATTAATGTTATTCTGGGCTGCTTTACTCTTTTGTATATATAAATATCTGATTTTTATCTTTTGTAGAGCTTTTTAATTCTAGCAACATTCCAAATATTTTCATTGACTTTATTCTAAATTTTTATGAATTTCATAGGAATTAATGCACTTTTAATATGACTCGTTTCTTCTTCAATGTTGTGTGTGAAACTTTTTAAGGTATTATGCCGAAATAAAGTAAATAATGATGATTATGACTTTACCATCACATATCAACCCGGTACCTGAAATAGAAAGCCTTCTGCGCTTTTCTGACTGTCAAATCCAATATAAGTATAAAAAGAGAGTGTTAGAAGCATCATTCGTTTTATCTACTACGCCCACAAAGGGAAACATTACTGTTATAAACATGCAATAAGATTTTTTAGCTTCATTAAAGTGACATTTGGATTGAATCCGAAAAAGGTTGAACAAACAAGAAAACTTTGCAATATGGTGGGAAACCCTTTTTTTCTCAAAAGGTTTATGAAACTGAGGGGCATATTCACAAGCCCCTATCGTCACGGGAATGTCACTTTCGTTGACGTTCCGATGGTGATAGGGCCAGCACCCTATTCTCAAGGCAGCATTAACCTATTTACATTGCTTAAAGCCACGTTAAGTGGCTTAAAGCTGCCTTGAGAATGGGGCCCCTTTCACGCTAAACTTAGTGTGAAAGGGGGCGTGCGGTGGGTGTTGCGGTGGGCGTACCACCGCAGCACCCATTGAGTTTGACGCTACCGCCTATTATCAAGGGCGGCGATAATAGGAGGTAGCGCCAAACTTAAGACCTAGAAAAATCAGGTCTTAAGGTGGCTAAACGAGGAGAAAACCTTTATTTCTCCTCGTATTTGCTTTTCCCATGCAGCACACATGGAAAAAGCAAACTGGCATTTTCGGCTTGTTAATGCACAGGAAGGTACACCTTCCTGTGCATTAACAAACCTCCCTGCTCACAGACAACCTTGAGCTCAGGTGCAAGTCGGCGGTAAGTCGTGATATTTATCACCGTCGAAAAGGGTAACGCCAGTCTGCACCACATTCTTGTGAATAGGGTGCAGACTGGCGTTTCCAAAGTTGCAGTGAGAGGCGGTAAGCCAAGGAGGCTAACGCCTCTCACCGCCACTTCATTGTGAATATTCCCCTGAGTATAATCTGGGTGCATGACCGAAAATTTGCAGATCACCTAGGAATACAGTAAAACGTAGCTGCAATTCAGAAGTTCTGGTGATCAATTTTAAAAGCAGATGTTAATTTTTTTTTTTTAACATGTACTGCCTTCATCCTAGTAAAATCCAACCATACCAAACTAGCAGGACTTTTGAGCCCATTCCCAGTGCCACCAGCTGCTTGACACACTGTCTCAATGGATCTTGTAACTGACACTCCTTCTGCTATAGGAAAAACTGTTATATTAGTGGTATCCTAACGTCTTACAAAAATGGGGCACTTTCTTTCACTACCAAAAATTCTCTTAGATTTAGAATTTGCATCAATTTTTGTTCAACACATAGGGCCTCATTACTATGAGGCTAGAATAGCCTCTGAACGCAGTTTGGAGGCTTTCCCAGCCTTATTGCGGTTTCAAAACCGACACCCTCATTACAATTGAGGCTGTCTGTTTTGAAACAAGGAGCCCGCCTGCCAGTCGAAATCGGCATGTAATCCCTATGGCCGGCGTTTTACACCGTCCGGATTACGATGTAGGTTTCCAGCAGGGTTTCCATTCCGGGTTTTCCAACATGGAAGCCCTTTCGGAAAGTGACTTAGACGGCCCCTAGCAGTGCCCTCTTCAGACAGCGACCTCTGGTTGGGGGAGGAGGGGGAGCACCATGAGGAGCCTGCCACATGGTGCAAGGATGAACACAAGCTCCCTTTTCTGTATGGGAGCTTGTGGTGCGGCCACTTTCCGACTGCAGCACAAGCTTCCATACAGAAGCATCAAAATTCAGTGGTCGAGACCGCGGACATGAGGGCAGCCGGACCTGTATCCGCAGCAGTGTTGAGCAGACACAAGTCCGCCCGTCATCGAAATAAGGCCCATAGTATGGTTCCTTAAAATTCCCAACATGTTAATAGATGATGCTCCCAATTTGCATCCACTATTGGCAAGGGTTGTGTAAATTCATGAATGTAGATGTGATGGTATGGAAGGGACATGCTGCATTTGGATTTTCACCATTCTTCTGTTCCTTCAGGTATAATTCCAACATCCTACTATTTGGATGGCCCATAGGGTCCTCTTTACGCACTATACAAGAACATCATAATAATATTGGTTGCTCGTGAAGAGCGCTTAAACCTATTTGAAAAAGCCAAAAAATGACAAGACCCAGGCTATTAAAAATAAAAGCTGCCCCTCATAATAAAACTGGAGATGGGGTCTGTTTGGCCACAAAAGGTTTACACCTTAAGGGAGTTCAAAGCGAACATTTTCTGGCCATATTCCATTGAGAGATGTAGTATACCTGTCATAGTAAGTTTTTTACGTCATCCCTCTCCACGAGTCCACCAGGTATTTTATGCCTCATTACAAGTTGTGCCTTTCAGATTTGTACAGTACCTTTTCATCAACCACCAACAGAAATGTATGGTGAAGGCGAATATGAGGTTAATAAAATCTTGGATTCCAAATTAGTGGAAAGACAATGTAATTAATACTAATTAGACTCAGTAAATAAATAAATGTATTGTTCAAATAATTGAAATTGTTGCAATACAACATAATTTCCAATCTATATCCCTTGTAATTATTCTTCCCTGTGTGCAGCAATGGACTGTTTATGGGTGCACTTTTTTATGTGTGCACAGCAGGACATTGAGGTTAGCGATTATGTAAGCATGCAAGCTACCACTTCTATGTGATGATTGCGAAGTACAGGCATGGACCCATGAAATGTTTTTTTACCTTGAAAATATTGCTAGTTTGTAATTTAAAAGCATATTTAATGCCATCTCACCTAAAACAAAAAGAAAAAACATATTTTAAAGAGTGCTCTGAAATAGAGCTTTTGAAATCATCCAAACTCTTTAATATTTTTGGAAGCATTGTTTGTCTGCAGTAGCATAGTATTTATTTGAAAGAGCCAAAAACTTTGCAAGAGCACTTTAGAATATGTTTGCGGGCATGTCACAAAATAGGATCACAGCACCAATACTGACATTGGAAACCCAAAAAAACCATGAAAAAGAAAAAACATCACCCACGATATATTATGTTAAAGAACAGTGAATTGTTGTATTGCGTTTGATTAAAAAGGTTAATACTCCCTAGGTGTCTCTATGGTGTTACGGTGGGATGTAGGTTCTACCTAAGCTGATTTCACAGAGGATTTATTCAGGGAAGATTGACTTGGCACGGCCTGTAACTCACCCTAGAATTAAATTGCAAACTCTTAAACTTTCGCATAAAAAGGAGGGTTAGAACCCCTTAATTTTGAATGCTATTATGTAGCTTCATTGCTCCAATATTTAATGAAGTTGCAAGAATATTCTGATAATCAGGAAGGAAATGTAACAACATTCTTCTGCATCAATTGTTTGTGTCTCTGAGAAAGCTCTAACACCAGGCTGACCTAATATCTGAAACCTGAAACTGGATGACTGTCCAAATTTTAAATCATGGCTTCTAGTCATTTTCTAAATTAAGTTGCAAGGCCAAATTGATAGTGCTAGAGCCCAAAATAGACTCTCCCATATGGTTCAGATCCTTGTACATGCACCCACTAACAAATGTTGCCATGGAGAATCCCAGGGGCTCCGGAGAGGTCAATGGACCTTTTCCACCCATGGCGAATTAGAGCTTCCTAAAGAAAGTCATTAAAACATCATAGACATTTAGAATTTTTAATGAGTCTATGATAAGAGATTGGGAAAGTTTTAATATCTTTATTGTATTATAAGGCTAGAGTTTCTAAATTATTTTTTCCATCTAGTAGATTACAGAAATAAAAAGTAATGATTAGAATTCAGCATTTAAAGGCTCAGTGTTCTGTAAAGAAAAACCAATAGTCTGGCTAAAGGGCAGATTCTAAAATAGAACCCATGAACAGTGCCATTTGAGAAGAGCGAGCAAAAGAGATACACTTCTCTTAAGTTCTGGAAGCTCAGCAGAGTTCACCACAGTTGCAATACAAACTGTAATTTAGAAAAGTGATCTCTGCAGTAGCAGTGATCACAAAATTAATGAAAGCAAATCACATCAAGAATATCTAAAAAGAAATGGCAGGAGGACAATCCAGCTGCAGGACCACTGGACTGACAAGGGAATAAAAATGTGCATCTGTCAAACTAGCTAGGAGCACTCATTAAAATTGTTTTCTCACACAAGAAACAACTTTTAAAGGCGTCTTCACTCGATGTCCATTAAGAACCACTCACAAGAAGGAGTAGTCAGTCATGCAATGCATCTTCTTCCGATTCCCACAGTCTGCACTCTCATTGTCAGGATTGATACAGTTTCTAGCACAATTGTTACATGAGGGAAGGTTCCCATAACAACCCTCTTAACTAAGCTAAAAGATGCTCTATTAGCGTGTTGCGTGGACAAAGGCGAGCCAGTAATGTGAATCCAAATTCAAGCTATAGCAAATTATAGCATTTATAAAAGTCTATGTCTGTGTTATAAGTCTATGTCAACAGTTGTGCTATACAATTTTATTAAGTTCATTGATTATAGTCAAATGATCTAATATGGGGTGAGGAACTAAATTAACCTGATATTATAGTACATTTCTAAAGATGACATCAATGCTAAAGGTAGTCACACAGAATGTGTTACTATGAGCAAATGTTGATAGGAAAGCTTTTGGGCCTTTTCACTGTACAGGCTAAAGTATAGTTACTTGGTGCACAAATAAAAAAAATGCATTTATTAATGAAGCATTTCTAATCACATCTTCCATGTTTACATTATTATATTGAGATATAGCTTTGGGGTATTTATTAACATTCTAACAAAGTGCATTCATGTTTTCATTTGTGAGTCATTTTCTAACGCAAGCATTTCAAAAGCATTTAAGTGTATCCTAAAATGCAATTCTGACATAGTAAATAAATATTTATTTTTAAATATCTGTGTCATTTCTCCAAATAGCATGGCGAAGGCCTATATATGAATGGCATCTTTCTAACCTTTAACAAAACCAGAATTTTGTTTGCCATTGGAAAAGGTCAATTCCTATTCTATACTAGGAGGTTGCGAGTATCAAGGATCACATGGGAAGGATTGCTGGGCAGACTACCCCACTCACCAGTGTTAACTATGTTGGTGACACTAGCGCAGGGATGATGACATTATATAAGACATAAGTAAGTTTAAAAAATGCTGTTTTTATATCTATTAAAGGAATGTGGGGGGAAATCAAATACATTTAGTTTTCATTAACCACCAGGAAAGCCACTGTACAGAAAGTATCTTAACTCGTTGTTATTAAGTAGAATGCATCCTGTGTGATCTGATGAATGCTCGAGATGTCTTATAATGATAATTTTCTACGCATGATTTGATCATTCCTAGTAATTGTATTATTGAAGTATAATGACACTGAAACACTGCTTGTTGAGGCTAGCAACCTGTTCTATGCCGAAATCTCCATTCCTTATGCTCACTCACTCAAGAGGTCTTTATTCGATTTACATCATAAAAGACAAATACATATTAAAAAAACAATTCATACACTTTTACATATAAGATAATAAATACATTACGTTTTAAAACCATGTTAAAAAAGTATTAAATTTATAGACAATGATGAAGGAGAAGACCCCTTGCTACATAAAAACAATGCTACTTTAAAACTAGTAGTCATAAAAGCTATACAATGGGAACTTCATTTGCCAAGGTTGCGAGTGCGGATTGACCATGCCCAGCTCACAAATTTTGCAACACCAATAGCGATGGAGGGGGAAGTATCAGTTTTAAGAATCCTAAGCGCTGCAACAGCAGATCTGGTGCCTAGTAACCGACAAACTGGTAAAAGCCAAACTTTCCTAGGTAACAAATACTTGGGGCAGCAGAAAAAAGATGTTCAATGTTCTCTACTGCTGTTTCACAGAAGGGTAACTTATCACTACCACCAGTTGTCCAGGAGTGCGTCAGCCCCCGCACAGGTAACGAGCCTACCCGTAGTTGGTGGTACAATTTGCGATCGTTTGGCTTGGTGATTAAGTCCCAATAGGCTTCATATTTAGGGACATCTTTTACAACCAGAAATTCCAGTGACATAATAGGACCATCAACCATAGCAGATCTCCTCTCAGTGATCCAATGCCAGTAAATATCCTTAAGTGCCTTTTTAGAAGGAAAGGTCGCGCATGCTGGATCAACCCATAGGGCCTCCAGGTTCAAATTTTTCAGGAGCATCCTGAGGTGAGAGAACCAGGGTACCCTGTGAGACCCATCGAGACCCCTCACATCATCGATGGCATCAGCGAACAGGGATAATTCCGGTGTGGTCCACAGACGTCGCCAAAACGCCAGTGGTCTATACCGTACCTCATCCTCTATGGATTTGACACCTAAGTCAAGCTGCAGGGGTAAGCAGGGTGTTGATTGTGGGAGGCCAGTAGCCATTCTCAGGAACCTATTCTGAGCCACCCTCAAAGAGGATAAATCACTATACCCCCACAGTTCCGCACCGTAGATAGTTGCAGGAATTACCTTGGAACCATAAATTTTAACCAACGGTGCCATGGGTTTGGTGAGAGATTTTGCATACTCCTTCAGTAAGGCTCCCCCAAGTTGCGCATGTTTCAGGGTCATAAGATCCAATTGAGGTTTCCAGCTCAAATTCTCACTTATTGTGACACCCAAGTAAGTGAAAACCTCTGTTTGATCCAAGATGGCTCCGCTCATCGACACCTTGGCCTTCACAGCCTTTGGGCCTCGCAGAACCATAAATTTGGTCTTATTAACATTTACCTCTAACTCATGCTCGCTGCAAAAACACTCAAAACGGGCCAGGGTGGACTGTAGTCCCTGCCTCGTTTTGGAAATAATAAGAGTGTCGTCCGCGAACATGAGGAGGGGTATTTTCCTCCCTGCAAGGGTGGGCGCGTCCGTTGGATAGTTGGAAAAATACTTGGTCACCCCATTAATAAACAAGGAAAAAAGGGTGGGGGCCAACACACACCCTTGTCTAACCCCCTTAGCAACTTTAAAGCTGTCAGTGACTTCCCCTGGACCACCCCATCTAACTTTGGCATAGGTATTTGAATGCAGATTGATCAGCAGCGCCACCAGCTCTTTGGGCATGCCTAAATCCAGCAAAACTTCCCAGAGCTTAATCCTGGGTACAAGGTCGAAAGCTGACCTGAGGTCCACGAAAGCCGCAAACAACAGGCCTCCCCCAAGATGGACCACCTTCCAATATAGTAGCATAAATCTAAAAACTTGCTCTAAGGTCCCCATATGTTGCCGAAAACCCGCCTGGAGAGGACTTAAAATATCAAAGTCAGAAATCCAAGACTGGATCCTACCCAAAAGAAGGCGAGCCACAATCTTTTGTATAGCATCAATGAGGCTTATGGGTCGATAATTAGCCGTTACTGAGCGGTCACCCTTCTTATGAATGGGGAGGATCTCCGCCCCAAGCCATGATTCAGGGACTTTCGAACCCCTTGCCAAAGCATTGGCCAAGAGAACAATATATGGGACCCAAAGGTCCTGTTCCTGCTTAAACATGTCAGCTGGTATGCAGTCAGGACCTGGCGCTTTACCCCCCGGGATAACCCTTAACACTGCCCTCACTTCAGTAGACGTAAAAACCAAGGCTTCGTTGGAAGTAATGTGCGTCGGGTTTACGGGACTGGAGACATTCTCTTTGAATTGATTCCCATAGTACTCAACCCATTCCCTTGGCTCAACGCTATTTGAGGGGGATCTATCCTGTGGGCGATTGCCCCATTTAAGCTGCCGCCAGAATTTAGACATATTATTACTCTGGCAAGACTCCAACAATTCCTTCCAACGGGTCTCATCCCAATTCTTCTTGGCAGTGGCCTGCACAGCTTTATAAGTGGCCCTGCAACTGCGGATTAAGGTCTGGTCTCTTAACTTTAAAGCCGCGTATAGCGCCTTTTGTGACTCCCTGCAGGTGCTGTCATACCAGGTTAGTGGCTTCGGCTTGTTTCTACTAGGGCCAGTAGATTTAATAAAGAAGGTTTTAAGATTCAGGAAGAGATCCCTATGTAATGTGGTAATATTATCCAGGAGGGCCGACTCCTGACTGAACCCGCTGATTTTGGTCATTGTATCCCACAACATGGATCTAATCCTTAACAGAACCTCCTCATCCAGGGCTATTTTGGGCCAACTAACCCTTCTTTCGTTGTTGTTTAATAAGACCTGTGGCAGAGACGCCTCTGCCCCCGTGGGCTATGCAAAAGCACCTTCTTTAATCGATAGGACCAAGAGATTATGGTCACTCTCGGCTCTATTTACTACCACCATATCCAGCATACTGGGCCACATTTCCACATTCACCAGGATATAGTCTATGCGGGAGCCAGATCTACCATTATCAAAGGTCATTGCCCCCAACCTATCGGACTTCAAACGCCCATTAACTGCACGCATTCCCTGGTTCAAACAAAGACCCTTCAAGAATATGGCTGATTGAGACCATTTCTTGATGGGTTGTAGTTCCAAACCAGGGATGCCCCACAAGGAATCCTCATCTTCGGTGAGCGTACCATCGTCCAACCCCATCGGTTCGAAACAAGTATTGAAATCCCCCAAAAACACCCTATTTGTATTCACCGGAAGTGAGCTTAGAAAACCATCCAACACCAGTGCAACAGGAGAGCATTTTCCCCCTTGGATACCCCGCATATAGGTATTTACAATCACCATATTCAGTCCAGAAGACGAGATTACCCGTATGGCCATCATATCGGGGTTGTCCAATGGGAACTCCTCCACTGTTATTCCCGCATGTTGGCGTACCCAAATAGCTAGACCACCCACTGGTCTGCCCCTTGCACCCTTCGCAGCTGGTCTAGAATAATTCAGAAACCCAGCGCGAAAAATAGGCCCGATGGCCCAGGTTTCCTGGAATGTCCAAATGTCAGAGTGGTCTATGAAGGTCCCCCAATCCGGCAGATCAAGCTTTGATTCAAGTCCAGCAATGTTCCAGGAACATATCCATAACTTCGGCAGACACGGTTCACTTTCCCCCTTCCCCTCTCCTGCCGAGCCAGATATGGTTGGGCGTGGTGGACAAAGAGTAGGACTGGCATCAAAGCAAGATGGTTGGGAACTTACAGGCAAAACTGGAGATAATATTTCACCAAGGGTGACTATATCAACATTTAAACCAACGGATAGCCCCTGTTCAGTTCCCTCAACAAATGTACAACAGTCAACGGAAGTAAGAACAGTTTTAGGCTCGATGGACATAACAGGTAAGGGCCCCTCATATGCTGATTCTGATAGTGGGTTTGATCTAGGAGTAAACGTACCCGGTGGATTGCTAACAAAATGCCCCAGCTGTCAATCGCACCCATCGAAGCCGGAGAAGATGTTAAATCTGTTGGAAGTTTCTAACGGGGTAAATGGAATCAAATGGTCCATTCTCCCGTTCCCATGCGCTTGGTCCAACCTCCCTGGTGGCATTCAATAATTTCTAACGGGCACTGTATTCCACCCAAGGTCGTTCCTGATGGGCAAGGGTCTGAAGGCTTGCCCCATGTACCTATTGGTGGATGGTATATACATATTAAGTTGAGTGTCGGCTAAACCTCCCGGGAAGAAAGGGGGGCACACAAGGGATCTTGGGTAAAAAAAAGTTTGATCGTGTGGAACTATGGCACTGCTCGAGTTCCCCAAAGACCCGTTCAGTATAAGTCTGACTGCCTCTGGGTCTCTAAAGTTTATAACTATAAGGTCACCCTTTATATTTTTTTCCCTGCTGCCCAACCAGGGGATACGCCTGACGTGAACAATCTCTCCATTAACATAGTATGGGAGTGGTCTATTAAGTACCAGCCAGTGCAATGTTTTGTTTTTTAGTTGGGAGTACCCCTCCCTTTTACCAACCTCTAGGGTTGGGACTCCAGAGAGCACGACCACAAAGGGCACAGCATCAGGGGGCAATTCAACATTAGGGCCCTGCAATTTATCATTGACAGGTCGACTCAACCTACCCCGACCCGCTCGTTGGTTAGGGGGGATCAGATTTTCCCCTCCCTTCTGAGGTTCTCTAACCACCAATGCAGTTGATTTTACTGCTGTCACCAAAGGAACCTGTTGGACAGCTTGCTGGGTAGCTGGAACTCCCGAATGAATATTATCGGGAAGATTGTTAACTCTAGTAGTGCCCTTAGCAGGGCCCTTGGTGACAGCCGGGGGCTGGACAGGGGCAATTTGGGCCTGAACTGTGACCATCGATGGAGGGGCTGGCTTATCGTTAATCAATAAGGGCCCTGCCCCTATATTGTCAGCAAACAAAGACTCGAGATTCCCCAGCCTTTGTTCCACCCTCTTCAAAATATCTAATATTGGGTGCATAAAGGACCTAAATAGGTGCTCAATAGAGTCGCATGGAATGTTGGACATTAAATCTTTCTCTAGAGGGGGAAAGGCTGACCTCGTTTCACATATAGGATCAGTGACAGACAGTATATCAGATGTGTCCAATACCTCAATGGACAGTGGCACCGGTACCACGGGGGCCGGTGACACTACCACAGAAGTATCTTTGGCCTTAAACTTAGATACAACTGAAACATTAGATTTTAATAATTTGCCGAACTCTAAATGACTAAGCTTGCATCTCTGGGGTGCCCCCCCCTCTTCTCCGTTTGGCTGGAGGGGGACCATGAACTTTGGGGACGTTGGGCAACTTGCCCTTCTTTTTAGGTAGCTCCCTGGCTGAGAGAGAAGGCACATTAGATACATTTGGACCTGTAGTATAAATACTTGGGGACGCCGCAATGGGTGTAGGAGTGGTGTTTACAACAACTGAATGCGGCGAAGTGTCTCTTAAGAGTAATGGAAATGTATCTAAAGACAGTGGGTCCTCGCTGGAGGGGACAGAGGCAGAGTCCGGCAGAGTGGAAACGGCCATCAAGTCCAACAGAGGTCTAGTTTTCATTGATTCGATGGAGCGACGTCGCTCGGACCTGCGCTCTGCCATCTCGATATCCTTGTCCAGCTCCGTAGAAGCCCTCGTGAAATACCCCTCTAATGTTCCTTTACTACCCCCCCGCAGACGCCGAATTTTCACAAGTAGAGGTCATAGTAAATATGACCTACCTTCCAAACTGCCTGGGGGGCTTGTGTAGGCGAAAGTGGGGTGTCCCGTCCCGTCCTCCGACGGCCACAGACGGCCCGCCCTCTGCCCGGGCTTAGCCCGGCGTCCCCAGCGCGCGTCCCACGACGCGGGAGATCTCGCGATCTTTTAATCCCCCCGGATCACGTGTTCAAGTGGGGGCGTGGTCCCCAGAGCTTCTGGGATATGTAGTTCGGTTTCCCCCGCTCGGCGGCCGCTCGCGATGTCACCTGCGGCGGCAGTGGGGGGAAACCAGCAGCAGTCAGGGGTGCAGAGATCCGACGTGGTAGCGCGGAAAGCGCTTGAAAAACTCCTCTCAGGAAACAGGTATGTTCAGAACGGCAATGTCAGGGACCCGCTCTGCCGCAGTTCTCGCGGTCTTTTAATCCCCCCGGATCACGTGTTCAAGTGGGGGCGTGGTCCCCAGAGCTTCTGGGATATGTAGTTCGGTTTCCCCCGCTCGGCGGCCGCTCGCGATGTCACCTGCGGCGGCAGCGGGGGGGAAACCAGCAGCAGTCAGGGGTGCAGAGATCCGACGTGGTAGCGCGGAAAGCGCTTGAAAAACTCCTCTCAGGAAACAGGTATGGTCAGAACGGCAATGTCAGGGACCCCCTCCATTCTCTTGCAGCCAAATGTGTGAAATGTCTTATATAGCCATTGATGTTGTATTGACTCCCGGCTTTGAATTCCTGTTTTCAGAAAGGTAACTCTGAAAGCAGAGCCATAAGAGTCCAAGCAAATGCGTGTGGTGTGTTCATTGTGTCTGCCTGTGAGCTGAAGACTAATTATTATTATTATTATTAGGGAGTTTTATAAAGCGCCTGGTTTACGCCCAAGGCGTGTCCCCGCGCTGTGGTAAGTAGGGTGGCCGTGTAACAACCCAAACAGTATTTAGCGTCTGAACAGATGGGTCTTAAGTTTTCGCCTAAACAGGGTTTCCGAAAACTCCATGCGTAGTTCTATCGGCAGATCATTCCACCGCTTCGCGGCCAGGTATCTGAATGATCTACCCCCATGCGCGTTTTCTTTATTTTAGGGATTTTCAGAAGACCTTACATGACGATCGCAAGCTCCTGGTGGGCTCATACCAGGTGACCAGACTTTGTAGTGGGACAGGGGCTTTTCCTCTCAGAATACGGTGGCATGTGGCCAAAGCCCTGAATTCCACCCTGCTTCTAACCGGAAGCCAGTGCAACTCCTGGAGCGCTGCCCTGGAGGGAGATCTTCTAGGAAGCCTCAAAACAAGGCGAGCGGTAGCATTCTGCAACACCTGGAGGCGGTTTAAAACCTTTTCCGTTGCCCCCAGATACAACAGATTGCTGTAATCCATGCGAGATGTAACTAACGCATGCACCAGCGTCCGGCGAGCAGTAATGGGTAGGAAATCTAAGATCTTCCTCATGGTTTTTAAAATGCCGAAGCATGTTCCCACCACTCGACTGACCTGGGAGTCAAAAGCAAGATCATCATCTAGCCACACACCCAGGTTCTTTGCTTCGTGACATGGAACAGGTACCTCTCCCAGGCAGGGTGGCCACCATGCTGACGACCAGACAGGTGGACCCCCCCCCACCACGAGCACCTCGGTCTTGCTGCCATTGAGTTTTAGGCAGTTGGCGGACATCCAGGCTGCCAGTTCTTGCATGCAAGCTCTGAACTTGTCCGCCATTAGACCAGGTGCGCGTGAGAGGGATACCACCAGCTGAGTGTCGTCAGCATAGGACACAAGACGTAGTCCGTGGCCTTCAACAATGGTCGCCAGCGGGGAGACATAAAGATTGAACAGGGTAGGGCTCAGGGACGAGCCCTGTGGCACGCCCTGGCCCAACCCGATCTCCCTGGAGTAACAGTCTCCCTGGCGAACTTGGAAACACCTGCCTGTCAAGAAGGACCGGATCCATCTAAGCGCAGTTCCTGATACCCCTCCCTCATTCAGACACTGTAGCAAGGTGGAGTGAGCTACAGTGTCGAATGCTGCGCTTAGGTCCAAGAGGATCAGGGCCATAGTTTGGCCCTCATCCACTCCCTGCCGCAGAGCCTCTACTGCCATGAGCAATGCTGACTCCGTCGAATGTTGGGAACGGAAGCCAAATTGAGAGTCATGGAGTAGAGAAGCTTCCTCAACAAAACCCATCAGCTGGAGATTTACAATTTTTTCGGCAATCTTCGCCATGTATGGCAGAAGGGAGATAGGGCGAAGATTGTCTAGCCTATCATAGCTAACATTGGGCTTCTTTTGAAGGGGGAGAACCACCGCTCGTTTCCAGGCATCCGGGACAGTGTGAGTCTCGAACGAGAGGTCCATAAGCCGGCGGATATGAGGCTCCAAGACATGCAGACTACCCATCAGGCGTCCAGGAGTAGTGGGATCACGGGGGGAGCCTGATTTAATTGACCCACAGATCTGAACGAGTTTTTCAGTGGGTGGGGTTACGAATGTCGCTAGCACTCGTCGTTCACCTCTTGCCTTGGGTACCTCTACCACCTCAGGGTCCATGTCAGCCCTACTGGGGAAGGTTGAGTATATAGTGGCGACTTTATTGGCAAAGAACTCCGCTACTCGGTTGCAATGGTCAACTGTGCAGAGTTCCTCTGGGACTGCTGCAGGCTTTCCCACTGAGAGGGATTTGTATACTAACAGTACAATTTGCACGAGTGATCTGATATTGTCCTAGCTGCGATGTCTGTGTGTTCTATCAGGTGTGTGTGTGAGGCAGAGATGAGGATATAGTCTATCCTGCTGTACGAGGTGTGTGGGTTGGAGGAGGAAGTGTAATCTCTGGTGTCGGGGTGTTGAAGGCGCCATGGATCTTCTAGGTTGAGCCTAATGCATAGGTTTTTCAGAGACAGGCAGGCAGCGCCTACCTCCAACGTCAGGTACAATTCCGTCCTTGCCGCTGCACTTCCAGCGTTCTCTAGAGCTGCCGGTAGTCTCCGCTCGTCTCCTGTGGTCGCACTCACCCCACAGCAGCGCCGGTCTCTGTATCCCGCTGCTAAACCTCAGTGCTTGCGCTCAAAATTAGTTCTTGCGGTCAATTTCAGAGATCCTCGAAAGGCTCAATCTGCAGGTTTCCCTTACCAGGACCGCAAACCCCAATATTTTGGGCGAGGAAGTCAGCCTAAATGCAGGATAAATTACGGATATTTAGATGGCAAGACAGAGCTAACTGACTACACAGCCATCTTGAGCTCAGGTAAGCTCTGCCTCCTGTATCTGTATGCTTGTCTACGTCTGGCGTCAACTCTAGCTGCAGGCGAACACACAGGTCCACAATATGGGGCCTTCTGAAGGTCTTATGCCAGAAACATTATAACACTATTGTTATTGCTGTGTGCACTGTCCCTTTGTCTCTTTCTAGGTCAGACAACCAAATGAAGGACAAGACAAGTAGGTACCACCACTCATGGGACTACTTTCTAACAAACTAATGTGAGGTAGGCAAGTATGGTATGTTTTAGGTCCTGAAGAAGCGCCACAGATCATTTTGACCAATACAGCCGTGAAATATGTTGACCCATGTTTGGTCCTAACAAGAAAAACAAACCAAGCTATGAGGGCACATTGCAACCCCTCTAGTAGCACCAACCTATCAAGGTTTTTTAACCTGACAAGGAATATATATATTAAAGGTTGAAGTGATATCCCCTAGTCAGTTTTAGCTCACCCTATCATTAACACTTTATACAACCGGGACGTCCTTCACACTCATCAAACATCGTAAATAATAAAAAGATCTCCGCCAAAATAACCATTCAGGGGAACGTTATGGCATTGCAGTGCTGGCCCAACTAGAAACACCCGCCCGATGATGAAGCATGCGATCACTTGGAATGTGTGAGGGCAAAAAGAGAATTGTTGACTGTCCCCCACGTTATGTCAAATACCTAGACACTCCTCCTTTCACTTTTTTATCAGAAACAGTAAAGCCGTCCCCCCCTTTTGATTTGAGTTTTGCCTCTGGAGCACGTGCCATGGACCTTTATGAGCTTTTAGTCTCCCCTTTCTCCAATTTTTGATAGCGGGATCTATATTGATATCCATGTCATGAGGGTACGCACTCCAAGTATAGTGCTGGCCCTGGTACAACAGTAGTGATCCTAGTATATTGTGGGCATCCACATGCTCTTAGTGGCAGATTTAAGGACCTATAGATTTGTTGCCATTCCTAAGGGAAATAAATTGTACTGTAAATTGTTCTATTTGCCATCATGTTGTCAAAGTTTCTGAGAAGGGTAAAACCCCAAAACAAGAAAGTAACAGAATACTTAATGAGTTCCTTTTTAGAACCCATGGGTTTTCAGCAAGCTGATGTGAAATTGTTTTGTGAACATCACTATCTGGTACCATTTCAAAACTTTTCTGCAGGGAAGCACCAACCAAGCACCAACCAAATCTTCATGAAGGAATTTGGGGTCAGCCAGCAAATAAAGATGCCCTACCGCATTAAAAAACCACCAGTTATTATTGCCATCCACTCTTCTTGGCAGTCTTTATAGAGATAGCTATAGCCAATGCTCATACAATTTATTGTTGATTCTGCTACATATCTTATTTTCACTCTTCTATAATAGCTGATTTACTACTTTGCTAAATGTTTCTCTGCTCTCCATCTATTTAGTTTCATTTACAATGTTACGAAGTGTTTACACAATCTTTTTCCTTCCTATCTTTCTTCTCTTGCCATTTTCTGAGTTCTTGCCATATAGCTCCTTACATTTGCTCTGCCACTGACGTCCTTCTGGCTGCTCTCTACCTTCATTTCATTGATCTCCCTTAAGCTCTGTAGTGCTCTTAATTTCCCATTTTGTTTTACCTCAAGCACTGTACTATTCTAAAGCAACATCCATTCAGTTAGTATTTTTCTCTCCACTTTCTAAGTCATTATATGTCTTGTTTGTATGCTCATGCTTTAATCCAACTTATGTGTTCTGCTTCTTCTAACAAGCAATGACAAAGCAAATTGGTTTTGCTATACTAATACTTGTTTGCTACCAGTATGAGATTTGCCATTGTGTATGCCATTGTGTATGCTTTTAAAGAGGCTATCGAGAAGCAACATGATGGTCATCTTGCTAGTGCAGAAAATAATGGTCCACAATGGATGAATGATTATTTTATATACCTGCTAGATGGCTTTGCCAATCTTTTCTGCACATTTTACAAACATTTGTAAAAAACAATAGGGGTGGTAGCAGATGGCAGGCATCTCCAGTAGCAAGAGAGGAGAAGGGTAAGAGAATCCAGAAGTGGGAGAGGGAGGATGGTAGGAAAGAGAGGAAGGTGGGACACATGGGGAAATACTAGGATTATTAGTGAGACAAAGATGGAGATAGAGAAGGGGAGAAAGAGAGAGAGAGTGAGAACAAGATAGGAGTAGGATATGCACATTCATCAAGGTGAAATGCTTTAAAAACAGGCACAAATATTAACAGTTCCATGGCATCAGTGTAAGGATAGCAAACACAAGGAGATGATGGATGGAGTGCTGAAACGTTTCAGACACTCACTCCTCAGTCACAGTTGTGCCTCATGAGAACTGTCCAGCCCGAAATGCCAAGCCAGGTCTGTTACCTGATGTTCCCTCAAACCGGTCCCAGAATGCTTGTGTCCGGTTCACGGAAGACCTGGCTTGGCAGTTCGGGCTGGACTTTTTCAAAGAGGCACAGGGTCAAGACTGATTTGCATATAGCTGGGTCTGAACTGGGGTGGCGAAGTGAGTGATGATGGCATCAACCCAGATCTGTGACTGGGGGTGAGTGTCTGAAAAGTCACAGAGCTCCGTCCACCATCTCCTCGTGTTTGGTTTCTTCATCCGAAGATGGCAGCGTATGCCCAGACATGGCTCCCTTGCTCACTTTGCCACTGGATTCAAGCTGACCTGGCTGATGAGGGGTATTACCCCAAAACTGGTCCCAATATGCTTGTTTCCAGTCCAGGCTTGGTAGTTCAGGCTGGGCTGTTCCCATGAGGCACAGGCTCAAGACTGATTTGCATATAGCTGGCTCTGAACTGGGGTGAAGAAGTGAGTTAAAGAACGATGATGGATTCAACCCAGATCTGTGACTGGGGGTGAGTGTCACCCTCCTTGTCAACAAAAGCTCTCATCCCAGAGCACTCAGAGACGGGCTCCAATATGGACAATTTCTCCGTCTCCGTAGAAATTGTACACACAAACAAGACTACATGGCAGAAGCAGAAATACTAAAGGAAAAACTACTTGCAAGAGGATATCCTAACAAAATTGTCAGACGCGCATTGAAAAGAGCCTGGTTCTGCCCCAGCGAGGAGCTATTGAAACCAAAAGAAATAAAGACACAAGACAAATTGATCTGTGTGTCCACATTTGGTGTACACACCAACAAAATACGGGCCATGATCCTTAAACATTGGCATTTAATAAAAAGCATAGACAAGAACTTAGAAACTCCTATGTTCGCATTCAAGAGAGGCAAAAATATCAAAGATCACTTAGTGCACTCGTCCTCGGAAATGGCCAAACCCAGCGATGCCACCATACCCTCCGTTTGGAATCTACCAGAGGTTAAGGGACATCACAGATGTGGGAACTGTGTAGCGTGTGCCTCTACCTCTAACACGAAAGTGTTCGAACACTTGGATATCAAACAGACCCTTCAGTTTTTTTCAAATTGTAACACACGAAATGTGGTCTACTGCATTTGGTGCCCCTGTGGGTTACCATATATAGGCCATACCCAGCAAAAAATCAAAGCCAGAATTGGGCAGCATAAGAGCCTCATTCGGCGTTCAGCAACCAACGCTCCGTTGGTAGACCATTTTACAGAGAAGAATCACACAGCAGATGACATAAGATGGCAAGTCATCGACAAGGCCACCATACCGATGAGGGGAGGTGACATGACACTGATCCTACAACGGCTAGAGTGCAGTTGGATCGAGAAAACTAACTCGATAATCAAGGGCCTCAATTCAGCAGAGGAGTGGAGAGGCTTTGTCACCTTACTGGCACTGTGATAACATTTGAATACCCATTATGTACCACCGGCTCATTACACAATCCATAAGTTCACTAGTATACAAATGTCTATATTGCAGTGTAGACATGTAAGGATATATGCCCCACAGGCCATTGCACTGAACAAAACATTTATCTGGGTACAAATGCATAATATCCAATGAGATGAAAAGCGTGTCTCCCAATAGGCTAAAGAATACACCAGGCAGTCATATTTCATACCAGGTCTGTTCTTCTAAAATGTGAATTATACTGTGTACTGAGATATACTGTATGCTACCATATAGGATGAATTGTAAGATGGTGCAACTCTCTAGACCAAACCTACGCTTGTAAATAATCTGCTGTGTACAACAATGTATAAGACATCCTATTTGTAAATACCATGCAATTGATTATTCAGACCTTGCTTCTTTGTAAGCCAAGCCCATGTTCGTAAATGGTCTGCGTACAAAGAAATACGTGTAAATCACCATTTTCCAATTGCTGCCATTAGAAGTGGGTATATTATTTTTCCAAACTCCATTTGTTTACTGTATGTATATATTTTTAAATAAATCTCCTAATGTATACATTTTGGATAACACACAACATGCTTAACTATGAGCAGCACTTCTGATAGTGCCCACACCACCAGCGCTCGCTCCACACTGCGCACGTTAACACTTACATACCAAGGAAACTCATGAGACATATTCGTGGGAAAGCAGTGGTGCAGGTTTATTTCGTACAACAAGTAGCTGATAAGGTGGGTCATCTTACAGGCGATCCAATGCGGCAGCCCCTCGCTGACCCGCATGCCTAAGGAGCCATCTTGCACGGCGAGTCGATGCTCTGACGGTGCAGTAAATTATCACTTTATTTCGTTCTACTCCCGCCCCCCCTATCAGGGCGGAGCGATGAGGCACACCCCCGGTCGGTTCAGCCCCCCCGACCGCCCGAAGGACTAACGGGGCGCCGACGCTGTTTCCTGGAACCCCCTCGGCTCCAGGTTCTTGGCTCAGGCACCCTTACTGTGCCAGGCAGAGGTATTTAGACTGTATCCTTCTGCCGCAGAGGTACCCCTACTGTCCATCTGCTTCCAGATCGCCCTGTGACTCCGCCTGCAACACAAAACATGACCATTAAAAGTTCACAACTTTCGCCCTCCGCTCTGCCGCTGGGTCAGGGTTAGGGTGGGAACAGCGCAGAGCAGCCAAGGCACCGGCGCGGCAGGAAAGACCGAGCAACGTGCTGGGCCTGCTAAAAAAAACCCCGGGAACGCCCCCCCGCCTAGGAGCGCCCTCCCATTGGCCGTTAGCGAGGAGGGGGGTTGGTGCGTTGTAGGCTCCTCTCGCGCGTCGTGTGGTACTAAGACACTGTCTCGCCCATGCTCCCCTCTGTGTCGCGCGGCCAGCGGCATAGTGCCCACACCACCAGCGCACGCTCCACACTGCGCACGTTAACACTTACATACCAAGGAAACTCATGAGACATATTCGTGGGAAAGCAGTGGTGCAGGTTTATTTCGTACAACAAGTAGCTGATAAGGTGGGTCATCTTACAGGCGATCCAATGCGGCAGCCCCTCGCTGACCTGCATGCCTAAGGAGCCATCTTGCACGGCGAGTCGATGCTCTGACGGTGCAGTAAATTATCACTTTATTTCGTTCTACTCCCGCCCCCCCTATCAGGGCGGAGCGATGAGGCACACCCCCGGTCGGTTCAGGCCCCCCGACCGCCCGAAGGACTAACGGGGCGCCGACGCTGTTTCCTGGAACCCCCTCAGCTCCAGGTTCTTGGCTCAGGCACCCTTACTGTGCCAGGCAGAGGTATTTAGACTGTATCCTTCTGCCGCAGAGGTACCCCTACTGTCCATCTGCTTCCAGATCGCCCTGTGACTCCGCCACAGCTCTGGAGGAGGCCCCCGTCGATGACAGAGCCCCCCACCCACCTAGCTACTTCATCTCGCTGTTTCGTACCGCTTGTACATCCAGGAGGGATATGTTCACCCCCAGCCAGACAAGTGTACCCAACCTAAGAGCATTCTTACAAGGCAACAATTTTATAGCCCGCAGATGGTGTAGCATGTGTAATTAGGGTGCCATCGGGAAAGCCTCTCTAAGTCCTTGTGGAACATTTGTCACGGTATTTCGCCTCCAATTGTACTTTGTTTCTCTTGTAACCTGCCCCTTGTCACTTTTCCCTTCTGAATGCACTGTTAGCTACCTCATGTATTTATTCACCTAGTGGCGTTACTTATCCCCGCACATCACATTCGGGATCTATTACAGAGGCACCCTTCACCTTGAACCCACCATTGCCGTTGTAACCCTTTAATTTAAGCCCATTATTCAGATGCTTAAGCCTGATATTGACCATTGCATTTTGGGTGAGTGATTTAGTCTCTCCTCCTTTCCTAAGCCTTCAGGTGCACCTCTATCATAGTACCCTTCGCCACACCACTATGGAGGTTTCTTGGAACGGTTCTTAGGACACGCCCTTAATTACATAAGCCGCACCTCTGATGAGATTCCTTGGCGGTTAGTTGTTTTTGTCCGGACATATTATACGGGGGATCGGCTGGTGACTATTAGCATTATTGTATCTGCTGATAATGGCAAACCAGTGAAATTTGTCCAAGCAAGGTGGTGGGCTTGTGAAAGACATGTCCAGTGCTGTAATACTCATGACTGTGAATGTCCTGGCAATTCACTGCAAGATCGTTATTTGAGATTGGTTAGAGCACGCACTAGCAGGTGCCCGTAGCCGTCAATGTCATTCCCAGTTTGCTGTTGTATTGCAGTATTTCACCTCTAATTATACTGTATTTTCCCTTGTAACCGTTGTTAGCCTTTGCTGCTTGCACAAGTGCCACCATCGCCTACCTTGCGTTTGTTCTAGGCCTGAGTGTCTAGCACATATTGCAGTATTTTACCTCCAATTGTACTTAGTCTCTCTTGCAACCCGCACACTTATCACTTATCCCTCTGCAATGCACTGTTTGCTACCTCATGTATTTTGTTTGCTTCACAATTGTCACTTTACCTCATGTAACTTAACGTCTGCTTTTGTACGATTATTCCCTGTTATTTCTTGTACTTATTGTGAAGAGCTCCCCCTTCGGGTAACGTCCGTGCTATATAAAACGCATAATGAATTAAATAGCAAAAAGTTGACCTCGAGCAAATGAAGGACTGCCTCATTCAGGATGACGTGCTTGTCAACCATGCATTGCATAATTGATTTTTATCGTGAGAGCCAGGAAAGGGGGCTGTGCCGCCTGCTAGAGCACTTGGTGTTCAGAATCTTTCCTATCATATTTGAATATATGTGCATAAAACCAATTCCTTCTCCGTAAGGGGCTGATAGCCAGGTAGCCAGAAGGTGTCGATAGTGAGCTATTACAGTTGTTCATCACGAAGCCTTGTCGGGAATGTATTGCTTCCTTGATGAAACAAGTTCATGAGCGGTTTCGACTGGCGCCCTAGACAGTTTTAATATGCCGTAATTCCAACTTTGTTTGAGCCTGTCTGTGCGCTGCTAGTACAACCAGATATATTAGCTAATAATCTGTCACATAACGTATCAATCACTGTGCGCTCCATGTCACCTACCGCACACGCTGCCATGTATGTACCACCAGAGCACGCTCCTACAAACGGATGTGTTCTCAATGTATACATAAACTCGCTCTGACCTAACGATGGAACTGTTTAAATTTAAAACTACAGCAGGTGTGTGACGTAGTCAGTAAGGAAGACACATAAGCTAGCCTGAATTGTCATCTACACTTCGCTTTAAAACATGAAGACACCTTTGCGTCATAATGGTTACCTGGTGGATGTTGTAATGCTTCAGTGGCATTGGACCCGGACTAAAATAAGGGCAAAATATACTATAGGGATGGGGTGCTATTTCAGGATGCTGCACATTTTGTTGAATGATATTGCATTACTATGTCAAAACATCCGAAATGGACAATCCTGAAGTGGTGAGGTTTACTGCATAATCCTGCAGTGCCTTTTAGGATTACATGTGTGGGTTAGACACATTTGGAATTATGCTTGCATTTAACCTCGTGCCAAAGCCTTGTGGTGATTGCAAGATAATTGCTTTTATTTAATTAATTGGTTCCAGCCATCTGGTGATTGCAAGATAATTGCTTTTATTTAATTAATTGGTTCCAGCCATCTGCCCATTACACACTCCTTCGTCCCTGCTGCCCTCGCTGGGAGACGAATATGGCTCTTAAACATACACTAAGGTACTCCCTTAATGTAAGACGGCCAATATCTGACATGGATATGGCAGCCACTTAGAAAATGTGATTCATGCCAGGGACTACTTATTACTTCCCCAGTAGAAAAGCTACCTTAAATGTTAGATACATTAAACTAGCCCTTTGAGCCCACTTGGGCGTTGCGCGCCTGCTTCCTATCTTACCGCTGTTGATCACTTCATGGAAGTCACTTCCTGGAAGCCCAGTACATTGCATTTTACTAGAGTCTACCCAACTTCAAAAGCTACTCTAGCCCCTCCTACCAACTGGCTAGTCGGGCATCGTATGTTTCGCTGAAATTGCATAATATACCTTCTGTTAGATCTATATCATAGAAGGTGGGAATGTACATCGCGAACCCCAAGCAGGCCTGGCCGTGTGTGCACTCCAAGCCCAGTGGCAAGGTCTACCCGTCTGCCCTCAGCACTCGATGTGACGGGCATCCTAGCACTGAAAGCATGCGGGACGACGCAAAAGCAGAAAGCAAAAGGCCACTACTTCAAAGGTGCCGGTGAGGGGCGTGGACACGACAACGTGGTGGCAATGGCAGGCCGCCACAGTCCACAGCTCGTCGCACAAGTGGGGTGCCAGCCGGCAAGGGTGCAAACCCAGGACAGTGGTACACTGGTTTGGGGAATGGTTCTGGGAGCTCCAGACACCCAACATCTTCCTATCTTGTGTTTTCCTTACCCACAGCTTTACCTCTGCCCAAGGACTGTTATTGTCTTTTCCTAAACATGGATAGAAAAGAGGTAGACTAGACTAATGTATGTAACCTAGAATGGCATGTTCTGGGATATTTGGGTTTATTGAATTTAGCTGAAATACTATTTTTGGGATTACACCGGGTTTGTTGTAACATTGATATTTGGAAAAAAGGAAGTAGTTGTTTTTCTGCGAAAGTATTCAGCTAAATTGGGAGGACTGGAAAATATGGATGTATTCCCTATCCCAATATAGCTATTATCTTCTTTGCTGCCTCCTTACTTCGTTGGCTTTGCCCATACGTCACCTCCCTTCAAGGCTGTGGTGCACCGGTAAAGTACAGCTTCCCTGCACTTTGGTTCTTCAACTGTTGTGTGGAAGAACTCTTTTTTTAAAAATGTTTATTTTCCGTCATTTATGCCACTGTGCACCTAAAATGGGTGCTGCATGACATTTTTCAACACATTGCCAGAATTTAGTTCTGGCCCGGCACCCCTGCACACACTATATGCTTCTTCAGTGCCGGCCGCACTTCCATACTATTCCCTATCCCAATATAGCTATTATCTAGATCAGATTCTGGCATTTAGAAGACATTTGAACTAAGGAATCTTGAGGGTGATTTCAGTTTACATTTTTGTGATTGAGATGTGCTTCGATTGTTTAAGCAACTAAGGTATAAATGCCCCAATTTCATACAAAATTAGTTTCCCGAGGGTAAGTGAGACTCGTTACGTTTCCGTAGCTGCATAGCAACCAAAAGCCAGCTAAGCGCCTGCTATTGCTATCTTTATTACCTTGATGCCATAAGTTTTACGCCCTGCAAAGCCAACTCAGCCTTTCATCATTCTGAGAACTACTTTGAGTCCCTTTTAATTAAACAATGGTCAGTAACCCTTGTTACGTACATCACACAAAAACGGCATAAACGTTTTTTTGGCCTCCAGGCGTGCGCCGTGAATGCAGAAGCCAGCCCTCTGATAAATATTCAGGCTTGTGAGTGATACGACTGTGTCAAGACACGCCAGAGTTAATCAAGCCTGGGCACGAGGGATGCCCCGAGGCGGGACGGAGTGATGTCAGAAGCGAGTGTTAGAATGTCGACACCTGAAGGGACGCATAGCTCGAGTCGAGAGAGTGTCAAGACCACGGCGCTGGGGGATATGTAACATACGATGATTGATGGCCACCCGTTTCTGCCTGACTTATTTGCCAACTCACAATCAATTTCATTGTATGAAATAAATTCCCCTTTGTCCGGTCGGCTGCATTAAAGTTCTATAATAGAAGCCCTATGCCCAACCCCATCTGTGGCCCCGCTGAGACATGTATTGTTCTTGAAACGCGCCTCGCTTTGAGGAGGAGTCGTTGTGGTACTTCGTGTAATAAACAGCCACGTATACAGCTAGTGCTCAAGACCTGTCTGCGCACGCGCCTACCCTAGCAGCTTCAGCGGTGCACATGCAAGTGCAACAGATATCTCCAGATGTGAAACATTACATATGGGCGCTATGTGCCGGCTGGAAGTGGTTTGTCTGATCTGCAGAAAATTAACCATCCCCTGAGAGAACATTCATCAGCACACACGCTGTCCCAAAATAACTTGCATGGTCATCTGACCTTTAAAAAGATTCCAACCAGTCCAGTGCCAAAGTGATCCTAGACAGAGTGCAGTCACGTGTGACAATCTGACTGAGCATAGAGTCACGTGGCCTTTTACGCTCCCTTCCAAACTGTTCAGCACTCCGAACGATCCCAGACCCTTTCTACATGGCATAACCCCACCGAAACACAGGGTTCCTGTGTCCTACCTCCTGTATGAAAACCAGAAACGTAATACTCTGAAACCACCCAGGCACACTTTTCACAGGACTTGTGCATGGCAAATGAATGCTACATTTCTGCTCTCACTAAAGTGCATCAGCAGGCAAATACCTATGTTGCGGAGGCTCATTAAACTATTTAAATGATGCCTTCTTTTTTCACACGTCAATAACTATGTCCACTATTGGTAAGTTCCGCATCAATTCACTACAATGTTTGTATGCTTTTATGTATTTTTATGTACTTACTAGGAAACAAAGGGGGTAAAGGCGATCAAGAGAATTGTGTAGGTTGGATATAAAATATAGAGTGCAATAGGCAATAATCTCGTAGGGAGACTGCCGCCTGTAACGACAATTTTGTAGTAAAGAGGTGATCATAAATCTAAGTGAATTCCCCCCGATGCCAGCTCCCTGCAGCGCCCGCGCCAAACCAAAACCAAAAAAAAAAAAATTATTATTATGTGCCAACGGCCGCAACGATACTCGCCCACCCAAACAGACCAGCGCGAGTGAATTAAGGCGCTAACCCGGTCCCGTCGCTCAATCCAAAATCGCCACCATCCAAAACCTCAATCACCGCACCATCCCCATCAAAACACCATTCATGATTTCATAAATTGCCAGAATGCACAGTAGAGCATCAGCGTACTATCCCTGTATGCTTAGGAAGAAACCCCTCAGTTTGAAGCGCTTCTAACCATAAGGCAATGATTGGTCTTTGCCCGGCACCTCATGGGATGGTGGAGCGGTCCGTCTTTGAGTGAATCTGAAGCAATGCCCAACACACGAGTGAGGAGATCACGGAAACACACTGTATAACGGCATCAGCGGCACAGCCTGACCAATCCAATCTCGTGGCTTGAAAAAATGTGTGTAGAGTTGGGAGAATAGAGGGTAAAGACAGGTGATCGCCAGAAGAGGCGCATTCATAAAAGTTGAATTACAAAGGCTTCCAAAACGAATCTCTGCTTGGTATATTCAAGAGCGTGCTGACCTGCTGATTCATACCATAACACAAAGCTTGCAAGATTGTGAAATATGCACAATTATCCCTTAAATAATTATTCCATCACTATGAATAACCAGAACATGCTCACTAGTAGCCTCCGCATAGAATGTCCCCTCTCTCGCGCTCTCTTTCCCGCCCTCATTTCGTCAGCTTTTAACACACATGGATTTCAAGTAATGCTTCTGCCAAAGAAATCGAGGTCACACACAGGAAACTAAAAATAACTGGGGGGACCAGACGCCGAGGGATAATGCCCGGGGCGGTTTGGATGCGAAGCTGCCTGTGGCGTACACAGTGGATCGTAAAATGTCCCTTCCAAAAGCCGGATCAAGGCGCTACGGTTCTTTCCCCTCAATGCAGTCCGGCCATGTTTACCACTAACAGAGGAGAATTCAGAACGGATGCGTGCACGAGAGGACGGATACCCTTGTTCATAGCACGCGCAGACCCAGGGAGTGACTGGATATCTTGATTCAGAGCACGTGCAAACACAATAAGTTACTGGTTACCCGGCCGATGCAGGCAGCAGGACACGTGTGACCCCGCCGGAACAGACACTGCCCGGCCCGCTCCCCCTCGGACCCCCCAGGCCGCAGGACACGTGTGAACCCGCTGGAACAGACACTGAACAGACACTGCCCGGCCCGCTCCCCCTCGGACCCCCCAGGCCACACAAACCGCCGCTCGCGCTCCTCGCCTCCTCCCGCTCTGCGCCCCTCCAGCGCAGCTCCCGCAAGCCAACACAGGATCCCCGAACTAGCACTCACCGCAAACCAGACGGAGGAATACCCGACGCAAGACCCGCGAGGCCGGCAGGCGCACAACGGACAAACAAGGAACATCAGCGCAGAGCCCGGACAAACAAGGAACAGCGCAGAGCAGCCAAGGCACCGGCGCGGCAGGAAAGACCGAGCAACGTGCTGGGCCTGCTATAAAACCCCCCGGGAACGCCCCCCGCCTAGGAGCGCCCTCCCATTGGCCGTTAGCGAGGAGGGGGGTTGGTGCGCTGTAGGCTCCTCTCGCGCGTCGTGTGGTACTAAGACGCTGTCTCGCCCATGCTCCCCTCTGTGTCGCGCGGCCAGCGGCATGAACCCGGTCTTTCTACCCTTTCCTCTGTATGCCTTGTCATTATGACGAACAGCATTCTGCATCACGAAATCCTGTTTGCGCCAGCTCAAACTATTTAATTACACATCATTCGCTGTCACCGCACCCGGCAGCAACTGCAGGAAGACGCGTAGCGGCTGCACGGGTTTAACTTCAATCCAAAGGTAGGCGCCCCGACTATGGCCCAGTAAACATTACCTTTCTCCGACTCTCTCGACAGTTATGGCACTTAATGTTAACGCGGTGAACGAAGGAGACTCGATCGTGTAACAACAATCCGTGTTGCACTGTATTAACATTTTGTATCATCACGCCGCTTCCCAAGGACATCACGCGCTGAATACTTATGTAAAGGGGCCCCTGGGTTCGATGTAGTTCATCACAGATGCCCCGTGGTTTTGCCATACATCGACTAATTAAATTATATATTGGCATGTTTCACTCGAAAGTACGAGTATATAGGAGCGCCATTTCCGCTCTGTCTCTCTGACTAGAAAGCGGAAATTAATGCAAGAAAAGCCCTTCATCATGGGAGTAAACATCTTTCACTGCCTATAATAGAATAGCAATAAAGAGTCCTTCACGCAGGTTATACACTGCGAATTGAGGTATGCTAATAATGAATAGTACAGCGTGTTACAGGAAGCGGGAATGTAGCATTTATTTTTCTGAATACTGTAAAGTCGTGGGGCCCTAGGCCCACATACTCATAATAATTGCGACACAGACACCAGATGTATAGTGGGTTAGTGAGCCACGAGCACGTGCGCTCGGCTCTTTTATTTGCTGTGTCACGTGGTCTCGTGACATCAGTGGTGGGTGGATGTTAGGTGTACCATTACATCCAGAACAACTAGACAGTGTCTGCTAGGACACTACATTCCTCCCAAACTTTAGTAAAATTAAGGAAAAGGAAAAAGTCCGAGCCTGTGGGAGGAAATACATAAATATACAGTAATTACAAATTTACAGTGAGTCTCTTCAGCTGCTTGCTTGATGACGGCGATGGAAATTGCTGCTGGGACTTTATTTCTTCTTGGCTCGACGTCCTGGTTCTCGTGGGCATACTCTTCTTGGCTTGCGCCGTGGGCGGGTGGTGGTCAGTCCACGGAGATCTTGCTTTTGAGGATGACGTCAAACAGGATGACCGGATGTTAGACTTGGATGATGTTGTCTTCAGCTGGTCCGTCGGTTTCTTCACTGTAGGCAGCTTGGCTTTACTTTTCAAAGGATGGAGTGTTCGAAGGACATTCTTCTCACTAGGACGCCCCTCTCGCGGGTGTTCTCCTGCCACGAGATATCACCGGAGGCCCTTTTTACCAGGTTTCCACTGGGCCGGGTATTATTCCACAGCGTTGCTCCAACTCCACAGTCTGCGTGTGAATGGAGGAGTCGATGGGGTACTACCTCACAAAGTCCGTAGCTCCACCTGAAGGGTAGTTGTTGACTCTTGCCTTTGCGCACAAGTTCCTCATCTTCCTGGGACGTGCAGGTTAGACGGCGATGGACTCATCTCTCGTGTTGGGACCCTCTGCCACCGGTGTCCCTGAGGCCTTTGCCCCTTGGATCTCCACGGGCTGGTGTGGAATTGGTCAGTTCTCCTTATTCAGGCCATCTGAGCTCCCTCCGCTTCCAAACTTCCGTTCAATGCCAAAGGTGGGTGTTGCCAATGGTCCGGCCTGTGCTCTCCTACCGTCCACGGGTCGTCGGGGTCTTGTGAATAGGTGCCTGTTCTGTTCTTGGTGTTATCAGTGTTCTCCTGGATGTGCGGGTCACTGTACGCGATGTTGTGGTGTGTCACCTCTTCTTCTTCTTGTAGGTGTGTGGACTTGTTACACCTCTCTTCACCTTTTCCAGAAGTTGTTGATGATGGCGTCGTGCCACATGACTTCTTACTTCAGTTCTCTTCTTCATGGCATCGTGCCACTCTTCTCCTTTTTACGACACAATGCGGTCACCTTTCTTCCTTTGTCTTGCTGACCAGGCTTCTTCAAGCAGCGTGCACTCCGCTTGTTTCCGTCGGGTCCTGTCCTGTCTTTAGGACACTGTCTTCTCTCCACTCTTCGGTGACTGGACCGGTCATTACGATCTTCTCTCTTGTCTCCGATTACTTCTAGTTACTCTTGGTGTTGCGTCCGTCTCTCCGGGTCTTCTGATCTCTCAGTTCACGGACGTCTTCTGGCAGGACATATTCATCCTGACTTGGCTGAATTTCTTCGCTGCGCCTTTATGGCTGGCCAGCATTCCGGCAACCTCTTGGCAGGTCGGCTTTTTGTTTGGGCGCCCCCCTGGCTTGTCAGATCCTCCTTTTCTTCTTGGGTGATCTTCTTTGCTACCAGATGGGGTGGACAGCTTGCTCTTCGTGAGTCTTCTTGCTATCCACTACCGTTGGGATCGCTATTAGTTCTGCTGCAGTGCTTTTGCGTTGGCGCAGTTTCTCCTGCGCTCTTCGTGAGCTCTGCTTTTCCGGACGGTTGGCTTCACCTCTCCATGGACCTTCTCCGGTGGGTGCACTTCTCGTGCTCGCTTCCGGTGAGGCTCTTTAGCTTCTTGGGGCGTTCACCTTGCTTGGTTGTTTCGCCTCCTTTTGGCTGCGGGGTAACTTTGCGTTACTCTTCCGTTGCACGTCAGTGTGCATTGCAGTGGCAAGTTCTGGCTTCACTTGGTACCGTCGTGATACGTCTTCAGTGTAGCTTCGTTCCTTGCACTTTTAGTTTCTTTGGCGTTGTCGCTCTTCCACTTGCGTGTCGCACTTTTCTTCTTCACACTTGGGTACTTGCCTCGCACGTCTTCTGGTGCTTTGGGTGTGGCGTCCCTACTTTCAGGCGCTGTCTTGTACTGTCCGCGTCCGGGGTACACTTGCGCTCTTCCAGTCGGTTGCCTTTGGATCTTGCTGCTTGCGGTAGACGTTTCTGACTCTCCCTCGACGTCCAGCGTGAGGTTGTCTTCTGCGATTGCGGTGAACACCTGTGGCCACAGGCGTCACTTCTGCAGTGGTGATGGGTCTCAGTCTTCGTCCGCGTCACTGCAGGCTTACTTCACCTCTGTAGGATTTCCCTTGGCTTGTCTTGTGCTTGTTTGCTGATTTGTTTCTTTTGGTGCAATTCTCCCCAGTGTCCACTAGATGGCAGTGTAGCCTGGGCTTTTCTTCAGTAGCAGACTTTCTTTCCTTCCTGAAAAGTTTCTTTTGCTGCCCCAGCTTGCAGGACCTGCTTCGTGGACATGCCGGAGGGAAGGGTGCTGGAGCCACTGCTGACTCAGGTAAGTCTCAGCTAATTATGCTGTTTAGCTTGGTGGCAGTAGGGCAGAAAAACACCTCGAGGGAGCTGCAGAGGGAGGAGGGATCTTATCCGTGGCCAGCAGCATGCATTGCTGCATTTGCAGTTCGTTTTTGTTTCTTTTGCTGTTTAAGGTGCTGGCCGCTTGTAGAGTTCCATTTGCTAATCCTGCTCCCTGCCCTCGGCAGCCTCAGTACCTTCACGCGCGGGCAGGGGGGAGGCTGGTGGCCATGTTCGGTCATGCGGGGCATTGTCTGGCGGTCTTTGTTCACTTTGTCCTCCCTGCCGGCTTCACAGTACTCGCGCAGGCAGGGGGGGCTACGGGCCATAGTTAGTCATGCGTGGTGAGCACCCGCTGGCGTCTTCATTCCACCGGCTCCTCCCTTTACTCCTCAAGGGAAGCTTGCGGGGTTCAGGCATCTCTCCCTGTAGCTGCGGGTGGGCTCCGCTGACAATGTGCTTTTTATTTTGTAACCTTTGTGGGCCCTTCTGCTAATCGGTGTTGGGGCAGTCGCGGTCGACGCGGGTGGGCTCCGGTCGATCCGCGTTGTGGCAGTCTCAGATGCGGCCGGTGCAGGTGGGCTCTGCCTGGTCCGCTTCGTCGACGCTAGGCCCGGGGCAAAGCACACGCCCCTCGGGCCTCTCGGCGGCCGGCGCCACCTCGTCAGGGGGTGCCCTTCACACGGGCAGCATTCTCCTCCCTTTTGGCAGTGGCTGCGTCGCGTGGAGTTCGAATCACTCCCTCGTCGCCATTGTAAAGTCGTGGGGCCCTAGGCCCACATACTCATAATAATTGCGACACAGACACCAGATGTATAGTGGGTTAGTGAGCCACGAGCACGTGCGCTCGGCTCTTTTATTTGCTGTGTCACGTGGTCTCGTGACATCAGTGGTGGGTGGGTGTTAGGTGTACCATTACATCCAGAACAACTAGACAGTGTCTGCTAGGACACTACAAATACCACCATACTTTTCTAGGACACAACCAGCCAGGACGTATCCAGTTCCTGCACACATATACCACGTATCAGCTCCTTCGCCATTCATTGCAGAGATTTCCTTCAGGTAAGGCCTTCCACCTACTTACCAGGGCAGATCACACATTGCTTCAACACAGCCATACTAATAGGTTCCTCTTGTCTACAGCGAATCACTTCCTGTAGCGTCATCGGCTATCATACCTGCTGCTTATCATTCGTTAGCGCCAGCACCTACCCCGCCCTCCTGCTTCCCTCACACTGAGGTAAGCATTCTCAAGGATTATTGCACACGCCATCATTTAGCATCTGTAATAACAGGATTTCACTAACCCCTTTTTCCTCTCACCTCTGTAGTACCCGGCTGGGTCCAGTGTGAGTATCTTTTTCTTCTCTTTCACTTGACCGGTGTTCTCACAGAATTCACATAGCTGTGCGCACGTATTGTTTTTACTCCAGGTACAGATACCTTCACAGCCTTTCCCGTTATTTAGTTTAGCCCAACGCTCCTATCATACTAGAGCTTACACCACTCTCCCTTTTTGATTTGACAGATGTCCCTATATCACTAGGTCCTGAAGAGACCCTATATTGTTTTGACGGGGACGAATCATTACACTAGCACTAAATTATTGTTTATAGTGCTGAAAGAAATCGTTGAAAGCTTTAATGATCGTTTGTCAAAAATAATGGAAACCATGTTGTAATTGTCACAAATGTCACTACATTTTCCTTTTTTGGTTCCAACTCTACACTAGGGTCACTTCGCACCTATCATTTTGTATATAAAGAATTGTTTATTCCAAATAATTGATATAAATATTAAAAAATAATAACCGTGTCCTTGGCTGCCTCTTTGTCTGACATCCACCTGAACCAAACATATTGCCATTGTGCCTTGCTTGAAATATTCCATGTACCCAAACAATGTTTCCACATGAACCACTGTTTCTTAATACTCAATACATACCCTGGTTCTCTGTGAGTAGGGTTTCCCTTGTACTTGTTGAACTGGATTCAAGTTAGCCAGTCTGATGAAGGGGTGTTACCCCGAAACCGGTCCCAGGATGCTTGTTTCCGGTCCAGGGAAGCCCTGGCTTGGCATTTAGCTGGGTCTGAACTGGGGTGGTGATGTGAGCTAAAGAACGATGATGGATTCAACCCAGATCTGTGACTTGAGTGAGTATCTGAAAAGTTTCAGCGCTCCTTCCATCATCTCCTTGTGTTTGCTTTGTTCGCCCTAAGTTGGCACTGTATGTCCAGACGTGGGTCCCTTGGTCACTTTGCCACTGGATTCAAGCTAGCCTGGCTGATAAGGGATGTTACCCCGAAACCGGTCCCAGCATGCTTCTTTCCGGTCCAGGGAAGCCCTGGCTTGGCAGTTCGGGCTGGACTGTTCCCATGAGCCACAGGGACAAGTTGCATATAGCTGGGTCTGAACTGGGTTGGAGAAGTGAGCTAAAGAACGACGATGGATTCAACCCAGCTCTGTGACTGGGGTTGAGTGTCTGAAAAGTTTCAGATCTCCGTCCGTGATCTCCCTGTGTTTGCTTTGTTCGCCCTAAGTTGGCAGTGTATGTCCAGACGTGGATCCTTTGCTCCCTTTGCCACTGGATTCAAGCTAGACTGGCTGATCAGGGGCTGTTACCCCGAAAGCGGTCCCAGGATGCTTGTTTCTGGTCCAGGGAAGACCTGGCTTGGCAGTTCGGGCTGGACTGTTCTCATGAGCCACAGGGTCAAGTCTGATTTGCATATAGCTGGGTCAGAACTGGGTTGGTGAAGTGAGCTAAAGAACGATGATGGATTCAACTCAGATCTGTGACTGGGGGTGAGTGTCTGAAAAGTTTCAGCGCTCCGTCCATCATCTCCTTGTGTTTGCTTTATGTGCCCTAAGTTGGCAGGGTATGCCCAGACGTGGGTCTCATGTTCACTTTGCCACTGGATTCAAGCTAGCCTGGCTGATGAGTGGTGTTACCCCGAATCCGGTCCCAGGATGCTTGTTTCCAATCCAGGGAAGACCTGGCTTGGTATTTCGGGCTGGACAGTACCCATGAGGCACAGGGTCAAGACTGATTTTCATATAGCTGGGTCTGAACTGAGATGGCGAAGTGAGCTAAAGAACGATGATGGATTCAACCCAGATCTGTGACTGGGGGTGATTGTCTGAAAAGCTTCAGAGCTCTGTCCATCATCTCCTTGTGTTTGCTTTGTTCGGCCTAAGTTGGCAGGGTAAGCCCAGACGTGGGTCCATTGCTCACTTTGCCACTGAATTCAAACTAGCCTGACTGATGAGGGGTGTTACCCCAAAACTGGTTCTTGGATGCTTGTTTCCAGTCCAGGGAATACTTGGCTTGGCAGTTTGGGCTAGACTGTTCCCATGATTGACAGGCTCGAGACTGAATTGCATATAGCTGGGTCTGAACTGGGGTGGAGAAGTGAGCCAAAGAACGATGATGGATTCAACACAGAACTGTGACTGGGGGTGAGTGATTGAAAAGTTTCACCGCTCCGTCCCTCCTCTCCTGGTGTTGGCTTCGCTCTTCCTAATTTGGCAGGGTATGCCCAGACGTGGGTCCCTTTTTAACATTGCCACTGGATTCAAGCTAGCCTGGCTGCAAAGGGGTGTTACCCCGAAACCGGTCCCATGATGATTGTTTCCAGTCCAGGGAAGACCTGGCTTGGCAGTTCGGGTTGGACTGTTCACATGAGCCGCAGGGTCAAGAATGATTTGCATATAGCGGGGTCTGAACTGGGATGGCAAAGTGATCTAAAGAACGATGATGGATTCAACCCAGATCTGTGACTGGGGGTGAGTGTCTGAAAAGTTTCAGCGCTCCATCTATCATCTACTTGTGTTGCTTTGTTCGCCCTAATTTGGCAGGGTATGTCCTGACGTGGGTCCCTTGCTCACTTTGCCTCTGGATTCAAGCTGGCCTGGCTGAAGAGGAGTGTTACCCCAAAACCTGTCCCAGGATTCTTGTTTCCGGTCCAGGGAAGACCTGGCTTGGCAGGTTGGGCTGAACTGTTCCCATGAGCCACAGGGTCACGACTGCTTTGCATATAGCTGGGTCTGAACTGGGGTGCCGAAGTGAGCTAAAAAACGATGATGGATTTATTTGAGACGCCAGAAAAATACTATCAATGTAAGTTCCGAGCATATCTGCCATGCCCGATGGAACGTGGTAAGCTATGAAAACTTGCAGCAAGCATTGTACACATGACCTTGATAGCACAGTCACTATGCTTGGTAGCATCGATACTGCTAGCATCCTTGCTAGCAGAGCACCATAGCGGCAGGGCAAATTGCTGCTATAAGTCTCTACAATGCCCAGCTTCATAAAAAAATAAGGAATCACTCATAATAACTCATGCAGAATTAATAACTCCTATCATCAATGCATCAGTGCACCTTGCCACTGCGTCTGACAGACAGAAAGGGAGATGGAGGTCACGTATTCTACATTTCTAGGGCAAAGGAAATTTGACACCTACTGAATGACCTTAAGTCAAGATTCTGACCTTCAGAGTGAATGATGTGAAGGTATTGCGAATTCTTTTTCTTCAGCTCCCCCAAGGAACTTGTGTTCTATCCATCTATGCATCTTGTGTACTACAAATACTAAATCGCTGCCTGACTATGTGTTTGCATGTGTGTTTGCACATATCAAACCAGTGTTGTAGGATGGAAAGTGACTGATATGGCTATATTCTTCTAATTCTCTGCAATTTATGCCGAAATGTTGAGGAACGCACAATGACAAATGGCTTTGGTTAGCATAGCATCAAACCACTGTGGACCAGCAGAATTTGTTTATAACAATTTGCAATTATATTCTCATAACTGACATTGTATTCACTGTATGTCTTAACATGAAGCCTTTATATGTATTAATGAAGTGTAATCTTCCTAGGGATTAGAGAATTATATACTAGTGCATTCATGTTCAGTTGAAACATGTAATTGTGCCTTTTTTTATTTGTGTTTTGCACTTGCCATTAAAGTTATACTTCTGTTTATATAATCATGTGTTCGAAGTACATATTGATTGCGGAGTTGACAAAATGTCTCAATTGAAATGCATTTAGCCTTGTCAATATATTTTTTTCTTCATAGTACTGGTGCATTATCATGCTTCTCGTTAGTTAGAGAAAGGTGTATTGTTTGTATTAGACTGTCGATAGTGAAGCCTGAAGGGAGGAACCTGTCAATCAATGTGGAAAACTCATGGTCATACGAGGTCTCCTGTTTATCATGTACCAGAATGGCAGAATGTTCAAGGTTACAGATTAAAGTCCCAGTTTCGGTGAGATGAGAAACCTAAGGGAGGGTAAGGATGCTCCTTCCATGTAACAATTTGATTCGTTCCTGGTGATGTGTGAGGAAATATTGAGTTTTCTGAAGCTCCTATTATTTTAATTGGTGTTCCCACAGTTAGAGAGGCAGACTCGTTTTAAACTTGGAGAGGGGCAGACCTCTCTGGTTACCATTTCCTGTACGTTTCTAAACTTTAGGTTAGACACTTATTTTCTTTTCCAAGACTTCATTATGATGACACCTTCTAAGCTCCCTAAATACAAATGCTGGATAGATGATCCTCTAGTTTATCTAGGTTTAAAACAGAGTAGGGAAGTTTCTTTATTTCATTACAAAATCCTTGAACCTCCCAGGATTATACCGGCTGTGGCCCAGTCAATGTGTGTCACAATAAATCAAGTTGGTTCCTGTGAAATTTACACTTCTCAACCTTAAGAGTCAAACCTTCATCCCACAGTATTCCAATCACTATACGAATCCTGTCACCATGCTCCTCATGCGTGTCCCCAAAAATCTAATTATCATCCTGATATACTTTTATTCCAGATAAATCTCCCAAGACACTGTTCATCACTTTCTGAAAAAGACACCACTGAAGTCAAGCCAATAGGCATTCTCCCAAATCTGTACGTCCAATTAAATGAAACAAAAGTGATGAGATCCATAGAATCCTTGTGCATCACAATCTGGTGGGATGCAGAGGCCAAATCCTAAGTGGAAAACCACTTCGCATTACCCAACATACACGCAAAATCATGAATACCTAGTATAGGAAATCTGTCAGCCCCTGCAGCTTTATTCAACCCTCTGAAGTACACACACAAACAAATATCTCCACTCGGTTTACGTGCCAGGACTACTGGAGATAACCATTCCATGTAATCCAACTTTCCAATAACACAAGCCTCTGCCCGTTTCTTCAAGTCCTTAACAACATCATCCCTAATCTCAGACTGAACTTTTCTCACCTTACACACACAAGGGCTGGAACCATCTTTAATCCTAATCTTGTGTAGATAGCCCTTTAAGCACCACAAAGAATCCCAAAAAACCTCAGTATAATCTTTACACAGCATATTCTTTGACTCCCCATCATCAAACACACACTTGGAACTTGAAGTGCCAACACGTGTTTCACATTTCTCTTGTTTGGCAACATTCAACCCAACTCTGTCACTGAACCTAATAGGGAGTTCGGCATTGGGATCCAAGATGGTTCCTAAATCACGTTGGTGAAACCAACATATTCCAGCTTCTCCTTTCTTTGCCATACATATTTTTCCCACAGTCAACCTGCCCAAAAACTTCAGCATGCCTTATAGACACCCCACCAATTCGATAGTTTCACCCCCATAACCAGTGGATGTGATGTCTGGTCTGAACAATTGTACCTTGTTCTTAATATTGTTTTGGAACATTTCTTGAGAAATAATGGTGAACTTGGACCAGAGTTAAATAGCATCATGACCTTTTGGCCTTGAACGAACACAGAATCTTGAGGCTCGTCACCTACCTTGCTTGTCACCTAAAGTATAATCTCTTCACACTCACCCGTCTTATCCAATATCTCATTGGCTCTGCCCTCATTATTTTTGCTTCTGCAACATTTTTTCATATGGCCTTTCCATAAGCAAAATTTACAAGTAACCTTCCAACCCAGACATTTCTTGTCACTGGCCATGTGACCTATTGCCCCACACCTGAAACACTTGCGTTTGAATTGTTTCACTTTGATCTAGGTCTTTGATTTCTTATCATAAGGTTTGTTTACAGCAGGGCGGGGCTTATATACAGTCAGAACCACACCACTAGTGTTCTTTACCATTGCATTTTCCTTAATTACTTCCACACATACTAAACTATGACCCAATCTTTTGGCCGAATTTATCATTTCTGTCAAAGATGGATCATCCTGTTCCTCTCTGACCTTATCTTTACTGCATCCTAGCATGAACTGATCCCTTATGCACTCATCCAACGTATTTCCAATATTACCAGTAGAAACTAACATCCTTAATGCTGTGACATATTTCTCTACAGTTTCTCCTTTCACCTGCCTGCACTTTCCAAAGTGAAATCTTTCCAAAATGTAAGATACTTTAGGCAAAAAATGGTTATCTAATTTTTTTAGACACATTTCAATCTTGTGCAACCCATCAGACTCTTAACCTGTTAATTCTGGAAGACGGTCAAATATGTCTTGTCCTTCAGGGCCTAAACAATGTAACAAAAGCAATGCTTTCCTCTCTGCTCTCAAAGCAGCCCCACACATTCTGACATATCATGTAAAAACATTTTTCCATGTAATGGCCGGTTCACCCAGAGATGAATGGAAACATAGTGGTGGACCAATATTTTGCATATTATCTGATTGAATAAATGAAATACAAAGTATGAAAACAAAAAAATTGCACACTGTTTTGCTAACGCGCAAGTTTCTTCAATTCATTAAATACACTGTTTTCTCAAAGTACATTGACATACCTCCAAATGGTCCACAAACTGGTCGTGAATGACAATTGTAAAAGTGACTCACAGTGTGCCGAAATTCTTCACACCGACACAAGAGTGACCTAAGTATCCTGGCAGCCGGTATTAGGATCACAGGTGGGCTAAACAAAGAATGCGCTGAACACGAGTAACTCTCTGGTGTGTGAATTACTACATAAATACTGCATGAATTCAGCGGGACTGCAAATCGCCAAGGAGAATTGTACACCAAAATGGCACACAAAGCGACGTAGCATGACAATCTAAACAGCGCATAACAAACTTGCAAAGATCAGCTGTTGTACGAATCATCATAGAAGATAATACCTTCAAAATGGCACCTCACTTTGTGGGATGTCACAATTGTGCTGAGGATGTGCAGAGGATTGGTGTGATCTGCTGGTGTGGGAATCACCATTGAAGGTAATACCTTCAAGATGGCACCTCCCGTCGTGGGACAATTTAACGTGTAGCAGACGTGCGACGTCACTCAAATGATAATCCAGCTCCAAAGATTGCAGCATCTTGCGAGTAAATCCCTACATGAGCAACACTCATGCGCTCATACAATCCAGTCTCAAAGAATACAGCACCTAGTAGGGAAAGCCCTCCTGAGCTTGAGCAGTGTCTCACAACCAATCCTTCACAATGGACACTAAAATGTTGAAAGTCACCAGAATGCAGAAATTCATAATACAGGTATTCACAAAGGTTACAGCAACGTCTTTTGTTCCGCTAAATACTGCCAAGCCACCCTGTGTAGAAACGATGTTTGAAAAGGTGATCTCCACACAAATATTGAAATTAGGAGGCAGTGAAGATTGCTGTGTTAGAGCACTTAGTTTTCCTCATCACCAAAACATGACACTTCAAAAACCACAGGAATGCAGGTACTAATTCCAATAGGTTTACTTCTATATAAGTGCTCTGCCCACAGTTCCACCTCCATCAAAGTCCCAGCTTCAACTGTGCTGATAACATTCTACCAACTATTTCACAACACTTGTGGAACCATCGCACACTAGCATTCCTCAGCTACCAAGATGCAAGGGCATTCCATGGTTAACAGGATACCACAGCATGGCACTGGGATAACAGGAGAAAATCAGTGTTGGCACCTTGGCACTTATAAACCTGTGCTTGTGCTGCTGCATCCGTGTCCATATTAAATCCTGTGGTGCATCTCTCTGCTGTGTGTCACAGGTGCCCAGAGAAGCAATTGTAGCAGAAGATACCGTTGCTGGCATCAGCACAACACCCATCCATACATTAGAAACAACAAGGGCCTTATTACGCAATTGGCAGTCTGACCACCATAGAACCCCATCCGCCCCTGTCAGCAGCCCACGGCACTGGCGGTCCAAAGACTGTCATATTAAGAGCTGTCCACAGGGCCGGCGGTGTGGAGTCGAGTATCTTACAATGGTGGTGAGTACCTTTTCAAAATATATCAAACGCATATGTGTTGGATGAACACATATGCATGACATGTGTGGAAAAATTACATAAAACCATTACCGAGGTTCAGCCCATATGTGAGCAGTCCTGGCAATGGGTATATGGTATAAAAATGACCCACCTATATATTGCCACACACAAATTCGTAATCCTCAGGGTGAAGGTCCTGCTGTGAGGTGGGGACCTGGAGACAGGTATACATGTCAGACTCTGCCTGGAAGTAGAAGAAAGGGGTGAGTATGTACCCCAAATCCTTTGTCACCGCCACCTTGAAGCAGGCAGTTTGACTGCCGCGGTCCGCATGTGGATCAGGCAACTTGTAATACCCACAGCGGTGCAGTTCCCCTGCACCAGCCTTTAGTGGCTGCCTTTGGCTGATGATGAACCCGTCGGTCGACGGTCTGCTGATGGTCTCAGCGGTCCAGCAGTAGTCTTCCAAAACCAATGCCCCAACTCATAATGCGGCAGTTGGACCGCCAACCACTCCATGCTCAGACTGCCACCATTTATACCTAACCACCTGATTTGTAATAAGGCCCTAAGGGCCCGATGTAGGTCGCCAAATACCGGTCGGTAACGGCCGATTTCGGCCGTTACCGACCGGTATTTGAAGATGGAGATGTAGGGGCATGTTAAAATAAAGAATCGGTCATTTTACAGATTCTGTAAAATACGGAATCGGTAAAATTACCGATTCTGTATTTTGACATGTAGGTAGCACTGCAATCAGTGCTACAGGGGTCTAAGAATGCGTTATTTACCACCAACTAGAAGTTGGCGGTAAATAATGAAAACCCTTTAAAAAGCATTTTTTTTGCTTTTTAAACAGTGCCATGTTGCAGACATACATACCCTTAGGGCATGTATGTCTGCAACATGTGCACCCATACACATTTGAGGGGTGCAACAGGGGGTCAAAGTGACACCCTGCCACCCTTCAATGTTTCCCCCATTTACCGAATCGGTATTTACCGATTCGGTAATTGACATTCATTCATATGGGCCTCCAGGCCCAAAGGAATCAAGGGCAATTACCGAATCGGTAAATACCGATTCAGTAATTACCAAAACTTACCGATTCGGGTAATTTTTTAAGAACAATTACCTACATCCCGATTGCCAGTTCTTAAATACCGAATCGGTATGATTCGGTATTTAAGAATCGGTAATCTGGGATTACCTACATCGGGCCCTAAGTCAGATATTCTAAGACAGGTCACAAAAAAGTGGTCAGAAATTGTGCACAAATTTGTGCTGTTTGTCTCTGCTTTTGGAAAGCAACCTATGTTCTATTAGGTCGCATCACAAAATCTCCAGTCGCAGCAAGTCACAGATTGACCTTCCTAATAAATCATAATTCGTCAAGCGACCCCTGTGATTGCCTCCAAGCCAAAACTCAGGGACGGAATACCGCTGGAAATTTTACTCGCATAAAACCATTGAAATTCCCACATTATAGTTAGTTGGACTCACTATAACTTGCACGTCTGCAATGCACTGCTGATGACGTCACATATTACATCACTCATGCATATATTTAAATATTTAAACATTACTCGCTAATATATGTATTCACTAAGATACACTTAATAAGCCAGTTAACCAATCAATTTTTTTTTAAAAACACTGAAAAAACCATAGGTTTCAGGCCTTATATAGTTAGGAATTAGCATTTAAAAAACCTTTGAAATTCACTGATAAAACCATAGGTTTCAGGCCTTATATAGTTAGGAATTAGCATTTAAAAAACCTTTGAAATTCACTGAAAAAAACATAGGTTTCAGGCCTTATATAGTTAGGAATCAGCATTTAAAAACATTTTACTCATACAAAACCAATGAAATTGTTCCTATATAGTTAGTTGTACTAACTATATTTCGCGCACCCGCAATCCACTGCTGATGATGTCACATATTAGATCATTCATGACATAGTCAGTGACATCACTGATGACATCTCAAATGACATCACTGATGACATCATCCACATGACAATCACATACACCTTTTCATACACTATTACAATTTTTCATCACTGTTTGTAAAATACAGAGTATCATGTTTAAATCCATTGTCACAGCAATACAAGTATCTAAAAATCCACTCGGTGATTCATAGATGTATACACACATCTAATCACTTACCTATGGATTCACTCATACATGCTGTCAATGAACAATAGAACACTATCAAAAATACTTATACATCTATATCGACATTAAACAACAGCACGCATCCTATTCACATATGAAGTCATCCTACTCACTTATGCAAACAATGGATCATACTTACATATTTACTTAGCAAAACACTTATACAAACACCACTTCTTCTATTCATTTAGATAGTAAGTCATACTTAGTGAATTATAAAATCATTATTACAAGTATACAGTTATCCATACAGTCACTCACACAATCATTGTGTCTTATGTATACTTATTTATATACAACAACTGACACATACACTGCCTTTTATTTTTCTAGTTTGTTGGACCTGTACCTTTGAGAAATATATTTGCTCATCACCACACCTATAAAGAGATTCCCTCACCCAAACTGTTAGAACATGTAGTTTTAACTTCATATATCTACTGAATCAACTATTCACACATATTTGGACAGTCACCCCCCCCCCCCAACAAACCACACACACTTTCACACTCCCATACAAATACTCAGTTAACTAATCAATAACTAATATAGACTTTCATATAGCTAGTAACCAACTGTAGAATCAGTTTACACAACAACTGACAAAGTGTTACAGATATTCACACAGTTTAGTCACTATCCACTATATTTAGTGAGACATTATAAATTGGTCAAGTAAACAGTCAATTACACTGCTACTAAATCCTCCATCCAAATATTTATTTATATATATCCACTCATTCTTCAATGTAAATTGCTATATATATAATGCATATTTAAATAACGAAGCAAACCACATTCACTGGATGATGTCATCAGTGATGTCATCAGTGATGTCATTTGAGATGTCATCAGTGATGTCACTGACCATGTCATGAATTATCTAATATGTGACATCATAAGCAGTGGATTGCGGGTGCGCGAAATATAGTTAGTACAACTAACTATATAGGAGCAATTTCATTGGTTTTGTACGAGTAATATGTCCAGCTAACTATAACACCACTAAAACTTATAGTTTTTTGAGTGAATTTCAAAGGTTTTTTAAAAACGAATTCCTAACTATATAACTCCTGAAACCTATGGTTTTTTCAGTGAATATGTATATATATATATATATACACATTGGAGGGAAGCATTGGAGTACTTAGTGACCAGCTGATATCTGCTTTCACCTTAAGTAATTCACTGAGACCAATGATATTTTATTGAGAACACCAGATACACTGTTTAATGAACTTTTAGACTATATTAAGTGGCTGTACAACTCATGTTTACAGCACAGTTGAGTACAGACAATTACATATTTTGTTGTTGTGAAACCTTTTTTGGCCTTTGACCGAAATAAATTATTTATGACAAATGTGTGAGACTGTAATCCAACATTTTGCTGACAAATGTGTTTATGTTTCATGCAACATCCATAAAAAAAGTTTCTTTTAGATCCAAGCAGGATCTCACATGTGAGAAATGGGAGTGTGGCACAGAGATTATTTGCAGTAACATTAGTGAATTGTTGATGTGTTGCAATATTGAAATCACACATCACCATCCCTGAATATTTGATGTAAACACATTTAGAAATTGGAACAGTGGGCCTGTGCACTGTCAGAGCTGAAACTGAATCATAAATTAAAAGCTGATCTGAACTGGACCCCAAAATCTGTTTGGCCCAGGTCCCCCAAAATCCTTAGGATGTCCCTGGCTACAGGGTATTGCCCACCCTTCAATGACTCAGAGAGAAAGTATACAGTTAGCAAGAGCACACATTCTGCGTAGACCACTTCTGTAAGATGTCTGGCCACAAATCTCCATTTACTGGCTGCTTGATGCTGTCCTTGCCTCTCCTTCCTTAAAGAAGCAATATTGGGCTACTTTTGGCTACTTTTTGGTTGGCTTTGGACTAGAGAGCGCTCCAAAAATCGGGCAACACTGATGCATGGTAAAGGCATATGCGTGGTTAAAAGCCCGAGTTGTTACTGCTGTTTCCCCTCTCAGCTGCCCCCTTTAGAAGTCTGTACATAACATTTTCATCACACAGGGTCAGTGTGTCCTCTTCTGCCAGTATACCTTTAAAATGGAACAAATGCATTATCCTCTACCACCCTTCTCATAAAATACATGCTGTAGGTCTCTCTACCCAAGCTAGCCCTGGTGCAGTTTCCAATTAAAAACACATCTAAATATATTGAAGCATTGATATTTTCAAGGACCAAAACTCCTTCACATTTCACAAAAGAATCAGGCTTCATAAAGTGACAGAACATCGTGACATATAGCAAGATCAAAATGCCTTTGAAGTACGACCTGAATTAATTCAGGAAGTGCTTTCTTTGGCGCAAGCAGACGTTTTACATTTTTGCACTGAACTCACAAAATCCGAATAACTTGGAAAAAATGCATATTACTGAAAAAATTCACTTTATGTTAAATTGATTCTCATTACATTAAGTCCATCCTATGACGTGGCATCACAATTATTATAGTGTCAAAATGTTTGTCGTTGCAGGCTGTTCGTTTTTCAATAATTGATGTATTTTTGTTTTACTTTGGATATCTGCTTTCTCCTCAGCTTGAGAAAGTGATTGACATAAAGGCGACACCAGTTGTGCATGGTTTCGCCTCTCTGCCATAGCATAATCAGTCTTGTTTACTTGACAATAATTTAAAAAAGAAGCATTGGTAATGCCAATGAGTCTGTGTTAGCTGACAGCATTTTGGCTTTGCCGATGCTTGTTTTATTTCATCATTGTTTTTGCAAAACGTCATTGTTGGTGAGCTACGGGGCCCACACAAATATAAACATATGCCAGGTCTAAAAAAAGTACACATTTTCACAATAGCATTTATCATTAAGGGAGCTACATTGTATGTGGATGTGTTTCCTGTGAAACGGCGAAAGGCCGACACTCACAGTGAAATTAGCCAATGGCTGAGGTGGGCTGACAGAGTGCCCTCTATGCTGTTCTAACATGTTTTTGCCTTTACCCATATGAATGCTTTAGGCATAAAGAAGGAATCACCCCTGTACAGAAGGCCCATTTACATGAGGGCCTCAATAGGCAAGTTAACCACCTTCTGCTCTAGAGACATATAAACACACCCATACAACACACACAAAACAGACATTAAATTGATATGATATTGATAATGATATTGAATTGACATAGACAAAAATGTATATGTTTATATATCCAGTACTTAATTTATGCCGGTAGACATCATCCGGGCTTATTTTGCCCACTGGTACTCTTGAGGTCGTCCTGCAGGTGACAGTCCTGGTGAAGAAAAGCATATTGGGTCCCAGGTGATGCTTATTTTTGGCACTCATTGTATTGGGCCAGCACTGTTTCAAATGGAGAAGATTTTGATTTACATCATGGCATTTGGCGCTCCTGCATGCAGTGACTACAGTTAATGCGGACCAATCACTCATACTTTTGTTTATGAGTGGCTCAATTGCTCGTGGAAGTGTTAAGAACACAATGGGCCTCATGTACCAAACCATTTTCCAATCACAAACACTGCGATTCACAAAATCATTGGGTTTATGATTGCAAAATGGGCTTTCAGATGTACTCCAGTTTGTGAGTTGAAAAAGCCCTTGTGAATAGTGTCGGCACGAGTTTTGGGGGCGGCGCCCCCGCTCTTTAATGCGGCTGCCACAGGCGGCAGCCCAGAAAAAGCCAGCACCCCCCTCCTTTCACGTGGCCACCGCGGGCACAAAAGCAATGATGGCCACAGGCAGCACAAGGTCTAGCTTACCCACTGCCTCAGGGTGCACAGGCAAGGGTCCAAAAAACAACTGGCTGCTTCCCCCAATGTTGTACCAAATGGAAAACATTTATTTTTTTAATGGAGCTTGGGGGTTCCTTTAGGGAATACAGGCTGTTTTAAGAAAAATCTCCCAAACATTGGAATGGTCAGCTGCTCCTTGCAGGGCACCATCCCTGAGTTTTGGCTTGGAGGCAATCACAGGGGTCGCTTGACGAATTATGATTCATTAGGAAGGTCAATCTGTGACTTGCTGCGACTGCGAAAGACATATAAAGCCCTACGAGGGCTAGTAACTGAATTTGGGTTGCACGATGTTGGATTCTTGATGACTACTACTCACCCGGGTTATACATTTTTTCAGCCCCGCATCAAAAATTTGTAAGGTTGGATTATTTTTTCGTTTCTTCTATGTTAACTGACAAAATAAGGTTTCTAATCTATCCTAAAATAATTTCGGATCATAATCCTATACTGATAGAGATAAAGGTAGAGAGAGCTACTAGTTGCAAGACTACATCATGGTCATTTGAACGTAAGCTTTTGGCAGACCAACAATATATTCAACATATGACCAAGTGGATTAAAGAATTTCTTGATTTGAATCGGGGATCAGCCTCTAATCAAAATGTGTGGGATGCGTTTAAATCCGCAGTTCGAGGGGAGACTTTATCCTTTTCTATTCATAATCAGAAAAAAGCTAGGGATTCGCTCGCCAATTATTATAAGGCAGTGCTGGAATGGGAAACCAAATTAATTGTAGCTGTAAATGCTCTACAAGATACCGAGCATATTAAATCTACTCTTGCCATACATAAGTCTAGACTTTTTGAGATCTTTGCTAAAAAACTGGCTGAACAAGTAGCAACCTTTCGTTCTAAGATTTACGAAGTTGGGGAAATGTCTGGACGGTATTTGGCCAAAAAGATCAGGCAGAAAGTAGAGCTGAATTCTGTGGATGAGATCCAGGATGATAGAGGCCAAAGTCACAAAAGCCCCCCTGCAATCCTAGAAGTTTTTCGTATATTTTACAGTAAATTGTATGCGGAGGAAATTACTGCCTATTCATTCGAACAGGTATTACATTTTTTGGGCCCTGGCAACATTTCCAAATTAACGGCAGCACAAATGGCGGCACTTGACTTGGAAATTACATGGGAGGAGCTGGAGACAGCTATTCTTTCGCTCGCGGTAGGAAAGGCGATGGGACCTGACGCCTTTCCTATATATATATATATATATTACCTACTGGCGGTCGCCAGTAGGTAGTTATAGTTAGGATCGTTTTCCATAGGAAATCCGCAACATTCTATTGGGAATAACTTTGGCGCCGAATGAGGGATCTGCCTGTAATTTTCCTTAACCTTGCCTCGCTGCGCTCCACTCCTTCCCTAAAAGTGTTGGGGGGATTCGTCAAGCGGGGGCCGAGATAAAAGGGGGGTCCCAAAACGTGTTTTCCCCATGTTAATTTCCATAGGGCGATTGGACTCACTTTTAGCCCGAACGGCTGAATGGATTTCCACCAAACTTGGCAAAATTGTAGGGACTGGCACCCCGATGTGCCTTTGCTATGTCTCAAGATATTTGCTCCAGTGGTTTTTACGAAAAATCATTTTGAAAAAATATATATTGGGCTACATTGGGCTATATATATGTTAGAGCCCAAATGTAGCCCAATGTATCCCAATGTAGCCCAAAGATGGCCACCAGAGACAAAAAAAACAAATGTAGCCCAAATATCAGCCAGATGTAGTCCAACTGTAGCCCAATGACAGAATGTCCCAGAGTGTTCTAAAGAACAACTAGAGCGCTAACAGTCTTACTTATGACAAAAGTATGGCACACCTGAAGTCATCTTGATTGGATAAATTGTTAACACTTAAAACATTTAATTTGCAAAGGAACAAAATGAGGGGGTTCATTTTGCCATAGAAATTATGATTAGTGCTGAAGAAAGAAAAATTAGGGCACATTTTGAGTGACTTCTCAAATTCTCTTATATTTCATTAAAAAAATTCTGATATGCAGTCTCCCAAGATGGCCACCAGAGACAAAAGAGCCCAAATGTAGCCCAAATATCAGCCAGATGTAGCCCAACTATAGCCCAATGACAGAATGTCCCAGAGTGTTCTAAAGAACAACTAGAACGCTAACAGTCTTACTTATGACAAAAGTATGGCACACCTGAAGTCATCTTGATTGGAATAAAGTGGTAACACCTAATACATTTAATTTGAAAAGGAACAAAATGAGGGGTTTCATTTTGCCATAGAAATTTTATAAAAACCATAGGTTTCACACCAGTTATAGTTAGGAATTAGCATTTAAAAAACCTATTAAATTCACTGAAAAAAACGCATAAAACCATTGAGAATCCCACGTTATAGTTAGTTGGACTCACTATAACTTGCGCGTGCAATGCACTGCTGATGACCTCACATATTACATCACTCATGACATGGTCAGTGACATCACTCATGACATCACTGATGACATCACTGATGACATCATCCTTGTGATAAAGTGGCAGACCTCCTATCAGCATAAAATAACCTTTGACACACACATTCAAAAATAGAAACTAACATTTTCTTAAAAAAGGAGAAACCAATACCAATTACAACAACTTAATAGGTAATTCCAACATCTACATACACATCCACTCATTCACCATGTTTATGCCCAAATAAACAAACTTTCCGGTACCTGGATGGTGTGGCTTGTCGTCCTTCTGCTTGGATTTCAAGAGGAAAACCGTGGAGATATATATATATATATATATATATATATATATATATATATATATATTATATATATATATATATATATATATATATATATATATATATATATATATATATATATATATATATATATATATATAAAAATAGAAGTTGCCCTCTTTAAGGACTGGTGAGGAAAAAGTCTATGATACTCATGCTGCACTGTAACACTTTCACAGCGCTCCCTCAAGCCTCTTCACTGCGCAGCATCCCCAGACACCCACTGTGGATATATTTGTCAGAATTTGAAAGCAGCGCCTCGCAGCTCACTTGAGAAGGATTCAACAGCACTACAGAGACCAGCAGGCATCGCGCTTGTTAACTCCCACTGGGGCGGGCCTCATCAAGGACACCAGGTGCTGTATTAAATGCGAGACGCTGCTGAATGACTGTTTGCCCATGATTAAGTGCAGGGTCGCACGAAACGCGTCGGGTGTTTAGACTGTTGGAAGGGTCCTGATCTCATGTTGCAGTCTTTCCAAATAAAGCGGAGAATCACACACCTATTGCGTGTGGCTTCCTTAAAGAGGGCAACTTCTATTTTTGGATTTAAGACGGCCATGCTTGGTCGTAAGGAAGCTCCGCCACAAGGTTGGTCTCGAGGCGGCGTCTGGGGATGCTGCGCAGTGAAGAGGCTTGAGGGAGCGCTGTGAAAGTGTTACAGTGCAGCATGAGTATCATAGACTTTTTCCTCACCCACTGTGGATATATTTGTCAGAATTTGAAAGCAGCGTATCGCAGCTCACTTGAGAAGGATTCAACAGCACTACAGAGGCCAGCAGGCATCGCGCTTGTTAACTCCCACTGGGGCGGGCCTCATCAAGGACACCAGGTGCTGTATTAAATGTGAGACGCTGCAGAATGACTGTTTGCCCATGATTAAGTGCAGGGTTGCACGAAACACGTCGGGCGTTTAGACTGTTGGAAGGGTCCTGATCTCATGTTGCAGTCTTTCCAAATAAAGCGGAGAATCACACACCTCTTGCGTGTGGCTTCCTTAAAGAGGGCAAATTCTATTTTTGGATATATATATATATATATATATATATATATATATATATATATACATATATAAAATCTGTATGTGATAAAATTAAAATTACAAATACAAATAATATAGTTCAAAGTCTCACACATTACCCACTTTAAAAGTACACTAAAGGAAAATATATTTTACAGAATCTCTTTAAGAATTATTCAAAGGCCATCAGGGCAAGGCTCTCTGCAGAACAGAGCTGGCTCTAACAGGGGGCCTCCTGAAATGCTGGGGCCCTGGGCCAGAGCCCACGTTGACCATGCTTAAAAAAGGCTCTGCCTGTAGCATTGCAAGGTGCCATGGTTCAAGCAAGGGAAATTGCCCCTTTGACTGCTATTCGGATAGTACAATAGACTTATTATGATGGACCAATGGGCCCCTTAGAGATTTGCCCCCCGGTGCCACTACACCTGCTGCACCAGTGGTAGTACCTTCACTTTGTCTTCAGTGTGATGCTTAGTCACAATCAGGTGGCCAACAGCCTGTGGCTCATCCCAGCAAATTGAACTTCGCCTTCAGTTTTAAGACTTGTAAAACGTGTGAAGTTACAGCAGTAACATTTAGCGCAGTTATGAGGCACTGTTATAGCCCATGGCTTGGGGTCTTAAAGAATTCACTGAAAAAAACCATAGGTTTCATGCACGTTATAGTTAGAAATTATCATTTAAAAACTCTTAGAAATTCACTGAAAAAAACATAGGTTTCAGGGTTGTTACAGTTAGTTGGACATTTCACTCAAACAAAACCAGAGAAATTCCACCGTTATAGTTAGTTTAGCGAACTATAACTTGCGCCCCGCAATGCACTGCTGATGACGTCACATATTACGTAATTCATGACATGGTCAGTGACATCACTGATGACATCTCAAATTACATCACTGATGACATCATCCATTGACTGTGTGTTTCTGCAAAGTTTAAATATGTTTTATATATATGCCACGGTATATTAAAGAATGAGTGGGTGTATAAGTGTCTGGATGGAGGATTAAGTAGGTGCTTGACTCACTGTGTAAGTGAGTGATTAAATGTGTCTTACTGAATACAAGGGTTAGTGACTAAACTGTGTGAATGTCTGTATCAGTCTGTCTGTTGTTGTGTAAGCTGCTGCATGGGTTGGTCAGTAGCTACATGAGGTAATATGGCTATATGGGTAATTGATTGGTTGCCTGAGTATTTGTATGGGAGAGTGAGTGTGTGTGTGGGTGGGTGGGAGGTGTATAACTCTGTGCATAGATGTGTGAGTGGTTGATACACTCGGTGTATGGGTTCACGAGGGGAAACATTGTTTACAACGCGGTGTTTCCACCGCACAACTTTTACCCTGCAGCTATTACAACCCAAGTCATTACTACGACTTGCGCTGGATGGCGCTCTTGGTTAAGGAATAGTGTGATTTTCTATTCCAACACCTTCCCTACTGTTATGTGGGCTGGAGTTGGAATAGAAAACCATATTAATTCTCAATCCAGTACCCTCCAACCCAAGTTGTTGTGACGACTTGCGTTGTGAAAATCGCGATGTAAAGTACTGTGATCAAAATGATAGCATTGTACTGTCGTACATCCTGCAAACGTGCCCCCAGCACGTTGTAAGTTGGTGGATTAAGTCCCCTTGAATCCTGAAGGTACCTGGTGGCCAACTAGCCCACCAGGTACCTCCAGGAAGCAGCACAGAGCTGCTTTGCAGAGAGGGGGTCCAAGGGCTTGCCCCTTTTTACACATCTCTGCAATGCAGCTCATGGGCGCTTACTGGAGCTACCTGGTGAACTAGTTGGACCCTAGGGACCCTCAGGATTCAAGGAGACCTAATCCCCCAGCTTACTCACTCTCTATTCAGCCTCCAGCAGAGCACTGAAAAAAACATAGGTTTCAGGGGCGTTATACTTAGTTGGACATTTCACTTGTACAAAACCAGTGAAATTCCCCCATTATAGTTAGTTCAGCTAACTATAAATCGCACTCCTGCAATGCACTGCTGATGATGTCACATATTACATCACTCATGACATGGTCAGTGACATCACTCATGACATCACTGATGACAGAAGACCTCAGACTGCCGGATACATTGAATTCAGTTATCCAAAGTCAAGCATGCTGGATGAAATCTTGTGCTCAAGACTGGTGCTAAAGATTATTTTTCTACAACTCTAAAATACTTCCTTAAACTATGGGTAGGTGTAGTGAGAGAGGGGGAAGGCCAAAAACTCCCAGTTCTCTCAGGAACCGATCCAAGGTTTTTATTTGTATAGTTACTGCTGCATGTGGCAGCTGCAGCTTAAATTGTACCAGTGGTTGTAAGTGTTGGTCAACAGCATATATTTCTGGGGAGCAGGACTTATTTGTATCTGCAGACTTCGACAGAGACCAAGAAACGCAAAGAGAGAAAAGGGAAAACAATGACAAATGGTGAAAGTATGGGTGAAAAAAATCCTGCAAGAATAAGAGAAAGAAAATGTAGGTGATGGAAGAAAAAGGCATAACCTTCAACCAGCTTTTGGAAAAACCAGAATTTGGTAGCAGCACACTAATAAGACAAAAAAATCCTGGACTCCAGCACTTACTTTTTTAATTAGTCATTGAGCAGCTGTGATTGTCTCAGATGAACATCCTTTGGGTGACTTTGTGCATCCATTTTTCTTCCTCCCACCACCTCCCCCTGATCTCTGGGTCGCAGTTGGGCAGATATATAGGGGATTGATAAGGCTCAGGTAAACAGGAACCCATCAGTTTATAATTTTCCTTTCTCCCCGTGCTCCTACTATGAGAGGTGCTTTGAAATATGAGAGATGCAACAAGGCCATTCAGAACTTTGCCATTGATTTCTTATAGAACTGTTACAAACATGCACATTTAGCCAATTTCAACACAGCCATTGAGTAAGTTTTAAATTAGCTAATTTTCTCAGATGAAAGCTTACATAAACCCAGTTGACTAGCTCGTACAGCAACTCTCACTTTTTGCAGATAACAGAAACTGAGCAATGCTGTTACAAATGCCTCTATACAGAAAAGTGAGGATGATTTTTTTCTGACAACATTTGACAGGAGTTGTACATTTGGAGATAATTTGTATGTCAAAAGATTTATGCACAGCAGCTTAACTACTATCAGGCTTGTATAGCCTGATGGTTGGCTGAACTTTGCAGAAAAGGAGCATAGGTAATGAAAGGTAAGACACGAAAGGCGTACATGTTCCCCCCCCTGAAACCAATTCCCATATTACAGAGGAGATGCCATGTCTCTCTCCCTGAGAACATACCTTTAAAGTTTATCTCTGCTGCCCTCGACTCCCCGCGCAAACAGTTGCAGCAAAAGGAGAACGGTTAGAATGGATAAAAGACTGATCCTTTTACTAACAAATTTCTAGCACAACACTCTAAAACTAGCACAAAGGAAGTTATAAAATAGCCAAAAATGTGGGAACCTGCATAAACCTATATTCAAAATGTAGCCCTATTGTCTGTGATCAAGCCCTATCTGGCAACACTGCCAGTCATGACTTAGCCACGCATATGTGTGGTAAAGTCATGACTGGCAGTCAACTTGTGTTTTTCAACTGGTCCTTATGTAAAGCGCTCTGACACCTTCGGGTAAAGTTCGCGCTATATTAAATCGCATAAATAAAATAAAATAAATAAATAAAGGCAGTTAGCGTTCTAGCATTGGAGCAAGTGTGACGGGGTGTTGGAGAATTCCTGCGACAACATTCTTGGGCATGGCGGCTTGGTGAGTAGTTTCTTTACTTTTATTTATGTTTCAGGGAGGGGGAAAAGGCCGTTTTAAGGGCTGGAGTGGTTTTAGCGGTCAGGGCAGAGGATTTGGGGCTGGGGTAGTTATTAGGGCCAGGTTTTAGGGCTCAGGATGGGGGGTCGGGTAGTTTTTAGGTTGGGGCGGGGAGGTTTGCAGGAATGTGGGCCAGCTTTTTGTGCTCAGGGCGAGGGGGCTGGGGTCTGAGCTTTACCACACATATGTCTTTAGCAATCATACCTTTACACCGAGATTTTTTATAAATGCTTGCATGGTAAAGGCATGCGTGGTGAAGATGCAGTCGTGGTTGGGACTGCGTTGTTTAGGCATGCGCTGTTGAGGCATACGTTGTTCTGCCATACAAGCAGCTGAGAGTAGGGGTTCCGTCAAAGCAACCGTACTGCCAAGCCTAATATTGTACTGATATTGCCAGCTATACCTTATGTTTTCTTATTATTTGTGTATAGGATCTTCACAGAAAGAAACTTTTAATTTCACTAATCTGGCAAACGCACTCCCCCCTGAGATCCTGATAAAGGGCAACACAAAAGGGTGTGCACAATTTGTAATGGAATGTTGTAGTAATTGTCAAAAATACTATGATTACAACCATTGTTAAAATATTTTTCTTTAGTGGTTTTTCTTGGTAAAAGCTGGACTTCCAGACCCAATTAAGCAGTTTTCAGAATAGGGATCATCAACACCCATCCATAAACCACGAGCGAAACACTTTCGTAGTCATCTCTGAAGTCAATGTTGAATAAATCTTTACCACCACAAGACCTCACAAGAAAATATTACCAGTTTGAATGGAAAAACTACTCAACGGGCTAGACATAGGAAACACCAGGAACTCTGCGAACAAATGAATAGGTCAATATTTGGGGTCTAGGCAAGAATATGCCTGTGTAATAATAACTTTGTATGCCCCCTCTCCTCGAAAGAGGAAGATGGTTTTCAGTCCTAGGACTTTGACTTTAAAAACCTCTGCTTATGGTAATCCACACCATTACTAACCTACACAATATAAGTAACTACCTTACCTAAGGTACAAACTCACTATATATTTTTAGAAGCCTTGGTGCAAGAATGTGTATACCTTTGCATATGTTCACTCCATAAGAATCTAATTCATTCATAGACTAAACCCTCTACCTAACACTCCCATAATGATATGCTTTTGGAGCCCAAAAGCTGGACTACAGTGTTACTCTAACCTACACTGTTCGAGTAAATATCATAGTAAACTTTCTCTTTAGAAAACCCTTGAAAACTCAAGTTCAAACATCTTCAAATATTGAACTTATAACTAACCTGACTCCATAAACTGGCCATAGCACAATGAGTTTGAGTATGAAATTAAAATGGCATCTCTCCCTCCGCTAATGGCTGCAATGAATGATGTCATCCACCCTGGAGGTTAACACTTTTAGAGCATAGAGTGGATGCAACCTGGCAAAAATACACCTTCCTACTCACCCATATGTAGTCATTAACACTGTCCATATATTTTTTTAGAGAATGGGTTTATATATATTCGTCTCAATGTTTATTTCGCTTTTACCTTCACAAATGACTTAATTTGCTTCAATGCATCCTACTTCATCTCCTTGGATGCATCTCAAACGTAGGGCACTGGGTGAGGTTGCCGAGCCCTAAATCGACTGAATTTGAATAGGCCAACAGTCATAAGTTAAATATTTTACAAAAATATATGTGTGGTTATTCTTAACTATGGCAGGCATGGCTCTATTCATGACTAAAGGTTGGATTGGCTGGAATATTTACAATAGAAAATTTAATTGATTAAAATTGACAATGCTCTTAGCCCCTTTTGCATAATCTATGCCAGATATGTTGTTCAAAGCCATGGGATTTGGGGCTAAATTATTTGAACTGGCCCCATCCCCCTGGGCAGGCCTTCTTTTTTTTTGTTTTACAAAGGGGAGGTGTACTGTGTGGCCCATCTCCCCAGGCTAATTTTTGCCCCGGGGACCCCATCCCCAGGGACCAGGCCTTAATTTTTATCTTTAAAAAGAAGGTGCGACACTCCTGGGCCGATATTGCCCTGGAATCCCATATTCTGGGGCATGGCCACCTCATTGGGGACTGTGGGGAATGGCTTTTTGACTCCTGGGAGGTGGTGGTCCCCAGGGCTGGGGGTCAGCAACAGATCCCCTTAGTAGTTTAATTTGTGCCCCAGGGAGGTGGTGGTCCCCGTGGCTGCAGCGCTTTTTTATTATTGTTAAAGTGTGTGCCCTGGGGAGGTGGTGGTCCCCAGGGCAGTGCTGGGGCTGTGTGGCCCCCCAAATTTGTTTTGAATTAGCCCCGGGGAGGTGGTGGTCTCCAGGGCTGTGTGTGGGGGCAGGAGCCCTCCTTATGCATTATTAATCAATATAATCCCGGGGAGGTGGCGGTCCCCTGGGTTGTGGGTGGGGTGCATGGCCCCCTGCATTTGGATGAATTTGCGCCAGGGAGGTGGCAGTCCCCAGTGCTGCGTGGGGTGGCAGGAGCCCGTACACATTACTAATGAATATAGCCCTGGGGAGGTGGAGGTCCCCCAGACTGCCGAGAGGCTGTAGGGACCTGTTTGCCCCCCCCCACATATTCTTTGTCTTTAGCCCCAGGGAGGTGGCCGTCCCTGGAGCTGCTGGAGCACCATGTAGGCCCTATCATTATTTTTAAGTATCCCAGGACCTGGCCCACCTGGGGGCCTAATTAAACAAAGCGCGGGTACCCATGTTCTGTTTTAAAAAAAAATTCTAGCGGTATTTGTGTATTCACCACAATTCCAGTTGAATTACTTCTTGAATGCTTTGTTGGCCCTGTGGGGGTCTCTGTGGGACTCCTCCAGGAGGCCTACGGGTCGGGGTGTTTCTACCCAGCCTCCTTTTCATTTAAAAAAAAATAATTCTTGTGACTCGGTTGATGGCTGCCAACACTTTCTGGTTTGAAGTGTTGGCAGCCACTCAGATCTCAGGCACGAGATCGGGAGGGGTGCCAAATACACTGCGGCCACAGTTATATATTTGAGATATCTTTACATTTCTCAGCATCTACTGAATGGATTTACACAATTCAACAAAAAGGTCGCTTTCTGAACCAAGCACTACCTATTTGCCAAATGTGGTGTAATTCCATTCAGCAGTTTGGGCTGTAGCCATGTCTAAAGTTTCCTATGTAAATTATCAGGGGTAAAAAGCATTTTGGGACTCCCTGTTTTCTCAGCCCCTGCTTGACGGATCACCCGAAACTTTCAAGCCAGCAGCAGAAGTGAGCATCAAAATAGTTTTAAAAATTTTGCAAGGATTCATCAAACAAAACCAAAGTTATTGGCAAATGAAAAAATGTTCTTCCTATGGAAACTGCATCCTAACTATAACTACCTACTGGCGAACGCCAGTAGGTACTATGTATATACTACCGGCAGTCACCAGTAGGTAGGTATAATTAGGACAGCATATTTTGATTTGCCAATATCTTTGGCGCCATTTGACGAATCTTCGCAAATTTTCAAAACTAATGGGGCTCTCCAGTCAGCTCCTGTCTTGAAAGTTTTGGGGTGGATTGTTAAGGGGTGCTGAGAAAAAAAGGGTGGTCCCTAAATGTGTTTTCTCCATGATAATTTCCATAGGAAATTTTTGCTGCGGCTACAGGCTGAACTGCTGAACACAATTACACCAAATTTGGCAGAGAGGTAGCTCATTGTCCAGGGTGCACTCTTTACTTTAAATGGTGTAAATGCGTTCAGTAGTTCCTGAGAAAGTCAAAAATAAAATGTAATTATATATCTAGCTGCCATGTTGGACCCTTGAACCCTCCTGATCACGAGCTTGACTCTGATTGGCTGCCAACAGTTCAAACCAGAAAGTGTTGGCAGCCATCTTGTGACTCGGTAGAACTGAGTCACAAGCAAAAATCTTTATTAAAAAAAAAGGGGCAGGGTAGTAACACCCTGACCCCCTAGCCCTGCCCAGGGCCCAAAAAAGCATTTTTTTACAAATATTTCGGCCAGATTCACGTACGGTATGCATATCTGGATGAAAAGTAAAAAAAAACTAAGCGCAGACTCCTGCGCTTCGTTTGTTTTAAGCCCCCAGGTTGGCCAGGTCCTGGTGCGATCCCAATTTATGTAGCGTGGTCCCGCGGGGGCCCCCGTAGCCCCGGGGACCGCCACTTCCCAGATGCTTTGTTTTAAATGGGGTGGGGGCCTCATGGGCCCCCCAAACCCCAGGGACCATCACCTCCCCGGGACTCTTTGAAAATGTGCGGGGGCACGTGGCTCCCCTGCATTCTCGGGGACCGACACCTCCCTAGGGCTTAATGGAAAAAAAATGCTGCCCTGGGGACCACCACCTCCCCGGAGCATCAGTTTACTTATGTGTGAGGGGCCTCATGTGCGGGGGGCCTCGCAGCCCCCCAAACCCCAGAGACCACCAACTCCCTGGGGCTTAAAAGAAGTGTGGGGTGCTTCTGCCCCCCCACGCACTGCACCAGCGAATAAAAAATAAATAAAAAGGAGGCACTGCACCAGCAAATAAAAAATAAATTAAAAGGAGGCAATGTCCCGGTGTGATCCCAATTTATGTAGTGTGGTCCCGCGGGTGCCCCCGCAGCCCCAGGGACCGCCACTTCCCAGGTGCTTTGTTGATAATGTGCAGGGGCATGCGGCCCACCCAGCCTCAGAGACAGCCACCTCCCGGGCCTTTAATTTAAAAGGGTGGGGGCTTCGTGGGCCCCCCAAGCCCCAGGGACTGTCACCTCTCTGGGGCTCTGTTGATAATGCATGGGGGCACGTGGCTCCCCCTGCATTCCCGGGGACCGAAACCTCCCCAGGGTTTGATGAAAAAAAAATCCTGCCCTGGAGAACACCACCTCACCAGAGCATCAGTTTACTTATATGTGGGGGGCCTCGCGTGCAGGGGGCCTCACAGCCCCCCAAGCCCCAGAGACCTCAACCTCCCTGGGGCTTAAAAGAAGGGGGGGCTTCTGCCCCCCCACGCACTGCACCAGCAAATAAAAAATAAATAAAAAGGAGGCAATGCCCCAGGGGGATGGGTCTCCAGGCTCAATAATGGAATCAGAAGAGGGGCCGTGTGGCCCCCTCCTTAAAAATAAGTTAAAAAATAAATAAATATGTGGCCATGCCCCGGGAGATGGGGTTCCCGGCGCAGAAATCTACCATGGAGTGGGGCCACGTGGCCCCCTTCCCGTTTATTTTGTCAAAAAACAAAAAAATACTCAGGCCCTATGTGATGGACCGCCTGGGCCCATAAATAATTAAGTGAAGGGAGCAAACAGCCACCCTTCCATAAACCAAAGTGAAAATAAGCTGGTATCTGTCCGAAGGCCCTGCCCTCTACCTGCACCCCTGTGCAAACATGCCTCCTGGTGCGTTCTGGGTTGGGGGATTAATTCACCTAGAATCTTAAGGGTCATTAGGGGCCAACTAGCCCACCAGGTACCTCTGGTAAGCCCCACACAGTGGAATTGCAGAGAGATGGTCCAAGGCCACGCCCCTTTTTACACCACTTCGCAAACTCGCCTCTTGACGCTCTGCTGGTGGGGCAATGAGGTCCTTTTGTGTCCTGAGGAGCTCAGGACTAAAGTGGACTTCATCCCCCGAGCAGCAGTGCACCAGGAGGCATGTTTACATATTGGTGTAAAAAGGGGTCGTAGCCTTGGACAACTCTCAGCAATCTAGCGGTGTGGGGCAAACTAGTGTTAACAGAAGAGCGAGTTGGCCCCTAGGGACCCTCAAGAGACAAGGGGACTTCATCCACCAACCAAGAGCACGCCAGGAGGTGCGTTTACAGAGTGGTGGAGAAAGGGTGTGTGGCCTGTGTCCACCTCTAAGCAATCCCACTATCTGGGGCATACTGGAGGTGTGAGGTAGGCTAGTTGGCCCCTAAGGACCCCAGCATTGAAGGGGAAATTTATCCCCATTCAAAAGCGCACCATGGAACACGTTTGCAGACGGGTGGGCAAAGGGGCCGTGGCCTGCTATGAGAACTTACGGGTTGGGGGGGATGAAGTCCACTTTACTCCTGCGGGACTTTGGGGGCCAAGAAGCCATCCTGGTACCTCATGTTAGTCAGATGCAGCAGAATTCCTGAGCGCTGGTCGGAGGCCCAGCCCCCTTTCTACACCTCTCTGCAAACGTGATTACTACGTTATAGTTAGAGATTAGCATTTTAAAAACCTTAGAAATTCATTGAAAAAAACAGGGGTTTCAGGGACATTACAGTTAGTAATTAAACTTTTAAAAACCTTTGAAATTCACTGGACAAACCATAGGTCTCAGGGACGTTATAGTTAGAAATTAGCATTTAAAAAACCTTAGAAATTAACTGAAAAAACCACAGGTTTTACAGATGTTATATTTAGTTGGACATTTCCCTCACATAAAACCAGAGAAATTTGGCCTTTATAGTTGGTTCAGCTAACTATAATTGTGATGATGTCACATATTACATCACTCAAGACATGGTCAGTGACATCACTGATAACATCACTGATGACATCATACACTTAATATTTGATGCACCTCCTCACACCCTAATATAACCTTTCATACACCCACTCTAAAATACAGACCAACATTCTCAAAACCTTAGATATACCACTGAGACATGCTTTCATTCACTAACACAGCCATACGCACACTCACTCACACATACAGCCCCTCGCAGACACACTCATGAACCCATAGACCCACTGAATCACCCACTCACACATCCATGCCGGGAGTCACAACACAGACACTCAGGCACCCATACAGGTACTCAGTCAACCAATCTTTAACCCATATAGACACTCATGTAGCTACTCACCAACCCATGCAGCCACTTACACACCAACTAACAAACTGATACAGACATTCACCCAGATTAGTCATTCACCCATGCATTCACTAAGACACGTTTAATCACTGACTTGCACCCACTAAATCATCCATTCAGACACTTCATACACCCACTCATTCTTCAATACACCTTGGCGTATGTCATTTGAATGTCATTGGTGATGTCATTTAACGTGCCATGAGTGATGTAATATGTGACATCATCAGCAGTGCATTACGGGGGCACGAGTTACGGTTAGCTGAACTAACTATAACAACCGAATTTCTCTGGTTTTGTATGAGTGAAATGTCCAACTAACTATAACGTCCCTAAAACCTGAGGTTTTTGACACTGAATATATATATATGTGCACACCTCCTCATCTCCAACTTTGACTTAAATTAGAATAGAAGAACATATTTTCATCTTTTACAAAGTTTGAAATTCTAAATTTTCAGTCTTCTCTCCCCATTCCTTCCCCTTGTTTTTATGGGGGGAAAGATCTTAAAAATGATTTTTTTCAGGAGGTTATTTTTTTAATGTTATATGATCCACTGAACTAGGTGATTAGCTGAATTGTGGATAGATGGGTACTTTACCGTAATTGGACAGCAACCACAACTTAAGCTAACACAAATTACATGTTACGGGTACTTGAACCATAATTTGAAAACCATTGTCAACATAACAAATGACATGTCAGGACTAAATACCACTGTAATGTAAAAATAGAAAATTGGAATAAGTACATGTAGGTACATCCTAGAGAAATATAAAAATTATTACCTCCTGTGTGTTGTGCAACAAATGTGAAAAATAACAAAAAAATGAAAAAGAATATATATATATATACACACACACCAACAGTGTCCTACACGAAGGGCGCACTATTTCACAGCTGGTGCGCGTGATGAGGCTGGATAAGCCTCGCATTCAATATTTCACCAATTCAGAAACACACAGCACTCTCCGAGTTTGGAAGAATAACGATTTATTCAAACTTTAGCAGAGCAATTCTCCGCCTTCACCAACGCGTTTCACCCTGCTGGGCTTGATCCCGGTGCAAAACATTAGTCCCTTCACAGTTTCTGTGTTTTATACCTAATCACCATTGTGCATATTATGGTGCATTCTGGGTCAGGTAGTTCTCAAATTTTTCACCCAACTGTGAATTAAAAAATAATAATCAAAAATGTGTCAGTCTTTTTAACGTGTAACCCACCTGCTGCAGCACCAACCACATCAACTGCTGCACCAGCATTTTCAGCAAGCAGTCCACACCCACAAATTGATTTTGCTAAACTTAAAATTCTATGAATTTATTGCAATAAACTTTTGTGTTATGGGGAACAGTCTATTGACCTGATAAAACGTAGGAAACGGGAGCATCGCTGTCCTCGACATTAGTTTCTTTAATTTTTTTGTTCCTGTTGCACATTTTTGGAGTTCCAGTTCCATTTTTTTTGTTTTAAAAAAAACTTGTTCACAAAACACAAAAAAAAATAGAAAACTAAAAACACAAAAAAAAACAGAATTATAACAATCTCCTCCTAATAACCACACGGACACAGAGATAAGAATATGAGGATTTAATGTCCCATTGCTAGACTCGCGGCAACTCCCGTGACCGCCTATGTTCCCAGAATGCAGTGGCCGCATGCTCTGGTAAACTAGAGCGAGTCGCCACACGAATGTGTAAGTAGCTACAAAGGGACCCCATCCCTCAGGACTCAAAAAATAGAATTTGGGACCGTGTGGGGAACCCCAATACCCCCACGGTCCCAGCCACCTCCCCGCGTCGTTCGAAAGCCGGCATGGCTTTGTCAGAGAGACCAGTTTATATGCTCCTCTCTCTAACAAAAAGCAATCTGCATTCCTTCCTACTTAAAAAAGACAGCATATTAACTTGCTCTCTCTTTCAAATAGGAAAGCGGTTTGCTGTACTAAAGTGGAAGCCGTGACCCTCCTGCCCTACCATAGCAATCAGCAGTGTCCTGGGGGGAGGTGTCGGACCTCAGGGCCATCAAGAGCTCCAGGAGGGAGGCTGCCTGACCCCCTCCCAACATTAAAAAGCCCCGAAAGATGGTGGTCCTCACGGCTGGGGGGTCTGTGCCGTCATGGACCCCCCAATTTTAAATATTACTGCCCCAGGAAGGTGGTGGTCCCCCGAGCATGTGGGGGGCCGTGAACCCCCCCAAATACTTCAAAATAAAACCCCAGCGGTGACGTTCCCGGGGCTCGGGGGACCTTTCAACCCCCCATTATAGCAAAAAATTGCCCCCCCGGGATTTGGCCCTCACCCGGGAGCTAATTAAGAATAAAACAGACTTCTGTTTTTTTTTTCCTTTTCCACCGCGTACGAGTACCATACACGTACCCTGCGGTTTTAAAAAAATGTTAAAAAATGTTTTTGGGGGGCCTAAAGATCCATGTGCGACCCCCTGTAGCAGGTCTAGAGGGTCAACATTTTTCTACCCTGCCCCCTTTCCTTATGTTTCAACTTTGTTTTACTGTTTTCTTGTGACTCGGTGCTACCGAGGCACAAGATGGCCGCCAACACGTCCTGGTTTCGAGTGTTGACAGACAGTTCACAGCCAATCAGCATACAGCTCGCGCTCGTAATTGAACGGATCTCCGTCCGTGTGTAGAACTCTGTCTCTAGATATCGCTATGAATTTACTTGTAATTTTCTCAGAAACTACTGAACGGATTTACACCATTTAAAAAGCACAATTCCGGTGTGACGCTAACACAGAGGAAGGCTGAGGCTGAAACGCGTCTGTTGTTTGTCGTTTGCTTAAGAATAAAGCAGTATCAAGCGTCCCACGAGTGCGGACTTTTCCTTTGAGTAGGGGGAAGTGAGCTTCAATTTAAGGCGGTTTCCACAAGCCGCAATTCCGCACCCGCCCGAGAGTGCTTCCCAACAAACTGTGGAGTTTGGAGCGTGAATATATATATATATATATATATATATATATGTTTCAAATTCCGCTCAAAGACGCCGACTGCGGCCCCGCGGGAAGTGGCACCAACGCCGGTCGAGCCAACCGGTAAATTCTAATCACCAAAAGTTCCAATTCCACAGTGCTCTCAGACCGCAAAATCACACACGAGACTTCTGCTGCTCCAAGGGTGTTTATTTAAACTAACAACATGTTTCGGCTGCGGACAGCCTTGATCACGTGATCAAGGCTGTCCGCAGCCGAAACATGTTGTTAGTTTAAATAAACACCCTTGGAGCAGCAGAAGTCTCGTGTGTGATTTTGCGGTCTGAGAGCACTGTGGAATTGGAACTTTTGGTGATATATATATATATATATATAAGCTACAGTTCGAAACCTCGTCACTCTTCCGAGCCCTGTTCCGACGCAAGAAGCCGCCGGGATTTCGAGGCAGAACTGAAGAAGCAACGTTGGAGCCATCAAACAACGTGGAGTGTCCAGCCCTGGTTGAGCGCCGGCGCGTGAAGTCGGAGGACCTAGCGCGCATACGGGAGTCTCCCAGGTAAGAGACACGCCGACTTGCTTCCATCTAAACTAAGCAGCCGCGATGAAGTTACACTTCGTGCAAAACGCGAACAACGCGCTTTAAACAGACAGACTTTCTATTTAAATTGCACGGAGCACATGTTAACTTTTCTTGGCAGCAGTTTGTGACGTGCTTAGGGGTCATCAACAAATAACCCCTTCTCCCAACAAAGAACCATCAGTGAAAGTGAAATAAATGCCCACCACATTCTTGAACCACTCACTAACATATGTGCAGTATATTCGGTGTCACGAAACGGCAACTGGTGCAATAGTAATGGAGGAAAGGAGAGCTAAACGACTAACTAAGGCAGAGAGTATTTTTCAACGCAATCCTACTAGTGAAAACAGGGATGAAACAACGGTGGTACCACAAGAAACAGCAACCACCACTAAGACATTATTCATTCAATTAGAAAAATGAATGCGCAAAGAAATTTCCAGAGAATGGGAGATTCTAACTTTGGAGAAATACGTGGAGTGTAAAATGGTACCGAGAGGACTTCGAATATTTACTTTACCAAATCACCCCGACACCAAGCCCGAAATGTTAGAAGAATGGGGCCAAAACAACATGGTCTGCTCGAACAACATGATGCTAATAATCATCAAATTTGCTAAAATAGAAGTGGACGAACTCCATGACAAAATTGCAGCAATAGAAACTAAGTTATCTGCTACTAATGAGGAAAAGAGTGTCCTCACAAAACTAAGAACTGAAATGGAGAAGAATCTTGACAGACATGAGGAGGCGGTCCAAAATCGGAAGCAAAGAAAATTTTGCAGAGACCAAGATGATTATAAATATGGCACCATTCTGACCTTCGCGAGAAAATACGACATTTACAAACAACAGTGGGGAGCAAACACTCTAACCCCGGGCGATCTAACAAGTGGCTCCGAATCAGACCTCAGTGAGGGAGAACAAAGAAGACCAGGACTACAACGGTTCTCTTTTTTAGACGAGATGAAGTTGCTCTATCAGGAGCAACAAACACCGAGAGGCAACACAAGAGGCAGAGGACAAAACAGACGCAGACCAAGGGGAAGGGGCTACGCTCCCCAAACAAACCAAAGCGCAAAACAAGGCGCAGCAAACGAAGAAGGAAACAGATACAACTTGAGGGCCCGCACGGTGACAAATAAATAACTGATAGGGGAACCCCTAATTTAGTGATAAACCTGTCTAGACATAACTTAACAGTCAACGAACAGAGTTTATTAAACAAGGGACTCTCGTTCTGCCCTGAAACGCACCATGATCTAACTGAGACAAAAATCGACATCTATAAGTATACAAGAAAACTTAAATTGAAGAAATTCTTTGCTAAAAAAATGAAGAACGTAGATAGAACTCAAGTGGAACCAACACCAGCAGATCAAATGTCTGGGTATTCAACATCAGAAATTCCACATCTACGCATCGCCTATGAGTTGGCTAATGAGATTGAAGACACGCAAATACCAGACACCCAGGTGCTAGACGAAATGGGCATCACAACAGACGAACATTGCCATACAAACTTCAAACCTAAATCAAAATGTTGCCCAACCTTATATCCGGGCAACAAAATTGATACATTCCATGAACTAGTAATTAGTGACATTGAAGGAATACACAAAACTCACAATAAAAACAAAAAAGAAAATTTATCAAAGGGAGAACGGATGGCAATACAAAGTCTGAGGAACAACCATAAAATAGAGATCAAACCCGCTGATAAAGGCGGCAATATTGTCGTAATGGAAAAGGACCATTATGTGGAGGAAGCAATTAGACAATTGAGCAACACTAACAACTACAAAGTAGTAGTGAAGAATCCAATCAACAAGATGAAACAAGAACTCGAAACCAAACTAACCACCTGGCAATCAAATGGTCTACTAACGGAGAATGAAAGGAAATTTTTAATGGTCGAGAATCCAATTATCCCGACCATATATTTCTTGCCAAAAGTGCATAAGACTCTAAACAAACCTCCAGGACGCCCTATAATTTCGAGCTGCGGCTCCTATTGTGCCCACATTAAGTTCCTATATTAAGGACACAGGCGACTTTTTGCGTACACTCATGGATATGGAATGGCAACCGAACTATCTGCTGGTAACAATTGATGTGATATCATTATACACATCCATTAATCACGACATTGGGCTAAAGGCAATCAGTTACTTTCTGGACCAACTACCTATCACGCGAAGGGAACATTCGAAAATGATCAAGGAAATGATCTCCTTGTGTTTGCACAACAATGTGTTTCTGTTCAACAAAACTCTTTACGAACAATGCTGCGGAACAGCGATGGGAGTGTCCTTCTCTCCAAGCTACGCGAATCTCGTGATGGGATGGTGGGAGAGGAGCGTGGCTTGGAGAGAGGAAAATGACCACCACATGGCCAAAGTGGCACTTTGGTTACGATTTATCGACAATCTTTTTCTCTTGTGGAAGGGAACTGAATCTGAATTCCTCATCTTCTTTGAAATCTTAAACAACAACAACGTGGGATTAAAATTCACATATACAATAAGCGCCAAAGAGATTGAATTCCTGGACACAAAAGTGTACATTTCCAATAACAAAATACAAACAACTGTTCATAGAAAGAAAACCGCAACAAACAGTCTCCTACATGGCTTGAGCTTTCACCCACATCAATTAAAAAAGAGCATTCCGTATGGAGAATTTCTAAGGATGAGAAGGAACTGCTCGGAAGACCTCGAAATGGAAAAGAAATTCAAAGAAACTAAGGAACGATTCCTACAAAGAGGATATAAGAAAACAGATCTAGAAATATGTGAAACAAGAGCACGTACTAAAACCAGAGCAGACACCCTCGTAAATAAAGACCAACAAAGCAACCAATTGACAAACATTGATTCACAAAACGCAGCACAAAAGGAGGATCAGCCACGGCTGATAATAACATACAGCAAGGAGAGCTACAAGATACAAAAGACAATGATGAAATATTGGCATGTCTTGCGCAAAGACCCTGATATTGGTATGACCATCGGAGACCATCCACTGATAGCATACAAAAGAGCTCCAAACCTTGCAGATCAAGTAACACAAAGTCACTTTGCAATGAATAAACCAGAATCTTGGTTGGACCAAAGGAAAAAAGGATTTACTAAATGTCCAACTTGCAAGGCCTGTAAAATTGGAAAAAACACTAAGAACCTCAGAGACCCAGAAGGCAAAACCTTTATCATCAGGACCAGCATTACCTGCGAGTCGTCATTTGTTGTATATATGCTACAATGTTTCTGTGGTAAAGCATACATAGGTAGCACGACATGTCCATTGAAAATTAGAATATTGCAACATATTCGTGCTATTCAAACAGAGACTTTTCTTATGCAATAGCAAAACACATGGCCAGCCACGAATCAAAAACCTGGCTTGATGTGAAATTCTTTGGACTGGCAAGCGTTCCAGAACATGAAAGAGGTGGCAACCGCAAGCAAACATTGAGACGTCTCGAATCAAAGTTAATAATCAGGTTCAAAACGAAACAGCCGGCTGGACTCAATGGCGATGAAGAACTTTATGTCCATTTATAAAAATCAGACTCTCCACATGTTTGAAACAACAGTAATCAGTTAATGGCAGTGACAGACCAAATATTCTGTATATTCTTTGGAATTCACTATTAGAATTTAATTTGTGATGCTTGACACATGACAACAACGGGGACGTAGGGCACTCAGCCCTGTATTGAAAAAGACAATCAGTCCCAAGTCACGCTTCAAATCCAGCCTACAGGTACATAGTAGGCAGGATTAAACACGCACGTGAGTTTCACAAGCGTTTTGGAAGCGAGAGGTCCTGTAAAACTAGGCACGCCTCCAATAGCAGTGACTTATATATTTCCCCTTTGTTGTACATAGCAAGCATTAAAATGCATGAAGTAATGCAATAGTGTAATTGTTTTAACTACATAGACCAGCATGCCCCAGTAAATCAATGGTGCATGTAATGTTATAAATAACAGTGAAAAGGGACTAATCACTATCACTACCGTGACCAGGAACTACGGTTCGAAACGCGTAGGTGTTGTGCCACGTTTTGAATAAATAACTGCATTCATCCAAGAAGTGTGCCGCGAGATTCTTTTTGTATTAAATATATATATATTCACAGAAAAAACCATAGGTTAAAGACCATATATAGTTAGGAATTAGCATTTACAAAACCTTGAAAATTCACTGAAAAAACCATAGGTTATAGACCATATATAGTTAGGAATTAGCATTTAGAAAACCTTATTTTACTCACACAAAACCATTGAAATTCCATATATAGTTAGTTGCACTAACTATATATCGTGCACCCGCAATCCACTGCTGATGATGTCACATATTACATCATTCATGACATGGTCAGTGACATCACTGATGACATCACTGATGACATCTCAAATGACATCACTGATGACATCACTGATAACAACATTCAGTGATTTTTTGTTTCTATAAAGTTTAAATATGTCTTACATATTGAAGAATGAGTGGATGTGTAAGTGTCTGGACGAAGGATTTAGTAGGTGCATGACTGACTGTATGAGTGAGTGATTAAATGTGTCTCACTGACTGCATGGGTTAGTGACTAAACTGTCTTAATTTGTGCATCATTATGTCTGTTGTTCTGTAAACTGCTGCATGTGTTGATCAGTAGCTATATGAGTAACTATATGGGTTATTGATTGATTGCCCAAGTATTTGTATGGGAGACTGAGTGTGTGTGTGGCTAGCTGGGAGGTGTGTGACTCTGTGCAGATCAATCTGTACTTGTATCAATGATTGTATAAGAAGGTAAGTATGTGTTAGTATATGTTTGAAAATGTAAGGTGCTCTATGTTTAACTGTATAGACAAGAAAATGGAAGTGTGATTGATTCTTTACAGGACTGACTAGGTGTGTGAGTAACTCCATGGATGAGTGGCAGACTGTGAGTGTCTGTATAGGTGTATGAGTGCATATGATAGTGTTGTAAAGATGAGTGATTGTATGTATGAATGATTGTATGGGTGAATGAGTGAAGGTGTGTGTAGACGTAGCAATCAGTGAGTGCGTATGTAGTAACTAGTATTGGTGTGTCAATGGTTTCAAAAATTATACTCTCTTTTTAACACTGGGTGAAACAGAGGTTATATTAAAATGTGAGGAGATGCATTGTATTGTCACATGAATGATATCATCAGTGATGTGGTCATTGATGTCAAATGAGATGTCATCAGTGATGTCATCAGTGATGTCATTTGAGATGTCATCAGTGATGTCATCAGTGATGTCACTGACCATGTCATGAATGATGTAATATGTGACATCATCAGCAGTGGATTGCGGGTGCACGATATATAGTTAGTGCAACTAACTATATATGGAATTTCAATGGTTTTGTGTGAGTAAAATAAGGTTTTCTAAATGCTAATTCCTAACTATATATGGTCTATAACCTATGGTTTTTTCAGTGAATTTTCAAGGTTTTGTAAATGCTAATTCCTAACTATATATGGTCTATAACCTATGGTTTTTTCTGTGAATTTCATTGGTTTTTTAACAGCTAATATCTGTAGCTGTAAAATGTATTCTTCTTTAAATCCAAAAATATATTTTATATGTTTATGAATAATTTTTTTTTTAAATATTTTTTTTTCTTCGTTCCCGCTTCGCGAATCGGGAAGCTTCCCGTTAGCTGACCTTGATGCCGCGAAATAGACCGCGAGCCGGTAAACGTTTCTTTACCGCAAGTGCCGCGTTAGAAAACAACATCGTGACGCCTCCCGTCCGCATGACGTTTCACGTTGTCGCGTGATACGTCATATGACGTGCTACGTTAGCGAACTGGTACGCGAAGCGAGTCGCAAAGCGCAGGTTTCTGGAAGCAAACCGGGAGGCCCTGCAAAGCGCTTAACGTAAACACAGCAAGTCATGTGACTTGGTAATAACACTTTTCATTGGTTCATTTCACTTTTGGTTTCCTAATGATGTAAGACTAGGTCATATAATCTAAAATGAACACTTTTGATTGGTTGAGAACTCTTGTTTTTCCCAAATGATGAAAATCCCTCCTTCTTTCCTCACTCTGACTTTCATCATTGTGAGAGAAAGACCCTTTGTGATCACTGAGCAATGGCTTCTTTAGTAGCTTCAGCTGGTGCTTCCCCACCACCTCCACCACATCCAAGGAAGAGTGGACCACCTGCTCAAGTTATAATTCAACAAGAAGAAGAAGAAGAGGAACAGGACGACGAGCACGAAGAGAGGCAGTTTTTGCCTGAGCAGCCCAGGACGTCTCACCGGAAAGAAAACTTCATTTGGCAATTTTTTAAAATTCCCAAAGGTCAGAAAAAAGTAAATGCAAGATACGTAACTTGCCTTATATGTCAAGATAGACTGTCCAGAGGAACCGAGAAAAAATACAGTTTCGGAAACTACACAATGCATCGCCATATGACTAGGTGGCATCCTAACAACTACAGTGCTGCACAGTTTCGGAACGACCTAGATAATCTCCCTATTATGGCCAGAAGATCTGTTGTACCGGAAGTAACGGGACCAGAGGGCAGGGAGATGGTGCCAAATATACAAATGAAATTTGGTGAAGTAAAACACACCTGCGTATTTTGCGATGGATTCATTTCCTACGGAGAAAAAAGCATCACTCTGATCAACAGAGCTATTGACTATCATATGCAAGTTTGTACGAAACGCCCAAAATAATAAATACTTCTTTTTTTGTTTTGTTGCTCCTGTTGAGCCCTTTACAATGAATCGTTTTCATTGCCCCCTCCAAGAAAACCCCCAAAAAATATATAACTTCAGAAAAATTCAAAAAAAGTAAAAAAATGTTCAGAAAAATAATAAAAAAAATATAAAACAACAAAAACAATAAAAAAAAAAGTTCTTTTCAGAACTACCTCCCCGTTATTAAAAAATTGGTACAATATTTGGAACTGTGCCAACCTCTATTTCTCTTAGTTCGCTTCCCAGTTCGCTCGCCGGTACGCGAACTAGAAGCGAACCAAAAACAGTAAGTATAAGGGAAGGAAACAGACACTTATGTTAAAAGAAAGACAGCTATAGGGGAGTAAACTAGAGATACTATTACCCGTAATCCACTGCTGATGATGTCACATATTACATCATTCATGACATGCTCAGTGACATCATCAGCAGACGATTGCGGGTTTTTTGGCAACGTGCCTTATCCACGGTTTAATAACGCTGCCTTTTGCTTTATATAAGTTTTCAAATTGTATGAAATATATACCAATAGGTCGTTATGAACCTTTAGGTAGTGCTTTTCTTCATGAGGTCTGGTCGCTTCCATACACATACAGATGTTTCAAAGATGATCAAGAAGTTTATCTGAATGGAGAGGAATGCACTGAGACGCCAGATCATTCACTAATGTGTAGGCACATACAGTTACACGGTTCATGCAACAAACACCGACCAAATATGGCTTGCGTGTTGCAAGGCACGCCAGTTCCTGCTATCATCCCCACGTTCAAGTTGTTGGAAAATGGTAGTTATTTGATGCTCAATAATGAAGATTGTTCTGAGTTAATTGAAAAGGGTCTGCACCTCTGTACGGGTGTTCGCTATGTGAAGCACGAAAGTTTCACGGGCCGAACTCAAGGCCACCTCTCTCTGAGACAAAAGAGCTCTTATTCTTGCCATGCCGTTGAAATCTGTCCCAAGGTTGGTATTTGTGGCCAGATTGAAAACTCCCTATGTTCATGTGTGGGAGGAAATAGAACATTTCTGCAGCAAATAACCCGTTCACTTACTGTTACGATAAAAGGAATACTTTTAATTCAGATTTGCCTTTCAATTTCAGCAAGATGGTTCCGACTATCTTTAACGCATCCTCTACAAAGACCCTGGCGCACTTTTTTAAAGTTGTTACCAGTGGTCTCGTGACTTCATTTGAGAAAATCTTTGGAGTCATCCCTGCTTCCTTTCATTCTATTTTCTCCACTCTGGTTCGTGGATTGGCATTTTTACTTGCATTACCAGCGGACGCTCTTGTGCTTTTTTACATTTTTAAATATGGATGTCCCTCCTATGCAACCTCCCACCCTGCAGCTGCTGACACTGTTCCGCAATCGCATGCTAGAATATTATGGCACAATGCCGTTGGCGATATTAAGCACGGCATATGGATTATCTTTTCGATTCTCCTACTTCACCTGTGTCCAGCCTGTATTTCACTGCCTGACCTGTGATTTCGATTGGGCCATTGATTTGTGTCTCTGCGGACCGGTTTCTCCTGACGTCGACTTTAATCAGCTGATGACTCCTATCATTACTCACGAGTTGGTTTGTCCTGGCGAAAGGATTATGGCTGTGGCATTGATGCATGGACTACTTGGTCCCTGGAATTTACTGGCGGCAGCACAGTCTTTCTTGGAACAGAGCTTTCTTGAAAACCCACCGAGCTGTCCTCTGATGGTGATAGAGGATCCGGTGCTGGGAGAGCACGTATGTTCTTTTCCGCTTTTAAATTGGATGGCTGAACTGTTTTCGGATGAAGACGGTGACTTCCTATTGGAGGCTGTTGCAGCTTATTTTGCATACACAGTTATGTCATAGACCTTTTTCATGTTTGATATGCTGAGTACTAGCATTTCATTGACAATTCATTGACTTATTTGTCAAGTTTTTATTATTTACCTTGCCTATTGGCTTAAGACTCGATAAAGTACTTGGCTGTTTTATTTTTCTTTAGCATTAAATTTTCCTAGTTTTTAATGCTTTACCTTGCGGACCGTCCACATATAAACTTGCAATCTGCTCTCATGAGATGGCACTTCTATTATCTTATTCAGTTCGTTTCCGGATCATGGGGAGGTGTCATCTAGGTCCTGGATATCTTTACACCGTGTTAAGTTAGCATGGGCTCATTACCGGTTTAAACGCCATTTTTCCTTTTTTGCAACTTCTGCACACGACACTTAGTTGCTGCTTTAGCTTTCCACCTAGTAGTTCATCGTGGTTTACATGAGAATAATATGTTATTGCTCTACTATCTGCTTTGCTTGTTAAACTATATCTGTACAGCGAGTGCTAAAGTTTCAAGAACAACACGATACAGAATTGTTATGAGGTCTGATCTCCACGACTTCATACTCATAACATAAGTGCAACTTCTGCCAATTCTGGGCATGAGGCGGGTTTTATATTGCTTTGCCGAACACACATACACAACAGTTGATGCGGTTCACATGAAGAGAGAGCTGGTGTATGCTGATGTGATTCCTTCAAATCTAAGACACTAAAGTATGGGCACGCCCTAAACCAACACAAAGAGACCTTCTTAGCAAATAATATAATATGTGTATTAGAGAGGGTGAGATATAAGCAGCCGCGGGCCGTGGAGGGAGTTACGGTGAGGCAGGGAGGCAGGGAGGGGGAGAAGCAGGGTGGAGCCCTCTCTACCTTGCCCCTCCCCCTCCCCGCCTCCCTGCCCCACCGTAACTCCCTCCACGGCCCGCGGCTGCTTATAAGTGTTGCTAACTCTTATTCATTTACAGCATGTTAACATACTGTCACCATTCGCTTTTTATGTACTAGTAACTATGCTGGTAATTTTGCTACTGATAATATGTGTACTTCTATTATCTAAGATACTACGCCTGAGAAGACGGCATTAGTAAATAAACATTTCAAATACACATGTGTTCTTCTTAACTCCATGTTCTGGTTTCTAAGAAATATATAATGACCGACTGTTCATGAGTTCCACGTATCCTGAGGTACTATAAGTTCATATTCTGGATTGTCTAAACATTGAGAGTTTGTTATATCCAATGTGACACTGTACCTAGCTTGCTAAGGAGTTTTTGATTACTAACGTGAGTCTTGGGACACCCTAATTCGCCGAGGTTCCAATCCTCTGTCCACAGTTCTGTGTGAGAACAGAAACCCTGCGACAGGGGCACCCCCGACCCTTGCTGGAGCTTCATCACACTTGCGATACAACTCCAGCAATGCGCCACCTTTACGGCACAGATACATCACGCATCTGTGCTGTTTTTGCCCCATGATGCGCCGCATTGTAAATGCAGCACACCATAGGTGACGGAACAGCGGCACAGAATGACTAACACATCCCTGGTGATGCGCCAGTCATCATAAATGTATCCCTATGCTTCTTATCTTGTTAGAGATGAACCGCCATATGTATCATCAAAGTTTTTTGCATTTCCTAAATAGCGAACTTTAAGGAATAAATAGCGATTCTTTACCATTCCTAGTTTGCGATTAGCTATTTGCTAATTACAAATTACCCATTCATTTCCTTCATTTCCATAGGGCGGTTGGACTCACTTTTAGCTCGAACGGCTGAATGGATTTCCACGAAACTTGGCAAAATTGTAGGGACTGGTAGCCCGATGTGCCTTTGCTATGTCTCAAGATATATGCTCCAGTGGTTTTTACGAAAATTAACTTTGAAAAATATATATTGGGCTACATTGGCCTATATATATGTTGGAGCCCAAATGTAGCCCAATGTAGCCCAATGAAGCCCAATGTAGCCCAATGTAGCCCAAAGATGGCCGCCAGACACACAAAAAAACAAATGTAGCCCAAATATCAGCCAGATGTAGCCCAACTATAGCCCAGTGACAGAATGAAAAATCAGCTTCGCAAACCTCCGTTACGCGAAGCGGAGCGCTGTTACAGATATATATCTTTTTTTGAACGTTAATTTCTCAAAATCCACTGGAGCACATATATTGAGACCTAGCAAAGGCACATCAGGCTACCAGTCCCTAATATTTTGCCAAGTTTCGTGCAAATCCATTCAGCCGTTCGATTATTATTATTATTATTTTTTTTTGCCCCGTGGGGCCCTTTTAAAACCTCCACATCAAACCTAGGGGGTCAGCGAGGATCTACTATGCCCCCTTATAGTTATTTCCCCCTTTGTTTTGACCTCCTCTTGTCTCTCGATCCTACCGAGAGACAAGATGGCGGCCGCTACGGACTTTTTGGAATGTTGACAGATGCCGGAGAACCAATCAGCTTCGCTTCACAAAGCTCCGTTGCGCGTAAAGTACGCGTCCTGGGACGCTGCCAGGTCCGCTGTTACAGATATATATCTTTTTTTAAACGTTAATTTCTCAAAATCCACTGGAGCACATATATTGAGACCTACAAAAGGCACATCGGGCTACCAGTCCCTACAATTTTGCCAAGTTTCGTGCAAATCCATTCAGCCGTTCGGGCTAAAAGTGAGGCCAACCGCCCTATGGAAAACTCAATGTTAAAAACACGTTTTGGGACCCCCCTTTTTTCTCGGCCCCCCCTTGACGAACCCCCCCCAAATTTTCAAGGGCTGCTCAGAAACAAAATGTGCCATTTTCCTGAAAATTTCAGCCAATTCCGTCCACAAACGCCAAAGTTATTAGACATAGAATTTTCAAAAATCCCATAGAGAAAAAATCCTAACTATATATACCTACTGGCGACCGCCAGTAGGTAATATATATATATATATATTACCTACTGGCGATAGCCAGTAGGTATATATAGTTAGGATTTTTTTCCTATGGGATTTTTGAAAATTCTATGTCGAATAACTTTGGCGTTTGAGGACAGAATTGGCTGAAATTTTCAGGAAAATGGAACATTTTGTTTCTGAGCAGCCCCTGAAAATTTGGGGGGGTTTCGTCAAGGGGGGGCCGAGAAAAAAGGGGGGTCCAAAAACGTGTTTTTCCCATGCAATTTTTCATAGGGCGGTTGGCCTCACTTTTAGCCTGAACGGCTGAATGGATTTACACCAAACTTGGCAAAATTGTAGGGACTGGTAGCCCGATGTGCCTTTGCTATGTCTCAAGATATAGGCTCCAGTGGTTTTTACGAAAATTAACTTTGAAAAATATATATTGGGCTACATTGGGCTATATATATGTTGGAGCCCAAATGTAGCCCAATGTAGCCCAATGTAGCCCAATGTAGCCCAAAGATGGCCACCAGAGACAAAAAAAACAAATGTAGCCCAAATATCAGCCAGATGTAGCCCAACTATAGCCCAATGACAGAATGTCCCAGAGTGTTCTAAAGAACAACTAGAGTGCTAACAGTCCTACTTATTACAAAGGTATGGCACACCTGAAGCCATCTTGATTGGAATAAAGTGGTAACTCTTAAAACATTTAATTTAAAAAGGAACAAAATGAGGGGGTTCATTTTGCCATAGAAAGTATGATTAGCGAATATATGACGAAATCCCGCATACCATCAGTCCGCAAAAAAAATCCCGCATGTACTACTAGGCCGCAAATTAAAATAACGAAAACTTTTAGAACGAATATGCCTTTAGCATACACTAAACAACTAAACTACCCTAAACCCTAAACACTACCCCCAGCATGACCCTACACTACACAAACAGTACAACACTACCCTAAACCCTAAAACACTACCCCCAGCATGACCCTACACTACACAAACACTACAACACTACCCTAAACCCTAAAACACTACCCCCAGCATGACCCTACATTACGCAAACACTACAACACTACCCAAAACCCTAAAACACTACACCCCAGCATGACCCTACACTACGCAAACACTACAACACTATCCTAAACCCTAAAACTCTACCCCCAGCATGACCCTACACTACACAAACACTACAACACAACCCTAAACCCTAAAACATTACCCCCAGCATGACCCTACACTACGCAAACACTACAACACAACCCTAAACCCTAAAACACTACCCCCAGCATGACCCTACACTACGCAAACACTACAACACTACCCTAAACCCTAAAACACTACCCCCAGCATGACCCTACACTACGCAAACACTACAACACTACCCAAAACCCTAAAACACTACACCCCAGCATGACCCTACACTACGCAAACACTATAACACTACCCTAAACCCTAAAACACTACCCCCAGCATGACCCTACACTACGCAAACACTACAACACTACCCAAAACCCTAAAACACTACACCCCAGCATGACCCTACACTACGCAAACACTACAACACTACCCTAAACCCTAAAACACTACCCCCAGCATGACCCTACACTACGCAAACACTACAACACTACACTAAACCCTAAAACACTACCCCCAGCATGACCCTACACTACACAAACACTACAACACTACCCTAAACCCTAAAACACTACCCCCAGCATGACCCTACACTACGCAAACACTACAACACTACCCTAAACCCTAAAACACTACCCCCAGCATGACCCTACACTACGCAAACACTACAACACTACCCAAAACCCTAAAACACTACCCCCAGCATGACCCTACACTACGCAAACACTACAACACTACCCAAAACCCTAAAATACTACCCCCCAGCATGACCCTACACTACGCAAACACTACAACACTACCCAAAACCCTAAAACACTACACCCCAGCATGACCTTACACTACGCAAACACTACAACACTACCCAAAACCCTAAAACACTACACCCCAGCATGACCCTACACTACGCAAACACTACAACACTACCCAAAACCCTAAAACAATACCCCCAGCATGACCCTACACTACGCAAAACTACAACACTACCCAAAACCCTAAAACACTACCCCCAGCATGACCCTACACTACGCAAACACTACAACACTACCCTAAACCCTAAAATACTACACCCCAGCATGACCCTACACTACGCAAACACTACAACACTACCCAAAACCCTAAAACGCTACCCCCAGCATGACCCTACACTACGCAAACACTACAACACTATCCTAAACCCTAAAACACTACTCCCAGCATGACCCTACACTACGCAAACACTACAACACTACCCTAAACCCTAAAACACTAGCCCCAGCATGACCCTACACTACGCAAACACTACAACACAACCCTAAACCCTAAAACACTACCCCCAGCATGACCCTACACTACGCAAACACTACAACACTACCCTAAACCCTAAAACACTACCCCCAGCATGACCCTACACTACGCAAACACTACAACACAACCCTAAACCCTAAAACACTACCCCCAGCATGACCCTACACTAAACAACCACCACAACTCTACACTACACTAACACAACACTACACTACACAACACTACACTACACTACACAATCACTAACCCACGAAAAAATTAACACAAACCCACTTACCTCTCTCGTCATCGTGGTTTTCACAACGCAAATGCATTTACCATACATGCCTTTAAAACGTAATTCTTTGTAAAGGCATGCGCGATAAATGCACATGCGTTTTGAAAAAATGCGGGATAATGGTATGCGAGGTCAATGACCTTGCGGGATAATGGTATGCAGACTGAAAGTCTGCGGGATAAAAAATGCGGGAAAATGGCTGCAAACCATGATTAGCAGCAGACTTCCCTGGTGAGCACTAGCTTTACTACAGTGATCTAATGAGCAACTAGAGTGCTAACATTCAGAATTTATGGCAAATGTGTGACACATCTGAATGCCTTCTTGATAGAACCAAAGTAAACAAGCATTGAAAATGCAATAGATCTCGCCCTCATTTAGGTTAAAGCCATTCTGTTTGTAATGAGGTGGCTTTTTAGCTTTGCTTTTATTAGTGTTTTTAAAACTTTCATGTAAATAACATGCATATGTATGCATATATGTATATGTATGCATGCATTTATATTTATATAGATATGCAGATTATATATGTTTAAATATGTATATTACCTACTGGCGATAGCCAGTGGGTATATATAGTTAGGATTTTTTCTCTATGGGATTTCTGAAAATTCTATGTCTAATAACTTTGGCGTTTGTGGACGGAATTGGCTGAAATTTTCAGGAAAATGGCACATTTTGTTTCTGAGCAGCCCCTCAGGGGGGGTTTCGTCAAGGGGGGGCCGAGAAAAAAGGGGGGTCCCAAAACGTGTTTTTCCCATTCATTTTTCCATAGGGCGGTTGGACTCACTTTTAGCTCGAACGGCTGAATAGATTTACATGAAACTTGGCAGAATTGTAGATATGGTTTGCCCGACGTGCCTTTGCTATGTCTCAATATATGTGCTCCAGTGGATTTTGAGAAATTAACGTTTAAAAAAATATATATATCTGTGACAGCGCTCCGGTTAGCGCCCCGGTTCGCGTACCTGACGCGTAACGGAACTTCGCGAAGCGAAGCTGATTGGCTCTCCGGTGTCTGTCAACATTCTAAACAGTCCGGAGCGGCCGCCATCTTGTCTCTCGGTACGATCGAGAGACAAGATGTGGTGAAAAACGAAGGGGGAAATGAAGGAAAGGGGGCAAGGTAGACCACTCCTGACCCCCTAGGATTGATGAGGGGGATATTAAAGTGCCCCGCGGGGCAAAAAATAAAAAAAAAAATTTGCGATTTTACGCCGTAGAGGCGCGTCCCGGTACGCGAACCGGGCAGCTCACCGGGCAGCTAACCGGGCAGCTAACCGGCAGCGTAGCTGTCAACATTGTAAACAGTCCGGAGCGGCCGCCATCTTGTCTCTCGGTAGGTTCGAGAGACAAGATGTGGTGAAAAAAGAAGGGGGAAATGAAGGAAAGGGGGCAAGGTAAACCCCTCCTGACCCCCTAGGATTGATGAGGGGGATATTAAAGTCCCCCGCGATTTTTCGCGGTAGAGGCGCTTCCCGGTACGCGAACCGGGCAACTAACCGGCAGCGTAGCGGGAGTCCGCCATCTTGTGTTTTTGGAGCGTCCGGTTCGTGTACCGGGTAGCGTCCCGGTAAGCGTAACAAGGGGAAAACCAAGAGAAACAGTAAAAAAAAAATGAAGGGAATAGATTTCCAGCAAACTTGGCAAAATTGCAGGGACTGTTTGTTTGATGTGCCTTTGCAAGGCCTCAAGATATGTGCACGTGTGGATTTTGTCTAATTAAGGTTAAAAAAAAAATATATATCTGTAAGCGTGCTCCGGCACGCTTACGTTACGGGTTTTGTTTGCGCTGCAGAGCCGATACGTCACGGTTATGCGACGCGTCATGAGGCGTCTCACGTGGCTACGTGATACGTCACGTAATAAAGAATATATTTTACAGCTATAGATATTAGCTTTTAAAAAACCAATGAAATTCACTGAAAAAACCATAGGTTATAGACCATATATAGTTAGGAATTTGCATTTACAAAACCTTGAAAATTCACTGAAAAAACCATAGGTTAGAGACCATATATAGTTAGCTGGACATTTTATTGACATAAAACCAATGAAATTCCATATATAGTTAGTTGCACTAACTATATATCGCGCACCCGCAATCCACTGCTGATGATGTCATATATTACATCATTCATGACATGGTCAGTGAAATCACTGATGACATCACTGATGACATCTCAAATGACATCTCAAATGACATCACTGATGACATCATGACACACCAATACCAGTTACTACATACGCACTCACTGATTCCTACGTCTACACACACATTCACTCATTCACCCATACAATCACTCATACATACAGTCACTCATTATTACAACACTATCATATGCACTCATACACCTATGCAGACACTCACACACTGCCACTCATCCATGGAGTTACTCACACACCTAGTCAGTCCTGTAAAGAATCAATCACACTTCCATTTCCTCATCTATACAGTTAAACACAGAACACCATACTTCAGTGACATCACTGATGACATCACTGATGACATCTCAAATGACATCACTGATGACATCTCAAATGACATCACTGATGACATCATGACACACCAATACCAGTTACTACATACGCACTCACTGATTCCTACGTCTACACACACATTCACTCATTCACCCATACAATCAATCATACATACAGTCACTCATTATTACAACACTATCATATGCACTCATACACCTAGTCAGTCCTGTGAAGAATCAATCACACTTCGATTTCCTCATCTATACAGTTAAACACAGAACACCATACTTTTCACACATATACTAACACATACTTACTCTCTTATACAATCACTGATACAAGTACACATTGATATGCACAGAGTCACACACCTCCCAGCCAGCCACACACACACTCAGTCTTCCATACATCCACTCATTCTTCAATATGTAAAACATATTTAAACTTTACAAAAACACACAGACACTAGATGATGTCATCAGTGATGTCATTTGAGATGTCATCAGTGATGTCATTTGAGATGTCATCAGTGATGTCATCAGTGATGTCACTGACCATGTCATGAATGATGTAATATGTGACATCATCAGCAGTGGATTGCGGGTGCGCGATATATAGTTAGTGCAACTAACTATATATGGAATTTCATTGGTTTTATGTCAATAAAATGTCCAGCTAACTATATATGGTCTCTAACCTATGGTTTTTTCAGTGAATATATATATATATATATATATATATATATATATATATATATATATATATATATATACACACATGTGTGTTTTTGTGTGTGTGTAACTATTTCAAACCTGCCAATTTAATAAAAAACACCTTCAGCTGTTTAGAGAATCCACGGATAATCTGGAAACCCACCCAGCCTAGCGGTTTACCACTCACCGTCCCTGTCACGGTGTCATATTGACTATTCACTAGGTGATTATATGAAGAATGCTGAAATCATGTGAAAAGCCGTGACACAGTGTGAGTTGGCAGGATTGCAGTTTTTAACAACTTGATATGTCAACACTGCTTCCACAGGCTTGAGCAGATAATCATGGAAAAAACAGACTTTTCTATTTCCATCATTTTGTTCTTGCAGACTCTTACATTCTCATTCATTTCTTTTAATACTCTTTTATTTCTTTCACAGGAAGTGTGAAGTTTTACACATGCTTAGTAATGCTAGAAATATCGACACCCTGTGCAACTGCTGTACAGGATTGTTCATAAATTTTGTATATATCATCCAAATATGATAATCAAGTTGATGCATTTGGTGCATGATTGTTTGTCTTATTGATTTAGTGTCTAGAAGTCCTAACATTATTTTCAAAATAATAAATAAGATAACATTGAAAATCAGATCTTATAAAAATTCAGGTATTGGACCATAAGTGAAAAATGGACTTTCCACCAGATTGCATCAATCAATCTTCAACAGAGGCGATGGGTGAGATGAAGTGGCCTTCAGCTTGTCACTGTTCATGTCCCAGCCTTGTTCAAACTGCAATAAGAAACAGATAATGTGCTGTTCCATAATGAAAATAAAAGTATTCTGTGTGCTATCTCTGAAACTCAATCACTGCTTTAGCTAAAGTTAGCCTTGTGCCTAGAAATAGCATAAGGGTGTTGGGACAATATGAAATCAATAACAATGTTAGAGACTTTGTGCTGATTTCATTTTCCTTTGAATGTTTCACTGCATTACTTTTCATACTTTGTGTGATTCCCAATCACATTGTATGCGCTATGTTAGGATTTTAAAATAAACATTTTAAAATACATGTACTGTCTCCTAGTACAATCCTTGAGTGTGTTATTCATTAAGGAAAGAGAGTTTGGAGTTTCACTGTGTCCCTGAGCTCATCTTGTGAGACTGATCATTACCAGGAAACAGTATTGCTCTGGGGTTGTGCAGAAATCCGAACCCCTTCGACTCTCGGGGGTGAACCCCAGAGAACGTATAAATACCAGTAAATAATAAGGGCCAAATTTACTAACATTTCATGCACCGCAGTGTGCAAGGTAATTTGCTTCACAGCATTGTGTGAAAGGGAAAGAACAGAAATGCACAATATCTAGTAAGGTATGGCACACTTCTGCTCTCCTATAGCACTGGTGCACTTCAGGCAGCCTAATACCAATGCAGCCACCCTAGCACCACGGTGTAAGGGTACCTGCATTACAAGGAAAATTGTTTTTGTACAGGAAGGCACACCTTCCTGAACAAAAACTATCTCTCTAAGCATTTACCTCTTTCCAAATGTGCTGCACATTGCAAAACCAAAGAGAATGATGGACGGAATGTTGAACAATGCAAGCACTCACCCCCAGTCAACGGATCAGGGTTTAAACCATCATCATTTTTTAGTACCCTCCTCAACCCCAATTCAGACATGGCCATCTGCAAATCAGTCTGACCCTGTGCCTCATGGGAACAGTCCAGCCCGAACTGCCAAGCCATGTCTTCCCTGGACCGGATGCAAGCATCCTGGGTGCGGTTTCTGGCTTATCAGCCATCTTTAGCCAGGCTAGCTTAAATCCAGTGGCAAAGTGAGCAAGGGACCCACATCTGGGCATACCCTGCCAACTTAGGGCGAACAAAGCAAAACCAAAAGGAATGATGGACAGAGTGTTGAACAATTCAAGCACTCACCCCCAGTCAACTGACCTGGGATTAATCCATCATCATTCTTTAGCTCACTCCGCTACCCCAGTTTAGACATGGCCATATGCAAATCAGTCTGACCCTGTACCTCATGGGAACAGTCCAGCCCATACTGCCAAGCCATGTCTTCCCTGGACCGGAAACAAGCATCCTGGGACCGGTTTCTGGCTAATCAGCCATCATCAGCCAGGCTAGTTTGAATCCAGTGGCAAAGTGAGCAAGGGACCCACGTCTGCAGCACACATACTAAGGAGAAAATAATATTTTTCTCCTCTTTACGCCATCCTCTGGGAGGTGTAGTGATTTCACGTAATCCCAGGTTCAAAAACCTTTGTAAATCTGGGATTGCGTGGAATCCATGGATGGATGCAGGGGAAGGCACATTTTCCACCCATGGAACTCCTCCTAGAATGAAATGTACCGCAGTGCAGCACAGGCCACAAAGATTATGCAACTATGATGCAAAATATTAGTAAATCTTGCCCTTTTTAAATAGTGTACAGCTGTCTGATCGTGGAATACAAATGCGGATGGTGCACACCAAAGGAAAATAAAGGGAGAGATATTTATGAGTAGAAAATAAACAAGAAAAAATTGTGGAGCACCCACAACAGTGAATAGAAAATACACAGCTGATGAAGGTTTCAGCTCTGCATGTTTTAGGACAGAAGATAAAAATTAACCTTTTATGGCAGAAACCATGTAGCATACATAGTCTGATAACTATCTGTTTTTATGTAGATAACAACACTGAGAAACATAACTTATAATAACTATCTCGAATGTGGTAAACACAATCAAACATTGTTTCGTAGGAGCATGGTTCTTATCTTTGTTTATGTTTCCGAGAGAACTATCATATTTATTGGCCAACAAATGTCTGCCGAAGAAGGATACAGATGCAAATATATTTCAGCTTATTGCTTGTAGTTTCTTAGAGTTTTTTTAGATTTATGCAAAATCAAAACATTTGGAAATGAATTACAGAGAAACAATGTGGTGCATAACAGTAATCAATTCGCTGCATTTACAATATAATTCTTGTAAAAACTTGTGAGTTGTGTAGCAAACACTTCGGGCATATCTACAAGGCCCTGCGATAATTATCCCTAAGCGCGCTTAGTGCAATTAAAGTTATTGATAGCCATCGTTGGAGATTATCGCTGAGATAACATGTTATCATCAACGGCTATCTTCAAAGCGATAAAATATCCAGCAATAGCGGTGGAATGCTGCAATATCGCTGGTAATCCAGCGAAACAATGTCAGCGATAGGGAATTCGTTGATGATACGCCATAATGGATTTAGCCTGACAATTCACCCCCCCATAGGGCAATATGGCTCTCAGAAATTAACCTGGCGTTAGAAGCCAGCGTTAATTGGGTCTTTGCGCGACTTTCATAGTCGCAACGTGGGTATGGGCATCCTTGTTGATAGGCGAAGCCGCGATATTGACGTTTTGCCATGTAGTGAATGTCAGGAACGCCTACCTAGCAAGGTGTTAGTGAAATGTGCAATGACACAAGGTAATACACGCTAAAGGCTGTTAGCGTGTCCTTGTTAATACCGCGTTAGGATTATTGCCTCTTTACGGCTGAAAACAGCGCTAAAGCGGCGATAATTGTGTTGATGATATGCCCCTTCTTTCCTCTGTATTACAAAGATACAGTTGAGATCAGTATGGAAATAGGCTAGGGACCCACCAATTAGATTTTGCCACACCCTAACAAAACCTGCGACATTATCAACTGACAACATCAGATCACTGAGTCATTAACTAGCGTGTCAGATTTTGTGGGGACCTGGTAAAATCTACTTAGTGGCATATTTTCTAATGTTCAGCTAGTCTCAAAACAAAGAGATATGTCTACCATCCACAGGGCATATTATCAAGAACGGCGTTAAAATTATCGCCACTTTAGCGGCAGGAAACGGCCGCTAAAGCGGCGATAATGGGCTTGATAATATGCCCTTGTGAATTCCCATAGAAGCCCATGTTCTGGTGTAAACCTGGGCTTCTATGGGAATTTACAAGGGCATATTATCAAGCCCATTATCGCCGCTTTAGCGGCAGTTTCCTGCCGCTAAAGCGGCGATAATTTTAACGCCTTTTTTGATAATATGCCCCCAGATTCTGAATAAAAGTAGGTAGGTTAAACTGACAGGAAAGCTCTACCCTTAATGTCACTTCTGCCCAGGTATATCTATGCATCAAAAGTTCATTTCTTTACATTGTTGTCTTTTCCGTCACTTAATAGCAGGGCAGAGAGCAAACACCAGAGATCAGAGCATTGACGATCTTTAAGATTTGAGACATACATTTATTTGATTTCCTTCCTGACAAGTCTAGTTTACCATGGAGCACAGTTTACGCAGTAAGATAAATACTTCACGTGTTTCATCCAGTGCTGGTACTATTAGTGAGAACGTGGTAACACCGCCATTAAAAACCAGTACAATGAAGGGGTTGATTTAGGGGTTGGCACAGTGAAAGCCTCAGCTAGCTTTCCCAGTGTGCAAACCGTGGTGGTGGGCCATCCTGCCGTAGGCGCATTTCCTTTACTTCAACAACAAGCAGTGTTTCCCTACTCGGGTCCACTAAACCCTTCATGGTGGACCCAAGAAAGGAAAAAATCACTGATGTCACCCAATAGGATTTTTGTTTTGAGGGCTTCTTTCTGCAAAGCCAAACATAGGAGTTGATTACGATGGCGGATGGACCTGCGTCCGTCCGCCACCCCCGAAGTGGAGGGACCGTCCGCAGGGGCAGCGGCGGTCCCTCCGTTGGTATTAGGATGTGACCGCCACCCTGGCGGTCACATCCCGTGTATATAACATTGCGGCAGGTGCTGCTTTAAGCAGCACCCGCCGCAAAGTCAAAAATGCACGCTATGCATTTGCATGCACAAAACGGCAGGCACCGCGCGGTGCCTGCCGCATTGTGCATGCAACTGCAGGGGGGTACCATAGGTACCCCCCATGTGCACCCCCCACCCCCCCCTTCAATCTGGGGGCCCGCAACGGGCCCCCAAAGCAGGAACCGTATGCCTTTTCGTGGCAGCGCCACCATATTAGAGCTTTTCCGCCGCAGTCGCAAGGTGACCACGGTGGAAAAGCGGCGGACGGTATTCCCCTCCGCCACAGTCCCCCCCGCCATCGTAATATGGCGGGGGAAGAAAGGTGGCGGACGGGCAGGTATGGCGGACGGTTCGCCACCGCCTGCATGCCGGTGGCGATCCGTCCGCCATCCTAATTGGCCCCTAGATGTCAGACAGCTGTCAAGGGACTGCCATCTGTTGGCACTTCCATTTTGCAAAATGTGCTTCCACCACATTGGTGGAAGCAGTGTTGGAATAAAGACCCCCACTGACATAGTGGGATGTTTGAATACAGTGGGGTTTTCTCCTCGGAGAATCTGACCTGGCAGGGTCTCCTGGCAAACTTGAAATAGCCCAGTTAGTCATTTATAGAGCCAGCACCACCTGTGCAATCGTTATTAACTCGGCCACCATCACTGCACATAATGTTATCTAACTGAGTCCCTGTCAGAGGTCTCTATCAGTGTACCATTGCCAAATTCCAAGACTTTAAAGCCAGTGCCAGTTTCAGCTGTGTTACTAGCCACTATTAGCGACTCACTTGCCACAAACTCTAAAGCTGTCAGTGCCGCACTCATTTGCTCATCCTTATGTATTTTATGCGTTTGCACAGGTGCAGCTGGTCCTTGCTTAGATTCTACTAGTAAGAGGAATTTTACTAGCTTCCCATTTAGCTGTGGGTCCTTGGGGTCGTGACATGCAATCACAGCCTGGCTCCGAGTTCGAATCCCTCGCTCATTAAAATGCGCTTTGAGTAGTCCTACCCTTTCCTCTTTTAATTTGGTGCAGGAGCATATTAGGTGTTGCATGTCCTCAGTACCGTTCCCACATAGCCTGCATGAGTTTCCATTTTTTTCTCTGTGCCAGGGAGGAAGGTGCAGTGTAGCTGGCAGAATTCCTAGCCTGTATTTTAAAAATTGTTCTTTGGTCTTCCTTGAGTACTCCATTTCAAAGTATGCCTTTGGCCCAAGTTAGTTTATAGACGCTCAGTGTCATTCAGGCGTGGCTCCTGCAGGCAAAGGCAGCTTTGTCTTCAGCAAGAGAGATCTTCTTAAGTACCTTATTTACTACTTGCTTGAAGAGCGAATGGGTAGTTTGGGATTCACATAGGTTGACTAATCTAGTAGTGGCGAGTGAGCCCTCCAAGTATTTTTTGGCCAGCGAGATGGATGTGCTGCACAGTTCTTGCCAGAGCTGATGGTTCAGTGTATTTATGGGAGAGATCTTGATTTTGTGCCAACACTTGATATAAGAACTTTGCCTTGCAAAACATTGTTTGGTTAGGCCAAAGTCCAATTGAATCTGTGCTGGTGAGACGTAAGATGGGAGGTTTAACATAACTCTATACTCTTTGGCCATGGTGGTATCCAGCAGTTTGGCATCCCTGCCCCTCAGAGCTTTGTTGCTGTAAGTAATAGAGGGTAGAATTTTAGCTTGCGCTACCCAGAGCAGAGGGGAGATAATAGGCCCTGTAATCTTTGTTTTAGTTACCTTACTGTTGTCGCTATTGCCATCCCTTTCCTCTTAATGGCCTCCAGTTGGTTGGTGAATTGGCCACCCTTGACAATGATCACCCCTAGGCACTTATAAGGAGCGGTGTTCTCAATTCGGGTTTTATCCAAAAAGCAGGAGTGGGACCATCGTTTACCATTGATTGTCAGGGTTTTTGTTTTAATTGATATTCACTTCTAGGTGATTTTCACCTGTGTACTCGTGAATTTTGTTGAGTAAAAGTTGCAGGCCAACTTGAGTGTGACTTGCCAGGACAACATCATCCGCATATGAGATGCTGGAGATGGCTTTGCCACCAAGCAGTGAAGCGTGCGTGTTGAAGATGCTAAAGGCTGATGTCATGTCTGCTGTAAAGAGGTTAAAAGGTGTTGGTGCAAGCACATATCCCTATTTGAGACCTTTGGTAATTGGTATACGCCTTGAGAGATGGGCGCCATTGCCTAGTTTAACCTGTATCCATGTGTTGGTGTGAAGATGTATTAGGAGGTTCAAAAGAGATGAAGGGATTCCCCAGAGTGCCAATTTCCTCCACAGTATTGCTTGATTGACATTATCGAAGGCTGACTTGAAGTCGACAAAGCAAAAGTAAATTGGATATTTAGATAGTTTTGCTTTGTGGTGATGTTCCAGTGTCTTTGCAAAACCCTGTTTGGTGGGGGGGATTATTTCATTCTGTTTTGCCCAGTCCTGGAGCTCTGTCAGTAAGATGCTGGTGAAGTATTTTGCCTCTATGTCCAGTAGTGCAATCAGACGTTAGGTCTTGTCACTGGACTTATAAATCAATGAAATTGTGAAGCCCTTCCACGATGCGGGTAGGAGCCCGTACTGTCTGACGGTATAGAAAAGGGGGGCAATATTCCTGACCAATATTCCGCGTCTTGTTTGAAGAGAGCTAGTGGAATCCCATTTGGCTCCGGTGCCCCTTCTTTCTTCCCTTTTGAAATTTGCTTCTTAATCAATAAAACCTCGGTTCCGTTTTCGTCTTTCTCTAGATTCCTCATGTTTGAGTGGAATGAGCTAGTTGGTTATCCAGGATTCCTTGTAATCCTGGTGTTTGATGATTGAAGTGAGATTCTAGAAAGGTTTCCATGAATTCTCTGTGATATATGATTTTAAGCCTCCATGATCCGGTTGTAGAATTTTGTTGATAGTAGACCTGAAGTGTGCGCTATTGATTGCTTTGGAGACGTTGTAGAGTTTTGCCCAAAAATCGTTTTCGTTGGACCTGTTGATGTCCCATTTGAGTTTTTCGATTTTGGCTTTTCTATTGCGAAGTAGGTAGTTTAGTCTCCCGTCTCCGGGGCAGAGCCTCAATGATCTTAGAAGTTTGTTAACAGATTTTTCAAGTAGTTTCGGATCAGCCCTGTGTACGCTCGTAGCCCTCCCTGTGACCGTTGGCCCATTAGGAGGGGAGAATCTGGCTACGGATGAGAAGGAATTTGCAAGCAATGCCATGAAATGTTCCCATCTACTGGACGGGGTAAAGGTAGAGTTATTGAGATCGTGTAGCAGTGATTTCACTGCCAGGAGCACCTCCCCGGAGTTTACTAGGGATGACTAAATTATTTTTAGTTTTATTGTGTGGTATGCATGCCTTCCAACAGGATTAGGTATCAATTCGTGCGGACATGCTTGGATTAAAACTTCATGGGGCCGATGGTCACTGTCCCCTTTGTCTCCTAAACGGAAGCCTGATACATGTTGAAAAAATGAAAGTGAGACTAAAGTGTAGTCTATGGTGGAGTTTGCAATTTCCAAGTAAAATGAGGCGGCCGGGATGAGTCGTCAGTGAATCTTCTGTTTAATGCCCTTAGGTTGATGTGCTCCAGGTCTTCTAGCAACTCTGTCCCAGTCTTGGACGATCTGCCGTTGTTGCTTTTGGTTTGAGCTGGTATGTTTCCAATAGAAGGACTGGACCTGTATCTCGTCGTTTGATAATGTAGTTAAGATTTGTTGGTATAGATCCCCAGAGAGAATGAGGTTGGAGGCGCTATGCGAACCTATGATTAGGAGCAAGTGTTCGATTAAGGTTTTTGACTCTTGTTTTTTCTGTTTCGTGTTTAAGTATGTAGTTAGTCAATAGCACCTCCTCCTTAGAGCCGCTGAGATTTGGGTGGATCTTGACATTGTTTACTGATGGCAGCGAGGATGGAAATTTTTGTACGCTATACATTTTTGTTATAGCAAGGTAGGTGGCTAGGCTCCCTGATAGGTGGCCATATTTGGATTTCCTCAGTGCTGGGGTGTGGAAGCAAATGTACCCCTGTAGTTGGTATGGGTCCACTAACCACGTTTCCTTTAAGAGGACAATATCAAAGGTTTTTAGATATGCAAGGAATTTGACATTGGCTACCTTACTTTTCAGCCTGTTGATCTTCCATGAGCATATTCTCAGGGATGTTTTGTTGTGGTTGTCCTGGTTTTTGTATGGGTTGGTTTGTCATTGTGGCGGTCTGGCTGTGTTAATAGTTCTAAGAATCTGGGAGTTTGTGGAGAATGTGGGATGATGATGATTGATGCCTGTTTGTGTACCTACTGCCTGCTCCCTATGGGGTGACCGGCCTTGGGCTCCTCTGAGCACCAAGGATGTTTTTTCTCTGTTGCTGTTTGTTCCCTGCCACTTGATGGCAAGTAGAGGGAGCGGGTATCCAGTATTGTAGTACGGTGAGGTTTGTATACCGCATGATTTATATGTTTACCATTCTTTCAGAACTTCATTTGCTATTTGAATTGAACCCTATGTGGCTTTAGTGGATTCCCTTCCCAGGGCCTTGTCTGCCTTTATAAAATCTATCGACAGAAGATCAGATGTGTTGATGCCTCTTTCTGTTGGTATTGCAGCTAATTGTTGAAGAATGTTCCCTCTATTCAGGGTGTTGCAAAGCCCTTTTGAGTCGTATTCTGGTGTGAAAAGAGTAATACTAGAGTTTGTTAGCTGCTGGGCTGGAGGGGCTCCGGAAGGGTGTGCCCCTAAGTGGTTTTCGCCAAGGTACACGGGTGCTTCTGGATTACCCCGCAAAAATAGTTAGACTTTGGGCTTTCTCGATGCCGGAAACACGGGGAGGCTTCTGTGACGGGACTTGTGCAATCGACACGCTGACACAATCCATAGAAGCCATTAGTAACACACTTACCATTAGTGCGGTATCATAGTGCAAGCATTGTAGCTGAGCAACTGTGACAAAGACGCATCTTTGCCCCAAGCAACTCAACCGCATTCAGCATATGTACTGTCAGTGTAGGTGTTAGTACCTCCATCAACATGAGTGTTAGTAGGTGAAGCCTTTTGCAACACTGTCATCAAAGTGTCAGAGCCCGTCAACTTTGGAAATGGATGGGCATTGGGGATATGCCCAGTTCTCAGAATATAAACAATGATGCCATTGAATCTCCATGATCAGTAACTGTTCACTTATTCTTCCCTGTCAGGGGGGAAATTGATTTTTAAAAGTAATGTATAGGGTAAATGTTCTTTAAGACAAGAGACCCTCCCTTAATCTATACGGGACGGGTCCTATATTGTATTTGTTACCTTAAATAATTTATGTTTATATGCACCTGAATTGAAAAAATGAATATATATTCTCTGAAGATGTTCTTGCAGTGGCGTTGTAATAACCCATGAAACACAAGCAGATGATGGAAGGAGCGCTGAAACCTTTCAGACACTCACCCTCAATCACAGATCTGGGTTGAAACCATCGATTTTCTTTAGCTCACTTCGCCATACCAGTTCAGACCCAGCCATATGCAAATCAGTCTTGACCTTGTGCCTCATGGGAACAGTCCAGCCTGAACTGCCAAGCCAGCTCTTCCCTGGACCGGAAACAAGCATCCTCGGACCTGGTTCAGAGTAACACCACTCATTAGCCAGGTTTGGCTTGAATCCAGTTGCAAAGTGAGCATGGGACCCATGACTGGGCATACCCTGCTAACTTAGGTCGAACAAAGCAAACACAAGGAGATGATGAATGGAGCTCTGAAGCTTTTCAGACACTCACCCCCGGTCACTGATTATGATTGAATTCATCATCGTTCTTTTGCTCATGTCGCCACCCTAGTTCAGACCTAGCCATATGCAAATCAGTCTTGACCCAGTTTTCAAAGCCAACACATTTGTCTTATCATAGATTTGGTGACCCCCTGAAAAAGGCAGGCCTGTCTTATTTAAAATGACAAGCTACCTATACTGTTAAGTTCCACCAGGTATAGGTGTTGGCTATTGTGAATGTAGTGGTTTTGACCCAGCCTGGGGTCAAAGGTGATTTCAGAATGTCACCAAAGGTAATTCCATGTGCCTGATGTATAGTTTTGTAAATTACTGTGTAGTATTTAATTATATGTGTATACTAAATGTACTTTTCCTTTTTCAAAGAAAACACACTCCCTGGACAACCTTTTCGTTTTCTTAGATCATCACTTTGCTCCTCACTACATGGATGCTAGGTAGTGCTTCAGAAACCCTCTCTGGGGTGTCTCACAGTTTCCCTAATGTTAATTCTTCATTCATGTTGGACCTGGCCCTTTTTGCAGGGTCCCCCTACCCCCAAGTTGTTTGCCTCCTGTTGCTGAACCTTTGTTTGCGGGCACTGAGTCTCTGTGCACTCTTTCCCTGCTAACCAAAGGTACAATGGTGTGCTCTCTCCCTAAAACATGATACAATTGGCATATACCTGATTGGTACATTTAATTCACTGGTAAGTTAATAGTATATGGTACTATATGTACCCAGGGCCTGTAAATTAAATGCTACCAGTGGGGCTGTAGCACTCATTGTGTCACTCACTCAAGTAGCCTTTCAAAACATGTCTCAGGCCTGCCACTGCATTCCGTAGAGCATTTTTAAACCGCCATTTCAACCTGGAAAAATAAACATTTTTCTTAGGCATGGATCCTCCATTTTAAAACATATCTGTCACCCCAAATGTAGACCCAGAAAGCTCACAGGGCAGTGCGAATTATGTATTAAACGCAAGGTGATGGAATGCTTGAATTAATCAGCCACTGGCATTCGCTGAGGCCACACCCCAAACCATTGTTTTACACTCCCAATACCACCTCAGTTTGGAGCCAGCCATCCTTGGCCCTGCTCCTCATGAGAATAGCTCAGCCTGAACTGGCAGGACAGGTCCTCCCTTAACCAGAACACAAGCATTCCTTCCATCACTGTTTTGTATACCTACTTTAAGATAGTTAGCATTTTCTTGTCCCAACTATTTGTGTCATCTGCCATTGTCCTGGGTCACATGACTCTGCTGGGGTTTGTGTTTTCCTCCCAGGGAGTGACGCAAAGGGGACTAGCTGTTGGCATAATGAGCCATCATAGCCAGATGGCTGGGGGTGGAACTGTGCCCCACCCCACTTACCCTTCAAAAGGCCTGCCTCCGTCACACAAAAAGGAACTTGATGCCTGCCTTTGGTCACCCCAGACAGTTTAGAGCCTTGATAGGGGAAGGGAGAAACTTTCCAGAACTAGATGTTGGGGTAGGAGATGGAATTCCCTGTACAAAGGCTGGTATCAAGTGTAAATATTGACTCTCCAGAGCCACTTTTCAGAACACTCCTGAGCCTGTGGGAATCACAGCAGAAGGACTGCCCTGCTGCTTCAAGACTGCCTTGCGGTCTGACAAGGAAGACTGGATCTCCTTACTTCCATCACAGTCTTACCCAGAATGACTCCAAGGGTCAGTTGGCTGACCTCCTGTATGAGCTACAGGGACACAGCAAGCTCCAGAGGCCTCCCTGCAAATGCCCAGCTGACTTGGACGTATCTGAATCTGCAACTGGACCTGAGTGAGCCTTACTGCTGTGAACCTCTGCCTGGAATGATTCTTGATCCCGAAGAGTGGAGCCCTCCAGGTGCTGGACCCTTGCCTAACTGGGGGTTCCATCAAATCTGATGCAGTGCAACACAACCTGATGCAATACTTTTCATAGCAGCACTTTGCAGTTTCTGAAAAATTGCTTAATCGCAAAAAATGTAGCATGATGCAACTCAATGCAGGATTGCAACACCGTACAGCTCCTGATCAGAACTAATGCCGAGCAATGCAAAGCCTCCTATAAAGGACATAAGGTACAACTTTTGCCATCATGAAACTGGTTATTGTATCAATCCCGTGCTCCATCCTGCTCATACTGAACTTGTGACTTATTCCTGCTCCAGCATGACCAGATAACCACTGATGGTTCTTTGCGCTTCTTGGTGCTATATAAAGTTTAAAATTGAATATCTACGTATCTACTGTTTGGATTTGTGTCATTCTGGTATGATTTAATTTCTACTCTCTTTTTCTAAATTGGTTTGGGATTTTTCTTGTGTTGTGTTTTCAATATCTCATTGTGTGCTGCATAACAACTTTATACATAGACTCTAGGTTCATCTTGACTGCTTTGTGCCAAGCTACCAGAGGGTTAGGTAAGGTTAATTTAGTATCTTTTATGGCTCATCCTGGCAAGGATTTTAGTTATTGCCTGAGTGGGGCTTCCACCCCCTCAAACAAAAACCCAATTTCTTACAACTCTCAGTGATGTTTGCATCAAGAGATTACCTCTGATTCACTGCCCAAATGGGTCAATGGCTACAGCCTCCATGTTGGTTTGACCCAGATGCTGCTCCTTTTCTTTCAGAACATGATCACTCACTGTAATAGACCTGACACTTAGATTTTGAACCTTGTGATTGTATTTCATAGTTATTGATGATTATTGTGCTGTACAGTTTTCCTGAATAGGTAAAATAGAGTCAAATTTAATAAACAATTAGACACCGAAATAACATAAATCCAATAAATATATGCAGAGATATGAATGTTTATACTTTTAAGTAGTAATTGCACCAAGAAGCATAATTGATAATCAATGGTACGCTAGTCCTGGACCTAGGCACAATTTGACATTGATCTTGATAGAGCGCAGGTTGAATACACCAACCACGTTCATTCCGATCAAAGATTTTACTTTTTTACTTTTATCCTTTAAGTCACAATCTAACACGGGATTGCACTTCTAAAGCCTCCCAGTAACTCAAGGGATGTACCTAGAGACTCACAGGGTGGCACGCAAAGGCCAACAGGAGGGCCCAGTACAGGTTCAAATTGTCCTTGGTCAGCTGGGTAGTTACAGAGAAAGGCCTCTTGTTGCCTATTGTACCAATGGGAGTCTGCTTGTTTTTCCTGGGTACAAGAGACAACAAGTCCAATAGTTCAGGGCTCTTCTCAGACAGCAGACAGCAAGCTCAGTCTTCTTCTGATATTCCCCAAGTCCAGAAGTGGTCTGAAGTGGGTGCCTGGAGATGCCATATTTATGCCTGGCACATGCTAGTGGATTGGAGTGAATCGTGGGTATGCCCTAACTAATGCGATGCAGTGCGCGCAACAAAATTTGTTTTATTTATTTAAATGTTTACTTACCAGTAAAGCTCCATAATCCATACATTACTACCACCCACCCTGTCCCTCCCCCTCCCCACGTCACCGCCCTGCAGGTACTCCCACTGCCGGCCGTGGCTGAGTGCCTATGGATGAAATAAAATGAAGTATCAAGCAGAGTTAGTATCGCTCCAGGAACCCAAGATAGATGTAGTGTTCTACTTCAATATTCAATCAGGTCGCTTCCTGGGTATATTGACCTGGCAGCAGATGTTGTCATCATTTGTTGAGTGTTAATTTGGTTCTTCTCCTAGGGACTCTGCATATTATCTGGCTCCTCTGAGTAAGACATAATAAACTCACTTTACTTGTGCATACTCAAACCTCGCCAAATGGTCAGATAGCCGTATTAGTTCCAAAGTCATCAATTTTCCAGCATCAGCCTGTCAAACCTTGTTAACTTCTTTTAGATGTGCTTGTGTGAGGCTGATGTATTTACCAAATGTGGTCAACTCATTGGGCTCGGTGAAGAAGAACACCAGGTTTTTTGCCTCACTGCAGGTGAGAATTCTTTGCACGTGAAACAGTGGTTTTAACAACGAACATCGTGCTTGCAACAATGCTGGGCATTAGCAAAGTAGGAAGTTAAAGCACTCATACTAGTAGGTTCAAAGTCTGCAGTTACAATTTTAGAGAGAGGACCATTTGGGATTAGTGCTTCTATCCGGGGATCATTAGCCTCAGTACCATTATTTGCTTAAGACAGATTTTTCAGAGCAGGCTGGAGAGGTACGGCTGGGGAATTGGCTGACTTGCTGTGTCAATGTATGATTTTTTCCAGGGCCCGTAATGGCCAATCGTCCATGAGTTTACCCAGGTCACTAGTTTTGGAGAGTATACTCCTCTGAATTCTTTTTAATTGCCTTTAAAGCTACATGTGAGAGATTAAGCCTTTTAGCTCCATTTTATCAATTTCGAGAGAGTTGACAGTTCTTTAGACACAGGTTGGCCAAGGGTTCTTTCAGGAGTCAGATATACTGAAGGAGAACTTTCAGCAAATTAGGTGGAGTTTTCATGATCTTGCAGTAATACTTTAAGAACACTGCCATGCAGGCACAGGATTGTCCCCCGAGCCAGAATTCCAGCCTAATCAGGTATCCTGGGATGTATGATTATAATTTGAAGACCCTTTTGTAGGCCTTGAACTGAACTTTTTCAATAACATTGACAAATTGGCCCTGGAATGTCTCATGACCATAATTGATTGTCAGGAGAAGTATCGAGCATAATACACATCTTATTGGTGAGGTGGAGGGGCTTTCAAGAAGGTTTTTGATTTGGAATATTCTGAAGAGAACCAATTCCAACTTTCCCTCCAGGTGCCTTAGATGTACTTTAGCTTGCCCTTTGACGACAGTCAATATACTAGATAGTTATATGATTCAACGCTTTGGACCATTGGTGGTCCCAGGCTCCAAGCATAGCTTATGTTTTTGGGAAGCCTGACAAAAGTTACCGCTTATGTTTTGGAACTGTTTGCAGTCAATTGGTTAGCTAAAAGAGTTAAAAAAAGCTGCTTGAAAGAGGAGGTACAGCTGCCATTATCCTCCTTGATCTCAGTGAAGCGTTCAGCACGGTGAGCCATGACATCCTCATTAATAGAGTTTACAGTGAAGGAGTCCAGCACTAAACTGCTCACCTCCTTCTTAAAAAATAGGACCTTCCAAGTCTTAGATAGATCCTGTTCTTCTGACATCATTTCCCTGAAGTGTGGAGTCCTGCTGGCTTCATCCCTGAGACTTATGCTTTTCAACTTATATATGTATCCATTATCAGACATAGTACAGTCTTTTGGGATATTCCTGGAGTTCTATGCAGGTGACACCTAACTTGTGTTCTTTCTAACATATGGAGGTGACTCCCATTTTCCCACATTAGGAACTTGTCTGGAGAGAGAAGATGCTTGGATGGGAGAGATCATGGTGTTGTGTAATATCCTCAATACCCACCTCAACTTGGGTTGGCCTGTTTGATTAGGTGCCCCCCGTTCGCCCAATGTGGTTATTAAAAGCCTGGGGGTATGGGTGGACAAATTATTAGGCATGCAGGCTCAGGCCACAACACTTTCTGCATGCTGTTACTGCATTATTAGAGCCTAACTGTGGGTTCCCTCAAATCTGATGCAGCGCAACACAACCTGATGCAATACTTTGCATAGCAGCACTTAAGAGCTTCTGATTAATTGCTTCATCGGAAAAAAACGTAGCACAATGCAACTCAACGCAGGATTGCAACACTGTGCAGCTTCTGATCAGAACTAATGCAGAGCGACGCAAAGCCTCCCATAAAGGACATAAGGTGCAATTTTTGCCATGATGAAACTGTTCCTTGTATCCATCCCATGGTCCATCCAGGTCAGACTGAACTTGCAACTTTTTCCCGGTCCAGCATGACCAGATAACCACAGATATTTCTTTGCGCTTCTTGGTGCGATATGAAGTTTAAAATTGAATATCTCCAGTTCTACTGTTTGGATTTTTGCCAGTCTGGTATCATTTAATTTCTTTAAATGTACTCTCTTTTTCTAAATTGGTTTGGGGTTTGTCTTGTGTTGTGTTTTCAATATATCATTGTTTGTGTGCAGCATAAAAACTTTACATATTGACTCTAGTTTAGCCTGACTGCTTTGTGCCAAACTATCAGAAGGTTAAGTATAATATTGCACAAACTCCCCTTACACACTAGAAAACTTGTAGTCCAGGCAGTTATTCTTTCTTGCCTGGACTACTGGAGCTCCCTCCTTCTGGGAGCCTCAAAATCGGTCATCAAAAACACTTCAAGTGGTGCCGAACACATCAGCACGAGTTATGCTGAACATTCCCAAACACAGTTCTACCCGGCAGTCCCTGACCACCTTGTACTGGCTACTGAATGAAGAAAGGGTAAATCTCAAAGCCCTTTTTGTAGCTCACAGGACACTCCAAGCACAAGGCCCTGCTATCCTCAGACCTCTGGTATCTTGTTACACGCCTAACAGAGCCCTCCGCTCCACCAACACCCACCTGCTCAATGTTCCATTCATAAAAACAGTGAGAAGTGGAGTGCAGTCATTCAGATACACGGTGGACAAATTATGGTACACAGTCCCCTCACAATGAGACATACAGCGAACAAACTACAATAGTGCTATTTGATAACTTATTTCTGCCCAAGCACTTTGGTGGACTTTGTGTCGCAATGCAAGCAGTGGGATGCCTACGGGTCACTATGCGCTTTACACATGCAAATAGAATAGAATCGATTGTACTTATGGAGGGAGTTCAATGCTTTCGGAATCCCTGTTAAGGAGGGATCAAATAGGATGTTTGTTTTTGTTCTTCAGAGTTTTATATAGCACAAACTTGACCAGTAGGAATCAGCTCACGTTATATGAGCACCAGTTGCGTAACAGAAGGACACATGCATTTTGTTATGTATGGGAAGATTAAGTGATTTGCCTAGAATCACAGTATGTTGAGCATCATTGCTGAGACTCAAACCTGGTTCCCCAGATTGAGGTTGACCGCCCTAGCCATTAGGCCACATCCTCTCCCCAGATATTGTCTGTGCATTGAAGGATCGTGATTTTGTGGGCTCCAATTTTCGGCGAGATGGTTAGGTTGTCTCAGAGCAGAACCCATGTCAGCGGGGTAAAGGTTGAATAACAAGGGACTCGAGCACACATGTTTTAAGCCATTGTTAGTTATGATTTTTCCTGTATTAATAGTCTGCCATAGCTTAGCTCTAACCCAAGTGGAGGTGTATAATGATTTAATTGCTTGCAAAAGAGCATTTGGAATGCCCCACCCTCTTATTTTATTCCACAAGATGTTCTGGTCAACAGAGCCGAAAGTGGCAGAATAATTGATAAAACACACAAAGTGGGGCTTTCTTTGCTGAGTGGTGGCCTGATGGTTTAAATAAGAGAGTGTCATTATGTTATCTAGGGTTGACAAGTTTGTTGTAAACCCAGTTTGATAAGGCAGGATTATCTCATTTACCTTGACCCAATGTTCCAGTTCTTTCCGGAAGATGGATGCAATATTTGCTTTTATATTGAGGCGGGCAATGAGGTGCCTGGATCCTACCTTTTGCCCTTCTTGACAATGCGATGTAGGATTGAGCCCCTCAGACTCTCCAAAATCCACTGATACAAGGATGAGAGCACTGCTGACCACAGGTCAGTATCTTCTTTAAAGGCTTTTGCTGAAATTCGGGGCCCCGGAGGGTCATACTGTTTCTCAAGGTTTTGCATACTCCATTTGCGGTTAATAGCTCCTCCTCGCTTGTAGTGTCTACAGTAGAACCTGAGAGACTTGAGTCTTTGTGGCAAGTCATTGTAGCTATATATCTAGTTTTTTTGATGTGTAGTGTCCATTGTTCTTAAACTGTAAACCCCATTCTAGTTTCCAGGATGATAGTTTTTGAAAGCAAACTGTACCCCATTTCACTCTCCTGATCAAATGCCAATGTTTGTCTCCATGTGAGACACCTACTGACCATAGGTCTTTACGTTTGCTAATGCTGGCTTTTAAGGTAGTGCAAAGATGGCCACTTATGGTGCATGATGGAATAAAAAAAATCTCAGGGTAAACAGGATATTGTCAGTGACAAACACAAAATCCAGGATGCTTATTCCCTTGAAACTGTTTTCAACTTTTGAAATCTGGGTTTGATTTTCTAGTGCATGCTGGATAGATTTAAGACTTTAATTTGTGAAGAAGGAGATTTGTGGGTTTGTGCCCTGCCCATTCACAGCAGAGTCCGTTCATGCCACCCCTACATTGGTCTTCCCACCACAGTCGGCTCATCAGAAACCCAACTCGGAATTTGGACAGCAATGAACTTCTCTGTACCGCCCAACAACAGCTGCTTTTCCCCGACATCTGTTGAGGCAGAGGTGTTCCGTCAGTCTTTCATTCAGCAAACCGCCGACATCATAATATGGCAGGTGGACTCCCTCATAGCGGCAGTGAAACCGATGCTGACGTGATGGTGGTCCCAAGACCGCCAAAGTCTTAATTAAGTCAGAAGTGAAAAATACATATATATTTTAGATTATTTCATGCGATTTCTTATAATCCTGCATGTACATTAAAGAACAAAGCATTTGGAAAATTAGCAGTAAATTAATCGCAGTCAAAAGAATTTGCATGAAATTAACTATTTCATTAAATTTAAACCAGTCATTATTTACAACAATTCTTGTAAGACCGTGTGAGTTTTGTGGCATGCACACATTTTCCCCTTTTTAACAAAGATGCAATTGTGATCAGTGTAGAAGCAGGATGGAGAACTATGAAATACATCTTCAACATCAACAGCTGACAACATCAGATCAAGAAGTCCTAAACTAGTGTGCCATTTTTTTGGGAGTGAGGTCGAATCTACTTGGTGGCTGTTTTCTACATCTCTAAGTATGAATGACAGTGCGCGCACAGCTGTGGTCTGTGTAGAATTTATAATGGTGTGCTGTGCTCCAAGGTATCACTCTCTGAATGTAAGTGTATACTAATTCAACCTGGCTTCATCCCCAATCAGTGGGGTATGTCCCCCAGGCACTGGCGTGCAAGTTCACGGGGACGATTTGTGCAAGAACGCAGGCGGTTGCTTCCTTAAACCACACCAACCTTTAAGGAAGCAACCGCCAGCGTTTGTGTACAAATCGTCCCCGGGTGAAGGCCAATACGGCCGAAATGCATTGGGACAAACAAATGTAAATCGATATAAAGCATTCTGGGTAATGCAGTCCAAACATTTGACTAATAAGATTTGGTGTTGTGAAACAACAATACAATGAACTTCTGACAAAAACGGAGTACTGTGATTTATTTAAAAATTCTTTGAGAAAATTCAAATAACTGTTGAAACCCATAGGGAACTTGCAAGCCAGTGCCTGGGGGTCATATCCCACTGAATGGGGATGCAGCCAGGTTGTTTTCTACTTCTCCTCACTACAACTATATGCTTGTCCTCCCCATCCCGAATGAAGTGAGACAGTTTGACCTGACAGGAAAGAGTTAGCTACCCTTGATGTCACTCCATCTCAGACATTTATGAACCGACAATAAATTAATTCAGAGATGTGAAATAATGAGATATATAAAGAGAAAGAGATATTGGAAGAGATGAGGTAGAGAGGGTGAGTTGGCATGCAGAAAGAGGTGCAGGGAGAAAAGAAAAAGATAGTGAGTGGTAATTATGAATGTAGCCAAAAGAAGTGAGGGAATGAGAAAGGAGAGGTAGAAGGAACCAAAGTAGAAGAGAGAGGGAGCTGGAGAGTTGACCTAGGTGACAATCACATCATTTAATTTGTATGTGAGGACACATTTCATGCAATAAACATTTTTTAAAAGAGTAAAAGCGCATGTGATACAACAACAACCACTCGAGTTCTGTTGATTCACATTGTTCCTGTGAACCCAAGATAGGATGTGCATTCAAGTGAAATCTCAATTATGCAATCTGGTATAATGGCATAAACTATGGCATTTCATGAAAAAACCAAAGACCAGAAATGACTACAGTTTATGCTAGTAAAAAAAGAAACTTCACCTTAGTCTACTAGAGAGTGAGGCGATGTAGTAAGATTGAAAGAGTTGGGAGAAAAGAGGGATGAGCTTTTTCCCTCTGTTGCATGGATTTGAGTAGGAATTGCAAATTTTACCTGTCCTAAGTCCAGCACTTTTCCTACTTTTGCACTGTTTGTAGTGGGAATAGTACATTTTACCCCTCCAAAATCCAACAGTTTCCCTACTATTGTACTGTTTGAGTGGGAATAGTAAATGGAACCCCTCCGAAGTCCACTGCTTTCCCTACTGTTGCTTACAATAGAGTGGGAATAGTAAATGTAACCCCTCCAAAGTCCAACACTTTCCCTACTGTTGCACTAATTGGAATGGGAATAGTAAATCTAGCACCTACCAAGTCCAAAACTTTACCTACTATTGTGGTGACTCAAGTAGGAAAACATTTTTTAACCCCTCCGAACGCTTTCCCTACTGTTGTATAAACATATACCGTTAATTGTTTTTTAAATATTTTATATAATTTGCTTTTATTTTTAAATTTGTTTTAATGTTTATAGTTTTTTTAGTAAATGTTTTTTATTAGGGTTTTAAATGTTTTATATTTTATATAGTGTCTAAATTAAGTAATATATTTGTTATCAATTTGGTAAATTTGTTACGCTTCTATTGTGTTTGTGTGTGTGTGTGTATATATGTTTTTAGATATATATAATATAACAAATTTACAAAATGTATTAAAAATATATAGTGTATAATTAATAACATATTTATTTTACATTATATTATTTATTAATATTTTAAATTCATTACTATGAATATACATACATATACATATTCACACTACTGAACTTAAAATATGTGAAAAATAAATATATTGTATATTTATTTAATATACATTATATTAACATTTTTTAATAAATATTTAACATTTACTACTTACAAATCTATTTATATGAAAAAAATATATATTTTAGCATATTTCGGTGCATTAGTGTCATCAGCATAAATATATTTTTTTATATTTTGGTACTTACCATTAGAAGTATAGGAGCACAAAACTGTGGTAAACAATATTTTTCACTTTATATTTTTGTCAATACCATTTTTTACCACAATATTGTGTCAGTCAACCCTTAGGTTCTATGAGAGATAGGATCAAAAAAGATACATTAGTTTCACAATCTTGTCCTTTCTTCGCTAACGACTTAAACAATTTTTCCATTCCCAGAGACAACGATATCATTCACTCATATCCAAGATTTTGGATTTACCTCACATTGCAATTATTGTGTGCCTAGCTGCACATAATGCAGGTGATATTTGTTTCCCCTCTAAGTGAATACAGTGGGAAAGCCTGCTTAGTTAAGAGGGCTATCAGTGTGTAAACTGGAAATCAAGGGTTGTCCTTTTGGAACGTTGTGTCTAGTGTCTATAATATCTGATGGATAACACTAGAGTTTAGAGAAATCTCATGCAGCATGTGTAAGCATATCCTCCGCATTTGTTATCCAAATATTAGGACATCTTCTTATGCAACTTTAACAGGAAAGGGGACTAGCAGCGTATAAGTGTACACAATACCTCCCATGCCGCTGAGCATTTAGCTTTTTAAAGTGTTCTTGCAAATCTCTTCTCTCATTCCTCCTCAGTAAACTCACATTCTTATTTTTCCTACCACCTCTTCTGTCTTGGAGATTTAACCATCTGAACAGTAAGTAACAGACACTTGTATTTATCTGAAGCAACATTTTTTTGCTGATTTTAGTAAGCAACTATCTTTCAAATGCCATTGCATGTCTGGTTGTGTGCTGCCTATAGATTCATGCATTATCCAGGGTTGATTCTAGTAATATTGTAATCTTTGTGCCTCACACAATCCAAGCTCCCTTCTCAATGTGTTGAAGGACTTGATCCTATCTTTGTCAAATAGGTCTCTCGTCATGACACAGCCGTTCTCTCTGCATTCATGAAAGAGGTCTTCCTAAATAGCTAGAACAAAGACTGGGTTACCTAGTATCAGTGTGAACGGGATTGAGTGAAGACAGAAGCCAATAGTGAGTCAGTATCACACTGCCAGGATGGCCAGAGTTACGTGGGAGGAATACAAACCCTAGCCATAATGTTTAGTGCACACCTATGTTATTTTCCACACTTCCACATTCTACTATATAGCAAAGTTGAGACGCTTCAATTACATTGGAGAATCCTAGCCTTTCATTCTCAGGTGCCTGCATCATAGTTTGTCTGCCCATCTATGGTGTCTTCCCTTTCCAGCCCAGATAAAATTACGTATTTCCCTTTAAAATTAAGCATTCAAAATAGTGATTGACGGAATGCTTCAGTTCCGGTTCAGGTTTTCATGTATTGCCCTAAGTGACATGGGTATCCTCAGATGTCACTGGAACCCACCTGTACCTGGGTGATGAAACCATAACTAGGCTGAACCTAGTCATGGGTTGCTTGTGCTCTTGTTCAGGGAGGACCTGGCTTGGTAGTTTGGGATGGACTGTTTCCATGAGGAACAGGGCCAAGACTGATTTGCTTATGGCTGGGTTCAGAGGTGACATAGAGAGCAAAAGAACGATGGGTTGGAGTGCTACCCCAAGCTGTAGTCAGTGGTTAGACTTATTGCACACGGCCCCCAATCACCTTACGTGGTTTCCCTTTGAAATTTCCAAAGCATTATAGCTGATATCGGCAACAGTATGGTCTGAAAAAGGAGTGATATTTTGCTAGAGTTCTCCAAATCGTAACATCCACTTGCCAAGCGCCCTACTACTGGAATATCAAGTACTAATAAAGTGCTACAAATATATCACAGCCATAACATCAATCACAAAAATATTGTGAAAGTATGTTAATGTAAGGAAATATAAGTTAACTATACTCAGTTCCACACATTATGATAATACATATACCTTAAATGTGTAGTTAAGCATAGTAAATACATACCTACTAATATGTGCTTTCCTTCACAATATTGACAGTAGATATTCTTAATGCTTTGAATGATGAAAAGATTAGAAAACTGTCAACTTTAGTAGATAAACTTGCTACTAACACTGCAGGTGCTTTGTGCATTATCAATAAGGAGCTGCTTGTAATGAAAGCCATGATAAGACAGAACTACCTTTCTTTAAAAATGCTTCTTGTCAAGGAAGGTGGAGATTGCAAGGTGTGTCACGCAAGTGAATGTTGTGTGTACATCTTCAAAATAGATAACCGGATTAACAGCTATGTTGCTAGTATTACTAATATCACCCATGAATTAACTGCACTGAAAGAGACAGGTCCTTGGGAGGGAATATGTTCTGTGTTTGGATCTATTGGAAAGGGATTTGCCAAAATAGGCGACTGGCTAGGAGGTGTAGGTGGAGGAATATTGAAATTGCTTTTGACCCTTCTTCTGGTCATACTAATTGGTGCTACATGTGTGCTTTTCTTTCTTAAACTTTGTAAAGGTATTTTACCAAATGATGAGGTAAATTGTGGAGAAAAGAAGCTGTCAGCAATTATTGGAAGCAAAAGGGAAAGAACAGATGTTAAAATCGAGGTGACTCAGAGTGAACTGTTTGACAAGATAAAGGAAATGGGATGATCCAAGCAGAATAATTCCAGACTACTGACAACTTTGTTCAGTCATCCCTATTGGATACAACACCGTAGTTTACCATTAGACCATTGATGCTAATATTTTGCTGTACTATAGAATTGTAGGCCTTGCTGTGAAAGACTGAGACTTCCCCAACTGCAATGAACTTGACTGTCACAGACAGAATAACGTATTAGGTACCGAATCATGTTACAAGTGCGGACTCTAGGTACACCTGACATCAATGAGAAATCCGGAATATATTTTATAGAAAATGTTTCTTTTTGCCAGGGGTGGCTGCTCTATTGGGCTGCTGGAGTGTCACCCTCCTCTGAATGTTTTGCCCCCTCGGCTCCAGAGTCCAGCAGTTAATTAATCTAAGATTGATTTAGTTTAGGTTGGTGTTTCTCGGCCGGGTTGCACGATGTTTTCATTTCAGGGCAGGTCGGCCCCAGGTGCCAATCAATGGGAGAGCTTGTAGGGTGGGCAAGCATAGGTGGGGATTCACAGCAGGCTTGGTTTTAACTAAAGTGAACATCAGGCTGGACAGGTGCCTTTCTGCATCCAACACAAGATGCACATTTGAGGCTTCCACCATGTGCAACATTAGTCGGCCGGGGGGCGAGATTGGGGCTGCAGACCCCTCGGTCTCTTCGGGAACGCTGGGTTTGTCTGCTCCATCCAATCCTGGTGCTGCTTCCATGCTATTTGATAACATAAAAAGCAAGGAAGCAGTGTCTGGATTGCCTCAGGAGACATAGGTATCTGATATTGCAAATGGCCAGTTTGGAGTTTAGCAGTGCTCCACAATTTTCTTCCTCTTTGGACAGAGAGACTGCGAGACAAGGGGGATTTGAGGGGCAGCGGAACGCAGGGAAGTCTTCCACCCGGGGTATTTTGGGGAATCAGAGCCGTCGGGCGACTGCTCAGGGGTTTGGGCTAATTTTGGGCTACAGATGTAGCCCAATGGGGATTTAGGCTGCCTTTGGACTAGGTAGGTAGCCCATGGGTATAAAACCGGACATCTTGTGATGCCAGCCACCATCTTATTGGCAACACGGTGGCTGGCACGTAGGAAATTACATTTTGATTTTGTTTGCATTGTGTGCGGTTACAGTAGTTACCGGAGCAGGATGGTGATGTCCTGTGACGAGATGGTGGAGCAGGCCATGTCTTTGTTGTCGGTGGCGGGTCAGCTGGACCTGCTGGCTGAGGGAGCGTCGGTTCGTGGGGGACGCCATGCAAGGAAAGTGTCTGATGAGGTGGCGACAGCGGTTCTGGCATGCTCTCCTTCCCGCCAGGCCACAGATAGAAGGGATAGCCAGGTGAGCAAACGGGGCCAAGGTGCCAGTGTAAAGCAGCCCCGGTGCGTGGGGAGGGTGACCGGGTTTGTGGAGCTCCGAGGCCTCTGAGTTACAGCCAGAGGACATAAATCGGGAGCAAGGGCCGGGGCCACCTTCAAGGGGTGTGAGGCCACCATTACCAAGGCCACTCTACCTATGGGGGGTGGGGCGAGTTCCAGCGTTTTGTGGGCAGGACCCAGGGGGCATCTAAGGTGGCAGGAGTTAAAGAGGGCAATGAGGAGCTGAGCGCTCCTAGCACATCGCAGAGCTTGGCACGGGTGCCTCCGCATTTGAGCATGAGGCCCAGAAGAGTAAGCAGGGGGAGGGGCTGCCCAGAGAGGGAGGGTGAAGAGCACAGAGACTCCAGTAGCGCTTGGGACTCAGCCGGTAGTGCTCATGTGGGCACATTCCATGGGCAATACCTGGAAGGAGGGGGACCCATCTGTGCAGGCTGCAGGAGGTTCCAGGGGTCGGGGGGAGGTTCTGGGTCTCAGGGGAGCAAGGAGGAGTGACGTGGGGGAGGGGCAGGTGGACTTCAGCAATGTATATGCTGAGTGGCTGTTGCAGCAAAAGGCACAGGAATGTGAGGAGGCGAGGGGTGGGAGAGGGGGACGGCCCAGGGGCATCCAGCTCCAGCTGGAATGTGATAGATTGGGATATGGGTGCTTGGCTGGATAGAGCCCCAGTTGGGGTTCATGCCTTTTGGCATGGGAAGGAGCAGGAAGAAGGGATGGGAAAGTTGCAAGGAAAAAAATGCGGGTAGCGGGGGGACCAGGGAGTGGGGGGTCCGGGAAGAGCACCCAAGGGGAATTTTGCTTGGCGCTGGCAGCAGCAGAGCTGAGCTGGAGTGTGGACGAGGGATAAGATTTGGGTGGGGCTGGTGAAGAGGCATTGGTGCCTCGGGCCAGTGGAAAGGGCAGGGGGCTGGGGGATAGACCCCTGTTGAAGGTATACAGCAGGGCGGCTCTTGGGGAGTTGGAGCGGGGGGAGATGGTGGATCGTGTGGGGTCCACGCAGGAGGGGGTGGGACCGGTACGGGATCTGTGCCAGGTGGAGATGGGGGGTTCCGTTTTGGGAGCGTGTCAGCACACCGGGCCTTCCTTGTCATTTGCAGGTAGAACCGGGAAGGGGCGGACCAGACTTGGGCGAGCTTGGTACAGCTCCAGGGCCCGAGGGGAAGTGAAGGCTCTGCCGTGCGGCTCGCTAGAGGACATCGTGGGACCAAAGCCAGACGGTACCGGTGAAGTCTGCTGATGTTGTTAAAGAACAGCACGCGGAGCGGGGAGCGCTCCAAGGGAAATAGATATGGTTCAAAGGTGTAGGTCTTGTTCCAGAGACAGGCTGGGAGGGCAGTACTCGGCCCCCCAGGGTAGTTGGTCTGAGGCACCAGACATCACAGTGTTGGATTTTGATGAAGAAAGTTTGGAAGAAGGGGAAGTACGAGATGAGGATGATGTACACTTGACTGAGGGTGAGGATAGGCTAGACCAAGTGGGTATGAGGGGTATTTCTAATTCCTCTGGTCCTAGTTTTTTGCAGGCTACAGGTGTCGGGCATGCCCTCATCCGCCGGGATGGGACACAGACAAGACAAAAGTCATCAAGGCAGCGTGCCCCGATGTTGGCGTCAGATAAGTTACCCACGCGTTGGGTTACCCAGTGATGGTGTCAGTGGGAGTGGAGGCTAAGTTGCAGCAGAGTGTGCATGAAGCCCGTTTGAGCAAGGGTCGCTACGTGGCCGATGCAAGCATAGGCACGCTAGACCACATAGGAGACAAAGGGGTTTGTAAGGTAAGCGGCAGGGTTGCAGGGGAAGGGTCCTCAAAGGCGGGCAAGACAGAAGAGGGAGGGAAGTCAGAAAAACTTGAAACTAAGAAGGTGAAATTCAAGGGTCTCCCTTATATGGGAACCTCCAAAACTTTGAGGGCCATCTTATGGCATCCACCAAGGAAAAAATATGGAAGGGTGAATATGTGGAAATGGTGAAGCTGCTGCACAGGCAGTTACGGTCTAAAGAGGGCTCTAAAGAAGAAGTGGAATTAGACAAGCAGTCCAGGGGTCCGGTGACCATAGAAAACTGGACGGCCCCTTTCCTTATATATGCGAGTGTGGATTGCAAAAAGTTACCGGAGAGATCTGTCTCTCTGTTTAAATACATGGATGTGATTAGGAAAGCACATCTTAACTACAGGGGTACGCCTGGGTACAATACAATGAGGAGTTTAGAGCCCGGATGACTTGTGATGCAGAGGCACAATGGGGCGAGTTAGATATCGATCTCTGGCAACACATTATGGGCCTGGCAAAATTTGGTAAGACCATTTTTACAGCCAGCGGCTTGCCGATAGTCTGCTAGTCCTTTCAGGGTCACCCCACCCGGGGAGGGGTGGGGGAGGTGGGACAGGTCAGACCAATGCGGTGGGCCTTTTGCAAATTCCGGCATGAGTGCTCCAAGTGCTCGGGCAAGCACCGGCTGGTCAAATGTTGGGGAACAGGGGGTGGGCAGGCTTCCACTGGAGAGGGTTCTCAGCAGGGTTACGGAGGGGGGCAGCAGGGACAGACTGGGGATTTCAGGTTGAAAAGAGAGGCAAGGACCTGTGGGCAAAGGCTCGTACACCAATTAGACTGGATAAATTAGCCTTCTGGCTCTCATCCTATGACAGTCAGCAGGATGCGCAGTTATTGCTGCAGGGCTTTACTTGGGGCTTCAGGCTGGGATATTAGGGACCATGGGTATGTTGATGGGCAGACAACTTCAAATTAGCACATACACATAAGCAGGCGGTGAGGGACAAGTTGGAGAATGAGATCCTAGAGGGTAGGATGACAGGCCCCTTTGACGACTGGCAGACCTGATTGTGTCACCCTTTGGGGTGGTACCCAAAAGGGAACCGGGGCAGTTTCGGTTGATCCAGCATCTGTCATGGTCAGAGGGCCAGTTGGTGAATGATTTAATCCCTGAGGGACAGGTGGCTCTCATATATTCCGCCGTGAATGTGGCCTTGGCTCTGGTGGAGAAGGTGGGACGTGGGCACTAAGGGCGAAGAGCAACATCAAGTAAGTATTTCGTTTTTTGCCAGTACACCACACCGACTTTCAATTGCTGCGAATACAGTTTGGAGGAAAGTGGTATGTAAATAAAGCTCTTCCCATGGGCTGCTCCATATCCTGTGCTTTGTTTGAATGTTTTAGCAAGTTCATCCAATGGATGTTCACAAAAGCAACAGGTAACGTCAATGAGATGCACTACTTGGACGTCTTCTTCATCGGGAGCCCTGCGAGCGCAGCCTGTCAGGAGGCCCTGACAAGGTTCCAGGAGCTGATGGGGGACTTAGGTGTGCCCTTGGCCTCCGAGAAAACGGTGGGGCCTACAACAGTGATCTCATTCCTGGCAAACAAAATTGACTCTGTGGCCAAAGAGGCCAGACTGCCCGAGGATAAGAAACCGCCCATGCAGACGGTGCTGAACACCATGCTCGGGAAAAGAAAGGTGACAGTTAAGGAGGTGCAGGTTCTTTTAGGGCACTTGAATTTCACCTGCAGGGTTGTCAGAGTGGGAAGAACCTTCTGTAGGAGGCTGGGCTTGGCCTTGTCAGGGCTGTCACTGCCGCACCACCGTGTCCGCGTGGCAGCAGGGGTGAAGGAAGATTTGTGGATGTGGTGAACTTTCTTGGAGGTATTCAATGGGATTCCTCTGGAGGCATTAACAGAATTTGAATGGGATGTGCAAATCTTCTTGGAGTCGTCTGGGGGCTTCGGTTTTGGCATTTACTGGCATGGACATTGGTGCGCGGAGGAGTGGCCCCAGGCTTGGAAGCATGGAGGCCGCAGCATCGCCTTTTTGGAGTTATTTCCGCTGCTGGTTCCGGCATAAGAGAGTGTTGTTTCGGGTAGACAATATGTCGGTAGTCCAGTTCATCAACAGGCAGTCTGTAAGGGATACACAGGTTTTGAAGTTGTGTTGTGTTGTGATGCTTGCAGCTGGATGTGATATTTAGTGCTCAACATGTGCCAGGTGTGGACAATGACATTCACAGATTCTTTGGCTCATTCACAGTGGAGGAGGTTTCATGGACTGGCCGTGGACAGTGTCAGGACCAGAATGCCGCAAGACCTATGGTTAGTCAGATAGCCAGGATGCTTCAGTTGGTAGTAGGGTCACTGGCCGAATCTACCAGGAAACAGTATTCGCAAGCATGGGTTGAATGTTTAGCAGGGGGGTTGGGTCAGAGATCGGGGGAGTTGGCCAGAGTAGAAGATGTAGTGCAATTCATATTGAGTTTGACGGAAAAAGGGTAGTTGAGGGTGACGATATTGAATAAATTAGCAGCTTTTGCCTTCATGGGCAAACTGTTTTGGGGATATGCGCCGTCGGCAGGAGAACTGGGTAGGAGACTCCTAGAGGGTTGGTCAAGGGAGCAAGGTCGTTAGGGGGCAAGTGTAAACCGCTGACACTGAACGTCTTGGTCAGAATTATGGGAGAGCTGCCGGGCAAAAGCAACTCAGAGGGGGAGGTGGTGCTGTTTTCCACGCTGATGTTGTGGATGTTCTGTGGAGAGTTTCGGGTCTCTGAGCTGTTGGGTGGCAGGGGGCCCGGGGTCTGCAATGGGGAGAGGTTGCTGAAACAGATGGGGGCTGCGGGTTTGCTTATAAAAATCTAAGATGGACCAGCTCGCCATTGGGCGTAGTGTTCTTTTGCCGGCTTACCCGGGGAAGGTGTTCTGCCCAGTATGATGGGGTAGGACCTGGAAACAGCTTTCCTCGCAGGGTAGCGGTCGCGTGTTCCAACATATAAATGGGGATCCAGTTTCCTCTTTTCAGCTGCTGGTGATTTTGCGCAAAGCATTAAATCGATTGGGGCTGGACACTAGAGGCTTTGGTGCTCATTCCTTTTGGATCAGAGCAGCCACTGAAGTAGGCAGGCAAGGGTGGAACAGGGCTAGGATTATGGCTTTGGGGCGCTGGTCCTCTAATTGCTTCCAGCGTTACATGCGCGCAGCGGAGGAATGTTGATGAGTGCTGTGTAGTTTGTCATTGTGTGTTTTTGATTTGCAGGTTCGGTTCCTGGTCCTCTGGAGGCTGGCATGAGTATTTGGATTGTAGGACATTCTTTCATTAAATAGGCTGCACGGCAGGCCAAGTATGGCAGTCACAGTGCAAATTCAGGGTTTAATGTGGGGTTGTACTCTGTCTCATGGCATTGTAAAGGGGGAATGCGCTGGGGTGCATTGCTGCCTTGCTTGAACAGGCTTATAGTGGATGGTAAGTGTCCTGATATTTTGGTGATACATTTGGGGGAAAATAATCTAGTATTGCGGAAAGGCTTGACTTTGGTGAAAGGTATGAAGGACAAGTTGAAGCCGGTGTGTAGGCGTTGGGCTGGGTGCCATATTCTTTGGACCGAATTCATTCCACGGAGGATGTGGAGGGGGCGCACCGCCCGGCAGCTATAGAGAAGGCTAGGAAGAAGATAAATAGGGAGATGTGTGCATTCTGTAGGCAAGCTGGCATCGGCAGGGTGGTGCATTCAGATTTGCGTTTTGAGGATAAGGAGTTTTTCCGGGATGATGGAGTCCATTTGTCTTTTTTGGGCATGGAATTGTACTTAGTTCAGCTGAAGTTGGAGTTGGCCCGGTGTTTGGGCATACACTAGATGGGCGTTACAAGTAGGGGAGGCAAAAAAGGGGGGAGACCATCTCCCCACCTTTCCCCCCTTTTTCTGGGTGGCGGTTGGCAGAGAAGTTGCAATTGTTTAACAAAGTTTATTCTTGTTGACATCGCCAATTCAGGCTCAAAGGGAACGGCTAGGTTAATTCACGCCTGGAGGTCACAGGAAGTTCAAGGTAATTTTGGTGGTCTACTTGAGTAGGGATTCATAGTTGTAGTAAAGGGCAGGGCGAGTTTAAAGGGCATAGTTACATTTAAACAGATATGGAGTGGGCAGAATGTTACTGTATCAAGTTCATGTGTGGGGAAGGGAGAAGTTCAGGGGAGGGGTAGTTTTAAGTTAGCTGAATTAACTGTATAGTGAGGTTTTAGTTTTGTGAGGCAAAGGCCTAGGTTGTGTTGTAAGGTGCACCTGTTTCAATAAAGCAGCCCGTTTCACACAAATACCGGTGTCAGTGGTCCGTGGTGCTCCCTTCTTCCCCAAGGGGTTGTGGAGGGCAGCGGACTGCAGGGAAGTCTGCCCCAGGGGGATTTGGGAAACGTGAAGCAGTCGGGCGACTGCTCGGGGGATTGGGCTGCTTTTGGGCTACAAATGTAGTTGTTGCGGTCGGAGCTATCAGCCGTTGTTTTTTCAAAATGGGGGTTACCCCTCCTACTTTTAGGCAGTCAGCAATAGTGCCTTGGTGGAGTGAGGTATTTACGATCTTGGTCCATAAAGGAAGAATAGAGGATCTGACGTCCTTGGAGATATTAGGCGATAAAGGGTTGATGAAGTGATAATATGGTTTCAATGCTATAAGCATTTTGTGAATGTCACTTGCATTCAGGTGTATAAATGAGTGCCAGTAGGCATTGTTTTGGGGGGAATGCCCAGGGTGGTCAGCAGGATCAGCAGATTTTGTGGGATGCGAAGTGATGTGTGATATAGACAGCAGGTGTTCCCTCACTGACTGCAATTCATTTTCAATGATTTCTGTTTTTCCCAAGAGGAAGGAAGCAAAGTTCTCACTGTTTGGCAGCATATAGGACTCAATGCAGAGAGGGTTTGGTATGTTGAGTGATTGTCACTTAACAATTTCAAAAAGTTTTTGGGGGCGATTTCTTGCTAGGTCATTCTGAATTCTAAAGAGTTGGCTTTTGAGCCTCAGATTTTTCTGCAGCTAGTGTTTCTAACTGCTTTTAAGCATTTTTGCTGCTCCAATGAGGGCAAGGCTCTCCAGCCTCTTTCCGCATGTCTCAGATTGTGTTTTTCAGTATTGAGGTTAACGTTGAACCAAGATTTAGAGACTTTGGTATATATGTTTTTCAGTTAAAGTGGGGCGATCGAGTCAAGGATGTTCATCTGGGGAACGAGAGGGTTGTTGCAGAGGACATAAAAGTCATTAGGATTTATGTTGCGTAAATTTCTTCTCCATTGTTTAAGTTTCTTTAGTTGCGCTCTTTTTGGGAACACAACAGCATTGATTCAGAAGGTGAATGGATGATAGTCTGTCCAGTGTGATGTTTTCCGTTTTTCCAATGATAAGGTCTAAGATTTGTTGTGAGTAGGGTTGTCACAGATTTGGGTCAACTCGAGGTGGGATAGAAAGGATTTAAAACTGTTCACTGCATGGTCATTCAGATCATTCCACTGAAGTTTGAAGTCCCAAATGAAGATCTGGATAACTTGATGATCATCATTGGTTGAGATGAGTTTCATGACTTGTTCAATGAAAGTTAGATTGCCTCCAGGAGGGTGGTAGATCGCATGAAGTTTACAAGGTAGTTTATCACTGCTAGCAATGCTGTGATAAAGCCAGAGTCTGAGGCCGATTACGAGTGGGGTGAAAATGTCCTGATATTAATATTTTTAGCACACTTGGAATCAACAACACAGAACCATTTAAGAACTCCCATTACATGTTCACTGGGAATATCAGGCAAGAATTGGTGTGTCCACACCGATTCCCGTATGTTTTTGCAAAGCATTTCTCATGGGGTTTTGGCTGGAAAACACCACAGCCTCGTTGTTTCTGCTTTACTTGTAATTCAGGTGAAAGCGTCAACTCCTATTACCAGTCTTATGGGGATTATCCGGCTATTCAGATTGAGGCCCTCAAAAGAAAGCCCTGCTTACTGTTCAAATGGCCATTTAAATTCTGTTTGTTTCAGCATTATAAGAGGTATTATTGTTGCGCTCCTCTGTTAGGAGCAGAGCCGCTTTATTAAATACTTAACGGTGTTTACAATGTGATCTCCCCTATATGTGGAACATATCATGTGTTTTTATCTAGAGGTTGAAGATTTATTTTTTAAATATGCATTTTTATGTGGTCTATTTGACTTGAAAATTAGCATGCTGTGGCCTGATGCTGGCAGGTCAAGATTTGTAGCGAAGTTGGATTGCATTTTTATCTACGTTGCATTGTTAGGTCTGTATTATTGTTCAAATCTTTTTCCAAGCTGAACGCTAAAGATATAGCAACACAGCTAAGATTTTTCAATGGTGTACACATGAGGCCTTTCGCAATATTCTTCATGACAGTTGTGGCATTCATCAAGTCTAAAGTTTGATGCTTACTTTGTATCCATGCCCCACACGCCAAAATCGATTTTTCCATACACTGGACTATTTTTTTCTCTGACTATGAATTTTTATTAAAGCTGGGCAACATAGCCTTCATTACGACTGTCTATGAAGTTCTGACTCGGGCAGAAATTGTGTTTCACCAGACTCTACATACCTGTGAAATGTTCAGCTTTGTGTGTGAAGGGGGTATTTACATGTCAAAATAATTACAAGGCAAAAGTAAATAAAGTGCTAAAATGTGAATGAGTGCAGTGTATGTTTGGGGTGGTGAAATGAGGGAGATATGAAGAAGTGCATTTGGGGGAGAGTGCAAGCAATAATGGAAAGAGAGCAGTTGAAAATGTACAGATGGATGAGGTGTGTTATCTAACATAAAGCTCACAAAACTGAAGGGCAATACTCCTTCGACAGGCCTCTATAATATTTAATTCACAGTCTCAAATTTTTAGAATTGAAACATTTCCAATGTTAATTATTTATGACAAATCATTGTTGTTACTGATTTATCTTAAACAGCTAACAACCATTGACAAAGTCAATTGTACTGACAGGCTTTTGGTGTGAGTCGGATGTTGTGTTACATATCTGGATGCACAAACATCTCAGACAGAAATCAAAATACTGGTCAGGTGGTACGCTATGGGAATCATAGAAATTTATTTTGAATGTTTCCTTTTAGAGACCCCCAATTTTCCATCCAACTTAAAGACCTGTGTGTACATATTTTTCTATGTGACTGAATGCAGCCAGCAGCTGTGGGTGCTTCCTGGTTAGAGCATGTTCTTGCAAAGTCAATGCTGCATTCAGTGCAAGACAGGAGACAAGCTCACACTTTAGAGGGCCTGAAGTTGTCATTCTGTAAATTCGTCACAGTAAAGTAACTGTGGAAAATATTAATGCAGTAAGATATGAGGCAGTTTTTAATGTGTTTAGTATTTGAAGACTGTATATTCACACTGTTTTATAAACCTTGCTTTCTCACTAAATTCATTTGCTTTCAAATGCACCATTAGTCAGTCTGTTTTCATTTTTTTCCACTGAAAAGAGGACCCACCCTGGACAACACATTTGACCATCAAGTTTTCTCACTTTGCTCACTACATTAAAGTCATACCCTACTTATACGGCACACCACTTTCAAACATCACCAGTATTAAATCTCCAGATTTATTTTAAATAAGTTTATTGCATATAAATATAGGCAGCACAGCAACAAGCACTTAACATTCCACAAAGATGTTCTAAGGGAATTAGAACCTTAACTAAATAAAAACACTATTGCATGACAGTATATGGAAAATGTAACATATCTCCCTTATATAAGATAAAAGCATACAAAACCATGACCATAAAGCAGAGGTGCATAGTTAAACTATCTAACATAATCCACCCTCTTGACAGATAATGATCTAGAATGCGCAGAGTCTTTGACTCTATTGGCTACCGAATCATAGTGTATATCAGTAGTGTTTAACTCAATTGATCGAAGATCATACGGTACATTAGGCGTATTTATTACATCACCACAATTAATACCTTTCTCATTGTTGCCAACAATACTATTTTTATAAGTCTCAGGACACCTAGACACATGCCTAACATTCCAGACTTTGCCATCTTAATAGGTTTGTAAAATGTGCTCATACAATTACCTACCAATCCAGATTTTTTTATTCTTACCCATTCTCCTACTCTAAAATTATGTTATTTGGTATCCCATTTTTTAAAGAAATATCATTTTTCATACACACATTCTCAATGTTTTCTCAAATCTTTTCTTTGAGCCACCATGGACAAATGTTAGAAACAGGATCTCTGCCTCTTATTAAGCGAAAAGGAGTGACTTCTGTTAACAAATGTGGTGTAATTCTGTACATCCACAATCTTTCCCTCAATAGATTTTTCCAATCTCCTCCTTCCTTCATAACTTCAGTAATATAAGCTTTCAAAACCGTATTGAAGCATTCCACTTGGCCATTCGCATGTGGCGCATACAATGATGTTGTAATATGTTTTATACTGTGGGACTTTAGATACTGCTCCATATCATTTGACGTCAGTTGAACATCATTATCTGTGACAATAATTGAAGGAGAACCCTCCCTGGCAAAGACCTCCTTGAAAAACTCTAACACCTTATTCGTGGTAGCTATGGGAACCATTTTAACTTCCGGCCACTTTGAGTGATAATCCACTAACACCAGAGCATAACGTGAATCTACTGGTAAATTCAAGAAAGGACCAGAAATATCAAACGCCAACTTCTGGCCAGTCTACAGTCTTGAGGGGTGGAACATTAATTTTCAACATCTTATCACTTGAATTGCAAATCAAACAATCTCTGACCACACGATCTATCATGCGATCCATCCCTGGCCACCAAAAGTAGTTCCTAATTAAACGTTTCTCTGCTGACATACCGGGAGGAGAATCATGGGCTACCCTTAGAATAATCTCCCTCACACCCAATGGTGGCACACATTTCCCATCCTTGTAACTAAAATCTCCATCTAACTTTAATTCTTCAGAAACCTTAAATAAAGGCATAATTTCTTCAGGTATGCTATGTCTTTTAGGCCAACCATCTACCAAATAACTCTTGACCAGTTGAGACAACGAATCCTTTTCTTCACTCAATTTCCACATTTCCTCTGATATATTTGAAAATGCACCAATCGCAACATCCTGGATAGTGGTTACAATATCTACATCATCCTATTTTTCCGTCACATGGGTGACGTGACATAAAGTCAGCTGTGACGTTTTTTTCTTCCAGGAACAAATTCAGTGGTAAAACAATATTCTTGTAACCTAGAAGTTAATCAGGCAATCCTTGCCGTGGAATTCCAACCACCACCAGGTGATAGAATGTTCACCAACGGCTTGTGATCTGTTCTTAGTATAAACTTTGTTCCCCAAATATAATTTCTGTAATATTCTATTGCCCATACGCATGCAAGCAGTTCTTTTTCTATGACCGCATACCTTCTTTCTGTTTCATTCAAAGTTTTCGATGCAAAACGCACAATCCATTCCTCATTTCCACTCTTTTGTGACAACACACCACCAATGCCATATAAACTAGCATCCACCGTTATAATACATTGTTTCTTCATGCAAAAAGGTCTGAGAGTGGGTGCGTTGACAATGTCTTTTTTGATTTCATTGAAAGCATTTTCTTGTAATTCTGCCCATTCAAATGACGAATTGTGTCTCAACAACCTTCTCAAAGCCTCCATTTTTGTTGCAAAATTTGTCACAAATTTTGAATAATATTCACACATTCCCGCAAAGGACAGTAATTGATCTTTGTTCTTAGGTGATGGAGCATTCATTATACCTTCCACGTTTGATTTTTTTGGTGTCACTCCATCTCCTGTCAAAGTATGTCCTAAATATTCTACACTTTCCCTAAACATTTTGCATTTGTGTGCCTTCAGTGTCAACCCGCTCCTTTTCAATCTTCCACAAACTTCAGACAAGTGTTTTAAATGATCTTGATTATTCTCTGAAAAAATTAAAATATCATCCAGAAAACATTTAACAAAGTTATCAATATCCCTGAAGATGTTAAACATGATTCTTTGAAACACTGATGCCGCTGAAGCTAAGCCAAATGGCAACCTCGTGTACTGATATAAACCTTGTGGCCTGATAAATGCTGTTAGCATTTTTGACTCTTCGTTAATGGTACCTGATGATACGCAGATCTCAAGTCCAATGTAGAAAAAACTTTGGCGCCCTCTAGCATGGAAACAACCTCATTAATGTTAGGTAACGGGTGGCAATCAACCACAATTTCTGAATTTAATGCCCTTAAGTCCACACAGAGTCTCAATTTTTTATCCGGTTTGCGGACCAAAACAATTGGAGAAACCCATTCTGATGAATGAATAGGCTCAATAATACCTTCAGTAACTAGCTCATTCAACATCTCTTTGAGCTCTTCTCTTACATTAATTTGCACCGGTCTTATCTTTTGTCTTACCGGTTTAACATTAGCTTTCAGTTTGATCTGATGAGAATAGTCTTTGAGTCTACCCAAGGAATCTGAGAACACCTCTTTAAATGAAACCATAATGAATTCTTCCATGTCATCTTCTTCTGTGAAAGAAATGTTGTTAGTGCAACATGATTCATCCAAAATTACAGGATTGTTGAGTCTGGGGTTCAACATTATTCCCAGTTTATACTGATCCCTCCAACACAGAACATTTATTCCTTTTACTGCCACATATAACTTTATGCTTGCAACCCTGTTCTTAAAGGACAGATTTGTGTCAAAGTATCCTACCATGTCAATATGTGAACCATCATAACTTACTGGGTTAATAGCAGATGGAATAATATCCCTAATATTAAATGCTTTCTCCAATTTCTCTGCAAAGTACTGATTTGAAATTATGGTCCTTGGCGATCCTGAATCAGCCATGAGCCTTAATTCCACCTTAGACACTTGAACCAAACACATTGGTGAATTTGTAAGAGGAATGTCATTAGGATCTTCCACATTAGCAACGCTATCCCTCAGAGACACAACAAACCCTGACATAGACTCTTTTGCAGAAACTTTTACAAAGTCTGCAGGTTTATCACTCTGTTCTGATCCTTCTATCATGGACGAAAGTCTTGGCCGAAATTGCGTTGGCAATTTTCTTTGATCTCTGCACACGTTTGCAAAATGTCCTATCCTCCCACAATTTTTGCACTCCCTTCTAACTGCAGGGCAACCAATGAATGATGACACGTGGTCTCTGCTTCCACACCTGTAACAATATACATTCTTGCAACTTCTTTCAATCCTTCTATTGCTGTAAGAATATTGATTTTGACCTTGAATTGCATTCGACTTCTGTGTGTCATATCTCATTTCCTCTTCCCTTTTTTATAACAGCAACTTCTTCAGTTTTTTCCCCTTTGCTACTAATATTCTTGACGGTATGCATCCATTTTTCAGTTTGTTCAAAGGCTTTAGCTGCTGAAAGAGCCTCTGAGAGCTTTGGATCTCCCATGTCCCATAGCTGTTCCTGAGTTTTTTTACACTTCGCATGAACCACAATCTGATTCCTAATCATTTCGTCTGAAATAGTTCCAAAATTGCAATGTAAGCTTAAAGTGCGTAAAGCCGTCAGGAAATCATCAAAAGATTCATTCTCATCTTGTCTCCTTGTATAAAATTTGAATCTATTCAATGCAATATTGCTAGTAGGTTTGAATCTTTTCTCCATTCTAAGTAAAGCCTCATTATGCCTCTCCATTTTCCGTAACACTTATCTGAGGCAAGGATCTAAACACCATTTGTCCTTCAGATCCCAGATAATGTAATCAAATACTCTTCTTCCTTTCTGCCCCATTCTCTCTCCATCTATTGCCTTCATGTAATTCACAAATTCCTCTTTCCATCTTGACCGAGGCAATGGTGGTTCCCCTTTGGATCGAAGGAATTTTGCAGGGGAATCAAACTGCATGTTTCTTAATTGGTAACAAATTCTTTATGGAATAGTCGTTATGATGTTGCTACAAAAGCCTCTTGTATCAATTTAATGAGAAATCCAAATATAGTTGTTTATATATCATTACAAAATAAACACTCCTATTTTACTCTCCTTCTCTTGAATATTGTAGTACTTTGTGTTAGCTAGTTGCTACTAGTTGCTTCTATTATGGTTACTTCTTTTCGTAGAATTTGTTTCCTGTAACAAGCCCAAAGTAAAATGACCACTTACTTGTCAAATCGCCCAGTTGTAGTTGACTCTTATTCCGCTTCCCCGATAAAACTTAAATGTTATCTATGCGCTCTTTTATTTCTTTTTATTGTTTCACCTTCGATTGTTGCTTCATCTCCAATGGTTGCTATGTGGATTCTAGTTGTTGTTACGATCAATTCAAAATGGCCGCCGCGTTTTGCGGGGTGACGTCATACGCTCCCAGAAGGCCTTGTGATCCTTCCCAGGATGCTTCAGGTTTCTGGAATTCCTTCGACGAACAATGCAGCTTTGGTTATCTCTTACCGGCGTGGAATCCTTCCTCCATCATGCAAAAACAGCACGTTATTCAAAGAATGTCAGCGCTCGTGATGCCTCGGTAAATTTTCATTTTGAATAATGCCTCTTCCTTGTAACTGTACACTGCACCAGTTACAACTCGCTTCACAACAAGTATTTGCCCCTAAAAAATAATATAGTATGCACACAGTACCTTGACTTTAACGGGGTTCCCTCTCGTAGTCGATTCTTCTTTTTTTTTTAATCTAGTGTCTCCTGTGACACGTATATTACGTTATCTTTTCTTTTTTCTGTCCTTTAACATTTCCTTCTTCTTGAAATACGCGAGTGAAGGTTATTCCAATTGTGTTCCGGTAGGTTTTATTCCAATTGCCTCACCATAAAATTCCTTTTCTAATAAATTTTAAAATGTCCAACTTTCTTCTTCTTTCTGTCAATCCATAAAAAATGCAGTTATCTTCTTTTCAAGAACACAACTCCTCTGTGCTGCATCCATCTGTTGAGAGAAATGCTCTTGTCCTCGTCGCCATTATTAAATCTCCAGATTTATTTTAAATACGTTTATTGTATATAAATATAAGCAGCACAGCAACAAGCACTTACCAGCTCCAGAGTCCAGTGCAACTGAATCTCAGGAGTAAAACATTCCATAAAGATGTTCTAAGGGAATTAGAACCTTAACTAAATGAAAACACTATTGCATGACAGTATATGGAAAAGGTAACAACCAGCTGCGCTGTCTTTTGTTTGCTTCTTATTGGTGAAAAGCCTGTGAACCATATACTTATGTAGTGATTGTATGAAATCCTTTGTTTGTAATCCTATAAACTGATGTGATTTTTGAATGCTCGGAGAAGACTATTTCCCCACGTTTGAAGGCGAATCTATGCTGGATTGCTTATTTGAGAACTCTTAAGGTTCTTGAGCTGATACTTAACATTGATTTGGGTGCTTATTGAACTAACTAGCTGATGACCTGGCCTAGCTTATACATTTCTTTAATTGATATTCTTTAAGTAGATATTTAAACTTTAGAACTTCACTGTCGTTCTTTAGGTACAAATGTTTCTAGTATAAATTCCATGCAAGATTTAAATAATGGAGAGACGGATATAGTGGAGAGTAGCAAAGTGTAATAGAGACTACACCGCTTCCGGTCCACCTGTCGGCATGTACAGGAGGATAGATTAACACGGGTTGATGCACTGACAGATGCTACAACTTTAATGTTTAAACAAAAGTATTTCTGTATAGATTTCACTATGGCAGCCATTATGCTACTTAAAATAGAAGATTTGTTTTTGCACTTATCCTTTGTTTTATAACTGTTTTCATCTTGTGAATTTGTCATTCAACTGTTCATTATTTTATTTCAAAAGAGGGAGGAATCGGGTGGGGAACTGAACATGGAGACAGAACTCTAGTGTTCAGATGCCTAATTACTTGACTGCTTTAAAAGCATGGCCACAGCATGGATGCGCTGCTGATGTGTCAAAGGCATCCCAAAGACAAGCCGCCTGCACCCGTTCACGGCCCGAATGCGGTCAGCACCAGCCACTGTGCTGGATCCGACTCAGAGGTGTGACCATAATCACCTATACCACAGAGGGACTTCACCTTTTAAACCATTTCACCATGCAATGCAAAAGTCTCATACTTCCAAACTGCCTAGGCCCTTGTTGATTCTCTCCTGCCGAGCCCTCATTCATCCACTAAACTTGAAAATCAGGGACAATAAGAACCAATCAGTCAGTCATCCCTGAAAAATTAAAGCTGCCTTATTTAACGTACGCTCACTCTCCAAACATGCCTTGAATATTTATAACCTAACTAGCTTACCCGTCGCTGCGATCTCCCAAGAAAGGAAATTCAAGGAAACTCGTTATGATAACATTCAATTTGCATTGTGTCATTTTTATTGAAACTTATTCATTTTAATATGGAAAACATTTCAAAGTGTCGTTTTAATTCTATTTCTTTATTCGAGTGCTTGTGGGTACACGTTTTTTTGTTTTTCCGTCTGGTGCGTACATCAGTATTCGAAAGATTATGAGTGCCCTGGAGGGCCGATATTTTAAAAAATGTTATGCCAGAAACCTTAGCAGGAGTGTACTCAACAACTTCCAAAGTTTCATGGTGATCAAATGAATGGTGTTTTAATTCCATTTATTTATTCGAGTGTTTGTGGATACACGATTTGTTGTTTTTCCGTCTGGTGCATACATCAGTATTTGAAAGATTATGAGGGCCCTGGGGGCCCAATATTTAAAAAAAATGTATGCCAGAACCCTTCGCGGGAGTGTACTCAACAACTTCCCAAAGTTTCATGGCGATCGGATGAATGGTGTAGTAATGCATAAAGGACAAACAGACAGACAGACATACAGACAGACATACATTCGTTTTTATATATATAGATTGAGGAAGAACAGCTGGGTGTTCTCTTCATGATGGAGACCTGTATATCAGAGGAATCCTGCCCAGACCTACAGCTGGTGCTTCCCCTTCACAACTCCTGCTTACACTTAGATCGGAAGGCAAAAGGGGTGGAGGGGTGGCTATTGCTTTTAAGAACTCACTGATATGCAACACCTTTAAGGTGGAGGACATCTTAGGTGCTGAAGGGTTTGTTATGTCTCCTTCAGCGCAATGCTCCTTAGCAGGTGCACTGCTGTATAGCCCCCCAGGGCTTGCAAGAAATTTCCTCAACTTTTTTTCTTAAACACTGAGCCTCAAAGCCTTTACCTATGCTAATTTTACAGTGTTAGGAAACTTGAATATTCAGTTCAATAAACGTTTAGACAATGTAACAATTAAATTGATCGAGTCCCTCACAGATATTGGCCTCACAAAATCAGTCATGGGTCCCACCCATAAAGAAGGCCGTAGCATAGAATGCTATCTTCTCCAATACCACAATAGAACTCAATAAGCTTCTAGAAATATCCTGGTTTAACCACTTTATATTACCCTTTTCATGGTCATGGCCGGTCCCAAAATACTCGGGATGAACTAAACCCATCCAAGAGAATCGGGCTTGGAATAAATTAGATACATCTCTCCTGAAGGAATCTCTTGAAGTAACCAGGCGGGCTCAATTGCGACCCCAACATCCAAGTCAAGGTCTACCAGGCATTCTCAGCCCACCTGCTGGTTCACCTCAGAACTTGCGGAAGATAGAAAGGGCTGTAAAAAACTGGAATGCCTTTGGAGGAAAAACTAAATTGAATTGGACAAGAGCCTCTATAAAAGAGCCTTACGTACATATCACAGCGATTTGAAATCTGCATGATTCACTTTTTATACAAATACAATTGCAAAAGCCTAAACAATGCATTGACATTTTTTTAATTATCTCCAAACTTAGGAATGCCAAATATTTTGCACCCCCTCTTGAGACAAGTGCATCCCTCTGTTCTCACTGAACAGATTTTTGGGAGTACAGAAAATGCAGGACTCCGTCCATTCAATGCACAACACATTGCCTCCAAACTTTATCTTACCTAAGGCACAGAATAAATAAACTCAATTTATAGCCCCTACACTCAGGAACTGAAGAACTCTTCATCCAAAATCAAATCCAGATCCCCACATGATCCCCTTCCCCCAAAGTTATGAGGGATGTAGGGACCACTCTTGCCCCCATAAATCAAGAACTCTTCTCCACCTGCGTACAATCTGGTATTGTACTCGCAGAGTGGAAAAAGGCCTAAGTCACACCACTACTCAAAAATTCGAAAGCTGATCCAAAAATTCTCTTAAATTTCAAACCTATCTCCCTGTTGCCAGGCATTACAAAAATTCTTGAAAAATCTGTGAATACACAGCTAATGTCATTCTTAGAATCTTCTATGCTCCTTCACCCCTCCCAATCTGATTTCAGAGCTCTGTATAGCATGGAGTCCACCCTTACGGAAATCATAGACTCAATAAAATTCACGCTAGATACAGGACAGAGTGCTGCAATAATTCTATTGGACATCTAAGCGGCATTCAAAATGATCTCACATGAGATCGTGATTCAACGCCTTGCCCACATTGGGGTAGAAGGACAAACTCTGACCTGGCAAAAATCCTTCTTTGATCACAGGGATCAAATAGTATGCCTTTAACTTTACTTTTCAGAAGCTAAAACTTTTAAGTAAGGAGTGCCCTAGGGCTCTGGCTTGAGCCTCACTCTTTTTAATATATATATGACCCCTCTGCCTTATCTGATTGAACTTGATGTCCAGGTTGTCTCTTATGCTAATGACAGCCAACTGCTGTTGACATAGAACAAGGAAGACAGCAAGACCAAAACCAAATTTGTTGCCTTGTTGCCTGTGTCACAGCAGTAATGGGCTGGCTCACATCAATTCCCTACATTGCAATCCTAACACAACCGAGATTCCGCTGTTGGCTGTATGAAACATAGACTGCAAATAAACACACTATGTGTCAGGACTAGGGTGGTTTGCGGTCTAGGGCCCGCCCCACGTCATGCACCATGTCCTAGACATTTGTGTGGAAAGGTACATTGTTTTCCCTCTAAGGGGCGTTGGTGGTTCAATTGTGCAACCTTATGATGTTCTGTGGTGAAATGTACTTTTTATGCATTGTAATGTGCACATTGTATGGAGTTTGTCCGCCTAATGCGTTAGATTTGGCACCCTGAACGCGTCCGCGAGATGCGTGAGGTTTGGTAGCCTCACGTGAGATGTGTGGGGTTTGGCAAGCGGCTTTAACGCATCCGCGAGATGCGTGAGAAATGGCAAGCGGTCGCTTAAAACACCGGGCGTGATCACGTCAATGTACGCGACCACGCCCAAACCCCCTTGCTCACTATTCCAGGGATTTTGAAGGTGTGGCAGCTTCCTCCTGGTGCTCTGAGTTGGAATCAGAGTTTGGGAAGCATTTTTTGACTCTCGTTGCAGCAAGCAAGTGGTATCCAGTAGAAGGTCCATTGGAGAAGGCGAATCCTGTAGTAAGATTGCTGTGGAGAACTTGTCAGATCCAGTAAGTTACTTCTTCAAGGCTTGGGTCTCCTGCAGCCACGCCCTTCTGTTGAGTAGAGTAGGTCGTACTCTACAGGTAGGACCATTTAAAGGTTATTTAAAAGGCTATACTTTGGCGCAATCGTTGTAAATGTGATTTTAGAATGTTTCTGGGTAAATTAAAACATTCTTAGTTTCCTTTGATATAATTCACTGAGAGTTTAGACTCAATCTTCTTGAGTTTTTCTTTGAATAGTTTTTTGGTCCCTATTCTTTACTGGCGCAATTCATTTTGCAGTTTACAGCAAAAGGATTTATTTTGCTTAAAGAAATATATTCATGTGCAGTTTTTGGGTTTAAAGATTACTGATGTAAAGTGAATATTTATAAGGTAAAGAGACTTTTGAGGTTACCAATGTAAAGCAGATATTTACGAGGCAAAGAGACTTTTGTGGCTATCATTGTAAAGAGGTTATTTACAAGGAAAGAGTCGTTTAGTTTCTGGTAGCCCTGGGGTTCTAATGTGTTTTTATCAATGCGCAATTCAAGATATTGTTACATTTGATGACTTTTGAGTTTAGGCTGAAATTAAAGGCAAAAGCCTTTTTAATTTAAGAAACAATTTCAGTTATTAAAGTAGTTGCAGAGTTTTCGAAAATATTAGAAAAAACTTGCAGTTTTAACTTTTCCTTTTCAGATCTCCCTCCCTGCTGTTCCCTTCCCAACACCCTTTTCCCCCCGCTTGATCACTTCAATATTCTGTGTATTTACTACAATCAGAATTGGAGGTATCGAGAGGTGGGCCCTTATATCAACTCGACAGATCCTGAGGAAGACCTCGTCTGACAGAATAGTGAGCCCACGAATTCCTTTCCTCCCGATCTGTCTGAGTTGCCATAATGGCCACCATCAATGATTTGATGGCAGTTATTGTAAAGATGCAGGTTGATTTAAAAGAAACCATGAATGCAACCACGTTATTGGCCCAAAAAGTGGAAAATATACAACTTCAGAGTACTCCACTTCCTGATGATGTTGAGGATACTGGTACTAGAGCTTCTACTAACATCTCAGTCACTGTTCCACCGCAAATTCCTTTAGCTTCTCCTGAACGTTTCTCGGGGGATCCTTCGAAAGTGCAAACATTTCTAACACAAATTGAGTTACATTATTCCTGTAGACCAACCGCCTTTCCTACCCCTCAATCTAGGATTGCGTTTCTAATTTCATATCTATCTGGAGATGCTGCCAATTGGGCGGTTCCATTAGTTAGGCAAGATAGTGCTTTATTGTATAATTGGAGACGCTTTGTTGAGGAATTTGAGAAGGTGTTTGATAGGCGAACCGTCACTCTATCTGCTGATCGAGAACTACTACAGTTAAGACAAGGAAGCAGAGACCTCATTACATATCTGTCTCATTTTAATAGACTAGTTGCCGAAACCTCTTGGCCAGAAGAAAAAAGGGCTGCTCTCTTTTATCAAGGTCATGAAAAACGAGTTAAAGGATGTCCTGGCCCAAATTGACCCACAACCAACAGTGTGTTCTGATTTAATAAATCTAACCTTACGTCTAGATCATCGACTCTCTGAAAGAAGATCAGATAAAAAAAGAAGCGAAAAACCGAGTTGGAAGAATGAACCAAGATCTAGAACTCCTTTTGCCCATTCCGAATCAAGTTCAGAACCAATGGAAATTGGAACTCTTCGGCAACCTTTATCAAAGGAAGAAAAAGATAACAGACGAAAAAATGGTCAGTGTCTTTACTGTGGTCGAAAAGGGCATTTTGTGAAAGATTGCATGATGAAACCAAAAAATAAATCTCCTAATATCAATAAAGCAGCAGTCATTGAAAGAACCGATCAAACGTCGGAAAACTAACTTGCCCAAGGTGTTTAGAAGGGGATCTCTTGGGTACCTTTGCTTACCCTTCCATAAACTCTTGTGTAACGAACTACAAAGCTCATTTTAGATTAGCAGTTCAAATACAAATAACTCTAAAAATCTGGCAAATGGAAGTTTTAATTGATTCGGGAGCTACTGGAAATTTTGTCGATCTGGAAACTGCTCAACGGTTAAGAATAATCTTTGAGAAAAAAGAAACACCAGAAATTGTGCAAGCAGTGGATGGGAAAATTTTGTCTGGAGGGCCAGTCACGATGCAAATTTCCAGGGTCATAATGGTTTGTGAAGATTCAAAGAAACAAAAGCATAGAGAAGAAGTGCAATTTGATGTGATACAAGCTCCCCAATATGGATTCATTTTAGGAATGCCCTGGCTTTGTTTACATAATCCTTTGATTGATTGGCAAAAAAGAGAACTTGTATTCCTTTCTGATTTTTGTCAGTCATTTTGTTTAAACTGTTTGGAACCAACTGCGAGTCAAATAGCAACCGTGGAAGAAAAGGAGACAATCTTACCTATAGTCTACAAAGAATATCAAGAGGTATTCAGTGAAGAAAAGGCTGCAAAACTCCCGCCACATCGTAGTTATGACTGCCAGATTGACCTCATACCAGGATCTTGTGTACCAAATTGTAGAATTTATGCCTTATCAGAAAAGGAAAATCAACATTTGAGAGACTATTTAGATCAATATTTGGAAAATGGTTTTAGCCGCCCCTCTAAATCTGCAGCCGTCTCCCCTTTGTTTTTTATCCCAAAAGCCAATGGGGAATTAAGAACTTGCATTGACTATAGGGCGTTGAACAAGATAACGATTAAGAACAAATATCCCTTGCCTTTGATTCCGGTCCTTTTAGATCAAGTTAAGACAGCAGTGATTTACACTAAACTTGATCTTAGAGGGGCCTATCACTTGGTACGAATAAGACAAGGAGATGAGTGGAAGACCGCTTTTAAAACTCGTTATGGCTTATTTGAATATCTGGTAATGCCATTTGGCCTTTGCAACGCTCCAGCGGCCTTTCAGTTTTTCTTAATGATGTTCTAAGAGAATTTTTGGACCTGTTTGTAATCGTTTATATAGACGATATTTTAATCTATTTGGACTCAGTGGAAAAACATGAAGGTCATGTTAAACAAGTTTTGAAAACCCTGCAAACACATAATCTGTATTGCAAATTAACTAAATGTGACTTCCATGTATTTGAAGTAGAGTTCTTAGGAGTGCTTCTCACACCAACTGGCATGAAAATGACTGATAGAAAGATTCAAGCAGTAGCTGAATGGCCCATTCCAAAGTCTGTTCGAGATGTACAATGCTTTTTGGGATTTGCGAATTTCTATCGCCGTTTTATTGATCATTTTTCAGCAGTGGTTGCTCCTATCACTCGATTACTAAAGAAAAAGGTGAAATTTGAATGGACTCCAGAAGCTAATGATGCATTTCAGAATTTAAAGAGGGCATTTACAGCAGCTCCAATTTTGATGCATCCAGATGCAAATGAACCTTTCATTATTGAAGCCGATGCCTCAGATGTAGCTATAGCAGCCATTCTTTCTCAAAGACATCCCAAAACTGGTCAAATGCATCCAGTTGCATACATGTCCCGGAAATTGAATTCAGCAGAGCAAAACTATGTTGTCGCAGAAAAAGAATTGCTTGCTATTTTAGAAGCTTTCAAAGAATGGAGACACTATATAATGGAGCAAAATTCACAGTAACAGTATATACAGATCACAGAAATCTGCAATTCATGAGTTCAGCCAGAATGTTAACACCAAGGCAGTTAAGATGGATGATGTTTTTTGCAGAATATGATTTTATTGTAACTTATCGTCCAGGACAAGATAATAAAAAGGCTGATGCTCTTTCTAGAAAAGACTCCTCTTTGCAAAGATTTGAAGGAGCTCCACAGGCGATCATAGATCCAGATAAAGTACTTTGTTTGTTGTCTGCAGATCAATTCCTAGAAAATATTTATGAAAACTTTCCTCTTTCTCAATGGAAAAAATGGGAAAAGAAAGGGGAGAATCAAACAATCAAAGAAGGAATACCATTCCATGGAAAACAAGTTTATCTCCCTACTAAGGAACTACAAAAAACTGTATTCAATTGGTTACACTCTCATCCGATGGCAGGACATCCTGGTCCTAAAAAGACTATAGAAAAGATACAAAAAATATTCTGGTGGCCAACTCTTCAAAAGGATGTACTTCAAATGGCTCAGAATTGCGAGACTTGTGCAAGGTTTAAAACGGATCACAGTAAACCGAAAGGGCTATTACAAGTTTTACCTACACCAACCAAACCATGGGAACATATTTCTCTAGACTTTATTACAAATCTCCCACAAGTCAATCAGCATTCAGTTATCTTGGTGGTTGTAGACAGCTTGACTAAGTATGCACATTTCATTGCTTGTAAACAATTGCCTACGGCAGGACAATTAGCGCAAATCTTTCTGGAGAATGTAGTACGATTACATGGTTTGCCGTCAGTGTTGTTATCAGATCGAGGTTCACAGTTTTCCTCCAAATTTTGGCAGCAATGGTGTCAATGTTTACAGATCACTTCAAATATGTCTACCGTTTACAGATCACTTCAAATATGTCTACCAGTTATCATCCACAAACGGATGGTCAAACCGAGCGTTTAAATCAGTCATTAAAACAATATTTGAGGTGTTATGTAACAGATTCCAAAAGATCTTGGTTAGAATTGTTGTGGATTGCAGAAATAGCTTATAATTCATCACCTCACTCATCTACTGGATCATCCCCTTTTGAAGCTCTTTATGGATATTTACCAAAGACAATCCATTTAACACTGCCTAAAGAGGAGAGTAATGCACCAGCTGTACAAGGCACAGTACAACTTATGCAGACCGTTCACCAGAAAATTCACAAAAGATTATTGCGAAGTAAAGAAGAGTACAAGAGACAATATGATAAACATCATCGATCAGGACCAACATATGAGTCAGGAGACAAAGTGTGGTTGTCTACAAAGAACTTACATTTCAAACATAAAAACGTATTTCATCCCAAGTTCATCGGTCCATATCCAGTGATTCGACAGGTCAATCCAGTAACATATAAACTACGACTTCCCAAGACCTTACGAATTCATCCTGTGTTTCATACGTCTTTGTTAAAACCAGCTAGACAAAATATAACTCCCAAACCAGCACCGATCTTAGTTCATGGCAATTGGGAGTATGAAGTACGAAAAATACTAGACTCTAAGCGTAGGGGTACTAAACTATGGTATCTGGTATCCTGGAAAGGTTATGGATCTGAGAACGATTCTTGGGAACCAGCGGAGAACATACATGCCCCTCGTTTGTTACACAGTTAGTTTCCACCTCCTCCATCCTACGAAGCCGGGCCCTAGACCGCTCTTGGGAGGGGGGAGTACTGTCAGGACTAGGGTGGTTTGCGGTCTAGGGCCCGCCCCACGTCATGCACCATGTCCTAGACATTTGTGTGGAAAGGTACATTGTTTTCCCTCTAAGGGGCGTTGGTGGTTCAATTGTGCAACCGTATGATGTTCTGTGGTGAAATGTACTTTTTATGCATTGTAATGTGCACATTGTATGGAGTTTGTCCGCCTAATGCGTTAGATTTGGCACCCTGAACGCGTCCGCGAGATGCGTGAGGTTTGGTAGCCTCACGCGAGATGCGTGGGGTTTGGCAAGCGGCTTTAACGCGTCCGCGAGATGCGTGAGAAATGGCAAGCGGTCGCTTAAAACACCGGGCGTGATCACGTCAATATACGCGACCACGCCCAAACCCCCTTGCTCACTATTCCAGGGATTTTGAAGGTGTGGCAGCTTCCTCCTGGTGCTCTGAGTTGGAATCAGAGTTTGGGAAGCATTTTTTGACTCTCATTGCAGCAAGCAAGTGGTATCCAGTAGAAGGTCCATTGGAGAAGGCGAATCCTGTAGTAAGATTGCTGTGGAGAACTTGTCAGATCCAGTAAGTTACTTCTTCAAGGCTTGGGTCTCCTGCAGCCACGCCCTTCTGTTGAGTAGAGTAGGTCGTACTCTACAGGTAGGACCATTTAAAGGTTATTTAAAAGGCTATACTTTGGCGCAATCGTTGTAAATGTGATTTTAGAATGTTTCTGGGTAAATTAAAACATTCTTAGTTTCCTTTGATATAATTCACTGAGAGTTTAGACTCAATCTTCTTGAGTTCTTCTTTGAATAGTTTTTTGGTCCCTATTCTTTACTGGCGCAATTCATTTTGCAGTTTACAGCAAAAGGATTTATTTTGCTTAAAGAAATATATTCATGTGCAGTTTTTGGGTTTAAAGATTACTGATGTAAAGTGAATATTTATAAGGTAAAGAGACTTTTGAGGTTACCAATGTAAAGCAGATATTTACGAGGCAAAGAGACTTTTGTGGCTATCATTGTAAAGAGGTTATTTACAAGGAAAGAGTCGTTTAGTTTCTGGTAGCCCTGGGGTTCTAATGTGTTTTTATCAATGCGCAATTCAAGATATTGTTACATTTGATGACTTTTGAGTTTAGGCTGAAATTAAAGGCAAAAGCCTTTTTAATTTAAGAAACAATTTCAGTTATTAAAGTAGTTGCAGAGTTTTCGAAAATATTAGAAAAAACTTGCAGTTTTAACTTTTCCTTTTCAGATCTCCCTCCCTGCTGTTCCCTTCCCAACACCCTTTTCCCCCCGCTTGATCACTTCAATATTCTGTGTATTTACTACAATCAGAATTGGAGGTATCGAGAGGTGAGCCCTTATATCAACTCGAAAGATCCTGAGGAAGACCTCGTCTGACACTATGGCCATCCAATTGCTCTTCAGTCTCCCCAAACACACTTCCCTCCCTCAATTCCGCAAACAACTTCACTGGCTACCAGTAAAGAAAAGAGTAATTTTTCAAGCACTTTTAATAGCTCACTCAGCTTTCTACAAAACCGGTCCCTACTACCTCCAAAATAGACTATTCAGCTACCGGCCACAAAGAGCCCTTCACTCTCAATCAGCACATCTGTTAGCTATCCCTGCCACAAAAAGTAAAAGGTGGGCGGATCTGCCTGCTCAGTCCTGGCAGCTTAGCACTGGAACAATCTTCCTTTCCCCCTCAAACTCATCGCAGGCAAAAAATCGTTCCGCAAACAATTAAAAATACACCTTTTCAAGGACTAAGTGTCATCTCCTTACAGGCTCTTCTGTCTAGTGCCGGGACACTCTCACAGTAGTTGCGCGATCTACAAATCACTTCATTAATTCATTTATTCATTCATTCATAATAAGGCAATATTTTAGAGCTTGGAATATTGCATAGAACATGGATTGTTCAACATTGAGAACTGGCAGAAGACCCCAGAATGTAATTGTTTGCAGATGGCCTTACATTTTCCCTGCACTTCAACTTAAATACACCAAAGAGTTGAATATACCTTCTTGGTTGATATGTGGTAATTCTCACAGCGCCTCCTATGCATTGGCATTTTCTTACAGTCTGCCCACCTCAGAGGGACATAAATATCACTAGACACCAGGGTTTGTTTCTATATGATAAAGAATGGGGTGAGGGAGCATCTCGTCTTGGTATTGGGCTAAATTCCCCACCACTAGAGCCCAAACAGTCTTACTGTCCTCCTGGGGGTAGACTGGTGGATTTACCTTCAACTTGCCCTCACTTGGAGGCAGAGAGCAGATGGAACACCCACAATGTTCCAAACAATTAGGATGAGTTGGCAATACAGGCACTGGGCCACATTCCCCACCGCTATAACTCAAACACTCCTTCTGCCTACCTGGAGCCAGAACAGTCTTTCTTCAACCCCCTCTCTTAGGTGGCAGATTACAAAACTTAGCCCCAGGAATACCAGATATGCTGAATTGTTTTAAAAAAAGACTGACCCAGAGAGCCCCAAACAGTCTTTCTGACAGGAAATGCTTTGGGGGGACTTGCATCTAATTTGGGAGGTGCACTAAGTGCACCAGAAAGAAGTGACACAAAGTCTGTGAACTTCACAAATGTGCTCCTTTGTACATGAGCACAGGGGTCCCAGAGACCTCCTAGTATTCCCCCTAGATGTAGTTGCTGTAAAACACTGCACCCATCTGCAAGAATGGGAGCTTTCACTTCCTTCAAATGAGCGTGGCCCACCTCCAGTGAAAGACAGAACTGCAATTTCAACTGACATCCCTGCATTTCATTAATGCACTTTCTCCATTGCATGTGGGTAGCATCAGCGTTTGAGTTCACCCTTGCGCTAAGGACAGCTTATTTTGTAATTGTGTGCTCTGATTCAGTTTGGGCTTGTGCACCTAATTAGGAGTGTACAATAGTGCAAACAGGGACAATGCATTCGAAAAGTGTAATTTAGGCCTAGGGTTTTATTAACGACTACCATAACCACTCCTCTACTCCTGGACCTTAATCAGTCTTTCTGACCCCCGCATAACCCACGTCTTGTCCAGAGTCATAATACTGCAACCATAACTATGGGGAGTGACAGGACATTTTGATTCCTTTGGGTGTAGTTTTTAGAGATGGGACAGCCGAGAGGTTGTAAAACCTCACTCTTTCCTCCCTAGGTAACAGAAAGACTATTTGGCTCCTGGGAGAAGGACTCATGTTCTGCCAATGCCAATCGCAATACCTTTATGAACACCACTTCCTGGTGCCTAGTGGGTTTTCTGCCCTCTGGAACAGGAAAATAGGAGATTAACCCTCCAATCTTCCTCTTGAAGGGTTAGAAAAGCTGTCTGGTACACAGTAGTGGGGGCTGGGCCAGGATGGTCATGTCCCACACCGCATTTTGTTTCTAAAAAAAATTCCTGATGGTATGGTGGTCTTTCAGACTCTGGGTAGTGTAAACAAATATCTCTTTTTGCACGATCACCCCCATTTGTTTGGATTATGCTGTTGGTTTTTAGACTCTATACACTGGGACCCTGCTACTTAGGCCTCAGTGCATGTGCTCTGACCCCTAAAAACTTGTAGAATCTGTAAATTTCTCTGATTTGGACATTTAACTTACCTATAAGACCCTAGTGTATGGTAACCAGTTTACCCAGAACCGGTAAGTTAAATGTCACTAGTGGACTATAGTACTTATTGTGCCTCCACTACTAACTAAAGTGACCATTTGAAACATGACTCTAGGTCTGCCCCAGTAGCCTTGCTTGGTAGCTTTAAAACTGTCAGTTTGACCTGTTAAAATGGTCCTTTTGGGAGGCTTAAACCATCCTTTTAAATAGTAGTAAGTACCCCCTAAAATAGACCCTACCATCCCTAAGGCAGGGTGCATAGTATCAAAAGGTAGGACATGTATATGTAATATTTCTTCATGTCCTTACAGTGAAAGTGGGTCCAAACCTGTTCACAATCTCACAGGCAGATTGGGGGTAAGCACCCAATTCTATCCATTGAGGGCCACAGGAAGGCCACCAGACTACCACAGGAAAAAGTGACGCAAGGAATGGGAAAGTGTACTGGATTGTTGTTACTGCTGCCTGTACTCAAGCAGATTAATATTATTGGTTTATTTCCATTGTCATCGTTCATGCTGACTTTGATCAATTTCCTTTGCTCAGTAATTGAAACTGCAACTATTTCTTCGTTATCTTTCCTCTAGGTCATGGTGCCCCAGTCAATCATATAACACTCTATCATTCATGTAATACACTATCATTAATGCATCTAGTTTGTTTAGCATTTCCAGTTTATATTAGCATACAGGGCGCAGAATAATTATTCATGTAGTGGGATAGTGTTTAAGTATTGAGGCAATATGACATTTGTTATTACTGTGCTCTGATTTGCTGATGGAATGATGCATTTGCTCACACCACAGCGATTCTGCAGTCTGCTAATTTCATACGTGAAAATAATGTATAAAAACCCTACATTCTGGCGGTAAGCCAGAATACTTTCCTGTTCTACTTGGAGTGCTGTTTGTTACTCTCCCAATGTCGCTGCCCACTTAAAACCTAAACTAATTTCTGATTTTGCATATTTCTTTGTTACCCATTTCATGAAGAGCCATCATGGCACTGGCTCTGTAAAGTTTTGCTTTTGAATTTTGTAATAAAACCCTTTAACTATTCACCTAGAGCTCAGTTATTGAGTGGGAACCCTCATTTTGTTCATTGATTGTATTTCAATTTTTTTTATGCAGTGGGAGGTGCCTTACACAGGGACACATTACATCATGAAATTGAGGTTTAAATCTATCTCCGATCCAGCAAAACTGGGCATTACGACTGAGGTGAATTTTGGGGTGTTGTTAGAAATGGGGGTCTCTAGTTGGCAATGGTTTGCACCTTTGTTTAAATAGGGACCCTTCCTTCTAGTCAGGATAAGGGAGTTATACTTCTAAAATAACTCCTGCTCACCCCCTTGGTAGCTTGGCAGGAGCAGTCAGGCTTATCTCAGAGGCAGTGTGTAAAGCATTTGCACATAACCAACAGTAATACAGTGAAAACACTACAAAAGGACACCACACCACTTTAGAACAATATCTAATATTTTTATATATCCAAAACAAGACCAAAATGATAAGAATCCAACACACAGTACTTAAAAATATAGACTTGGCAAGATATACTCAAAATTGCAGAAAGATCTCAAAAACACAGTTCTTATGCGTCGGTAGCTCTGTCCGGGGCTACAGCAATTCTGAAAACAACAGAGTCTAACAGCTCCAGCCGACCACATTGGTACAGGCCACCAAAGCATGGACAGGCTCGTGAACAGTACCTTTCTCGTTGCGGCTGGCACATTGGTGTGAGTGGGCCGTGCCAAACGCAGCGGCTGCGATGCAAAATGGAAGTGGTGCAGGACCTCACAATGCGTTGCAGGCAGTGGCTCGGTGACGATCGTCTAGACGGCACTGGTGGGACCATGGCTTTTGGTGCAGGGCAAGGCGGGGCTCGATGCATTGCTGGCAGCATTGTTCAAGGCAGACTTGGCCCATTCAGGTGCAAAGAAATCTCCCACTAATCTGAATGCAGCCCAGGACTATTCAGCCCAGCCCCGACTTATTATCCAGGCAAGGAAGACACACCTTTACCCCGCCCATTGTCTTTCTAAAGAGAATGCACATCCCCTGCCCCTGTCACTCCAAAGCCAGGCAGTCATTCCACAAACCCAGCAGAGGCACACAGAATGGCTAATTATAAAATACCTACTTTCTAAAAGTGGTATTTTCAAACACAGAACGGAAAAATCATCTTTACTAAAATATGTATTTTTTACACTCTGAGTACAGGCACACTAAACTCCATTTCCCTATCTGGCCCAATTGGAAGTTATGCTTATAAGATGTTATAAGTAAAACTCCCATTCTTTCCTATGGGACAGATAGCCTTGCAGTGGTGAAAAACGAAATACACTGTAATTCACCACCAGGACATGTCACACACACCAGTACATGTCTTACCTTTAACATACGTGACGAAGCACCACCCCAGGGGTGGCGCCCCTTCATGCACTGCAAGGTTTCTAATAAAAGGAAAAATCCAACTTTGATCACAATTAAGACAAATTCAACTAAATTGTCTTAATTGTGATCAAAGTTGGATTACTCCATTTATTGGAAACCTTGACATGCATTCAGGGGACGCCGCCCCTGGGGTGGTGCTTCATCACGTTTTTCAACTAACGCTCACAGATCGAGCGATACCTTGTTTGCATGGTTCACCTTCTTAAACCTACATGAACACCTGAAGTTACTGGATTACTTTTTGGTGTGCATGAACAACCGTGCTTGCTACCTTTAACATACACAGCACCTGCCCACAAGGGTACCTTGGGCCTACCTAAGGGGTGACTTATGTGTAAAAAAAAGTGAAGATTAAGGCTTTGCAAGTGGGTGCCCTTGCCAGGTCGGCATGGCAGTTACAAACTGTGCGCAGACCCTGCAGTGGCGGGAAACATCGTTTACAACGCAGTGTTTACACCGCACTACCTTTACAACGATGCCATTACAATGCAAGTCGTTACTACGACTTGCGCTGGATGGCGCTGTTGGATAAGGAATATTGTAATTTTATATTCCAACACCTTCCCTACTGTTACGTGGGCTGGTGTTGGAATATAAAATGATAATAATCCTCAATCGGCGCACACCAACGCAAGTCGTTGTAACAACTTGCGTTGTAATGGCAGCGTTGTAAAGTACAGCGATCTAAAAGATCGCGTTGTACTGACGTACATCCGCAGTGGCAGGTCTGAGATACCTTTTCAGGGCTACTCATGTGGTTGGCACCATCAGTACTGCAGGCCCACTAGTAACATTTGATCTATAGGCCCTGGCACACTCAGTGCACTTTACTAGGGGCATACCAGTAAATCAAATATGCCAGTCATGGAAACACCAATCCATAATAACAATGTACAACAGGACTACTTGCACTTTAACACTGAACAGCAATGAGAAATTGAGCAGAGACACTAAACCAGCAAAAACAGAGTCCAAACAGGGATGTCAGAAAGCAAAAAGATTGGGGAAACATGTCAAAAGATGGCAGGTCTAAAATGTGTCTAGAATATGGGCTACCCCACACACACACTAGGCATCTCCTATTTTTGGACAACCAGCAAACACTGAGGGGCATATTAGCAAGAAGCTCGTTAAAATTATAGCCGTTTTAGGGGCAGGAAACTGCTGCTAAAACGGCGATAATGGGCTTGCCAATTTGCATTATAGAATTCCAATAGAAGCTCAGGTTAGATGTGCAGGACATCTAACCTGGGCTTCTATTGGAATTCTATTATGCATATTAGCGATCATTTTAACGAGGTTCTTGCTAATATGCTCCTATAAATTCCTACAACCGGAGGAGGTTGAGAGACGTAATGGTATATTGGTTTTGTAGAAATCCAGTAGGGTAAAGGTATACTTATGAATACATTATCACATATTCCTATTTTTCCTGCTTACTGTCATTAGTTTTTTTATTTTAAAAAATGTGATTCTTTAGGAAAACGTAAGTTATGTAAGCCTTGGTGAATTCCAAATTGTGTATAATTTTCTGAAATGTACAGCTTTCTGGGTTCACAGACTGGTTTCATACCTCTTTCCCAAATAAATTGCAAGTAGATAGAAATTACCAAACTAGAAAATGTTGATCACCACTTAGAAAATTGAAAACACAGTGGTAAATAATTGTTCGTATTTTTACAACACTTCCTATTCCCGAAAGCTGGGAGGAGAATATTAAACCTTTTGTTGATGCCAAAAATTCTCACACTTTCTTGCAAATGCTTCTTCTAATTTTCAAAAATAAACATTCGACATTTTGCTACATTTTTTGTTTTTACTCAGTTCCCTCTAGAGGAATCCAGAAACAGTGGGGACCTTTATAATCCCAACATGTGGGAAAAAATGTACAAAATTGGTCTGGAAACCCTTTTTGGAAAAAGGTTATGAAGTCTTAATCATAAACTGCCCCAAATTTCAAAAAGGTCCCAGCACTGGGTGGGAAAAGAAGGGGTTAGGTCAGAAATCGAGCAAATACCACAACACAGGCTACAGTTTTCTGAATTAAATTAACGAATAGAAAAGATTTAAACAATATTATTTAACTGGAGTTTGAAGCACTTAGACTTATATCTACTTGTTAAAATGAGGTTTGACTTCACTCTTTTAAAATGTGCAACAAACAAAATTTTAAATATGTCAATAGAGGTGTTTATCTTGTTCCGGCTGTTTAATTACATTTGTAATTTGTTTCCACGGTTTCTTTCTTGATAGTTTGGGTTTTTTGTGCTCAGAAAATCTTTATATTACATTTTTGCTACCGTGAATAATGTGTTTATCACTTTATGTTATAGAACCAACAAAATGGCATACTTGTTCTCTTATGTAATACTTAACGGGTGTGCATAGTTTGGTGGCTCCGCTATATTTAAGAAAAAGTCATAATATAGCATGCTTAAACTATCAAAGCTACTATATTGTTTTTGAAGTTAAAATGCTTCACCAGTTATATTCACCTCAAATCATGGACGGCAGCAACAGTAGTGGTATTTGCTGCTGCCACCGTGTGTTTGCTTGTGCTGAATAAGCCCTTACAGCGAATATTTTAAGTGGCAGTAAGTTTTGAATAGGATATTAGATGCACAAATGTAAAAGGGCTATTTGTATTCGTTCTAAATATGGTGTAGTAAATTTAATTTACCCACATTTGCTGCTTGTGCAAGACATTTACTGCTATGCAAATAAGGTGGTCTTTCCGATGCAGGTAGAAAGGGGGGGTTCCCGCCCAACACCGGATTTCGAACTTCTGGACAAATGACAAACCGACCTGGTACTTTGCTTACACAAAAATTTGCCAGGTAAGACTGAGTTAAAAATACAATATTCTGAGTTTTGCCACTCAAAATAAGGCAAAACATGTAGAATTTGCACATTATCACAAAACGAAAAACACCAAGGGGCATATTCACAAGGAGCTATAGCCGAATTAACAGCACTTTATCGCAGCCAAAGTCGTTCACAAGCTGGTGCTAACAGCCCACAGCACCAGTTTTCCCATGATAGCAGCTGCAAAATACATCGCTACAGAGGTCCCCCGCAACTATTGCTAATGAGATGCAGAGTAGGCGTTCCCGTGCAAAAAGCCGTGACAACACGACACCTCAACATTCACAACAACCAGCCACATCAGCTATTAGAACACAAAACACGCGATAAGGCACGTTGGCAGCAGGAAATTGACACCTGCTCTGACCTGGTGTAAAGTCGGACCACAGCCTGCACGACAAAAGGGAGCCCAGCCCAGGGAGTCATCGGATGGGCAACAGATGCCATGGAGCCACTCATCATGCAGCCCGGACACCCAAGAGGTACACAACACCCACCCAGCACTCCTCCCCGCAGACCACCACAGAGACAGCGCAGACAAAGACAGCGGCCCCCCAGGAAATGAACCTGCCTCACAGACCCAACATCTGACAATATCACTGTCCACTACAGGCTGAAAGGGACAACCATCCTACGCATCCTGGCCATCATCGCCTAACAGGCCAACGGCACCAACACAGTGGACAACCAACATCCCACCCCACACCAAGCTGCTGGCTGTGCTGCACCTGTTGGCCCCTGGCACACCCCAACCAACCACCACCAGAGTCGGCGGAGTCTCACGGCCAGCCACATTCAGGTCCCCCACACCTTTCCTGGAAATCACCATCACCCTAGCACCCCGTCCCCATACGTCCAACACAATGCGCAGGAACTGCTGGAGACCAGACAAGGACCATATGCCATAGCTGGATGCACGCACATGTTGGGGGCAATCTGCTGCACACATGTCCCAACTGTGCCCCCTGGTGACACAGCAGACAATCACCGCAACAGGAAGTACACGTCACACATCAATGTGTAGGCAACATCTGAACACCATGAGACCTTCACCAATGTCGTCTCTAAATACACAGCCAGTGTGCATGATCCCTTCACCCTCCGACAGTCCATCAGCAACCAGCGTTCCCAGGATGGCACCAAGGGAAATGCACAGCCCCTTGGCAAGTTCCAATTTAACACCCCACTCACCTCAACTCCGCAACCATGCAATCCACAACTCTGGCAATGCACACGTCACAAAATCACAACCAACATGCACAACAACATGCCCACCCACCAGAAACGACAGAACAACTTACAATGGTAACCTGAACAAGCCGTGAACATGAGCAATAAATGGCATGGCACCTCAGCCACACAATAGCCAAATGTGGGAAGAGGTGGCAACCAGGAATGTGTGAAGGATGCAGTAGAACCATGATTGGAAGTACACAATGCCAAGAGTGGCGGTGATGTGCTGGGCAGATTACAGTATGCAGAACATACCCATATCCACGGCAACATAAACCTCTGGGACAGTGGACGCAACCATATCACCCCAGCCAGTGGGGGTCCTTGCGGAAATGTTGCATGTTACACCCCTCCATAAGCGTGAGTAGAGTGGGATGGCCCGGCGTACGCCAAGCCAGCGTAGGGGTGTGAATAAAAAGCACATAGCCCTATGTGTGGTCCTCTTCCGGAAAGCCTAACGTCTCTGCCAGGGCGGCGCCTCCCACCCTGCCACGAGGCAGACACCGTCCTCATTAGGGGAGTTGCCTGCGATCCTGTGCGCCTGCCGTACCCCGGCCCGCTGGACCACAAACCCATCAGGCCCGACCCTGCGCAGCCAGGCCACACTGATCACCAGCTGGCACCGGCGTGTGTCAAGGAGGGCCCACCATGTGCCTGTATAAGCTCCAAGCCCGAGGCCCGTGACCTTACCAGCCCCTCAGACCTTGCTGGCCCACATTACTCCTTCCTCATTTACATACTCCATCTTCTGTGGCCCAGTAGGTCTCATATGTGAAACTGTGTCCTGGCTCCTGAATGGCAGTGAACCCAAATCCAGGCCAGCAGCCACAGCACCAGACCCCCCCGATCCATGAGGCATAGTTCCATATGGGCATTTTGAGGCACGTGCTGGTACTAACCTTGTTCAACGCCAGCCGGCGACACGTGCTGGCACCAACCCTGTTCAATGCCAGCCGGCGACACGTGCTGCCACAAACCCTGTTCAACGCCAGTCAGCGACACTTGCTGCCACAAACCCTGTTCAACACCAGCCGGCGACATGTGGATGAGGGACCAGGACTGCCCTGCGGACTAGCAGGTCTCACATCCAGCACCTAGTGGCGAATCATGAATGGCGGAGATCACACACCTAGTCGTACGGAGAAGAGCAAGAGGAAAATGCGGCTCAGTCCAGCCGAAAGCCTGGTCACAGTCACGTAGGTGATTGAACACGTGGTGCCACTGAACCTGAACTGCACAGGCCGGTGGGGCCACCAACCTATGCCGGCGACACTCAGTGAATGGCCCGTGCTGACCGCTACCTCCGGCCTACACTACTCTCAGCCTAGGCTGCTCTCGAGTAGGTCATAGAGTCTTGATTCTGCAATGGCGGAGTTCATATCAGGGTACCGGCATCATCGCAGACTGCATCCCCACTCAGCCCTGGGGCCACTAAGCCTGTTCCCCGACATTCATGGACATTCTCTGGTCGAACTTTGGTGGCGTCTGAGTCTATGGACTAGGGGGTCATTTTCATCCATATGTCGCTGATACCGTATTGGTGGTGGCAACGAGGCTGTAGCATTCCACTCCTCCATTTGCTGCTTCCGGATAAAATCAAAACTTCCGCATCATGCCCTGGAGGACACCTTCCACTGTCCCCCAGAACCCTCCGCAACAAACACCTCCGTCATTGATGGGAACCCACTCAGGTCACATGGCCCATCTGACTGCACCGCAAGTCACCGTCCTGTGGCTGGGTGCCTGTGGAAGGCCGCAGTGCATCTGGGGCCACTAACTCTGTGCTGGCCCGGGCAGGGACCCCTTCTACTGAGATATTGGATGGTCCATGAAGCGTTGTCTTTGGGGTCATCAATGCCATTTCTCTGTGGCCTTGCTCAGTACGCAGCCTCCAGGCACAAATGCATCCTACCAAGGCTCACACACCAAAGCGAGTCGAGATCGGCCCTGACGATGCATCTCTGCAGGGGGGCACACACCACCACCGCAAGGACCACCTCCAACCGCCATTTGCCAGAGTTGAAACGGTGGTCCTGACAGACTTGCGGAGTTGCTCAGACCTGTCGTGGATGCCATCATCGGCTTGCTACCCTGCTCAGCACTCCAGGTGCCAGTGACTCAGTGCGCCACAGGCCATTGTCCGTTGCTGATTGTGTTTTGGGCTGTGGAGCGGTTGCGCACCTATGTCACCTTAAACAGTTTGGGGGCCCTGAGACGTTGATGGGGAAGATGATGCAGGTCTAACACACCCCACTGCATCTGCATCAGGAATATATCGAAGGGACACAATCCAAGACTTTTTCTTCACATGACCGCGCTCATCTCTAGTGTCCCAACCCCAGTGCACTGCAACTCACAGACACTTCTGTTTGCATGTTGGCTGTCCTCTGGACTTCCTTCTGCTCACTCCATGTTGCTCAGCAGTTGACTCTGTTATGCATGTGTTTTCTGTTTCCCTTGCACTGGTGTCCAATGTTAAAGTGGTTGCCAGCACCAGACAATTTGTACGTAATGGCTTACACTCACCACACACACATCCAGCACAGGCATCACTGTACATGTGGCCCTGCCAATAAGGGGGCCGGGCGCATGTGCCCGTAGCCAGTTCAACATTTTATCTGCGTGTGTCCCTGTGGTCTTATTGTATGCATGGGGGCTCTGGGCCCTACAACATTACATTGTGCTGTGTACATTGGATGCAGACATATCACCGCAGGCAGCGGGTTGGAGCTTGGACATGTAGCTTTATCGTCACCCACTCAATTCATAAGGGGTGTGGCCAGGGCCGTTGTACGCAGAGCCAACATGGGTGTGTAACTGCTATTAGAGCACCTCCCGGCGTGGTTCTGTACTGTGAATGTGCATCTGCATGTGTCTCTAAGGCGGTGTGGGTCTCCTTAGTGGAGTGTGGGTGGTCTCTGAAGGGTGATAGACACCTACGTATGTGTCCTGGTTCGCATTCCATGGGTTCGGCACCCACCAACACCTGTTGGGCCACCTCCTTTTGGCGTGCTGACACATAGCATTAGGGTGCCATGTTTTGATGGGTGAAGTGTCGTGAGCCAGCTGTGCTTGCGGGTGCTTCCTGCTGTGTGGTCTGAAGCAGGCTCTGCGTTCTTCTCTGAGTAGCTTGGCTGGCCGGGTCCTGGTGGGGTGTTGCGTGGGATATCCATGGGCTGTTGTAGGGCTTCGGTGTTGACGGTGTGATGGTCCTCTCTGGCATCACAGATGTGTTGTATTCTGTGCTATGGGGAAGGTGTTGTGTGCCCCATTGCAATGTGAAGGGGAGATGCATGTTGACTTTGTGTTGACATGTATGTTGGCGCATTGTGCAGGTTTGCATGCAGACTGTATGGCAATGTACATTGTGACTATTTGGGGGATGCTGGACAGTGTACATTAGGACTGCATGATGAATGTGAGGTCGTTACGCATACATTTCCATTTCAAAGTTTCCGGCACTGTCAGATGTAGTAGGCATGTTTCTGTGCATGTGTGGAGCCAGTTGTCTCCTCTGTTCTGCAGTATCGGCTCTGCACATAGTGCCACGTTGTTGTCAATGTGGGTGTGCTGTTCTTGCTATGTGTGTGTGCTGCAGTGTGCCAAGGGGATCTGGGACATGATCCTGGGTGATTGTGGGTGTGCAGTGTGCTACACCTCGTTGTGCATGTATGCCATTGTGCCCATCTCCCCTGTCCCCTCAGTCCCTGTTAGTTGCACTCCCTGTTGTTGTTGTGTCAGGTCCTCTCGAGCTGTGTCCGTACTCCCTACTCCTTGCACCGTCTCCACACTGATGACTGTGGCCTGGGTTTCCTCCAGCTCCTCCGGAGGCACTGGACTGCCACCTCCCGTCGCCGTTGCTGCCTTCCTGTTGGCAGAGGTTGGTGCCTGGTTTAGGTTGTCGCATCATGCCGGAGCCTATTGTTCTCCCCGATTGGCCTCATCGGCACTCTGACTGCAATCCAGGTGGTCTGCTAGTGAGTCAGTTACTGGTAGTGTTCTGTCACCTCTGTGACGCTGATCTGGCTTTCCTGCGGTCTGCACCCAGTCTTCCTCTCCCTCTTCTCTTTGGCCTTCCCCGACCCTGTTGTTTCTTGCTGGTAGTCTGTGGGGGTTTTGGAGTTTGAGTTGGCCTCTGCGCTGGGTCAGGGTGCATCCATGTGGCTACGTGCTTTAACTTGTTTCTGGTGTGTTTTTTTCTGTGGTTTTTATGGTGCATTGTCCTGCCAGACGCGTGGGATTTGCAGTCCTGTGGCTGGTTTTCGTTACTTTTTGTACCGCGGTTGGCCTCTTCGCATGTTTTTTGCGTTCGCGTATCACATTTTTGCGGCGTGGCGTTGATTTTCACACAGACATTTTACATGTTATCTGGTGTCTATCGCATGCTACCGCCGTGTTGTGAATTCCGTGTTGTCACGGGGTTATTTTCCCGCGATGGGCTGTGATGTTGAAAGTTGTGTTATGCTACTCTTGCGGTAGTTATCATACGTTCTTGTGAATATACCCCCAAGTGGGAGTTGATTCATGTGTAATTTCATTCTGGTGAATTTCTGCATTCCTTTAGGTTGGGAGCTGCGGGTCCGTTGTGTCACGAGAGTGACGTTTTTCATAGAATTCGTCATTCTTTTACATTTACCAAATGATTTAAGAGCACAGCTAAGTAAAAGCTGTCTTTCTTGCTCTCGTGTTTCATCACATTTTGCTGTTGCTGCTTGTCAGTTGTTCCTCCAATCTCGATACATTGATGGTTAAATCGACATGCTTATTTGCGTGGCACAGAAAATACGATAGGATTGTATATAATAAAATCATATTGGCACACCTGTTTTTTTACTGCTGCTGCAAAGAAGTGATTATTGGTGTTATTTAATTTTTCGATGACTAATGCCAAAATTGTAGGATGAAGGATGGAATTGGGAAAATAATATATTACATACTTCTGTTCTTTTTTATGATAATTGAAGTTTTCTTTTGTAGTCTGTTGGTGTGATAGCTCTGATAATTTTTAATTGGAATTCTCGATTTTTGACCAGTAGCTAAAAAAATAAAATAAAATAAACAATTATCGTAGGAGCAGGAGCGTCTGAAAATCGTAAAAGCTCACTGATTGCCTCATTGTTTGGAGATTGCCTTTTCAACATAATTGTCCTTTCAGATAAAGGTATTCTTGTATGACTCAGTGTATCCAGCAGGCACCCACATGTAGAAATAAGCAATTGCGTTTTAATCAATGTGTGTTACTAACTTCCCTCTATTTTTGTCGCTGTCACTAACACTGTTGAAAATGCACATTTGTCACTTTAAATAAGAAACATGAACTTTAAATCATAAAATATGTATTTGAACCTTTAAGAGAAAGGCTTTGACCCCCAAAAAATTTGGAGAGGTGATGTGACATAGACATAATGTGAAAAACTGTAACCCATAACGAAGAAACCTATACATTAATTCAATACAGATTCAATTTTAATCACTAATTTTGAGAGCCCATTGAAATGTGCGTGGGTGGTGTAGCGAGAATGACGATATTTGAAGTGTTCCACAAAATAAAATAAAAAGTAAAAATAACAAAATAAAATAAATTAAAAAAAGAAATAATGTTAATGGTTTGTTGGTAATGGGTTTCTTAATTTAGCATCACTCCATGAGGTTCATTGCACCAATGCTAAAGATCTGTGTGAAGGTTTATCTATGTTGCTTCAGGTGCGTTTGGCCCTCCATTTTGAAGCTCACTTGAGTTCATGTTTACATTATGTAAGTAAGCGAGCTTTAAAAACTGGTTTGGACTTATTTAGAATTTGGCGGACTGGATACACCACCACACATGTGATAGAGTGCCGTGTCCATCAAACTCCCAGTTTTAACTACTCTGTTTAGAGTTGGAGGAACTGCCATATTTCCACAGGTAGAGCCTTCATTAGCTCTGTCGTTGGAAACCTTTGACCAACACCCTAAAAGACATTGAGCTGTCTGTCAGTGGTCATCAGACCATCTGCCCTCTTGTGTGCGGATATTCTGATGCTATTCTTTCCTTTTGGGCGAGAAAGCAAAAGACACACAATTGATAGACAGAATTCAGAACAAATCAAAACATTCACCCCCAGTCAAGAGATCTGGGTTAAATCCAGCATTCTTATGCTCAGATGTGAGTCCTGTGCTCTCCATGCCAGTGGAATCAAGCTTTCCTGGCTGAAGAGGGGTGAACCGGTCCTAGGATGCTTGTTTCCTGCCCAGGGAGGACCTGGCCTGGCAGTTCGGGCTGGACTGTTCCCATTGGGAGCAGGGTGAATACTGATTTGCATATGGCTGTGTCCAAACTGGAATGGCATGGAGAGCAAAAAAACGATGGATTTAGGTCCAGATCTCTGTACTGGGGTGAATGTATGATAGTGTTCTGCATTCTGTCCATCAATATTTCATTTTGCATTCTTTCCTTTTGGGGACCACAAGGGAAAGCCTGGCGGTCCCAAACAGGAAATTGGATAAATCATCCCCACACTCCAGGAAAAAACCCAAGTGTGGCATGGACATTTATTTTTGGGTTGTCAAAAACAGACTTCTGCTTTGGGAGTTTTTTTCAAAATTTAGTTTTGTGAACACATTGAGCATAACGCCTTCACGCAAAGCTTCCGTGCTTTCAGAGGAGTTGCTGTGTTGACGGCTCTTCTGAAGGCACAGAGATCACCAGCTGCCTGACAGAGAAATCTAAATATAGTAGGCTGTAGTCCACCAATGTCAAAATATGTGTGGTTGGGAGCCTTATTTACAGGTTGGCAGACCAGGACAGCCACTAAAAAGTAATTGAATGTTTAGGGAGGTGCCAAGTTCTTCTTTTGGTATGTTTGCCCATAGAGATGTTTCACTGAAGTACCCTGTTTGTAATACTTGCCAACTAAGCTGCTTAGGGAGGCACAAAACATATAAAACAAGTCAAAAGGCAAGGATACACGCCTGAACCTGTGGCAATCCCACAGACAATTGGGACTTGGTTCACTCCTTCTGGCAGACCAAGAATTCACTGATATGGTATGAGTGCATCTTTAGGAATAGGAACAAGTTTGGGTGAAGGCCTAGTGTACCATTTGTGTGAAGGTTAGGTGTCCTATATAGGTATGGGTAGTAAGGGTTCATTCAGGAAGTCCACAGTTGCTGCCTCTTAGTGGTTGATAAAGACACCAGTATATCCTTTTATGGGGCAATAAATGAAATGCTGGTCGCAACTGCAAACAGAAGGCCTGACATTTCTATTATTCCTTCAGGTTCACAAGACCTGCATCATGCCTTTTGACCTATTTTCAGAAAGAAGATCTAGTAACCATGATGGAAATTCTATCAGTTTCCGTGGAACTTGCATCCTGGATATGGGAAAGGCACAGACTGAACACATTTGAAAAAGTTTTATTCATTGTGTTATTGGGTAATTGTTTTGAATCTGATAGGCATGCTAGGAGGTAAAAGGTCATATATTTAACTAAGTAGAACCTTTGCTCAACTTTGATAGCTTAACTCAAGCATCAAGGCAATCCCCAAAGAAAATTAAATGTTGTGTGTAATAAATCACTACATTACAATACAGTTAAATATAGCAGATCTTAAAGGTCTAAATCAAGCTTAATTTAATAGATGCAACTTTTATGAAAAGTCATACAAACAGCAAAATAAATAGGCAGTTCAAAATTGATACGTCAAAGAAACCAAACTCATTAAAATCTATGGCCAAATGTAATGATAGTCCTTTGGAAATATAATGTAATCTGAATATATTTATGGATCTACCCAAATACCTTGGCTTTCTCTCCCCATATTATTAAGATGCAAAAAGGTGGTGTTCCTGATGGTGTTCCTTGAGCACTGGGAAGGCTATGTCTGTTAGTGAGGATCTGTCAAACATAGTGACACAACAGACTAATGATTTAAAGTTGCTTGTTTATCATAGTTTCAGTTATGACATTATCCATGAGAGACTGTCATGTACACCAGGGTACTTTGTCAGACAACTGAACCACATTTTACCTGAAGCATGAGGAAAAAAACTTCCTGCACATTCGAGGTGCTGATTCTGGGGAGAACACTTGGGAATCTGCATGAATACACCAATGTGAGCATGTTATTCCACAGAAACATGTAACTTCCATTATTACCTGGACCTCCAGAAATGGTAATTTAGGGGTGGAGAAATAACAGGGATCTCAATTGGGCACTTGTAATGATTGGTGTTAGATCTGGGGGTCTCTAGTTGACAATGGTGTTCACCTTTGTCCAAATAGGGACCCTTACTTCTAGGTCAGGATAAGGGGATTACACAACTTGATAAACCCTGCTCACCCCCTTGGTAGCTTGGCACGACAGACAGGCTTATCTCAGAGGCAGTGTGTTAAGTATTTGTGAATATATACAGTATTACAGTGAAAAAACTACAGATGGACACAACACAGGTTTTATGAAAATAAGTATTCTTTATATAAACTTAACACAAGACCACAAACGACAAAAATTCACAATACTACACTTAAGATTACTTAAAAGATAATTATAGTCTCTTAGTTCAAGTTGTTGTTGAATGCGACAAAGTTCTCAACAAAGTACCTGGATGCGTAAGGCAAAGTGAACAAAAGGCTCACAAAAGGGAAGATGCGCTGGTTCCGTGACCCGGGGGAACGGTTGCGTCCTTTCTCAATGCTTGCGCAGAGTAGGGGACTCGTCGTGAGCCTTACCGGTGCGGAGGTGATGCGTAGATTCTCGGCCTGCAGTCCCGTTGCGGTGCGCAAGACGGCGCCTTGATGCGATGATCCGGTTGAGATGCGAGAAGATGGCGCCATTGATGCAGCGATGTGATGATGATGCGATGACGCCCTGGCAGCCTTGCGAAGACTCTGTACTTTGGAGCCGCGACAGGTCCTGCGACACGCTTCTCCGGTGATGCAATGGCGACTCTCACGATGGCGTCATGCTTCTCCGGTGATGCGACAGCAGACAGCTTCGATGAATACATGCTTCCAGGGAGATGCGGCGAAGGCTCGCTTCTCCGGCGATGAGATGATTTCAGCTTCTTCTCGATGCGTCGCCCTTCCAGCTCCCAGCGGCACGCAAGTGACTGGAGTCAAAATTCCCAGCAAGGAAATTCAGGAGGGATCTGGAGGTGAAGTCTTTTGTCCCTGAGACTTCAGCAGGAGGCAACAAGGGGTGGTGATGGACAGAGTCTCTGAATTAAGCAGAGTACTCTCACCCAGTCAAGAGATCAGGGCTAGATCCAACACCGTTTTTTAGCTCATTGCACCATCCCAGTTTCAGAACCTGGCTGTATGCAAATTAGTCTGTCCCTGGCCCAGTGCATCATGGGAACAGGGCAGACCAGACTACAAAAGCCAGTTCTTACACTGGGAAGGAAACAAGCTTCCTTGGACCGGTTTCTGGCATTTCAGCCGTCTTCGGCCCGGCTTGCTTGAATCCTGATGGTGCAATGAGCAAGGGACTCACATCTGAGTATACCCTTCCACGCTTAGGGTGGACAAAATTATTTACAACAAGGGGTGGTGATGGACAGAGTCTCTGAATTAAGCAGAGTACTCTCACCCAGTCAAGAGATCAGGGCTAGATCCAACACCGTTTTTTAGCTCATTGCACCATCCCAGTTTCAGAACCTGGCTGTATGCAAATTAGTCTGTCCCTGGCCCAGTGCATCATGGGAACAGGGCAGACCAGACTACAAAAGCCAATTCTTACACTGGGAAGGAAACAAGCTTCCGGGGACCGGTTTCTGGCATTTCAGCCGTCTTCGGCCCGGCTTGCTTGAATCCTGATGGTGCAATGAGCAAGGGACTCACATCTGAGTATACCCTTCCACGCTTAGGGTGGACAAAATTATTTACAACAAGGGGTGGTGATGGACAGAGTCTCTGAATTAAGCAGAGTACTCTCACCCAGTCAAGAGATCAGGGCTAGATCCAACACCGTTTTTTAGCTCATTGCACCATCCCAGTTTCAGAACCTGGCTGTATGCAAATTAGTCTGTCCCTGGCCCAGTGCATCATGGGAACAGGGCAGACCAGACTACAAAAGCCAATTCTTACACTGGGAAGGAAACAAGCTTCCGGGGACCGGTTTCTGGCATTTCAGCCGTCTTCGGCCCGGCTTGCTTGCATCCTGATGGTGCAATGAGCAAGGGACTCACATCTGAGTATACCCTTCCACGCTTAGGGTGGACAAAATTATTTACAACAAGGGGTGGTGATGGACAGAGTCTCTGAATTAAGCAGAGTACTCTCACCCAGTCAAGAGATCAGGGCTAGATCCAACACCGTTTTTTAGCTCATTGCACCATCCCAGTTTCAGAACCTGGCTGTATGCAAATTAGTCTGTCCCTGGCCCAGTGCATCATGGGAACAGGGCAGACCAGACTACAAAAGCCAATTCTTACACTGGGAAGGAAACAAGCTTCCGGGGACCGGTTTCTGGCATTTCAGCCGTCTTCGGCCCGGCTTGCTTGAATCCTGATGGTGCAATGAGCAAGGGACTCACATCTGAGTATACCCTTCCACGCTTAGGGTGGACAAAATTATTTACAACAAGGGGTGGTGATGGACAGAGTCTCTGAATTAAGCAGAGTACTCTCACCCAGTCAAGAGATCAGGGCTAGATCCAACACCGTTTTTTAGCTCATTGCACCATCCCAGTTTCAGAACCTGGCTGTATGCAAATTAGTCTGTCCCTGGCCCAGTGCATCATGGGAACAGGGCAGACCAGACTACAAAAGCCAATTCTTACACTGGGAAGGAAACAAGCTTCCGGGGACCGGTTTCTGGCATTTCAGCCGTCTTCGGCCCGGCTTGCTTGAATCCTGATGGTGCAATGAGCAAGGGACTCACATCTGAGTATACCCTTCCACGCTTAGGGTGGACAAAATTATTTACAACAAGGGGTGGTGATGGACAGAGTCTCTGAATTAAGCAGAGTACTCTCACCCAGTCAAGAGATCAGGGCTAGATCCAACACCGTTTTTTAGCTCATTGCACCATCCCAGTTTCAGAACCTGGCTGTATGCAAATTAGTCTGTCCCTTGCCCAGTGCATCATGGGAACAGGGCAGACCAGACTACAAAAGCCAATTCTTACACTGGGAAGGAAACAAGCTTCCGGGGACCAGTTTCTGGCATTTCAGCCGTCTTCGGCCCGGCTTGCTTGAATCCTGATGGTGCAATGAGCAAGGGACTCACATCTGAGTATACCCTTCCACGCTTAGGGTGGACAAAATTATTTACAACAAGGGGTGGTGATGGACAGAGTCTCTGAATTAAGCAGAGTACTCTCACCCAGTCAAGAGATCAGGGCTAGATCCAACACCGTTTTTTAGCTCATTGCACCATCCCAGTTTCAGAACCTGGCTGTATGCAAATTAGTCTGTCCCTGGCCCAGTGCATCATGGGAACAGGGCAGACCAGACTACAAAAGCCAATTCTTACACTGGGAAGGAAACAAGCTTCCGGGGACCGGTTTCTGGCATTTCAGCCGTCTTCGGCCCGGCTTGCTTGAATCCTGATGGTGCAATGAGCAAGGGACTCACATCTGAGTATACCCTTCCACGCTTAGGGTGGACAAAATTATTTACAACAAGGGGTGGTGATGGACAGAGTCTCTGAATTAAGCAGAGTACTCTCACCCAGTCAAGAGATCAGGGCTAGATCCAACACCGTTTTTTAGCTCATTGCACCATCCCAGTTTCAGAACCTGGCTGTATGCAAATTAGTCTGTCCCTGGCCCAGTGCATCATGGGAACAGGGCAGACCAGACTACAAAAGCCAATTCTTACACTGGGAAGGAAACAAGCTTCCGGGGACCGGTTTCTGTCATTTCAGCCGTCTTCGGCCCGGCTTGCTTGAATCCTGATGGTGCAATGAGCAAGGGACTCACATCTGAGTATACCCTTCCACGCTTAGGGTGGACAAAATTATTTACAACAAGGGGTGGTGATGGACAGAGTCTCTGAATTAAGCAGAGTACTCTCACCCAGTCAAGAGATCAGGGCTAGATCCAACACCGTTTTTTAGCTCATTGCACCATCCCAGTTTCAGAACCTGGCTGTATGCAAATTAGTCTGTCCCTGGCCCAGTGCATCATGGGAACAGGGCAGACCAGACTACAAAAGCCAATTCTTACACTGGGAAGGAAACAAGCTTCCGGGGACCGGTTTCTGGCATTTCAGCCGTCTTCGGCCCGGCTTGCTTGAATCCTGATGGTGCAATGAGCAAGGGACTCACATCTGAGTATACCCTTCCACGCTTAGGGTGGACAAAATTATTTACAACAAGGGGTGGTGATGGACAGAGTCTCTGAATTAAGCAGAGTACTCTCACCCAGTCAAGAGATCAGGGCTAGATCCAACACCGTTTTTTAGCTCATTGCACCATCCCAGTTTCAGAACCTGGCTGTATGCAAATTAGTCTGTCCCTGGCCCAGTGCATCATGGGAACAGGGCAGACCAGACTACAAAAGCCAATTCTTACACTGGGAAGGAAACAAGCTTCCGGGGACCGGTTTCTGGCATTTCAGCCGTCTTCGGCCCGGCTTGCTTGAATCCTGATGGTGCAATGAGCAAGGGACTCACATCTGAGCATACCCTTCCACGCTTAGGGTGGACAAAATTATTTACAACAAGGGGTGGTGATGGACAGAGTCTCTGAATTAAGCAGAGTACTCTCACCCAGTCAAGAGATCAGGGCTAGATCCAACACCGTTTTTTAGCTCATTGCACCATCCCAGTTTCAGAACCTGGCTGTATGCAAATTAGTCTGTCCCTGGCCCAGTGCATCATGGGAACAGGGCAGACCAGACTACAAAAGCCAATTCTTACACTGGGAAGGAAACAAGCTTCCGGGGACCGGTTTCTGGCATTTCAGCCGTCTTCGGCCCGGCTTGCTTGAATCCTGATGGTGCAATGAGCAAGGGACTCACATCTGAGCATACCCTTCCACGCTTAGGGTGGACAAAATTATTTACAACAAGGGGTGGTGATGGACAGAGTCTCTGAATTAAGCAGAGTACTCTCACCCAGTCAAGAGATCAGGGCTAGATCCAACACCGTTTTTTAGCTCATTGCACCATCCCAGTTTCAGAACCTGGCTGTATGCAAATTAGTCTGTCCCTGGCCCAGTGCATCATGGGAACAGGGCAGACCAGACTACAAAAGCCAATTCTTACACTGGGAAGGAAACAAGCTTCCGGGGACCGGTTTCTGGCATTTCAGCCGTCTTCGGCCCGGCTTGCTTGAATCCTGATGGTGCAATGAGCAAGGGACTCACATCTGAGTATACCCTTCCACGCTTAGGGTGGACAAAATTATTTACAACAAGGGGTGGTGATGGACAGAGTCTCTGAATTAAGCAGAGTACTCTCACCCAGTCAAGAGATCAGGGCTAGATCCAACACCGTTTTTTAGCTCATTGCACCATCCCAGTTTCAGAACCTGGCTGTATGCAAATTAGTCTGTCCCTGGCCCAGTGCATCATGGGAACAGGGCAGACCAGACTACAAAAGCCAATTCTTACACTGGGAAGGAAACAAGCTTCCGGGGACCGGTTTCTGGCATTTCAGCCGTCTTCGGCCCGGCTTGCTTGAATCCTGATGGTGCAATGAGCAAGGGACTCACATCTGAGTATACCCTTCCACGCTTAGGGTGGACAAAATTATTTACAACAAGGGGTGGTGATGGACAGAGTCTCTGAATTAAGCAGAGTACTCTCACCCAGTCAAGAGATCAGGGCTAGATCCAACACCGTTTTTTAGCTCATTGCACCATCCCAGTTTCAGAACCTGGCTGTATGCAAATTAGTCTGTCCCTGGCCCAGTGCATCATGGGAACAGGGCAGACCAGACTACAAAAGCCAATTCTTACACTGGGAAGGAAACAAGCTTCCGGGGACCGGTTTCTGGCATTTCAGCCGTCTTCGGCCCGGCTTGCTTGAATCCTGATGGTGCAATGAGCAAGGGACTCACATCTGAGTATACCCTTCCACGCTTAGGGTGGACAAAATTATTTACAACAAGGGGTGGTGATGGACAGAGTCTCTGAATTAAGCAGAGTACTCTCACCCAGTCAAGAGATCAGGGCTAGATCCAACACCGTTTTTTAGCTCATTGCACCATCCCAGTTTCAGAACCTGGCTGTATGCAAATTAGTCTGTCCCTGGCCCAGTGCATCATGGGAACAGGGCAGACCAGACTACAAAAGCCAATTCTTACACTGGGAAGGAAACAAGCTTCCGGGGACCGGTTTCTGGCATTTCAGCCGTCTTCGGCCCGGCTTGCTTGAATCCTGATGGTGCAATGAGCAAGGGACTCACATCTGAGTATACCCTTCCACGCTTAGGGTAGACAAAATTATTTACAACAAGGGGTGGTGATGGACAGAGTCTCTGAATTAAGCAGAGTACTCTCACCCAGTCAAGAGATCAGGGCTAGATCCAACACCGTTTTTTAGCTCATTGCACCATCCCAGTTTCAGAACCTGGCTGTATGCAAATTAGTCTGTCCCTGGCCCAGTGCATCATGGGAACAGGGCAGACCAGACTACAAAAGCCAATTCTTACACTGGGAAGGAAACAAGCTTCCGGGGACCGGTTTCTGGCATTTCAGCCGTCTTCGGCCCGGCTTGCTTGAATCCTGATGGTGCAATGAGCAAGGGACTCACATCTGAGTATACCCTTCCACGCTTAGGGTGGACAAAATTATTTACAACAAGGGGTGGTGATGGACAGAGTCTCTGAATTAAGCAGAGTACTCTCACCCAGTCAAGAGATCAGGGCTAGATCCAACACCGTTTTTTAGCTCATTGCACCATCCCAGTTTCAGAACCTGGCTGTATGCAAATTAGTCTGTCCCTGGCCCAGTGCATCATGGGAACAGGGCAGACCAGACTACAAAAGCCAATTCTTACACTGGGAAGGAAACAAGCTTCCGGGGACCGGTTTCTGGCTGAAATGCCAGAAACCGGTCCCCGGTAGCTTGTCTCCTTTCTGGTGAAGAATTGGCTTGGTAGTTTGGTCTGCCCTGTTCCCATGATGCACTGGGCCAGGGACAGACTAATTTGCATATAGCCAGGTTCTGAGCTGGGATGGGGCAGTGAGATAAATAACGGTGATGGATCAAGCCCTGATCTTTGGACTGGGTAAGAGTGGTCTGCTTAATTCAGACACTCTGTTCATCACCACCCCCTTTTCTGTATCGATTTTGGCCACTATAGGTGTGGCAGGGTATACTCAGACATGAGTCCCTTTCTCACTGCTCCATCAGGATTCAAGCAAGCCGGGCCGAAGAGGCTGAAATGCCAGAAACCGGTCCCCGGTAGCTTGTCTCCTTTCTGGTGAAGAATTGGCTTGGTAGTTTGGTCTGCCCTGTTCCCATGATGCACTGGGCCAGGGACAGACTAATTTGCATATAGCCAGGTTCTGAGCTGGGATGGGGCAGTGAGATAAATAACGGTGATGGATCAAGCCCTGATCTTTGGACTGGGTAAGAGTGGTCTGCTTAATTCAGACACTCTGTTCATCACCACCCCCTTTTCTGTATCGATTTTGGCCACTATAGGTGTGGCAGGGTATACTCAGACATGAGTCCCTTTCTCACTGCTCCATCAGGATTCAAGCAAGCCGGGCCGAAGAGGCTGAAATGCCAGAAACCGGTCCCCGGTAGCTTGTCTCCTTTCTGGTGAAGAATTGGCTTGGTAGTTTGGTCTGCCCTGTTCCCATGATGCACTGGGCCAGGGACAGACTAATTTGCATATAGCCAGGTTCTGAGCTGGGATGGGGCAGTGAGATAAATAACGGTGATGGATCAAGCCCTGATCTTTGGACTGGGTAAGAGTGGTCTGCTTAATTCAGACACTCTGTTCATCACCACCCCCTTTTCTGTATCGATTTTGGCCACTATAGGTGTGGCAGGGTATACTCAGACATGAGTCCCTTTCTCACTGCTCCATCAGGATTCAAGCAAGCCGGGCCGAAGAGGCTGAAATGCCAGAAACCGGTCCCCGGTAGCTTGTCTCCTTTCTGGTGAAGAATTGGCTTGGTAGTTTGGTCTGCCCTGTTCCCATGATGCACTGGGCCAGGGACAGACTAATTTGCATATAGCCAGGTTCTGAGCTGGGATGGGGCAGTGAGATAAATAACGGTGATGGATCAAGCCCTGATCTTTGGACTGGGTAAGAGTGGTCTGCTTAATTCAGACACTCTGTTCATCACCACCCCCTTTTCTGTATCGATTTTGGCCACTATAGGTGTGGCAGGGTATACTCAGACATGAGTCCCTTTCTCACTGCTCCATCAGGATTCAAGCAAGCCGGGCCGAAGAGGCTGAAATGCCAGAAACCGGTCCCCGGTAGCTTGTCTCCTTTCTGGTGAAGAATTGGCTTGGTAGTTTGGTCTGCCCTGTTCCCATGATGCACTGGGCCAGGGACAGACTAATTTGCATATAGCCAGGTTCTGAGCTGGGATGGGGCAGTGAGATAAATAACGGTGATGGATCAAGCCCTGATCTTTGGACTGGGTAAGAGTGGTCTGCTTAATTCAGACACTCTGTTCATCACCACCCCCTTTTCTGTATCGATTTTGGCCACTATAGGTGTGGCAGGGTATACTCAGACATAAGTCCCTTTCTCACTGCTCCATCAGGATTCAAGCAAGCCGGGCCGAAGAGGCTGAAATGCCAGAAACCGGTCCCCGGTAGCTTGTCTCCTTTCTGGTGAAGAATTGGCTTGGTAGTTTGGTCTGCCCTGTTCCCATGATGCACTGGGCCAGGGACAGACTAATTTGCATATAGCCAGGTTCTGAGCTGGGATGGGGCAGTGAGATAAATAACGGTGATGGATCAAGCCCTGATCTTTGGACTGGGTAAGAGTGGTCTGCTTAATTCAGACACTCTGTTCATCACCACCCCCTTTTCTGTATCGATTTTGGCCACTATAGGTGTGGCAGGGTATACTCAGACATGAGTCCCTTTCTCACTGCTCCATCAGGATTCAAGCAAGCCGGGCCGAAGAGGCTGAAATGCCAGAAACCGGTCCCCGGTAGCTTGTCTCCTTTCTGGTGAAGAATTGGCTTGGTAGTTTGGTCTGCCCTGTTCCCATGATGCACTGGGCCAGGGACAGACTAATTTGCATATAGCCAGGTTCTGAGCTGGGATGGGGCAGTGAGATAAATAACGGTGAGGGATCAAGCCCTGATCTTTGGACTGGGTAAGAGTGGTCTGCTTAATTCAGACACTCTGTTCATCACCACCCCCTTTTCTGTATCGATTTTGGCCACTATAGGTGTGGCAGGGTATACTCAGACATGAGTCCCTTTCTCACTGCTCCATCAGGATTCAAGCAAGCCGGGCCGAAGAGGCTGAAATGCCAGAAACCGGTCCCCGGTAGCTTGTCTCCTTTCTGGTGAAGAATTGGCTTGGTAGTTTGGTCTGCCCTGTTCCCATGATGCACTGGGCCAGGGACAGACTAATTTGCATATAGCCAGGTTCTGAGCTGGGATGGGGCAGTGAGATAAATAACGGTGATGGATCAAGCCCTGATCTTTGGACTGGGTAAGAGTGGTCTGCTTAATTCAGACACTCTGTTCATCACCACCCCCTTTTCTGTATCGATTTTGGCCACTATAGGTGTGGCAGGGTATACTCAGACATGAGTCCCTTTCTCACTGCTCCATCAGGATTCAAGCAAGCCGGGCCGAAGAGGCTGAAATGCCAGAAACCGGTCCCCGGTAGCTTGTCTCCTTTCTGGTGAAGAATTGGCTTGGTAGTTTGGTCTGCCCTGTTCCCATGATGCACTGGGCCAGGGACAGACTAATTTGCATATAGCCAGGTTCTGAGCTGGGATGGGGCAGTGAGATAAATAACGGTGATGGATCAAGCCCTGATCTTTGGACTGGGTAAGAGTGGTCTGCTTAATTCAGACACTCTGTTCATCACCACCCCCTTTTCTGTATCGATTTTGGCCACTATAGGTGTGGCAGGGTATACTCAGACATGAGTCCCTTTCTCACTGCTCCATCAGGATTCAAGCAAGCCGGGCCGAAGAGGCTGAAATGCCAGAAACCGGTCCCCGGTAGCTTGTCTCCTTTCTGGTGAAGAATTGGCTTGGTAGTTTGGTCTGCCCTGTTCCCATGATGCACTGGGCCAGGGACAGACTAATTTGCATATAGCCAGGTTCTGAGCTGGGATGGGGCAGTGAGATAAATAACGGTGATGGATCAAGCCCTGATCTTTGGACTGGGTAAGAGTGGTCTGCTTAATTCAGACACTCTGTTCATCACCACCCCCTTTTCTGTATCGATTTTGGCCACTATAGGTGTGGCAGGGTATACTCAGACATGAGTCCCTTTCTCACTGCTCCATCAGGATTCAAGCAAGCCGGGCCGAAGAGGCTGAAATGCCAGAAACCGGTCCCCGGTAGCTTGTCTCCTTTCTGGTGAAGAATTGGCTTGGTAGTTTGGTCTGCCCTGTTCCCATGATGCACTGGGCCAGGGACAGACTAATTTGCATATAGCCAGGTTCTGAGCTGGGATGGGGCAGTGAGATAAATAACGGTGATGGATCAAGCCCTGATCTTTGGACTGGGTAAGAGTGGTCTGCTTAATTCAGACACTCTGTTCATCACCACCCCCTTTTCTGTATCGATTTTGGCCACTATAGGTGTGGCAGGGTATACTCAGACATGAGTCCCTTTCTCACTGCTCCATCAGGATTCAAGCAAGCCGGGCCGAAGAGGCTGAAATGCCAGAAACCGGTCCCCGGTAGCTTGTCTCCTTTCTGGTGAAGAATTGGCTTGGTAGTTTGGTCTGCCCTGTTCCCATGATGCACTGGGCCAGGGACAGACTAATTTGCATATAGCCAGGTTCTGAGCTGGGATGGGGCAGTGAGATAAATAACGGTGATGGATCAAGCCCTGATCTTTGGACTGGGTAAGAGTGGTCTGCTTAATTCAGACACTCTGTTCATCACCACCCCCTTTTCTGTATCGATTTTGGCCACTATAGGTGTGGCAGGGTATACTCAGACATGAGTCCCTTTCTCACTGCTCCATCAGGATTCAAGCAAGCCGGGCCGAAGAGGCTGAAATGCCAGAAACCGGTCCCCGGTAGCTTGTCTCCTTTCTGGTGAAGAATTGGCTTGGTAGTTTGGTCTGCCCTGTTCCCATGATGCACTGGGCCAGGGACAGACTAATTTGCATATAGCCAGGTTCTGAGCTGGGATGGGGCAGTGAGATAAATAACGGTGATGGATCAAGCCCTGATCTTTGGACTGGGTAAGAGTGGTCTGCTTAATTCAGACACTCTGTTCATCACCACCCCCTTTTCTGTATCGATTTTGGCCACTATAGGTGTGGCAGGGTATACTCAGACATGAGTCCCTTTCTCACTGCTCCATCAGGATTCAAGCAAGCCGGGCCGAAGAGGCTGAAATGCCAGAAACCGGTCTCCGGTAGCTTGTCTCCTTTCTGGTGAAGAATTGGCTTGGTAGTTTGGTCTGCCCTGTTCCCATGATGCACTGGGCCAGGGACAGACTAATTTGCATATAGCCAGGTTCTGAGCTGGGATGGGGCAGTGAGATAAATAACGGTGATGGATCAAGCCCTGATCTTTGGACTGGGTAAGAGTGGTCTGCTTAATTCAGACACTCTGTTCATCACCACCCCCTTTTCTGTATCGATTTTGGCCACTATAGGTGTGGCAGGGTATACTCAGACATGAGTCCCTTTCTCACTGCTCCATCAGGATTCAAGCAAGCCGGGCCGAAGAGGCTGAAATGCCAGAAACCGGTCCCCGGTAGCTTGTCTCCTTTCTGGTGAAGAATTGGCTTGGTAGTTTGGTCTGCCCTGTTCCCATGATGCACTGGGCCAGGGACAGACTAATTTGCATATAGCCAGGTTCTGAGCTGGGATGGGGCAGTGAGATAAATAACGGTGATGGATCAAGCCCTGATCTTTGGACTGGGTAAGAGTGGTCTGCTTAATTCAGACACTCTGTTCATCACCACCCCCTTTTCTGTATCGATTTTGGCCACTATAGGTGTGGCAGGGTATACTCAGACATGAGTCCCTTTCTCACTGCTCCATCAGGATTCAAGCAAGCCGGGCCGAAGAGGCTGAAATGCCAGAAACCGGTCCCCGGTAGCTTGTCTCCTTTCTGGTGAAGAATTGGCTTGGTAGTTTGGTCTGCCCTGTTCCCATGATGCACTGGGCCAGGGACAGACTAATTTGCATATAGCCAGGTTCTGAGCTGGGATGGGGCAGTGAGATAAATAACGGTGATGGATCAAGCCCTGATCTTTGGACTGGGTAAGAGTGGTCTGCTTAATTCAGACACTCTGTTCATCACCAACCCCTTTTCTGTATCGATTTTGGCCACTATAGGTGTGGCAGGGTATACTCAGACATGAGTCCCTTTCTCACTGCTCCATCAGGATTCAAGCAAGCCGGGCCGAAGAGGCTGAAATGCCAGAAACCGGTCCCCGGTAGCTTGTCTCCTTTCTGGTGAAGAATTGGCTTGGTAGTTTGGTCTGCCCTGTTCCCATGATGCACTGGGCCAGGGACAGACTAATTTGCATATAGCCAGGTTCTGAGCTGGGATGGGGCAGTGAGATAAATAACGGTGATGGATCAAGCCCTGATCTTTGGACTGGGTAAGAGTGGTCTGCTTAATTCAGACACTCTGTTCATCACCACCCCCTTTTCTGTATCGATTTTGGCCACTATAGGTGTGGCAGGGTATACTCAGACATGAGTCCCTTTCTCACTGCTCCATCAGGATTCAAGCAAGCCGGGCCGAAGAGGCTGAAATGCCAGAAACCGGTCCCCGGTAGCTTGTCTCCTTTCTGGTGAAGAATTGGCTTGGTAGTTTGGTCTGCCCTGTTCCCATGATGCACTGGGCCAGGGACAGACTAATTTGCATATAGCCAGGTTCTGAGCTGGGATGGGGCAGTGAGATAAATAACGGTGATGGATCAAGCCCTGATCTTTGGACTGGGTAAGAGTGGTCTGCTTAATTCAGACACTCTGTTCATCACCACCCCCTTTTCTGTATCGATTTTGGCCACTATAGGTGTGGCAGGGTATACTCAGACATGAGTCCCTTTCTCACTGCTCCATCAGGATTCAAGCAAGCCGGGCCGAAGAGGCTGAAATGCCAGAAACCGGTCCCCGGTAGCTTGTCTCCTTTCTGGTGAAGAATTGGCTTGGTAGTTTGGTCTGCCCTGTTCCCATGATGCACTGGGCCAGGGACAGACTAATTTGCATATAGCCAGGTTCTGAGCTGGGATGGGGCAGTGAGATAAATAACGGTGATGGATCAAGCCCTGATCTTTGGACTGGGTAAGAGTGGTCTGCTTAATTCAGACACTCTGTTCATCACCACCCCCTTTTCTGTATCGATTTTGGCCACTATAGGTGTGGCAGGGTATACTCAGACATGAGTCCCTTTCTCACTGCTCCATCAGGATTCAAGCAAGCCGGGCCGAAGAGGCTGAAATGCCAGAAACCGGTCCCCGGTAGCTTGTCTCCTTTCTGGTGAAGAATTGGCTTGGTAGTTTGGTCTGCCCTGTTCCCATGATGCACTGGGCCAGGGACAGACTAATTTGCATATAGCCAGGTTCTGAGCTGGGATGGGGCAGTGAGATAAATAACGGTGATGGATCAAGCCCTGATCTTTGGACTGGGTAAGAGTGGTCTGCTTAATTCAGACACTCTGTTCATCACCACCCCCTTTTCTGTATCGATTTTGGCCACTATAGGTGTGGCAGGGTATACTCAGACATGAGTCCCTTTCTCACTGCTCCATCAGGATTCAAGCAAGCCGGGCCGAAGAGGCTGAAATGCCAGAAACCGGTCTCCGGTAGCTTGTCTCCTTTCTGGTGAAGAATTGGCTTGGTAGTTTGGTCTGCCCTGTTCCCATGATGCACTGGGCCAGGGACAGACTAATTTGCATATAGCCAGGTTCTGAGCTGGGATGGGGCAGTGAGATAAATAACGGTGATGGATCAAGCCCTGATCTTTGGACTGGGTAAGAGTGGTCTGCTTAATTCAGACACTCTGTTCATCACCACCCCCTTTTCTGTATCGATTTTGGCCACTATAGGTGTGGCAGGGTATACTCAGACATGAGTCCCTTTCTCACTGCTCCATCAGGATTCAAGCAAGCCGGGCCGAAGAGGCTGAAATGCCAGAAACCGGTCCCCGGTAGCTTGTCTCCTTTCTGGTGAAGAATTGGCTTGGTAGTTTGGTCTGCCCTGTTCCCATGATGCACTGGGCCAGGGACAGACTAATTTGCATATAGCCAGGTTCTGAGCTGGGATGGGGCAGTGAGATAAATAACGGTGATGGATCAAGCCCTGATCTTTGGACTGGGTAAGAGTGGTCTGCTTAATTCAGACACTCTGTTCATCACCACCCCCTTTTCTTTATCGATTTTGGCCACTATAGGTGTGGCAGGGTATACTCAGACATGAGTCCCTTTCTCACTGCTCCATCAGGATTCAAGCAAGCCGGGCCGAAGAGGCTGAAATGCCAGAAACCGGTCCCCGGTAGCTTGTCTCCTTTCTGGTGAAGAATTGGCTTGGTAGTTTGGTCTGCCCTGTTCCCATGATGCACTGGGCCAGGGACAGACTAATTTGCATATAGCCAGGTTCTGAGCTGGGATGGGGCAGTGAAATAAATAACGGTGATGGATCAAGCCCTGATCTTTGGACTGGGTAAGAGTGGTCTGCTTAATTCAGACACTCTGTTCATCACCACCCCCTTTTCTGTATCGATTTTGGCCACTATAGGTGTGGCAGGGTATACTCAGACATGAGTCCCTTTCTCACTGCTCCATCAGGATTCAAGCAAGCCGGGCCGAAGAGGCTGAAATGCCAGAAACCGGTCTCCGGTAGCTTGTCTCCTTTCTGGTGAAGAATTGGCTTGGTAGTTTGGTCTGCCCTGTTCCCATGATGCACTGGGCCAGGGACAGACTAATTTGCATATAGCCAGGTTCTGAGCTGGGATGGGGCAGTGAGATAAATAACGGTGATGGATCAAGCCCTGATCTTTGGACTGGGTAAGAGTGGTCTGCTTAATTCAGACACTCTGTTCATCACCACCCCCTTTTCTGTATCGATTTTGGCCACTATAGGTGTGGCAGGGTATACTCAGACATGAGTCCCTTTCTCACTGCTCCATCAGGATTCAAGCAAGCCGGGCCGAAGAGGCTGAAATGCCAGAAACCGGTCCCCGGTAGCTTGTCTCCTTTCTGGTGAAGAATTGGCTTGGTAGTTTGGTCTGCCCTGTTCCCATGATGCACTGGGCCAGGGACAGACTAATTTGCATATAGCCAGGTTCTGAGCTGGGATGGGGCAGTGAGATAAATAACGGTGATGGATCAAGCCCTGATCTTTGGACTGGGTAAGAGTGGTCTGCTTAATTCAGACACTCTGTTCATCACCACCCCCTTTTCTTTATCGATTTTGGCCACTATAGGTGTGGCAGGGTATACTCAGACATGAGTCCCTTTCTCACTGCTCCATCAGGATTCAAGCAAGCCGGGCCGAAGAGGCTGAAATGCCAGAAACCGGTCCCCGGTAGCTTGTCTCCTTTCTGGTGAAGAATTGGCTTGGTAGTTTGGTCTGCCCTGTTCCCATGATGCACTGGGCCAGGGACAGACTAATTTGCATATAGCCAGGTTCTGAGCTGGGATGGGGCAGTGAGATAAATAACGGTGATGGATCAAGCCCTGATCTTTGGACTGGGTAAGAGTGGTCTGCTTAATTCAGACACTCTGTTCATCACCACCCCCTTTTCTGTATCGATTTTGGCCACTATAGGTGTGGCAGGGTATACTCAGACATGAGTCCCTTTCTCACTGCTCCATCAGGATTCAAGCAAGCCGGGCCGAAGAGGCTGAAATGCCAGAAACCGGTCCCCGGTAGCTTGTCTCCTTTCTGGTGAAGAATTGGCTTGGTAGTTTGGTCTGCCCTGTTCCCATGATGCACTGGGCCAGGGACAGACTAATTTGCATATAGCCAGGTTCTGAGCTGGGATGGGGCAGTGAGATAAATAACGGTGATGGATCAAGCCCTGATCTTTGGACTGGGTAAGAGTGGTCTGCTTAATTCAGACACTCTGTTCATCACCACCCCCTTTTCTGTATCGATTTTGGCCACTATAGGTGTGGCAGGGTATACTCAGACATGAGTCCCTTTCTCACTGCTCCATCAGGATTCAAGCAAGCCGGGCCGAAAAGGCTGAAATGCCAGAAACCGGTCCCCGGTAGCTTGTCTCCTTTCTGGTGAAGAATTGGCTTGGTAGTTTGGTCTGCCCTGTTCCCATGATGCACTGGGCCAGGGACAGACTAATTTGCATATAGCCAGGTTCTGAGCTGGGATGGGGCAGTGAGATAAATAACGGTGATGGATCAAGCCCTGATCTTTGGACTGGGTAAGAGTGGTCTGCTTAATTCAGACACTCTGTTCATCACCACCCCCTTTTCTGTATCGATTTTGGCCACTATAGGTGTGGCAGGGTATACTCAGACATGAGTCCCTTTCTCACTGCTCCATCAGGATTCAAGCAAGCCGGGCCGAAGAGGCTGAAATGCCAGAAACCGGTCCCCGGTAGCTTGTCTCCTTTCTGGTGAAGAATTGGCTTCGTAGTTTGGTCTGCCCTGTTCCCATGATGCACTGGGCCAGGGACAGACTAATTTGCATATAGCCAGGTTCTGAGCTGGGATGGGGCAGTGAGATAAATAACGGTGATGGATCAAGCCCTGATCTTTGGACTGGGTAAGAGTGGTCTGCTTAATTCAGACACTCTGTTCATCACCACCCCCTTTTCTGTATCGATTTTGGCCACTATAGGTGTGGCAGCGTATACTCAGACATGAGTCCCTTTCTCACTGCTCCATCAGGATTCAAGCAAGCCGGGCCGAAGAGGCTGAAATGCCAGAAACCGGTCCCCGGTAGCTTGTCTCCTTTCTGGTGAAGAATTGGCTTGGTAGTTTGGTCTGCCCTGTTCCCATGATGCACTGGGCCAGGGACAGACTAATTTGCATATAGCCAGGTTCTGAGCTGGGATGGGGCAGTGAGATAAATAACGGTGATGGATCAAGCCCTGATCTTTGGACTGGGTAAGAGTGGTCTGCTTAATTCAGACACTCTGTTCATCACCACCCCCTTTTCTGTATCGATTTTGGCCACTATAGGTGTGGCAGGGTATACTCAGACATGAGTCCCTCTCTCACTGCTCCATCAGGATTCAAGCAAGCCGGGCCGAAGAGGCTGAAATGCCAGAAACCGGTCCCCGGTAGCTTGTCTCCTTTCTGGTGAAGAATTGGCTTGGTAGTTTGGTCTGCCCTGTTCCCATGATGCACTGGGCCAGGGACAGACTAATTTGCATATAGCCAGGTTCTGAGCTGGGATGGGGCAGTGAGATAAATAACGGTGATGGATCAAGCCCTGATCTTTGGACTGGGTAAGAGTGGTCTGCTTAATTCAGACACTCTGTTCATCACCACCCCCTTTTCTGTATCGATTTTGGCCACTATAGGTGTGGCAGGGTATACTCAGACATGAGTCCCTTTCTCACTGCTCCATCAGGATTCAAGCAAGCCGGGCCGAAGAGGCTGAAATGCCAGAAACCGGTCCCCGGTAGCTTGTCTCCTTTCTGGTGAAGAATTGGCTTGGTAGTTTGGTCTGCCCTGTTCCCATGATGCACTGGGCCAGGGACAGACTAATTTGCATATAGCCAGGTTCTGAGCTGGGATGGGGCAGTGAGATAAATAACGGTGATGGATCAAGCCCTGATCTTTGGACTGGGTAAGAGTGGTCTGCTTAATTCAGACACTCTGTTCATCACCACCCCCTTTTCTGTATCGATTTTGGCCACTATAGATGTGGCAGGGTATACTCAGACATGAGTCCCTTTCTCACTGCTCCATCAGGATTCAAGCAAGCCGGGCCGAAGAGGCTGAAATGCCAGAAACCGGTCCCCGGTAGCTTGTCTCCTTTCTGGTGAAGAATTGGCTTGGTAGTTTGGTCTGCCCTGTTCCCATGATGCACTGGGCCAGGGACAGACTAATTTGCATATAGCCAGGTTCTGAGCTGGGATGGGGCAGTGAGATAAATAACGGTGATGGATCAAGCCCTGATCTTTGGACTGGGTAAGAGTGGTCTGCTTAATTCAGACACTCTGTTCATCACCACCCCCTTTTCTGTATCGATTTTGGCCACTATAGGTGTGGCAGGGTATACTCAGACATGAGTCCCTTTCTCACTGCTCCATCAGGATTCAAGCAAGCCGGGCCAAAGAGGCTGAAATGCCAGAAACCGGTCCCCGGTAGCTTGTCTCCTTTCTGGTGAAGAATTGGCTTGGTAGTTTGGTCTGCCCTGTTCCCATGATGCACTGGGCCAGGGACAGACTAATTTGCATATAGCCAGGTTCTGAGCTGGGATGGGGCAGTGAGATAAATAACGGTGATGGATCAAGCCCTGATCTTTGGACTGGGTAAGAGTGGTCTGCTTAATTCAGACACTCTGTTCATCACCACCCCCTTTTCTGTATCGATTTTGGCCACTATAGGTGTGGCAGGGTATACTCAGACATGAGTCCCTTTCTCACTGCTCCATCAGGATTCAAGCAAGCCGGGCCGAAGAGGCTGAAATGCCAGAAACCGGTCCCCGGTAGCTTGTCTCCTTTCTGGTGAAGAATTGGCTTGGTAGTTTGGTCTGCCCTGTTCCCATGATGCACTGGGCCAGGGACAGACTAATTTGCATATAGCCAGGTTCTGAGCTGGGATGGGGCAGTGAGATAAATAACGGTGATGGATCAAGCCCTGATCTTTGGACTGGGTAAGAGTGGTCTGCTTAATTCAGACACTCTGTTCATCACCACCCCCTTTTCTGTATCGATTTTGGCCACTATAGGTGTGGCAGGGTATACTCAGACATGAGTCCCTTTCTCACTGCTCCATCAGGATTCAAGCAAGCCGGGCCGAAGAGGCTGAAATGCCAGAAACCGGTCCCCGGTAGCTTGTCTCCTTTCTGGTGAAGAATTGGCTTGGTAGTTTGGTCTGCCCTGTTCCCATGATGCACTGGGCCAGGGACAGACTAATTTGCATATAGCCAGGTTCTGAGCTGGGATGGGGCAGTGAGATAAATAACGGTGATGGATCAAGCCCTGATCTTTGGACTGGGTAAGAGTGGTCTGCTTAATTCAGACACTCTGTTCATCACCACCCCCTTTTCTGTATCGATTTTGGCCACTATAGGTGTGGCAGGGTATACTCAGACATGAGTCCCTTTCTCACTGCTCCATCAGGATTCAAGCAAGCCGGGCCGAAGAGGCTGAAATGCCAGAAACCGGTCCCCGGTAGCTTGTCTCCTTTCTGGTGAAGAATTGGCTTGGTAGTTTGGTCTGCCCTGTTCCCATGATGCACTGGGCCAGGGACAGACTAATTTGCATATAGCCAGGTTCTGAGCTGGGATGGGGCAGTGAGATAAATAACGGTGATGGATCAAGCCCTGATCTTTGGACTGGGTAAGAGTGGTCTGCTTAATTCAGACACTCTGTTCATCACCACCCCCTTTTCTGTATCGTTCAGCAGGAGGCAAGCACAGTTCAAGCCCTTGGAGAATATTCTGTAGATGAAAGTCCTTACAAAGTTCCTTCTCCTTCCCCTTGGCAATGAAGCAACCACTGCAGGCCAACCCAGCAAACAGCACACTGGCAGAGGGGCAGTCCAAACTCCTGCAGCTTCCTTGGTTCTTCTCCTTGGCAGAAAGATTTCTTGTACTAGAAGTCATCTAATTTCTTGGGATCAGGGTCCCAATATTTATACCCCAAAATCCTTTGTTCTCTGAAGGCAGAGAGGCCTCTGCCGAGTCCAAACCAGTTCCTGAGCACTTTGTTTACATGACTCTCTTCTTCCTTTTCTCTGTGCAGGGCAGAGACATCAGCCACCCCACAGGAGTTGGATCCAGCACAGGGGAGGGAAGATGCAGCTCTGGAGCACTCTGTTGATATGATTCCTCCTCCCCTTTCACAGTGCAGGGCAGAGACATCAGACAAGCCACAGGGGGTGGAGCCAACATTGTAGAGGGAAGGCCCAGCCCTATTCAGGTCCCAGGTGCAACTCCTCCCTCCCATCTAGATGCAGATCTCTCACTTCTGTGGGTGGCACAACCAGTGCTGCAAGGCCACTAGCAGCATTTGATTTACAAGCCCTGGGCACACATGGTGCACTGTACTAGGGGCTGACAGATAAATAAAATAACCCAATCATGGAATAACCAATTAGTACATTAATTTAGCATAGGAATCTCTTGCAATGTGGCACTGATTAGCAGTGGCACAGTGCACAAAGCATAAATCCAGCAAAAACATATCAAAACAGAGGAGGCAATTCATCAAAAATGGAAGGGAGACTGACACCATGATGCCAGGTCTAACAATTGGCTAACGGTCTCATTTAGAGTTTGGTAGGCAGGGTAATGTCCAACCAATGTGGAATACCCTATCTACCAAATTGATGATATGCCCACTCTATTTAAAATCAGGAGAGCCATGATTATTTTTACCAGAGGAAACCGCACGTCAATAGCCTGACAGACTAGGGGCCATGGGTGTAAGTACTGCAGACTATTCACCTTATTCTAATCTTGCCACTGCACAAAAAAGCCAAAAATGGCCTTTGCACCATTTATGCTGTGATCATTAGTATTTTTACAGAGTTTCTGCTGGGAAAACATAATTGTTTGCTGAGTGGCAACCAGAACCACTGCAACTGTTCTGAAAACGTTCAGTGCATTCAGAGGAAATGCATGAGGGCAGCACCTCTGAAGACAGGCCAAAATCTTTACATGTGATCAGCTGTAATGTGCAAGGGTGCCAGATGATATCACCCCCACTCTCCTGGTGGAAAGCGGGATGCTTGCTAAACATGAAATGAGGCAGAGAATGTCAGACAGAAGCTAGGTGTTGGTAGAGAACTCTGGACCTGATTCACAACTGATTCACATCAGTAAGGAATAGTGTGTATAATCTGTTCTGTACAGCAATCCCAAAAAATTGCAATGTACAAACAATCCTTTTGAATAGACTCACTTCTGGTCTGATATTCCTGCTGTTAGGACGGAGCTGTTATTATACCCTAATTGTTAGCATAATCTGATAACTATGAAATAACATATTCTTGTCCCCATGTTATTGCGCAGCGCAGCGCAGCAAGAATACTTGCTGTGGTGTGTCAAATGGAGAGAGCAGGACTGTACCATATTTACTAACATATGGTGCATTCCTGAGATCTCTGTGTGCTGGCACACTTGTGGCTGCAAAGCTCCAACGCAGGCACCTGTTCCCCCTGGTGCAAGGGTGCCTGCTTGATACCCAAGATTGTTTTTGTGCAGGAATAGGTAGCTTCCTCAACAAAAATAATCCTTAGAGGCTTTCTTCTTTCTAAATGTGCTGCCGAATGAAGCACACCTTGAAAGAGGAATAAACGTGGAAAAATAAAGATAGTTCTCCTTGTTGCGCATCTCCTGGAATGGCATAGCATTTTAACATATTCCAGGGTTTACTAGTGTTAGTAAATTTGGGAATGTGCCAAAATATTTTGGTGAATGTGTAGAAACACTCACTCACCACCCGTGTAACATCTTCCCCACATAGAGTAATGCAAGGCAGCGACTTATGCTTACTTGCATTACTCCAAATTAGCCAAGCCAAGCAGGGCCGCACAAGGTGGCTTTGCGTGGCTTGGTAAATGTGACTTAAGAACTTACGTGCCCTAGTGTCACCTTGGGTGATGCAAGGACAAATCGAGCTGTTAATAAATCTGGTAGCAAGGGTCTATTAACCCCTTCAACGCGCATGGCAAGGTCAGCTCGTCATGGGCGTTACCTGCGCTACGCGCATGACGAGCTGACCTTGTCACGTAACGCGCGATTTTCAAAATCGCAGCGCGCAGCGGGAAAACCACTAGCGCGCATGCGGTTAAGGAGTGATCATGCCTTATATCATTAAAAATGCCTCTGCTGGGAGGAGGTCCTGAAATGCAGCCATCCAAATAGGGTTTGACAGCGAGGTTCCATAGTCCACCGAAGGTAAATGTTATTTGATTAAATTGTAGATGGAGTCAGTGTACTATTTAAAATCATTAATTTCTTTATTAATGAGCAGTGTCAGTGGAGCCAATAATAAAGGTAGAGTTTTGGACACTAAGTTGAGCGAAGATATATCTTCCTCCAATTCTGACAGTTACTTTAATACTCTCACCCATAGATGTTTATGTATGAAGATCACCACACCTCTTTTCATAGAAGAGGAAGGGCTTAGTGTGGCATGTTTGTTTTCGTTTGTATGACCTGACTCAAACATACTGTTACCAACCCTGTATCTTTTAAGTTTTTCGAGTCTCCCTCAGAGAGGTGTGTTTCTTAGAGTAAAAAAAGTCTTGGTTCTTGGATGCCAGGCACATCAATGTTTCTTTCCGTTTAACAAAGGAGGATGAACCATTAACATTTAATGATATAAGGGAGATCACACTGATAGTGGTCTTGGCTCTTATTTAATTTATTTAACCTGAAATTATTTGCAAGGCATGTAGCATTGAGTCAGAGATACGATGTTGTTATCAGAGGTGTGGAAGAACATTCCAAAGGAGCTGTGGGAAATTATACAAAAAAATGACTTTATTTTGCGGTAATATAAAACTACATTACTGCTGAACCGCAACCAGTGTGTTTTCCTTTGTTCAATGGCAGTGGACAAGTGTTAAAAGTAGTAAAACCAAATGTTGGATTCACTTCTGAACCCTTATTTGTCTGATCCTAGGTAAATACATTAAGATAGGAGTGACTGATAAGATCTATCTTAGTGTTTTAAGGGTGACCTTAATTTATCCCGTTCTTTAGGAGGTAATTTCTCTAAATTGTTTTCCTTAAAAGGATGGCTTGGGTCCATGGGAGACGGTTCAATGTGTATCTAAATTGTGATGAGGTTAGTTCTGGCCAGTGAGAGAGAAATGGTTGGTAAGATCTCTCTGCAGGGCTTGTCTGTCCATCGACAGTGGTGTATAGCAAGGGGGAGGAGGCAGTCCGCTCAGGAGGCATGAGTTTTGGGGGCAGTGGGGGGGAGGCCAAAGCTCTTACCTGTGACCGTTGTAGGGCGGCCGGCTGAGGAAATCAGCAGCAACCCCCGCTCTTACACACGGCCACGGGACGGCAAATGCTGTGGCCGTGTCATTGGCAGCCATAGGTCTAGTTATGCGACTGTCCATCGATCCATTATTGTTGCTGGATCTTTCAGACCAGTTGCGCATGTTCTGTCTTCTCAAATGCAGCCTGCGTGCAAATAATTTCTTTCAAATGATATGTGTATCAGAGGAGTATTCTGCCTGTCAGAATATTTTGTGCCCTCCTTAATCGTATAGGCCATGTTTCTTGAAGTGTTGAAGGAGGGAGTATTGTTGTAATAGGCTAGCTGTGATCGATATGGGAGTGGTTATTTCCTATGTTTTATTTCTGTCTACGCCTACGGACACTACGAATCTCTATAGGTGGATACAAAGTGATGCCAGTAAGTTATTGTAACGAAGCAGACAAAAATAGATGCATTTCTGTATCACAGTCTGATTCATGTGCACCACAAATTCTGGGGTCGTTTTGTTGTCTTCTGTCGTTGGGTATGGAGAAGTTGTGTTTCGATATCATCAAGTCTCTTTTCTGATTCATCCATCCTTTATTTGAGGGAAGTTAGTTCTATGTATTTTGCTTTGTTGGTGCTGGCTGCTTCTATTGCATTCATCTACATTTTAAGTGATTGTAGATCTGACAGAAAGGTGTCCAAAGTGGCCACTGCTATTGCTGTAGATTGCGCTTGTGATATCGGTTTCCATCCATCTTCCTCCAATCGCCACTACTTTTAGCATGTAGGGAAACAATTGCAATGTTCATGTAAATAATATATCAATAGTAAGGAGGGCAAAGCATGCTGATTTGGTAGATATTTGTTTATTGAAACACAAGGAATTAGGAATAGAGTTACGTTTTATAATGCAAAGCTTTTTTTATTGTTGAATTCATATCCGATATGGGCACCTACAGGAGAATGCCTGATGTCATCACTTCGGAATCAACTCAACCCAAAATGGCGGTCCATTACTGGGGTGTTTGAGCCTTGCAGAAGGTATCAGCACCCTCCTTGCATCCAGTGTCCGTGCCTCTTCTGTCTCAAAGTCATCTCACCGTCCTCTCTCCACCCACGCATCGTGCCACAGAGGTCGGCTAAATGTGAGTGAACCTGTTGCAGCCCCAGTGCCTTCTTATGCCGTTCTTTGATTCTAAGGCTGAACAGAAACAATAAAATCAGGTAGGTTACTCATTCTGTATTCCAAGCTCCTGGTATTTACTGGAATTGTGGATGTGTGATAGCAGATGTTCTGTGCAACCTTGTCCTTTACATTGGACAAAAAGCCACGGAGCACTAACAAAAAGTAAACTACCCACTGAGCAGGAAAACATTCCACACACACAGAGCACAAACACACTCTTTTCTATCCAATCGAAACACTCAGAGGGAAGAAGGTGCTGCTTGCTCATGGAAAGCACCCCTAAATAAAACTCGGCAAGTGAATGTATTCTGAACTTATCGGCAGCCTTGGTTGGGTCTGCTCAAGTTTTCTCCTCCAGACAGGCTCTGGATGCAAAACTGGGCCCCCTCATGGTGGGGTTGGTCTTTCAAACCCCATAAATAGGAAAGAGTGGAAAAGTGAGAAAATATGAACCACAAAAAAGGTGCAAGCCACGGACACCACAGGAACATGGAGGCTGCACTGATTTCCCACCACAAATAACCTGAAAACAGTACGGGTGCTTTGTGTACACCGAACGCAAACTGTACCCCCTGTAATGTAACTTTGCTCAGAGGGGCAGAAAGTGGTGGCAGAGGAGCGTCACCCAACTCCTCAAAAGTAAAAATAAAATAATAATAACGTTATTATCATTTTGTTTTCCCTATTGTAGTCAGTGACGGGGAGGGCGGGGCTGTCTAGAGCAGGAGGAGGTATGGTTTGACCTCCCTAAGTGATCATAACTGTTTGGTCTTGGGCTGATCAAACCGTCATGTACACTTTGCATGTTCCCCACCAAGCTGCATCACACAGCCTGTGAGGAACATGCACAGGGACCCTGTCCCAGTCTGAGCGCCGAAATGGTGCTTAGACCAATCACAACAATGCAATGCAACATTGTTATTGGCTCGGGGGAGCCTGTGTGCCCAGGTGCTTCTTGCTGCTGGGCAGGACTGGAGAAAGGAAGAGGATGGAGGAGAGGCAACAGCCGGCCGTTTCAAGTAATCCCATTTTTTCCTATTTTTTTTATTCCACTCCCCACACCTCACCACCCCCATGCGGTAGCAGCCGCTACTGGCAGAACCAGCCATCAACCTCCCTCACTTCATGTGGCCACCGGCTGCTCACCCAGACCTTGATCAAATTGGAGCCTGGGATTTTAGAAGGAGCAGCAGAAATAGGCTCACAATCGATGGCTGTCCAAAAACAGTGAGTTCTGCAGGTCTGTTGGTCTGTTGGTCACATGTTGTTTGTGGGAGAAATGTTGCTTGCTGTCCAAACTCTCAAGCCTCAGACATTTCGTGGTGAGGGAGGAGCTGGGAAAGTCTGTATGGAACAACAGGCATCTCTGGGTGACTGATCTCTCTCCCACAAGCATCTTCTTTAGGTTTCACTTTCAAACTGAGAACTCTGCGGATAAGAGTTTGGGCAGTCATGAATAAGTAATATTTCCCACAATGCCAGGCGGTATCACTTGACTGTGCTTCATTGAAGGGTGACCAGCTCCAGTTACAGCACTACTTCCTCAGGCAGGACGTGCAGCTGATTAGTGACCAGTATTCAGTGTTGCCAGATTTTGAGACTCGTCCCAAGCCCAAAGCTGTGCAAGTTGAAGCCCAAATTTAGCCCAATGCAGACTAGTATCACCTCAAAAACCAGCCCAAAGCTTCAACCCTCAAACTATGCAAAACCAGCCTTCGGGAAACATTTTGACCATAATTTCCATTTCTGTTCAATATACATATAATTTGAGGAGTTTCAATGAGCACCTATGCACTTCTGCAATCATGCTCAGATTCTATTAATAATTACTGATTTTGAAGATTGCCACCCTCTATGACCTTCTAAATAGCAATTCTGTCACCACATATCTAAACCTGGCACTGATGAATGAATAATAAAAGAGCAGACTATAACCCAACTTAATGAAGCCCAAGTCCAGGAATGGTGAAACGCTTTAAGTAAGGAGAACCCAAAAGCAGTATATTTCATGGATCTCACAGGATTAAAACAGTACAAGAGGCCCACTTATTCTAGTTAAAACAAAAGAAGGTCAGAAAAGTGCTAGTCTATTACACTAATGAGTTCCCTGCCCTCCACCCAAAGTCCTTCACCATGATAACTTAATCTGGCACTAAACTTTATACAGGACCTACACTGTTGCTTTTTTGTGGCTACACAGACTTGACTTAAGCTCCCAATGTTGGAAAGAAGCAGGTGGATTGGTTTAGGGACTACATGAAAGCAAGGTTTAGGAGCAGAAAGGAAAAAAGGCCCCTTTCCCAACACATTTAGTGATACACTCCCCCAACATCTCAACTTTGAGCGGCGTCTAAAATTGGTCCACACTCATGAGAACACGAAGCGAGACCTTGGAGATATAGAGTGATATGTTGGAAGGGCTGATGGCTGAGGAGATGCCGCAGGCTACACCTTCTGGGCAGTCACAGTTGTGGGGTTGGCTGAGCCTCCAAGGATCTCGAGGGTGGATTCCCTGAATTCCTGAATGATACGTCGCACAGTCTGAGTATATGTGGCAGTGTGGAGGGGTGTTTGGACAGAGTGCGGGGCTCCAGCAGCATTGGATGCACACAGGTTGTGCCCGGGTGAAGGCCAGGCAAAGGGTGGGTCAGTCTTGCGCCTGTCGAAGCTCAGAGGACGCCTACCATTCAGAGGTATTGCTAAATCAATCAATCAGGAGTTTGTTAAAGCGCGACTACTCACCCGTAAGGGTCTCAAGGCGCTAGGGGTGGGGGGGGGTGTGGGGGGGTGCAGGTTCCATTCCATCAAGGAGGGGGTCTGTCGAAGAGCCAGGTTTTGAGGTTTCTTGCAAAGATGGGGAGCGATGTTGTCTGTCTGAGGTGGAGCGGAAGGGCGTTCCATGCTTTGGCCTCGAGGAAGGAGAAGGAGCGGCCTCCCGATCTGGTCTTTCTGGTGCGGGGGACCACAGCGTAGGAAAGCTGGGCTGATCGTAGGGTCCTTTGGGGTGCGTGGAATTTGAGTCGGCTGTTCAGGTATGCTGGTCCGGTGCCGTGGAGGGCCTTGTGTGCGTGGGTGAGCATCTTAAAGGTGATTCTCGACTCAATGGGGAGCCAGTGGAGTGTGCGCAGGTGCTGGGAGATGTGGCAGTGTTTTGGCAGGTTGAGGACCAGTCTTGCGGTGGCGTTCTGGATGTTCTGTAGCTTGCGGATGAGGTTTTTGTTTATTCCGGCGTAGAGTGCGTTGCCGTAGTCGAGTCTGCTGGTGACCAGGGCGTGAGTGACTGTCTTTCGGTGTTCGAGGGGGATCCATTTGAAGGTCTTACGAAGGAGGCGGAGGGTGTGGAAGCAGGAAGATGAGACAGAGTTGATCTGGCGGTCCTTTTTGAGCTCGGAGTCCAGGATGATTCCCAGGTTGCGTGCGTGGTCTGTGGGGGTTGGCGGGTTTCTGAGGGCGGTGGGCCACCAGGTGTCACTCCAGGCGTCGGGGTTTGGGCCCATGATGAGTACTTCTGTTTTGTTGGTGTTTAGTTGTAGGCAGCTGTTTTTCATCCATTTGGCGACGGCTTCCATGCCTTCTCGAAAGTTGCATCTGGCGGTGTTGGGCTCGTTGGATAGGAAGAGGATGAGCTGGGTGTCGTCTGCATATGACACGATGTTGAGTCCGTAGGTTCTGACGATGGGGACAAGTGAAGCCATGTAGACGTTGAAGAGCGTCGGGCTGAGGGAGGAGCCCTGGGGGACTCCGCAGGTGATAGGTGTGGGGTCCGAGAGGAAAGGGGGGAGTCTGACCCGCTGCGTCCTGCTGGAGAGGAAGGAGCAGATCCAGTCGAGGGCCTTGTCCTGGCTTCCTGCATCGTAGAGTCTGCGTATTAGGGTGCGGTGGGAGACTGTGTCGAACGCCGCTGATAGGTCGAGGAGGATGAGGGCTACTGTTTCTCCTTTGTCCAGTAAGGTGCGGATGTCGTCTGTTGCGGCGAGGAGGGCGGTTTCCGTACTGTGGTTTTTTCTGAAGCCGGATTGGGAGGAGTCAAGGATGTTGTGTTCTTCAATGAATGTGGCGAGTTGGCTGTTGATGGCTTTCTCAATGACTTTCGCTGGGAACGGGAGCAGAGAGATGGGTCTGTAGTTTTTGAGGTCGGTGGGGTCCGCTGAGGGTTTCTTTAGGAGGGGGTTGACCTCGGCATGTTTCCAGTCGTCGGGGAATGAGGCGGTCGCCAGGGAGCGGTTGATGGTTTGGCGGAGCATGGGTGCGATGGTGTTGGCGGCTCTGTTGAAGATGTGGTGGGGGCAGGGGTCCGTGGGGGCCCCTGAGTGGAATGACTTCATTGTCTTCAGTGTGTCTTCGGTGGTGAGGGCTGTCCAGTCATCAATCGCTGGTTTCCGGGTGTCGGGGGTGGTTGGTGAGGGTTCAGTGTGTTGGTTGTCTTCGTCGAAGTTGTCGTAGATGCTCTTGATTTTGTGGTGGAAAAAGATGCTGAGTTTATCGCAGAGGTCTTGTGAGGGAGGGATGTCGGTAGACTCGCTGGTGGGTTGGGCGAACTCCTTGATGATGCTGAAGAGTTCCTTGCTGTTGTGTGCGTGGGTGGAGATTCTGTCTTCAATCGCTTTTTTCCTCGTTTCTCTGATGAGTTGATGGTGGGCGTTGGTGGCGGCTCTGAAGTTGTTGTGGGCTTCTGTGGATTTGGTGTTTCTCCAGGCCTTTTCGAGGCGGCGGCATGTGCGCCAGGACTCTCGAAGTTCGATGGTAAACCATCTGGCTTTCTTGGCACGGGTATTGTTGTTTTTCTTGAGGGGGGCTATGGTGTTGGTGCTGTCCGAGATCCATCTATGCAGGGTTCGGGCTGCGGTGTTGGGGTCGTCGTTTTCCGCGATGGTTGGGGTGGAGTTGTTGAGTGAGGAGGTGAGCTGGTCATCGGTGATTTTGGTCCAGTTTCTTTGTGGAAGCAGGTGCTGGTGTCTGTGGATGGTGGGTGTTCTGAAGGTGAAGTGGACGCAACGATGGTCGGTCCATGGGAGTTCGGTGGTGTGGCTGAAGGTGATGGAGTTTCCTGTAGTGAAGAGGGGGTCGAGGGTGTGTCCTGCTGAGTGCGTGGGCTCGGTCACGATCTGGCGGAGTCCAATGTTGTGGAGGTTGTCCAGGAGGGATGTAGTGTTGGGGTCCAGTTGATTGTCGAGGTGGAAGTTGAGGTCTCCCAGCAGGGTGTAGTTGGTGGATGCGATGGCCTGCGGGGAGATAATGTCCGTAATGGAGTTGGCGAAGGGTCCGCGGGGTGCTATAAGTTGTTTTACTTGCCTATGCGTTTCAATAAAATTGTTAGCAGAATGTATTCTTTTTCTGCCCTTTTGAGTTTAAATTATTCTGGTTTTCCATCCTCTAGGTTCTAATTGATGGCCAAAAGAAAGCTTATGGAGGGAGGCCAATAGCTGCTAAAACGAAGAAATCCAAGAAGAGCTTTAAGTCTGCTAGGGACAATCTTGTCCCTGAAAGGATTGACAATTTACTAACAGAGTGTGAGCAAATCTTGGTGTCTGATCTGATTAATAACCCTCCCAGTGTTCCTAGTGCTTCTATTCATCATGAATCCGAGAATCAGAGGAAAATACCTAGGATCTTTGTAAAACACAGAAAGCAGGGTCAGAATTCTATTACCTCTGTTCAAATTGTCTGGCTCTCCTGTTTCCCTGGCTTTACCAGTTAATTCTTCTATAGAAGCATGTGACAATGAAGCCCTTATTTGTGCTAATTGTTTTGCCCTTTTATCAGAGAACATCAGCTGCACAATTCCCAGAAATGATTGATACAGAGAGGACAGGAGAGTTATCTGCACAAACTTCAGCAGAGGTCGGTTTACTTGGCAACATCAACAAGGGTGGTCAGATTACAGGGGGGTCAAAAGAAGTTAAGGAAGATCTTGAAATCAAGGGATGTATGGCTCCTACCTCTTTTGCATCTCAAATGGACACTGGCTTAGCTAATGGTGCAGCGTCTGCCACTCCTATTGCTACGTTACGGGATCTAAATGTTCTCGAACATCAGCTAAAATCTTTTCCGGGGTCTGTGCTGAGAGTTTTTGTTAATTATATTGTCAGGCTCCATGAAAGACTTCCACACAAAGATGGGTATATTTGAATTGGCTGTATTTAAATTGAAAGCTTTGGCACTAGGGAGCGGGGGTGCATCATTAACCGCTAGTGATCAAAATGTGCTGGGGGTTTGTGGTGCACCCCGTAGTTCTTGAGTGCAGCCTGCTCAGGTAGGATCGAGCATTGTTGATGCTTGCTCCACAAGGGAGGGAGGTGCTGGTGGGGTAAAGGGAGCAGCACACAGAGTTCAGCATAATTCACCATCCCACAGTGGAAAACTAGCAGGTAGTCATAGGCCTGTTTCTCATAACCCACACTGCATGGAAGAGGTGGCCACTCTGGCCCTTAAAGTCCATCAACAGCCTTCAAGTCAATCTTTCTCTCAAAAGAAGGTCTTGTGAGTAATTCAATCAAGCTGCAGCTTCCCTCCAAGTCAACACCTTCACCTGTCATTCTGGGGGAGTAACACAGTTAAAAGATGGGAAGGGTGAATCCACTCCTGCCCTAATGCGCAAGGCGAGGCGTTTTTGTGACAACTATATGGAGCAGGGGTAGCAAGTGTCTTCATATTTAATAATGGCTAGAAGAGTGGAATGGGTATGGGTAAGGGAAAAAGACATAGAGGGGGGCTGTATTGGTTTAGATTTTAAGCATCAGGGTTCTGCAAGGAGTGTATAACAGCACAAGCAATGTAGAAATTGTCCAGTTACTGGCCTTAGAGTTCTTCCCATGGGTTACCTTTACCCCCCAGTAGTTCTTCCCCTAGTGGAAATTGTAGGGTGATGGAAGACCTAGGGATTGACCTAGGCACATTTGTCCTAATTACAGGTGTCAACCTTTGAGTAGCTTGGACGGTATTAATTGACTGAACACTAGTTGTAGGGGATTGAGTTAGGTAGAGGAAAGCTGGGTGGTTGGGACTAAAGGCTCAAATAAAGTAGGAGTTTTGGGTAAAGTAGCCTGTTGGAATATAGCTGGGCTTAACAACAAAAAAGATGATAAGAGGTGGCTTATTTTTGTAGGAGGCCACCAGATTATAGCCCTGCAGGAAACTTGGGATGTGGGCAATACGTTTTTTATGGATGGGTACTCATTCTTTTTTAAAGCTGGTGTACATTTGAATCATGGAAGAATTAGCTTACACTTCTTTCATTGGACATCTCTTGCTCTCGTTTAATAGATTCCGATTCTGAAAATGTATTAGTTGTCAAGCAAGACTTTAAGGGAGGGTAAAGTCTACTTGTTATTCATTTGTATAACTCCTTTCTGCTGCTCATATAAATGAGCATTTGCTTAGCCTAAAAAAAGTTTTTGACTTCTTTGCTGAAGGACAACAACCCTGTTACTCTGTGCTTATCCTTAGTCATTTTAATGTGCAAAAGTGCACGTTGTGGTGTGTAATTAATGATGACTCATATGAAGATGATCTAGAGACTTCTCATCTTGAACACACCCCACAAAGTGAGTTATTAGAGACCATCTTGACGGATCCCTCCATCCCTTCTTTTATTGGGAGGGGTTGTAATTCAACAGTTGAATACATTTTTATTTTTGCTTCTGAGAGTCATAGGGCCAACTATTTTGAGATCAGGATGAGCCTGTTTACCAATCACACTCTCCTTGTGTTTGAATTAGATTTGGATACACAGGTATCTGCCCAGCTATGCCTGCATGGAGGAGGTAGGGTTATAACAACTAAAGATCAGGACCAACGTGTAAAATGGGAAAAAATTATGTCAGAATCTTTGTTAGTAATCTTCATAGGGTCTGTGAACCTGACTTTAATATTTGTCTAGGTGAGAGAGGAAATGATGAGAAGGCTTTGACTGCGTTTCATCAGATTTGTGGACAGGTGGCTAATGTTCTTAGTAAGCCTGTGTGGAAGAGGGTTGTAGAGGGAGAGAGATGTTTTGATCAACCGTGCTTAAGGGCCCATCAGGATCTGATGAGGGCCCTGAGACAGTACCCCAGAGATAGAAATATGATATGAAAGAGGAGGAAAGCTCACACGCAAGCCCTGCAGATATAAAAAAAAAGCCTGGAATAAACTTCTGTAGGTTAGTGCACTTAATGTTAGTTCAAATTTTTGGAAAGTGGTCAATAGGAACTTTTTTAAGGAGTTTAAAAATTATGCAATGGATTGTACTGTTGCTCTGGGTACCTGGGTCTCGAATTTCCAGGGGATCTATGACACTGCTATGGATGAGATAAAACCTGTGGAATAGGGTGTATGGAACAGGGATTATAATTTGGGTTTAACAGAGGTTGAGATATTTGATCATGATAACGATGCCCAATGCTAAGGCCCCTGCCCCTGGCTGGGTACCTGCAGACTTATTCAAGTCCAAACCAGACGTTTGGGCTTAACTTTTGAGTCAAGTAGGTAATGCTGTGTGCAGGAAAAGCATCCGACAGTCGTGGCCCAAAGCAATAATTGTTCCTGTGTTTAAAAGGGTTTAAGCTCGGACCCAAAATCTTACAGACTGATTTCCCTTATAGATACAACCATGAAGGTTGTAGGGAAAGTCATCCTAGCTAGGCCTTTGGAATGGTCTGAAGACAACAAAGTGATTTCTGGTCTTCAATATGGGTTCAGGCTGGTTAAGGGCAAACTGGATCAATGCCTGAAATTTCAATGGATTATCGGAAAGTTCACTTTGGCGAAAAAAGGGTTAATTGCATATGGCATTTATGAATCTCACATCTGCGCTCAATCCTGTGAGCAGATCAAAATTGTGGAGGTACTGATTGACCTGGGGGTGGATCAAGACATAGTGAATTTTCTACATTATTTACATTTGGATCTTGCTGCCTCTAAAAGGTATGAACAGGCAGGGAACCTCTCAAAGACTGTGAGTATTTATAGGGGGAGACAAAGCTGTATTTTGGTCCCATTTTTATTTATTACATATATTAATAAATTGAGTTCTAATTTAGGTGTAGCTCGCAAAGATATTCAGAGGGTTGGCTCATTGCAAGTGCCCGCCCTGCTTTATGTGGACAATGCTGTTTTAATTTCTAGGACCGCTGTAGGACCAACAGTTGGTTGATTCCTTTGTTGCCTTTCTGACAGCATTAGATCTGAATACTAACTACTCTAAATCACACAATATGGTTGTGGTAGCCAGGAAGCTCCTGAAAAAATGCTTAGGAGGGAGCATAGAGCTGGATAGGGTGCCTATGTTTTCATACTTATGGGCCCTCGTTGATGATAGAGGCTCTTAGGTGCCACAAGTGAGGATAAAAAGGAATGCATTTTTGACTGCTGTAACTGCGACCCCTGACTTTGCTAACAGATTGGGGGCAAAACCTATGCAGGCACTTATTGAAGTATATCAGGGTCAATGCACTTCAATTGCCTGTTATGGCAGTGATGTCTGGGGTTATCAAGATGTGAGGGTCTTTCAGAATGTGGAAAAATATTTTTTAAGGAATATGTTGGCAGTTCATCAGTCAGTTCCTACATATATTATACACAAAACGTTGGGGCTAGGGTATATATGTGACCAACTAGCTCATCCGCCTCCGCTTAGATGGATCAGAGTATGGAGCGACCCGATGCTTGATCTCAATCTCAATCGTACTACTATAGAGGACTGTTTGACCTTAAACACGGTGCTACACATCCCATGGATTAAATAGCTCAAGTATGTTACTCTTAAATTGGGTTACCCTGACATATTTAAACATCTGTATGGCATTACAAACAGGGATTTGTCTTGGGTGAAGAGCATTTTATTCGCATGATAGATTTAGAAATGCAGGTGCATGAACTCAATAACCCTACAGCTTCGTCCTACATTGTGTTAAAAACTTGGCCTTTGATGGAGCCACAGTCACATTGTCTCATCATTGATAGTTGCTGACTAGATTCAGATTCAAGGCCTCATTCATGAGCACTTTTGCGCTGCTGGAACGCCCGCAAAATGTGGCAAAATGTGCCCGGCATATGTACAATGCCATGTAAAGCGACTTTGGGTGGCTTACATGGCCCTGCAAATATGTGCCACTTTCACACAGAACACTGTTTGAAAGGGACTTTCTATGGGTGTTGCTGTGGGTGTTCCACACAAAACCTATGGAGTCTGAAGCATTCCAAGATTTACGAAAAATCATAAATCTTAGAAAGCATTACGATTTGGGGAATGCGTCAGTATCTTCGCTACCCCAGGGGTGACGTTAGGGAGGCACAAAGAGGATAAATGTTTTAATTTCTCCTTTTTATTTGTTTGCTGCATTCTGCAGCACACATAGAAAGTGGAAATCACCTGAATGTATTATTTTTGTGCAGGAAGGAACAAGGATGCCAGCTTTGGCGCATGTCAGCCCATTGTAAGCCAGCGCAGGCAAAAAGGACAGAATAGCAAGTCTGAGAGTGTGGTAGAGAGGATACGTTGATCGGGGGAGGTGAGACATCAGTGAGATCTAGGTCGCCAATCAGAAAAGCCTTTGACACCTGTATCCTTGAAAATCAATTTTTCACTCACTATTTCTCATCCTGATATGTCGTTTTGAGATCTCTCATGGTAAACACCTCCATCTCCACAGCATTCAGAGTCTGTCGGCTCCTGCCACATGGCCATTTTCTCCTTATGACTGAAGTCACGCAATACAAGGGAAAAAGGACAGAATTGAGAGATTAGACTGCATTTATATGCTTCCAATGTATTTTTTTGTCAAATGTGTATGTGATTTTCCTCAGATAATGGTTGTTTCCCTATTCTCTTCCATTTCTACCGCTCGCTTCATTCAGCCCTACGCTGTATAGAACTACCTCTATAGCCGTACACCCAAAATACACCCATAAATTTACTAGTAGTAATGTTGCTGTTTTATTTGAGTAATTCATGCTAACACCCCCTTATGTAAGAGTTTGAAGTCACATACTCCTATTACTGGTGTAACTCCTACCTGGACTTAGTGAATTCCGCCCAGGTAGAGATTTTCCACAGGCTTTGACGGAAATTATCATGCATGGACATTTCCAGCCATAGATTTTCTAATGTGAATAGGACACAATATGTTCAAGTAAGTAATTTTTGCTATACAAGTATTTAGGGGTTCATTACGATGGTGGAAGGCCCGCTAGCAGTGCAGTGGCGGGCCTTCCACCATCGGACCGCAATTTTCGCCCCACTAAATTAGGATGGCAGGGGGATTCCGACCGTGACCGTGGCTGGCACAAAGACAACCCGCCACAGATCCACCACAGGCAAGGTGGAGTGCCTAGCAGGCACTGTCCGCCACATTACAAAGCTGCGTCCCTGCCAGACGGTGTATGGTGGTGGAACCGCCATTCACAGGCTGGTGGGGATTGTTTTTGGGGGCCAGTTGCTTGCCCCCCTGGGGTAGAGGGTGGGGTGCACGGATGGGGTACCCATAATACCCCCTAAATGTCCCTGCACTAAGTGGCAGGCACCGCGTGGTGCCTGCCATGTTGTGCAGGGAAATGTAAACAGTGCATCTTTAACATTGCGGTTGGTGCTGCAGCTAGCAGCACCGGAATGTTAAAGATGGTAGATTTGACCGCCATGGTGGCGGTGGCATCGTAATACCACCAGTGAGACTGCCGCCTTGTAGGCGGGCAGTCCCACTCCTCGACACGATGGAAGACGGACCGAAGACGGACCGAGGTCTGTCCACCATCGTAATCACCCCCTTCGTTGGGAAATTAGAAGGCCATGAAGTTTGTATTAGTGTGAATTATAGTAGCAATTAATTTTGTGATGCCCAGTTTAGTAAGTTGGCAAAGAGTGCGGCATAAGTAATTTTGTGAACATTGTGTCGGTTTCACAGTTTGTATTACAACAAAGCCTGGACATCTTTTATTATATGATTAAGTTGCATAACACTTGTAGGTTCAGGCAATATGCAAAATTGCAATAAGTCTCCACAGTTTAAAAAAACAACCCACCCCATACTATTCCAGAGCCTGATATGTAACATTAGGTAATGGGACATCTTTTGTGCAACATAAAAGATTTGTAATGCCCTTCACCGAAAGATCGATCGTAGTGCGGACTGTCCTGCACACTTCACATTTTGTATTGGAATTTCCTGTGAATGTGTTGCAACTTGTTTTATGAGATTCTAAACTAGTTTATAGTGGAATTGTTATTTCATTAGCTGTATATGTGAAACAATAAGGAAATGATTGATTAATGAATAATCAATCAAAATTATATCAATACGTTTACCGTTTAGGTTTCTACTTGTATCGTACATTTCTATTTCTTTTATTTAGTACATAGACTAGCTCTTCTCCTCCATAGAGAGAAGCACAATTGACAACTGTTTTGAAACTGTGAACAGAAAGTGTAGATAGTAAATGTTAACATTGTTTGCTATGCTTACAGCTGGATGTAGACTTGCCCATGCACAGCATAAGATAGAATAAAGTATTGATGGGGTTTATAATGTTTATTAAAACAGTCCAATTTACTGTGATAGTTTGCAAATTGTCATACCTACTGAGATACTTGACGACCCTTCTATGTTTGTGATGAGTGATTTCACATAACTGTGATCTGATGGAAGCTGAACACAAATATATTTTGTTTTTCATTTGAATCATTAAGAGAATTCATGATACAACTCTGTTTCCATAAAAGGTTTACTGCCCTTACCTCAACTGTGTCTATACTGTGTTCATGATCTTGTTTTTGGAACAATTTCTAGAAAATCGCTTAGGATCTCTTTCTCGTTTGTTTTTATTCCTGTAGAGGACTGCATTGATGCATGCCATTTGGAAAAATCAAAAACAATCATGAAATATTAATTTTGCTATTTAATTATTTGATTTTACTGATATGGCGCCTTCTATGCCTTGGAGTTTAAATGTACATTAGGCAGAACACACTGCAAAAGTGAAAGCAATAATGTGAGGACAATAATTATACAAAAACATGCAACAAATATCAGCAACAGGAACAACAAGTAAACATCTTTTTAGTTCAGTCATTGCGAAGATCAGCTTATGCTGCGACCCCTACAGCAACTGAGCCTTTTAGATGTGACACTCTACCAATACATAACCACAAGGATTATCAAGGGTAATAACATTTCAGGGACTGTACAAATCATAAAACTCAGTGATATAATAAAAGAACATGAATTTGAATGCGTAGTGCTTAAGTCTTAGAAAAGTTTGTATTCGAACATTCTGGAGAGAAAAAAACAAGTGGATCTCATTGTAGATTTGTATCTTATATTATGATTTAATTGAATTTAATTGAATTGAGAGGAAAAATACACTTCACATGGGCTCAACAAATAGGCCAGGAAGCTATGAAGAAATATTATTTTTTAAGGAATTGATAATATAGGGCGAGGTGTAATACTCATTTAACCCTCCAATTAATCTTTTGCGACTGATAAAATACTTTTTTTCTGTGAGCTAATCCTGTTTTAGGAGTTGAAAAAGTTTTTCTGTGTCTCAAAATGGGATACAGGTTCGATGTCTGGAAGGGGTTAGTTGTAGGCGTCCCTTCCAAATACCAAATCAGTATTACCTATATATATTAATGTTTTGCATTATGTTCCTCTCATCACATAGCAGTACGTCCTAACTAGAGAACTACCACACTTATTTAAGTACCCGCTGCAGGCTTCTTTACTGCTCAGTGATGCTTGCACCTTCAGCCATGCTTCTGTTTTAATATCACTGGGAACATCCTGCAACATCAGACTTTACACATATATGGTAATGCACAGAAGAACAGTGTTACTCTACAGTGTTATTACGCATTTTCTCACAATTATGTCAATTCAAACTGCTATAATGGTGTCCCTCAACTCACAATTGCAATGCTCTCAGCTCACATCTTGTGCTGGTGCACCGGGTTGCACAGCACTGGCCATTTGAACATCAGAAGACTGAGGTTTACAGGTTTCAGCACACAACGTTGGTGCCTTACACATAATTATCATGAATACATATATATATACACAAAAACAGAATTCCAAATAACTCTACATGCACTGAAAGAGTTTTGAAACAAGGTCTTTGGTCAATTTTGGTAAACCCATAATGGAATAACCCTGTTTGTAAATCAGCTCAGGCCCTTTAAGTTCCTTTTAAGGTCAAGATGAGAGTGCCAAAACTTGTAGGTCTTGCTCTCGCAACCACATAAGCCCACATATTCAGCTCACCATAGGCCTTCAGAAGGTTTCTGACTGATGGTATTAGCACAGAATTGCTTCAAAAGCCAATGAAGTATTGTAAGCTCCAAGTACAAGCAGGACCCACCACTACTACCTATATATATATAAACGAAAGTATGTCTGTTTGTTCTTTATGCATTACTACACCATTCATCCGATTGGCATGAAACTTTGGGAAGTTGTTGAGGACACTCCCGCGAAGGTTTCTGGCAAAAAAAAAAAATATATAAAATTGTTAAAAGTTGAGTACACTCCCGTGAAGGTTTCTGGAAAAAATAAATTGTTAAATATCGGCCCGCCGGGCCACCAGGGCCCTCATAATCTATCCAATACTGAACGTTTACAGTTTCCAGTGCGACTCGCTTTTGCAATGACCATCAACAAAGCACAATGACAATCGCTGCAAGTGTGTGGACTAGATTTGGAGAATACGTGCTTCTCACATGGACTACTGTATGTGGCCAGCTCACGTGTCGGAAAACCTCCTGATTTATGTGTGTACGCACCAGATGGAAAAACAAAAAATACCATGTATCCACAAGCACTCGAATAAATTAACAGAATTAAAACAACACTTTAAAATGATTTCCATATTTAAATGAATAAGTTTCAATAAAAATGACACAATGTAAATTGAATATTATCATAACAAGTTTCCTTAAATTTCCTTTCTTCTGAGATCGTAGCAACGCGTGACGGGTAAGCTAGTTGAAAATAAAAAGGGACCAAGTGAGGTGAAGAGTAGAAGACACCATGACACCCAAACCCTGACAATAGTACTCACTCTGCAAAACTTTAGTGCCTTGAACAGAGATACCACAGTGGCTGCTCCATTGAAGGCATAGAAATTCCCACCTGCCTTGTGGCAGATGTCCTTTGCAAGGCGAGCATAAGACATGGCCGTGAAAATCTGGCAGCTTAGCGGGCCACCTGCCAGGGTCTAAATGACCCTCTTAGTCTATTGGCAAAAATGTAAACCAGGTTATTTGGCACGTTCAATATTGGTAGAGAACAGTCTAACATGTAATTTGAATTTGACCATTTTTTAACTGAAGAAGGGACTATAGAGAGGAGATATATGAAAGAACTTGGGGGCATATTACCAAGGGTGGCGATAGGCAATTATCGCCGCTTAAGCGGCGATAATTCTATCGCTATATTAGCAAGCTGTCTTTAACAGCTTTTAGGCGATAGCCAGCGGTTTGGGGCCCGCTTTGCATGTCAGCGATATTTATCGCTAATGACATGCAAAGTGGGCGTACCCAACCTGTTAGGGACTGAAAGCAGTCGCTAACGTCGCTATCGCCTATTAGCAAGGCAGACGTAGCAATGGAAATATTCCCGCTATCGCCAAAAACCAAAGCTTACTCAGACCAGTTCTTAGCCATGTTATCCAATGGGAGGTGGATAACATGGCTAAGAGCATTTTGTCGCTAATGCGTGAATATCACTGTAGTCTCAGCGGTATTCATGCATTTCGCCGCTATCGCTGGATATTTTAGCACAATGGAGAAAAACGTTGCTAATAGCATGTTTTCTCCGCTAACATATCCAGCGATACACAGCGATAAAAAAATCGTCCCTAAGCCTATTTAGCGATAAATATCGCTACTTGTTGGTAATATGGCCCTTGGTTTTGTTAGGATTCAATTAGGTGTCCTCAAAGAATGTAAATTATCAAGAATCAATGTCAATATGCACATATCAGCATGAGAAATATTCTCCAAACAGAGCTAGGTATTGTCATCATATTGAACATTGACGGTAAGATTCGCCATATTAGTTTATGATGTTGTCTAAATGTTCAAACTAGTTGAAGGGGAGCTGTCAGATAAATTGTGATGATTAAGAACCCTGATTTCAATGCCCAAGGAGTATTTGGTAAGTGAATAAGGAAATCGTGATTGTCGGTACCAACCCTGCTAAAAGATCACATAATCAGCAGACTTGAGATACTTCTATCCTATATGGCTAGCGCATCATCAATGGTTTCCAATATTGCTATCTCTGCTAGTTTAAAACTACACTGGAAAAGATATTTATCATTGATAAACTGTTTACATTGGTTGCAAATACAACTTTTCGAGATTTTAACAAACAATGATAGAATATGATCGGTCAGCAATAAATTAGCAATAGTATTCAAGTCTGCAATCGGCTTAAAAGTAGAGGAGACACTTGTTTAACCTTTAATGAGTCTAGACAAATATATTGTGAGAGTGAGAGCGTAATTAAGGTTAAATCAAATCGGCTTAATAATATATGAGATGCTTGTTTAACATAAGCAGTCCAGAAACATTACTGTAAGAGTAACCAGGACATACCAATGTGGTGCAAGAGAAGAATGTATGATTTTGGCTGAGTTAACTGGTGTAGCAAAACCTCATGGCTGGTGAACTTAATTTTAAAGATGGCGCAGCGATGTCCCGGCACAGATTTTTCTTTTAAAATAGATCTATTTTTCTGTGATTTTCTGTACAAGGTGGGATGATGAGTGTTACTATAAGAGTGGATGGAGGATTAGTGGTGATTTTGATTATCTCAATGTCAGACTCAGCTATTAGAGATTTTTAGGGACCCACCTTCTCAACTCCCTACCTATTCCCCATGAAAACGAGTATGACTGCCAGAAAATGGGATAAAGCCCGGAGAGGAGGGCCTTCCCTCTTTTTGCTTCCGACTGTCAAACCTTCCTAACAAATGGTTTAATTACTTAATTGCTCTGAATATCTCTTTATGGACCGCCCTCCCGTGAGTTGAGTCATGTTCCCCAAAAGCACCTACCTGCGATCAATTGGAGAGATGGATCTTAGCGCCCTGTTTGTTGAGAACCAAATTAGCTTCTCTGAGTTCCTCTTGATTAGGGAAGAGTGTGTGTACGGCTATCTACAAGAAAATATATGCAATATTTATTAGTGTTAACCTCCCCAACAGTTGTTTCTACACACATTTCTCATGTGGACTGATTCTAATGTATTCACTTACTTTTAAACTTCCAGTATTTACTAAAGGTTGTAGTGGTGTTTCCTTCACTGCAAATCCAAGTCCCTTTTCTGTTGGGAGTTATTAAAATCTTTGTGCAGTCGTCTGAGATCAAACGTGTTATCTTTCGAAGTTAGTTGAGGCAGTGGTAAGCGCTTACTTGACCTTTGTCTGTTTTTTCTCTCTTTTCAGGGTTTCCTCCAGGATTTGAGCCTGAAGCCAGAAGGGCGAGTGTGGCCACGGAACTGCCGAGGAGGCAGATGGGCGTTGCAGGTCATTGTTGTTTTTCCCATCGAGTTCTCGAGGAAAAACATGTGTGCACTCCTGGGCGCTCTTTAGTTACGAACATGCCCAAGATACCTGCCGAGATTTTCTGAAATGTTGCAAGACTTCAGCAAATCTCATGATAGGAGAAGGAATGTTCTGGACTGTTTAAAAAACTTGCTGGTGCATTACATATAAACCAACTTCACATGTGAAAGCATTTCCCACACATTAAATGTGAGCGCAACAGCAGTTGGAGACTGAGACAAGATTATTTCCCAGAAACTCTGAATCACACTATATCTGAGGACAGTGCTGGGGGCTGAGATGTAATAACAAACTCTCATGGCACAGAGGTGTCTGCAGTACAAGGTAGGGTGCATGTGCCAATGACTGTTTGTGTACTAGAGAGTTTGTGCTAGTGTGCATGTGCTGGTGGCTGTTTTCGTGTTAGTGACTGTTCTGTGATGGGCTCCAACAGTACCTCTCTCCTAAAAGGGCCCCCATTCAGGGTCGATGTGGCGAGGATTGTCAAGAAGAGATGATGAAATGCCCACATGAATCGGGAGGCATTCTGAATATTGGATATAGGTTCCCAGATCGGTTTTCCAGCCTGTACCCTTTCCAATCTACCCGGTACTGGAGTTTACCTCAAACTCGTTTGGAATGTAGCTTGAGTGCACCTCGTATTCCCAGTAGCCATCTATTTCTATTGCTGGAGGTGGGTAGATTGTGTTAATGTCTTGGTGCCAGGGCTGGAGCAAGGATAATTGAAAGACCAGTTGAACCCCTGGCTAAAGAGGGAATTTCAGCTTCATGGCTACAGGGTTTAACACCATTGGAGATTTCAATTGGACCAATAAATTGGAGCAGTAGCTTTTTCTTGCTGTGCAAGGGTATATTTTTTGTCAAGAGGCAGACGTTATCTCCTGCTGCATACACAGGTTCTTGGCTACGTTTTTTGTCAGCAGTAATCAATCAATCAATCAGTGACACTTATATAGCGCGCTACCTACCCGTAGGGTCTCAAGGCGCTGGGGGGGGGGGGGGGTGCCGCTACTGCTCGAACAGCCAGGTCTTCAGCTTCTTCCTGAAGGCGAGGTGGTCTTGGGTCAGGCGCAGGTCGGTCGGGAGGGAGTTCCAGGTCTTGGCGGCCAGGTAGGAGAAGGACCTTCCTCCCGTAGTCGCTCTTCGGATGCGGGGGACGGCGGCGAGGGCGTGGTTGGCTGATCGGAGGTGGCGGTTGGGTGCGTAGAAGTTGATTCGGCTGTTGAGGTAGCTCGGACCCTGGTCGTGTAGGGCTTTGTGTGCGTGGGTGAGGAGGCGGAAGGTGATTCTTTTGTTGACGGGGAGCCAGTGGAGGTCTCTCAGATGTCCGGTGATGTGGCTGGTTCGTGGGATGTCGAGGATGAGTCTGGCTGAGGCGTTCTGGATCCGCTGGAGTCTCTTCTGGAGCTTGGCGGTGGTCCCGGCGTAGAGGGCGTTGCCGTAGTCCAGTCGGCTGGTGACGAGGGCCTGGGTGACGGTCTTCCTGGTCTCGGTGGGGATCCACCAGAAGATCTTCCGTAGCATGCGTAGGATGTTGAAGCAAGCCGAGGAGACGTTGTTGACTTGTCTGGTCATGGATAGGGAGGAGTCCAGGATGAAGCCCAGGTTGCGTGCATGGTCTGTCGGTTTGGGTGCGGTGCCCAGGGCGGGAGGCCACCAGGAGTCGTCCCAGGCGGAGGGTGAAGAGCCCAGGATGAGGACCTCCGTCTTGTCAGAGTTCAGTTTCAGGCGGCTGGTCGTCATCCACTCGGCTACCTCTTTCATCCCTTCGTGCAGGTTGGCTCTGGCGGAGGCGGGGTCGTTGGTCAGGGAGAGGATCAGCTGGGTGTCGTCGGCGTAGGAGATTATGCTGAGGTTGTGTTTGCGTATGATGGCTGCGAGGGGGCTCATGTAGACGTTGAAGAGGGTGGGGCTCAGAGATGACCCTTGGGGGACGCCGCAGATGACTTCGGAGGCTTCTGACTTGTACGGTGGTAGGCGGACTCTCTGTGTTCTTCCGTCGAGGAAGGAGATGATCCATTCCAGCGCCTTGTCCTGGATTCCGACGTTGCTGAGGCGCTGTACTAGGGTGCGGTGGCAGACAGTGTCGAATGCCGCGGAGAGGTCTAGGAGGATGAGGGCCGCTGTTTCTCCATTGTCCATCAGGGCTCGGATGTCATCGGTGGCGGCGATGAGGGCGGTCTCGGTGCTGTGATTGGCTCGGAAGCCTGACTGTGAGGGGTCGAGGGATCCGTTCGTCTCGAGGAAGGCGGCCATCTGCTTGTTGACGGTCTTCTCGATGACTTTGGCTGGAAACGGGAGGAGCGAGATGGGGCGGTAGTTCTTGAGTTCAGTGGGGTCCGCTGTTGGTTTCTTGAGGAGAGCGCTGAGTTCGGCGTGTTTCCAGCTCTCAGGGAAGGTGGCGGTGTCGAAGGAGGTGTTGATGATGTCCCGCAGGTGGGGTGCGATGACAGCGTCGGCCTTGTTGAAGACGTGGTGAGGGCAGGGGTCGGTCGGTGATCCGGAGTGGATGGAGTTCATTGTGCGTATGGTGTCTTCGGTGCTGATCGGGGTCCAGGCGTGGAGGGTGGTGGTGGGGGGTGGTTGTTCGGTCATGGTGTGCGTTGGTTGGTTGTTGAAGCTGTTGTGTATGTCCGAGATCTTGTTGTGGAAGTATGAAGCGAGGGAGTTGCAGAGGTCTTGCGATGGGGTGATGTCGTTGTTTCCTGCGCTGGGGTTGGAGAGCTCTTTCACGATGTTGAAGAGCTCCTTGCAGTTGTGTGCGTTGTTGTCCAACCGGTCCTTGAATGCTGTTTTCTTGGCGGCGCGGATCAGCTGGTGGTGCTTCCGGGTGGCAAGCTTGAGCAGTAATCTTATACACTTCCTTAGCTTGGCTAAATGGAAGTGAGCCTTCTCTAGAAGACCGAGTAGGTGAGCTTGGTCATTCAGAACTGCAGGTATCTTAAGCTGTAGCATTTCGTTCCATGGAGTCATCGGAGGATGGTATCCTTGGACACAAAAGAAAGAGGACATTCCCAGGAAGGCGTGATTAGAATTGTTAGAGGAAATATTCTATGGCCCACAATAAGGAGGACCAATCTCCAAAGAATCTTAGTAACAAATAACGTAAGTACTTTTTCATTGTTTGGTTTGTCCACTCTGCTTGCTCACTAGTTTGGGGATGGTAGCTAGAAGACAGTTGCAAGTCCATGTCCAATGACTTGCACAATGTGGTCCAGAATTTTGAGATAAACTGTGTCCACATTCTGTGATGAGTACAGTAGGTAGACCTTGTAATATCACTATATTGCTCATCAAAATGGAAGCCAATTCAGTTGCAGAGGGAAGTTTCTGCAATTGAATAAGGTGGGTCATCTTGGAAAGGTGATCCACAATAGTTAACACTTTTGTGCTCCCGGGGTTGGTTTTTGCGTCTTCCGTCATAAAATCTAACTATACCATATGCCACGGTTTGGGTTGGACTGGGATTAGACATACACAACCCACAGGAGGTCCATGGGGTGTTTTACTTTAGACTCATGTTGCATACGTGAGGACATACTGTTGAATGTCATTGGACATGGATGGCCACCAGAAATATTTTTTTACTAATTTTAAGGTTTTTTGAATGCCAAAATGCCCCGCTAACAAAGTATTGTGACATAGTAATAAGATTGCAGTTGTAATGATTTGTTAGGTACATACAAACAGGTCTCATTTTCCAAGAGCCCATCTTTGCTCACAAGTTTGTCTATCTCTTGTAACCATTGATCTAAAGTTATTGTGTCTATGTGCACTCTTAGATCCTCTAAAAAGGTTGAGATTAGTACACCTCCCTGAAAGTGTTCCATAGAAATGATAGACTTTGGTTTGTCTTCTGTCTGGATGACTCCTGACTCCTGACTCCGGGAGAGAGTATCTGCTTTGATATTTTCCTTCCCTGGGTGGTAGGCAATAATGAAGTTGTAGTAATTAAAAAACAATGTATTTCGCAGTTTTCGTGCTGTGAGAGCATGTGCAGAATGGAGAAACTATAGATTCCTCTGGTCAATGTAGATAGTGATAGATATCTTGCCCCTAAACAGGTACTGACACCACTCTTGAAAAATTGCTTTCAACCCCAATAGTTTGCGAACCTCAATTGGGTAATTCGGCTTTGCGGGAAGTAATTATCAGGAGTAATAAGCAATGGGGTGCATCTAACCTGTTTTCTTGTCTTGATGGGACAGAATTCCCCTGAGTAGCAGTTTGTGAGGCATCTGCCTTCACAATAGAGACATTGGCAGTATCTGGGTAATCCAAAATGAGGGCCATGGTAATTTTTCTTTTTAGCCCTTGAAAGGCATGTTCTGCCTCTGAGCCTCAGTGGAACTTAACACCCTTATGTAGGAAATGCATAATAAGAGTGATAATTTTAGAAAATATATCAATGAACCACCAATATAAATTGACAAAACCAAGGAAGCTTTGGACCTGTTTAACATTTGTGGTTGATGGCCATGGAGTCATGGCATCCACCTTTTTTGGACCCATGTTAGCCCCAGTTTGAAAATCCTCCTCAGTGGAATGGAATTCAACTTTTCCAGTTTGGCATATAAAGAATATTTCCTAAGTTGTTGGAGAGTGGATTGTACCTGTTTACGTGTTCTGGTAGTGACGGAGAATATATTAAAATGTAATTAATGTAAACTATGCAACAGACATCTAGATATTCTCTCAGCACCTCATCAATAAAAAATTGGAAGGCAGCCAGAGCATTACAGAACCCGAAAGGCATGACTTGGTACTCAAACTGGGGACTGAAATCTTTTGGGGGCATACCTTGGTGAACCAGCTTACAGGGACCAGCGCAGCTTCAACGCTCCCCTCCGCCGCCGCAAACCCAGACCACCTGCCGCAGTGCGAGGGGGGCGAAATCGGGCCAAAACTACATTACCCAGATGCCGTAGCGGCGGAACACGCCGCCACATGGAATTCCTGCACCAGGAGGCGCTTCAAAAGGACTCCAGCACCGGTGGGGCGGGGGAACTGAAATCTTTTGGGGGCATACCTTGGTGGACCAGCTTACAAGGACCAGCGCAGCTTCAATGCTCCCCTCCGCCGCCGCAAACCCAGACCACCGGCCGCAGAGCGAGGGGGGCGAAATCGGCCCAAAACTACATTACCCAGACACCCTAGCGCCGGAACACGCCGCCACACGGAATTCATGCGCAAGGAGGTGCTTCAAAAGGACTCCAGCACCGGTGGAGCGGGGGAACTGAAATCTTTTGGGGGCATACCTTGGTGGACCAGCTTACAGGGACCAGCGCAGCTTCAACGCTCCCCTCCGCCGCCGCAAACCCAGACCACCGGCCGCAGTGCGAGGGGGGTGAAATCAGCCCAAAACTACATTACCCAGATGCCCTAGCGGCGGAACACGCCGCCACACAGAATTCCTGCGCCAGGAGGCACTTCAAAAGGACTCCAGCACCCGCGTCGCGGGATCGCACGCGGGTCGGCGCCGTGCTAAGCCCGGGCAAAGGGCGGGCCATCTGCGGGCATCTGAGGTCAGAGGAGGTCGGGCCGGGCAACCTCTCTTGGTTTTGCGGGACAAAGAATACGATCCAAGGTATATGCACCTAGAGACTACCTACAAACTCTTTTGGTTTCATTAAAGGGACTAAATACTGGTAATTAAGTTACCCACCTGACTATTTCACTGTGTATCACTCAATAGTCAGTTGCACCATGTCTTCTAAAGGGGCTGCTAATCAAATTTCGTCTCAGAACAGTTCAATCAAGGGGACTCTGGACCACTATCTAACCAGGGTATCATCGGCAATAGAGAGAGTAGAACATAGTCTCGCCACAGAAATTTCATCCAGTATGCGATCCCCCACGATGCCAACAGACTTAGCTAACTCCTCCTTAATGAGGGAACTAAACAAATCTGTAACAGCAGGTATACCTTAATAGAACAGGAAAAGGAGCAATCTGGTGCTCCGGCAAGCCCCATGGAGAATAGAAGCCCTCAGTTTAATGCATCACCTCAATTAAATAAAAGTCCCCTGGAATCCTACCTCCCAATATCAGACAAAGTTAACAATCAACCGATAGTACTCCCTCAGGTCCCCCTTGCCAACAGAAAGCGTAAAGGTGCGGAAGACATAGGGAGGCTAGCGAAACAACAGAAAATAAACTCAAGTCCCCACTGGTCATTGCCACCATTCCAGAAATATCTAAGGCATGTCCAACATTGGAGACTCCTGTATCTATTTTACCATTCGAACTATTGGCCCAGCTTGAAGGTCTGGTTAAAACCTTAATATCCCCGCTGATAGTAAGGATGGATAGAATAGGGGAAAAGGTCACGAGGATAGAAGAATCCATCAAGGCAAACATGCTTATAAATAGAATGTCAGAGCACAAGCAAACTCAGAATTTAGCTGCCTCCAATATGCCTACCAAAACGGCCCAATACCGACCAGTCGCTACTAGATTATTAGCTTCAAAAGCCAAGGATGCACCTAAAGAGTCACCAAATGTACTGAGTTCTGCTCCTAGAGCAGGACTGATTAACGTACCCACGTTTTCTGAGAGGTCTTTTGCTAATCAGGGTAATATGCAAAGAAAAATTAATTGTATAAACCTACCTCCAGAGGCAGCACCTTTTGTGTGTGTCCTTTCGGGAGTGCCCGAGCTTACAATTGGGAAAGTTGAAGGTTATCAGGACCTTAAAAACAAGGTATCATTTTGGTTAACCAAAAATAGACCCCTTCCACAAAATATTGAGGGTACTATCCTAAATGTTAGAAGGGTGGGGTGGGTAGGATCCCATCCCAAGGACTTAGCTGGAGACCTGGTAATTGTAAATTTCAGGCATAACCAGGTCGTCCCATTTCTTCGTAGGTGGCAGCCACAAACAGGAGACGGGCCAATAACAACAAGGGAACTGTGCGATTTTTATCCCAGAATCACTTATCCGCCACCCTCAAGATGGAGTGTAGAGGAAAACTACTTGAAGGTTGGGAGAGGTCCCGTACCGAGCAGTTATAGGATACCTACCTTCAACTGTTATGACTTACTCTATGGCTTACACATGCTGAACTGATAGGATAAGGATATCGTCCCAATTACTGTCGATAAAGCACAGACACTTTTCCCAGTATGAAGTACTCTATGGCGATGCCAAATCCAATGAACTCGAATTCTAATTGATGTTACCAAGTGTTCTTTTCTCTATAAATTAAACATAGCTTTACATGCCTTTTATACTTTTTATTGTTTTTTTAATCTGTTAAATCTCTTTTGTTGGATCGATTCTTATTGCTTGTTCACAAGTAAACCTGATTTGGATATAGAATTATGTGTACAACTATGTTGTATACAAAATGTTATGCTGTATGCTTTCATGGTTATTAATTTTAACCAAATAAAGTTAAGTACTACTACTCAAACAAACCAAATTTAGTCTGGAATGCCTTTTTCCACTTATCACGCTATCAGACTCAAACCAATGGTGAGTCCCCCACAGAACCAACTTCATGTAGATCACAGCATTTTTAACCTGGTCTAACAAACTCAGAATGAGTGGTAGGGAATGCTTGTTCTGTATGATGATGTTGCTGAAAGTACGGTAGTTTATACAGTCCGTAAACTTACCCCCTTTTTCCCACAAAAGATTATGGTGAAGATACAGGTGACTTTGAATGTTGAATGAACCCATTTTCTAGGTATTTGTCTTGGTACTGACAGAAGTGCTCAGTCTCCTTTTCTTTGAGGGCATGTGTTTGACTGCGTGGTAGCTTAGCTCTGGGTACTAAATCAATTTGACAGTCAAAGTCTTGAAGGCAAGGTGTTAGCCTTTTATTATCACTTATATCAGTCTGATCTGCATAGATGGCATCAAGACCATCAATGACTGATATACTTCTCATATGCCAAGGGATTTCTCAGGGTAGGATGGTCTTATCATAAAACAATGATGATTACAATGCTCATATCCTAATGTAATCACTCTAGTGTGCCTGTTATTGTGGGGATTGTGCTTAACTAACAAAGACAAACCTAGGATCATGCAAAATTATGGAGCATCAATTACGTCAACTCAGATTACCTCCATATGATCATTGTCATAGTACATGAGTAATTTATCAGTGTTTAACTGTGTAAGACCCGAGGTCAACTCCTTAGCATCTACTGCTCTTACGTTTTTGGGTTTGTCCTTGTGCTGGGTAAGATAGCCTAGTGTCACTATGAGCTAGGTATTTATAAAGTTTACGGAGACTCCAGAATCTATCAGAGCTTTTACCTCCCAGGAACGTCCTCAGATGGTCCATAGATTTATGGAAATGGTTAGGTGATAGGGTACACATGGGTGGTTTCAATTTAAAATAAACCCCGGAAGACCAACTCCTTCCCCTACTGAGTTGACTCTTTTTTAAGTAACTGTGAGGGTGGCTGCTGTAGAAGTGACTGAGAAATTCTTAGCCTTAATTGGCCGAGTTGGACACTCCTTGTCATAATGCCCAGTTTTGCCACAATGAACGCCTTGATTTAACCTTCTTCGTTTGTTCTTCTCATCTATTAATAAAAGACATCTCATTGACCCTATCTGTAAGTGCTCAGAAGCGCCTATTGGTTTGACTGGAGAGTCTATCGTAGTCTTATCTTGAAACCCTATCACCTTGTGCTTAAGGTGTCTCCCGTTTTCTGATTTTTGTTCAGTAAACCTGTGATTTAGTTTTACCTCTGAATTAATACATTAATAGCAATCTTCTGGAGGTTCCAGGCATGAGAAAGCAAGTCCTTGGGGTCATCCTTAGGGCCTCTGGAAAATAATGCCACTTGTTTATTGTTTGACCAATTAGCTTCTACAACTAACCAATTGAAGGCAGAGATGTAGTGTAAAAGGTCAGAGGACCCTGCGTAAGGCTCAATAGAAATTCTCGGCTGCCTGTATAAAGGAATGGTGAGCAAATAGTCTTTGATGGCTTCTTGGAAGTTTTGAAAGTTATACCAGTGGAATAGACCAAAACACATCATCAAAGTGTCAATGGCATTGGGACATAAAAATTCCACATTTATTTCTGTCCCCATGAAAGCGCTCTGGCGGAGCCAAGAGGATTGGGACCAGAGTTTCAGGATTTGTAGGGGCAATAGCACATCCTGTAGCCTGAAAACTGGCAGACTTCATAATTGGTTTAGTCTTGCTATGAACTGGGGGTGGTGGAGCCCAAAGAGACTCTCTTTTTTAGGTTAACTGTTTTTGGCACACCTCTATGTCTCAGGGATGTATTCTCTGTCTGCATAACGCCAACATATTGGCGATATCTTAAAACATAAAATCCTATGAATCATATCATCTGGGAAACTCGTGCTTTGTGGGCTTTGCCTTCTGACAGACTTAGTGATACTTGCAGCACAGTGTTGACAAGATAATAGGGACCCACCTCCTCATTGCCCTACCTGTTCCTTCAGAAAATTATTATGCCTCCCAGAAAAATGGATAAGACCCATGGAGGAGGGTCTTCTATGTTGTCTTCCCTCTTTCTGCTTGCAGTTGCCAAATCTTTCAAACACATGGTTTAATTATTTAATTGCTCTGAATCTATCCTTAGGAACTCTTGCCTTCACTCATGAGTTGAGTTATGTTCCAAAATGCAGCTACCTGTGATCAACTAGAGAGATGTACAACACCACTCTATCTGTCTAGAGCCAAATTAGCTTCAGGGGGTGTGTGGCCAAGATGGCCGCCAAGGCAGACGTTTCAGCATGAGCACCGTCAGTGCCTGGCCTAATCCTGAGTTCCATGGGCCATCCCGCTGCCTTTGGAGGTGTCTGGCCCCCTCCCCACACCTCCCTATGGTCATTACCCCTGGCACTGCTTTTATTACTGGCGGCCAGGGGCAGGGGTTCTCTGCACAATGGAAGAGATCATGATTGGGCCACGGCAAGCCCTTGGGTGTGTGGCCATGCATCGGAGGCAGAGTGGTAAAAAAGCGAAAAATGAGTGTGGCCTCCATCTGTGATACAGAGCTTGGCTGGGAACAGAAGAGTGTATTTAAGACCCTAGGCGTGTGGTTGAGTTTCCATGGCCATGTATGAAGCATGTTGGCGTTGTACTTCAGCAGTGTAATATGGGTATGTCGTGATGTCACAGTTCCCAGTCTGCCAGGGACCCTATGTGAGGCCACTGGCAGCACAGAAAAATGCTTGACTCTAGCATTGCTCCTGTTCCTAGCTGTCAGATGCAGGGATCCTCCCTGTGGTGAGGGGGCTCTAACTGGGCCACAACCATAGGGTGCCCTAGAGGTGTACACCTAGGCTTCTGCACTCTGACATGTGAATCGTGAGACCTGCCACCTAAGCAGGACTGAAGATTGACACTGGTCGACAGGGTCAAGCAATGCACTTGGCCGTGGGCCTAGATTTGGCTGGGCGATTGGGCCTTGTGCGGTAATCGCCTTGCCTTGTGGCCTCACATAGGATCAGCCTGCTGGGCTACTACTGTGGCCTACGCTGAGATTAATAGGTGAAGGCTCAAGAGACTCAACATTGAGGCCCACTGCTGGCGCCTCCAAAGCATACCTGCATCTGCTGCGGGTGAGTTCTCCATGTCGCCCCTAATAGGGGCCTACCGAACTGTTTGCTGCATGGGCCGGTCTTTCCATTGGTGCGAGGTGGGTCCCCTTCCGTGATCAGCAGGGCCGATCATGAGTGCTGTTTGGGGGATCCCCACTACTGAATCTGGTCCCTTACCTGCTGGACTTCAGCTGCTGTTGTAGAGTAGGGAAGGGGCTGGACTTGACCCCTGTATCTAGGTGCCCTGCCTAGTGAGGAAGCAGTCGCCTTGGATTGTCCTGTGGCAGGGACCTTGTGGCAAATTACCCCACCCTGGAGACTCATGGCCCGGGCCTAGGAGGTGGAACACCTAACCTGCACCCAGCAGTGAAAGAGAAAGGGGGTGATGTGCACCCCCAGGGTGATTGTGCCGTGATCCTGAGGTGGTTTTGTTTGGATTGGTGCTCTGGTGGTTCACAACATTATCTGCTGACCATGTAGAAGCCTTCTTTGCATACCTCCTGAGACTGGGTGAGCTCTTGTCTTGGGCTGACTGAGACTTGAGGCACAGTCTAGACATGGTGAAACCCAAATCATGCAATCACTCTGCTCCGACAGGGTAGCAGCCCCTGATCCAGTATGGAATGTTGATGGAAGGGTATCAATCAATCAGTGACACTTATATAGCGCGCTACCTACCCGTAGGGTCTCAAGGCGCTGGGGGGGGGGGGGGGGCGCTACTGCTCGAACAGCCAGGTCTTCAGCTTCTTCCTGAAGGCGAGGTGGTCTTGGGTCAGGCGCAGGTCGGTCGGGAGGGAGTTCCAGGTCTTGGCGGCCAGGTAGGAGAAGGACCTTCCTCCCGTAGTCGCTCTTCGGATGCGGGGGACGGCGGCGAGGGCGTGGTTGGCTGATCGGAGGTGGCGATTGGGCGCGTAGAAGTTGATTCGGCTGTTGAGGTAGCTCGGACCCTGGTCGTGTAGGGCTTTGTGTGCGTGGGTGAGGAGGCGGAAGGTGATTCTTTTGTTGACGGGGAGCCAGTGGAGGTCTCTCAGATGTCCGGTGATGTGGCTGGTTCGTGGGATGTCGAGGATGAGTCTGGCTGAGGCGTTCTGGATCCGCTGGAGTCTCTTCTGGAGCTTGGCGGTGGTACCGGCGTAGAGGGCGTTGCCGTAGTCCAGTCGGCTGGTGACGAGGGCCTGGGTGACGGTCTTCCTGGTCTCGGTGGGGATCCACCAGAAGATCTTCCGTAGCATGCGTAGGATGTTGAAGCACGCCGAGGAGACGTTGTTGACTTGCCTGGTCATGGAGAGGGAGGAGTCCAGGATGAAGCCCAGGTTGCGTGCATGGTCTGTCGGTTTGGGTGCGGTGCCCAGGGCGGGAGGCCACCAGGAGTCGTCCCAGGCGGAGGGTGAAGAGCCCAGGATGAGGACCTCCGTCTTGTCAGAGTTCAGTTTCAGGCGGCTGGTCGTCATCCACTCGGCTACATCTCTCATCCCTTCGTGCAGGTTGGCTCTGGCGGAGGCGGGGTCGTTGGTCAGGGAGAGGATCAGCTGGGTGTCGTCGGCGTAGGAGATTATGCTGAGGTTGTGTTTGCGTACGATGGCTGCGAGGGGGCTCATGTAGACGTTGAAGAGGGTGGGGCTCAGAGATGACCCTTGAGGGACGCCGCAGATGACTTCGGAGGCCTCTGACTTGTACGGTGGTAGGCGGACTCTCTGTGTTCTTCCGTCGAGGAAGGAGATGATCCATTCCAGCGCCTTGTCCTGGATTCCGACGTTGCTGAGGCGCTGTACTAGGGTGCGGTGGCAGACAGTGTCGAATGCCGCGGAGAGGTCTAGGAGGATGAGGGCCGCTGTTTCTCCCTTGTCCATCAGGGCTCGGATGTCATCGGTGGCGGCGATGAGGGCGGTCTCGGTGCTGTGATTGGCTCGGAAGCCTGACTGTGAGGGGTCGAGGGATCCGTTCGTCTCGAGGAAGGCGGCCATCTGCTTGTTGACGGTCTTCTCGATGACTTTGGCTGGAAACGGGAGGAGCGAGTATGGTGCTCTATGCCATCTCAAAGCCACCCTTGATAAAACTTCCACCCAGTTTGAGTGGATTTTGCAAGGTAGCATGGGTACTAAGACAGTGCTGGAGTCCAAGATCGACACGGGTCCCTGGAAGTTGGGCTACTTCATGTGGACCACTGCAAGCTTGTGTAGTGGGTAGATGACAGTTCTGACTGCAATACACCCCACAGTCCAAGACTTATAATCCCAGGTAAAAGAGATGAAAGTCAATAACAGCTCTGTGCAGTGGAGAGCGAAGGATGTTGAGAGTCGCTCTCTACTCAATAATGTGAGACTTGTGGGACTTACAGAGTGCACCCAAGGTCCCAACATGAAGCACCTCCTCGACAAATGGCTGATGGAGACATTGTTGGCGGATACAGTACTGACATTCTTCTTTATTGAGCAGACCCACTACCTACCGAGCGAACTCCCTCTACTGAGCAGGTGCTGACACCCATTGATTGACTGTGTCATCTATCATAGGGACAGAGTCTTGCATGTCCCACTCTTCTGAGCCAAGGGTCACTGGCAGTTTGAGAACTGGGACATCGTGGCATACCCGGATTACACTACTGAAGTACAGCGCCAACGTGCTTCATACATGGCCATGGAAACTCAACCACACACCTTGGGTCTTAAATACACTCTTCTGTTCCCTGCCAAGCTCTGTATCACAGATGGAAAACTACAAACAACAATCCCTTTGGGTTCCTGTTTATACCATCACACATATATTACCTCCATTCATACTGTACTCCAATACCACTGTAGTCAGCACCAATCAGAATTCCAAAAGATAGTGCAGAAAAGTTCATACATTTTTATTTTTCATTGGATATACAGATGGAGTCCATAATCATTTTTCACGACCCGAGAGAATGCTTGGACTTGCCTGCATGCCAAGGCCTTGGCGGAGAGACCGGAGCAACCTCAAGACAATGTCATCCCTGCAGACCTTCTTCTAAACTGACATGCAAGCAGGAGGCCAGGGGTTGAGAACAGGCAGTGTAGAGGGAGATGCAGCACATCCATAACCCCTTTGAGCTCCTGCACTCTGAAAGTTACTCTGACAGTAGCTCGGACACTGGCAGTACAGTGGCCACCAACGATCCCCGTCTTGGTCCTTCATTGACGTCACCAGGTAGATGACCTGTGAAGTTAAACTTTTGTTCCTTCAGGGCGGTAAGCTGAATGACTGGCTGCATGGTCTGGTTACTGTTTGATGCCGGGGAGAGGTGACGGGGTGGTTCAGAGGACTAGCTACAGGTGGCCACATGTAAAGGGCAACCTTCTTGAATGTAATCCACACCCAAGATTACCATAATGGACTGGAGGATTACATTTTTTGTTCTGATCATTTGTTTGAATACTGTATAGTTTTGTGGCACAGAACCGGGTGTCATCTTGGCTAGGAGGGTGGTAAAGGGGATTGTTGTAGTTTGTACTATTATTTGGGGGATTAGATTACCCACACACACTGACCTGATCATCTGACACCTGACCTACATGCAGACGTATACAGGGCTGGGAAAGATGGTGATCCCACTGGAGCAACCTTGGCGCCAAGAGGGTGCAATTGCCTCTTTCCAAATGCCGCTTCACAGCCCACATGAGAACACTTAATAAGCACACAACCCCTCAGTACAACTTACTGGCTTGGAATGTGAGGGATATGTTTACACCAACTAAGCCCTACCATGTTCACACCTACCTTATGGGACGACACACACGTGTGGCATATCTACAGGATATACAACTGACTGAGGTAGAACTCCAAATGTTCCACACGAAATGGAAGGGTCAGATTTATGGAACCACAATGTTGGCTTTATGCCAGGGGATTCTCATCTGGATAGTCCTTGGAGGTTCCCTTTGCCATAGACCTTCATAGGATTGTTACAGACAGCAGGTGTGTTGTGGTGGACAGGCGCCTGGATGTTATCCCCCTTGCGCCGGTAGCTGTATATGCCCTTAATGTAGACCTTCCTGCTTTTGTGTATAGGCTCACTCTGACTCTGTTGCGTGACCCCAAAACTCCAACTATTTGTGATGTTAACTTCAATTGAGTCCTAGGTGTGGATAAAGACCGATCAATTCCTCCCTCCCATCACAGAAATATGAAACATCAGCAGGAATGACTGACTCATCACGGGGTGTGTGACATGTGGTGCATATGACTGGAAGAAAATAACTAAATTGACTAATTGCTTGTCAAGAACAAACCTCTTGGCGTTGCTGATGCTTGTTGAATATGTTAGGAAATTACAGGTAATTACAGGTTTCATCTCTTCTCTTGCATCTTAGTGCTTACATTATTATTTAATAACGAATGAGGCTATATTTCAAATAAGTTGATGTGAAATGTTGTAAATGCAATGTACAAAAATAACAATAATCTACATTATGTTTGAGCAGATCAAAAAACATATTAAATAATAAAGCTGAAGTTTTACCTTAAGAAAAGGGATTGCTGTGACTATTCTGCTTCATTGGGAACATAAAGCTGCTTCTGAAGTTGAAATTATTTCTCTAGAGTATACATTATTGTTGTGAAAATAAGTAAAGTATACCTTTCTGGCAGGCTTTGAACACATACCACAGGGAAGTTGCAGCATAAGTATCCATTAAATGGGATAATCTTGCTAATCATGGAAATTAAGTATGAGGAGTAATAAAGAGGAAATATTCTTCAGTCTATAACAATTTTCAAGCCACCTATAAATATGCCCAAATAACATGTAATTTCAGAAAAGTGCAAGGAAAATATTGTATACATGTAGAGAATTAAGAAAATAATAAGTAGTACTGTTATTGGAAAAGTTAACCATTCTGTAACATGCAGTCTTGCGTGCATTATAAGCTATTCAGGAAAACACATACATGGCTTGGAGAGAAACTAAGGAAAAAAGAAAGAAAAGAAGAAAGAGACAGAGAAAGAAGCAAAGATCGATAGAGGCATATAAGAGTACCTATTACATGCAGACATACTCAAGATTCTGACACCAGTGATATCACACAGGATTGTTCTGATAAATTTGTGAAGACCCTCCTTTCCCCAGGTGTGCGTGCGCGTGTGTGTGTGTGTGTATATATATATATATTATTTTTTTTCACTGAAAAAACCACAGGTTTCAGGGATGTTATAGTTAGAAATTAGCATTTGAAAAACCTTTCAAATTCAACAAAAAAACCATAGGTTTCAGGGACATTATAGTTAGTTGGACATTTCACCCGTACAAAACCAGAGAAATTCAGCCGTTATAGTTAGTTGAGCTAACCATAACTTGCGCCCCTGCAATGCACGGCTGATGATCACATATTACATAATTCATTACATGGTCAGTGACATCACTGATGACATCACTAATGACATCTCAAATGACATCACTGATGACATCATCTAGTGACTGTGTTTGTGTAAAGTTTAAATATGTTTTATATATATATATGTCAAGGTGTATTGAAGAATGAGTGGGTATATGAGGATCTGAATGGATGATTTAGTTTAGCTTGACTGACTGTATAAGTGAGTGATTAACCGTGTCTGATTGAATGCATGGGTTAGTGACTAAACTGTATTAGCCTGTCAGTTGGTGTGTAAGCGGCTGCATGGGTTGGTGACTAGCTACATGAGTGTCTATATGGGTTATTGATTGGTTGTCTGAGTATCTGTATGGGTGCCTGAGTGTCTCTGTGGGTGGGCGGGGGTGTGTGACTCTGTGCATAGATGTGTTAATAGGTGATTCACTGGGTGCATGGGTTCAAGAGTGCATCTGTGAAGGGCTGTATGGGTGTGTGAGTGTGTATATGGGTGAGTTGGTGAGTGAATGGATGTCTCAGTGGTACATGTGTGAGTAGCTACATATGTGAAAGACAATATATGTGAGTGATGGAGTACATAAAAGACTAAACGTGACAGTGAGTGATTGTGACAGTGGCTGTATGGATGAGTGTGTGTTTGTGTCAGTGATTGTAGACGAGAGTAAGTATGTGTTAGTATCTGTATCAATAAGTGAAGTGGTGTATGTATAACTGTATAGGTGAGTAAATGGGAGTGTGATTGATTCTTTGCATGGCTGACTAGGTGTGTGAGTAACTATGGGTGAGTCTGGGTGTGTGAGTGTCTGTATATGTGTAAGAGTGCATATGATAGTGCTGTATTGATGAGTGACTGCATGTATGAGTAACTGTATGGGTGAATGAGCGTACATGTGTGTAGACCTATAAATCAGTGAGAGGGTATGTAGTAACTGGTATTGCTGTGTCTATGGTATCGCAAATGGTAGTCCACATTTTAGACTGGGTGTATCAAAGTTTATATTAGTGTGTGAGGTGGTGCCTCAGATTATCACGTGGATGATGTCATCAGTGATGTCATTTGAGATTCCATCAGTGATACCATCAGTGATGTCACTGACCATGTCATGAATGATGTAATATGTGTCGTAATTAGCAGTACATTACGGGGGCGCGAGTTATAGTCAGCTCAACTAACTATAACAGCCGAATTTCTCTGGTTTTGTATGAGTAAAATATCCAACTAACTATATCATCCCTGAAACCTATGATTTTTTCAGTGAATTTCAAAGGTTTTTTAAATGTTAATTTCTAACTATAACGTCCCTAAAACCTATGGTGTATTCAGGGAATTTCTAAGGTTTTTTAAATGCTCATTTCTAACTATGCCTAAAGAGGTAGGGCATGTGAAGAAAGAGGAAAAAAAGGCGCAGAAAGAAGCAAGAGAAATGTAGAAAGAGGCAACAGAAGTTCAAACAGATGAAGAAAGGTGCAGAAAGAAGCAAGAGATATGCAGAAAGAATCAACAGAGGCCTTGTTGCAAAGTGATCCTGTTCCTCCAAATTTTTGCCGACTGGTACTGGTGGTAATTGTCTCTCACTAATCAGGCCCGGAGCCAATGCTATGATGAAGAACACACAGAATACAGTGAAAACACCTATATACACAATGGTACACTATGGGTTGAGGTATCCCTGTGATTGGCATGACCTCCCCTGTAAGGCCCTAGTACATAATAGGGCAGGGGCATTAAAACTTCCTCTAACTCAGAGGTGCAGAAAGAGGCAAGAGTGGTGCGGAAAGAGGGAATAGAGGTGTAGAAAGAGGCAAGAGAGTTGCACAAATAGGGAAGAGGGCTGCAGAAAGGGGCAGGAGAGGTGAGAAAGAATTAACAGAGGTGCCGAAAGAGACAAGAGAGGTGCAGAAATAAGCAAGTGAAGTGCAGAAACAGGCAACAGAGGTGCAGAAAGACGCAAGAGAGGTACAGAAATAAGTAAGAGAAGTACAGAAAGAGGTAAGAGAATTGCTGAAAGAAACAACAGAGGTTTAGAAAGAAACAAGAGACATGCAGAAAGAAGCCTGTGAGGTGCAGAAAGAAGAAAGAGCAGTGCAGGAACAACCAACAGAGGTGCAAAAAGAGGAAAGAGGGGTGCAGAAAGAGGTAGGCGATGTGCCCAAAGAGGCAAGAGAGGAACAGAAAGAGGAAAGAGGGGTGCAGAAAGAAGAAAGAGAATTGCAGAAAGAACCAACAGAGGTGCTGAAAGAGGTGCAAAGGGTGCATGAAGAGCAGGAGAAGTACAGAAAGAGGTAACAAAGGTACAGAAAGAGGCAAGAGTTGCGCAGAAACATGCAGGAAAGGTACAGAAACAGGGAACATGGGTGCAGAAATAGGCAAGAGAGATATGCAGAAAGAGAAAAGAAGGGTGCAGAAAGGGACAAGAGATTTGCAGAAAGAAGCAACAGAGGTGCAGAAAGACACAAGTGAGGGCAGAAAGAGGCAAGAGATCTACAGAAAAAGCAACGTAGTTGCCGAAAGAGGCAAGTGAGTTACAGAAAGAAGCAAGAGAGGTACAGAAAGAAGCAATAGTAGTGCAGAAAGAAGCAACAGGGGTGCAGAAAGAGACAATAGGGGTGCAGAAAGAGGAGAGAGAAGTACAGAAAGAAGCAAAAGAGGTGCTCAAAGAGGCAAGAGGGATGCAGAAAGAGGCAAAAATAGTGCAGGAAGAAACAAGAGAAGTACAGAAAGAACCAACAGAAGTGCAAAAGGAGGCATGAGTGGTGCAGAAAGAAGGTAGAGAAGTGCAGAAAGAAGCAACAGAGATGCTGAAAGATGCATGAATGGTGCTAAAAGAGGTGCAGAAAGAAGCAACAGAGGTACAGAAAGAGGCAGGAGTGGTTCAGAAATAGGCAACAGAGGCGTAGAAAGAAACATGAGAGTTCCACAAATAGGGAAAATGGGTACAGAAGGAGGCAGGAGGGGTGCAGGAAAAAGCAACAGAGGTGCCAAAAAAGGGAAGAGAGGTGCAGAAAGAAGCAAGTGAAGTGCAGAAAGAGGCAACAGAGGTGCAGAAACAAGCAAGAGAAGTGCATGAAGAGGAAAGAGAATTGCTGAAAGAACCAACAGAGGTTTAGAAAGAAGGGAAAGAAGTGCAGAAAGAAGCAAGAGCAGTGCAGAAAGAACCAACAGAGGTGCTGAAAGAGGCGCAAACGGTGCATAAAGAGCAAGAGAAGTGCAGAAAGAGGTAACAGCGGTACATAAAGAGGCAAGAGATATGCAGAAACAGGTAGGAAAGGTACAGAACTAGGGAAAATGGGTGCAGAAATAGGCAAGAGAGGTGCATAAAGAAAAAAGAGGGGTGCAGATAGGGGCAAGAGATCTGCAGAAAGAAGCAACAGAGATGCAGAAAGACACAAGTGAGATGCAGAACGAGGCAAGAGATCTGCAGAAAAAAGCAACAGAGGTGCTGAAAGAGGCAAGTGAGGTACAGAAAGAAGCAAGAGAGGTGCAGAAAGAGGCAATAGAAGTGCAGAAAGAAGCAACAGAGGTGAAGAAAGAGGCAATAGGGGTGGAGAAAGAGGAGAGAGAAATACAGAAAGAAGCAGATGAGGTGCTCAAAGAGGCAAGAGGGATGCAGAAAGAGGCAAGAGCAGTGCAGAAAGAAACAAGAGAAGTGCAGAAAGAAGCAAAAGAGGTGCAAAAGGAGGCACGAGGGTCTAGAAAGAAGGAAGAGAAGTGCAAAAAGAAGCAACAGAGATGCTGAAAGAGGCACAAAGGGTGCAGAAAAAGGAGCAGAAAGAAGCAACAGAGGTACAGATTCAAATTCAAATTCCTTTATTCGGTTTCCAAAATGTCATAGAAAACCACACATGCAATCAATATATTTAAATCATCACATTACAATGTTCCAAAAATATTTAAAATTGGCCACATTAAAATACAATAAAAAGATCTAGACAGATAAGTTGTAAAACAGTGCTAGGTTGTTAAGAAAATTTGACCAGGCATGGGTTGAACCAAGGTTTGATCGATGGTTAACACAAAACTTTAGGTAACAGGCATAAGTTTCTGCTTCCAGAAATTGGAGGACCAGAAAAGCAGAGGTACAGAAAGAGGCAGGAGTGGTACAGAAAAAGGGAATAGAGGTGTAGAAAGAGGCATGAGAGTTGCACAAATAGGGAAGAGGGGTGCAGAAAGAGGCAGGAGGTGTGCAGAAAGAAGCAACAGAGGTGCCAAAAAAGGCAAGTGAGGTGCAGAAAGAAACAAGTGAAGTGCAGAAAGAGACAACAGAGGTGCAGAAACAAGCAAGAGAAGTGCATAAAAAGGAAAGAGAATTGCTGAAAGAAGCAACAGAGGTTTAGAAAGAAGGGAGAGAAGTGCAGAAAGAAGCAAGAGCAGTGCAGAAAGAATCAACAGAGGCCTTGTTGCAAAGTGATCCTGTTCCTCCAAATTTTTGCCGACTGGTACTGGTGGTAATTGTCTCTCACTAATCAGGCCCGGAGCCAATGCTATGATGAAGAACACACAGAATACAGTGAAAACACCTATATACACAATGGTACACTATGGGTTGAGGTATCCCTGTGATTGGCATGACCTCCCCTGTAAGGCCCTAGTACATAATAGGGCAGGGGTATTAAAACTTCCTCTAACTCAGAGGTGCAGAAAGAGGCAAGAGTGGTGCGGAAAGAGGGAATAGAGGTGTAGAAAGAGGCAAGAGAGTTGCACAAATAGGGAAGAGGGCTGCAGAAAGGGGCAGGAGAGGTGAGAAAGAATTAACAGAGGTGCCGAAAGAGACAAGAGAGGTGCAGAAATAAGCAAGTGAAGTGCAGAAACAGGCAACAGAGGTGCAGAAAGACGCAAGAGAGGTACAGAAATAAGTAAGAGAAGTACAGAAAGAGGTAAGAGAATTGCTGAAAGAAACAACAGAGGTTTAGAAAGAAGCAAGAGACATGCAGAAAGAAGCCTGTGAGGTGCAGAAAGAAGAAAGAGCAGTGCAGGAACAACCAACAGAGGTGCAAAAAGAGGAAAGAGGGGTGCAGAAAGAGGTAGGCGATGTGCCCAAAGAGGCAAGAGAGGAACAGAAAGAGGAAAGAGGGGTGCAGAAAGAAGAAAGAGAATTGCAGAAAGAACCAACAGAGGTGCTGAAAGAGGTGCAAAGGGTGCATGAAGAGCAGGAGAAGTACAGAAAGAGGTAACAAAGGTACAGAAAGAGGCAAGAGTTGCGCAGAAACAGGCAGGAAAGGTACAGAAACAGGGAACATGGGTGCAGAAATAGGCAAGAGAGATATGCAGAAAGAGAAAAGAGGGGTGCAGAAAGGGACAAGAGATTTGCAGAAAGAAGCAACAGAGGTGCAGAAAGACACAAGTGAGGGCAGAAAGAGGCAAGAGATCTACAGAAAAAGCAACGTAGTTGCCGAAAGAGGCAAGTGAGTTACAGAAAGAAGAAAGAGAGGTACAGAAAGAAGCAATAGTAGTGCAGAAAGAAGCAACAGGGGTGCAGAAAGAGACAATAGGGGTGCAGAAAGAGGAGAGAGAAGTACAGAAAGAAGCAAAAGAGGTGCTCAAAGAGGCAAGAGGGATGCAGAAAGAGGCCAAAATAGTGCAGGAAGAAACAAGAGAAGTACAGAAAGAAGCAACAGAAGTGCAAAAGGAGGCATGAGTGGTGCAGAAAGAAGGTAGAGAAGTGCAGAAAGAAGCAACAGAGATGCTGAAAGATGCATGAATGGTGCTAAAAGAGGTGCAGAAAGAAGCAACAGAGGTACAGAAAGAGGCAGGAGTGGTTCAGAAATAGGCAACAGAGGCGTAGAAAGAAACATGAGAGTTGCACAAATAGGGAAAATGGGTACAGAAGGAGGCAGGAGGGGTGCAGGAAAAAGTAACAGATGTGCCAAAAAAGGGAAGAGAGGTGCAGAAAGAAGCAAGTGAAGTGCAGAAAGAGGCAACAGAGGTGCAGAAACAAGCACGAGAAGTGCATGAAGAGGAAAGAGAATTGCTGAAAGAACCAACAGAGGTTTAGAAAGAAGGGAAAGAAGTGCAGAAAGAAGCAAGAGCAGTGCAGAAAGAACCAACAGAGGTGCTGAAAGAGGCGCAAACGGTGCATAAAGAGCAAGAGAAGTGCAGAAAGAGGTAACAGAGGTACATAAAGAGGCAAGAGATATGCAGAAACAGGTAGGAAAGGTACAGAACTAGGGAAAATGGGTGCAGAAATAGGCAAGAGAGGTGCATAAAGAAAAAAGAGGGGTGCAGATAGGGGCAAGAGATCTGCAGAAAGAAGCAACAGAGATGCAGAAAGACACAAGTGAGATGCAGAACGAGGCAAGAGATCTGCAGAAAAAAGCAACAGAGGTGCTGAAAGAGGCAAGTGAGGTACAGAAAGAAGCAAGAGAGGTGCAGAAAGAGGCAATAGAAGTGCAGAAAGAAGCAACAGAGGTGAAGAAAGAGGCAATAGGGGTGGAGAAAGAGGAGAGAGAAATACAGAAAGAAGCAGATGAGGTGCTCAAAGAGGCAAGAGGGATGCAGAAAGAGGCAAGAGCAGTGCAGAAAGAAACAAGAGAAGTGCAGAAAGAAGCAAAAGAGGTGCAAAAGGAGGCACGAGGGTGCAGAAAGAAGGAAGAGAAGTGCAAAAAGAAGCAACAGAGATGCTGAAAGAGGCACAAAGGGTGCAGAAAAGGAGCAGAAAGAAGCAACAGAGGTACAGATTCAAATTCACATTCCTTTATTCGGTTTCCAAAATGTCATAGAAAACCATAAAAGTACACCTAAAAACACATACAATCAATATATTTAAATCATCACATTACAATGTTCCAAAAATATTTAAAATTGGCCACATTAAAATACAATAAAAAGATCTAGACAGATAAGTTGTAAAACAGTGCTAGGTTGTTAAGAAAATTTGACCAGGCATGGGTTGAACCAAGGTTTGATCGATGGTTAACACAAAACTTTAGGAAACAGGCATAAGTTTCTGCTTCCAGAAATTGGAGGACCAGAAAAGCAGAGGTACAGAAAGAGGCAGGAGTGGTACAGAAAAAGGGAATAGAGGTGTAGAAAGAGGCATGAGAGTTGCACAAATAGGGAAGAGGGGTGCAGAAAGAGGCAGGAGGTGTGCAGAAAGAAGCAACAGAGGTGCCAAAAAAGGCAAGTGAGGTGCAGAAAGAAACAAGTGAAGTGCAGAAAGAGACAACAGAGGTGCAGAAACAAGCAAGAGAAGTGCATAAAAAGGAAAGAGAATTGCTGAAAGAAGCAACAGAGGTTTAGAAAGAAGGGAGAGAAGTGCAGAAAGAAGCAAGAGCAGTGCAGAAAGAACCAACAGAGTTGCAAAAAGAGGCCAGGAGGGTGCAGAAAGTTGTAGGAGTGGTGCACAAAAAGGCAAGAGAGGTACAAAAAGAGGCAAGAGGCAGGAGGTGTGCAGAAAGAAGTAATAAAAGTGCAGAAAGAGGCAAGAGAATTGCTGAAAGAAGCAACAGAAGTATAGAAAAAAGTAAGAGAAGTGCAGAATGAGGCAAGGGAGGTACAGAAAGAAGCAAGAGCAGTGCAGAAAGAACCAACAGAGGTGGAAAAAGAGTCAAGAGGGGTGCAGAAAAAGGGAGGAGGGATGCACAAAGAGGCAAGAGAAGTACAAAAAGAGGCAGGAGGTGTGCCGAAAGAAATAAGAAAAGTGCAGGAAGAGGCAAGAGAATTGCTGAAAGAAGCAATAGATGTGTAGAAAGAAGCAAGAGAAGTGCAGAAAGAGGCAAGTGAGGTGCATAAAGAAGCAAGAGCAGTGCAGAAAGAACCAACAGAGGTGCTGAAAGAGGCAAGTGCAGTGCATAAAGAGGCAAGAAATGTGCAGAAAAGAGAAACAGGGTGCTGAAAGAGTCAAGTGAGGTACAGAGAAAAGCAAGAGAGGTACAGAAAGAAGGAAGAGAAGTGCAGAAAACAATAACAGAGGTGGAGAAAGAGGCAAAAAGGGTGCAGAAAGATGTAAGGGGGATTGAGAAAAAGGCAGTAGAGGTGCAGAAAGAGGGAAGAAGGGTGCAGAAAGAGTCAAGAGGAGTACAGAAATAAGCAAAGGAGGTACAGAAAGAGACAACAGACGTGCAGCAAGAGGGAAGAGAGGTGCAGAAAGTAGAAGAGATTTACAGAAAGAGGCGAGAGAAGTGCAGAAAAAGAAAGAAATGTGCAGAAAGAATCAACAGAAATGCAGAAAGAGGCAAGAGATGTGCAGAAAGAAGCAAAAGTGGCTTGCACACCATTAATACCAATTTAACATCCACATTTAGCAATAAGTAACAAGTGACCATTCTAGGCTTGCGTCCTTCATAATTTTGTTGAGGAGTGGACCCTAGCTCACTGAGGTCATAATTGAGCTTCTATGGAAATGAGGAAGATTAATTTGAGGTTACCACTCCACAACACAGACTACCATACCACATAATTACTCTCCATAACTCATAATCCCACTCTACATAATTCCTATACACTAAATGTCACATACTTTCTAGCCACATAATTTCACTGCACAACATACCACATAATTCCATTTACATTTATGATGCCAATATCTCAAACTCTCGCAAATGCCAAACCTATTACATTACAAACAATTCTTTAACTAGTAGTCGCATTTGCAGAGTGGTGGAGAAAGGGTGCTGGGTCTCCAACTAGCGCTCAGGAATTCCGCTGCGTAGGATTTACAGGAGGTACCAGAAGGGCTTCTTGGCCCCAAAATTCAGGAGTACATTGGACTTCATCGCCCATCCTGTAGTCTGCCAGGAGGTACATTTGCACAGTGGTGCAGAAAGGGGGCATGGCCTCCGAAGTCGTCTTAAAATTCCTATGGTTCGGGACTTGCTGGAGGTTTCAAGAGGGGTACTTTGCCCCCAAGGACATCCTTGGGGGTCAACTACCCCTCCTATTACCTCCAGTGTGTACCACACAGCAGGATTGCTACGTTTTCATAACAGGCCACACCCCCTTTGCCCACCACTCTGCAAACACACTCTCTGGCACACTCTTGGATAGGGATTGAATTCCCCTTCACTGCTGGGGGTCCTTTAGGAGCCAACCAGCCTACCTCTTACCTCCAGTTAGCCCCACACAGTGGGATTACTGGGAGGTGGACACAGGCCAGGCCTGCTTTCTTCACCACTCTGCACTGCACCCCCTGGTGCATTCTAAGTTGAGGGATTAAGTCCACTAGAATACTGAGGGTCCCTGGGGGCAAACTAGCCCACCAGGTACCTCCAGTAAGTGCCACACAGCTGGCTTGCAGAGAGGTGGTCTGAGGCCATGCCCCCTTTTTACACCACTCTGCAAACGCACCTCTTGGCACACTGCTGCTCGGGGGATGAAGTCTACCTGTGTCCTGCGGTCCTCAGGACAGAGGGCTCACACATTTTTTTAGAAGCCGCTGGGAGGTGACGGTCCCCAGGGCTGCGGGGGGGGCTGCGTGCCCCCACACATAATGTTTAAAGCCCCTGGGGAGGTGGCTGTCCATGGGGCTGCAGGGGCCCTCTGGTCCCCCGTTAATTAATTAAACATTGCCCCTGGGACCTGGCCTACCCGGGGGCTTACAGATAACGAAGCGCGTAATTTTTTTTTTTCTTGCCCCTTTTTGTGCACCAAGCGCAAATTCGCCCGTTTTTTTTTTTTAATGCTTTTTTTGCACAACAGGGATTCCCTGAGAAGGCCGAGGGGGTCAGGGTGTTTCTACCCTGCCCCTTTTTCTTGTTTTGTAATCTTTTTTTCACTGACCGAGTCACAAGATTGCTGCCAACACTTCTTGGTTTGGAGCGTTGGCAGTCAATCAGAAGGAAGCTCGTGCTCGGAAGGAGTCGCGACTTCTCCTCTGTGCTCAGATATATACATTTTTATTTTTTTTATTTCTCAGCAACTACTGAATGGATTTACACCATTTAAAAGAAGAGTGCTTCCTAAACCAAGACCTACCTTTGTACCAAATGTGGTGTAATTCCGTTCTGCCGTTCGGGATGTAGCTGTGTCTAAAGTTCCTATGGAAATTATCATGGGGAAAACGCGTTTTGGGACCCCCCTTTTTTCTCTGCTCCACTTCTTGAATCACCCCCAAACTTGCATGACAGGAGCTGACCGGAGTACCCCATTAGTTATGAAAATATCGCAAAGATTCGCCAAACGGTGCCAGAGATATTGGCAAATTATTTTTGAATATATATCTATATAGGTAAAAGAGTCCCATGTCAGCCCTCAGCCCCCAAGAGCAGCACATGCCCGGGTGTGGGGCCCGGTAATATCCAAATCGTCAAACTCCAAGCTCCAGGAGTACATACATGTGCACTCCAATAGCAGGTAATTGCTTGTAAGGTGTATTGAGCAGCACATTCAACAAGTTTTAACACCAAAGTGTCTTTATGACTCATTGGGTGTGCTGCTCAATAAACCTTAAAAGCAATTACCTGCTGGGAGTGGGCACATATTTTCTCCTGGAGCTTGATGATTTGGATATATATATGTTTCCAAGTAAAAAGCGTTTGTTTTTTTACTTGCTTATATCCTTGGCACCTTTGAAGAATCTTCATGAAAATTTCCCAATAAAATACCCTGGTGAATCTGGTTTTGCATACAAAGTTTCAGGCTGATCTGTCCAGTGAGGGTGGGAAAAAGGGTGGGGGGGTAAAAAAAAGTACCTTTCTCATGTTAATTCTCATAGGAGATTTGAACACGAAAACAGCCCCAATCACTGGAAAGAATTACACCGAATTTGGTAGAAAAGTAGATTTTGTTCTGTTGATCAAGGTTTCAGTTGTTTGGTGTAAATACGTTCAGTAGTTATCGAGAAATTGAAGGGAATCCAAATTTGTATATCACGATTGTGAAGCTTTCACGAATAATGATGAGCTGGTGCAGAGATTTTCAGAGCTCTGATTGGCTGCCAACACTTCATACAGGAAGTGTTGGCAGCCATCTTGGGACTTGGCTTCTGAAAAAGGGGAATCTGGGGTGGTGCTGCTTGCAAGGTTCTCCCACTTTTCTTTTTACTGTGAACCCTCCCCAAGTATTGTGGCTAAACGTTTTGTACATTTAGGGTGAGCAGGGAAAATGCTGCACTTTCCCGAAAGAGAACATTTCGACTGTCAAGCATTTCATATCTTCACCTCATAAAATTGGTACCCAACAGGTGTGGTTGGGGCAGTCATACCAGACACTATTGATTCAGAGGACTTACATTTGAGTGAAAAACCCAGTTAGGTTGGCTAATGGTTGGTTGAAGTATCTGTGTCCATGATTGATTGGCACCCAGGAAAATCTACTGACATAATACAGTACATAGGGTGATTTGGCTTGTGGGGATTCCAACACAATTTTCTCGAAGTAATGTAACAGAAACATCTGGGACTTGAAGGGAATGATAAAATTCCTAGCATCGACATTCCAACCCTGCTCCTACAAAAATACCACATATTGGGGAACGGTTCTAATGCATGACTCTGGAACTCACCAAATCTGCAACCATTACAATTCATTTTGGCCTATTCCTGGCTCTCATAGTTTTGCTACAGGCTGTAATTACCAGTGTTGAACTGAGGCTAAATCTATCCATTATTTTCTAGCCGTAATATAACATTTTAAAAATACAACTCCCTGGTTTACTAGTGGTGCTTTCAGCCCCAAGGGGGTTGAATAGGTATTACTGATAGGGCAGACACTACCTAGGCCTTGGGTTGAGGGCTGCTCAGTGAAAAAGAAAAATATCTCAGGTGTTCCTGAGGAGGATTTGTTCTCATGGAATAACCTCCAGTGGTGTTCCCTAAGCGGCAATCCAAATCTTCAAAAATACTGCTGGAAAGAGAACAGTCTCCTGTTTCTAATAGTGCATTTCCTCTCAGAATAGGTGCCCAAGGAGCTGAGCTATGCTCGTGTGTAGGGGTGGATGTAACTCATGTGATTCCATACAGTGTGATCATGTGGAATTGCCTAAGTATTCCATAAGATTATGCTTGATCTATGTGAGAAGAGTAATTCCGCAAATGCCCGCTTGAATCCTAACTGGACATGAGGATGCATTTTGTGTTAAGAAATAGCACTAAATGCAACAGAACATATATAGCGAGTGGCAACTCATGCTCGATAAATTTGCCCTTAGAAGTTATTGCATTAAATGCAACAGAATACAAATAGCAAGCACAAGCAGCCGCTCATAATATTTTCTTAGTGCAAATTGCCTCCTTGAATCCACTTTGTACGTGAGGTTGCATTTTGCTCTAAGAAACAGTGCTAAATGCAGTACAGCACAAATACTGTGCTAAATGTGCTCTTACATTAGAATTTTTCTCCTCATAAGTACTCTTAATCACAAATGGAGGAGTAATCTCCTAATTATCGGTAATTCAGCATCAACAAGTAACATGGAAGTACCAACATTACTCTGATTACTCCTGTGTAATTAAAATTCCATCCAGGCCTACTCTTGAGCACCAATTTCCTTGCCTGTCCTAAGAGAGAGATGTCTGTGGTGTCTTCTGGGTTTCAGATGAATGATGACATAAACATGCTTTGTGCACTTAGCATCCTTTGTAAAAAAAAAACAATACCCAGCAGGAGAAGCAGAAACTAATTTGCTGCCAATCTGGGAGTGGAAATAGTCAAGTAATCCCTTTGGAATTGGTGCTCCAGGAAACTCCATGGTGCTGTATTCCTGGACAGGACTTCCGCATCCGTGCTGCTCGACATCTAGTACTATTTATGTGAGCTCACATCGCTGCAACCAACTGGTTTATCAGCACAAGAACCACGGTGTTGGGCCAGACAAAATGACCAGCTAGTCAGATCTGGTATCAGAGTGGGCAGGAACTTCAAATAGTTTTTGTGTGATCACTACAGGATGTTTGATCACATTCACAGTACACTGCATCTAGATCTGCCCATTACTCCTCCCACCAGTCTCATTGAAAGATTAGTACAGTGAGAGACCCATACCTCCAAGAACGCCCTTTCCTCTTTGAGAAAAGTTGAGATAGGGTCATTCATATTATCAAACTCCACCTACATCCTGTGAAAAGTTGGAAGAGTGAGTGGACGGAGAAAGACTAGCAAGGGACTGCACCTGCACCTAGATCAGTTTCATCCAGCATGAATCTCTGGGATTGGGAAGCTGCTTAAAGGGCTAGTGGTGTTAACTTCTTGCTAAACCACCGAGGGCAATGGGGCAATGTCTTGCCAGTGATGCCGACTTGGCCAGTCACATTTCTTTACTACATTTAGAGATGAACATGGGTCCAGTAATAGAACAATATGTGACCAGCCATGAAGAGAGCAATTAACTAGTTCCTACTGCACAATCCTCTTTTGCCTTGTGAGCTGCTCTCTGATGAAACAGTCCTGAAATCATGGAGAATTTGTGAGTCAAGAAAGTTACATATCATTTTAAAAAAGATGGACATAAAAACATTGAATCCGTAGAAGACGGGAGAAGTTGCCACACGTACCCCCCAAAAAAGAAGAAATCCAAGCAGCATCATTGATTTTTCCTGCCCTGGGTTTTTAACACATAGCTTGTTACTATACCATACTGCTCTACAGACGTTTCTAAACTCCGGATTTTCACCCTTAAGAAAGTCTTTCATTCCAAAGGTAAAATTGTTACCTGTGACGAACATCCAACTTTTACAAAGTTGTGGTCCGCCTTCAAAGTTTGCCTTAGTCTTGGTTAATCACACCGCTTGGATTAACATTATTTTTCGTCTTTCAAGTCGTTTGTAATGGAACAGTTCTTTGATGTTCTTAAAGTGTTAATTCATATTTACAGTATTTTCTTTTTTTCTTCTATCCTGGTCTGAGAATGTAAACTTGTTTATTTCTTAGCTGTATTGGTATTTTGGTGTTGTTGAGCTGGTACTTGCTGATTAGCCAAGCTAGCAGCAATGAGCCAGGACTTCTCCTGTTTAAGCTTTTAGGAAGCAGATTGTTTGGACTTAGTGGGAGTTCAGTGATGGCTCACATAAGCTCTGTGACACCTCTTGTATGTAGATTAGGGTTTAATTTGCCCATGCCTGGTGCTGCAGCACCTAATCACACGGCTGTAATCATGCACATCCAGCTCATTCGGGAACTATTACCTCCCTCTTTATAAGCAGTACATAACAGAAGCCAAATACCTGGCAGATTCCAAACCACTAATGCTAGGAAGACGTGAGAGAAGTGAGTGAAGCTCATGGAAAAGTTAAAAAAGTGAGGAAACAGCTGATCATTGAAGGCTATAAAGATCACAGAAGCTACATATTTCTGCTAAAACTTCAACCAGGAGACGACTTGAGATTATCAATTCTACCTAAAGGGTCACATCGAAAGGCATGGCAGAGCATACAAAGACTCCACATGTTGCTATGCTAGACAAATGAGATAACAACACAACGTGTATCACTACTAACAATAGCCCACGTTTCTGTGAACCCCAACAAACCTCTCCCGTATATTTGATAGAAAACGTCAGGGGCAAGATGAAAAGGTTTGTGATTTTACTAAATATGAACTGCACATATATTAAAATGAGGAATTGTCATAGCTGAAGCTGCTCTAACGTTTTTAAAAACCACATAGACTACTGCTGAAGACTACATGCAACATTATTTGCATGCAGTTCAGTGTGAAAGAACAATACAGTCACACAGTGTTGCTGCTTAAAAGTTCAAATACCACCAGATTAGGTTGCAGTCAAGCATAACCTACTACAGAAAAAAAACTCAGATGTTGCTGTGTGGCTTTGCTCCTCAAACTACCAGCAAGATTACACAATACACAGAGATATGGGGCCTGATTCACAAAGGAAAACATAGACCAAAAGCCTTAGTTTAGACCTAAAGTGTAACTTTACTACTTGTAAAGTTAGACTTTTGGTCTAAGTTTAGATCAAACGTCTAACTTAGACCAAAAGTCTAACTTTAGTAGTAGTAAGGTTAGACTTTTGGTCTAAGTTAGACTTTTGGTCTAAATTTAGACCAAAAGTCTAACTTTACTAGTAGTAAAGTTAGACTTCAGGTCTAAACTTTGACTTTTGGTCTAAGTTTACCTTTGTGAATCAGGCCCGTAGTTATCTAGAGTCGCACAGGAGTAGAATAGAGGAAACAATAAGGTAGACATTGACGAGCAGATTCTGAAAAGACAGTGGGCAAGAAACATATAAAGCTCTGCACTAATGTAGGTGTGGCTAACAGGGCTTGGGCCAGATAATGGAAGAAATACAGTCAATGCAATTCTGGTGTAGAACACATCCCCAATTCGACCACAATCGTGGATCACTGAAGTAGCGAGTAGTTCAGATTGTGTGTGATGCCTTCCATTGCACTGAATATCATATTTCTCCCAGGAGGTAAGGACATATGCCAGTTGACAGAGCTATGTATTTATAGGGATTGTCCCAGGATATGAGAAAACGTGGAAGGCAAAATTACAATAAAATACATGCATGGCATTGCCTCATAGGATATTATTTTAACAGTGTTTTCATTGTGACCACTTGGATGGGCCTATTCTTTTTACAGGTACATCCTCTACCAACATAGAGAACATACCAAGCACACTGATTTCTGTAAATGATGGAGCTACAGGAATAGAAAGATATGTAATTGAAGTGGATCAACCCAGGATAGCTTCAAACTGTGCCAATGTCATGTAAGTGATCACCCATATTGGGGTCCATTCTAACGAGGACGTGACTGAAGGTAACAGCATGATCCATTTCCTTTCTCAACCAGACGTGTTTGAACAGCCATCAACCTCATCCAAGACAAATACAAGCATGTAAAACAAACTATGTGCCTAACACTTTCAGGGTCCTAACATGATTGTTTATCTTCATGTGTTGTATATTATACTAGACACCCTTGTTTGGACCATGAACATGTAAATTCTCATGCAAGATTTCTGAAAGACCTGAGCCATCCATCACACCTACCTTTGGAACAAAGAATGCAAACAGTTGTCTCAATAATGTAATCTCAGGATCATTTATGTCAACACTTCTTCTGCTTTTAGATTAACTAAAAGAGTTAGAAGCCTAAAGAGTTTACACATTTGAGAATAGCCTCTTATTCATCAGGTAAATGATGCAATGAAGAGTATGTAGAGTTTGCCAATCACAATACACAGTTCATCATAGGGGAAGCAATAGGGATAGGCATGATGCAGACATGATTGAGACTTGCATGGGGGAAATTTTCAAAAGAAAGTTTTTGTGAAGCTGATGTTAGCACATGGAATGGAAGAAAACATGGATATTGACGCGGAACTCTCTGCAAAGGTGGATGCTACCCACAGGCTAAGTAGTTAGAAGATGCAGGGAACATATCATATATGCTTGTAAGGAACTGACATGAGAAAACAGTGGACAGCATTACAGGAGTTTCAGCCCTCTACTGAGAGTAAAATCGCCTAAATGAACATGCACCGAGAGTTCACACCTATGTAACAAATATGATGAGGGAAATGTAACACCACAGTCAAGTTGCTTTGGTGGAGATGTATGAAGGTGCGTGATGCAGCATGGAAGAGAAGCAGAATAAAATGGTTAGAAGAAAGAAAAGAAAAGCAGAAAGAAAAAACCTAAAGCAGTATATGGCAAGAATTCAAATGACCCAAGTAGTAAAGCACCCCACCCACAAACTAGGCCATGCCCTAGATCCTATACTTTTCAACATTGATGGTCTCTCAATCGATATCCCTACTCCTATGTGCTGGTCTAACTACCATCTTGTACCTTTCTCCCTGAGCATTCCCGGGTGCACTGAAAAACAGCCTTACTTCAGAAAGTCAAAGCGTTGTTGGTCAAAATTGGATACCTCAACCTAGGAATGCTCCCTAGCAAAATCAACCCCAAAAAGGGAAGGGGGAATTGATGAAAGATATACAAAATGGTGCGTATGGTGCGTATAATCCGTCCAGGTTTGCCCTCCTACGGAGTCCATCCCAAGCCCAGCCTAGGGTTTCTGTGGTGTAAATTTCTTGCCTGGTGCGTTTATAGCTTTGATATATGCTCTTAATGGAAGCAAGGGGGCAACCCTGTCTATATCGATGGCACACAAACTCTCTAGTGACAGGTGCAAAGTTGACATGCATAGAGAGTGAGGTCATCTGCATACACAGACACAATCAGGCCCCTAGTAGTGAATCCTATACCCCTATTCATGTGGTGTTGTCTCAGTCTAGTCGCAAGCGGCACTGTGGCGATAGCAAATAGTAGGGGGATAGTGGGCACCCCTAGCGGGTGCCCCGCAGAATTGTAATGGGATCAGAAATTAGCCCGTTTACTTTCACTCTGGTGGTGGGTGAAGCATATAAGAGTTTAATTTGCTGTATAAAAGTATTGCTCATTCCCAGCTGAGCTAGAAGTATGGAGATAAATTTCCACTCTAAGGAATCAAATGTCTTAGTGGCATCCAATAGTGCAGCAAGAAACATGTGAGGGGAGATAATGCATCAGCGTAAAGATTCTCCTTAAGTTGTGAGAGGTGGAGCGGCCTGGTACGAATCCAGATTGATCCGGCCTCACGATAAGAGGGAGCAGCTGCTGCAGTCTGTTTGGCAATAATTTTGCAAATATTTTATTTATATTTATTAGGGAGAGTGGGCGGCATGAGTCACATGAGGTTGGGTCCTTGCGCGGCTTAAGCAGCATAACAATAACAGTCTTGCGCATTGATGGTGGAAGTTTTGAAGCACCTCCTGGTATACCTCCAGCAGACGAGGGGCCAGAAGAGATGCATATTCTTTATAGAATGCAGAGGTGAGCCCGTCTGCCCCGGGGGCTAATCCCCTGGAAGACTCTGGATGACCCTCTGAATGTCCTCAGCAGTGAATGGCTCATTCAGATATTCACGGTGCACCCCACTTAACCACAATAGCCCTAATGAGTCTAGATATCCTACTAATTCTGAATCTAATGGGGCTGCCTTTGAGGTGTATAGTTGGGTGTAGAAGTTTTTCATTGCACCCAGAACTTCAGTTGGTGAGTGGACCGGTAGCGCATTGGGGAATGGAGCTCAGTGATGTAAGATTAGCCCCATAGCAGCTTTAGTAGGTTATCAAGCATCCTTCCAGGTCTGTCCCCCTCCCTGTATTTACAGGCCTGTGCGTATTTATGTAGGAATGTGGTTTCCCTTTTGGCCTCATTTTGGAATGTTGTTCGTTTTTCTTACACTTTAGCTAGTACTTCAAGTGCTTGGGATTAAAAGTATTGGTTTACCAATTCTCACATCTCTCCCTCCATTTTCGCGAGGCAGTTACAGATGTCTCTCAGAATCCCTGACTGAAGGGCTGTGCAAGCTCTGCAAATTACAACTTTAAAGGCCTCTCATGTTGTGCCCACTGAGTCTACTGAACGTGTGTTATATTCAAAGTATTCTAATATTTTGTTCCGGATCTCTTCCTTAAATACCATATATAGCACCACATTTTGGGGAAAACGCCACGTGAGGGGCTGTATGTATGGTCTCGGGACTTGGAGCTTAAGCACCACTGGTGCGCGATCCAAGAGTGTGTGTGGGTAATTTATGGCCTCATTGGCCTAAGAGTGATATCTCTGGATGTGAGCCAAAATTCCAATCTGGACCAGGGTCTATGTTGCTGCGACACGCAGGTGCCCTCTCTAGCATCCGGATGTAGTGCACACCACATAGTGCACGGGGATGTGTTATTCAAGTGGGTCTCTTGTAGGAAACAGATGTCTACTTTAAGCCTGGTCAGGTAAGAGTGTACTAGGCACGCTTTTCTATGGTCATTCAGACCATGTACATTCCAGGTGATACACTTTAATGAATTCATATTAGCCTGCGCATAATCATTTCGAGTGTAGGTCGGTAGCGAACGGTCTAGTATGTGATCACCTGTGTTATAGATGAGGCATATAGGAGTGTGTGCCGTGGCAGTGAACGCCTATGGGTCGGTGACGTGTGTCTTGTGTCCTGGTGAAAACATGTAACAACAAAATTTTCAGCAGTACATTTTGCCGTAGGAAACAACAACAACTGATCCTTACCCACCTACCTCCCACACCAACCCTGCATTTAGGTTGAATAAATATCCACCCATTACAACCAAACAAAACGGTGATTGCAGAATTGCCAAAATGGTACATGGGAATTATCCCATGAGAAACGAGGTGTCGCCGTCATACGCCCCTGCCAGTTAAGGCTGGTTGGCCGAGCCCTGAGAGATCTCGAATTATGAATCTACGTTGACTATGTGAGTGGGAGTTAAAAACACAGCATTTTAGCAAGATAACAGATAGGTCTAGAATGAGTGATGGTTAGGCCGCTCTCGAGAACATATATGGAGAACATCCTTAACAATAGTATTTTTTATTATCATGAAAACCAAACCGTGCTAAAGTTCATAGACAGTGCATTCAATCATTGTCACTCAGGTGGCCTTCTGGTGATGTGCCACCGCATACTTCGGGCCTGTTCATGTCTATGCCACCTGCTTGGTGAATTTCAGCCCGGCTCACGCATCCATGAAAACAAGAGATTTGCCTTCAGCTTCCACTCTGAGCTTTGTGGGGTATAGAAGAGCTTATTTAGTTCCTGTTTGTTGGAGCAGTTTCTTGGCTGGACCGAATTCCCGGCGCGCTCCCTGAAGTAGCTTAGTGAAGTCCGGATACAGGGATATTGTGTTGCCCTGGTATTGCACTGATCCGTGCTCCAGGGCCATCCTCAGGGCTGTGTCCTGGTCTCGATAGTATAGAAGGCGAGAAAGAATTGGGCGCGGCTGCGCCCCAATCGGTGGTTTGGGGACGAGAGAAAAGTGCGCACGTTCAACAAGGAATATGCTAGTGAGTTCGCTGGCAGAGGTCATTCAATACAGCCTCCACGTACTTCTCCAAGTTTGATATGTTGGTCGTCTCCGGAATTCCAGTAATTCTGAAATTATTATGTCTGGACCTAGCTTCAGAATTCTTGTTTTTGGTCTTATTAGGTTTAGTACCTTGTCCATCTGTAGCATGTTTTCGTGTGTTTCGGCTTGATGTCATCTGAGTCAGATACTCTGGTTTCTAGGGCATTAAGTCTGGTTTCGTGCTTTTCAATCTGCTGAGTACTTAGTCCATGCGGGCCACCAGCAAGTCAAACTTATGAGTTAATTGCCCGCAGGCTGGCTTTCACGTCTTTTAGCATGGATCTTAGGTCATCTTCTTGTGTAACGTCCATCTCAGCTTCTCCAGTCACGCTTGCAGCTGTGGGCACACTCTCTAGTTGTCGTGTTGATCGTATTCTGAATGTCAGTTTTGGCTATTTGATATCTGCTTTAACCATGGCTATGTTGACTTACGGGCAAGACTCTGAGTAGGCAGGCGCGCAGGGGTCCACTGTAGCATTGGTCTCTCTTGCCGTAGCACTGGCAGGCTCGGGATCCGCCCTGACAGTTCCGACCGATTCATTCAGTCTCTAGATGTTTCGCCGGCCCAGCATATCCCCAGGTAGTAGACGTCCATCGTGCCGTGCACAAAAGAGGCCCCCATCTCATCAACGTCTTGTAAGTTCCTATTAACCAAAATGTACCTATGATCAGAGGGTCACAAATGGGCTTTTTGACCCTAGGGTCAAGAAAGCAAGAGGTGGCGGAAGTTCCTTCGCATTCTAGCCTCCAAACTGTGGAATGCGCTCCCTGTTCACTTCAGACTGGATAGTTTTGACTTCCGCTTCAGGAAGCAACTGAAAACCCATCTATTCTAACATCAAGCAAGCACTTAACACCTTAGTATGGTTTTCTAAGTGCTGAGAGGCCAGTTTGGTAGCCATGTGATATATAATCACTAGAATAGAATATAAGAAAGGTACCATGTGTGTGAATTAGCAAGCACAGGCCCTGCAGGATGATGATGATGTGTAGGGCAACCTGTGTTTAAATCTCGTCGTTCCCTCTTTGTGTCTTACAGCAGCGTTCTTGTTCACCTGGTACATGTATTTGCCAATGTTTGGCACCTCTTCCTCTAGTTCCCGTAGTGACCACCATTCCTGGTGCTGTGAACGAGTCTGTCTCCTCTGTGCCTGGTCCTTGCTGTTATTCAATTCTATTTTGGTTCCTGTGGTAATGAGAATATCTAGTGCTCTTTTCCAAGGAGGAAATGGTCCTTATGAGACTGTGAGGGTATGTTCCTATTCCTATATCTGCGAGCAATAGCTAGAAAGCTACTTACAGCTTTTTGAGACCCTGTGTGCTTCTGTAATGTCGGTGGGGGCATCAGAATTGTGAATTTGTTCTGGGCCTCCTGTGCACTTTCGGGGCAAATGCCACTTCCTCACAAAACTGGCCCGAATGCACCTGCTTGAATAGTTGTGCTGGTGACACTTGTAGTGGATGTCCCTGTTTGTCCAGAATTGGGAGTCACATGTTGACTCCCATACTTTAGAACATGAGTTATACAGACCCACCGTAACCACCCTGCCTTCTGCTGGTGCACTTGGTTTGTGTAGAAGCCCAGGAGGCAGGCACAAGAAGTCTTATTTTTATACCCCAATGGCTAGCTTGATTGTGAATTCAGTGTAAATGTGAATGCAGCTGTAACCTCTCTGTTCTCAATTGACAGAGCAGGGAGAGGTAATCATCACCCGTGACTGTAGTGGATAACTTCTATCATCTGAAACTATGGAGTCAACAGAGATGGGGAGTGTGAGAACAAATGCACGGGGTAATATGTGTTCATGAATGTGACTTATTGAACATGTTATATGTCCAGTATATGTTTCTTTCCATCCATCTAGAGACCCTATTGACATCCAGGATGGTGGTCTCCTGAACAATCCAGAGCAGTGCTTGGTGTATGCTCTCAAATGTAGTTGGTTATTGCATACTGGCCGGATTTTGGGCTACATTTGTATTATACAGAGCTGTGTCGGTAAAACCTTGGGATGCTGAGGTGTCTCGGGTCAATGACCTCTATGGCAAGAGGAGCGCCAGAATATTGTGAAAGTCTTGTGTGATCTTATGCAATTTACAGGAAAAGGTTGCACAATATGTCACTTGTACTGGGAGCTAGGCATAATGCCTCAATACGGAAATGAACAAAATGAATTTGGGGGCGATCTAAAATGCCAGAACCACAGTGAAAGGGCATGCTGCAAATGAAGGAACCTGTATGATAACCCAATTTGTGCATACAATGATATTTATTCCTTTAGTGTATCAGAGCGGTGCAAAACAAGGATTTTGAAATATTTAATCTTATCAAGTTGTATGATCTTTTCATTTTGCAGATGACCTTTCCTTAATAGATGTGGATTACATGAACCTGAGGTACATAAATCGAAAATAGGAATGTAGGTTATGTCATTAAAAGACAGTTCGTGAAGCGTAGGCAAAAATCTATTAAACTAGGACTCAATCATGTTGCTTAAGACTTGGAATACGGGCTGCTACATAAAGCAGGTTAACAAACACCTAAGGCATGAGGGAAGAACCACACAGAACAGGCAAACGAGAATACCATAGGCAACGCTTTTGATTAAAGCAAAGTGAACTGAATTTTTGAACGGAATTAAAACCTGCCTCTATAATTAATTCTGCACTCTACTTTTGCTTAGTCTTTTTTTATACAATATTCATTCTTTTCTGCATTCAGATAGTTACATCCGTGCTAATTGCACTTCACTATAAATTGTTTCTGAACTTTCAGATCCACTTCGAAAAGACGTCGGTGCAATCCTGAACAGTAAACAAGCACTCGAAAAGCTTTTTGGTCTAGCATTGGCTGCTAGCCTTTTGTTTTTTGTCAGTTTGTTTTTAGCCTTTTGGTGCCCTGGTTTTGTAAAACGTTATTGTTGGGGGACTTGCTGGGCCCTCGACAATGTAAATACATTGTAGCACACATGGCGTTAGTATTCCTTGGCCCTGAAGGAATTGATTTGTGTATGGACCTGCTCTAGTGAAAGAGTTGAATGCTGTCAATCACAGTGAACTAAGCCTATTGCTGAAATGGGCTGAACTATTGCCCAGTGCCATGTGCTATAGTGGGTGGAAGAAATTGTGAATGACACAGCAAAAGACTAATGGATGAAGGAGGCTGGCTGAAAGCTCCTATAAGTTCTCAGTAGGTATATATATATATATATTCACTGAAAAAACCATAGGTTATAGACCATATATAGTTAGGAATTAGCATTTAAAAAACCTTATTTTACTCACACAAAACCATTGAAATTCCATATATAGTTAGTTGCACTAACTATATATTGCGCACCCGCAATCCACTGCTGATGATGTCACATATTACATCATTCATGACATGGTCAGTGACATCACTGATGACATCACTGATGACATCTCAAATGACATCACTGATGACATCACTGATGACAACATCCAGTGACTATGTTTCTGTAAAGTTAAAATATGTCTTACATATTGAAGAATGAGTGGATGTATAAGTGTCTGGACGAAGGATTTAGTAGGTGCATGACTGAATGTATGAGTGAGTGATTAAATGTGTCTCACTGAGTGCATGGGTTAGTGACTAAACTGTCTTAATTTGTGCATCATTATGTCTGTTGTTCTGTAAACTGCTGCATGTGTTGATCAGTAGCTATATGAGTAACTATATGGGTTATTGATTGATTGCCCAAGTATTTGCATGGGAGACTGAGTGTGTGTGTGGCTGGCTGGGAGGTGTGTGACTCTGTACAGATCAATGTGTACTTGTATCAATGATTGTATAAGAGAGTAAGTATGTGTTAGTATATGGTTGAAAACGTAAGGTGCTCTATGTTTAACTGTATAGAGTAGAAAATGGAAGTGTGATTGATTCTTTACAGGACTGACTAGGTGTGTGAGTAACTCCATGGATGAGTGGCAGAGTGTGAGTGTCTGTATAGGTGTATGAGTGCATATGATTGTGTTGTAAACATGAGTGATTGTATGTATGAATGATTGTATGGGTGAATGAGTGAATGTGTGTGTAGACGTAGGAATCAGTGAGTACGTATGTAGTAACTAGTATTGGTGTGTCAATGGTTTCAAAAATTATACTCTGTTTTTAACACTGGGTGAAACAGAGGTTATATTAAAATGTGAGGAGATGCATTGTATTGTCACATGAATGATATCATCAGTGATGTGGTCATTGATGTCAAATGAGATGTCATCAGTGATGTCATCAGTGATGTCATTTGAGATGTCATCAGTGATGTCATCAGTGATGTCACTGACCATGTCATGAATGATGTAATATGTGACATCATCAGCAGTGGATTGCGGGTGCGCAATATATAGTTAGTGCAACTAACTATATATGGAATTTCAATGGTTTTGTGTGAGTAAAATAAGGTTTTTTAAATGCTAATTCCTAACTATATATGGTCTATAACCTATGGTTTTTTCAGTGAATTTTCAAGGTTTTGTAAATGCTAATTCCTAACTATATATGGTCTATAACCTATGGTTTTTTCAGTGAATTTCAATGGTTTTTTAATAGCAAATATCATAAGCTGTCGAATGTCAAGTACGTGGTAAGAATTTTTTTTTTCGTGTTTATGCACACTGATCTGCTTTGATTGCTGCCCCCCACCCCTCATTTCTATTAGGAGTACTCTCTCTTTGCAGATAGTGAAGGGTAGTTAACGCAGCCCTTTCCCCCTTTGTAATCCGTCGTGCCTGCTTCTCTCTCCATTTGATTGATTGTTCTCTTTGGTTCATTCTCTATTTACAAACAAGCACAGAGTCGCAATACTCTGTTTACTCTTTGCAGATAGCGAAAAATCGTGTAAAAAAACAAAAGGAATCGAGCAAAATCAGTAGGCCACTAATGGGATCTCTTTTGACCTCGCTAAAATAGAAACATTAGGAACAACCTGTTGAAAATAGCAATGCGTATGTATATAAGCGGCGTTCATTTGTGTTCACAGTACCCCTTGTTGATTGTTTCAATCGAGCATTGAATTGTTCGAAGTTAATTCTCTTAACGATCTTCTCTACCTGCAAACGAGGAAGAATAGGAATATTCTATCTCCCTTTGCAGATAGTGAAGGGTAGGTAACGCAAGCCTTTAACACGTCGTACCTATTTCATTCCTCATTGATTGATTGATTGTCCGAACATTGACTGTTTGGGAATTAGTTCTTTTTGGAGGTATTCCCTGTTTGCAAATAAACGTAGGAAAATCTTTGCAAGTAGTGAAAGGGTATGTAATGCGGACCTTTCTCCCCCGTTGTAATCTGTCATGCCTATCTACTCCCCACTGATTGATGCACCTTTTTCACCCGGACCATTTACTAGAGATACGTCATCTGGCCCGACCAGAGAGCACCCCTAGTGAAAAGGACATATGCAATAATAACGAAGTGATCACTGTATCCTGTTAACAGAAACTTTACCATGAAACAACCTGGAAAGAAAAAAATAGGAAAACGAAAATCAGTAGGCCACTGATGAACATGAACTTTTATTAAACAACGAACAAAGAAACGATAACATAACGTAATGATAAAACCTATTAATGTCCTAGAAACAAGAAAACGTTAAAATATGCCAGTGGTGAGAGACCAGAAAAACAGTAAGAGAAACCAAATCACCCCTCGCTGTCCCACCGCCTGCCACGCCAAAAAAATCGATAGACTAGGGAAAATGCAAGTCAGTAGAACATCCACCCCCACTCTGGAAACTTCCAAGGTGGGGCAGGGTTCCGGCTACGCCCAGCCGGGAGCAGCCCATATAAGGCAGGTCCTGCTGCCACGCCTCGGCCAGGAGATCCTAACGTAGGGTGTAGCCGGAGGAGAGGCCGAGACCAGCGGGACCCGGCCAGGGCATTGCCTTTACAACGCTGAACAGTTGCAGGGGGGGGGAATGTCTCCTCGACCCTCCCCTCTCTCTCCCAGTCCGGCCGCGGTGGCCCTTGAGAGTTGCAGGTAGTCCCGCCACATGCTCTTCCGGTCCGACCACCAACGGTCGGGGGGCCGAGGCCGACGGGATCCGGCTGCAGCCGATAAACCAAGAAACCCGTTCATGGGGCCAGAGCCAGGGGCGTCCGGCCGACATCCACCGGAAGCCCGGCCCGAAGACGGACGGGACACTTCTTTCTTTTATAATGGCTGCGACAACACTGGAGGGGGATGTCTTGCACATGCCTCCGACCCCCCCCTCGTCCTCATCGCCTGGTCCGGCCATAACAAATCTCAAGCGAGACGCCGTGGGGTGCACTGGGAGGGAGAGACGGTGCGAACAGGCCTCTCCCGCCTCCCCAGGTGGAGGCTTCCCAGCTGCACCCTCAGCGCTCCAGGCGGTGGCATCCTAACAACTACAGTGCTGCACAGTTTCGGAACGACCTAGATAACGGTTCTTCCACTGTGGCCATGCTGCAACGTCTCGCCCGGCAGGGTGGAGCCCGTCCGCTCATGTGACCCCGCGATCGCCGGTAGCTGCCGAACTCTCAAAATGGCGGTCGACCTGGCAAGAGCGGGCCCAACATAAAGAAATGGCCCGGTCACTGGTTGACTCCACCACCGTAGTCCTCCACGACCTTGAAGATTCTAGAGGAGCCGCGGGAGTCTCCGACCCCCGATGGGGAATGACTGCCATGATCGCCCGTGGAGTGACGAAACTGTATCCGCGGGACGTCGGCGCTCCCATGCTGGCGCCAGCCTCACTTTGAATTACTACAATCCTGCAGACCTCACTTCCGGTGAAAGCACAGTGTGACCCGGTAGGAAAAATTATTGCACCCCCTCCCCTTTTTGACTGATAGTTCAAACCACCGATCCTTTCCTTTGCCCTTTTAACGGAACTTTGGACTGCCTCCCCCTCTTTTACATTTTCTAGAGAAAACAAAACATTAACCACTACATTAGCATAGCAGTTGACACCAGAACTGTTTTCAAATTGAAAACCAACAACATCTTCAACAGAATCCTTTTTGTTTCTGCTGTGACCCTGCTACAGCACAGGCATTGTCCCCAGCAGTAATTCTGCAATGCCGGTAAGAATAGCTGTGGTGCCTACTGGACTCACTCACCCCCGCGGCGCCCCACGCCGTTATTTGCTGGGCGGCAACTTACTAGACATCACTTTCGTGCCATCTAGATTTCAGCGCGTTCTGCTGCCTTGGAACTATTCGCACAACAGACTGCTACTGACGACCCACCCCCAGGCAACATCTTCTGAATTTTCATAATTTGAAAGAACTAGTAACATGTCCTCATCAGGAATTCAAAAGAAATTGCCACGGTCTCTTCGTTGTTTAAATGTTTTTACTGTTTTTGTTTTGTTGTATATATTTATATGTTATTAAAGTTTTATATTCCTACTACTTTGTTGGAGTGCTATATATTTTTAATGTGACACATAATTGTAAAAACTTTGATGTACAAAGAGTCATTCCTAGAATCTTCCGCTTCAGGCTCGGTCCCCTCACCAATCACAATACAGGATGGTTTTCAGATAGTAGGAACACGTGTGGTGTGACGGATCTCATCGGGTGTGGGCCTTGATCTACTATAACTCCTTTGAAGAGGGGTGAATCTTTACAGCTGGAGCCATAAACTACATCTGCAGGGCTAGCTGATAGCCTGGACAATCGGACACAGAGGAAGAGGAGTGTCAGAGGGTGCGGTAGTGAATAGGGCGAAAGGGAGGTGTCGGGCGGGCACAGAGTGTGATTCTCAGGGAAGAGCAGCGCAGATGGGGGAAGGTTTATTGCCCATGCATAAGACAGAGAGCGGTGGTGACCAGTGCCTGGGGGAGATGCTTACGAGGGTGAGGAGCCATGCTACGAATCGACAGCGTGCAGAGAGTGGGTCTGGTCAAGACATCTAAAATGGCTGCCGTGCACGACAAAAGTGTGGCATTTCAAAAAAGGCAAGATGGCGCAGACAATGTTTTTCAACACTTCCTCATTTCCTTCGAATCGAACGTTAACAGACGTTGGGGCATATTACCAAAGTTAAGCGATATTTATCGCTAACGATGCTTACCAACCAATTTTTTACCACTAAGCATCGTCAGAAATTATCGAAGATAAACCTTACTATTATCAAGGTTTATCGCAAATGCGATAATAAACGGCCGCAATGCATGAATATCGCTAAAAACTCAGCGATATTCATGCATTACCGAGCTAATACTCTTAGCCATGTTATCCACCTCCCATTGGATAACATGGCTAAGAACTGCTCAGGGCAGGTGTTACTTTTTGGAGATATTCGCGCTTAGCGCGAATATCTCCAAAAGTTGGTAATAGGAGATAGATATCTTGCATGTTGTAATGCAAGTTATTGTGGTATATGGAACTCATACCATAATCTCTCAGGAAAGCAGAAACTGATCCTTTTGGGACCGCCTAAAAAGGCCTAGGGGGTGAGGAGTACTCTACTTTGCCCCCTTTTCACGTTCCGAACTATTTTATTTTACTCTCTTCTGTAATTACACAAAATAGCAGCGATAAGATGCATCGGAGACACACAGTGAGAGAAAGGAGGCCGGAGATGAAGAAGACATGTCAAATACACATTGGAGATAATATAGTGGCAGAAGGGAAGTAAATATGAGTAAACTTACCATGTAACATAAAAATGTTGCACTCTATACTATAAGTCTCATTTTATACTACAATCACTTCGCTACAACCTCATAAATTAAAAATAAAAATGAATAATGTCTCAAACAATTTTTGATTTCTAAATATAAATTTATTCTTCAGAATTTTCTAAATTTGAAAGAACTAGTAACATGTCCTCATCAGCAATGTCCTCATTAAAAGTCTCCAATGATGATTCTTGTAACTCTATGGTCTCCAAACACTCGATAAATTCGCCATCAAGAGATTGATCAAAAAAATCATTCAAGTCATCTCCTCCTTCTGACAATATTTCATTATTGGTGCTGTCAATTTCAATCAATGTAGTGGAATCATTCAAGTCATCTCCTCGTGACAATATTTAATTATTGGTGCTCTCAATTTCAATCAATGTAGTGGAATCATTCAAGTCATCTCCTCCTTGTGACAATATTTCATTATTGGTGCTGTCCATTTCAATCAATCTAATGGAATCATACAAGCCATCTCCTCCTTGTGACAATATTTCATTATTGGTGCTCTCAATTTCAATCAATGTAGTGGAATCATTCAAGTCATCTCCTTGTGACAATATTTCATTCTTGGTGCTGTCCATTTCAATCAATCTAATGGAATCATACAAGTCATGTCCTCCTTGTGACAATATTTCATTATTGGTGCTCTCAATTTCAATCAATGTGTTGGACAATTCAAAAGAAATTGCCACGGTCTCTTCATTGTGAGCCATTTTATTTTGAAATTGCTTGCTGTAAATTGCAGAAAAAAATAATCACTTTCATTTATCGTCTTTAGTAATACATAATATAAAACTAACTTTATCAAGTATTTAGTATAACAGAAGGACTGCAAATAAATAACAGAAAACATTTTTCAAATTATCTTCAAGTGTACAACATAGTTCCCCATACAAATTAACAACTCACCTTTTTAAAAGTAGCAGAAGTGTTAGTACTGTGTAAATCAAACACCAGAAATTCACCACCAAAAATTCCTCACAAATGTACCTCAGACAGTAGTATCACAAAATGGCTGTGGTTTCCTCTCATTTGACATATATACATAACCAATTAACTTTCATCACACACAAATACAAAACCAAAGTAACATTTTAATTGGTTCTAAATTTCAACACTTTCAAATGTGTTTTCCCCATGCAATTTTCCATAGGACATTTACATACGTCTACAGCCTGAATGGCTGAACGGAATTACACCAAACTTGGCAAAATGGTACATCAAACCTAAGAGGTCAGGAAGGATCTACTATGCCCCCTTATGGTCATTTCCCCCTTCGCTTTGGCCTCCTCTTGTCTCTCAATCCTACCGAGGGACAAGATGGCGGCCGCTACGGACTGTTTGGAATGTTGACAGACGCCGGAGAACCAATCAGCTTCGCAAAGCTCCGTAACGCGAAAAGTACGCGAAGCGGAGCGCTGTTACAGATATATATCTTTTTTTCAACGTTAATTTCTCAAAATCCACTGGAGCACATATATTGAGACCTAGCAAAGGCACATCGGGCTACCAGTCCCTAATATTTTGCCAAGTTTCGTGCAAATCCATTCAGCCGTTCGATTATTATTATTTTGTTTTTTTTTTGCCTCGCGGGGCCCTTTTAAAACCTCCACATCAAACCTAGGGGGTCAGCGAGGATCTACTATGCCCCCTTATAGTTATTTCCCCCTTTGTTTTGACCTCCTCTTGTCTCTCGATCCTACCGAGAGACAAGATGGCGGCCGCTACGGACTGTTTGGAATGTTGACAGACGCCGGAGAACCAATCAGCTTCGCTTCACAAAGCTCCGTTGCGCGAAAAGTCCGCGAACCAGAGCGCTAACCGGTCCGCTGTTACAGATATATATCTTTTTTTAAACGTTAATTTCTCAAAATCCACTGGAGCACATATATTGAGACCTACAAAAGGCACATCGGGCTACCAGTCCCTACAATTTTGCCAAGTTTCGTGCAAATCCATTCAGCCGTTCGGGCTAAAAGTGAGGCCAACCGCCCTATGGAAAACTCAATGTTAAAAACACGTTTTGGGACCCCCCTTTTTTCTCGGCCCCCACTGGACGAACCCCCCCCAAATTTTCAAGGGCTGCTCAGAAACAAAATGTGCCATTTTCCTGAAAATTTCAGCCGATTCCGTCCACAAACGCCAAAGTTATTAGACATAGAATTTTCAAAAAACCCATAGAGAAAAAATCCTAACTATATATACCTACTGGCGACCGCCAGTAGGTAATATATATATATTCACACCTATGTTTCTTTCTCTGAATTTCTGAGGTTTTTAAAATGCTAATTTCTAACTATTACGTCTCTGAAACCTATGGTTTTTTCAGTGAATTTCAAAGCTTTTTTAAATGCTAATTTCTAACGATACCGTCTCTGAAACCTATGGTTTTTTCAGTGTATTTCAAAGGTTTTTTAAATGCTAATTTTAAAGTGTAATAGTAGTTATACCTATTTTTATGTGCCCAGTTTCCACTGTTTTTTAAGTGTTTATTTATAAATATTTTATTCACTAAATAACATTATATATTTTTCTGAAAATTGCACAAAAAAAATCAAACTGAAATATTGTTTAATTTTTTTGTTTTATTTTTAATTTTAATACATTTATATTATTTCTTTTTTTCCCAAAAAATTTCGGAGTCGCGCCCCCAAAGCATACACATCACGGTGTGCGCTGATTCTAGCCTCCATTTTAGAAAAGTCATGAAGGATCCGCGTACGGTGTGCGACGGCTGCGTGTTTTTTAGTTACATCATATCCATTTAATATTATGTGATGTGCACGATTGGTATGCGACCAGTCTGTGACTCCTGCTCCCTTTGCTTCGCGACACATGCGCATTACGGTACACAACGCTTGGCCGGTAGCGTGTCCCGCGTGACGTCAGATACGTTCTGGGGCGCGTTGGGTGCGAGTCTCCCGCAAAAAGTTTTTATGTTCTAAAAGGATATGTATGTGTCTTTAATATACATATTAGGGCATTGGGTTATCTAAGATATTCATAAAAATAATATATTTGCACTTACAATAAACTTATAATATTTTTAAATGTATTTTTGCGAAGTTGCGTCGGGTGCGTGCTTCGTGAGTGCAGAGTGCGCGGATCCCATGTGACCTAAAAAAAAAAAGATTTAATTGGTTCATAACATTTCACACTACAACTACTGAAGGAGCCCACCCATTTTAATCATTCTTGTTGGCGCATCTTTAGAGAGACATCTCTTTTCCTACAAGAAACCCTTTTTGCTTGTTTTTTTTATGTTTTTCAAAAAATGTCAAACAAAATGGCATCTGTACAGCAGCAGCAGCAGGAAGCAGTATCTTCTGAAGAAGAATTCTTACAGGAGGCACCACATCCACGGAGGCCGGAATCTGTCGTGTGTAAATTCTTCACTTTCCTACCTAGAGAGAAGAAAGTACATGCTAGAAAGGTGACATGCAAAATTTGTGACTGAGTCCTGTCAAGAGGCAGTGAAAAAGAATACACTTGTGGCACTGCTTCTATGTACAACCATCTCCAGACCACACATCCTCTCAATCTTGCTTGGGAGGAAATGAGGCGAGCTGCTTTGAACCCCTCACCTGCTGTGGCAAGTACGTCTGGAGCGTCTTCAGGAACACCTGCAATGGACATTAGGCCAGAATTCGCCTTTCTCGAGCAACACTGCGTGAAGTGTAAGAAACTTATATGCTTCGGTGAGCAGTCGGTGGATGCAGTTTGTGCTACGCAACGCAACAATCATTGTTAATTTTTTTTTGTTGTTTCCAAAAGTTTCCTGTTTTATTCGTTCTTTTCATTGTGCATTTTTGAAAAAAACTCCAAAAAAAATACAAAATTGTAAAAAAATATACAAAAGAAAAAAGAAGAAAAAAAATTCTTACAGAACTATCTTATCACGTTAAAGAAAGAACTATAATTGCAAGGTAATGTGTGAAAGTTTGGTTGAATATATGTATACAGCATGATTGACTGAAAGAATGCATTAGTAGTGTATTGTGAATTTATAGGTGAAGATTTATGAGGAAGTACTGCAGCGTGACCCTGAAAGCTCTTTAGCTGCACTGCACTGTGGCACTTTCGAAGCACAGGGATGTGACATATGTACATGAATATGTTGCAACTCTATGCTTCCCTCTGCACTGCTGCACAAACTGCAGCCATGCGGTGACACAGGCACCCTTGCAGCATGGTGCAAGGATGTCTGTGTCGGTGTCTGTGTCATGTGGAGATTGTTTTTGTGCAGGAAGGGACACCTTCCTGCACAAAAACAATCAGTAAAGGCATTTTCCTCTTTCAATGGTTGCTGTGGAATGCAGCATGCATTGAAAGAGGAAAATTGAGGAGAAATTAAAACAATTCTCCTTGTTGCCCTTGCTACACCAACTCTAGGATGGTGCAGCATTCACACACATCTCCAGATTCACGATTTCTCATAAATCTGGAGATGTGTCTTGTTCTATGGGTGTTGCGTGGGAACACCCACAGCACCACCTATGGAATGCCCCTTCAACGCAAAGCTCTGTGTATGAAGGGGTCATATTTACAAGGAGAGGAAAAACCATGCAGGGTGGCTTTTCCTCTTCCTGTAAATATGAAGGAGAACCTGGCGCCATCACTACATTACAAAACGTGATGTACTGGTGGTGCAGGGTGCTTGTAAATCTGCCCCATAAGTGCTTAGGTATTGGCAGACTGATACAATAAGAACATAGTGCTGGATGAGTGATTAAAGAATTGCATGAGACTGACAGGAGGTATCCTACGCTGCATGGGTACTACTTCAGTATTTAATGGACCAATTGTATGTATCTGCTTAGAGATTTGTAGGGATTATGCACAGAATATTTTATGTGTACTTGTGTTGGTGCCTAGGTCATTTTAAAAGAATACCACTAGTAACTGGAATGATGACAGTGCTGCAAACAGAGTGAACACTTAATTTATACGTGCTTACGTATTGGTGGAGTGATAGGATAAGTAGATAGTTGTAGATAAGTGATTAAAGAAGTTCATGGGACAGACTGGACGATTCCTACACTGCATGAGTACTAACTGGGTATTTAGAAGAGTGTATCAATAGTATATAGCTAGTTAAAGATCTGCTTGGATAGTGCACAAAATATTATAGCTGTACTTAGTAGGTAGGCCATTCCAAGAGTTCATGACTAGTAACTAGAATAATTACAGTATTACTAACAGAGTGTATAGTGAATTTATAAGTGCTTAGGTATTGGTGGAGTAATAGGATAAGTTGATAGTGCTGGATGGGTGATTGGAAAAATGCATGGGACAGACAGGAGGATTCCTACACTGCATACACTGGGTATTTAGAAGAGCGTATCAATAGTTTGTAGCTGGTTAGAGGTGTGCATACATAGTGTACAAAATATTGTACCTGCACTTGTGTTAGTGACTACCCCATTCCTTAAGTATACAACTAATAACTGGAGTAATTTGTGTTCCAAAGAAAGTGTGTGCTGAATTTATAAGTGCTTAGGTATTGGTGGAGTGATAGGATACGTAGGTAGTGCTGGATGGGTGAATGGAGTGTATGGGACAGACAGAAGGATTCCTGGACTGCATAGATACTAACTAGGTATTTAGAAGAGCGTATCAATAGTATGTAGCTGGTTAGAGGTCTGCATGCATAGTGCACAGAATATTGTAGGTGTACTAGTATTGGTGTGTCTATGGTTTCGAGAATGGTAGTCTGTATTTTAGGGTGTGAGGAGGTGCATCAGATGATCACGTGGATGATGTCATCAGTAATGTCATTTGAGATGTCATCAGTGATGTCATTTGAGATGTCATCAGTGATGTCACTGACCATGTCATGAATGATGTAATATGTGACGTCATCAGCAGTGCATTGTGGGGGCGTGAGATATACTTAGCGCAATTAACTATAACAGACAAATTTCTCGTTTTGTATGAGTAAAATGTCCAACTAAGTATGACGTCCATGAAACTTGTGTTTTTTTCAGTGAATTTCTGAGGTTTTTTAAATGCTAATTTCTAGCTATAATGTCCCTGAAACTTGTGTTTTTTTCAGTGAATTTTATATATATGTATTTACTCTCCTCTCACTCTTACAAGGAAGCAATCAGCACTCAGGTTGTAGTTTGGAAGTATTTAATCTGCAAAGGAGGTGATCCACGCGTTTCAACTCGTCCGAACCTTGATAACGATACAAGACGTCATTGTAGCATCCTTATTTAAATGTAGATATGCCTAAAGTTGCCAACATTAACAAAGGACTAAATATTACTTTAATCCAAAAAGCTGGCGGCCATATTGGCCTGGTCACGATGTGGAAATTCTGAATTTATATTATAAAGAAAAGAAAACAAGTGTTAATATGCACACAATGTCATTTCGGCATATCTTGCCCCATGACCGCCATACCTGTATGTTCGTCAACATGACTTATTCATAATAAACATACTTAGGATTGCAAATATCAACATAAACAATGGACTACACAATACTTTAAAGTGAAAGGCTATTGACCATATTAATCTGGACACGTTGTGTATTATAATGGTTCTTACACGAAAGAAAAGAAAAAAAGGGGTGTTAATATACACACACTATCCCTAAATAAAGTTCTAGCGATTATAGTTCCATTCCATTCACAGCTCATTTGAGAATACATGAGTGATGTCATGAGTGATGTAACTGACCATGTCATGAATGATGTAATGTCTGAGGTCATTAGCAGTACATTGCGGGGGTGCAAGTTATAGTTAGCTCAGATAACTATAACTGCTGAATGTCACTGGTTGTGTATGAGTGAAATCTGAGTCTAACTATACCGTCCCTGTAATCTTTGTTTTTTTCAGCACATTTCTAGTTTTTGTTTTAACGTTAAGTAAGATTCATATCACAATGGATGGTGGGGGTTGGAAGCAGGGCCTGGCATTGTGCTGCCCCCACCCAAGCTTGCTGCTCCTTCCTTCCCTCCTCCTAGCCATCCATTGTCCAAGTCCATGTACCTGCTCCCTTATTACAGCCACGTGTGGCTGTTGTTCTGCCACTGGCCTTCTCGCCTTCTCTGAACAGTTAGCTTGCTGCCCCATCCACCTCCTCCCTATCCTCTGTTGTCTGAATCCATGGACTAGCCTCCTCCCTCCTGTCATGCATGGTTTGATGTGCTGCCACTGCCCTCCATTTAGCATGCTGTACCAGTCCACTCCTCCTGCCCTCCATTACCCAATTCTATGCCCCATTATTGACCTCCTTCTTAGCCTCTGTGCTTAGCTTGCTGCCCCTATTCTCCTTCCCCCTGCCCTCCGATGTCTGTGTGCATGTCCCTGCTCCATCCTTTTTGCCCACCATGTTCCATGGACCTGCCACTGCTATCTACTCTGAGTATTCTGTTAAACTGCCACTCCCCTCCCACCTGCCTAGCATTGTCGGATGACTGTAACCTGTCCCTGCCACCTCCACCCTGCCTGTCCACATTTTATGCCCCTATCCCCTTCCTCCTGTCCTCCATGGTCCATTTTACTGCCACACCCTTCTGCCCTCCTTGGTCTGTTGTGCTGCAACTGCTCCTCCTGCCAGCCCCAAGTGGTCTGTTGTGAGGCCCCTTTCCCTGAACTCTCTTATCTGTGCCCAGGCCCTGACCCTCCCTTCTATCCTCCATTGTCCTTTGTGCATGCCCCTGCACCCTCCATCTTGTCCATCATAGCCATTGTGCTGCCACAAACTCTACCGCTTGCCATGCATGGTCGTCTGTGCTGCCATGGACCCTTCCACCTTCCCGGTGGGGTCAGCTAGCTGCCCCTGACCCCTTCCCACCTTCCCTCCATGGTCTGTGTGTATGCCATTATAGTCTCACTGTTGCTCCCCATGGTGTGTCTTGCTTCTAGTGCCCATCCTGCCTGACCTCCATGGTCATCGTGCTGCTCCTGCCCTGCCCCCTTGCCCCAAGCCCTCTGTTTCCATGTGCAGACCCCTTTTTCCTCCCTCCTGGCTTGTCTGTTCCATTGTAATGCCCCTGATCTGTCCCTCCTGTCCTTTATCGTCCGTTATGCTGCAGCTTTCACTCCTGTCTGTCTATTATGGTCAGCTAGCTACCATTGCCTCTTTTCCCCTGTTCTCTGTTGTCCATGTGCATGGTCCTGTCCCCTCCCTATAACTATCTATGGATTGTTGTGCTGTACTCCCGTTCCGCATGGCCTGTGTGGTGTATTGTGCTGCTGCAAACCCTGATGCCTGCCCTATAGGGTCAGTTTGGTGCACCTCTCCATGTCCCTCCTGTCCTCTGTTATCCGAGTCCATGTCCCTACCCCAGTTCCTCCTGCCTTCCATGATCCAATGTACCATACTTGCTAACATTTTGAACTTGGTAAGAGGGCGATTTTGGAAAAAAAACTGGGGTATTGATTTTCCCCTTTGACTTACATCGAAAAAGAGGAGATTGTAGACAGGAGACAGATCAAATAAAGCCCAATTGGGCTTAAAAACATTGGACGTTTTCTGACTGAATCGGATATGTTGGCATGTATGGTTGTACTACCACTGCCTCTCCTTCTGCCCACAATGGTCTATTATATTGCCACAGCCTCTCTTCCCAGTCCTGTACTGTTGGCTTGTTGCCCCTGCCCCCCCCTTTCCACTGCCCTCCATAGTGTGTTGTGCTGCCACTGTCCTTCCTGCCTGCCCAGTGTGGTCAAATTGTTGCCTCCTACCTGCCGTCAATTTTGAGTCTGTGCCCCTGACCTCTTCCTCTCAACAGTATCCTAATGAACAACTAGATTGCTAACATTCTATATTTATTACAAAAGTGTGGAATGCTGGACGTCATCTTGATGTAATCAAAACTGTAATACCTAGAGCATTTCCTTTAGAAATTACATATATGATTACATATTACATTTACAATTACATATACTGCTATAATCCCCTGTGCACAACCCATGCAGACCTCTAACCACCTACACAGTACTGATTCACTCCTCCAATTACCCAGGTTGTACCCATGCACTCCAGAAATCCCTCTCTCACTACCCATGCACTCCTCTAATCATCCATCCAGCATCATGTTGTGGTAAATAAATAAATAATACCTCTATTTTTGACTGGATATAACAATAACAGATAGCTCAATAAATAAGAGTCAAGATTCGAGGTAGTAGGAGTTTGCAGGTTTAATACAGCATAAAGGACAGGACCAGGACAACCTGCACGGGCAAGATCTGGGATGAGCGCGCTAACTTTTAATAACAGTACACAAGTATATATACTAAAACAATTGCATTACAGTACATACAGTAGGCGTAGCAGTGGGTGGGGTTCGTAGCAGTCGCGAAAGATAAGGGTGAAAGAGGGTGTAACAGGAGGCGTATACATAGACATGTGATGTAAACGTAACAGAATATGTCACAAATGGGGCGGAAACATGGAGGGGGCTACCTAAGGAGCCGGGACCTCTAATCTAGTGGTGCGCGCAAACTGGCAATGACGTGTTACTAGGGAGAAGCTGGGGGCTATGACTTCTGCGCTAGAAGCAGAGACTGAAGTCTGGAGAGTCAGAGCGACATGTACCTAAACACTATCTAGTATCTGATGTTTAGAGAACATGTTGATAGACTCCAAAAGTTATCGGGGTAAAGGCTAACAGACTCTAAGACTGGTGCATGCATTATTCTACATGTAGTGCGTGTTGAAGAATAATAAATGACCATTAATACAGTATTTCTCTTACATGGAGACGTAAAGGCTAGACCATGACGGAAACTATTGATGCGATTCAGTAACTTAGGAATGCAGAGAAGGAGGGCTGGACTGATAACTAGAATCATAACATACTCTTGGCAGACTGGCAGGCAGAGCCAGGCCGAGCCGAGCACTGTGAGGCAGGAAGTAAGTGAAGGGTCAGGGATACAGGTGGGGGCTGTATCGCTCCTCAGCGAGGGTTCAGGAGACAGGAGCTGAATCTGAGTCCGGGCCCTTTTGAGGCCTAGAAACGGGGACTTTACAATGAAATAACGTGCACACTGAGAAACGTGGCAACGTAGCTTTACATAGGCCTAATATTCGTTGTATTCACGAGAACTGGAAACTGGCATACTAGAGTTGGACACAACTGTAATTGCGTTTTAAATCGATCATGGGGAATACATATGCATATTAATCATGCACACATAACATAAGATGGGGAACACGTAGGGACACAGAACATGGCAAAATTTACTTTTCCACATTCCCTCCTTGTCACTACGTTTCCATCAGGAAACATCGATATACATGATACCATCTATCATTTCATACAGTATCATTTGTTCGTCTCGAATTTTCTTGGAACGGGATTTAGGACGGGGCTTGGGACTAGGAATACAAGAGGTAGCACAAATGCCGCAAATCGCAGGGCCACATTGTATACAGAGGCAGCAACTGAATATGATCGCTACTGCAATACCTAGAAATGACAATACTTTCCATCCCCAGGCAGAAATTATACTCCAAAACCAACCGGACCATGTCCAGGTGCCTGGATTCTGGTGTAACTGATGGGCAATTTTATGAAGTCTGGTTATAGCTGAATAAACAGACGGCGCGTTATTAGGAATGAAAATGCAGCAACTAGATCCGATGACTCTACATGCTCCTCCTCTATCGGCCAGTATGACGTCAAGAACGAGACGATTTTGGAGCACGACAAATCTCATAGCAGATTGCTCTTCGGTTAAGTTACCTAGAGCAGAGGCAGTCTCATTCACTACTGCTTCAAGGGTTCTGGTTAACCTACGTATTAACTTGCTATTCTGGATAGGTCCTATAAAGAAAAAGAATCCTTTATTGAAGTCTGTATACTGTTCTAGAGCAGTTTCAGTTTGATCGACAATCGGGGACTCGATCTCCCTTCTATGTCTAATGTGTACTAGATGTGTGTTTCTGTGATAATCAGATGGGGCTAGGAAAACTGGTGGCAGTAGGAAGGCAATGTAACAGGTTCCCTCCCAATCGAGGGGCAGACGAACATATGCGGTCTGACCACAAACAAAATATGAATGACGTGAAGCTTTGAAAATAGATTTCCCACTGTCACTATACTGGACAATAGTAGTACAATCACTATGTCCTACATGTATGGAACCATTATTTCTGACACATAATTCGCCTTTGACTGGTAGTACTGAAATTGCAGGTAAGTCTGGAGTAGGATCAGACTGAACATTCAGGACCATGAAATTCGAAGAATAATTACCCAAATTATAAACTTAATTTTCTAGATCTAACCCTGTTCTGTGGGGAAGACCTTGCTTGTCTGGAAAACATGTACTGTTCAGGAAGGACATATCAGGTGAGGATGACGTTAACGTGGACCATGCTCCACACAAACCATTATGTGAGAACGGATAAGGAAACAGTGGCAGAACTCCCTTCGGTGTCTGAAAAGGGGGGAGTCGACCACACACCCAACAATTAGTGGCATTGCTGGTCTGGTGTGAATAGTGTAACATACGGATGAATGAATTATTGCGCATAGCAAGACGATAAGATAGTTCGTGAGGAGGCAGATCACTAAACGTGTGCTCTACTGTAGCATTAGAAAACTTATTTACATGAGAAATTGGAAAACATAAATGAAATGCATAACTCGTGCAGGTAATCATTAAGCTTAAAAACAATATAAAACTTAGAAAAACGATACATCGGATTGAGTTTTGACTAACTCTCTCACTATGGGGGTCTATTTCATACATGTCAGATACCTGTCTAACCGTTTCACCTAGGGGAGGACTTAGACAATTAAACTGGCTGACTTATTTTACTAGACCGGAGCTTCTCTTTATACTCCTGCTGCAGAGTTTTCTCTAACAGGGGAGGCTTTGAATCAATGTCATTTGCGGGACAGTCCTTAAGAATAGTATCTTGGCAGTCTTTAAAATCTTGACAATCCTTAGAAAAGTTCTTGGAAACAGTTTTTAGTCCGTGAAATGTCTTGACGTGTGACAGGTGCACCCACCCCTTCCTGCCTTCCAACTTGACGGCAGTACGGGTGGTTAGAAGGACTAACTTCGGCTCCTTCCAGCGAGGCTCCAGCGGACTTGAACGATCAAAATTGCGGACGAGGACCAAGGTGCCGGGAAGGATCTCGTGTGGCTTGACTTCAGTATTGTCGGGAAATGCAGCGGCAACCTGTGAACGACAAGAGTGTAGGGCAGACATCAAGGAAGCTAGGTAATCTGTCAGCATATTACTGGAAACATCTGTAATACTTCGGGGTCTGGGTGTACCCCACACGTTCGGGGGGCGGCCGAATACGACCTCATAAGGAGACAGACCTGATCTGGAATGTGCGACCATGCGCATATAGAACAGAGCGACTGGCAAGGCAACTAGCCAGTCTACACCTTTTTCTTTGCATACTTTGGCAATACGGATTTTCAAGGTTTGATTATGTCTCTCTACGAGACCGGCTGCTTCTGGATGGCGCACACAATGGAACTTCCACTGGTACCCTAACAACAGGGACACGTGCTTCATTAGTTCGGATGAGAATGGCTGGCCGTTATCAGAATACACGACCCTAGGGAGTCCATAACGGGGGAAGAATTCACGAACCAACTGCTTGGCAGTGGTCGCGGCTGTGTAATCTGGGACTGGATATGCTTCTGTCCACCTGGACAAAGCGCATACAACTACAAGGACATACTTGAAACCTCGACATCGCTCCATCTGAATATAATCCATCTGGAGGACTTCAAAAGGGTGGTCAGGGGGCTGGAATCCACCTTGTTCCACCGGGACACTTTTACCTGGATTGAACTGGCAACATATCATACAGGTACGGACTTTCTGCTTGGCTGCAGCTCGTAAATGCTTGTTAAACCAAATGTTCTGGATACTGTCTAACATGGCTTTTTCTCCTAAGTGTGCTGGACTATGTGCGGTATTGATAATGGCTTGAACCATTGAGTCGGGGAGAAACCATGTGGCTTTTCCCTTCGTCAACCATCCCTGATCTGTCTGGACCCCTCCTTGTTCGGACCATTTCTTGATTTCTTCGGGAGTAGCATGTAACTGGATATCTATGACATCTTGAGTAGGGTCCTTAACTGTCATACAAGTAGTCTGTTCTAGAGTGGATGTCGGTGTCTTGTTAACTGGTATGTCTGGAGTCTGTGCTGTAAGCTTGGCTGTTCGATCTGCTAGATCATTACCGTGGGAAATAATGTCAGTGACTTTCGTATGTGCTTTGCACTTCATGATAGCGATGGATGTCGGTAAATGTATTGCATCTAACAGAGCTTGAATGAGGAGACCATGCTGAATCTTGGTTCCATGAGAAGTCATGAAACCTCTCTCCTGCCAGAGCACTCCGAAATCGTGTACAACTCCGAATGCGTAGCGTGAATCTGTGTAAATATTAACTTTCAGGTTCTTAGCGTGTATGCAGGCTTGTGTCAGAGCGACTAGCTCTGCTGCTTGAGCAGACAGGGTGTCAATACGGTGTGTTTCAATAACTTCAGTGTCAGTAGTCACTGCATACGCGGCTACTAGTTCTCCTGTACTTGTTCTCATACATGAACCATCCACATAAAGTGTCAGGTCGGGATCTGGTAATGGAATATCTGTCAGGCCTTGTCTTGGCTTTGTCATAGTGTTAACTACTTCCACACAGTCATGTGTGGCAGGATTTGAAGTAACTGACGGTAACAGTGTAGCAGGATTTAGAACGTTGCAGCGTCTGATTTCTATGTGTGGCTGGAACAGTGTCAGTTCATAACCTGTTAAACGTGCAATTGTCAAGTGCTGAGTCTGTGTTCGGTTTAGAAGAACTTCCACGGAGTGTGGAACTTGTACTGTCAGGGAGTGTCCTAATACTATGGAATCACTTTGTCTGATAGCTAGTGCTGTGGCTGCAACTGACTTGAGGCACGCAGGCAGAGCCTGGGCTACTGGATCTAATGTGCTAGAGAAATAAGCACAGGGCTTGTACTGTCCGGCTTGATCTTGTGTGAGAACAGATAATGCTGTACCATCACGTTCCGTGACAAAAAGTATAAAAGGCTTACTGTAGTTCGGTGTAGCTAGAACAGGAGCTTGGCATAAAGCTTTCTTTAACTCATTGAAACTGAGTGTATGTTCAGATGTCCAAGGGAGGACAGTCGATACGGCTGCCTCCTGTGTCGTTAACTGTATCAGTGGCTTGGCTAGAAATGCATACTGAGGAATCCATTGTCTGCAATAGGAAGTAAGGCCGATAAAAGCACGTACCTCCTTCTGTGTCTTGGGCTGAGGAAGACTCGCTATTAACTGGATACGATCGGGTGTCAACTGCCTACCCCACTTGGACAGTAAGTGGCCTAAGTAGATCACTTGCTGGACACAGAATTGAAGCTTTGAAGGAGACACCTTGTGCCCCATCTCGGCTAGGAAATACAGAACTGTAAGTGATGCTCGCTCGCAAGCACGTTCAGAACGGGCTGTGATCAGTAGATCATCGACATACTGGAGCAGGGCAGTGTCAGTTGGCATGTGAATGTTGTCTAGTTGTCTCTTAAGTGCTTGACTGTAAACGCTAGGACTTTCTGTGAAACCTTGAGGAGCTCATGTGAATTTATAGCTCCTTCCATTTAAACAAAAACCGAAAAGGTACTGGCTGTCTGGATGAATGGGGACACTGAAAAATGCATTCTTGAGGTCGATTACGGTAAAGAATATTGCCTCAGAATCAATGGCTGTCAGTAAAGATGAGATATCTGGAACAACTGGGTACTGGGGAATAATACATTTATTGAGTTCTCGAAGGTCAATCACTAATCGATATACTGGGGGTGCATTTGGATCAGTACGTTTCATGACTGGAATGATAGGAGAATTACATACATTGGAGTCAGTTTCTACAACTACTCCTTGAGCCATGAGCTCGTCAATAATTTTGGATAAGGCTGCTACAGCCTCAGGTGGCAATCTGTACTGTCTGATTCGTGGCAGGACTATACCTTGCTTGAGAGTCACACGATGGGGTGTGATTTGCATAAAACCAACATCAGTTGGACCTTGCGCCCATAGATGCTGCGGAACATTAGACAATCTCGGATCAAAATCTCGTAATACATAGTGACCCTTGAAGTCACGTAAAAACAAACGTATTCCCTCTGGGGAACAGCAAATAACTGCACCTAATTCTTTCAGTGTCTTAATACCTAACAAATTTTCTGGACATGACTTCGTAAGTAATAGATCAGTAGTTCGGGACAATGGACCTACTTCTAGAGTAACTGGCTTTGATATCTCGTTTACAATAGGCTTTCCTGAAAATCCAAGGGAAACATTTCTAGAGCCTGAGAGCGGAGCCCCTGGAACCTCGTCGTGACTAATAGTCGTCCTACTTGCCCCTGTATCAATCAAAAACTTTCTGTCTTTCCCTAGTACTTGACTATGAACATAGGGACCTTCTTGATCTACAGGAATCTCGATGAGAGGCAAGCCTACCTCCCTCTCTAGGCTGTTTCATGAATACGCTTGATACTCTGGATACTCGGACTGGGCATACTGGTACATCTGCTGTGTAACATGCTGTGTTGCAGCGATAGGCTGCGGTGCTGGAACTGTCTGTTGTGCATTCTGTGGCTGAGAAGTCTGTGACACTTGTTCTTGTCTAGGCGGACGTGGTCTTTCTTTAGTTTTACCAGTGGCTATATTGTGTTTCAGAACTGCACACTCGTTTATAAAATGACTTGGCTGTTTACAATAATTGCATGTCCCTTTAACGGGAGCTGCAGGATGACTGGCTTGATTCGCTTGATTCGGACCCCTCTTCTGACTGTCTTGAGGAACAGATTGTGCAACTAGTACTTTCATTTTCGTGTCTTTCATACGTCTTCTCTCGTGTTCTTGCTCTTCTCTGATTCTATTCTGGTGATACTGGAGCATCTGTAACATCTGGGACGGAGTACTAGCTTGCCATGTACTTTCGACTTTTAAAACTCGATTCTTAACTTGTGGACTTGAATTCTCGACTAATTTAGTAACAAAAAGATGAGGGTATGACTCGCTACTCGTCTTCAAACCACTGTTTATGATGAAACATTTCTCAAATCTGGAATAAAAATCACTAGTGTATTCGTCTTGTTTCTGTTTACAGGCTGAGATTGCATCCCAGTCTTCCTTTTTAGTGGCTAATAATCTAGGTAAAACTTGTATTAATAATTCTGGTAATTCTTTACATTTGTCTCCAAGACCGGTACCTGGTACTCGTATCTTATCTTCAGCTTCTAGGGCTGCCCAATCGATCTTTTTCTCTCCCACCTCCCATTCTTTTTCCTTGAGTTTCTCATATATGCCCGCAGGCAACAGGACTTTTAACATTTTAATAATATCTGGATACGTGTATTCTCCCATACGGAGCATGTCTTTTAATTCTCGGTGGAACCCTGCTGGATCTTTGTCATGACAGGGAATTAATTTCTTCATCTCTAAGAGTTCCATCTTGGTAACTGGGGTGTAAACAAATACTCGTTGCATTTCACCATCCGCTGTCCTAACTGGGTGTACTTCTCGTAACGGATGCTGTCTGTCTATGTAAAACGGTTTACTTTCTGGATGTGAGACATGAACAAAATGCGGGTTCAAAAACATACTATATTTGTGGCGCTGTTCTAGAATGACACTAATTAAATCGGTACCTAAACCTTTCCATCTATACTGGAGTAACTCGTTCAGGATATCATGTAACGGACCTGGATCAGAATGTTGACCCTCATACAATGTAATGAGGTGTTGGATCATATACATACCCACCAGTCGCTGCTCGGCTGGGGGCAGTTTCAGAAACATTTGTGCCACTATTTCGTCTGGAAAAGTGGTAGAATCAGTAATCCATCGGACTGCTGATCGGGCTAGTTCTTGTTCATGCATAGTACTTAATTCACTATAACCGATTCGTGATTTCAGAATTTGATCGGTAGCTTGAAATACTTGTTCTAGAGAACCTTGTTCTGGTGCTGGATGATGAAAGACTTTCTTGTGTTCTAGGCGTAAATGTCGGTCTGGAAATCTAGATTTACCTACATACGCTATTCTGGCGGTATTCTCGTCCTCTACCTCTTCAGTAGAAGAGTCATTTTCTTTCTCGCTTCCTAGAGCTTCTTTGCGTTGTTCGTGTAACCTTATTATTTCTTTACGAATTTTCTTGTACATACTCTCTATACTATTGAGTGTCTTGTGCTTACCCTCGGCTATATTGTCACTCCACCTTGTCAGAACTTTCATTTTGGTCGGATCTTTAGTCGGGGAATCTTGTTCCCGTATTAAACAATTGATCAGAAACTTTAATAACATCAACTGGATCTCAGCTTTTCTGAGAGACATGACTTCACCAATACTTTCTGGATCTTGTCCTGTACGAATGAAACGATACATTCTGTCTAGATCTTCTTTCATATTCGGTAGGGTGACCAAATACTCGGACACCTGTCTTATACGTACGGAATATAGAACCATACTATCCTCGCCTGGGACTGGATCATAACAGCATTCAGTAAGAACTCGCCTGATTTCTGCAATAGACTTATATTTGGGCGTACGCTGTAACGCACGTTCATGTAACTCGACTGCTCCTAAACGTCTACTTGGCGGCGGGGTACCAGGAGGACCTCCTCCCGCGGCCCCTATACTGGAATCGTCGACTGATACTCTTCGTGCTGGCAGAGTGACCGATGTGGCGGGAATTTGTACTACGGGCTGGACCGGGGGTACCGTAACAGGTACTGCACCAGGTGCCCCGGTGGCTGGAAGACCATGAATTACATTATTTACAGGAGCTGGTGGAACAGGATTTGCATATTCTGGGACTGTGTCGTCCAAATAGGACGAGATAAAAATATCAGCTGCGGTCGGTTTGTGACGTAGCTTGGTCGGAACTAAGGGTGGCGGAAAATTACTGGATGCCTCCGGGGTTGCTTTCGGCAAGCCCTCGGCAAGAAGAGGATACATACCCTTAATAAGGGCATTTCTCTGTCTGTCTGACTGTTCGGTTTTAACTCGTTCACCTATCTCGATTAGTTCCCTTTCTTGGGCTCTTTCTAAGGATTCTCTACTTAATTCTGACTTTCTGATTTCTTTTTTGGTTCTTTTATGAGATTCTTTGCGCCATAACTCGATGGCATCTTTCTGTGACTGTCTGGCTTTCTTTTTCCATAATACTTCTTCTACTCGCATGATGCACTCGGCATCCCATGTACCCGATACGGGCGATCTGTACTTTTCTTCTAACTGTTTGGTGTACTCCACCCATAAATCTAGATATAATATGGCACTTATGCCATGCTTTTGATACATAAAATGACCTGGACTGTCCCTAGGCGGGACAGGCACTGCTTCTTCTAACAGACCTTTTCTAGTTTTTAACTGACGTAATTTGGAAAACAACGGCATGACTGAACTGTAGTCTAGACACAATACAATACACAATAAACACAATAATTACACCACTTTCATACCACGTCATTGAAATACATGAATGACATTTAAAATAACAGTTCTGACAAAATACTACCTGGAATACTGAAAACAGAAATACATGAATTTCTCGAGAACAGAACAGACTAGAACAGAAACTAGATGCACTGCTAAAACAGTACGAAACTTACCGGTCTCATAAAGAGACACGTCAGGACCCGCATCCACCTAAGTGGACACTTCGTGTTGGATCTGTGTACCCCAAACCCACGGACCAGAGACAATGCAATTGACCCTGTCTAGATACTACCCCAGCAACGGTACTCACCGGGCAGCAAGAACGGAAGGCCTCGGACTGGACTGGACTGCTACGACGCCGGACGGACGAACTTCGGACTTCTGTTACGGGTGGGCCTCCGGATACCTCGGACCTTGGACTCTCGGCTTGGGCTCTGGTCGGGACTCGCCGCGTTCCTCCACCGCCTCGTCTGGATGCTGGACCGCAACCTCCGTCTCCTCCGTGGGCCTGAGGGATACTTGAAGCAGAAATATCTGCATGTGCACGGTATGGTTCCGTCACGGCTGCAGAGGATCAGGGGGCTTGCGTGGCTTCACCGGCGCGTGGGGAAAGGGCAAGTCCCTATTCGGGCGCCATTATGTGGTAAATAAATAAATAATACCTCTATTTTTGACTGGATATAACAATAACAGATAGCTCAATAAATAAGAGTCAAGATTCGAGGTAGTAGGAGTTTGCAGGTTTAATACAGCATAAAGGACAGGACCAGGACAACCTGCACGGGCAAGATCTGGGATGAGCGCGCTAACTTTTAATAACAGTACACAAGTATATATACTAAAACAATTGCATTACAGTACATACAGTAGGCGTAGCAGTGGGTGGGGTTCGTAGCAGTCGCGAAAGATAAGGGTGAAAGAGGGTGTAACAGGAGGCGTATACATAGACATGTGATGTAAACGTAACAGAATATGTCACAAATGGGGCGGAAACATGGAGGGGGCTACCTAAGGAGCCGGGACCTCTAACCTAGTGGTGCGCGCAAACTGGCAATGACGTGTTACTAGGGAGAAGCTGGGGGCTATGACTTCTGCGCTAGAAGCAGAGACTGAAGTCTGGAGAGTCAGAGTGACATGTACCTAAACACTATCTAGTATCTGATGTTTAGAGAACATGTTGATAGACTCCAAAAGTTATCGGGGTAAAGGCTAACAGACTCTAAGACTGGTGCATGCATTATTCTACATGTAGTGCGTGTTGAAGAATATTAAATGACCATTAATACAGTATTTCTCTTACATGGAGACGTAAAGGCTAGACCATGACGGAAACTATTGATGCGATTCAGTAACTTAGGAATGCAGAGAAGGAGGGCTGGACTGATAACTAGAATCATAACATACTCTTGGCAGACTGGCAGGCAGAGCCAGGCCGAGCCGAGCACTGTGAGGCAGGAAGTAAGTGAAGGGTCAGGGATACAGGTGGGGGCTGTATCGCTCCTCAGCGAGGGTTCAGGAGACAGGAGCTGAATCTGAGTCCGGGCCCTTTTGAGGCCTAGAAACGGGGACTTTACAATGAAATAACGTGCACACTGAGAAACGTGGCAACGTAGCTTTACATAGGCCTAATATTCGTTGTATTCACGAGAACTGGAAACTGGCATACTAGAGTTGGACACAACTGTAATTGCGTTTTAAATCGATCATGGGGAATACATATGCATATTAATCATGCACACATAACATAAGATGGGGAACACGTAGGGACACAGAACATGGCAAAATTTACTTTTCCACAATGTACTTATCCAATCACTCCACCAAAACCCAAGCAGTTATAAAATCACCATGCACTGTCCTTGCAGCACTCTAATCATCCAGTCACAACCCAGTACTCATGCAATGACCCAGGCACTAACTCATGGAAAATACAGAGGAGGTCATGCTCAATACAGGGGTAACACAACGCATAGTGTTCCCTAGTGTATGTAGGTGTTTTCACTGTATTCTAAATGTCTTTAGCATAGCACTTGCTCCGGTCCTGGTTAGTCAGAATCATTTATCACCCGTACCCGTCACTAAAAAGTTGGGGGCACAGGAGGACTTTCTGCTCCTCTGTTGTTTTTTTCTGGTCATCTCTTGCTTCTTCCAGCACTTTTCTTCGTCTTGCTATACTTCTGTTGCCTCTTTCTGCATTTGTCTTGCTTCTTGCTGCACTTTTCTTCCCCTTTCTTCACATGTCCTAACTTTGTAGGCATAGTTAGAAATGAGCATTTAAAAAACCATTGAAATTCACTGAAACAACCAAAGGTTTCAGGCACGTTATAGTTAGAAATTAGCATTTAAAAACCATTGAAATTCACTGAAAAAACCATAGGTTTCAGGCACGTTATAGTTAGTTGGACTTTTCACTTGTACAAAACCATAGAAATTCCCCAGTTATAGTTAGTTTAGCTAACTATAACTCGCGCCCCAGCAATGCACTGCTAATGACGTCACCTATTACATAGTTCATGACATGGTCAGTGACATCACTGATGACATAACTGATGACATCTCAAATGACATCACTGATAATACGATTCACCTCCTCACACTCTAATATAACCTTTGATACACCGACTGTAAAATACAGACTACCTTTCTCAAAACCATCGACACCCCAATACCAGATACTACATACGCACTCACTGATTCCTTGGTCTACACACACATCCACTCATTCACCCATACAATCACTCATACATACAGTCACTCCTCAATACAACACTATCATATGCACTCATACACCTATACGTACACTCACACACAGTCATGCAAAGAATCAATAACACTCCCATTTCCTCACCTATACAGTTATACACACAACACCTCACTTATTCAAACATATACTAACACATACTTACTCTCTTATACAATCACTGATACAAGTACACACCCATTCATACAGCCACTCTCACAATCACTGACTCTCACGTATAGTCATTTATATACTCCAACTCTGACATACATTGCCTTTTACATATGTAGTTACTTGGACATGTACACTGAGACATCCAATCTCTCACCAACACACCAGTACACACACGCACCCACCCATACAGCTGTTTACATAAGCACTCTTGAACCCATACACCCACTGAATCAACCACTCACACATCTATGCACAGTCACACACCTCCCAACCACCCACACACACACTCAGTCTCCCATTCAATTACTCAGGCAACCAATCAATAACCCATATAGACACTCATGTAGCTACTGACCAACACATACAGCACCTTACACAATAACAGACATACTGATGCACACATTCAGACAGTTTAGTCACTAACCCATGCATTCAGTAAGACACATTTAATCACTCACTTATACAGTCAGTCATGCACCTACTAAATCCTTCATCCAGACACTTTTACAACCACTCATTCTTCAATACACCATGGCATATATATAAAACATATTTAAAATGTACAGAAACACACAGTCACTGGATGATGTCATCAGTGATGTAATCAGTAATGTCACTGACCATGTCATGAATGATGTAATATGTGACGTCATTAGCAGTGCATTGCGGGGTGCAAGATATAGTTAGCTGAACGAACTATAACGGGGGAATTTCTATGGTTTTGTACAAATGAAATGTCCAACTAACTATAACGTCCCTGAAACCTATGTTTTTTTCAGTGAATTTCTAAGGTTTTTTAAATGCTTATTTCTCACTATAACGTGCCTGAAACCTATGTTTTTTTCAGTGAATATATATATATATATATATATATATATATATATATATATATATATATATATATATATATACACACACACATATTACCTACTGGCGGTCGCCAGTAGGTATATATAGTTAGGATTTTTTCTCTATGGGATTTTTGAAAATTCTATGTCTAATAACTTTGGCGTTTGTGGACGAAATTGGCTGAAATTTTCAGGAAAATGGCACATTTTGTTTCTGAGCAGCCCTTGAAAATTTGGGGGGGGTTCGTCAAGGGGGGGCCGAGAAAAAAGGGGGGTCCCAAAACGTGTTTTTAACATTGAGTTTTCCATAGGGCGGTTGGCCTCACTTTTAGCCCGAACGGCTGAATGGATTTGCACGAAACTTGGCAAAATTGTAGGGACTGGTAGCCCGATGTGCCTTTTGTAGGTCTCAATATATGTGCTCCAGTGGATTTTGAGAAATTAACGTTTAAAAAAAGATATATATCTGTAACAGCGGACCGGGCAGCGTCCCAGGACGCGTACTTTTCGCGCAACGGAGCTTTGTGAAGCGAAGCTGATTGGTTCTCTGGCGTCTGTCAACATTCCAAAAAGTCCGTAGCGGCCGCCATCTTGTCTCTCGGTAGGATCGAGAGACAAGCGGAGGCCAAACCGAAGGGGCAAATGACCATAAGGGGGCATAGTAGATCCTCCCTGACCGTTTAGGTTTGATGTGGAGGTTTTAAAAGGGCCCCGCGGGGCAAAAAAAAATAAAAATAATAATAATCGAACGGCTGAATGGATTTGCACGAAACTTGGCAAAATATTAGGGACTGGTAGCCCGATGTGCCTTTGCTAGGTCTCAATATATGTGCTCCAGTGGATTTTGAGAAATTAACGTTCAAAAAAAGATATATATCTGTAACAGCGCTCCGCTTCGCGTAACGGAGGTTTGCGAAGCTGATTGGTCATTCTGTCACTGGGCTATAGTTGGGCTACATCTGGCTGATATTTGGGCTACATTTGTTTTTTTGTGTGTCTGGCGGCCATCTTTGGGCTACATTGGGCTACATTGGGCTTCATTGGGCTACATTGGGCTACATTTGGGCTCCAACATATATATAGGCCAATGTAGCCCAATATATATTTTTCAAAGTTAATTTTCGTAAAAACCACTGGAGCATATATCTTGAGACATAGCAAAGGCACATCGGGCTACCAGTCCCTACAATTTTGACAAGTTTCGTGGAAATCCATTCAGCCGTTCGAGCTAAAAGTGAGTCCAACCGCCCTATGGAAATGAAGGAAATGAATGGGTAATTTGTAATTAGCAAATAGCTAATCGCAAACTAGGAATGGTAAAGAATCGCTATTTATTCCTTAAAGTTCGCTATTTAGGAAATGCAAAAAACTTTGATGATACATATGGCGGTTCATCTCTAACAAGATAAGAAGCATAGGGATACATTTATGATGACTGGCGCATCACCAGGGATGTGTTAGTCATTCTGTGCCGCTGTTCCGTCACCTATGGTGTGCTGCATTTACAATGCGGCGCATCATGGGGCAAAAACAGCACAGATGCGTGATGTATCTGTGCCGTAAAGGTGGCGCATTGCTGGAGTTGTATCGCAAGTGTGATGAAGCTCCAGCAAGGGTCGGGGGTGCCCCTGTCGCAGGGTTTCTGTTCTCACACAGAACTGTGGACAGAGGATTGGAACCTCGGCGAATTAGGGTGTCCCAAAACTCACGTTAGTAATCAAAAACCCCTTAGCAAGCTAGGTACAGTGTCACATTGGATATAACAAACTCTCAATGTTTAGACAATCCAGAATATGAACTTATAGTACCTCAGGATACGTGGAACTCATGAACAGTCGGTCGTTATATATTTCTTAGAAACCAGAACATGGAGTTAAGAAGAACACATGTGTATTTGAAATGTTTATTTACTAATGCCGTCTTCTCAGGCGTAGTATCTTAGATAATACAAGTACATATATTATCAGTAGCAAAATTACCAGCATAGTTACTAGTACATAAAAAGCGAATGGTGATAGTATGTTAACATGCTGTAAATGAATAAGAGTTAGCAACACTTATAAGCAGCCGCGGGCCGTGGAGGGAGTTACGGTGAGGCAGGGAGGCGGGGAGGGGGAGAAGCAGGGTGGAGAATACAAGTACACATATTATCAGTAGCAAAATTACCAGCATAGTTACTAGTACATAAAAAGCGAATGGTGACAGTATGTTAACATGCTGTAAATGAATAAGAGTTAGCAACACTTATAAGCAGCCGCGGGCCGTGGAGGGAGTTACGGTGGGGCAGGGAGGCGGGGAGGGGGAGGGGCAGGGTAGAGAGGGCTCCACCCTGCTTCTCCCCCTCCCCGCCTCCCTGCCTCACCGTAACTCCCTCCACGGCCCGCGGCTGCTTATATCTCACCCTCCCTAATACACATATTATATTATTTGCTAAGAAGGTCTCTTTGTGTTGGTTTAGGGCGTGCCCATACTTTAGTGTCTTAGATTTGAAGGAATCACATCAGCATACACCAGCTCTCTCTTCATGTGAACCGCATCAACTGTTGTGTATGTGTGTTCGGCAAAGCAATATAAAACCCGCCTCATGCCCAGAATTGGCAGAAGTTGCACTTATGTTATGAGTATGAAGTCGTGGAGATCAGACCTCATAACAATTCTGTATCGTGTTGTTCTTGAAACTTTAGCACTCGCTGTACAGATATAGTTTAACAAGCAAAGCAGATAGTAGAGCAATAACATATTATTCTCATGTAAACCACGATGAACTACTAGGTGGAAAGCTAAAGCAACAACTAAGTGTCGTGTGCAGGAGTTGCAAAAAAGGAAAAATGGCGTTTAAACCGGTAATGAGCCCATGCTAACTTAACACGGTGTAAAGATATCCAGGACCTAGATGACACCTCCCCATGATCCGGAAACGAACTGAATAAGATAATAGAAGTGCCATCTCATGAGAGCAGATTGCAAGTTTATATGTGGACGGTCCGCAAGGTAAAGCATTAAAAACTAGGAAAATTTAATGCTAAAGAAAAATAAAACAGCCAAGTACTTTATCGAGTCTTAAGCCAATAGGCAAGGTAAATAATAAAAACTTGACAAATAAGTCAATGAATTGTCAATGAAATGCTAGTACTCAGCATATCAAACATGAAAAAGGTCTATGACATAACTGTGTATGCAAAATAAGCTGCAACAGCCTCCAATAGGAAGTCACCGTCTTCATCCGAAAACAGTTCAGCCATCCAATTTAAAAGCGGAAAAGAACATACGTGCTCTCCCAGCACCGGATCCTCTATCACCATCAGAGGACAGCTCGGTGGGTTTTCAAGAAAGCTCTGTTCCAAGAAAGACTGTGCTGCCGCCAGTAAATTCCAGGGACCAATTAGTGCATGCATCAATGCCACAGCCATAATCCTTTCGCCAGGACAAACCAACTCGTGAGTAATGATAGGAGTCATCAGCTGATTAAAGTCGACGTCAGGAGAAACCGGTCCGCAGAGACACAAATCAATGGCCCAATCGAAATCACAGGTCAGGCAGTGAAATACAGGCTGGACACAGGTGAAGTAGGAGAATCGAAAAGATAATCCATATGCCGTGCTTAATATCGCCAACGGCATTGTGCCATAATATTCTAGCATGCGATTGCGGAACAGTGTCAGCAGCTGCAGGGTGGGAGGTTGCATAGGATGGACATCCATATTTAAAAATGTAAAAAAGCACAAGAGCGTCCGCTGGTAATGCAAGTAAAAATGCCAATCCACGAAGCAGAGTGGAGAAAATAGAATGAAAAAAAGCAGGGATGACTCCAAAGATTTTCTCAAATGAAGTCACGAGACCACTGGTAACAACTTTAAAAAAGTGCGCCAGGGCCTTTGTGGAGGATGCGTTAAAGATAGTCCGAACCATCTTGCTGAAATTGAAAGGCAAATCTGAATTGAGAAGGGTCTGCACCTCTGTACGGGTGTTCGCTATGTGAAGCACGAAAGTTTCACGGGCCGAACTCAAGGCCACCTCTCTCTGAGACAAAAGAGCTCTTATTCTTGCCATGCCGTTGAAATCTCTCCCAAGGTTGGTATTTGTGGCCAGATTGAAAACTCCATATGTTCATGTGTGGGAGGAAATAGAACATTTCTGCAGCAAATAACCCGTTCACTTACTGTTACCATAAAAGGAATACTTTTAATTAACTCAGAACAATCTTCATTATTGAGCATCAAATAACTACCATTTTGCAACAACTTGAACGTGGGGATGATAGCAGGAACTGGCGTGCCTTGCAACACGCAAGCCATATTTGGTCGGTGTTTGTTGCATGAACCGTGTAACTGTATGTGCCTACACATTAGTGAATGATCTGGCGTCTCAGTGCATTCCTCTCCATTCAGATAAACTTCTTGATCATCTTTGAAACATCTGTATGTGTATGGAAGCGACCAGACCTCATGAAGAAAAGCACTACCTAAAGGTTCATAACGACCTATTGGTATATATTTCATACAATTTGAAAACTTATATAAAGCAAAAGGCAGCGTTATTAAACCGTGGATAAGGCACGTTGTCAAAAAACCCGCAATCCTCTGCTGATGATATCACTGAGCATGTCATGAATGATGTAATATGTGACATCATCAGCAGTGGATTACGGGTAATAGTATCTCTAGTTTACTCCCCTATAGCTGTCTTTCTTTTAACATAAGTCTCTGTTTCCTTCCCTTATACTTACTGTTTTTGGTTCGCTTCCGGTTCGCGTACCGGCGAGCGAACTGGGAAGCGAACTAAGAGAAATAGAGGTTGGCACAGTTCCAAATATTGTACCAATTTTTTAATAACGGGGAGGTAGTTCTGAAAAGAATTTTTTTTGTATTGTTTTTGTTGTTTTATATTTTGTTTATTATTTTTCAGAACATTTTTTTACTTTTTTTGAATTTTTCTGAACAGTTTTATATTTTTTGGGGGTTTTCTTGGAGGGGGCAATGAAAACGATTCATTGTAAAGGGCTCAACAGGAGCAACAAAACAAAAAAAAAGTATTTATTATTTTGGGCGTTTCGTACAAACTTGCATATGATAGTCAATAGCTCTGTTGATCAGAGTGATGCTTCTTTCTCCGTAGCAAATGAATCCATCGCAAAATACGCAGATGTGTTTTACTTCACCAAATCTCATTTGTATATTTGGCACCATCTCCCTGCCCTCTGGTCCCGTTACTTCCGGTACAACAGATCTTCTGGCCATAATAGGGAGATTATCTAGGTCGTTCCGAAACTGTGCAGCACTGTAGTTGTTAGGATGCCACCTAGTCATATGGCGATGCATTGTGTAGTTTCCGAAACTGTATTTTTTCTCGGTTCCTCTGGACAGTCTATCTTGACATATAAGGCAAGTTACGTATCTTGCATTTACTTTTTTCTGACCTTTGGGAATTTAAAAAAATTGCCAAATGAAGTTTTCTTTCCGGTGAGACGTCCTGGGTTCCTCAGGCAAAAACTGCCTCTCTTCCTGCTGTTCCTCATCTTCCTCTTCTTCCTCTTCTTGCTGAATTATAACTTGAGCAGGTGGTCCACTCTTCCTTGGATGTGTTGGAGGTGGTGGGGAAGCACCAGCTGAAGCTACTAAAGAAGCCATTGCTCAGTGATCACAAAGGGTCTTTCTCTCACAATGATGAAAGTCAGAGTGAGGAAAGAAGGCGGGATTTTCATCATTTGGGAAAAACAAGAGTTCTCAACCAATGAAAAGTGTTCATTTTAGATTATATGACCTAGTCTTACATCATTAGGAAACCAAAAGTGAAATGAACCAATGAAAAGTGTTATTACCAAGTCACATGACCTGCTTTGTTTACGTTAAGCGCTTTGCAGGGCCTCCCGGTTTGCTTCCAGAAACCTGCGCTTTGCGACTCGCTTCGCGTACCAGTTCGCTAACGTAGCACGTCATATGACGTATCACGCGACAACGTGAAACGTCATGCGGACGGGAGGCGTCACGATGTTGTTTTCTAACGCGGCACTTGCGGTAAAGAAACGTTTACCGGCTCGCGGTCTATTTCGCGGCATCAAGGTCAGCTAACGGGAAGCTTCCCGATTCGGGAAGCGGGAACGAAGAAAAAAAAATATTTTAAAAAAAAATTATTCATAAACATATAAAATATATTTTTGGATTTAAAGAAGAATACATTTTACAGCTACAGATATTAGCTGTTAAAAAACCAATGAAATTCACTGAAAAAACCATAGGTTATAGACCATATATAGTTAGGAATTAGCATTTACAAAACCTTGAAAATTCACTGAAAAAACCATAGGTTATAGACCATATATAGTTAGGAATTAGCATTTACAAAACCTTATTTTACTCACACAAAACCATTGAAATTCCATATATAGTTAGTTGCACTAACTATATATCGCGCATCCGCAATCCACTGCTGATGATGTCACATATTACATCATTCATGACATGGTCAGTGACATCACTGATGACATCACTGATGACATCTCAAATGACATCACTGATGACATCTCATTTGACATCAATGACCACATCACTGATGATATCATTCATGTGACAATACAATGCATCTCCTCACATTTTAATATAACCTCTGTTACAACCAGTGTTAAATACAGAGTATCATTTTTGAAACCATTGACACACCAATACTAGTTACTACATACGCACTCACTGATTCCTACGTCTACACACACATTCACTCATTCATCCATACAATCATTCATACATACAATCACTCATCTTTACAACACTATCATATGCACTCATACACCTATACAGACATTTACACTCTGTTGCTCATCCATGGAGTTACTCACACACCTAGTCAGTCATGCAAAGAATCAATCACACCTCCATTTTCTAATCTATACAGTTAAACATAGAGCACCTTACATTTTCAAACATATACTAACACATACTTACTCTCTTATACAATCACTGATACAAGTACACATTGATCTGCACAGAGTCAGACACCTCCCAACCAGCCACACACACACTCAGTCTCCCATACAAATACTTGGCCAACCAATCAATAACCCATATAGCCACTCATATAGCTACTGATCAACACATGCAGCAGCTTGCACAACAACAGACATACTGATGCAAACTTTCACACAGTTTAGTCACTAACCTATGCATTCAGTAGGACGCATTTAATCACTCACTCATACAGTCAACCACGCACCTACTAAAACCTTCATTCAGACACTTATACATCTACTCATTCTTCAATAGGTAAAACATATTTTAACTTTACTGAAACATACAGTCACTGGATGTTGTCATCAGTGATGTCATTTGAGATGTCATCAGTGATGTCATCAGTGATGTCACTGACCATGTCATGAATGATGTAATATGTGACATCATCAGCAGTGGATTGCGGATGCGCGATATATAGTTAATTTCAATGGTTTTGTGTGAGTAAAATAAGGTTTTGTAAATGCTAATTCCTAACTATATATGGTCTATAACCTATGGTTTTTTCAGTGAATTTTCAAGGTTTTGTAAATGCTAATTCCTAACTATATATGGTCTATAACCTATGGTTTTTTCAGTGAATATATATATATTTACACACATATATGTACACATATATACACACACATCTATACTCACATATATATATATATACCCATATATGTATATATATTTATATATATACACTTATATATATACACACACACACATATATATATATACAAAAGGCACAGAGTCAGGTAAAAGGGGGCTTAGTGCATAGAACCCTGGCGTTTCCTTTATGTGGCTCCTTGACCGATGGTATTTACTCATTTTAAAGTGACATGATCAATGTTTTCTGTATCTGTACTTAAGGAAACAGTAGCAAGGGCAATTTTAGTGCACAAATCAGGGTACGGTGGTTAAAAGCCTCTAGAATGGACATCATGTGCAGCGAGATATATATTTTGTAACTGGTAGAATGTATCAAAGCCACAGGATTAACATGTGGAAAGTGTAGTAAGCAAACGGAATCCTTTCAGAGGTGTGTTTGAAATGAGATCTCACACATGGACATTTTAAAAAATAATGAGGCCACGTGTACAGCATAACTTTCCTCAGAAATTGGTTAAAAGCCATGAGTTATAAAAGGATGCTCTGAAGAGGAGCCCATGAAATCCAAGTGTTTCAGTTCACTTTTATTGCTTATTTCTGAAAAATAAGTTCAATAAAACACATACACAAAAAACCTGTAAAAATGAATCTACATAAAAAAATTATAACGAACTCACATTTTAACCAAAATTGTTAAAGGCTTCAAGCTTGGCCACAAAGTATATAGTAATAAAACCACAAATGACTACATTAATAATAAAGTATAAACTCCAATATCTACTCTTCACAAATTCTGAGGCATCCTAATGTTGACAGGTCACCTTATAAATAGGCACACTATGGCAAACATAAGCAAGTAAACAAACATCTATACTGTGTCTGAACCAGTGGCAGTCGGCACATGTAAACAAGGTGAAGCGGAACAGGGTGGGAGGGATGGAATAGCTATAATTCAATAAATAAATAACACGATTCTGTTGTCTGTCGACTTCCCCCCTTGCCTCGTCCTGCCCCGCCCCACAACCAACCACGATTACCTGTGCCAGCCACCGCTAGTCTGAACGTACATATTACAATTTTAGAAACGTATAATCAATGCATCATTTCATCCTCCATACCAAATAGACTTATATCATTTCATAATATGCAAAAAAGTGACACCGAATTTCAAAGCCTCTCTCCAAATTGATAAGCCCCTGTATAATTTAGGCCAATCTTTTAAATTTAACTCAAATCAGTTACCCATGCATCTATACTTTGGAGCCGTAGCATATTCATAATCAATGCCTTTACATACTTTTATGTCATTCTGACCTAAGCGAGTATTTAACATTTTCCATATAGATTTCACCAAGTAACCTAACTGTTATGAATAAAAGGGGTACCTGAAGGGACCTGAAGAACACTCTTTGGACCTCGAAGTAGGGAAAGCAGATAGAGGCAAGATTCCGAGCCTTAATTTCATATATAATGCACGATCACATACCAGAAATATCCTATCTAAATATAACTCTTTCCCTGCCTTCGTTTTACAATTCAAATAACCCATACCAACCATGTTGACAGCATAAAATCATCTCTTGCCGGGTGGGAACAATTAGAGTTTCCCTTCCTGGAAACCCCAATTTATGTAGTTTTTTCAATTCATCTTGATCCCCTTCGAGTCTCTTGAGCCTTGTAGGTGTCAAGCAAGATCACAACTTAATATATATATATATATATATATATATATATATATATATGTATATATTATATATATATTCCAATTCACTTCAATTCAAAGAAAGCTTTATTCAACAATACATGTCATAAAAGCATTGAGCATAAAAACGGTTAAAACAATACAAAAGTTAAAATCTGATTAAAATGTTGTGCAAAAGGCAAGACAGGAGTCTATTCATCACAGTATATTAAGAGGTATCAAATTCATGTTATTTCAATCGTGAGCAGTATGTTTATCAATTGATCCCTAAGGCATATAAAACCATGATAGACCCTACACATCATTTTTAAACCTGAATTTATATATATATATATATATATATATATATATATATATATATATATATATATATATATATATATATATATATCCTCTGCTCTGGCTTATGTCGGTCCTTGCGAAAAGCACTCAACCAGCAACACAGTGGTTCAAGTCACGCACATCTTTATTGACGGATAAGGGCAGTGTCAGCCTACTGTCTTTCACAGTTCACGCCTGGATCGCCGACGCGTTTCGAGGTCATCCTCTTCCTCAGGGCAGGTGGCGTGAATGGCACCCCGGTCACTTCCTGCATAAATGCACAACGTAGACACGCCTAATTATCGGCTGTCACGTGTGCATTCAAGCAAAGCCTTATGGATAATGTAGTGCCGGTATATGAGCGTGCAATTTCCTGCTGGACGGAGCCCCCAAATGAGCCCCGGCAGGTCGACAATGTCCACAATTCCTTATTGCTGGTCCCTGAGGTCCCCTGCCCTGAGGAAGAGGATGACCTCGAAACGCGTCGGCGATCCAGGCGTAAACTGTGAAAGACGGTAGACTGACACTGCCCTTATCCGTCAATAAAGATGTGCGTGGCTTTAAGCATTGTGTTGCTGGTTGAGTGCTTTTCGCAAGGACCGACATAAGCCAAAGCAGAGGATATACATAAGACATCAGGGATTAAAGACAACAAAAACCGGAAACGGAACAGTGCCTATGGGAGTCTGATGAAAAAACTACAGAGCCAGAATAAGGTGATCATCAAACAATCGGACAAGGGGGGCAATATTGTCCTTTGGCCCAGGCACCTTTATTTGGAAGAAGCTTTAAAACAGCTGAATGACAGACAATGTTACTGTAGAAGTGATTGGCAAACCGCAAAGGCAGGGTGGAATGATTTTAACTCCAAATTATATACCTGGAAAAGTAAAGGGCTTTTGAGTGAAGATGAACTCAAGTTTTTGAAAACAAATTACCCGGTTATTCCGGTATTTTACTTGATCCCTAAAGTACATAAAGACCTGATCAAACCACCGGGGAGGCCAATTATTTCGGCCAGAGAGGGGACCTTTGAAAACACCTCCCGATACATCGACCATTTCCTCCAGGAACATGTAAGGGCTTTGCCCTCTTATTTGATAGACAATGGGGATTTTCTTGAGAAGATTAAAACAATAGTGTGGATGGAGAACTATTTACTGATCACACTCGATGTGACTGCCCTTTATACTAGTATCAACCACGGGGATGGTTTGCGGGCACTAAGACATTTCCTGCGCAACAGACCAGTCTGCATGTTAGAACATAATGCAATGCTCAGTGAAATGATAGAGGTTTGCCTCACTAGAAATTTCTTTTTATTCCAAAACCAAGTCTTCCAGCAACTGAGAGGAGTTGCGATGGGGGCCTGCTTCTCCCCTAGCTACGTGTGCGTGCACATGGGACTATGGGAGGAGCAGGTCCTAGGAACCGCCTATGCAGATGTAATGTTAAACAACATAGTGTCATGGCACAGGTTCATTGACGACCTCTTCATAGTGTGGAGGGGGTCGGTTAGTGAGGCAGAGAAATTCATCTTGGATTAGAATGTCTATGACTTGAATTTAAGTTTCACTGGGCAGATCAGCAGAAACGTGGTTAATTTCCTGGATGTTGAAGTGCACATTGAGGGAGGTAAATTGTAGACCAGGTTGCACCGCAAGGAGACTGCGGGCAACACAGTCCTGCATGCGTCTAGTCACCACCCAGCGCACCTGATCCGAAGAATCCCCTATGGGGAGATGCTGAGGATCAGGAGAATTTGCAGCACAGAGGAGTCGTGTTCACAAGCACAAACAGGTAGTAAAGAGAGGTTCCTAGAGAGAGGCTATTCGGTGTCGGTGGTAGAAAAGGCTATGATGAGGGCTAAGAAGCAGATCAATTACCAAGATCCAGAGGACAAATCAGGGAAAACTCAAGCAATGGGAAGTAGCGAAATGGGCCAGCCCAGGCTAATAACAGCTTATAGTCAACAACACAAGCAGCTACAAAAAATAATCTGCGAAATTGGCCCATAATAAAAGGGGGACCCCGTGATTGGTAGATCTCTTGCAGACAAACCGGCAATAACATACAGCCGTGCAAGATCAATGAGTGATATGCTGGTGAAGAGCAGCCCAGAGGTAGTGATTAATACCTGGTTGCAGACCAGCAAAGGGTTCATAAAATGCGCAAGCTGCAAGGCGGGCAAAATGGGGAAGAATAAAACAGCATACATGACCCCATTCAGTGAAATACCAGTACCCATTACCAAGAAGATCACATGCAAGTCTGAATTCGTCGTGTATGTGCTGGAGTGTGCGTGTGGCCTGCAGTATGTGGGTAGTACCAAGTTGCAGGTCCACAAGCGCATACTCCAGCACATGCGGGCGGTCAGCGACTGTGATGAGGCTTACCCGGTGGCGAGACATATTGACTCATGTCACAACGGAGATCTGGGATGTTTAAGCTATTTCGCTATAGATATGGTCCCACCGCTACGCAGAGGGGGCAACAGGGAGGCCCGCCTGAGAGTTCTAGAAACCAAGTACATCATAGAGCTCAATTCCAAGACACCGAATGGGTTGAATGCCACCGAAGACCTTTATACGTGCCTGTAAAAGATCGAGACAAACTGAGTAAACGCACAAAGCTCAAGTAATAAGAGACAGAAATTTGAGAAATATGAAACACAATTATGTATTGATTTTAAGGTTATTTCACAGGGTGAAGGAAAGGCAAAATTTTGGGGTTTCCCCCACCTTTGTTGTTTTATTCCTACAATAGTGTATTAAGGGCTGACCACAAGGCAAAGGGCAGTGTAGACGCAGTTGTCTCAATCCCATATACTAAAAAAGCCCACTTGGGCAGAATTACAACTACCACCTACAAACCCCCAGCCTCTTGAAAACGTCTGCACTTATCCGAATGCGAATTTTGCACATAGTTAGCAGATTTGCACAAATAATGAATTAAATTTACAATATCATACCAAGACTGTATATTTTAGATACAATGAATATTTATTGGTTTTAATGGTATTTATGTATATATATATATTTATTTATTAGCGGATATTTGCACACTGACTGTTTTCTATTTACAGAGGACTCCAGCAGGAAAACATATGATATGTTTTTGTATGCGGGGGGGGTGGGGTGGGGTGTGATGAAAATTTAACAACACATCGTGTGTACATTTTTAAAGTGTCACCCGTTGGAGTCATCGACATTGAGACTAGGCAGCAGTATGTTTTTTATGTCTACAGGCCCGCAGGTCAGATGAAATGTTTTCACACTATAAAATTGTGGTGCTAGGCTAACCATGTCATGTGATCAAGGGCTCAAGGGCCCGAAACGCATCATGGTGGAGAGAGAAATGCACAAATAAAATTTGCAAATTCACCTGAATAGGTCCGGTTCGTTCTTTATCCTGTTTGAAGCGGAAGATATAACGAAGTTCCTGGAATATATATATATATATATATATATATATATATATATATATATATATATATTTAATATGTATACATTACCTACTGGCGATAGCCAGTAGGTATATATAGTTAGGACCTAGCTACCATAGGAAATCGATTAGTGCTGCAGAAAGAAAAATTAGGGCACATTTTGAGTGACTTCTCAAATCCTCTTCTATTTCATTAAAAAAATTCTGATAGGCAGACTGAAACATGCACTTTGAATACCGGCAGCAGACTTCCCTGGTGAGCAGTAGCTTTACTACAGTGATATAATGAGCAACTAGAGTGCTAACATTCAAAATTCATAGCAAATGTGTGACACATCTGAATGCCTTCTTGATGGAACCAAAGTAAACAAGCATTGAAAATGCAATAGATCTCGCCCTCGTTTAAGGTAAAGCCATTCTGTTTGTAATGAGGTGGCTTTTTAGCTTTGCTTTTAATAGTGTTTTTCAAACTTTCATGTAAATAACATGCATATGTATGCATATATGTATATGTATGCATGCATTTACATTTGTATATATATAGATATGCAGATTATATATGTTTATATATGTATGTATATATATACACACATGCATATATATAAATGCATATATATGCATATATATATATGTGTATATGTGTGTGTGTAGATTAATCCAAGGCACAAGAAAGCAGAAAAACAAACGTGAAGAACACAAAAAGGGGGCAGGGTAGAGACACCCTGACCCCCTAGGCCTGCCCAGGTGGTCCCACAAGGACAAAAAAGGCCCACCTTTTTTTTAAAAAAAAACATGGTCTGTTTTTTTTTAAATTACCCCCCGGGGGGACCAAATCGCAGCCGCATAGTGATAAAGAAGTGTGGGGGGTCCACAATCCCCCCACACTGCCCCAGGGACCGCCGCCCCCGGGGCAAAGCAACGCAGCCCCTTGGCGCATACTGGAGGCTCCTGGTGGGCTCCTTGGCCCCAGGGACCCCCAGTATGCAAGGGGAATTAGTTCCTATTCTGCAAACAAGCCAGGGGTTGCGCTGCAGAGAGGTGTAAAAAAGGGTGTGGCCTCATTACACCTCTCTGCAATGCAGCCCCCTGGCGCATACTGCAGGTTCCAGGTGGGCTATTTGGCCCCCAGGGACCCGCAGTATTTAGGGGGAATTAGTTCCCCCTCTGCAAACACGCCCGGGGCTGCGCTGCAGAGAGGTGTAAAAAAGGGTGTGGCCTCATTACACCTCTCTTTAATGCAGCTCCCTGGCTTATATTGGAGGCTCCTGGTGGGCTAGTTGCCCCCCAGGGACCCTCCAGTATGCAAGGGGAATTAGTTCCTCCTCTGCAAACGCGCCAGGGGTTGCGCTGCAGAACATTGTAAAAAGGGGGCGTGCTCTCTGAACACCTGCCTGCAAAAATGTAGTAAATCAGTATAAAAAAAATAACAATTGATACATTTAAAAATTGTCATTTAAAAAACCTTAGAAATTCAATGGAAAAACCATAGGTTTCAGGCCTTATATAGTTAGGAATTAGCATTAAAAAAACCTTGCAAATTCACTTAAAAAACCCTAGGTTTCAGGCCTTATATAGTTAGGAACTAGCATTTAAAAAACCTTGCAAATTCACTGAAAAAACCATAGGTTTCAGGCCTTATATAGTTAGGAATTAGCATTTAAAAAACCTTGCAAATTCACTGAAAAAACCATAGGTTTCAGGCCTTATATAGTTATGAATTAGCTTTTAAAAAACCTTTGAAATTCACTCACAAAACACAGACTGTCTTGCAATTACGATCTTCTCATAGGTTTCCCTCAAGTAACACAATTACAGACCTCATATTTTCGAGGTTGTGCTGTGTTTGGTTATTAGTTAAGTGTTGATATTTTGTTGTAGAATTTTGTTACTTTATTCTGCTGTTCAATTTTGTTTTGGCTGTGTTTCTGTTGTGTTATGCTGTGGTCTTGTGTGCTGGTATTGTAATATTGTGTTGCTAAGGAGCTTTTTTGTGTTGTTATGTTGCTTTGTGGTCCATTATTATATTATGATGTGTTTTTGAATTATTATTGTGCTATTGTGTTAATATTATGATGTATAGTTTTGTGGATTTGTTTATGCTGTGTTCTCCTTTGTCTTTTAATTTTTGTATTTTGTTTTGCACGTCCTTATTGAAATATTGTATTGTGGTGTATTTCATTATGACATTTGTCTTTTTTTATGTTGCTGTCTTGTGTTTGTGCTCTATTTCTATTTATTTGTGAGTGGTGTATTGCATTTACTTGTCATATATTGGCCTACACTGTACCTTAAATTCAAACCTCCAGTTCTCACTATATGTGATCCCGCCTTCACTAAAATAATTAATTTTTGAAAGGGAACCAAAAATACTGCAATTTAGCAACATTCTATCAGTGATGTCATTTGAGATGTCATCAGTGATGTCACTGACCATGTCATGAATGATCTAATATGTGACATCATCAACAGTGGATTGCGGGTGCGCAAAATATAGTTAGTACAACTAACTATATAGGAGCAATTTCAATGGTTTTGTATGAGTGAAATGTCCTGCTAACTATAACACCCCTAAAACTTATAGTGTTTTGAGTGAATATATATATATATATATATATAAATATTATGTATATATATATATATATATATATATATATATATATATATATATATATATATATATATATATATATATATATATATATATATATATATATATATATATATTACCTACTGGCGGTCGCCAGTAGGTATTTATAGTTAGGATTTTTTCTCTATGGGATTTTTGAAAATTCTATGTCTAATAACTTTGGCGTTTGTGGACGGAATTGGCTGAAATTTTCAGGAAAATGGCACATTTTGTTTCTGAGCAGCCCTTGAAAATTTGGGGGGGGTTCGTCAAGGGGGAGCCGAGAAAAAAGGGGGGTCCCAAAACGTGTTTTTAACATTGAGTTTTCCATAGGGCGGTTGGCCTCACTTTTAGCCCGAACGGCTGAATGGATTTGCACGAAACTTGGAAAAATTGTAGGGACTGGTAGCCCGATGTGCCTTTTGTAGGTCTCAATATATGTGCTACGGTGGATTTTGAGAAATTAACGTTTAAAAAAAGATATATATCTGTAACAGCGGACCGGGCAGCGCTCCAGGACGCGTACTTTTCGCGCAACGGAGCTTTGTGAAGCGAAGCTGATTGGTTCTCCGGCGTCTGTCAACATTCCAAACAGTCCGTAGCGGCCGCCATCTTGTCTCTTGGTAGGATCGAGAGACAAGAGGAGGCCAAAGCGAAGGGGCAAATGACCATAAGGGGGAATAGTAGATCCTCGCTGACCCCCTAGGTTTGATGTGGAGGTTTTAAAAGGGCCCCGCGGGGCAAAAAAAAATAATAATAATAATAATCGAACGGCTGAATGGATTTGCACGAAACTTGGTAAAATATTAGGGACTGGTAGCCCGATGTGCCTTTGCTAGGTCTCAATATATGTGCTCCAGTGGATTTTGAGAAATTAACGTTCAAAAAAAGATATATATCTGTAACAGCGCTCCGCTTCGCGTAACGGAGGTTTGCGAAGCTGATTGGTCATTCTGTCACTGGGCTATAGTTGGGCTACATCTGGCTGATATTTGGGCTACATTTGTTTTTTTTGTCTCTGGCGGCCATCTTTGGGCTACATTGGGCTACATTGGGCTTCATTGGGCTTCATTGGGCTACATTGGGCTACATTTGGGCTCCAACATATATATAGGCCAATGTAGCCCAATATATATTTTTCAAAGTTAATTTTCGTAAAAACCACTGGAGCATATATCTTGAGACATAGCAAAGGCACATCGGGCTACCAGTCCCTACAATTTTGCCAAGTTTCGTGGAAATCCATTCAGCCGTTCGAGCTAAAAGTGAGTCCAACCGCCCTATGGAAATGAAGGAAATGAATGGGTAATTTGTAATTAGCAAATAGCTCATCGCAAACTAGGAATGGTAAAGAATCGCTATTTATTCCTTAAAGTTCGCTATTTAGGAAATGCAAAAAACTTTGATGATACATATGGCGGTTCATCTCTAACAAGATAAGAAGCATAGGGATAGATTTATGATGACTGGCGCATCACCAGGTATGTGTTAGTCATTCTGTGCCGCTGTTCCGTCACCTATGGTGTGCTGCATTTACAATGCGGCGCATCATGGGGCAAAAACAGCACAGATGCGTGATGTATCTGTGCCGTAAAGGTGGCGCATTGCTGGAGTTGTATCGCAAGTGTGATGAAGCTCCAGCAAGGGTCGGGGGTGCCCCTGTCGCAGGGTTTCTGTTCTCACACAGAACTGTGGACAGAGGATTGGAACCTCGGCGAATTAGGGTGTCCCAAAACTCATCTTAGTAATCAAAAACCCCTTAGCAAGCTAGGTACAGTGTCACATTGGATATAACAAACTCTCAATGTTTAGACAATCCAGAATATGAACTTATAGTACCTCAGGATACGTGGAACTCATGAACAGTCGGTCGTTATATATTTCTTAGAAACCAGAACATGGAGTTAAGAAGAACACATGTGTATTTGAAATGTTTATTTACTAATGCCGTCTTCTCAGGCGTAGTATCTTAGATAATACAAGTACACATATTATCAGTAGCAAAATTACCAGCATAGTTACTAGTACATAAAAAGCGAATGGTGACAGTATGTTAACATGCTGTAAATGAATAAGAGTTAGCAACACTTATAAGCAGCCGCGGGCCGTGGAGGGAGTTACGGTGGGGCAGGGAGGCGGGGAGGGGGAGGGGCAGGGTGGAGAGGGCTCCACCCTGCTCCTCCCCCTCCCCGCCTCCCTGCCCCACCGTAACTCCCTCCACGGCCCGCGGCTGCTTATATCTCACCCTCCCTAATACACATATTATATTATTTGCTAAGAAGGTCTCTTTGTGTTGGTTTAGGGCGTGCCCATACTTTAGTGTCTTAGATTTGAAGGAATCACATCAGCATACACCAGCTCTCTCTTCATGTGAACCGCATCAACTGTTGTGTATGTGTGTTCGGCAAAGCAATATAAAACCCGCCTCATGCCCAGAATTGGCAGAAGTTGCACTTATGTTATGAGTATGAAGTCGTGGAGATCAGACCTCATAACAATTCTGTATCGTGTTGTTCTTGAAACTTCAGCACTCGCTGTACAGATATAGTTTAACAAGCAAAGCAGATAGTAGAGCAATAACATATTATTCTCATGTAAACCACGATGAACTACTAGGTTGAAAGCTAAAGCAAGAACTAAGTGTCGTGTGCAGAAGTTGCAAAAAAGGAAAAATGGCGTTTAAACCGGTAATGAGCCCATGCTAACTTAACACGGTGTAAAGATATCCAGGACCTAGATGACACCTCCCCATGATCCGGAAACGAACTGAATAAGATAATAGAAGTGCCATCTCATGAGAGCAGATTGCAAGTTTATATGTGGACGGTCCGCAAGGTAAAGCATTAAAAACTAGGAAAATTTTATGCTAAAGAAAAATAAAACAGCCAAGTACTTTATCGAGTCTTAAGCCAATAGGCAAGCTAAATAATAAAAACTTGACAAATAAGTCAATGAATTGTCAATGAAATGCTAGTACTCAGCATATCAAACATGAAAAAGGTCTATGACATAACTGTGTATGCAAAATAAGCTGCAACAGCCTCCAATAGGAAGTCACCGTCTTCATCCGAAAAGAGTTCAGCCATCCAATTTAAAAGCGGAAAAGAACATACGTGCTCTCCCAGCACCGGATCCTCTATCACCATCAGAGGACAGCTCGGTGGGTTTTCAAGAAAGCTCTGTTCCAAGAAAGATTGTGTTGCCGCCAGTAAATTCCAGGGACCAATTAGTCCATGCATCAATGCCACAGCCATAATCCTTTCGCCAGGACAAACCAACTCGTGAGTAATGATAGGAGTCATCAGCTGATTAAAGTCGACGTCAGGAGAAACCGGTCCGCAGAGACACAAATCAATGGCCCAATCGAAATCACAGGTCAGGCAGTGAAATACAGGCTGGACACAGGTGAAGTAGGAGAATCGAAAAGATAATCCATATGCCGTGCTTAATATCGCCAACGGCATTGTGCCATAATATTCAAGCATGCGATTGCGGAACAGCGTCAGCAGCTGCAGGGCGGGACCTTGCACAGGAGGGAGATCCATATTTAAAAATGTAAAAAAGCACAAGAACGTCCGCTGGTAATGCAAGTAAAAATGGCAATCCACGAAGCAGAGTGGAGAAAGTAGAATGAAAGAAAGCAGGGATGACTCCAAAGATTTTCTCAAATGAAGTCACGAGACCACTGGTAACAACTTTAAAAAAGTGCGCCAGGGCCTTTGTGGAGGACGCGTTAGAGATAGTCCGAACCATCTTGCTGAAATTGAAAGGCAAATCTGTATTAAAAAGGGTCTGCACCTCTGTACGGGTGTTCGCTATGTGAAGCACGAAAGTTTCACGGGCCGAACTCAAGGCCACCTCTCTCTGAGACAAAAGAGCTCTTATTCTTGCCATGCCGTTGAAATCTGCTCCCAAGGTTGGTATTTGTGGCGAGATTGAAAACTCCCTATGTTCATGTGTGGGAGGAAATAGAACATTTCTGCAGCAAATAACCCGTTCACTTACTGTTACGATAAAAGGAATACTTTTAATTAACCCAGAACAATCTTCATTATTGAGCATCAAATAACTACCATTTTCCAACAACTTGAACGTGGGGATGATAGCAGGAACTGGCGTGCCTTGCAACACGCAAGCCATATTTGGTCGGTGTTTGTTGCATGAACCGTGTAACTGTATGTGCCTACACATTAGTGAATGATGTGGCGTCTCAGTGCATTCCTCTCCATTCAGATAAACTTCTTGATCATCTTTGAAACATCTGTATGTGTATGGAAGCGACCAGACCTCATGAAAAAAAGCACTACCCAAAGGTGCATAACGACCTATTGGTATATATTTCATACAATTTGAAAACTTATATAAAGCAAAAGGCAGCGTTATTAAACCGTGGATAAGGCACGTTGCCAAAAAACCCGCAATCCTCTGCTGATGATGTCACTGAGCATGTCATGAATGATGTTATATGTGACATCATCAGCAGTGGATTACGGGTAATAGTATCTCTAGTTTACTCCCTTATAGCTGTCTTTCTTTTAACATAAGTGTCTGTTTCCTTCCCTTATACTTACTGTTCTTTTTAAAAAAAAAAATGTTTGGTTCACTTCCGGTTCGCGTACCGGGGAGCGAACTGGGAAGCGAACTACGAGAAATAGAGGTTGGCACAGTTCCAAATATTGTACCAATTTTTTAATAACGGGGAGGTAGTTCTGAAAAGAACTTTTTTTTTATTGTTTTTGTTGTTTTATATTTTTTTTATTTTTTTTCTGAACATTTTTTTACTTTTTTTGAATGTTTCTGAACAGTGTTATATTTTTTTGGGTTTTTCTTGGAGGGGGCAATGAAAACGATTCATTGTAAAGGGCTCAACAGGAGCAACAAAACAAAAAAAAAGTATTTATTATTTTGGGCGTTTCGTACAAACTTGCATATGATAGTCAATAGCTCTGTTGATCAGAGTGATGCTTCTTTCTCCGTAGCAAATGAATCCACTGCAATGTACGCAGACGTGTTTTACTTCACCAAATCTCATTTGTATATTTGGCACCATCTCCCTGCCCTCTGGTTCCGTTACTTCCGGTACAACAGATCTTCTGGCCATAATAGGGAGACTATCTAGGTCGTTCCGAAACTGTGCAGCACTGTAGTTGTTAGGATGCCACCTAGTCATATGGCGATGCATTGTGTAGTTTCCGAAACTGTATTTTTTCTCGGTCCCTCTGGACAGTCTATCTTGACATATAAGGCAAGTTACGTATCTTGCATTTACTTTTTTCCGACCTTTGGGAATTTTAAAAAATTGCCAAATGAAGTTTTCTTTCCGGTGAGACGTCCTGGGCTCCTCAGGCAAAAACTGCCTCTCTTCGTGCTCGTCGTCCTGTTCCTCTTCTTCCTCTTCTTGTTGAATTATAACTTGAGCAGGTGGTCCACTCTTCCTTGGATGTGGTGGAGGTGGTGGGGAAGCACCAGCTGAAGCTACTAAAGAAGCCATTGCTCACTGGTAACAAAGGGTCTTTCTCTCACAATGATGAAAGTCAGAGTGAGGAAAGAAGGAGGGATTTTCATCATTTGGGAAAAACAAGAGTTCTCAACCAATGAAAAGTGTTCATTTTAGATTATATGACCTAGTCTTACATCATTAGGAAACCAAAAGTGAAATGAACCAATGAAAAGTGTTATTACCAAGTCACATGACCTGCTGTGTTTACGTTAAGCGCTTTGCAGGGCCTCCCAGTTTGCTTCCAGATACCTGCGCTTTGCGACTCGCTTCACGTACCAGTTCGCTAACGTAGCACGTCATATGACGTATCACGCGACAACGTGAAACGTCATGCGGACGGGAGGCTTTACGATGTTGTTTTCTAACGCGGCAGTTGCGGTAAAGAAACGTTTACCGGCTCGCGGTCTATTTCGCGGCATCAAGGTCAGCTAAAGGGAAGCTTCCCGATTCGCGAAGCGGGAACGAAGAAAAAAAAATATTTAAAAAAAAAATTATTCATAAACATATAAAATATATTTTTGGATTTAAAGAAGAATACATTTTACAGCTACAGATATTAGCTGTTAAAAAACCAATGAAATTCACTGAAAAAACCATAGGTTATAGACCATATATAGTTAGGAATTAGCATTTACAAAACCTTGAAAATTCACTGAAAAAACCATAGGTTATAGACCATATATAGTTAGGAATTAGCATTTAGAAAACCTTATTTTACTCACACAAAACCATTGAAATTCCATATATAGTTAGTTGCACTAACTATATATCGCGCACCCGCAATCCACTGCTGATGATGTCACATATTACATCATTCATGACATGGTCAGTGACATCACTGATGACATCACTGATGACATCTCAAATGACATCACTGATGACATCACTGATGACATCTCAAATGACATCACTGATGACATCATGACACACCAATACCAGTTACTACATACGCACTCACTGATTCCTACGTCTACACACACATTCACTCATTCACCCATACAATCACTCATACATACAGTCACTCATTATTACAACACTATCATATGTACTTATACACCTATGCAGACAGTCACACACTGCCACTCATCCATGCAGTTACTCACACACCAAGTCAGTCCTGTAAAGAATCAATCACACTTCCATTTCTTCATCTATACAGTTAAACACAGAACACCATACTTCAGTGACATCACTGATGACATCACTAATGACATCTGAAATGACATCACTGATGACATCTCAAATGACATCACTGATGACATCATGACACACCAATACCAGTTACTACATACGCACTCACTGATTCGTACGTCTACACACACATTCACTCATTCACCCATACAATTACTCATACATACAGTCAGTTATTATTAGAACACTATCATATGCACTCATACACCTAGTCAGTCCTGTGAAGAATCAATCACACTTCGATTTCCTCATCTATAGTTAAACACAGAACACCATACTTTTCACACATATACTAACACATACTTACTCTCTTATACAATCACTGATACAAGTACACATTGATATGCACAGCGTCACACACCTCCCAGCCAGCCACACACACACTCAGTCTTCCATCCATCCAGTCATTCTTCAATATGTAAAACGTATTTAAACTTTACAAAAACACACAGACACTAGATGATGTCATCAGTGATGTCATTTGAGATGTCATCAGTGATGTCATCAGTGATGTCACTGACCATGTCATGAATGATGTAATATGTGACATCATCAGCAGTGGATTGCGGGTGCGCGATATATAGTTAGTGCAACTAACTATATATGGAATTTCAATGGTTTTGTGTGAGTAAAATAAGGTTTTCTAAATGCTAATTCCTAACTATATATGGTCTATAACCTATGGTTTTTTCAGTGAATTTTCAAGGTTTTGTAAATGCTAATTCCTAACTATATATGGTCTATAACCTATGGTTTTTTCCGTGAATATATATATATATATATATATATATTCCAACAACGTCTCCAAAGAAGACAAGAAAAGCCGCCACTCCAACCGCACAGCATAATAGGTTTATGCTGTGAATAAGCTGTCAATGGATTCAAGAATAAATTAAGTTTTTTGTCGCACAGAAATTTTTCGAGTGGTTGGAGTGGCGGCTTTTCTTGTCTTCTTTGGAGACGTTGTTGGAATATTAAGCGGTGAGGTTCCATCGCAAAAAGCTTCGCACCTGTGAGTAGCGCCATTACGGAAAAAAACGCTGAACCAACTTTTGTTGAATATATATATATATATATATATATATATATATATATATATATATATATATATATATATATCATCCCACTGCGACCCCCCCACCCCAGAGGGCCATAGGGGGCAGGCAATCAAACCTTGCCCCCTTAAATCTATTGATTTCCTATCCTCAGGACAGGACACTAATGCCCTAATTGAGAGTCTGGCGGTTCGTGCACCGCCAGACTCACAGGAATGCGGGATGATGGTCCAGCCAGCTACCACACCAACAGTCTGACAACCCTATTAAGAGTTGGGTGGTCCAACCGGCAGTTTACCACTACAGCCACCAGAGAACTGCTTTTTGCTGGAGGTGGCGCAGCAGTCGGAGGGCCGAAATATCTGTGCTTGTGCCCTGAGGCACAACCAAGCATGTTACGACTTTCCTCACTGCTAGCGCTGTAATGGAGGTTCTTTCTCCAAGAAAAAGCTGGTGCTGAGAAATGAAAGACGGCCCTTCTGGTCCACTCTTGCCCCTGAGCAATGGGTGCATGCAGGTGGGCACATGTTGTGCTTCCGGGTTTTCTGCAGCCCCAGTGCCTGCACAGGAAGAAATGCACGACATGGTGCATTTCTTCCTGTTTCGAAAATGTGCACTGGTGGTCCCACGGCTGTGCTGTTCCAAGCTCACAATGAGCCTTTAAACAGCTCTGCCACTGAACTACTACAGCGCCTGCGTGCCAGACCACATAAATAATTGTAATCTGGTGGGTGGGCGGACGGCAGAGTATCTTGATGGAGTAGTTCCACCCACTCTCGCACCGCCAATAATCAAAATCAGGCCCTGAGTCCTGTAATGGCTGCCTGCAACATTTTTCTCTAACCTCAGGACAAGGGAATACGTCTGCAAGTCCTGTAATGGCTGTCTGCAACATGTTGAACAGTGCTACCGCAAAGCCTGCTGAACGAAATTACACCAATTCGGCACAAAGTTAGAGCTTGGTCAAGAAAGCGTGCTTTGTGTGATTTGATGTACATCTGTTCCATAGTTTTGGAGATATTAAGCTCCAAAGATATTTGAATATCTGGACGGTCGGGATCAATACACTCTCACGAGATTCACTATAACCCAAATTAAAAAAATAGAGCAGTTTCATTGATTTGCCCATCGGACTTTTGAGCCAACTTTGGTTTTCCAGCTCTAACAATAGCATTTGACTCTTTTACTTTTAGTGCTTCTACGTGCATGTGATGAACATGCTTCCTTCTACCTTTGTCTAAGTTTTTCAGTATGACCCAAATTCTGTTTGTTCAGAATGTTTCTCCTTTAGTCCTCTAGAGGCAGCGTATTGTTTTGACTGCTACCTCAGTGTTATGCAGAAGCAAATCCTGGTGTGCTACGTATCCTTGAAACAGACTGAGGTAGTCTCTTGGAGGCTGACACTTCCAGATCCTTACCTGTTCTCCTTGGTAATTTAATTTATTTAATTATTTTATGGTTAAGTAGAACCATGCTTGGAAGAAAAATATTGTGTCTTGGTAAACAATTAATTTCAATGTTTTCAATTTCACACATTGCAAATTGCATTTCCTTATCTTAATTACTGAAGTCGATTGCATCAACTTGAAAACCCATTCTATTAGACTGTTGCTAAATTGCAGTATTTTTGGTTCCCTTTTAAAAAATAATTATTTTAGTGAAGGCGGGATCACATATAGTGAGAACTGGAGGTTTGAATTTAAGGTACAGTGTAGGCCAATACATGACAAGTAAATGCAATACACCACTAACAAATACATAGAAATAGAGCACAAACACAAGACAGCAACATAAAAAAACAGCACACCACAAAAGCACATTGCTAAAATACAACAAATGTCATAATGAAATACAACACAATACAATATTTCAATAAGGGCGTGCAAAACAAAATACAAAAATTAAAAGACAAAGGAGAACACAGCATAAAAAAATCCACAAAACTATACATCATAATAACATCACAACAGCACAATAATGATTCAACAACACATCACAATATAATAATGGACCACAAAGCAACATAACACCACAAAAAGCTCCTTAGCAACACAATATCACAATACCAGCACACAAGACCACAACATAACACAACAGAAACACAGCCAAAACAAAATTGAACAGCAGCATAAAGTAACAAAATTCTACAACAAAATATCAACACTTCAGTAAAAACCAAACACATCACAACCTCGAAAATATGAGGTTAGTAGTTGTGTTACTTGAGGGAAACCTATGAGAAGATCGAAATTGTAAGACAGTCTGTGTTCATAAACTGGTCAGATAATTATCACTAAACCCATCAAATATTATGTTCATCATAGGAGTACCTGGGATTGAAAAAAAGTTGTTAACCAACCAAAGCTTGAATAAGTGTTCTGTACCTGACACTCAAGGAGTTAGCTTGTTATAAGAAAAATAACCTGAAATAATCCTCAGGCCACAAGATCTCTGCAATGTAAGAACCCTACTGTTATTCTATGAATTCTATGTCAACTCTTTCTGTATTCTTAAAATGAAAAACATTCCTTTTTTAATGTTCTGCCAAACATCTGCTGCAGCATTGAATTATTACAAGCCTGACTGCATAGCCCGGCTTAGCAATATTGTTATTCATCCTAATTTTCCCCATGGTTCTCTCTGATGGTTTACATATTTTACCTAAACAGTTATAATTAGGGATGGGTAAAGTTATGTAGTTTGTTTTCCATATGTGGCAAATGTAAATCACCCTGGAACTGTTTATTGTATGTATGCTACATGTGGATGGTTGTCTAACTTATAATCATCTGAAAAATGAGCACTTGCGTATGGAAATCCTTGCAAGAGCCACCAGCTCCATGATTTGACTTCCCAGTTCCCGTAAGATCTGCAGTGAATATTGCTTTATTGCACATATGCCACAGCCCACATCTGGCTTTACTGTTCCTGCAAGACATAGCTGCTCAAACCAAGAGAAAGGTACACTTTAGGCACAAGCATAAGAAAAATTAGAAATTGATCAAGCTTTTGGTAGCTTAATAATTGAGATCTACAGAAGAATAAGCCTGTGTAAAAACTATTAAGTGTGAGCCACTTGTATTGCCAACTTCTCCTATGTGTTCAAGGAGACTTCCAAGTGCTATGAAAACCACTGAATGACGTGTTCAAATACTCAATTTTACTATCAATAATCTGCCCTTTAAATTGACGAATGCAAATACATAGTCTGATTTGAAGTTTAGCTGGTGGGGTTTACTCCATTAGGGTAACGAAGTAAAGTATTCTGTCGATCTTCGGGAGTACCTGCCCTTTGAATTTCAAGATGTCAGTCCGCCTAACGGATATTTTTCATTGGCATGAATGGCCGTCACAGCAGTTGCTGTCAATGCATTGAAAATTTGACACACAGCCCCATCAATATGATAGAGACATGTGACAATCTTTCTATATTTATTTATTTTGAAAAACAAAATCCCAAATCAGGATTTTATTTTGGAAAGTAAAAAAAGCAATAACATTCTGACCATGGGGCATTTCTTCCATGGTTTTCACTGCCCTTTAACACCAGTTTTTACTGGCAGTGATAGACAGTGAAGAATGGCCATTTGCCAATTGAGCGGTCAAATGTTCAAATCCCCCACAGGACTTACTCCTTCTGGAAATTAGAGATGTATGTCAGCAGCGGAGACAGAGTAGTCTACGCCACTTCACTTCCACCCACTCTAAATAAGAAGGGCAGAATTTCAGTTTGGTAGAGAGTGTATACCGTTGCCTTTGTGGTGATATACCCACTCGACCAAACTCTAAATGAAAATGAAGCCATGGTATCTTAAGATTGTATATAAGTCAAATTTACAATTACAATCGTTCCATTACATTCATTCAATATCAGAAGATTTGGTTCAGCCTGTCAGTTTGTATAACCCAACAAAATGGCACAGTGCTCATTAAGGTGAAACAGTTGTGGGTGCACCTGAATTCAAAGGACTGCATCATGGAAATCCGTGCTTAACTATTTCTATGAATTTCACAGATTCATAAAGAATCTACCTTTGGCATACAATTAACAAACAAATAACCCACTTTTGACAATTTTTAAAGAATATCACTAATACAAGGCATACTTTTAAAAAGAAAACCTTTTGGTCTTGTATTTGCCGAGATCTTCTGTTTTTACTCGAATTATATATACTGTATTGTTACTCATAGAGGATTTAATCAAGCCCTCCATTTGTCTGTTGTGTTGTCATTCCAATTTTTCTTCCACCCTCTACAGCATGGGGCAGTGGGTCAGCCCACTTCAGCCACTGGCTAACTTCACTGTGAGTGACAGGTATTCTGCTCTTTCGCAAGATGCACATCTTCACATGCAATAATGTCTTTTTTTTTTAGACCAGAAATACTTTTGCTATTGGTCGATTTGTTATTATGTTTGTAAAAATTCCCCCAACAACATTTTACAAAAACCCAAGCAAAACAAAACAAGCATTCCAAAAACACAAGCCTCCTACTAACACAAGACCTGTTGGCTTTGCCAATGCGTCTTAAATAAATGTGGAAACAAATATGCTACTGCTGAGAAACAACACCAAATCCTGCACTTCGTCCTGATATGGTGCTAACAAGAGGACAAAATAGCATCACTTCACCACATACTAAACCGTAAAACTCTAGCGCCAACCGGCAAAGGTTCTTTGATCTGGCCCACATACTTTAGTAATGAAAATGGAATAGGGTAGATATACACATGGATATAACAGTTATATATATATACACTCCACCTATTGATCTTTCAGTGAGAGAAGTATTGGAATTTTAAATGTTGTAACGAAGATGACACGGAGTTAGTGGTCACCCTGTCTCTAAATTCAGTGCAAGCAGCCAGCAGATTTGCGGACTGCCTAAAGGACTTTGCCGTTTGGATGACAAGCAATTGCCTGAAATTGAATGGTACCAAAACCAAGATACTGGTAGTAGGGAAGACTCCATCCATCTGGTCTTGGGCCTGGTGGCCACCAGTCTTAGGCCCGACTCCCACCCCTAAGACAGAGGTGAAAAACGTAAGAGTCTGGCTGGATTCTACCCTCTCTTTTGAGACTCATTCCAGGAAAGTTGCAGGCAAGTGCTAAGGAAAACTCTGGACATTCTCCTTTCTTCACTAGGAAAACCCTGGTCCATGCCCTTGTCACATCTCAGTTGGACTATGGAAATGTCCTATATCTGGGTGCAGGAGAAGAGATTTAATGTAGATCTGTGTGTCGTTGGCATACATGTGGGAGTCGATGTTGGCGGTGCATAGCACCTCTGTGAGCGGTTCAAGGTAAAGATTGAAGAGGGTAGGGGACAAGGTCTATCCTTGGGGGACTCCAACCGTGATCAGAGAGGGAGCGGATAAGTTACAGTTGATTTGGATTCTGGAGGTAGGACCTAAACCATTCAAGAACGGTGCCATCCAATCCCATTCTGAGTTTGAGGCGTTCCAGGAAAGTTTTGTGGTTGACCGTATCGAACGTGAGGATAGGTCTAGGAGGATTAGGAGACAGGTTTTGCCTTGGTCAAGGGCTTGGTGGGCATCATCCATGATGTGGAGGAGGGTGGTTTCCGTGCAGTGTCCAGGTCTGAAACTGGATTGGAAGTCATCAAGTAGGTGGAAGTTGGAAATGTAGTAGTGTTTCCAAAAGGAAATAACCGCACAATCACAAGAACAGTGGATAGATAATAGTCACTGGACAAAATTATAACAGTATGTAAGTTTTCCAAGCGGAGTGCTACAGGGTCCCAGTCACCCACTACCAAGGGTGACTAAATGCAAATCAAAAGATTAAGGGGCCGATTAGGATGGCGGACGGACTTGCGTCCGTCCGCCAGCCCTGAGTAGGAGGGACCGTCCGCATGGGCAGCGGCGGTCCCTCCATGGCAATTAGGATGTGACCGCCACCCTGGCGGTCACATCCTGTATGTTTTACATTGCGGCGGGTGCTGCTTGAAGCAGCACCCGCCGCAATGTAAAAAACGAAAGCTGTGCATTTGCATGCACAAAGCGGCAGGCACCGCGCGGTGCCTGCCGCTTCGTGCACGCAAAGGCAGGGGGGTACTATAGGTACCCCCCATGTGCACCCCCCACGCAACCTTCACCCAGGGGGCCCGCAACGGGCCCCCAAAGTGATTGTCCGTATGCTTTTCCACGGCGGTAAAGCCGCCGCGGAAAAGCATTACTTTCCCTACATCCTAATATGGCTGGCGGTGTCTGATAGACACCGCCAGCCATGTTAGTGCTTTTCCGCCGTGGTCGCCTTCCGACCGCGGCGGAAAAGCGGCGGACACATTGTGAGACCCACCAGCCATCCTGATTTGGCGGTGGGTCTTTCAGGCCTCCTCGGCGGATTTCCCGCATACTCCGGGCCGGCGGTGGCTTCCACCGGCCCGGAGTATGCGGAAAATCCACCATCATAATGACCCCCTTAGCAAGCAAAAATACAACAGAGTTGGGTCAAGTGTGCACTATCCTATATTCAGTAACAAACCGGTGACATATTAATCACAACATTTCATAACCAAAGATGATGTTAGACATATGTATATCCTTCAAATTTTCTTTCGTGAGACAGAAGAGGCAAATCAATGTTCTTTTTGTATCCGTTCATCTGTTTATTCAAGAAATGATCATCAATGGAAACAGCCGACACGGGTTTCGTCCGTACAAATGAGTACTATAACATTCTCAAGGCTGAACAAACAGGTTGAGATGTAATGAGATGATAATGAAGACGATAAATGAAGAGCGTTTCGGTCCTATAAGAACTAGATCAAGCGTTGGACTCAAATGGCCGTAAAGTTACAAGGTTTAGCGAAATGTATCAGTCAGTGTCAGGCATAGGTTAAAACAGCAAGGAGTCCACCGGTAGAAATAACAAATGGGTTACAAATTAAACAAGATATCGCTTGTTAAGCAAAATGGAGGTGTCTGGCAAACCAAAAACTATGCAAGATGCAACGGTCCCGTTACTATGCGGTTTTCGTTTGACGATTCAGAACTGTGGTAACTACTTTAGCGCCATGGGAACTCTTTAGACTGATTTCTCTCGACTTTGGATGCACGTCTGGTTCCACTTTTTCCAGTTTGCATCTTGCATAGTTTTTGGTTTGCCAGACACCTCCATTTTGCTTAACAAGCCATATCTTGTTTAATTTGTAACCCATTTGTTATTTCTACCGATGGACTCCTTGCTGTTTTAACCTATGCCTGACACTGACTGATACATTTTGCTAAACCTTGTAACTTTATGGCCATTTGAGTCCAACGCTTGATCTAGGTCTTATAGGACCGAAACGCTCTTCATTTATCTTCTTCATTATCATCCTATTACCTCTCAACCTGTTTGTTCAGCCTTGAGAAAGTTAAAGTACTCATTTGTATGGACAAAACACGTGTCGGCTGATCCATTGATGATAATTTCTTGAATAAACGGATGAATGGATACAAAAAGAACATTGATTTGCCTCTTCTGTCTCACGAAAGAAAATTTGAAGGATATACATATGTCTAACATCATTTTTGGGTATGAAATGTTGTGAATAATATGTCACCGGTTTGTTACTGAATATAGGATAGTGCACACTTGACCCAACTCTGTTGAAGTCGGAAATGTGTTGGCTCAACTGCTGTTGCACTCATTTCTCCAGAACTTTCCCTAGGAGTGGGATGTTCGATATCAGTCTATAGTTGTCAGGGGAAGCAGAATTTAGCGTAGGTTGTTTTAAGATGGGGACACTTGTCCAGCTTTAAGAGAGTCAGGTATCGATCCCTGTAGTAGGGATGCGTTGATTATTGCAGTCCAAGAATGGATGATCACCTGAGAGGCGGTGGCTAGGCAGTTAGAAGGGAGAGGATCATTGTAGTGATTGTTCGGGTTTAAGGAAGATAGAATTTTCGAGACAGAGTGTTCGTCATAAACTTTAAAGTTGGACCAGTGCGTTAGGTTTTTGGGTGAAGTGTGGGAGGGCAGTGCGTAGAGAAGAGGTAAAGCAGGCGTAGTTTGGGAGTGCGTTGGGGAATTAAGTTAGTTTCCTAGGGCAGTGATTTTGTCACATAAGAAGGAGGAAAATTTCTTGCATGGCATTAGGGATTTAGGGGTTTCTTTGGAGGTTTTAGCCAGTTTGTCAGATTGATGTTTGACACGCTCCACCAGCTTGCGAGGTTTGTTCTTGGCATGCTCCAGTTCTGTTCTGAAGAATTCTCTTTTTGCTTTGAGGATTTTCCTATTGAAGCATTTCTGGACTGACGGAGAAGTTGTAAATGGGCTGCTGACGGGTGCTGTTTCCAGTTACGTTCTGACTGTCGGAGGGATCTCCTCTCCATGTTGAGGGAACCATTGAACCAGGGGTTCCTGTCTTTGATCTGGGTTCTTTTTAGTTTTAGCAGAGCAAGGTCATCTAGGATGTTGGATATAGCTGTGGAATAATGATCAGTGAGGTTGTTGACCGTAGTGAGATGAGGGGGGGGGTCAGACTCACAGCGAGCAGCCAGTTTCCCGTGGTCACGGTTCTTGGTGTCTCTATCCCAACTTTTGGGGATCACAGGTTGTGGTGTCCAAATCTTGTGGGTGCGGATCTGTTGGGGTTGGTTGCAACCATGCGGATAAAGTGTTCGTCACTCAGATCTGGGGGGTATGGGCTAATCAGGGCTGAATTGTATCTAATGAGGAGGTCTTCAACTTCTTCCTCTGTGAGGTCAAGAGGGCTAGGTGTTACAGGCGGTTTATAGGTACGGAGGAGGCAGGTTTGTAGGTACAGAGTAGGGCCAGAGTTTTCTCCTCTGAGAGGTGGCAAGGCTGCTTGCGAGGGCGCAGATGTCTCAGGGATAGCGGTAAAGGGTGAACGGGGGTTCAGAGGAAGTGAGGGAGTAGAGTTCTGCGAGAGCTTGAAGTTCGAGAAGGAGAGTTTTGTGAGGCGCAGGAGGTTCTTTAGCTAATGATTAGTTCGGTAGCTCTGCGGTGGAGAGGGATGCTCTTGTGGCAAGGAGCCTGGAGGAGTGGGAGCGATTCTGATGGGATGTGCTGGTAGCCTAGTAGTGAGGCTGAGTCGGCCAGTGTCATGAACCCTTGCCGTAGTTTCAATATCCCTATGAGAGGGACGATTTTGCGGACAGGAAGTTAGCGGTTTGAGAATGCATCTATTGGCAAGAGGTGGTAGCATGGTAGAGGGGCTGGGTCGGCTAGAGTCAAGAGTCCTAGTTGGAGTTTCAGAAACCATGAGAGAGGGAAGAACTTGCGGGCTAGAGTTGAGAGTCCTAGGTGGAGTTTCAGAAACCATGAGAGAGCTTGCAGGCAGGAGGTCAGAGGTATAGGCACGCATCAGTTGGCAGGTGTTGGTGGCATGGTGGTGGGGCTAGGTCGACCAGTGTCTTGAGCCCTGGGAAGGATGGTTTGTGACAGGTTAGGCACCCTTAGTGGATTGAGTGAGAGATGGTGCGGCAGGAGCGTGGAAGAAGGTGGCTTGTGCACATATTTTTAAAGGCTGTAAAGAGGTCCGCAAATTTATTGAGGTCTTTGGTTGGAGCTTGGATCAGGATGATGCCATTTTTGTATAGGGTGATGGTGAGGTCGGCATGCAGGTTTGCGGAGGGTGCAGTTCTGAGGTTATAGCCATATGGAATGTTTCTGGCTTTGTGTATCTTAAGGAGGTTCGGGAAGGCTTTGCGCTATAGGGATGTTTTCCTGGATAGAAGATGAGGTCATTAATGACTGTGCCCTTGTCCATGCTGAATCGCAGGTTGGCGACCAGGTCCTCGGGATGACTTTTCAGGATGAAATGTTTGAAGCATTTAGCAGCAGTTTTGGAGAGATTAGGAGGATAGACCATGGTGTAGGTGTTGTCACCCATAGAGGTCAAGCAGGGTACTGCCATGCTGGGGAGAAGGGAGGAGGCTTCCGCCAAGGAGATCCGCAGAATTGCCGGGCTCTGGCTGTGAGGAAAAAGCTTTGGGGCCTACACAGGAAGACCACAGTCTAGCAGGGAGTCCCGACGGATGGGTGCAGCAAAGATCCATTTTTCTGGATGAAATGCGATAGAGTAGGGTGACTTAGGGAGCATGATATCATTGCACCTCACAATGGCTCCGTGGAGGAAAGTCAGGGGAAGATCAAATTTGGGGGGGAGAGGCAACAACTGCCCAAACAAGGTGGGCGACACCCCATATGTGAGGAGCACGCAGCTGACGTGGCAGGTCTCAGGGCCGCTTCATCCGCAAGCAGGATATTACTGTTATAGAAGGCCGTCTGCAGGTGTGAGGCTGGCTGGGAAGCGCTGCAGCAACAGGCCGTAGGGTGAGGTTGCAGCGGGCTGAGATCGGTGGGAGACCTCGGGGCAAGGCTGCGGCGGGACTGACCCAGTCGCGCCGGGGCAGGTCGCAGTGCCTAAGCTTCTTGTATGGGACAGGAAGGCAGGGAGCAACATAGGAAGAGGCGCTCACAAGCCCGGGTTTCAAGTCCCCATATCCTGGTAGATCAGCAGTTATTCCAAGAGACCCACCAAGAGCCATAAGGTCAAGATTTTCCAGAGTCCATATTAGGTAGAGAGTGAGCTATATAATTCCCCTTGTTATCAATGATAACTCCCTCATTTACCTGCCCGAAATCGGTCTGTAAATGACTGTTGGATTTGAATTATCACTTTTGTAACTAAAATAAGGGTGTTTAGAGTCATTTCCCTACCCAAAATCAGTCAGAATAGAAGCTTCTGAGTGGGAGGAAAAGTCTGTAAAAATGGCAATCTTGATCATTATGAGGCTTAAAAAAGTGGTTGTTCAACGTTAGGCATGATCCCATTGATATTTCGAATAATTTTTGTACAGTCCAAAACATTTATTTTCTGATGAATAGCGATGACCCCGGACCTGTCTAACTTTCTGCGGATGGTCAGAAATGATGATTTTTTAATGTTTATTATTTTGACTGTAAATGACTGTTGCTTGTGAATATCATTTTTGGAACTAAAATAAGGGTGTTTAGAGTCTTTTACCTGCCCGAAATTGGTCATACTAAAAGCTTCTGAGTAGGAGGAAAAGTCTGTAAAAACGGCAATTTTGATCGCTGTGAGGCTTTAAAAAGTGTTTTTATAACTTGAGGCATGATGCAATTGAAATTTTGAATTATTTTTTGTACAGTCCAAAAAATCATTTTTCTGATAAAAACGATGACCCCGGACCTGTCCAACTTTCTTCAGATGGCCAGTAATGGTAATTTTTGGATGTTTAATATTTTAACTGTAAATAACAGTTGGATTTGAATTATCGCTTTTGGAACTAAAATAAGTGTGTTTAGAAACATTTCTCTGCCCAAAATCAGTCAGAATAGAAGCTCCTGAGTAGGATGCAAAGTATGCAAAAATGGCAATTTTGGTGGCAGTGAGGCTTTAAAAAGTGATTTTTCAACTTGAGGTATGATCCAATTGATCTTTGTTGAAGTGAATTTGTAGAAAAGTTGTCTCTTCTGTTACATGTGAGTTGATGCCTAGGTTTAGCGGGTTAGCGAGAGTATTAATATTTTGTCAAAATTGTGCACTATTATTATTTTTTAAATCATGTAAAAGTTTGGCCCCAAAGTGCTTCCTCAACATCTTTTTTAAGGCACCAGATTAATTTCCTGCGCTTGGCTTTCGGTTGCCTCAGCTATTGTAAGGTCGTCGGAACGGAGTTGCCTTTCTTCAATCTCCGGAGAGCGTGGTTTAACAGCGTTTTCAGCTTTTTCAATTGTGCATTGTTTCCAATATTGGAGTACGGGTGATTGGTTTGTGGGAGTCCTGATGTATTGCTTGGTTAGATTCCCTTATTTACTCCATGTTTGTGTCCTAGATTTTTTGTAAACCTTTCCCAACTTCTCAAGCTATAAAAATCTGCGGCTTGCGCTTCTTCCACAAGTTTTTTTGCAAGGATGTGGAGCCCTTTGGGGTCATCAGCTTTACATATTATTCTCTGTTCTATGAATGCGTGTTCCAGATCCTGTGTATTTGCTGGCACAATTTGTGGTTGGAGAGTGAGTCTATTGTAATTTCCTATGGTAAGTTGTCGCTGTATTCAGAGATTCCAATGTGATGATCCATTACTTTTGGGCACATACAGCGAGAGGCAAATGTGTAGCCTATTGTAATACTTGCTACTGTGTTATGAAATATTGCTGTCTGTGGACGATCTCCTGGAAATCTTCCGTTTAGTGCTCAGAAGCCCAGCTGCTCCAGGATCGCTAGAAGCCTCGGATCTGTTTTTGTTTGTCTTCCACCTGAATTATTGTCTTCTATTACTGCGTCCCATACAAATGGGTCCTCCTCTTTTTAAATATCTTCAGATGTACTCCTGAACATATTTTAATTGAAGTCCCCAGAAATAATCAGGCTATTAGTCTACTTGTCTGTTTACATTGGTGCCTTTAGTTCTATCACAAGGGTGTAAATAGAGATTAATGAGAATTATCTGCTCATTTTTTTCCTCCCCCTGTATGGTGATTCTGAGCACTTGCATGGCGTTTGGAGGTGCTAAGCTGTGCATCATTGGTTCCATAGCATAAATGCTCTTTATAGAGCTGTATGTACCAAGGCCTCCCTTGCTGTGGCCGAATTTGTTGCTTTTAATAGCAGGTAGGGAGAGCAGATTAAATCCATCTAATGCTGGCAGCAAATTCACGCCAAGTTTCCTGGAATGAAATTATATCAAAGCTTTGTAGGTAAACTTGGAGTTCCAAGAACAGGGTCTTGTCTCCCATCCCATTGATGTTCCAGGAGCAAAGTTTGAGGTAGTTTTAACTTACAATGCAGGGAGCTTGGTATGTCAGGGATTTTGGCTTTTGGGGTTTATAGTCCTTGATAACCAGCTCCACTCTTTTGGGAATGTGTTTTTGTTGCTTTGGTCCTATAAATGTGTGCTCAATTGGGTCTGCCCAAGATCTTTTAGATTTTCTGAGGTAGCGATTAAGGGTTCCAGATTCCTTGGTTTGTCGAAGGGCCTTAGCTTGATGCCCCAGGTATTGAGTTTAATGTGTTCTTTTAAAACTTTATCTGCTAGGCCTGGTGTGGCCCAGACTGCTTTGGTTGCTTCAACTCCCGGTTGTTCTGGAGACTCCACAAATTCTATTGACTCTAGGTCATTAGATCTTATATTCTTCAAGCTGCTGATTGAGTTTAGTAGAAGTAGTATGTTTTCTCTGTTTAATATGTCAATCCGTACCTTTGACTTATATATAAGGGATGGAACATGATTATTGTAGAGTTCCGACATGCTGTTTGATCTGTGAGCGGTTCCTGTTTAGTTGTTAGTGTATCCGCCGACTCCGGGGATTCGCTTGTTGTAGTTGTTTCTGTACCATGCTTGTGACTTCTGCATATCGGTGCTGCCTCGGGACGGAAGCCTGTTATAGGAGTGCCCTCTTGTGTGTATCCTCTACTATTGCGAGATTCGCTCCTAGGGCCCGCTCCACCACTTTTGATTGTTTTGAAGGAATTGCTTCCTTTTGTTTCTGTTCCCTCCTTCTGGGTTGGGCATTCTGAGGGTTCTTTGTTGGGTTCTCTCTCCTCGCCTGCCTGAACTGCGATGACTGGGGTGTCTTCCTTTAGGTCACTTCCCCGTCCGTGGCTCTTGCCCCGGCAAGGTGATATTGTCTGAATTAGCTTTTGATTTCGCCCTTTTCTCTTCTGCTTCCTTTGCTGTTTTGATTGATGTAAGCAAGTTGTAGTTCCAGGGAGGCTGCTCTTGTGCGCTGTTTTGTGCTTTAAAGATGTTGGTGAGAATATTAGTAGTTCTTGCCTAGTTTGATTTTTTTCCTCTAATCCTGTCGGGACCGGGCACCCGTCGGGCAAACTAGCCACCTGTGTCAGGTCCGTGGTGCACTGGGATGGATCCTCAGTTGTCAAGTTTGTTGGTTGTTGCTCGGCTTTCCTCATTGTGACAGATTTTTTGGTGCTGGTTCCTTGTCACAGCGTCCCTTATGTCAGAGAGGACATTGTCCATTACCGTTGGGAGGGTTGCCAGGTTGTCTACAATGGTTATGCTAGTATAACTAGCCTGTACAATTTGTGTCTCCAATTGTGCTCTCTTGATCAGAGTATTGAGGTCTGCCAATTTGTCATTGATGTTTGGGACGAAGATCGAGAGGGAATTAAGAACTGACAGTTGGATATCCATTTGTTGGACTGATATTGCATGGTTTTACTGACATTTGCATTGTGTGCAGCAGGGTGGTCCAAATGTCTTCTTTTTCCTGCAATTTGTGTTGGTTTGCGTTGAGCTTTGGAGAGCTATTTCTTCGTTGTGATACAGCTCAAGGCACGAGAGAGTATGAGGCAACTAGTTCCTCCCATTCCTCTAGTGAAAGGTAAGATGATTCTGGTTCCATTTCCTGAGTTGTTGAGATGTGTTGCCCTTGTGTTTTTGTTTTTGTGTCCTTTTGCATAGTGCCTGCAGGCAATTGGCCATAGTGGCCGTAGGTTGTTCCTGAGTTGGTTGGACCTGCCTTTCTGGTAGTGTCTGAGAAGTGGGTTGAGTTTTTCTCTCCGTCATTTTGGTAGTCATATATGTGGGGTCATTGTTACCCATCGTGTCCACCATGGGCTTGAGCGCTGAGGGAAGTAAGAGACTAGGTTGCCTTGCGTTGTTGAAGTCTTTTTCTTGATTTTCAGTTTTTTATTTCTTTTTGTTGTTGTTGTTGAAGCAGTTCAAGGGTACCTGGTTGTTCCCTTAAGATGATGTTTTTGTTGGTGGTATTGGTGCTATTTTTGGCAGGGATTCCATGTTCTTGATGTTCTAGATGTTTCGACTCCATTTTTCCCGGACTGTGTGGTGCCCAATAACTGGAGTTTCACCCTTGTTGTGGCTGAGGGGAATATGATTGTTGATGTTTTCGTCTCCTTCCCACTCCGTGGGCTCTATGTGGCTGTTAGCCTGACCTTGTCTGCCCTTCTCCCTCCAATTGATTTAATTGAGTGTTTTGTGCTATCAGCTCTGATTGATTCCGTTTAGCGTTGCTTGTTTGTCCATACACCTTATTCCCCTGTTCCTTGTTCCCTTTAAGCTTCTCATCCTCTCCACTTACTTCCCAGAGTCTTTTTATGCACAGAATTTCCTTGATGGCCACAGGCTCTCCATAGTCCACGTTTGACTGCTGTTGCACAATCTGGGGTATTTTAATGGGTAGGAGAGGGGTGGGCAGATTGCCTTCTTTGTTGCTGGTCAGGCACAAGACCAGCCCGGGGTCTTTTATGAAGGAGAATTTGGTGTAAATTTTCTGTTGGTAACTTGTTTTAGTTGTAATGATCCAGGTAGTTGCATCATTGGCGATGGCAGGTGGCTGTGCCGGCGGACTGGTGAGAAGTGGGGAAATAAGGGGGATTTCCTCTTTCTTCCTCTTCGTAAGGTCCTCGGCACTATTGTTACTAGGTGTTTCCTTTGTTGACCTGCGAGTTTTCTTGGTAGATTAGGCACCACCTGCTGTCTTGCCTTCCCTGATCTCATTGTAGCAATTGTAGCAATTTATGTAGATGTTGTGGATATTTGTGAATATTATCGGTGCTCCTCCACAGTCTCTCTCCACTTTTCCTTGTCTGATCCTTGCCAGAGAACCCAATAGCTGCCTTGTTGGCTTTTTCCCTTTGTCCCTTTATTTCCTATCTTTCTTTCCTTTCTTTCCCTTCCTCCTTTCCCCCTGTGTAATCCAAGTGAATTGGGTTGTGGTGTGGATGGAGGGGTTGACGGGTCTACTGCAGGGTGGAATGTTGTGCTGTACTGACACCGTCGTCTAGGCGTTAGTGCTGTAAGGTCGATTCACGCCGGGCAGCTGGTCTTTGATCCTCATGGTGCCAGTGGTCAAAAGACTGGAGCTCAAGCTTCTGGAGGAATAAGGTGAGCGGGACGCCAGGAGAACTCAGGCCGTCATCACGCCCAAGAGCGAAAGTGCTGCACGATGCCAGAGGACAGGCGTGGGTGCTGATGTGGGAGTGGTGGACCCACTTCGAAGCTGTAACCCGCTGGACATAATGCACCTTGTACCCCAGTGCCGTCGGGTAGGGGCTGACCAGGATGGGGAGGCTGCGGTACACTGGAGTACGACCCAATAGAACAGAAGGGTCATTCGGAAGCGCTGTAGACACTAGCGCAATCCCACTTTGGAAGATTGCACACCAGAGAGCATGCGCATCGGAGTGGGTGAACACCCTGACCCACGCGCCTATCCTTAATCTAACTTCAACTAGAGGGAAGTGAGCCCAGGTGCACCACCAGCGCCAAGAGCCAACACAAGGGCCAGCCTAAGGCCTAAAATACAGCCCAGACAACAACATCCATACAGTGAAATGGAAGTGAGCACCAGACTGTGTGGCTGACCTAGGTGTAAATCACTTGGGGGCCAACAGAGCCCCAAATTGAGCAGTGAAGTGCACAAATACGTGCTCACCTGGGAAATCCAATACAACGTGGAGCCCTCGCCTAGGGACCGGCTAACAAACGGGAGAAGGACAAGTACGCAAAGTGGTGCAGGTGGCACCTAGGGCCTCTAGCGAAGGTATAGGATAGCGACTGCACATAATCGCAGAACGTTCGACGCCCGCCCTGACATTTGCACAGCCATCACCTGCATGAAATCTCTCTCATCCAGCTCACAGTCACCGGCCTCACACCATATCCGGTGTCCACTGCTTAACAATTGGTCATGGGGCGCCCCAGAACCAGTATGCAACAAGCAGCTGTGCAACCCGAGGCACCTGGGAAGTCGCACACAGCTGCAAAAGGAACGGGTGGGCCCCCAAACACTGCGCTCTCATCCAAGCTGGACACAGTACTGGCGGCAGTAGAAAAGATAATTAAGACACTTCATCACATTAGGAGCTCACTGGAGAAAGAAATCGACAAGGTCGCTTCAGAATTCATACTACTGAGAGCGGACCATCGCAAGCTAGCCGAGAAGGACCACATCAACGACAAGGCCCTGGAAGAATTGAATTTATAAACAATGGAGGGTCCCTGAAAGCTTAAATACCGGGAGAGGAGGCAGGGGAGCAAAAAGGACATGAACACAATACCTCTCCCAGGCAGTAATTTAACACATGGGTATTACCTCATTCATTAAAGGAACATCAATATTGTCCCAAACCAGAATTACAGAAACATAGTTTCCTTTTATTATATCATAGGTTTCATCACTCTATTTATAACATTTACAAATTTACTCTCTATACATCCTAAATATTTACACAAAGCCCCACACAAGCGTATATACAAAATGGTCATTCATGCCCTACCAGTTCCACACATACAAAGACACATCAATCACACCATACACAAGAAAAATATGTAAGACTAAAGTATATAGAACATCACAATGTTCTCAAGAAAAAGAGTTATTACAAACACCAGAAGACAATAACAGAAGAAAAAGCGGCTTTGTGTAAATATTTAGGATGTATAGAGAGTAAATTTGTAAATGTTATATATAGAGTGATGAAACCTATGATATAATAAAAGGAAACTGTGTTTATGTAATTCTGGTTTGGGACAATATTGATGAATGAGGTGATACCCATGTGTTAAATTACTGCCTGGGAGAGGTATTGTGTTCATTTCCTGGCAGAATTGAAGCCAATCATGCATAGTCATGCGTCGGCGTTGCAAGATCTCATAGACAGAGTGGACACCCTAGATGACCGCCTGGATGGAGGGGAAGGCTGCTCAAGGCGCAACAACGTATTTGTAGTGGGCCTTCAGAAGGGGAGGAAGGGCAAGATCCAGTGACATATGGGGAGTGATGGATACCAGAGATCCTTCCTGAAAATGCTCATTCGCCGCATTTCGTAGTGGAGCATGCCCACAGAGTACCCGCACACCATCCTCCCTTGGGGGCCAGACCCAGGCCGCTGCTCTTCAAACTTCTCAATTACAGGGACAGAGACAGCGGTCTAGGGAAATACGTATACTCACTGAGGTGCGAGTACAAAATGAGATGGTGATGATGTTCCCAGACTATACCATACAAGTCCAAAAGAGATGCAGCTCTTATCTGGAAGTTATACGCCAATTACACTCCTTAAATATACGCTACTCTCTCGTGTTCCCAGCACAACTGTAGCCTGCGAGGGTCACAACAAATTTCTCGAAAATCCAGCTGAGGTATGGGACTGTCTCTAAGAAACAGGACTGCTCACAGGACCCAAACCGTCGACCAGTGGACAACCGTTCCAACAGGTCAGGAGAGGATGCAGCCGCAGTAGAGGGAGAAACCCCAAGCAACCATACCCACAGATGTGAATCCCGGACGTGTAAACAGAGGGAACTGGAGTGCCGCGAGACACTCCGCAGCGGTGGCCACTATCAACACTCAACCACCAAACTACAGCTCTGGGAACGTGCACTTCTCGCTCCTGCAGCCCGACTGGGTCATCCCTAACGAGATCTGAGGACTGCGACTCACCGCAGCTGCCAGATGTCACACCACAAACATCAGATGAAATAATTTGAACATTGGATTATTGTTATCTGCAGTGTATCCTTTGTTTATTGCTAAAGTCTCTCATGATTTCACTAATGCAAGTCCTCTTGACAAGTGCACTCCATATCAACTCACACATGCACTGTAAGAAACCATGTGCAGCCGCACCATGCACAGGGTCCTGACTCCCGCTTCCCTCCTGCTCACACAGGAGTCAAAACGCCACATGTGGTGGGCAGGATTAACCTCCACGATACCACCCCTTCATTTTCACCAGCGTGTCCTGGGGCAAGTAGCCGTATACGCGACCGCACAGCACACAAACCTGAAGTTAAACAGGTTACACACACCAGTTGCCACCGTTTAGCCTCATAATTTGGATGAGCATAATTCTCGTTCTCATGATGTTAGTGCAATGTTGACGCATCGTTATCCCCTTTTTCAGTTCATTCCAACCCAGACACCCCAGGCTGGAACCATCACTATTGCAGACGATTCCAAAGCATCACACACAGGGGACTATAACATACATCTATGGCGCAGGTTAACACAGCGACATGGAATGTATGGGGCATGCACATGACATCCCGTGGCTACTCGGTGTATGCGTACTTACAGCGCAGACACGCTCAGATCACCTACCTACAGGGAGCACACCTTACCTTGGTTGAAGCAGGGCAGCTCCGCTGACGTTGGAGGGGCCAAGTATATAGCACAAATTACTCATTGCAGGCACGTGGAGCACTGGTTTGGGTTAAAGTGGACATCCCTCATACAGCAGAGGAGGTGGTAGTAGATCCAGCGGGAAGGTACGTTTTCTTGAAAGGCAAACTAAATGGGCAGGAATTGCTTATAGGCTCAGTGTACGCGCCAAACGTAGATCAAGCTGCATTTCTACGCAAACTCACTGACATAATGGCGCGATGGAGTGGCCTCCGTGGATGATCGGAGGAGACTTTAACGCAGTCCTAGACGTAAGCCTAGGTAGATCATATCCACCCCTAACGCATACGCCGGCAGTCTCTAATGCATAAACCGCGCAGGAGTCGCTCACGAACTGGACAGTAATAGACATCTGGTGCATGCTTAACCCAGCAGAATGTGTATACTCATTTCGCTCTCAAGTTCACAATCGTTTTGTTGGGTCACAGGCCCTGCTCCCACATATCAAGCACATTGTGTACCTGGGACGCATGCACTCAGACCACAATCCCCTGTTTTTGCAACTGACATGGGACATGGGACGCCGCACAATACCCACATGGCGCTTGCAACCAGCAGCACTGGAAGACCCAGCATTCCGTTACTCATTAGGCACAACTATACTAGACCACTTTGAAAATAATAAACACACCACTGAAGACAACCTTCTTGAGTGGGATGCCTTTAAGGTAGCACTTAGATGGCACTGCATGGGGGCCATCTGGAACTTTTGCACATAAATAACTGGGAACCTTAGCAGGATAAAGGGGAAATTACTAGGGCATGAGATGCAACAGGCAGAGAAGACTAATGACACTAGTGCTTTAGACTTACTCTGAACAGAGCATGCATACCTGTTAGAACTGCTCCGGTGCCATAACTACGCTGCACACTCTGCACGCAAACACGCTACCACGGACAGCACAGGCAGAACACTGGCGTGGCTTATAAGGCAAGACCAGGTGCACCAACCCATATCCGCTCTAAAATCAGTTCTAGGCCCGATGGTGTACACACTGCTCTAAGTACATGAGGCGATGACCCAACATTATACTGGACTGTACCAGACCAGAGCGTCCCGGACAGGGAGCCAGACTGCTAGGTTCCTAGAGGCAATACAATTGCCAGAAGCCACATCAGAGCAGTGTGAGACGCTCAACGAACCTCTCACACCCGACAAAATCAGCAATGCAATCATGGCGCTAGCGAGAGGTAAAACCCCAGGCCCGGACGGATTCCCAGTGGAATTCTATAAAGTCTACGCTACGATACTCATTTCCTACTTACACGAAGTATACATGACAGCTATAGAAAAACAACATCTTCCCCCATCCATGTACAAAACCAATTTGGTATCCCTGCTTAAACTGGATAAGGACCCCACAAACCTGGACTCATACAGGCCACTCACCTTACTTAATATAGATTATAAAGTGCTGGCCAAGCTTTTAGCAGATAGGCTGGTGCAAGTGGTGCCCACCTTAATACACTGGGACCAGAATGGATGTGTACACTTGAGAAAATCCTCTTTAAACCTCCAACGCTACTTTAGGGTCACAGTGTATTCGCAGACCTAAGGACCAAGAGCGGGTTCGCTAATATCAGACCTCAAAAAGGCCTTCACCTATTTCGCGTAGGGCTTCCTATTCACAGCATTAGACAAGTATCAACTGGGAGATTCATTCATTAATATGGTAAAGCTGCTATATAAAGCCCTGACAGTGAGGGTAAAAACAGGTCCCTACAGGTCCCTCCCACACTATATTTCCCCGTTCTTCTTCCGGGCCCCTTGAAAAATGAGTAAAAGACTTCTTATGTGGTACCTCCAGGCATCGAGTGGCAATCAACAAACTATCTGCCTACTGATCAGGGCGGCCTGGTGGTCCCACACCTGGAGCAGTACTACTTGGCGGTCCAAATACAATGGGTCACCAGATGGTTCGGGAACAGGCATATTGGAGAAACGGCGAGTACGTGACCCCCACTGCAGCTGGTGCAACTAGCAGAGATATTCCATCCAGGCTCCAAAACCAAGCCATCGGACTCGCTCCTCCTAAACGTGGCATATACGTGCTTCCGCAGAACATTGCACATTACCCGAGCAACCACACCATATGCTGCAGCTCTGCCCCTAGAGGGAACGCACAGAGGCCCTTCGGTAACCACGGCGACTGAACTTAGCAGTTGGCAGGCGGCTGAAGTCTGTGACATGGGAGACCTATATTTCAAGAGGGCACTAATCTCATATACATAGCTGGTGGAAGAAGATGAGTTGCCCCCAGGTCAATTTCTGCTACACCGCTCTCTACTGGAATCAATCAAAGCCAAATGGGGATACATATCCACTGAGCCTGAAACGCAGTTCACCATCTAATACCTGCACATTATGGGACAGGGTGGGCACCTCATTGATTGGTTTGCACCGTCACTCAGACATCACACAGTGGCAGACCTATCGGCCAACCGCAAATACTGGGAGACAGACATAGGACGCCAGCTCACTGACAAGGAATGGGCATCAGTGCTGGCGAGCCCAACCCAGGTCCCCAAAATGCGCGCTTGCAGCAAATGCAATTCTACATCACCCATCACCCATATCTCCTGCGAAGATCAGCCAATATTTAAGGCGGCAAGACACTTAGTGCCTCAGATAGTGCCTCAGATGCATGCACCTAGATGCAGATTTAATACATATCCTGTGGGGATGCACCACACTGACAGAATACTGGCTGGCAGTGGCAGATGCGCTAACAAAAAGCACAGGCCGCACGCTCCCCTTCAAATGGCACATATACCTTCTGCACCTATTCCGTAGAAGTCGCAACAACAAGGTTACCTTAAGATTCTTAGACCTGGGGATGACAGTGAGGCTAATCACAAAGAGATGGAAAGATTCCAACCCACCACACTTCATAGTATGGAGACACTCTACGCTCAACTGGGCTAAAGCAGAATGTACCGCACTTAGACGTGAGGACACACAAGGGATCCGGAAGACCTCCATTTGCTACCAGTTGGGACGCAACTCTAACCACATTGATCCAAATGCAAGAGAAGACATCTCCCACCCACACTTCAACAGGGGATGCATCCCTGAAGCGCTCAGCATAGAGAAGTGCCCACAAGCAGAAAGTTGAATGCAGTGGTCAGACGTAAGACACCAACCTATTGTGCAAGCATAATTATGTGCATGCCCCCAATCTTGCTAACAGCGACCGCCAATGCCAACCACACAGATGTCATCACCAATATTACCGCCCCTGTATTCCCAAGCGCCAGCCCCCGTAGCCCAGACCCCACACCTGTTAGAGGTTATTTTGTCACAGTTTCGTTATTAGCCCTTCTCCACAGTTATTGTACAAGCTAAACCCAACATGCCCACAAAGCGCCTCCAGCGCATGCGCTGCATGAGAAGCAATTCAGGCTACCACCACAGACACAGATCCAAAACGCTCAGTTGGGCCTGGTGTAGACTGCAACAGTTGTTAACGTAGGGAAGCAATGCAATTGCTAATTCCAGTGAGCCTACTAGACGCAGATAGCTGCAAACATTGTGAACACAGCAATGTTTTACATTACCACAGGAAAAAAAAAAAAATGACCGAAGTGTCATCTGTGTGCACATCAATGCTGGTAGTCCCAACAAACATACCTAAATACATCCCTCCTTTACTCTATTCCCCAACATGTATTAGCCTTTTGTAATCAGTAACATGGAACCCAAAGCCTCCATTACTCTCCATTAAAAAAATAATCTCCCCCAATGAGAACATAAAAGAACTGAATTGTGTAGACATGGAACAGCAGTATTAGTAATCAATATCTGTGTGAGCTAATCACAATGACCCCTTGTAATCTTTAGTAAAACTTACCTAATAAACAGTAAACAAAGGTAGTGGTTTACTGCCTGCCTAGTTCTGTGGGGCTCCTGTAACACTTTTGTCAAAAGCAGAACTCTAACTAAAAATGACGACTGGTGTCACTCACTCTGACACAGCTGGATGTTTCCTATCCAATCACCATAACTGATGTCTAGGAAAGGGATGAGACATTTGGCTCTGAAATTTAACATTTTGTTTGCAATTCACATTAGTGAATTGCAACCTGTAAAATGGGAAGAGTCAGACCTGACAAAAAACGCTAACTGCTAATCAGCATAGAAATATACACCTCATGAGCAACTCTTCTTGCCTAACTACACTTTGCATTCTGGGACTTTTAGTTTGGCTATGTCATTACAAATGGGATTAGAATTCTACCATGCATCCTTTATTGCAATTTTTTGTTAGATTCCCAGTAAAACACACATCTTCTGAATGCATTTTGAGCTCTTTGTAATTTCGATATGTTTATATTTTGTTTAAAAGGCTAAGCTAGGCTCCCTATTTACATTTAGCATTTCTTACTATCACAATCTACATTAGCAGAGCGGTAACATGCTGTTAAAGAAATTCATGAAAACATTTAGGGGCATATCTACAAGTAAATGGAGCAGCGTGGCTCTGCAGCAAATTTTGCAGTGTCGCGCTTCGTCATTTTAAGAACGCAGGGATGCGTTGTATTTACAACAGTACAGCTCGCCTCTGTTTTTCCTTGCGCTGGCGCTAAAGATAGCTGCCTAGTGCCAACACAGGCACACTTTTTTTTTTGTCCGCATATGCCTTGCCCTCCTTTCAGAATCGCCAACCACCTTGCGTGTCACCCGCCAGAAGACTTCAGATCTTTGCCATCTCCCGTATCAAGACACAAATTGATATTACTGGCGGAAGGAGAATCCCAAAAGTAAGAAGGGAGGAGGATGGAGTGCAAACACACTTTGACTCCAACTCCATCTCAGTATTTTTCATCCTGCTGGACCAACAGTATTTCGAAGGGGGCCCTTATCCTTGGTCCATGGAGTATACTAGGCATAATCATTGGACCCGGGGAAAAAACAAACAAACCCGGAACCATCATCTCCACTGAACCAACAAGTCCCAAAAGGCCAAATTTCTTTTATTACCTGATGTAGCAAGATCCACTTTAGATGTTTCATATAACGATGTTAACCAACCCGAGTGTGAAGGGGCCGTATTCTCCACCCAAACTTTACAGAATTGCCTCCTGGCCAGCAAAATCGCATAGAACAAAAAGGACCTTGCCTGGCCGGTTATGCCTGCCTCGAAGCCAAAGATGATTAGTGGCAACGTGAGAGACAGCGAGATGTTTAAGATAGAATCCAAAGTCCTTTTTACTTCATCCCAGAAACGGGCACTGTAGGGACAGTCCATAAACATATGCACATTGGATGCTTCGCTGTAATTACATTTATTACATTTCTTTCCTGGGAGAAATTTAGACAGTCTTAGGGGTGAAAGGTAGGCCCGATGTACCATGAACAGATGGTTTCGCCTGAGCCAGGCTGGTTTCACGATTTTATAAAGGAGGGTAAAAGATTTTATCCATATCTCCTCGCATGGGAACCCTATCTCTTCCCCCCACAATTTGTCGGGGAGAACAAGGTCTCCATGAGCCTCCTCCAACAGACTCCAATCCAATAGGGCTACCTCCTTGCCCCCCCCTGGCCATTCTACCAGCTGCTGTTCCAAGCTGCAGATCTTTCTCAATGGAACCCCTTTCCTACTCAACACCCTGGCCCAACTTTCTAACTGTGGATATTTAAATCTGGAAAAGCCCGGGCCCACCAGTTCCTGTAATTCCTCCCAGGCCCTCAACCTCCCACCAGACCAGCCACTAGCTCCCCCCATCTTACAACCCCAGTATCCCTCACCGGGATGGACAATCTATCTTGTAAGCATAATGGTAACCCAGGAGAGTCCCATATCGGTGCATAGTTGGAATAATAGGCCAGCCCTATTCTCTTCCTAATCTGAGACCAGGCTGTCCCCAAGGATGATAACATTTTTAATTTGACCTTTTTAAAAAAATTCTGGTCCCCAAATTTAAATAGGAACCCGTCAATTGACATGTCCGCTCCTATCAGCATGGCTTTAAACATCGTCCCAGAAGATGTGCCCACTGGTGTTTTTAAAAGCATTCTTGTATGGGACAGCTGAAAAGCCCATGCATAATACTGCAGGTCCGGTAAAGTAATTTGACGTCAAAGGCCAGAGGGATGGTGTTAAAAATAAAAATAAATTTAGGCAGGATAGACATCTTGATCAAGGTGACCCTGCCCAAGATTGTTAATGGGAGGTGAGTCCATGATTTCATTAACTTCTTACACTCGTTGTGTATACGCTCCAAATTAATTTGAGCTATGTCCCCTATGTCTTGAACCACCCGTATGCCGAGGTACCTCATAAAAGTTGTCACCCCAAGATGTAAGTTGGGGATGTTCCACGCCATGATCTCCATTTTGCTGGCGTTAATCTCGTACCCCGATATACGCCCGAACTCCTCCGCCCTCTTAATTACTGCAGGAAATGCTTTATCTGGGTCCGACTTGAAGATGAAGATGTCGTCCGCATATAATGCGACCCGCCTCTCCCACTCCCCGATTTTTAAACAGTGGGATATTTTCATCTCCCCGCAGAATCTGAGCAAATGGCTCGATGTACAAATTGAAGAGGAGGGGAGAGAGCGGGCACCCCTGCCTCGTTCCCCTCGTGATTTTAAAAGGTTCGGTCAGGACACCATTTATCAAAAGCCTTGCCTACGGAGCGCTATACATCAGAGAGATGACACAACAAAAACCCTCGCCAAAGCCAAACTTCTTCAAAACCGCCTCCAGATATAGCCAATTACCCTGTCAAAGGCCTATGTCGCGTCTAGGGTGAGTGTGGCCAAAGGGAGAGAAAAGGTCATAGCAATATCTATTGACCCTACCAAATCATATGTTTGGTCAGAGGGCTGCCTCCCTTTAATGAACCCCTTCTGATCTTGCTGTACGATTTCTCCAATTACAGCCCCCAATCTTGCAGACATGATGGACGCAAAGATCTTGTAGTCGCTATTTAAAAGCAAAATTGGTCTATAAGATCCACATTCCGTTAAATCCTTCCCTGGCTTGGGGATTAAAACAATAGTCGCCTCTCCCCAGGATTTTGGGGGGGCTTCCCCCTTCCTTAGTATTCTATTAAAAAGGGTCGTCAATGTTGGAACAACGGCGCCACCCAGGACTCAGTATAACTCTCCTGGCAAGCCATCAGGGTCAGCAGCCTTCCCTTGCTTTAATTGCCCCAATAGCCTTGCTCACTTCAGCTTCCGATATGGTCATCTCCAAGCAGTTCCTCTCTACTATTGAGAGAGTAGGCAAAGAGATGTTACCTAGCCATGTATCCCTTTTGGCCACGTCATTCGGAGTATCCTCCCTGTAGATCTCCTCAAAGAATTCAAAGAATGTTCGCCCTATCTCCTGCTTAGAGGTCCTTGCAAGGGACTCTCCCTCCACCTTTATCTCTCTGATCTAGTTCTTGGCTTGTTCCGCTTTAACTTTCCAAGCCAAGATCCTTCCAGCCGCTTCTCCAAATTCGGAGTGCGAGATCTTACTAGCCTCCCATCTCTTCGCCACCCTTTCCTGAAGAATATTCTCCAGCTGTCTTTTGATTGTTCCTAATGGCTTTTGCTCCTCCAAGGACCCAATGGAGTCCCCCAACTTATTCTCAAAGAGCCTCATCTCCAACTCAAGCCTATTTATCATTTCCCGATATACTTTCTGCCTATAAGAGGCTCTATTTGTGATACATCCTCTGAGAAAAGCTTTTAAAGTTTCCCAGACTGTTGCTACTGCTGCAGAGTCTAGGTTGATCTCCAAAAAAGATGTACTTTCAGATACTAGGAAACTAACTTCCTCCTCTTCCAACAATATAGTACGGTCAAACGACCAGGAAGGATGTTTCGTCTGAGACTCTAGCTTGAGAACAAACATTAGAGCTGAATGGTCCGACAGATGGGACGAGAGATATTCTACGGTAGTTAGTATGTCCTTGAGACTGTACCTAAATAAAGCATAATCAATTCTTGATTTATGCATATATTTCAAGTTACGAAAGGAGACCCCTAGTTTGTTGCCAGCCCTTTCCCGCCACAAATCTGCCAAGCTGAGTTGAATCATAGCTGCAATGAGGGTCTGTCTTGATTTGGAGGGTACACTGGCTCTAGAGCTAGGTCTTTTATCTAATTTGGGGTTAAGCACAATATTAAAATCACCCACCCATACTACAGGATCTTGAGAAGAGATCAGATGATTACTAATGATATCGAGGAAGGATGTATCATCCAAGTTGGGGCCATAATAGCCGACCACTGTGCAGATCCAGCCATCCACTGAGATTCTCAGCAGTAGCCATCTCCCGCTTTGGTCCTCCTTAGAGTCCAGAATCTGGACTTTCGCAGATTTTTTAAAAATAAAGAGGATTCCTCTTATGTTTGCGTTGTGATCCGTGCAGTGAAATCTGTCTATCCATCTGTGCTTTTTCAATAGACCAATAACCTCTGCCTTCAAAAGATGTGTCTCCTGCAACACAATGATCTGCGCGGGGTAGTCCCTAAGATATTGCATAATTCGATGTCTTCTGCTCCTCACGCGCAAACCATTGACATTCCAGGACAAGAACTGGACTGACATCAGCGTTTGAATTTCCACCCCCCCCTCTATACTCCCTCCTGACTAACCTTCTGGACTGAGATTGAGTGGCTACCCAGCTAAAATACCAACCATTCTTAAGGAGAGCAACCTTATGAGGATTTTTTTTATCATTTTCCCCCTTGCCCCAGCCCACCCCCCACCCCTGGAAAACCCACCCATACTTACTACGACTAGATGTATAGCCGGATTTGAGTCCACCGACAACTTCCCCTCTCCGCAACGCCTCACCCTGCTGGACCAAGCGGCTGACCATAAAACTAGCTATCGGGAGACTTTACCTGATCCCACCCCAGTGTTAAAGACAGAAATAGCTCCCTATTATCCTTGTGTTTTAATGGGTTTTAACATATTTTTTTCCTCTTCTCTTTTTTATTTTTTTTTCTGCTACCAAGTGTTACCCCCCCCCTTTATGTGCACAAACCCTTTCATTTTTTTTTAATTTTTATTATTATTATTTTTTTATTAGGGCCATATTTCGACCCTTGATACAAACATTTGTTTAGGAGAGGAGGGCTTTATTAATCCTCTCCCACTCTCTCTTGCATTCCACGGTTTTATTTGCCTTATAGTCAAAGTCCCAAAAAGAGGGGAAAAAAAGGTTTAAGAAAGAAATTAATTGACCTTACTTAGCCTAACATTCTATTACCTAGACTATCATTCTGCCAATAAGAACAGGGTGGAGACTGAAATTGGGGCTGGAATTTCTAGACTAAACCCCCCCCTGAGAGTGAATGTTGATGGATTCCAAAAGCTCATCGGCCTCAGCTGGTGATCGGATGTTATGCATCTTGTTATTATACATCACGCGTAGGAACGCGGGGAACCGCATCTGCACCGTTGCCCCTAGAGACCTGAACTTATCCATTCGCTGGCCTAGCTCCCACTGTCTGTCCAGGGTAGATTTAGACAGGTCTGACCGTATCTCGAAAGAGAAATCCGGGCCCTTCAGTGTTTTTGCCTTTAACGCCAAATGTAAAAAAAATTCCTTCAGAGAATAGGTGAGGAAATTGACCAAAATCTTCCTGATTTTAGTTCTATCAGGATTTGAACGGAAGGGGTCACGATGAATCCGTTGAATGTCCTTATCAATCTCCTCCACTGATTCCTGGAGATCAAGAGAGTCCTTTAATATCCTGATCACGAACGCCTTGACATCCCCCCCTCTTTTCCCTCAGGGATCTTCAAGAGCCAAACGTTGTTTCTCCGTGAGTAGTTTTCCAGTGATTCCACCCTCTCCCGCATAGCGTCTCCCTCTCGCCGCAGGTTTTGGATTTTAGATTCGGCTATCTCAAGACTGGATTTCAGTAGACCCACTGCCCCTTCCAACACCTCCATTATCTCACCATCCACCTTCCTCTCTAGGATCTCGCATGAGGACCTTATCTCATTCTGGTTAGCCTTAGAAACTGAGAAGTCGTTTCTTATCTCTTCCCTCATTGAGGTTATGGATGCCACAAGAGCTTCCAGTGTATTCCCGACACTGTTTCCACCAATGTCCTCCTCCTCCACCTCCACACCCCCTTCTGCTGCGTTGCCAGCCCCCTCCAGCACTATTGGTGCATTATCTCGAGAGCCAGAGTCCCCTTCTGCTTCTGGGATAGGAGCTACATCTGCCATCCCGGGCTGTGTGGGTACGGGTATGGGTGTAGCTGCTGATGATAATGGTATAGATGTTAACGCTCGGGAGTCTGCGGTTGGCAACAGGTCCAAGACCTGGGGTAACACCTTAAAATAGGAGCGCAGGGAGGGAGTAACCCTTGTCGTACTATTCCGGCCCCTGGCTTTTGCCCCCTTACCCCCCTCCTTGCTACTGTTCTTCTGGTTAGCCCTAGTGCCTCCCCCTGTTCGTACCTCCTCAGCACCTCCTCAGCACCCGCTACTAATTTACCCGGACTTTCTCCTTCACTGATAATGCATTCTGGGACTTGCTGTTTTTTCCCAGTTTTCTGATTTTTTCTTTGTTTCCTTTGACCTTGGGCTCTGGAGGTCTGCTTAGGGGTGTGTTTCTTGCTGGTGTTTTTAGAGTTAGTAGAAACAAGACCGGGTTCAGAATCCCCCACCGCCCCTTCAACCTTACTTCCAGGGTCCAGATCCAGCGCCGCTCTTCCTGGCTCTACGGAGGGCTCCGTCGTTTCTGTGGAAATATCCGATGTGCTCGAGTAAGGCACTTTTCGCGAGCCAGCAGCGGCCCCTCTGCTCCGCCCACTCTACTCGTTAGGAGCCCCCGGGCCGCCGCTCTACGGCTGCGCCTGAGCTCCACGACTGCCCGACTCCAATGTGGCAGTGAGACGGGAGGGAGGAGGCGTATTCCCGCAGGCAAACACATCCGCGGAGCAGCTCAGCAGGTAGGGATCCGGCAATGCAATACGGCGTAGATACGGCGTGGAAGCGCTGAAAAACCGGGCTCTCTTCACACCGGAGATGGGGTCATACCTTCACTGAAGAACATTGCTCCCATTGCGGATCAAAAAACGCCGTCTGATACCAGCAGCGCAGCGGTGCACCGGAGAGCTGCCTGGACGCGCGCACCACTCTAGCCAGTGCCGCCATGTTTTCCGAGTAAACACAGGCACCCTTGCGTCATAGTGCAAGGGTGCCTGTGTTGCTGGGAAAGATTGTTTATGTATAGAACGGTGTCCCTCCCTGCGCATAAAAAATCAATATTGGCGCTTTGCTACTTCTATATGTGCTGCATTCTACAGTACGCATAGAAGTAGCAAATCGCCATTATTTAATAATTGCTAATGTGCAGGAAGGGCAGATGTTTTGCTCTTTCTATGTGTGCTGCAGAATGCAGCACACATAGAAAAAGCAAAAACAAGGAGAAATAAAAGTATTTTTCCTAGTTGCGCCAATTTTAATGCTTGCTTTTGCATAATGTTAGTTTTTGGTGCTGCCCCAGATTAACAGGATCTTGTAAATCTGGAGCAACATCAAAAAGCAATAGGTGTTGTGGTGGAACAACCAAAGCAACAACCATTGCATGACCACATTCATGCAGAAAACTGCGTGAGAGGGAACCATATTTACAAAGCAACATTAATCCACCCAAAGTGGCCTAATGCCACTTTGTAAATATGGTGCAGTGCATTGCGCCTCCGGAACTTCGTAAAAAATGGGACATTCCGATGGAACAATCCCCTTGTAAATATGCGCTAAATTAGGTTGATTAGACCACGTTTGACTGCTTGGCTCGTACTTTGGCTTTTAAAATGAAGCCAGACCCCTGGCTCGGCTCTGGCTCAGCTCATAAATTCTCTGCCTTGCCCACCTCTATTTAAAAGAGAAACTTTACCCTAATATGGGTTTTCGAGAAGCTTCATGCACATTTCTTTAACTAAAGTTGTATATGATGCAGTACCTGCTTACATTTTATGTTTTACTTCATCTTGCATTCCCTAAAATATTTTTTTTCCAAGTGTTGTTTTTCTGTATTTTTTCACTCAACATGTAACTGTTGTAGAATACATTTTGTGAAATGAGTTTCCTTCAGGTACCTGGGTAAGTTTGGGTTATGGATTTCTGTTCATGACAGGGCAAGAGTGAGAGCGGTGGAACTGAGACTGAATGCAGAGCACATTTAACACAGTATCTGTTAGTTGGTCATAAAGGTGGTCACATTTCATGCACATCCAGCCCTTTTCTTCCACATTAATGGAGGAATTTTCTACTCACCCATGAGTTTACTTTATGTATCAAGTAATCACTAACATTATTGTAAAATAATGAGTCACAAAAACAGCAATTGTAAGTAGTAAGTAGTTCACTGCCAAATTGGTGCACATTTGTTTAAGTAAGAAGGATTTTGCTGCATTGGTTTTGTGGAGACTTGGGTGTCATGCTGCCCATGAAATTAAATGAAGAAAGTTCTTAATATAAAGCGCCCTGCGACCAAGCGGCTTCCTGGCGCTGAGAGTAAAGAGCTAAAGAGAATGGAATGTGCCAAAAGGAAATCAGCCGGAGTACGCTATGGAGAACAGATGTGTCTTGAGGGCTTTACGGAATTGGGGGTAGGTTGGGATAGACCTGATTGACAAAGGGAGGCTATTCCAAAAACGGGGAGCTAATACCGAGAATCTGGTGCCTCCCGTTTTAGATCTAAGAAACCGCTGAATATTAAGGAGGAATTGGTTGGAAGAACGAAGGGCGCGGGTGGGAGTGTAAGGGATAATGAGTGAATTGATGAAGGCTGGGGCAATACGAATGCGGGCCATGAAAGCCAGGCAGCCCATCTTAAAGAGAGATCTCTGGCAGATGGGGAGCCAGTGAAGGGATTTCAAAACAGGCTTGATGTGAGAAGATTTGGGCAGGTGATGAATAATTCGAGCAGCCTGGTTCTGAATGGCCTGCCATCGGCACAGTTCGTAGGCCAGGATGCCCACGTAGAGACTGTTCCCGTAATCGAGACGGGAGAGAATCATTGCTAGCATAATAAGTTTGAGGGCATCGGTGGAAAAGAAACGGGACATTTTCCGAATAATACGGAGGGAAAGAAAGCATGAAGAAACAACGGAGCTAATCTGGGCATGCATGGAGAGGTCCCCACTGACTTTAATGCCCAAGGTCTTTGCAGAGGCCGCTGGTATGGGCGAAGGGCCAAAGATGGAGGGCCAAAAGGCAGACGACCACGGGGAGATGGAATGGCCAGTCAGGACCAACTCCGTCTTGTCCAGATTAAGCTTAAGTTGGTTACGGTTCATCCACTCCGAGATGAAAACAAGAGTGGAATGAAATTTAGGTAGGGAATGCAAGGGGGAGGAGAGGGCAAAAACAAGCTGGAGGTCATCCGCATAGTTATATACGGAGACCCCCATGTCAAGGAGGGAAAGGATAAGGGGACGAATGTAAAGATTAAAAAGAAGAGGGGACAGGGAGGAACTTTGGGGAACCCCACAGGGGACCAAGCGGGTTGGGGCAATGTGGCCAGACAGATGGACAGCCTGAGTCCGTCCATTAAGAAAGGAGGCGAGCCAAGAGAGGGCGGTACCCCGAACGCCCGCTGCACTAACACGGTCAAGAAGGACGGAATGGTCGACCGTGTCAAACGCCGCGGACATATCAAGGAGCACCAAGGCTTGAGGCAGGTTGGAGTCCGCCGTACTCTTGAGCTCGTCTAGGACAGACAGGACCACTGACTCTGTAGAGTGGACTGGGCGGAAACCCGCTTGGTGGGAGGCCAAGAGATGGTTATCCTCAATGAAGGAGGAGAGACAAGAGGTAATGTAGTTCTCCAATATCTTTCCAAGGTAAGAGAGAAGGGAAATGGGTCTGAAATTGGAAGGAAGGGAGGGGTCTGCACCAGGCTTTTTTAAGATGGGGCGAACTGTTGCTGATTTGAAAAATTGCGGGACCAGACCTGAGGAAATAGAAGAGTTAAGAAGGGAAAGAGGAGGATCAGGACAGTGAGTGAAAAGCTCTCTCAGAATGCGAGCTAGAGCACAGTCAGCCGGGGAGCCTGACTTCACTTTCTGAAGTAGAGCCAAAAAGGAATTTAGAGAGATGGGTGGAAACTGATCAAGGAACGAAGAGGGCAGGGGAAGTTAAGGAGAGGGAGGGGAGAGAGGGGGTGAATTTGTTGGAGGACTATTGGATTTGATCTTCGCGATCTTCTCTAGAAAGAAGTCGTTAAGAGACAGACAAAGAGCTTGAGAGGCGACAGGGTTGGAATTGGCTCTATACGAAGCAACTAAGTTGCGGACTATGGAAAAAATGTCCTTAGGTTTGTTGGCTGATAGAGATATTCTCTCCGAAAAATACGTAGTTTTGGCTAGGAGAATAGCCTTCTTGTAATTGATCAAAAGAAGCTTATATTTGGCTCGCAGAGAGGGACAGTAATTGCGTCTCCAATGGCGTTCGGAGCGCCTAAGGTCCAATTTAAGGATTTTCAATTCGTCTGTGAACCATTTGTGGGCGTCATGGGGGCGGCAGATCTTAACTTTTCTAAGGGGGCAACGCGATCACAAGTGGAGGCCAACCACTGATTCACAGCGTCTGCTTGAAGATCAAGAGAAAGAGTACCTAGGTCAGGAGGAGAAGCAGTAAGAGAGGAACAGAGAAAGTTGAGATCAACCCAATTCCAATTACGAGCTGTAACATTCTTGGACAAAGGGGGGTTTTCTTGAGCTCCAAGCTCAATGAGAAATGAGATCAAAAAATGATCGGACCAGGTGCAGGGGAGGACTGTGGGGAAAAGAATAGTACAGCTGGCTGACCATATCTGATCTAAGGTATGGCCGTGGACATGGGTAGGGGAGTGAAAGTGAGAAAGAAAATTAAGACACTGGAGAGTAGCTGAGAAGTCTTTGGAGGGCAGGTCCTTCCTAGGGTCACCTGGCCAATAATTAAAATCTCCGAGAAGGAGCACTGAGGAGTTATTGACCACAAGCTTGGCCAGTAATTCTTGTAAGACAGGCACAAAGGTAGGCATATTCTGCGGGGGACGATACATTAGAACTATTGTGATGGGAGCTAAAAGGTTAACTGAGCGGGCAACCAAAAAATCTATATCGGGTATGGAAGGATGGGGAAGAAGCTGAAACTGAAGATGGGAGCGAATGATCATCGCCACACCCCCGCCGGCCTTACAAATAATAAGGTTTGCGATGTACAGCCTACATGTGTGAAAACAGAAAACTAAAAGGTTTATAACAGCGCCAAGCTGCAGTGGACCATTTATAATCTATAGTCATTGGAGTCATTGTAGAGGAAACCTTGTAGAAAGAAGCTTGTGCTGTCATTTGATTAAGATCAGTATTAATATACTGACCACCATGTTTGGCAATAGTTATGCTTTTTTGGGGAAAAGAAAAACCCCTGAAAGATTGAATGCCCGTTGACCAGCTGACAATCTGGTTGTTAGTGGTGGTTTGATGTGAGAGGTGAATTTGCTGGCCCCGAACCACTGCAAGTTGAATTGCTCTATTCTCTAAACCTTATTCCTGTGTCTAGTTTTACTGAGCAGTTTGTGAACGATAGGAGCCAAACATTGCTTAATACAATGAATGCATGCAACTTGTGTATTGGAAAAAATAAGGTGATATCCTAGTCCAAAAAGACAAAATACTCTGGTACTTCATGTGTGTTGTTTGCACTCACAATCATTATCTTGATAATTTGTCCTGGTGTCACTATTTTCCCATAGTTGAGAGATTGTAAAGTGCCATTTTGCCTTAGTGTAGTTTTTACAGGTAGAATGGGAAATCATTTGTGATAAAAACTCATGCATGTCTTTCAACTGACCCATGCCATCATTGTGACTTTCAGCCAGTACTGGTTTTAACCCCAAATTGACAAGCATGCTGAGATTTGAACGCTGGCTTGAAAGTCACTTTCATGATTTTGGGCAAGTTGACGGCTGTACTAGAGGTAGCGAGTTTTTCTTAAAAGCAGAAAATATTTGCCTTTTTGGGGCTTCTATTAAGAGCTTCAAATGAGTCAGTGGGCCAGAAATGTAAAATCATAGTCAACTATGGCCCAACATAAGTCAGAAAAAATTGGTCTATGCCAGATTTTGCAGGAATATGCACTGAACAGTTTAGTCTTTTTCTTTTTTTTTTTAGTTTTTTAGGAATGACAAGAAAAACAAGAGAAAGAAAAAAATATCAACTTTCTCTGAACAACAAACATATTGCAAATGATAAAAGAACACACACTATCTAGATATGGGGAGAGAGAATGTTATGAGCAAGAGAAACAGAAAGTAAAAGAAAGAAAAGGAAAAATAACTAAAATAAAATAAAAGAAGAGCGAGGGGTAACTAAACAGATGTAGGTGCATGTGAAGAAAGGTAGGAAGTAAAGGGTAACCAAAGTAGATCTGATTTAATTTTCTGTGCTAAAGTGGAAGAAGAGACAGTAGCAATTCTATGTTCATCACAAATAAAATTCCACCAAAAAACGAAGATATTTTAGAATGATCTTTCCAGTGCGACAGAATAACTTTAAAAGCTAATGCAATAAATAGGTCGAAAAATAAAGATATAGGATTACCAACATCTAAATCAGGTGGAGATGAACCAAAGAACACATTTTTCAGTGATAATGGTATATCACAGTCAAAAACGTTCATACATATGGACCAAATAGAACGCCAAAAGGCCAAAACATTAGAACATTCATATATTTGATGCGTTAAAGTTCCATTAAATTCAGAACAGGACCAGCATAGGGTAGATGAGGAAGTGGAGAACTTGTATATACAAACAGGGGTAATCACTGCTCTGTTATAAATAAAGTATAGCGACTCAGTGATACGAGCAGAGTTTGAGGTTTTGAATAATTTAGACCATAGCTTATCCCAAACAGAAATAGACACTTTGACAGATAGATCAGCTTCCCATGCCAACTCTGTAGAGGATTTAGGTCTTTCAGTAACATGAAATGATAGTTATTTATAGATATGTGCTGCTTTAGGCTTATCGTCATGAGAAATAATATATAATGGTGTAGAAGGAGTAAGTGAAGTAGAAACATTGGAAAAATCAAAAGTATTTAATTGAGACTGTAATGCTGTTGAAATTAATGTATATTCATGAAAGAATGTGTTGGGTAAATTATACTGAGATTGTAGTTCAGAAAACGGAATACCAGAGTTTTGGAGAATGAGTTGATGGACAAAAATAATTCCCTTCTCCTTCCAATGTTTGTAGTAAAATTATTTATTTTGATATTTAATGTATTTTTTGTACCAAATAGTAGAGGATAAAAACATTGAAATGGGTCGAGGCCCTGCACGAATATGTTATAAAGTAGGTTTTGGGAGTATTTTAAAATGAGATGATTAGATATAAAGGTACAATTAGACATGTAAATTACATTACGAAACAAGAAAACTTTTAATAGGGAGCGTTCAAAAGTAATCCATCTTGGTATCGGAGTATCAACAAATTCACATGAAAGGGCAAAAAATTGTTTAATTAAGAATGCAGAACGATAGGCTTTAAAATCAGGGAACCACATGCCTCCCTCAGACTTAGGGCGCTGAAGTTTTGAAAGGGAAATACAAGAGTGTTTTTTATTCCATAGGAATTTTATGCAGATGGAATTGATTTGTGAAAGAAATGAGAGAGGGATTCGAAAGGGCAACATAGATAGTGTAGAAAGAATATGAGGAACAATCATAATTTTAATGGTGTCAAGCCTACCCCACCATGACAAATGGATTGGTGACCAGGAAAGTAATAAAGATTGAACCTTAGTGAGTAATGCATTAAACATGTGCTTAATTGTGATATGTAAGGAATCAGAAAACCATATACCAAGGAATATGATTTTAGTGGGGCACCAAGTAAAGTTAGTATCCTTAAACATATCTTGATAACATAAGGAGTTCAATGGCAGTACCTCTGTCTTTGAGAAGTTCAAGTTATAACCAGAAAAACTGGAATACAAATGAACCTCTTTCAAAAAGGGAGGAAGGGAGGTAGGGAAATTAGACATATATAGTGATATATCATCAGCATATGCTGACATCTTGGTTTCTAAAGAGTTATATATGAGACCAGAGATAAGCTTATTGGCACAAATGCGTTCAAGGAAGGGTTCAAGGCACAAAACAAATAATAGGGGAGATAATGGGCAACCCTGACGTGTACCTCTGGAAAGGGGAACATATTTGGGGGAACGATTATTTACAAAGATACTAGCTCGGGGATGAGAATATCATAATTTAATATAAGAAATGAAGGTTGGGCCAAATCCAAACCATTGAAGTGTTCTAAACATAAACTGCAATTAATTTGGTCAAAAGCCTTTTCGGCATCTAGGGAGAGTGCCGGCAGAGGGGATTTCATTTTTTTGCCTCGGGAAATGACATTAGCAAACATTCGAGCGTTGTCAGCAGCCAGTCGACCTTTAATAAAACCTGATTGATCAGTCCTAACCAATAACAGGATAATGGTTTCAAGACGAGTGGCAAGAATTTTAGCAAATATCTTACAATCATAGTTAATTAATGATATGGGGTGGTAGTTTTTACATAGGGTATGATCCTTTTCAGGCTTGGTTATAAGAACAATCAAGGCTTCCATAAAGGAGCCAGAAGCTTTGGATTCTGCAATAAAAGAATTAAAAGAGCCAAGAGTTTGGGAGTGAACATAGTGGAAAAAGCAGAATAAAATTCAACAGAGAGGCCGTCAGGTCGAAGGTGCTTTTGACTTTTACAGAGACTTAACAGCGTCAGTTATCTCCTGTACAGTAACATCCTTCTCCAATAGATCAAATTCATCAGATAAGGTAGGAGGAGTGGGAAGAACAGAGAAGAAGGAATCTAAATTTTGAGGAGAAGGATGCGTATCATCGGAATATAAGGAATGGTAATATTCATGAAACACATTAGCGATGTCATCATCCGATGAAGCAAGGACAATGGTAGATTCATTGAAAATAGGACCAATATTTTTACGTGCAGATTTAATTTTTAGATAATTAGCCAACATTCTACCAGCTTTATTTTGACCCCCATGATATCCAGATTTAATTTTAAGAAGAACATTACAAGCTTCAACAGTAGCCAATTTATTTAGTTCAGACTTGGACTTAAGCAATTCATGAAGGGCAGAAGGTGATTTAGAGGTAATGTATGTTTCAATAGCTTTAAGTGTTGTTGTAATGCTGTGTACTTATTTTGATTAGTTTTCTTTTTCTTTGCAACATAGGAAATAGTGAAAGCACGAAAAGAGGCCTTAAAGGCAGCCCAATTATTAGAAATAGAGGTGTCAGATGGGTTATTTAACATGAAAAATTAATTAATAAACTTAGTAGCCTCAGAAATAAAAAGGGTATCAGACAACAAATAATTATTAAAGTTCCAGCTACTAAATTTAGGGGAACTTAAGGGGAGATCTAAAACAGAGAGAACAGGTGCATGATCGGAGATGAAAATAGATCCGATCTCCGAAGACAAAAGTGAAGGGAGAAGGGATTTGACAACCAAAATGTAATCAATCCTAGAATGAATTTGATGAACATTTGAAAAAAAAGTAAATTCAAGAGAGTCAGGATTACAAGTTTTCCAAGTATCATATAATGAACGAGAGGCAATGGCTGATTGGAAGGCTTTTTGGGATTTATCTGGATTAAATTTACACTTGGATAGACTGTCAGAAAAAGGGTCTATCCATTGATTAAAGTCACCAGCAACAATAATGTTTGGGCAATCATTGGAAGAGAGTAAAATCTTGATAGAATTTCAAAATTCAATGACTGGGCCATAAATATTCAAGAGGACTAACTCTTTATTATGTATGATTACTTTAGCCATTACCCACCGTCCATTAGCATCATTTTGTGTAGAAACAATATGTACATGTAATGACTTATAAAACAATATTGCCATACCCCCTTACTTCCAGATGAAGGAGAAAACTCAACCTGACCCACCCACTGTCGTTTTAACTTGAGCAATTTTGTTTAATTACAAAGTGTTTCCTGAATAAAAGAAACCTGAGCATTTAATTTTGATAGATGAGAGAGTACCTTTTGTCTCTTGATGGGGTGTCCAAGACCACGAATATTCCAGGTGACAAACTCATACATATTGGAGGGTTGGGAAGGTATTACACGAAGGAGATGACACATTGCGAGGGAACAGCTGAAAGGAAAACACCATAATATGAGGCAAAAGTGAAAAAAACATCATAAAACAATAAAAAGCACTAATAGACACACGCGACACCTGGAATAATATTGAACAAGAGAAGCAAACACAAAAAGAATGATAAAAAAAGAAAACAGGGAGAATAAATAGAAGAAAAAAAAGGTAGATCAAGATGAAAGATCCAGATCTAAGAGGAAATAGCAAAAACTGAAGCATGAGGCGCAACTGCACCGACAGAAGATGGAACGACAGAGGAGAAGGAAATATGAATAGAATAGTTAACAGCCATAGTAAGAAAAGAAAGAAACGGATACAAGAAATTCAGTGATGCTGGGAAGAGCCAGCAGCAGAGGTCGGAGAAAGACTGTCGAGGAACAAGCTCAATTTAGTAGGATCATCAAAAGAATGCGTGGAGCCCTCATGAGTTATTTTACAAAAACAAGGATGAAGAATGGCATAACGAATGTTCAACTGTCTCATTAGGGGCGGAGAGCCAAAAACTCCTTTCTCCTTGCATTAGTGGCATTGGAAATATCCTGTGACAGATAGATGGTATGGCCGGACCATATAAGACGACGTTTTGCTTTAGCTGCTGAGAGGACACGGATGAGGTCTGTGAATTCCAAAAATAACATGATAATTCCTCTAGGCCTGGATGCATTAGGTTGAAGGCGACCTAGTCGATGCGCACATTGAATATTTAATAAAGGGACTGAAGGAAGTTCTAAAAGTTTCCGCAAGAGTTTTTCAAGAAAAAGAAGCATATCCATGTCCTTCAATATTTTCTGGTAGGCCACACAGATGTAGGTTATTGCGTCGATTTCGATTTTTAAGGTCCTCGGTGTGAAGTTTGAGACAATGGATTTCCTATTCCAGGACTGAAATTTTATTGGAAACATCATGTAGAACACTAACATGTTGTTCAAGGTCAAGTACTTTAGCTTCCATATTAATCCATCTGTCTTCTACCTGCTGAAGTTTCTCATTTGTCGAATACATAAAAGATTTTAACCCCCTCACTTTATCTAAAATAATGTCCAGCACAGGATTTTGAGATGATAAGATTGGAGAAAGAGGGTCATTTTTAGCTCTTTTAGGATTGGTACCTGTAGACGAGGCTCTAGCTGAAAGTGGTGCTTCATTAGCCATTTTGGAATGAGGCGAGGAGTGACATAAGACTCCTAATGAAGATTTCTGCCTCCCCATATGTTACACGTCTCAAGGAAAAACAAAAAAAGCGCCAAAAAGAGCAAAGAGAAAAGAAATGCGACACTCTACGTTCGCGTATCAGCACATGTCAAACAAAAGGGGCAGAGGAAAATTAGTCTTAGTAAGCATTTAGTAAATCAAATGCCTAAACCCGTTAGAAGCTGGAAAAACGTGACAAGAAAAAGATAGTATTCATCTTGCTTGTGCAAGAACGCAGAGGTCAACATTGAGGGTGAAAGGCAGCATACTTTATGAGAAAATTCCACATAAAGAGTGTAAAAAGTGTTGCATTGGCTCAGAGAACATGGTAAACTGAGTATCAACGTGAAAGGAGCAGAGTGCTGAGAAGCACCTCACATTCTAAAACAGTTTGAGAAAGAGAAGTATTCCTGCGGCGAAGGTCACATAGCGAGCAGCAGGAATTTGAGGAGTGTGTTATGAAAGTGAAGACTGTTGCCATGTGTTTAGGACGGACATGAAAAAAAACCCGCCTGTTTTACCTTGAGGAGAAACAGGCGAGCGACGGCTGATACAAAAAGGCGGCCGTGCGCATCCGAAATGAAGAGAATTGCCTCTACCTCTGCTAGCTCGTCTGGGGTCCAGAAAACAGTCAAAACGGCTCCAAAAGCCGCCTCAACCCTTTAATCAGCAGGTTCCTGCATCCGCTTGCTTCTAAAAGGAAGAGAGAACAGCTTTAATTAATATAAGAGCTCCGCGCCCGAGCGGAGCTCAAATCGGAGCCGCTATCTTTTCGCGGCGCAAGACCACGCCCTCAACATTAGTTTACTCCAACATCACCTGTGTACATTTACCTTATGTGGATATCCTGAAAATTTGGCATCAATGTGACGATCTTGGAGCTATTCTAGAAAATAGTCTCCAAACAAGACAATGAGGACCTCAATATTTTCTCTACGTCATCTGACACATTCTGCCAATTGTTAGAGTTTTGACATAAGTGAGCACAAAGTACAAGTTTCTGATGTAATCAGTTTGGTTTGCAATGCAATCACCTTAAATCCTTTGCCTCAAAAATAATGATTACATATTGATAAATGGACGATTTGGCTTTATTTTCATGCAAACAGTCATTGGAAAAAATACCAATAATTTTAGAAGCTCATGCATTGAATTCATTTGCCTAGAGAATTTTCACTATACAGAAAAGGGGGTGGTGATGAACAGAGTGTCTGAATTAAGCAGACCACTCTTACCCAGTCCAAAGATCAGGGCTTGATCCATCACCGTTATTTATCTCACTGCCCCATCCCAGCTCAGAACCTGGCTATATGCAAATTAGTCTGTCCCTGGCCCAGTGCATCATGGGAACAGGGCAGACCAAACTACCAAGCCAATTCTTCACCAGAAAGGAGACAAGCTACCGGGGACCGGTTTCTGGCATTTCAGCCTCTTCGGCCCGGCTTGCTTGAATCCTGATGGAGCAGTGAGAAAGGGACTCATGTCTGAGTATACCCTGCCACACCTATAGTGGCCAAAAACGATACAGAAAAGGGGGTGGTGATGAACAGAGTGTCTGAATTAAGCAGACCACTCTTACCCAGTCCAAAGATCAGGGCTTGATCCATCACCGTTATTTATCTCACTGCCCCATCCCAGCTCAGAACCTGGCTATATGCAAATTAGTCTGTCCCTGGCCCAGTGCATCATGGGAACAGGGCAGACCAAACTACCAAGCCAATTCTTCACCAGAAAGGAGACAAGCTACCGGGGACCGGTTTCTGGCATTTCAGCCTCTTCGGCCCGGCTTGCTTGAATCCTGATGGAGCAGTGAGAAAGGGACTCATGTCTGAGTATACCCTGCCACACCTATAGTGGCCAAAAACGATACAGAAAAGGGGGTGGTGATGAACAGAGTGTCTGAATTAAGCAGACCACTCTTACCCAGTCCAAAGATCAGGGCTTGATCCATCACCGTTATTTATCTCACTGCCCCATCCCAGCTCAGAACCTGGCTATATGCAAATTAGTCTGTCCCTGGCCCAGTGCATCATGGGAACAGGGCAGACCAAACTACCAAGCCAATTCTTCACCAGAAAGGAGACAAGCTACCGGGGACCGGTTTCTGGCATTTCAGCCTTTTCGGCCCGGCTTGCTTGAATCCTGATGGAGCAGTGAGAAAGGGACTCATGTCTGAGTATAACCTGCCACACCTATAGTGGCCAAAAACGATACAGAAAAGGGGGTGGTGATGAACAGAGTGTCTGAATTAAGCAGACTACTCTTACCCAGTCCAAAGATCAGGGCTTGATCCATCACCGTTATTTATCTCACTGCCCCATCCCAGCTCAGAACCTGGCTATATGCAAATTAGTCTGTCCCTGGCCCAGTGCATCATGGGAACAGGGCAGACCAAACTACCAAGCCAATTCTTCACCAGAAAGGAGACAAGCTACCGGGGACCGGTTTCTGGTATTTCAGCCTCTTCGGCCCGGCTTGCTTGAATCCTGATGGAGCAGTGAGAAAGGGACTCATGTCTGAGTATACCCTGCCACACCTATAGTGGCCAAAAACGATACAGAAAAGGGGGTGGTGATGAACAGAGTGTCTGAATTAAGCAGACCACTCTTACCCAGTCCAAAGATCAGGGCTTGATCCATCACCGTTATTTATCTCACTGCCCCATCCCAGCTCAGAACCTGGCTATATGCAAATTAGTCTGTCCCTGGCCCAGTGCATCATGGGAACAGGGCAGACCAAACTACCAAGCCAATTCTTCACCAGAAAGGAGACAAGCTACCGGGGACCGGTTTCTGGCATTTCAGCCTCTTCGGCCCGGCTTGCTTGAACCCTGATGGAGCAGTGAGAAAGGGACTCATGTCTGAGTATACCCTGCCACACCTATAGTGGCCAAAAACGATACAGAAAAGGGGGTGGTGATGAACAGAGTGTCTGAATTAAGCAGACCACTCTTACCCAGTCCAAAGATCAGGGCTTGATCCATCACCGTTATTTATCTCACTGCCCCATCCCAGCTCAGAACCTGGCTATATGCAAATTAGTCTGTCCCTGGCCCAGTGCGTCATGGGAACAGGGCAGACCAAACTACCAAGCCAATTCTTCACCAGAAAGGAGACAAGCTACCGGGGACCGGTTTCTGGCATTTCAGCCTCTTCGGCCCGGCTTGCTTGAATCCTGATGGAGCAGTGAGAAAGGGACTCATGTCTGAGTATACCCTGCCACACCTATAGTGGCCAAAAACGATACAGAAAAGGGGGTGGTGATGAACAGAGTGTCTGAATTAAGCAGACCATTCTTACCCAGTCCAAAGATCAGGGCTTGATCCATCACCGTTATTTATCTCACTGCCCCATCCCAGCTCAGAACCTGGCTATATGCAAATTAGTCTGTCCCTGGCCCAGTGCATCATGGGAACAGGGCAGACCAAACTACCAAGCCAATTCTTCACCAGAAAGGAGACAAGCTACCGGGGACCGGTTTCTGGCATTTCAGCCTCTTCGGCCCGGCTTGCTTGAATCCTGATGGAGCAGTGAGAAAGGGACTCATGTCTGAGTATACCCTGCCACACCTATAGTGGCCAAAAACGATACAGAAAAGGGGGTGGTGATGAACAGAGTGTCTGAATTAAGCAGACCACTCTTACCCAGTCCAAAGATCAGGGCTTGATCCATCACCGTTATTTATCTCACTGCCCCATCCCAGCTCAGAACCTGGCTATATGCAAATTAGTCTGTCCCTGGCCCAGTGCATCATGGGAACAGGGCAGACCAAACTACCAAGCCAATTCTTCACCAGAAAGGAGACAAGCTACCGGGGACCGGTTTCTGGCATTTCAGCCTCTTCGGCCCGGCTTGCTTGAATCCTGATGGAGCAGTGAGAAAGGGACTCATGTCTGAGTATACCCTGGTGATGAACAGAGTGTCTCAATTAAGCAGACCACTCTTACCCAGTCCAAAGATCAGGGCTTGATCCATCACCGTTATTTATCTCACTGCCCCATCCCAGCTCAGAACCTGGCTATATGCAAATTAGTCTGTCCCTGGCCCAGTGCATCATGGGAACAGGGCAGACCAAACTACCAAGCCAATTCTTCACCAGAAAGGAGACAAGCTACCGGGGACCGGTTTCTGGCATTTCAGCCTCTTCGGCCCGGCTTGCTTGAATCCTGATGGAGCAGTGAGAAAGGGACTCATGTCTGAGTATACCCTGCCACACCTATAGTGGCCAAAAACGATACAGAAAAGGGGGTGGTGATGAACAGAGTGTCTGAATTAAGCAGACCACTCTTACTCAGTCCAAAGATCAGGGCTTGATCCATCACCGTTATTTATCTCACTGCCCCATCCCAGCTCAGAACCTGGCTATATGCAAATTAGTCTGTCCCTGGCCCAGTGCATCATGGGAACAGGGCAGACCAAACTACCAAGCCAATTCTTCACCAGAAAGGAGACAAGCTACCGGGGACCGGTTTCTGGCATTTCAGCCTCTTCGGCCCGGCCCGGCTTGCTTGAATCCTGATGTCCATCACCACCCCTTGTTGTAAATAATTTTGTCCACCCTAAGCGTGGAAGGGTATACTCAGATGTGAGTCCCTTGCTCATTGCACCATCAGGATTCAAGCAAGCCGGGCCGAAGACGGCTGTAATGCCAGAAACCGGTCCCCGGAAGCTTGTTGCCTTCCCAGTGTAAGAATTGGCTTTTGTAGTCTGGTCTGCCCTGTTCCCATGATGCACTGGGCCAGGGACAGACTAATTTGCATACAGCCAGGTTCTGAAACTGGGATGGTGCAATGAGCTAAAAAACGGTGTTGGATCTAGCCCTGATCTTTTGACTGGGTGAGAGTACTCTGCTTAATTCAGAGACTCTGTCCATCACCACCCCTTGTTGTAAATAATAGAGAATTTTCACTAGCCTTTAGAGTACATAACCTTGGCTATGATGCACAGAGGCTCATCACTGCTGCAAACAGAGTATATTAGAGGGAGCATTGCTGACAGTATACCATTGATTGCTACTAAATTCCAACACTGAATGCATTTTGTAAGAAAACAGGCTTTGCAGAAGTCTCCCCACTTTTTGCCCCCACTTGGACTACTAGATGCTGGGTTTGACACTAAAAGTGTTTTGAAGTCTACTACCCAGGTACAAGTGCCAGTACTCAATACCTAAATATGATATATGGGAATTGGGAACCCCAATTGTCAAGGACTTTAACCCTCTTATAAGTCCCTGGGACACCGTACCAGTGGCACTCAGGGCATTGAAGTTAAGGGGGTCACCAGGGCCAGAGAACTGCATATGCCACTTTGAGTGACCCAGTTGAACAGATAATAGCAATCCTGCTATTGTAAACTACATGAGTAGTGCAAACTACTCGAACTCGACTTGACCTCACCAGGTGTGGGAAGGTCAAAGCACTATTTTCAATATATGCCAGCCATCCCTAAGGCAGGCCGCCTGAGCCCAGGTGGCAGTGTGCATTATATTAAAAGGCGTGGATATATAATTGCAAGATTATATTGCTCTATAGTAGCCTATTTCCATTAGGGGACCAGAGGGAAAAAAATAGGATGGCACCTAGGCACCCCTGAGGTGGCCAACCCTATTATGGTCCCACTGAAAAATGTCATTTTTGATATCAAACAACGTGCCTCATCATCCCTGACATGATTTCCATGTCAGATATGATGTAAAAAGCACCCAGTTGGCTACATTAGAGGTTGCCCACTTGGTTGCCCCATGCTTTCCTGTGCCCAGGCTGACAACCTGCAGTCGATGCCACCCAGACAGATATCTGACAACCCTACCAGGAGTTTTGAAAACTCCCATGAGTCAAAAACATTGGCCTGACTGGGAAGGAGATGGCACCTTCCTCTCTGACATGATGGCTAGTAAAGTGGCACATCAAGGCAGTGAGCTTTACCCTTACACTGCTGCTGAAATGCATCCAGGCTACCTCCCAACGGAGGACACAGTCATCCCCCTGTACCCAGGTACATTTGCACTCGGGCAGGTGGGAAAATTATGTAGTCAGGAAATGTACACCAACAGAAGGCTAGCCACACGAATGGGTGGGTTACCCAGTCTGGACAGCCAAAGAATTGTTTTGCCATTTTTAAAAGTGGCGGAATAGAGGGTTCTGGGCCGCAATGGTGACACACATGCCCAGATGTGGTCACCTCAAGGGCAGATTAGCCACCTTTGCCAGAAGTTCATTGACCACTAGTACTCACACTCCTAACACCCCTTAATCTAGGATTTAAGGAATTCCTGGGACCAGAACCTCAGCTCTGAATCGACTTGCAACAAAGTACTAAGAAGAGACCTGAGTCTGTGACCTCAGGAGCTGCACAAAACAAAGGCGCAATACTCTGCACCTGTAGCAACCACTCTTCAGCTGCACAACTGAGACTCTCCTGGGCCAAAGACAGGCTCCACCAGATAGAGGAAGCCCTTTGAGAGTCAAAGGTAACTCCAGACTCCATATGGAAAAAGTTTCCTGCAGCCCGCATGTAAAAGCACACTCCCTTAACCAAAGAATTGCTGGTCATTGGGCCCTCAAAGGGATCACCCAAAAGTAGATGGTCCAGTGCATTGTGGGGAATGTATTTCTGACCTCCAGCAAGTTTCAGGTGGCTATGATATTCCTTTGGATTTCCACACATCAAATCAACTTCATGCTGACCTTGCCACTGCCAAAGCTTGTTGCTGGCCAGTCCAGCTACCACTAAGTTCATTCAACGCTGCAACGTGAGTGAACTCAGCAACACTTACCATCGACCACCTCTGTGCCCTCATCGTTGACTTTTTCCATCCGTTTCCTCACCAGCAACATCTAAGCGGTAAAACCAGCTCACCTTTGGCTGCCACTTCAGCAGCAGGGACAGCCAGAGCAACTCTGCACCTAAAACCTATGTGCCCTCAAAGGGATCGCCCAAAACTAAATGGTCCAATGCATTATGTGGAATGTATTTTTGACCTCAAGCAAGTTTCAGGTGGCTACAATATTTCTCTGGATTTTCGGACATCAAATCAACTTCAGGCTGACCTTGTCACTGCCAAAGCTTGTTGGTGGCCAGTCCGGCTGCCACTACCTTCATTCAATGCTGCAACATGAGTGAACTCAGCAACACTTACCATCGACCACCTTGGTGGCCCCTTTGTTGACTTTTTGCATCAGTTTCCTAACCAGCACCATCTAAGCGGTAAAACCAGCTCACCATTGGCTGCCACTTCAGTAGCGGGGAAAGCCAGAGCAACTCTGCACCTAAAACCTATGGCCCAGGTAAAATTCATCTGTCTGTCATGGCCTGGCGCTGGGACCTGCATCAGCGTATCCCCCAGTAGGTTCCATGCAACTCGACCTGCAAGTGACTGATTGTCACTTGTGCATTTTACCATTGACTGCAATGCTAAAGTTATGCAGTATTGAATTGCATGCATTTATTTTTCCTCCTTTTGAAATCCATAACTCTGGTTATAGTCATTCGATTGTCTTCATTATGGTGTCTATATTTATACAAAAATCTGCCTTTCTTTTATAAATTGGTTTTGGATTTCTGTTGAGTCTTGTCAATTACTTATCGTCCATGTTAGTACTCTGAATGAAATGCTTCACACATGTTTCTCTAGTAAAGCCCTAGTAAAGCCTGATTGCTCTGTGCCACACTACCAGGACTGAGCTAAGGATTTATTAGTGTTTGTCCAAAGGACCTATTTTGGGGCATTGTGAGAATATTACATAGTGAAGTCTAAGCAGCCTCATTGCATAACTTTCCACTTTTCTACACAGATAAAATGGAGGTTTTGCTCTTTAGTGCCCAGCAGTCTATCTGGTCATAACTATGGTGGCCTTAATCATGTGGCCCATTACCCACTCCTGTGGAGTCAGCCAAAAAGCTTTTTCTTTTTTATAATAACTCTCTAAATAATAATATGCAGGTCAATCGTATTACCAGTTGCTGCTTTCACATTATTCGAATTTTGAAAAAAAGTTTGAATTTGCAAATCAATGGTCACTGCTTTGATTACATCTCACTTAGACTACTGCAGTGCACTTTATCTGAACATCAAGAGTTCATCATTGCACGAGTTTCAGTCATCCATCATCTGTCATAGAAGCCTTTAGGCCCTTTACTGGCTACCAGTTAGGAAGCAAGTGATCTTCGTTCAAAGATTCCTTACACCACACCAAAAGAGACCCCTGCTCATCAAATCTTTTAGTGGTAGGTGCCAAGCAGACCACTTAGATTGTCATCTATAAAGAATGTGGTAGTTCAGAGGTTCCACAAAGCAAGAAGGGAAGGACATTTTTCCGCTGTCCATGCTGCAAAATTATGGAAACTCTTCTGGCTCATATTTCCAAAATTGAGTATCTGCCTGTTTTCCATAAACATCTTAAAACCTGGCTCTTCCCTTAATTTTCTATCTCTAGGATACGTTTCTTTAGATTGCCCTAGTGCTATGACACCCTTGGTTTTAGTGCACTTTATAAATTCTTTTTTATTGCATTTTATTTCATTTAGTTGTTTGCACTGAGATTCGTAATGGCTGTTACAGAATAAAATCGCTTTTTATTGTGTGGTGGGACTTTGCATCTACAATGTTAGATGTGGAGTCTTCAGAAGAACACATTTTCCATAATGACTTGACCTTCAGGTATCTCATCATGAGAGTCAATGAAACTTAAGATTTGGTGTATTAAACACTTTGGGGGTCATTAGCATGGTGGACAGACATACCCATGGGAAATCTGGAAGGCTGCTAACTCATACTCACAAAAACTAGTAGTTATGAGTGAGATCCCTACCTTGTTCAAAGATTGTGGTTCTTCCACTCTAAAGAATACTACAATTTAAAATAGAGGAATGTTTTAAATGTGATTAGTTCTCTCAAAATGCCAGACATTACCGGTGATGCTAGATTTTTCACATCAGATATCTAATACAGTTTCTTATTAGGACGAGGCTGGATAATGCTGACCCCTATGCAAACCCCTTTTTGTGAAGCTTTCAGAACTGTACATTGTGTAAACATTATCTCACCCGATAAATGACAGGTGTGATAAAGACTGTACCCTTGTTAAATTTTAGGAGGTCAAACCTGCCAGGATCTAACTGTGAAAAGACCAAGCAATTTGACAGACATGCATACTTTCATAAAATAAGCACTAAAATCTGTATATTCCTCAATATTGGCACACAATCAAAATAGGGACTATTTACCACATAAACATTTTTATGTCAGTCCTCTGCTCACTGTGCCAATGAAAGCAAGCAATACTAGCTGATGAGCCCTAATAAGGGTGACACCAGTCATGAATTGCTTGTGTTCTGGTTCAGGGAGGATCTGGTCTGGCAGTTCAGGCTGGACTGTTCCCAGTGGATCAGGGTCAAGAGTGATTTGCATAAAGCTAGATTCAAATTGAAGTGGCATAGTGGGTGAAAAAAGATGGAATTGGGATGTGGGGTGGGATTAATCCTCAAGAGAGTCAACCATTTTCCCTTTCAATAATCCAAACTAAAAGTTAATATAGTTCTTAAACTATTCTGGGCTAGTTAAAAGGTATCTCGTAGGATGCTAAAAGAGTGGTAATGAGGCTGATGAGTTGGCTCACCATATTGGTTATTTTTAGTTCAAGGGATGGTGTGGCCAACATGGGAACTTTTGCAGTTTTCATAGTTCTTACCAGTTCTCTTTTATGACCTTGAATTTAGTGCATGAGCCGATTGGTACTTTGTCTGCCTTAAGCCCCCTGGTAATTTGTGGATGCCAATGCTGCTCGGATAGGAAATAGTTAACAAGGGGATGTAAGTACAAGGCAAATATAATATAGAAGATCACCAGGAATACCATAGAAAGTGAGGGGGCTGTGAAACTAAAGTTAGGAGAGCACTAAATAGGACAGTAAAGATAGCATTAGAAAGCATTGCTTAAAATATATTGCTCCACTGTAGATAATAAAATGCCACTGCCCATTTTGGGCCAAGAAGCATGTCGGGCTAAGCATAACAATCTTTTTATATGCTTCATCAACCATTCCACTGCTTTCAATAGGATTAATAGATCTAAGCTTTTGGCTAAACTGGACATATGGGGGATAGATCAAGGCTTACTAAATATCCTAATTGATCGTCATGGCGACACATGGGTAAGGGTGAAGTTATCGGATACCAAAGGTCCAACACTACAATTCAATACCTTTAATGAACTAAAACAAGGTTGTATGCTGACTCCACTACTATGTAGCTATACGTTTTAGAAATGTCAGCAGTTTTACAACAGGAAAGAGGAGATTCACGCAAATTGGCAGATACAAAAATTCCATAACTCGCATATACGGACAATTTAGTGATGCTTTTAATGACAAAGATGTGTCTGCAGATTCAGTTGTCCAGGGTGCATGCGGTGCATTCTTTTAACACGGATAATAATTTGTGGATTAACTTCAGCAAAATAAAGGTTATGCCATTCGGAGACCAGACTCAACTTCAACCTCTAACAATTTAGTGATGCTTTTAATGACAAAGATGTGTCTGCAGATTCAATTGAACAGGGTGCATGCGGTGCATTCTTTTAACACGGATAATAATTTGTGGATTAACTTCAGCAAAATAAAGGTTATGCCATTCGGAGACCAGACTCAACTTCAACCTCTAACTTTGACTAAAGAATCACTTTTTCCTAACATGTCTTTGATGGAAAGTTCTGGAATCTGTGGTGAACTGCAAACTTCCTTTCACCCAGCATTCCCCTAAGTCTTCTGCTACAAATGATACCTCACTTGTGTGGCTAGGCCTAGTGCCTGCAAAGGGAAACAGCTCAAAAAGCAACATGGACACATCAAATTTTTCCACTGAAAACTGACCCAGATTTTGGGCTCTAGGTCAGCCGACACCTAGAGAAACCTAGCAAACCTGTACAGTTTTTTAAAGATAGACCCCTAGGTAAAGTCAGAATTTACCCACAATGTCCTGCAAGCCACAAACTCTGCCTGAAATCACACATTTTTCTTGCATTTCTCTGGTGGAAACTTCCGGAGTCCATAGTAATTCCCAAAATTCCTACCACCAATAATTGCCCCACCTGTGCCCATAAAAATGTTGCCCTACTTGTGTGGCTGGGCCTAGTGCCCACGACAGGAACAGATCAAACCAAGTTAAATGGGAGCCCTTGCGGGGGGACTTCGATTGACCTTTTAACTTCTAAAAAACATTGTAGGAAAATTGGGTTACTGGTTGAGGGGGGTGATACCCTACTCAAGCAGCAATCACAATTCATGCCAGGGTGAAGTCACAAGCAATCCTCAAATTAACCAGTGCACAACCCTCTGGTAACTTGGTACAGAGCAGCCAGACTTGACTTAGAGGCAATGTGTAAAGTATTTAACAAATAATTCTAAAGTAAGTCAAATTAATTTACTCCCCAACCTTTACCCCTATAAAAGTAAAACACACACAAAAAAATATAAACAATGACCCTAATTCAATATCAGTTCATTAATATTGATGATCAACTAGTTATTAATTAAATAAACATAATTTACTTCCCACCACTTACTACTATAAACGGCACAACCCACACCTAAAATTAAATACACAATATCCATATTTAATTGTCAATTATTTAATCAATAATAATTAAGAACTGATTATTAATTACCTAGACATAAATTACTTCCCATCCTTCACACCTTGAAAGCCCACAACCCACACCTAAAATTAATCAGACAATTTACATAATTAATTTACAATCAAATATGTAATATAAATTAAAAACTAATTATTATTTATTTAAACATAAATTGCTTCCCACCAATTCATGATTCCCTCAGCAAACGGCTTAGGGTGGGAAAGGGGTGCAGCGGGGAAAGAATAAAAATGGTATCCCTCCCACCTCCCTGCAGTTATTTGTGCTACATGTAAAGTTGTAGTGTCCAGTTTTTCACAATGGTCCCCTTACCAAAAGGAGTTTGAAGATATGTCCTCAATGCATTGTTATAGCCATAATCTGGTCGTTTTCATTAATTTCCTTTTCTCACCTGGGACAATCAGGTACTTCTCCGTCTTTTAGCCTTTATTACCTGGCACCTCTCTACATTAAAAAATGCATAGGGCTTGCAAAATCATTTCATGATGGCAGGACAGCACGTTTAAAGTCCTGGGCCTTCATACACCTAAGTGCACTCTGGTAGTTGAAGTCTTGACTTGCTTCAGTTGAGTCAATTACACCAGCATACCCATAGGTGAACAGTTCAGGACTGGAGACAGTGTTCATAATAACCTTGGGTCACATGGTTATTCTAGAGCGTGCACATGCATATGCAGCTACAATTGATATTGTGAGGCTAAAATTCAGGATATGTTGGGTGTGCCTGGCCATATGTTGTTTATGTATGGCTATTTACCCGTCCCGTGTGCATTTGGGGCCTATGGAACTTGTGCATTTTAGCCTGTAATTGCGTATGACTATGTTAAGCACATGATGGTTGTACCTGTAGAGATGACAGCTTATCAAGACTTTGCTTTGAGCATATTGTTGCAGTACACTAGTTAATATGTGGTTTGTAAGAAAATTAGACAGTAATCAGCTTTAGTAGTGGTTTGTGTTTATATTAGTCCCGTACCTGTTTGTCTTACTTAAATAATTTCACTTCTTTGACATATTTGTTTTATCATGCATTTACCAGGGTCAAAAGTCACCTGATGCCACTTACTGTGATATGATGAACAAGTGATATCACTCCTGCTACCCCTGGCATTTTGGTGAATCGACTACCATTTGTGGAGGGTAAAAGCAAAATGTGGGTGAGCGTTGAATTGACAGTGGATGAAGAGAGCAGACCTAATGCATTTATAAATGTACGCAATTGTATTTATACAGTTAGGCTTTTTCAATTAAAGTCTGGCAAAGCTGTTTGAGCTGCCTCTAGGCAGACATAAAAAAGATCATTCATGTTAGAAACTAACATTACAGTCCTAAATGTTTCTAGGCTACAGCCCATCTCAGATGCCAATTTAAACAAATTTGAAGACTGATTTAGGGTCATGAGCACATTAATTGAAAGACATTTTGGAATGCTACATATTTTATTTATTGTGCTTATCAAATCAACTCCTTATGCACTGAGGTTAACTCTGCGTATTCAAATTCAAATATCAAGGCCATTTTTGCTTGGCCACAACAGAAGACATTGAGATTGATGCCTGCAGAGATCTGCTAATGAATTAGTTATGTGGAATATACTAATTTTGTAGCTCGGAAAGAGAACAATAATGGCAGCTGACAGTTCCCTGGCAATGTACAACCCTATGATGTTTGACTGCAGGTTCACAATATATATTAAATATAATTTCTTCAATTAGTACATTTAACTTGAGGGGCGGAGCCGGGAGCCGGGCGGACGCTGATCGTCTCGGCTCCCGGTCCACGAAATGCTCTGACCCGGCCCTGGGCAGTTACAGCCCGTCTTTTTGACCGCTCTTCTGTCCAGCACGAAGTGGAGCGAGTGGGGCAGGAGCGGAGCAGCAGCGATCGCTCCGGGGTTGGCAGACAGGCTCGTTCTCCCGAGGTGAAGGAGGAGAGGGCAGAGGCACTCAAGATGGCGGGCGGCACGGCGCCGTGGACTCTGCTGACTGCGGCCGCCGCTGGGAGGTAGGATCGCGTCCTGCGCTACCCCGGCTTGCTGAGACTCTCGCCGCAGCTACTAGAGGCATAATTTCCTCTACCCTTATTTCGGTGGAGACCAACACCGAGGGAATCCTCCCGGTGCCTGCCTGACTCTAAGATGGCGGCCGGAGGCGACTGCTGATGGCGATCGCCGCTTCCACTGGCTCGCCCCAACTTTTCCCCGGCCTCCTGCTAATCCTGTGGCCCTCTCTTGGTCTTGTGGCCTGCCTCCCGACCTGTTGCCAGCTTGGGGCCACTGCCAGTGCCGGATTATCCGGATGTTTATTTCGTATGAACTCCAGTTTCCTGTTATTTCCACGCATAAGAACTAAGATGGAAAAAAACTGTGTTGGGGGAATTTATGGCCTTGAGGAACTATCACCAAGCGCGGAGAGAAACTTGGAGACAGAGAGCTCACTTGGTTGCTGCTGGGATTGAGACTTCCGTCATGACTTCAAACAAAGTAGTTGTAAAGGGACAGCTGACATTCCAGGAGCCTAGTCCCGACAGTTCGACGATTTCGAAGGGCTGGAAGAGGTCCCCCGCTACACGGCGGAGGAGGGCACTGGACATTCCAGGAGCCTAGTCCCGACAGCTCGACGACTTCGGAGGGCTGGAAGTGGTCCCCCGCTACACGGCGGAGGAGGGCACTGGACATCGAACGCTGTCTTATTTAAAGCGCTTTGATAACCTAATCGGTTCAAGTTACTGAAATGTGCAACGTAACTGATTCTATGTAAACTGCTGTGATAACATGTAACGAAACTGGTGCTATGTAAAGCGCTCTGATAACCTAATCGGTTCAAGTTCGCGCTATAGAAAACTCTAAAAATAAAATAAATAAATAACTGTAATTTACATATTTGTATCTGGCACATGACCTAAGTGAATTTGTCAGACACCAACTATGTGCAAAGATTTATTTTCGTCACTGTCAGTTTCACAGAGAAAACAAAACAGCCTTATTATAGATATTGCCAGCTGTGATGCCTAACTCCCTGCATAAGGTGCAGTAGAGTTGTCTGCATTGGCATCTTCAAGATAACCAACCATAAACAGTAATATTGGATTGGGGTAGACATATCTATTCATTAGTCCCTTGGAAACATCTACCTGTTCCTGACTCTATTTCGTATAAGGACTTTTGCACAGGATATGGACATACTCTCCCAAAATGTGTAGGGGTAGTGTAAGTGACATCACATGCTTTTTATCCAGTGTCATCCCAGGAAGTGAAATCATATGATATTTGATGTAACGCCATCATAAAAAGTGATGCAACATGAACTTTTATTCTGATAAAATCACAAAGGACAACATCACCATAGTTCAGAAATAAATGCAAGGTAAAAGTTACGAAAACAGCTCCATGTTTATGTCAACTATGTTGCTACCGACCTATGCCATGGCATATACACCACACATCCAAGTACAACCATCATATGTCAAAGGTGGTCACCTGCAATAGCAGCCTAACATGATCAGACAAATTTCCAATGGTGATAGGCTACATATTTGCCCTTTATTCCGCTACCTGGGTTAAGAAGTCCTTAAAATGCACTTCCAGTTATGGTCACACAATGAGAATGAAGTATGATTTTATTACGTGTGCCACCCTGCATGTCTTGCTGTATTTTTCAAAAAGGTTATGTGTTTACCATTATTTGTGAGTGCCTCTGACATACTGCAAGTGTTGTTTCTTAGGGCCATATTTACTAAGCCCTTGCATTGCCATTGCATCACGCAAGGCGGCACAAAGCAATGCGAGGGCTTAAGTGATATTTACTAAGTCACGCAAATCCACCTTGTGAGGTGCTGCATGGCCTAGTAAGTCCAGAGTAATGCACAGAAGTGCAAATCCCTGCATTGAGTTACTCCTCATTGCAAAGGTGTTCCATGGTTGAAGTGTAAACAATCCCATTTATCCACTCATGGATTTTGGCGCATTCCCAAGTTTACTCAGGGTAGGAAGTCTGGGAATGCGTCAAAATGCTACGCCATCCCAACACAGACATAACGAGGAGAACATTGTTTCATCTTCCTGCATGTGCTGCATTCCGTAGCGCACATTGACAGAGGAAAATGCCTTTGAGAATTGTTTTTGTTCAGAAAGGTGTCCCTTCCTGCACAAAATAATCAGGCCTGTAACACATGCCCCCATACACCCAGGTGTCTATGTTGGCATTATGCAGCACTCAGTGCACCAGCGCAGAGAGCGAGAGCAGGAACGTGCCATATCTTAGTAAATATGCCGCATTTCTCCTTCCTGCAAAAACAAAGGGGTTTTATGGTCCAAAAAACTATTGGCCCCTAGAGGGTAGAGAGGTCCTCTGGAGTGTGGATGATGAGATGCACCCTCCCTGTCAAATACTGCTAACTTAAGAGTACCCCTTAGGAGCGACAATGCCTTCATAAAGGACTGTGCAGGATCTGTGATGCACCACACCTATACACCACTCTTATTAGAGTGCGAAAAGGAAAACACCCTCTCTTAATGCAAACCTCACCCACTCTAATAGTGAAATGCTTCATTATCAGGTTCATCCTCACCCTGACTCCTAAAGGTCAGAGTGGGCTTGACCATATTTCAGGGAGCTCCTATGACAAAGGTTGTTTAGGGGGCGTAACGTTAAAAATAAAATTCCTCACCCACTCCCAAGGTATCCCGTTGGTGGCAGGGTGGGTGGAAAGGTTAAAAATGAACACTACAAGGGGGTATGGATGTGATGGTCCGTGAGCCAAAACACAGACGTTTCAGATCAGTTCTCTTGGCCTACCTATGGTCCTGGGTTTTCGTCAGGGTGTTTTTATAAGTAAGTTACTCCCCCAATGATGTGTCTAATGTGTGGTTCTTTTTATGTGGCATGCAAATAGCCAAAGCATGCACGTAGCGTTTAAGGCTTGTCACTATGGGATATTTCCCGAAATACAAATATAAAATAATGAGCATACAAATGATGAAAAGATGAAGTACACCCTTCATGATGGGCCAGTCAGTAGATCTCTCCTATGCATATCAATCAATCAATCAGAGAACTTGTAAAGCGCGCTACTTACCCGCGAGGCTCCCAAGGCGCTGAGGGGAGGCGAGGGTGCTGCTACTGTTCGAAGAGCCAGGTCTTTAGGAGTCTTCTGAAGGTGAGTAGGTCTTGGATCTGCCGTATGTGGGTAGGGAGGGTGTTCCAGGTCTCGGCGGCGAGGTAGGAGAAGGATCTGCCGCTGGAGTGCGTTCGTTCGATGCGGGGGACGGTTGCAAGGGCGAGGCTGGCGCAGCGGAGTTGGCGGGTGGGGGTGTGGAAGCTGAGTCTGCTGTTCAGGTAGGCTGGTCCGGCGTTGTGGAGTGGTTTGTGTTCGTGGGTGAGGAGCTTGAAGGTGATCCTCTTGTCGACGAGGAGCCAGTGTAGGTTTCTCAGGTGGGGGGTGATGTGGCTGCAGCAGGGGACGTTGACGATCAGTCGGGCGGAGGCATTTTGGATGCGTTGTAGTCGTCGTAGGTGTTTGACTGGAATACACATCCGCATGCGGAGATAAGTGTATGTGTAGTTGTTGGACTTGGCCCTTAGGGCAGGTTCACCCCTAATCTTTTTGCTTTTATTTGTGACCCAGTGTTAGTGATTTTTGGGTCTTTGCGCACTTTTTTTCCTGTGTCCCAGGGAAAAGTGCGTGCGTGTAGTATGGCTGGCCTGCTCTCCCATAGGAATGCATGGGGAATGTGTGTGTCCCTGGTAGTTCCTGATGCGTGGGGAGTGCAGGCTCGAGTTTGGTATGTGTGAACTCGTGAGAATGAATGATGCGCGATGGTATGTGCGGCTTGTATGTGTCTAGTAGGGAAGTGCTACTTCTAGACATTGATGTATGTGTGCAGTGAGGGTGCTGGAGCATGATTGGCTGGAGCTGGCTGGCATGCCTGGCTCCAGGAAGTCTGGATGGGTCTGCCCGGTGGTGAGTGTGAGATTAGCATGAGTGATGTGTGGGAGGAGTGCACCTGTGTCCTGGATGGGCTGGGTTTTTCCCCACACAATGCTGGCTCCGCCCCCCTGTGGTGTGCCTAACGACCCTAGCCTCCCCAGTGAATGAAAGGGGTGGTTGGGCCATCAAGGGTGCTCTAAAGCCAGCTGCAACTGGTTTCCCCCCACCCTGCACCCTGAAACAAAGGATTTCACAGTATAAGAAGGGGCTGTGTCCCCATGAATGTTGTTCTCTTTTCTGTTCCTGCCAGAGGGGGCTGATGCTGCTGCTGGGGCCAGGAGGACCGCCACTTGGACTGTCTCCCTGCCTGGAGACCCAGTGTGCTGGCTCTGGGCCCAGCCTTGCCCCCCCCCTGCCTGCCTCTAGACCCTGCTGGAGCTTGTGCAGTGCCTATAGCACTGAGAGCGCTGCTCTCTGTCCTTCAGCGCTGGGGAGCACGGAAATCCCTTGCCTAGCGCTTGAGGGTGCTTTATTTGGCTCCTAGCGCTGTGCGTGCTTTATCTTGTCCTGTGGCGCTTGGGAGCGCCTTTCCTTCGCTGTTAGCGCTGCTAGCGCTTTGTTACCGAGCCGGTGCCCACCCGGCGTTTGCGGAGTTCTGCGGTGCTCGCGTTTTGATTTCCGAGTGCCCACCTTGGATTATTGCTATTTTAATTAGAAGCCGGAGCCCACCCGGCATTGCCCCGTGGTTTCACCGCCACAGCCCCGGGACCGAGAGAGTGCAGCCGCTGACGTCACCCGGAGAGCCGCGCTGTTATTGGTTACAGCTGCCGGAGGCTCGCCGGGCGACTCGCGCTGTGATTGGCTGCTGGGAGGACCGAGGACCGGAGAAGCAGGAAGCAGCCTGCCGCGTCTAGCCGAGGCTCCCGAGTGAAGGGGAGCCCCGCCCGCGGCCCCAGCAGAGCCGCCAAGGAGCCATCCCGCCAACGAGACAGCCGGTGAGTGGGGCCCGGGAGTGCAGAATCGGGGAGGAGGGCGTCGGGGCACATTGCCGGTGCCCGCCCCTCCCCGTCAGAGCGAAGAGCCGGTTGAGGCTCCTGGGGGCAGTCGCCCTTGTTCTGAGTCCCCCGTGAGGGACTCCACCGGGCCACAAGTGTCTTACGAGTCCAGAGAGACTCGAGGGGGGCAGGTCTGTTGTTCTTTGAGCCTGAGAGGCTCCTGGGGGCAATCTGTTCGTCGAGCCCGAGAGGCTCCCGCCCTAATTGATTTACGAGCCTGAGAGGCTCTAGGGGCATTTCATTGTTTTAGAGCGCTGAAGCTCTATAGTACCAGCATATTTGTTTTGAGAGCCCTGAGAGGCTCTTAGGGGACACGAGTGTGGTCAGAGCCCCGAGGCTCCCACGCAGTACTTGCCCTCACCTGTGTTCTTGAGCCCACGAGGCTCCAACGTTGATCATCTGTATTTACAACTGTCCAGCACTTAGTGGACAGTTGCTACGTTTAGGCTTTGTGTTCTGTGCTGCCTGCGCAGCCTTCCCTGACAATTTGAACTCAGGGCATTTCCGCCCTTGCGAGGCCAGTTGGCCTGAGGGACAGTTCTAGTGTTGTGCTATGTGCACCCTGCGCATTGTGAGTTACTGGCTTATTTTGATTCCTGCGCAAATGTTCTACCTGCACCTCTGAATGTGTTTTAATGCCTCATGTGCAATGTATTTTATGTTTTATCCCCTTTGCTAAAAGTGACCTGCTTAGAGGATTGTTGATGTCCCATTACCTTTGCTAAAAGTGACCTGCTTAGGTATTTTATGTTTTATCCCCTTTGCTAAAAGTGACCTGCTTAGAGGATTGTTGATGTCCCATTACCTTTGCTAAAAGTGACCTGCTTAGGTATTTTATGTTTTATCCCCTTTGCTAAAAGTGACCTGCTTAGAGGATTGTTGATGTCCCATTACCTTTGCTAAAAGTGACCTGCTTAGGTATTTTATGTTTTATTCCCCTTTGCTAAAAGTGACCTGCTTAGAGGATGATAATGTGTTTTTATTACCTTTGCTAAATGTGCCTTGCTTAGGTGATTATTTTAGGTTTCCTTCCCTTTTCTAAATGTGACTTGCTTAGGTGATGGTTTTCCTTCCATAGGTCCTGATGATAAGGTCCTAGTTCCCTGCGTGATTTTCCTACAGTGTTTAGGGTTGCGTAGGAGGTATTTACCCTTTACCAGGAAGTCCTGGTTGTGTGCTACATGTAACTATTTTGTGTGCTACATTCATTATATGTTTATGTGCTAAGTGTTATACCTACAAGTGCTACTTCTAAAAAGTGCATACCCCTGACAGTGGTCCAGGTGGCCCTGTCCTGTACATAATCCCTTGTAAATCTTGCCCGTGCCTGTTGGCACATTGTAAAGTGTGTGTCTTATCTAATGTGTTTTTATTACAATACAAAGGCTATTTTTGATATAACCTTGTGTGGAGTTTCCTTTGTGGTGGGCCTTGGGTGTTGTTGCTGGGGTGCGCGCGCAAACGCTTTACACATCGCCTCCGAGACTAGCCTTGCTGCTCGCGCCACGTTACCTAGAGGGTGAGCAGGGGTTATCTTGGTGTGTAACTCCCTTGCCCTGACTTAGAAATGGTGATACCTGACTGACCTTGGCGTGAGCATTGGCCGGCCGAGGGTCCCGTTTCTAACATTGGTGGCAAGCGGTGCGGATTGGACTTACGTTTGCGCTGTACCACAGTGGTGACAGGCCACACTACAAAACTCTGCAATTTTAGATAACCACATTTTGGGGATTATTGTTTTTTAGGTGAAGTTTAAGTATTTCTTCTCCTGAAAGGTGTCATTTTGTAACTGTGTCCAGTACATTTGTTCCCCGCCCTGCTCCCAGGTTGGTACCTGTGTCGCTTTATGGTCAGGTTGAGAAATCAGGGGTGGTAGAAACTGCCTTACCGAGGGGGGGTGTGTGTGAATGAATGGTGTGTTACACTTGACAGAGGAGTGCAAGTTCTATGAGATAGGAATCTTGCTGAATTTTTGTAATTGTGGACTCCTGTTAAGCTCAGACCCCCAGGTTCCCTGTGTCAAACTCTTCTTGAGAACGTCCGCCAAAATGGAGCCTGTTTTTGATCTCTGTGGTCTTTTTAGGTACAGTAGGTCAGAGCTGGTCAGATTCTGTGAAGAGGGAGGCATGGAGGTGAGTGAGTCGGATACTCAGTCCCAGCTTAGGGACAGTCTGATCCAATGGCAAAAGGGTCAGTGGGATCTTGAGCACAGTGAGCGAGATAGGGCCCGGGCCGCACGCCATGAGGGTGGTGAGTCTGAGGGGAGCCCTGAGGAATGTGAAGTGGATGAGAGTGACAGTGAATGGGCACCAGCAGATAGTGAGGACCCCATAGATAGGGAGTCCCTTGCTGGGTCCAGTGTCAGTACCAGCGCCCCATCCCTTGTCCTGTCCCCAGAGGAGTGGTTGGATAGGAGGGTAGAGCGGGAGCATCAGCTAGCGATGGAACAGCTCCGGTTGGAGCACGCCAAGCTAGAGGCTGAAAGGGCCTTGTTCAGGGAGAAGGTAACCCTAGAGGGTAGGTTATCCCCTGAGTGCAATTTTGATTTTCTGGATTCCCCGGGGAGGGTTGAGTCCAGTAGTGGCAGCTATTTAAATTTAATTGTAGAAAGTCCCACTCCCAGTTCCCCGAGTCTGGTACCTGTTTCCCCAGAAGAGGAGTTTAGGGTGAAGTTCAGGAACCTTAGGAAACTGTCTCATCAGTCTTGGGAAGATTTTGAGGAGGACTGTTGTGGGGTACTGGGTGATTGGGTAGAAGGTCCCACAAAATATGTTTGGGGCGAATTGTTTGGCATGATTGTCAAAGCGCACCTGCTCAGTTGTTGTTCGTTGGGATTGCGCCAACACCTGTTGGGATGTGGATTGTCTACCGCATGTGAGCTGGCAGGTGAAGCAGACCGCTGGGAAAGTGCGCGAGGTTCTTTAGAGTCACTGGTGAGTGATTCCAACAATAGTGGGTCAGGTGTCCTCCAGCCCAGCGTGGTGGAGGAGGGAGGGTGAGAGTAGCCCAGCTAGGTCCCAGTATAGTGAGGAGGGTGTAGGGGCTTACTGCCTGTCTCAGTGGAGCGGGAGTGAGACCGAGAGTCCCCAGACGCCCGAAGCCCTGCCTCAGAGCCTGGATGTTTTCTTTAGGGAACACCAGGATGGGAACCTAGGCTTGCCTGTTAGTTCACTTGAGGGAGATCTCCTAGTGTGTAGAGGACCTGGAGCATCTGTAAGCGGAGCTTCTATGGTTCTAGTGTCTGGCAGTACCGCTCCGGTAGGGAGGGTACAGGAGTCCAGCGAAAAGAGTGATTGGGGGATAGTATGTGAGTCCCCAGAAGTCCTGGAGTGCCAGGCATTGGTTCCACCAAAGGTTTTAGACCAGAGGTTGGAAGGCCAGGTTCAGGATCCGCCTGACCTGAAGGGTGGGACTACTGTAATCAGTGTCCTGACCAGTACTTCTTCCAGATGTACCGCCCCGGTTGGGAGGGAGCAGGACTCTGGAAGGGGGTGCAGAGGGTGGGAGAGCCCCCCTCTGACCCCGGTGCAACCTGAGGGGTTAAACCCTAGGTTGGGAGAATGGTGTTTAGAGGGTACCCCTCGCAGGAGGAGGAGGAACCCTAGAAGAAGAGGTAGGGGGAGGGGAGCCTTCCCTGAGACTCCTGGTCCACCTGAGTTTGTAGACCCTAGGCTGGAGAACCAGTGGCAGTCTAGCCCTGTCTTGCAGACAGGAAGGGTGGAGAATAGCTATTATGTGCCAGGGGTTACTACCCCCCACTTTGTGAGTAGGCAGGATCCAGTGGCACCTGGGTGGCCTAGGGCCTGGTCCTGGCCGAGGGCAGCTGGAGAGTACCAGTGGGGTACCCCATTTAGTCCCTACAGTAGTTTTAGAAGGAACCCCAGGGGTTCACCGTGGCGTAAAACAGGAGGTTGTCCCTGCAGTTGCCGGCCCGCGTCCGTGTTTTATCGCCCCAAGCAGGGAAGTCCATCACGGTGGTGATTGGTCTGCCCTGCGTTTTGGCTGGAAGGGGGTTGTGTTGGACTTGGCCCTTAGGGCAGGTTCACCCCTAATCTTTTTGCTTTTATTTGTGTCCCAGTGTTAGTGATTTTTGGGTCTCTGCGCACTTTTTTTCCTGTGTCCCAGGGAAAAGTGCGTGCGTGTAGTATGGCTGGCCTGCTCTCCCATAGGAATGCATGGGGAATGTGTGTGTCCCTGGTAGTTCCTGATGCGTGGGGAGTGCAGGCTCGAGTTTGGTATGTGTGAACTCGTGAGAATGAATGCTGCGCGATGGTATGTGCGGCTTGTATGTGTCTAGTAGGGAAGTGCTACTTCTAGACATTGATGTATGTGTGCAGTGAGGGTGCTGGAGCGTGATTGGCAGGAGCTGGCTGGCATGCCTGGCTCCAGGAAGTTTGGATGGGTCTGCCCGGTGGTGAGTGTGAGATTAGCAAGAGTGATGTGTGGGAGGAGTGCACCTGTGTCCTGGATGGGCTGGGTTTTTCCCCACACAATGCTGGCTCCGCCCCCCTGTGGTGTGTCTAACGACCCTAGCCTCCCCAGTGAATGAAAGGGGTGGTTGGGCCATCAAGGATGCTCCAAAGCCCACTGCAACTGGTTTCCCCCCACCCTGCACCCTGAAACAAAGGATTTCACAGTATAAGAAGGGGCTGTGTCCCCATGAATGATGGGTTCCTGCCAGAGGGGGCTGTTGCTGCTGCTGGGGCCAGGAGGACCGCCACTTGGACTGTCTCCCTGCCTGGAGACCCAGTGTGCTGGCTCTGGGCCCAGCCTTGCCCCCCCCTGCCTGCCTCCAGACCCTGCTGGAGCTTGTGCTGTGCCTATAGCACTGAGAGCGCTGCTCTCTGTCCTTCAGCGATGGGGAGCGCTGAAACCCCTTGCCTAGCGCTTGAGGGTGCTTTATTTGGCTCCTAGCGCTGTGCGCGCTTTATCTTGTCCAGTGGCGCTTGGGAGCGCCTTTCCTTCGCTGTTAGCGCTGCTAGCACTTTGTTACCGAGCCGATGCCCACCCGGCGTTTGCGGAGTTCTGCGGTGCTCGCTATTTGATTTCCGAGTGCCCACCTCGGATTATTGCTATTTTAATTAGAAGCCGGAGCACACCCGGCATTGCCCCGTGGTTTCACCGCCACAGCCCCGGGACCGAGAGAGTGCAGCCGCTGACGTCACCCGGAGAGCCGCACTGTTATTGGTTACAGCAGCCGGAGGCTCGCCGGGCGACTCGCGCTGTGATTGGCTGCTGGGAGGACCGAGGACCGGAGAAGCAGGAAGCAGCCTGCCGCGTCTCGCCGAGGCTCCCGAGTGAAGGGGAGCCCCGCCCGCGGGCCCAGCAGAGCCGCCAAGGAGCCGTCCCGCCAACGAGACAGCCGGTGAGTGGGGCCCGGGAGTGCAGAATCGGGGAGGAGGGCGTCGGGGCACATTGCCGGTGCCCGCCCCTCCCCGTCAGAGCGAAGAGCCGGTTGAGGCTCCTGGGGGCAGTCACCCTTGTTCTGAGTCCCCCATGAGGGACTCTACCGGGCCACAAGTGTCTTACGAGTCCAGAGAGACTCGAGGGGGCCAGCTCTTTTGTTCTTTGAGCCTGAGAGGCTCCTGGGGGCAATCTGTTCGTCGAGCCCGAGAGGCTCCCGCCCTAATTGATTTACGAGCCTGAGAGGCTCTAGGGGCATTTCATTGTTTTAGAGCGCTGAAGCTCTATAGTACCAGCATATTTGTTTTGAGAGCCCTGAGAGGCTCTTAGGGGACACAAGTGTGGTCAGAGCCCTGAGGCTCCCACGCAATACTTGCCCTCACCTGTGTTCTTGAGCCCACGAGGCTCCAACGTTGATCATCTGTATTTACAACTGTCCAGCACTTAGAGGACAGTTGCTACGTTTAGGCTTTGTGTTCTGTGCTACCTGCGCAGCCTTCCCTGACAATTTGAACTCAGGGCTTTTCAGCCCTTGCGAGGCCAGTTGGCCTGAGGGACAGTTCTAGTGTTGTGCTATGTGCACCCTGCGCATTGTGAGTTACTGGCTTATTTTGATTCCTGCGCAAATGTTCTACCTGCACCTCTGAATGTGTTTTAATGCCTCATGTGCAATGTATTTTATGTTTTATCCTCTTTGCTAAAAGTGACCTGCTTAGAGGATTGTTGATGTCCCATTACCTTTGCTAAAAGTGACCTGCTTAGGTATTTTATGTTTTATCCCCTTTGCTAAAAGTGACCTGCTTAGAGGATTGTTGATGTCCCATTACCTTTGCTAAAAGTGACCTGCTTAGGTATTTTATGTTTTATCCCCTTTGCTAAAAGTGACCTGCTTAGAGGATTGTTGATGTCCCATTACCTTTGCTAAAAGTGACCTGCTTAGGTATTTTATGTTTTATTCCCCTTTGCTAAAAGTGACCTGCTTAGAGGATGATAATGTGTTTTTATTACCTTTGCTAAATGTGACTTGCTTAGGTGATTATTTTAGGTTTCCTTCCCTTTGCTAAATGTGACTTGCTTAGGTGATGGTTTTCCTTCCATAGGTCCTGATGATAAGGTCCTAGTTCCCTGCGTGATTTTCCTACAGTGTTTAGGGTTGAGTAGGAGGTATTTACCCTTTACCAGGTAGTCCTGGTTGTGTGCTACATGTAACTATTTTGTGTGCTACATTCATTATATGTTTATGTGCTAAGTGTTATACCTACAAGTGCTATTTCTAAAAAGTGCATACCCCTGACAGTGGTCCAGGTGGCCCTGTCCTGTACATAATCCCTTGTAAATCTTGCCCGTGCCTGTTGGCACATTGTAAAGTGTGTGTCTTATCTAATGTGTTTTTATTACAATACAAAGGCTATTTTTGATATAACCTTGTGTGGAGTTTCCTTTGTGGTGGGCCTTGGGTGTTGTTGCTGGGGTGCGCGCGCAAACGCTTTACACATCGCCTCCGAGATTAGCCTTGCTGCTCGCGTCACGTTACCTAGAGGGTGAGCAGGGGTTATCTTGGTGTGTAACTCCCTTGCCCTGACTTAGAAATGGTGATCCCTGACTGACCTTGGCATGAGCATTGGCCGGCCGGGGGTCCCGTTTCTAACAGTAGTTTTTCCAAACGTGTTTTTGACTGCGATCACATACACACACTTTTAAAAGAAGATATTTAGTGCCACTGACACAAATGTGGTACACTGTTCCATCTCTCCGCCTCGTGAAAACAAAAGCCTCTTCATGCAAATGTATGCACAGTGTGGTGTAAGATGATTATTAAGTGATAAAACCCCATTCTTTACAATGACAACTGGACTACTGTGCATATTATTATTTCAGTGTTATTTCTGAACTGAGACGAAACAATAGGCCAGGCTTTTACCTGAAGACATGTTTTTAAGACTCTGTACTGCTAAAAGCCACTCACCCAAAGCGTTTCAGAAAACTGTTCCCATGAGGGATTGAGTGGGTGGACCTGTAGTCAGACTCTAAAGAGATAAAAGTGGAAGCAATTAAAAGTAATAGCAGAGCTTAAGTATTATATGGGTTTGTTAAAGTCCCCATTGTAAGGTATTAGCAAAAAGAAAATGCTGAGGAAAAAATCAGCATGACCTAGCCTATTGTAAAATACATCATCAAGGGTCTCATCCAATTCAAATACCTATTTTGGTCAGCTCCCCTGCTCGTAATAGAGAGGAGCTGTAAGTGACTGTTTTTTATATCCCTAGGGCCCGGCCTGCTTGGTCCGGTTTGCTCGTAATCACAGCACAGCAATTAAGAATTAGGTGCTGCCATTCTGCGGTAGGTTGTGGCGAGTGCAGATAGGTGAAGGGCGGGGGCGCGGTTGTATTTACAGAGTATAGTGGGCCTCTGTCGGAATGTCTTTCCAGCTCAGCGTGGCATGCATCTGATATGGAATCATGGGATATGTAGTCTCCTTAGTGGGGGGGGGTGTAGTTTTTTGTTTTCCGTTTTGGAATAAACATTAAAGAAGACATTATAATGGTGCGTATCTTCTTTATGAAACAATGCATTTTTAGACATGGGGAAAAAACAGAGGAATAATTATTGATTCTTATCAAATAAGTCTGTAGTGCCAAACTTAAACTTACATTCATTTTTTTATCAATAGATGGTGTATATGTTTCTTCCCTTATCAAAGAGGGGTGCCTAGATGGTAATGTTGTTGTGATTGGAACTACAAACAGTTGTAGTCTAAGCCGCAATTAAAAAAACTAACTCTAGTGTAGCAAGTGTGCAGAGATGCTGAAGTAGAGGGCATTAGTGTAGTACAGTCTACATGTGATAAGGGCCTGAGTGATGGACTTACCAGTGTCAGGATGGACACATATGAAGACATTTCTGAGCATGCAAAATATGTGAAAACAGGTGAAGGTGATAGTGGCAATTCGATGTCTCTTGGTGAGGTTGATGTCCAGGATGATGGACTGTTTGCTGGGGTGGCTGGAGGATGAGGGGTAGGGTGAGGGGTTTGGGCCGAGTTATGTGGTCATCCAAGGTGAGTTCATGTTGCAGAATATCATCACTTTTATCTGGGAAATTTGAGTATGTGCTACTCAACTCACAGAGCGTTAGCTATGTTCGGCAATGGCATAATGTATCAACTTTTGTTGGTGTTGATATCTCCTGAGTAAGAGTGGGTAGTACACTCCGCTCCATCAACAGAGGTCACTGAGTTTTTACCACTCCGCGATCCGCTTGGAGTACTGAGTTTGGCAAAAAACTCCGTTAACCACCGGCGGAGCGGAGATTATCTGCGATTTCACCCCAGGTAAGAAAACAACTTGCACGTCAAGCTGCAGCATCAGCAATGCACCGCTAATGCCGATTTCGAAACGTCTGTGGCGTGGAATAGGCATGTGACTCAACTTGAAAGTGAAACTGAAGAGTAAAACCGACAAAAAAATACACTAGACAGCAGCAGCTTGGGGAGCTTTCCATGCAGCCAGTACTTCAACCTCCTCTGTCCTCTCCGAGATTTCCTTCGGGCCGAGACCTACTGCAGCGCACCGAGACACGCTCGAGTCGCACGTCTGCAACATCCCGATTTATGTCCTTCAGTTGGCTCTGGGAGGCATTGGCCTCTGACAGGATCCACAGGTGGACACAAAGCTCTGGGCCGTTAGTTGCCTCTAGGGCGGAAAGGTGTGGTGGCCACTATTGTCTGTTTGCGATGTGACTGTGTGGCTCAGTTTGGGTCAGCCGGCACAGAGGGTAGGGTAAGATGCCCTGCCCGGAGTAGTGTTTGCAAAGAGATTGCTGCTGGGGAGGAAGCGCCCAGTCCCCCTACATTTGCTGCAGGCCACTGCCAGATCTGATTCCTGGCTGCCTTACAGTAGCCATTGGGTGGGCAGGGGGCAACTGCAGGGCGCACGGTACTATGTGTGTGAAATGTGTTTCCTCCTCCCATTCCTTCTTCCTTCCCCCCTCTTGTTTCCTCTTGAATCTCCCCTTCTCCATTCTTCTCTTCATCCCATTTTTTTCTCCAACACCTTACTTATTTCTTTATTTCCTTTCTCACACCTGCCTTTCATTTATTTTTTCTCCGTTTTTTATAATGTCTTTTATTATCTGTTAGTCTGCAACCCAGTTTGCTTCTTTTGACACACCTGGCCACTATTGTACATGCCATACTGCTAGTGTTACTTATTAGCTTCTCTCAGGAGATGACTTGTGAGTCTCCCGGTGTTGGACAGGCCTCGTAACCGGGCCGTCCCCCCCTACGCACAACAGGGCCCGGACCCCGGCTCTCCCTGAATCCCCAGCAAGAGCCACCCCGGCAACCCCCCGAGGTAATCCACAACCCGTCCACACCGGGACCCCAGCTCCTGAACCCTCCCGTACCGGCTGGCCGGGTCCCCGTCAGCACCAAGGCCCCGGCCCGGCAGCCATCTTTGGACACTACAACACGAGGCCAAGTGGCCTCGACTCGACCCCAACCCTGGGCCTGGCCCGGCCCCGACATCGAGGCACCAACCTCCACACAGGAGGTAAAGAGACCACTTGGCAGGTCAATGAAAGAAGAAGGCGTCAACGGCTCTCCTCCGCCGGGTGTCGATCACCCCCGGCCTCCCTGGGTGCTGGCTCCAACCCCCTGCTGGGTGTCGGGACTCCCTCATCCCGGACCTCCCGACCTCAAGGCGCGAGGGTCCGGACATCTAAGGGAACCAGACCTATAACTGGGGCAGCCCCAGACCAGGAGGGCAGTTGTATCCTGGAGTCGAGAGACACCGGGAAGAACTCATCCTTGGCGGACTGCTGGCGCTGCCGCGGCCCCCCCCTGTTACGTGAACCATCATCTTGGCCTGCTGGCGCTGCCGCGGCCCTCTGCAACTTGAACCATCCTCTTGGCCTGCTGGCGCTGCCGCGGCCCTCCGCCATTTGAACCATCGCCTCAGGCTGCTGGCGCTGCCGCAGCCCCGCAGACTCCTAAGCTCGAGGATTGTGAGCTTCCCTCCTGCGACCTCCTGTACCGATCCGGTACCAAGACTGTCCCGCTACCCCCTTTCCCTACAGAGACTAGAATTGAGAGGACCCCCGAGTCCTGAATCTCCTGTACCGCTGATAACCTTGCCGCAAGAACCCTATATAAAGAGTGTTGATCTCATCCTTGTGTGGTGTCTATCTGTGGGGAGGGAAGTAACTTGTCTGTACGATCGCCAGAGACGGCCCTCATCGGAGGCCTCTCCCCCAGTATTCGGCCGACCCTCTGGGTCCCCGTCTAACATTGGTGGCCAGCGGCGCGATCCGAACCTACGCATAATCGTACAGAGGGTCACTCGCCCCACGACACATAACCACCATGACAACAAAAGAGAGCGGAGCAACAGAAAAATTCCAGATGGAAAAGCTGGAAGAATACAACCACAGAGAACTGAAACAATTTTGCATAGAATTAGGCATTTCAACCACAGGACTGAGCACGAAAGAGGACTTCAAACGAGCCCTGGAATCTTGGGCAGAGACGGGTGCGACCGTAACCCAAACACGAAGCCACGAGACACCCGAAACAAGCCCCACGCCGACCGAAGAAAGAAGATCGGGTCTCTCCCCAGAAGAGGTCTGGGAACGGGAAAAAAGCAGGCTCCATGAATTAGAACTGGCATGACTTCGCTTAGATGGAGAGCTCAAATTGGCGGAACAAAAAATAACGTTGGAACACTTACGGCTCCGAGAGGAGCGAGAAGAGAAACAAAGGCAGAGAGAGCTAGAAGAGAAGAAGCTAACCTACGAACATGAGCGCAACCTCAAAGAACTAGAGATTCGGAAGCAGAACAAGGAACTCGGGGTCCCCGAGCGCACGAACACTCCTGCCCCTACAGACCCCAAGGTCCACATACCCAAAGATGTCGTCAGAGAGTACTACAAGAACGATGACATCCAGCAATGGTTCAAGGCGTACGAGGTAGCCATGACCTCCCACCGGATTCCCCGGAGCGACTGGGGAGCCGGGTTATGGGGGAGGTTTGTCAACGAAGGGCAAGACGCCCTGCTGCAACTCCCGGACCATCTGATGACATCCTACGACCACATGAAAGCCGCCCTCCTCACTCGATACGGACTCACACCCGAGATGTACCGCCAGCGGTTCCGCGACTGCAAACGGATCCCGGGTACAACTTGGGTGGAGTACGTGAACTTCTTTAGCCGGGCCTTCGAGGGGTGGATCAAGGGCAGCAACGTGACCACCTACGAGCAGCTCTTTGACCTTGTTGTGTGGGAGCACCTTTCTAACAACTGCTTCATCGAACTCAGGCAGCACCTCCTGGACAGTAAACTAACGGAACCTCGGCAACTCGCCGCCGAAGCTGACCGATGGGAAAGCACCCGAGTTGGCCGAAACGGACCCAGCGAAGCGCACAGAACTGCCCAAGTGCCCCATCGCCCCCGTGGAGGAGGAGGCCAGGGTCGGGGTAGGGACACCGGCCCGGTGACTCCCACCAGCAACCCCCCGCCCCCGGCCGGCAGGGGAAACCCCCCGATGCGACCCGGCTTCCGAGCCAACATCACTTGCCACCGATGCCAGCGACCCGGCCACTACGCAAATGATCCCAATTGCCCAAAGAACCCGAACCCTTTACCCCGCCAGGTCGCTGCTGCAGCCCTGGGGGAAGAGCAAACCCCAGAAGACCAAGAAGAGTACGAAACCGACCAGCCTGAGTGGGAACCAGCCGCCATGTCCCTGGTTTGCTTAGGGGAACGAGACCTGATCCCTCGGGCCCCCCTTCCCGCCAACACGCAGAAGTACAGCCAGTGGGTCAACATTAATGGCCGCCGGGCTGAAGCCCTCCGCGACACCGGGGCCAGTGTGACCGCGGACCTCCCCGACCTGGCCCAGTGGCGTCAAGAGGGGGGTCCCACCCAGGAACAATTCCAACAAGAACAAAGAACCTGTCCCTCCCTCGAGGGACTCCGGCAGCAAGCCCTTGCCCAGAGCGCAGGGGACACCTCAGGGGCCCACTGGATCTACTGGGACAATGACCTGCTCTACAGTGAGCAAAGGATTGCAGAACTGGGGGCCAGTCGGGTGCTGGTCGTGCCCCTCCGCTTCAGAGATTTCCTCTTGAACTTAGCCCATGATATACCCCTTGCCGGACACCTGGGACAAGACAAAACGTACGACCGCCTGGTGACCCACTTTTACTGGCCCCGAATGCGAAAAGATGTCACCAACCACTGCAAGGCCTGCCCCACCTGCCAGGCCAGTGGAAAAAGTGGCCGAAAAAGCAAAGCACCCTTGCAGCCTTTTCCCGTCGTCACCACCCCGTTCGAACGGGTGGGAATAGACATTGTGGGGCCCCTGGACCCCCGAACCGCCCAAGGACAGCGGTTCATCCTGGTCCTGGTGGACCACGCCACCCGCTATCCCGAGGCTATCCCTCTTCGAACCGTGACGGCGCCTGTGGTAGGCCGGGCCCTGATGGGGATCTTCTCCCGGGTGGGCTTTCCCCGGGAGGTCGTCAGCGACAGGGGCACGAACTTCATCTCGAAATACATGAAGTCTCTCTGGCAACAGTGCGGGGTCACCTACAAATTCACGACCCCCTATCACCCACAAGGAAATGGATTGGTGGAGCGGTTTAACCGCACTCTCAAAGGAATGATCATGGGCCTAGAAGAGCCCCTCCGTCGCCAGTGGGACGTGCTACTCCCGTGCCTCCTGTTCGCGTACCGAGAGGTCCCTCAAAAATCTCTAGGCTTCAGCCCATTTGAACTCCTGTACGGGCACCCCGTCCGGGGTCCCCTCAGCCTAGTCAAAGAAGGTTGGGAGAGGACCCCCCAGAAAACTCCCCCGGATGTATACAAATACCTCTTGGCCCTTCGCAACCAGACCCGGCGATTCAGGAAGATCGCCAAAGTCAACCTTGAAGCCAGTCAGGAAGACATGAAGAAATGGTATGATCAGCACGCCTCCTCCCTCGAGTTCGAGCCGGGACAGCAGGTCTGGGTGATGTCCCTGGTTGAACCCTGTGCCCTACAGGACAAATGGTCCGGACCCTTCAAGGTGATCGAACGCAAGGGGCCCGTCACCTACTTAATCGACATGGAAACTTCCCGGAACCCCCTACGGGTCCTCCACGCCAACAGACTCAAACCCCATTTTGTACGCTCAGAACTCAGTCTCCTGATGGCTACCGATAATGGGACGGAAGAAGACTCCGAGCCCCTTCCGGACCTGCTGAGGACCCTCGAGCAGGATGACTCCATGGAAGGGGTCAGACTCTCCGAGACCTTGTCCCCGGAGCAACGCCAAGACTGTCAAGCTCTCCTGACACGATTCGCATCCTTGTTCTCTCTCACCCCTGGGGTCACCCCCTGGTGCCTTCACGATGTGGACACCGGGGACAGCCCCCCTATTCGCCACAGGGCGTACCGCGTACCTGATCGGGTGCGCGCCTGCATCCAGACCGAGGTGTCCAAGATGCTGACACTGGGAGTGATCGAACCCTCGGACAGCCCCTGGGCCAGCCCCGTCGTCCTGGTTGCCCCTGAGCTCCGGTTCTGTGTGGACTACCGGGGACTGAATGCCGTTACCAGGACCGACGCTCACCCTATCCCCCGGGCAGATGAGCTAATTGACCGTATGGGGGCCGCCCGCTACCTGAGCATCTTCGATTTAGCAGCGGGCTACTGGCAAATCGGCCTCACCCCCAGGGCCCAAGAACGATCCACCTTCTCTACCCCGGACGGTCACTACCACTTCAGGGTGATGCCATTCGGCATGAAAAACGCTCCGGCAACATTTCAACGACTCGTGAACCAGGTACTGGCGGGCCTCGAAGGATTCAGCGCCGCCTACCTGGACGACATCGCTGTGTACAGTCACCACTGGACCGACCACCTCCGCCACCTGCGGGAAGTTCTACACGCCCTCCAGCAGGCCGGGCTCACCCTCAAGGCCAGCTAATGTCAGGTGGGCCAAGGGTCCGTGACCTACCTAGGACACCAAGTGGGAAGCGGTCTGGTGGCCCCCCTCCAGCTCAAGATCGCTGCCATCCAGGCCTGGCAACCCCCTACGACCCAAACCGAGGTCAGGGCCTTCCTGGGGCTCACCGGGTACTACCGGCGGTTTGTGAAGGACTATGGCAGCATCGTGGGGCCCCTCACGGAGCTCACATCCAAGAAGAACCCCAAAACAGTCAACTGGACTCCGGACTGCCAATCGGCCTTCGAGAAGCTGAAGGCCGCCATGTGCACTGCCCCCGTGCTCCAGGCTCCCGACTACGGCCGGGATTCATCGTACAGACGGACGCCTCCGATCATGGCGTGGGGGCCGTCCTCTCCCAACTGAACACCGAGGGAGTCGATCAGCCAGTGGCTTTCATCAACCGACGCCTGCTGGCCCGGGAACAGCGCTGGAGCACCATCGAGAGGGAGGCCTTCGCCGTAGTATGGGCCCTCAAGAAGCTCCGGCCCTACCTCTTCGGCACCCCCTTTCGGGTGCAGACAGACCACCGACCCCTGCAATGGCTGATGCAGATGCGGGGGGAGAACCCGAAACTGTTGCGCTGGTCCATCTCCTTACAGGGGATGGACTTCACTGTGGAGCATCGTCCAGGCCAGGACCACGCCAACGCAGATGGCCTGTCACGCTTTTTCCGCCTCGGCGAGGAGAGTCCCCAAGAGGATGGCTGACTCTCCCTGCCTTCAGCTGGGGGGGGACGCATGTTGGACAGGCCTCGTAGCCGGGCCGTCCCCCCCTACGTACAACAGGGCCTGGACCCCGGCTCTCCCTGAATCCCCAGCAAGAGCCACCCCAGCAACCCCCCGAGGTAATCCACAACCCGTCCACACCGGGACCCCAGCTCCTGAACCCTCCCATACCGGCTGGCCGGGTCCCCGTCAGCACCATGGCCCCGGCCCGGCAGCCATCTTTGGACACTACAACACGAGGCCAAGTGGCCTCGACTCGACCCCAACCCTGGGCCTGGCCCGGCCCCGACATCGAGGCACCAACCTCCACACAGGAGGTAAAGAGACCACTTGGCAGGTCAATGAAAGAAGAAGGCGTCAACGGCTCTCCTCCGCCGGGTGTCGATCACCCCCGGCCTCCCTGGGCGCTGGCTCCAACCCCCTGCTGGGTGTCGGGACTCCCTCATCCCGGACCTCCCGACCTCAAGGCGCGAGGGTCCGGACATCAAAGGGAACCAGACCTATAACTGGGGCAGCCCCAGACCAGGAGGGCAGTTGTATCCTGGAGTCGAGAGACACCGAGAAGAACTCATCCTTGGCGGACTGCTGGCGCTGCCGCAGCCCTGCTCTGTGAACCCTTCGTCTTGGCCTGCTGGCGCTGCCGCGGCCCTCTGCAACGTGAACCATCATCTTGGCCTGCTGGCGCTGCCGCGGCCCTCTGCAACGTGAACCATCATCTTGGCCTGCTGGCGCTGCCGCGGCCCCCCTGTTACGTGAACCATCATCTTGGCCTGCTGGCGCTGCCGCGGTCCTCTGCAACGTGAACCATCATCTTGGCCTGCTGGCGCTGCCGCGGCCCCCCCCTGTTACGTGAACCATCATCTTGGCCTGCTGGCGCTGCCGCGGCCCTCTGCAACTTGAACCATCCTCTTGGCCTGCTGGCGCTGCCGCGGCCCTCCGCCATTTGAACCATCGCCTCGGCCTGCTGGCGCTGCCGCAGCCCCGCAGACTCCTAAGCTCGAGGATTGTGAGCTTCCCTCCTGCCACCTCCTGTACCGATCCGGTACCAAGACTGTCCCGCTACCCCCTTTCCCTACAGAGACTAGAATTGAGAGGACCCCCGAGTCCTGAATCTCCTGTACCGCTGATAACCTTGCCGCAAGAACCCTATATAAAGAGTGTTGATCTCATCCTTGTGTGGTGTCTATCTGTGGGGAGGGAAGTGACTTGTCTGTACGATCGCTGGAGACGGCCCTCATCGGAGGCCTCTCCCCCAGTATTTGGCCGACCCTCTGGGTCCCCGTCTAACACCCGGCAAAAAAGAGGAGAGCCATAAATAACATTCTGAAGCTTTAGCTTGGATCTTGAGCTTGACCAGCTAAATTGCCCTAGAATGTCGTGAAAACACCACACGCTTGGACTGGCAGAGCAGAGGCATAATGAATCTGTCACATTCCAAACACAAAAACAAACTGTTCTATACTGGCCTTTGCCGACGTTTCACATACGCAGACACGTGAACAAGAGCTACGTGTCAGATGTGCATTCTACTACTGACCATCGTCTTGACATTAAGCACACCTACAAGGACCCCAGACTAAGTTCACATTCCCACTACAAACTCACTCACAAACACACACACACACCCTTGCACAGTTTGTGCCAGATTTCCCAAGGTGTCACCCGTCACAGCGTAACAGCCAAAAATGCGTTGCATGACAGGGAGAGAGCAGGAGAGCGCCACATCTAAATATATATGGCAGTATATTCCACTCTCCCTAGAACCAGCAAAGAATGTTGCTGCTGAGCGCCACCCACATACCTTTTCACCAAAGTGCAAGGGTGTGTGCATGAGTCAAACATAGGTTTTGTACTGGAAGGGCACCCTTCCCATACAAAATACAATGTCTAGACAACTTTTAAAAAGTCGCCTACTTTGCATGTGTACTGTACAGTGCAGCACACAAGAACATTTTCTCCTTTTAACACCAAATTTCAAGTGACGTTAATTTTTTAAGCAAAATCCTGTATACTATTGTTAGTATACAGGGTTTCGTGTAAAAAACACATGGGTGGTTGCATGGGAAAACCTATTTACTCACCCATGGAATGCTCCTTGATGCTAAGTAATACAAAGCACTGCTTCTTGCTGGTTTGTGCTACTTTCAGACTATATTCCAGCACAAAACAAGCTTTGCACTGGAAAGTAAATTACTTAAAAAACATTTTGTGCTGGTTTGGTTTGAGTCACTTTTGAGATACAAACTCAGTACAAAATGTTAGTAAAATTGTCCCTTTGCCTTTTATGTCTTTTAGACAAATGACGCTGTTGATAATACTTACCCCTCTGACCAGCTGTGTTGGTTTTACATTAAGTTTTTTGACCACCCATTTTTAGTCTTTTACTGTTGTCATCACTACATCTTAGGCTCACCATGCACATTCAAGTAGCATTTAATACACTTCCATGAGTATGTCGTTTTTTTCCTTTTGTGTTTGCACATTATGTTATTGTTTGACCTCTATATATAATTCCACACCGACCTACCATTCCTGTGATTATGTTATTTGTATTTTTTCTCTCTGTAATAAATAAACTTTTGCTGTTGTTTAGAAAATAGACAATGCGGGGGGTGTGTAGAATGCACTCCTGTTCACAATATTTTAGATGTCAGTTTATCTTGCGTACTCCTTTTGCGTGCTACTTAGTAGCAGTGTCATGCCCATCAGACACTGTGAATCGTTAATCTCATGAAGATTGGGCCGTTTCTCCGGCCCGAACCAAATGCACTGCAACATATGCCATCATCGGCGCTACTTTCTCACTTTAAATTCTTTTATACCATTTAATCCATGTTCTCTCTGTTTGCTGATATTTTGGTTCCCTTAAGACTTCAAATGCCATTTCCCAGGTTTCTAGTGTTCTGCCTGTGCCACTCGGGGCCTCTTGAAAGAACACGACTGATGCACGGTTTCGTAAAAAGCAGTATTTAATAGATACCCAATGCATTTCGGGCTGAACATTGCCCTTCTTCGGGGGTTACTGTGAATAAACAAAAAATATATATGTGATATGTTGCCATATATTATCTATATGCTCTATTTTACATTTTTAAGTTGAGAAACCTGCATTTAAAAACAACATTTCTAACTTTAGCATTTGCTCAAACGGTTGCCTGCTCTCCCTTTCCCCATTACACGAAACATTGTTTTCCTTGAAAAAGTAACATGCTTTCCCTTCCGTCGTACACCAACGACATATCACATATATATTTTTTGTTTATTCACAGTAACCCCCGAAGAAGGGCAATGTTCAGCCCGAAATGCATTGGGTATCTATTAAATACTGCTTTTTACGAAACCGTGCATCAGTCGTGTTCTTTCAAGAGGCCCCGAGTGGCACAGGCAGAACACTAGAAACCTGGGAAATGGCATTTGAAGTCTTAAGGGAACCAAAATATCAGCAAACAGAGAGAACATGGATTAAATGGTATAAAAGAATTTAAAGTGAGAAAGTAGCGCCGATGATGGCATATGTCGCAGTGCATTTGGTTCGGGCCGGAGAAACGGCCCAATCTTCATGAGGTTGTTTAGAAAATGCCAATTAAATATATTGGAACACAAACTAAGATTCACACTAACCACATACATCTTATATTCAAGGGGATGTGTGCACTTCTATTGGTGAGGAACAGCAATGATTTTATCAAGGCAGGCCTATAGGCAGACACATCAAAAGGGGTTAATGAAATAAACAACTTCCCGAAAAACGAAGTGCAAATTGCTGCCGTGAATTGCTCTGCCAAAGGGTGGGTGTTCCAATGCATCTACTCATGGATTTTGCCACCCTCCCAGATTTAGCATTACTGGTAGGTCAAAATGCTACGCCTCCCCATTTGAGGCATAACAAGGAGAAATCTCTTTATTTCTCTGCATTTTTTTTCTTTCTATGTGTGTTTCCTGGCGCAGACGAAAATGCCTCAGAGGATTTTTTTTGTGCAGAAAGGTATCCCTTCCTGCACAAAAACAATCCTGCTTACAATGCTGGCACTGTGCTGGAACTAGACAGCACATTGTGCACCAATGCAAGGAAAGGACAGGAATGCGCCGTATAATATTCAATACGGCACACTCCTGCCCTTCCCCTGCAAACGGTTTGCCCCCTCTGGGGCCAGCGGACGCAAAGGAAGTGCCAGGAGTAGCAGGGAGCAAGCTAGAGGTCACAGTTGCAACCCCTGACTAGCACCAAATCCTATCCAAATCTTCGGTGGTGGTATAAGACTCGAGTGCTTTCTCCATCTCTCTTTTCAGAATATACCCAGTCCCTGGATAACCTGGGAAAGGGGAAGAAAGAAAACATTTGCTCTCAGTAGAAGAATAACACCAAGCGTTAGGAGTTCTAGGTTTAGACAGACATATTGTACTGTTGGTGTTGCTTATATATACAGAATATTTAATGTATCAGTAATCAATAAATGAAGTAAACCTAATTTGCTCCTACGAATAACAGATGATCTCTTTTACATAACCCTATTCATGTCCTCTAGCAGTCACAATTACATATTTTCTGAAAATACATACTATGGGCCAGATTACAAATTAGAGTACACTTGGCCAGAGGTTCCTGGGGCAGGACCATTTCCTACTGGTATATTCACTTGTTTTTATTTCTATTATGTGAAACACCCTCAGAATTAGGAATAACTCTGTAATTATGGAATTACTATTGGTATTCTGCACAGCATTCTCTTTTCTGATGAGTATACCACACACATTTACTACTGTGTAGTAAATTTGCGCTCTGGTTCTGTCTGGATCTGGTGTTGGAGGACAGAGAAAGAGAGTAGGAACTTGTAGGGTAAAATTAGTTCTGGCAGAAAGGAGCTCCCATCTGGCCAGTGAAACAATTGGAGTGGAGCAAGGGCCGAGGCATGGCCGGTGTAGCAACCAAAGCCTCATGCAATTTTACAGTCTGGCATTACTGGCCCCTAAAACATGGTGCGGCAGCACCGGGCAAATTGTGATTAGGAAGATCAGAATTTCATACAGGAATTCCACTCTGCTTGACACGCACTGAGGGCCTAATTAGGATATACACACCTATATGAAACAAAGGCAAGTACAAACTTGGTTTACTCAATATCTTTATCATAAAAGCTCTCTTATCCCTTACCATAAGCTTGCTGTATTAACCCATGGCATGTTTTTAAGAAACAATGGGCCAGATGTAGGTATCCAAATACCAGTCGGTAACGGCCGAAAATACCGATTTTCGGCCGTTACCGACCGGTATTTGGATACTGAGATGTAGGGCATTAAAAAACACAGATTCAGTAAATTTACCGAATCTGTAATTTTGACGAATCGGTAAATTTACCAATTCGGTAAAATTACCGATTCGGTAAATTTACCGAATTACCGATTTTACAGAATCGGTAAATTTACCGATTCGGTAAAATTCCCGAATCTGTGTTTTGAGATGTAGATAGCACTGTAAACAGTGCTACAGGGCTTTAAGGATTCGTTTTTTACCACCAACTATTAGTTGGTGGTAAATAACGAATTCCTATGTAAATGCAAATATGTGCATTTACACCTGTGCCCTTAGGGCATGTATGTGTGCCACATGGTACACAAGCACTAATCAGGGGTGCAACAGGGTGTCAAAGTGACACCCTGCCACCCTTGAATTCCTCGGTAATTACCGATTCGGTAATTAACATTCATTGGCCCATAGGAATCAATGGCAAATACCGAATCAGTAAATTCCGATTTGGTAATTACCGAATCTTATCGATTCGGTAAAAAATACTGAATTATTACCTACATCTAATTTACCGATTCTACAATACCGAATCGGTAAAACTCGGTATTTTAGAATCGGTAAAAAAGATTTACCTACATCTAGCCCAATATTTGAAAATGGATAGCTAAGTCTTTTAAAGAGGTACATTTTTGCAACTGGAATGTTGCCTCATATCCATCTGCCATTGCAGTCCACAGAAGAATACCTCACATTCCATAAGTGAGTAGCTTACACACACCACGTTCATCATTGTACAATTTTGTTAGACTTGACATCCTTGGCATGTAAACTTTTACTCCTAAATCTTGCCTTCAGACTTCCAATTTTTGCTGACTTCATTTTTGCCGGCTTTAGGACACTGCACATTTTACCACTTCTAACCAGTTCTATAGTGCTTGTACTCACTCCTTAAATCATGGTGAGATTGGCTTATACCCAATTAGCATATTTAATTTACTTGTATGTCCCCAGTGAAGTGGCACTACTTGTGCCCAGCGCCTGTAAATATAATACTAGTGGGCCTGCAGCACTCATTGTGTAAGCCACTTAAGTAGGTCTTTAAACATGCCAGGCCTGCCATTGCAGCCTGTGTGTGGTCAGTTTTAAACTGCCATTTCGACCTAGCAAAATAAACCTTTTGCCAGACCCAAACCTTTCCTTTTAATACATACAAGTTATCCTTAAGGTAGGCACCGGACAGCCCCAAGGGCAGGGTGCAGTGCATTTTTTAAAGCTGGACATGTACTTTTACGTTTTACATGTTCTGGCAGTGAAAACAATCTCAAATTCATTTTTTACTACTGCAAGGCCTATTTTCCCACAGGTTAACATTGGAATTACCTTATTACATTTTATAAGAGTAATTTCCAAATGTGAACAGGTAACCCCTTCATGTTTGGAGTCTCTGGTAGCGCAATTTAAAACCCTATCTTAAGGTGAAGTCGGATTTGAAATACCCTTCGGAAAATGCCACTCTTAGAAAGTTGGCATTTTCTTGCCTTAGACATTTGGTGCCTGCAGCCTGTCTCTGGGTCACATGACTGGGTATGGGTGACAGTTGGTCTTTGTGTATTCCTCCTAGAGAGAGACACACAATGGGGAGCTTATGTTTCACTGAATGGACCATCACTGGCAGGATGAGAGGGAGGAGCTGGACCCAACACCACGTACACTTGGTATTGGCTATGTACATCACCACACAGAGGGCTGCATACCCCCTGTAGTTAGTCTGGGGCCAGGAAGGCAAGCCTTGTGTGCACTTCAATGGTGTGCCTCTAGAAGCTTCTCTCCCACTTCAAAGGTACAACTGTGTATATATACTGGACTTCAGACACCATCACTTCAGTACACTTCTGGACCTGTGAATAATCTGCCAGGAAGAAGGGCTGCTATAAATACCGCTCCTCTGCTGGACTGTTGCTCTGAAGGACTGCTGCCCTCCAGCCCTCTTGCTTGATTGAGAAGGACTGGACCTGCATCTCGTGAGCCCAGATCACAGTGTGAATCCTAGGGCTCTTTGGCTGGCCTGCTGATTTGAAGTGCCAGGGACATAACAGGCTTCAAACTACCTCGTATCTCCACCTGGACTCTGCCATTTGTGAGTTTAGCCTGCTAAGTAGTGCCACCCCATCTCCTAGACCCATGAAACTGGGCTTAAGGTGCTCTGCCAGCCTCTGTGGGTCCAGCAAAACTGATGCATCTCCTCTGCTGCAAGGCGCAAAGCGGAGCAGATCCGACGCATCTCCTCTGCTGCGTAGATTGGACCCATTGCAATGACCTGCATCACTGTTAGAACTGCTACTGCACGACGCATTCTCTACATAGACCATCACACCCCTTTCGGTGGCAGCCTCAGAGTGATGCTGGACTTCATCTTGTAGCCTCATAGCTCTTCGGAACCAATGCACCGCTGTGACTTTACGTCGTATCCTCAATGCCAGACTACACATTGCAAGCCACATTGAGGGGATCCTCGATGATGATGCAGACCCTCACATCGCAGCCTCTCGACATCTCTGTACCGACACATCACTTTGGATGAGTCACACATCATCGGCGCGGATCCTCTCAGCTCTCTGCAAGCCATGATTTAAGGTACTCTGTTCAGCAGCCCTAACTGGATCCCTGTAGCCGCCACACACTCCATCGCAGTTGGCCTGAACTTGTGACTTTGTCTTAGTCTGACGTGACTAGATATTCACAGCTTGCGCTTTGTGCTTTTTTGTGCTATTTTAAGTAAAATCTTTACATTTCAATATCTCTGGCTCTATTGATTGGATTTTTGGCGTTGTAGTCTTTTTTTATTTATTACAATACGTTCTAGTTTTCTAACTTGGTGTGGGATCCTTTTTGTGTGATAGTTTCACTTTATTACTGTTTGAGGTATTGCACAAATACTTTACACATTGCTTCTAAGTTAAGCCTGCCTGCTAAGTGCCAAGCAACCATACAGTTGGGTGCTGGTTAATTTGTGGTGCGCTTGTGACTTTCCCTGACAAAGATTGTGGTTGCTACTTGACCAGGGATCACATCCCAGTAAACCAACAACCCAATTTCTCACCATGAAGTGAGAAGTGAATCTCTCAATGGAATGCAGGATTTAACACCACCTACCTGGTAGTAGCTACGGTTGTGTTGTACGATGGTACTGCGCATGTATGAATATCGCATGCCTGTACCACACGGTCTCTACCTTGACCGCATCTTTAGCACACATGCCTTTACCACGCAATTCCGTGTGAAGAAATGATGGGTAAAGGTGGAATGCGGGCTAAAGGTCTTACCCCTGCCCCCTGCCCTGTAAACTGTCCCGTTTCCCCTGCCCTGCCCCCTAAAACCCCAAAAGCTACACTGACTCCAGCCTCCGCCCTGAGCCCTAAACTATCCTCCACAAACCCTAAACTACATTGATCCTGCACTGTAGACAGTCCCTTTTCCGCCTAAGCCCTATTAATTAACCCCCAAAACTACCTCAACCCCAGTCCCCCTACCCTGAGCCCCAAAAAACTGTTTCCTACCTCTGTGAAGTACCCCAGACCAGCCCCCACCCTAAAATCTACCTGACCCCCTCCTGAGTCCTAAAACCTACCCACCCTGAAAAAGGACCCCCTCCAACCCCAAGACGAAGCCCCACTTACCTCACCGTGTCGTCTCGCAATTCTGGATAGTACCTCTACCTGCCTTCCCCTTCCTGTGCTTCCACTTGGCAACTAGACAGTGCATTGCCTTAACAACGCATATGTGTGATTAAGGCATATGCGTGGTTAAGGTAAGTGTGGTACGGCTTGCGGGGAAACGGCATGCGTTACTCAGTCCACATTGGTAAGGCCCTTTCCCAGTACCTATATACCTAGCAACACAACAGGGACTGTCATCTGTTTAGGGTTCTCTAGTTTGGACGGCACTCCAAATGGAGGGTTTGGAACTGCAGTGTACATGAAGAGGAGTGTTTTCTTTTATAGAAGGAGAAGATGGATTCCACAACACATCCCCATACTCTAATTTTGTTAATCACAAAATGATTGAATCTTGTGACATTTCATTGGTTTTGCTCCCCAGAGCTGTAGATGTATGCTTTGTCACTGTTTCTCAGGAGGTGTCTTGGACTGCAAAAACTGTGTGTGAAGGTATGCAGTGGATGCCGTAAGCATTGTCTACAAGTATTGATATTTCTCACCTTCCATTTAGCACCATAAGACCCTATAACTATTGCTACACTGAAAGTATGAGAGAAAGAGCCTGCTTTGTCATACCCGTATCTGATGTTCCCCTTTCTTACTTGTTATGATTGCAAGAGTATGACCCTGCCCTTAAAAGGAATTATTCAGAGTGGTCAAACTCTGATCATCCCCCGTGAAAATAATTCCCCTTTAAATACTACTAAAGAAAGATGCAATGACATAGCATCCTTCTTCCATAAAAAAGTGACAGATGTTTATGATCAATTCCCCAGCAATAGGGAATCTGGTCATGATAAAGGACTTAAGGCTGGAGAACTATCCTCATTTCTAACACTAACTCAATTCCCGAAGCTGGAGGAAGAGAATGTTCTCATCTCAACCTAATTAAAACGATTAAATCTGGCTCTCCTCCTGACACAGCACCCCCATATATCCTAGCTAAAGCACTGGATTCATTTTGCCATCTCTAACGGAATTGCCTAACCTGTCACTAGATACAGCTTTGGTTCCTAAACTGTGAAAGCAAGCAGTCATCAGACCCTTACAAAAGAAAGCTAATCTAGACCCAACAATATTTAATAATCTGTGTTCTATTTCCCTTCTGCCGTTTCTTGGCAAACTCTTGGAAAAACATGTAAATCACACAATAGCCAGCTTTCTGTAGAATTAGAACATCCTTCACCCCACTCAGATGGGCTTTCGTACGTCCCATACAGAGGAGCTGAAGGCGCTATTAGATGAGGGTGGGTCATCCGATATTCTCCTTCTAGATTTTAGAGCGGCCTTTGACACCGTGGATCACTCCATTTTAAAAGACGGATTAAGGGATGTGGGAATCCAGGGTAAAGCCATGGACTGGCTCATCTCTTTCTTAGAGAACAGATCGCATCAAGAGATGGAGAAGGACTGTTTCCTAGACCGTCTTCCAATCACATGTGGTGTTCCACAGGGCTCGTCTCTAAGCCCCACACTATTTAACATTGACGTGCGACAGCTCGCCAAAATAGTGCAGGAGTTTGATATATCGACGGTGTCTTATGCAGATGACACCAAGCCAGTTGTGTTTCTGACAAATGGCCCTAATTCAAGAAACCACCAGCTCGTTCATTGCCTCGAGAAGATGGCAACCTGGATGTAAAACAGTTGCTTGAAGCTAAACGGAGAAAAAATGGAGCTGATGATTCTGGGAAACCTTGCTATACACAAACCCCGATGCAAAGGCCCATTGACATGGGCAATCCACCTGTCTCCAAACCTGTCATAAAAAATCTCTGAATTTGGCTGAAAGATACACTCACAATGGAATATCAAACCAAGAAATGATCAGGAAATTGCTTCTCGCTACTTAAAATGATCAGATCATTTTAAAGAAAAGTCATTCAGTCCCTTATAGTTTCACGCCTGGACTACAGCAACTTGCTTTACGTGGGCTCGCCAAAATATGTAACAAAAAGACTCCAGGTAGGGCAAAATGCAGCAGCTAGGCTTTTATTAAAAATCGCAAACCATGTATCAGTAAAACAATAGCTTAAACAGCTTCACTGGTTGCCAATCGAAGCCAGAATCAAGTTTAAATCCCTCTGTATTGAGCAACCGGGCCATAAACAAAATAGGCCATTAAAGCTCACACAACTGATATCCAGGTACACCCCGACTAAACACCTATGAGCCTCCACAGTGCAACTCCTCGGGACAACAAGAGCCAAAAGGGCATGATGGGGATGCAGATCGTTTGTCCATTTGATACCGAGGTTGTGGAATAGCCTCCCACTTGACCTTAGATGATTTAGGCAAAATCTAGGGGCATATTACCAACAACTAGCGATAATTATCGCTATGTTGGTTTAGCGGCGATATTTTTATCGCCGACCTGCGGCGATTTTTATCGCTTAGGAACCTTGCTATTATCAAGGTTTATCTCCTAAGCGATAAAAATCGGCCGAAATGCATGAATATCGCTGAAAAGTCAGCGATATTCATGCTAATGCCGAGCTTATGCTCTTAGCCATGTTATCCACCTACGATTGGATAACATGGCTAAGAAGTGCTCAGGGGCAGGTGTTAGCTTTTGGAGATATTTGCACTTAGCGCGAATATCTCCAAAAGTTGGTAATAGGAGATAGCGATGTTAGCGACTGATTCCAGTCGCTAACATCTTGGCACGCCCACTTTGCATGTCATTAGTGATAAATATCACTGACATGCAAAGCGGGGCCCAAGATGGTCGCTATCTCCTACTAGCTGTCGCTGACTGGTGTTAGCGACAGCTAGGTAATAGGGAGGTAATTTTATCTCCGCTTTCTTGGCTTTTAAAGCCAAAAAAGCGGAGATAAACCCCCTAGATAATATGCCCCCTAAAGACTTGGCTGTTCCATCGTTAAGTTTCTGATGATCATAGCACACATGGCAGCACTCACCTGCGCAGGGAAGTCCTCGGACTGCCAGGCGATTTACAAACCACAAACAGATAAACATAAACTTACAATTCATCACGTAAAGTGTTGAGTGAAATATTTGTAGGGGTGTTTAGTAAGTGGGATTTTCTGGTTCAATCAGTGTGAATTTGAAGCTTGACTGGTGAGTGCTGCACTTTGCATACATTGTATCACCTGCTTCTTTGCCCGATGGACACATCCAATCCTTCTGAAAATGTTATATCTTAGCTCATTAATGCTTTGCAACATGCAGCTCTTTTTTATGCCTTTTTATCTGAATCATGAACAGAAGCCTAATGAGATAGACTACTGAACATTTTTGAATAATGACTCAATAAGGAAGCGAACATTCCATTTATATCAATTTATATCAACTATACATTATAATTCATGCGGGTTCATTCACTGCCCTGCTTCTCACAGATTGTGTTTTCCATCCTTGCAAGTAACATATACTCCATACCGAGGCTGTCATCTGAGGTAATTCTCTCCACTAAATGTTGAATGGAGGGGTATTTATATGGTATCTACATCAAGCAACGTCAGTAAAATATGAACATGAGCACAATGGGCCTCACGAAGATAAATATGGTTGTAAATGTAAGTTTACATTTTAATTAACTTGTTTTTTACACTTGCCTGAAATCCACCAAGAGATTCCTGGCATATGTCATATGCCACTTTCGCAAATCCCAAAAGTGGGAAACTGCCAGTGATTTACACCAGCAAAGGGTAGAAAAACTCTAGTTCCTGGGAGGGAGGGGAAACAGATTACTCTCAAATTTGATTGTGGCAAAGAAGATAGACTTTCTCCATGAGGAAAAATGTTTATCTATTAAGGGGAAAAAAGAAAAATGTGTCTCTGCAAGCAGGGCCCGATTCCTCTGTGTGAATTTGTCTGTTTTGGAGAACTACTTACAGAGGAAAACAAACATTGGCAATGCTAATAGGTCTCGCTGTATAATGGAGTCCAGTGCGTGGATACTAGTGAAGGGTAGTGTTAGGAAGTAGGTTAAAGTGTTGTTAATTGTTGTGGAGGGAGCATAGTGTTATAGAGTTGATTATAGTATTAGGCGTCTCCAAACAGTAGCTTGTGAGCTACTGGTAGCTATTCAGCTACCAGTCAGTAGCTCTCTTATGTGCATTCTTCTCAATTTGACCTTTTCGCTTGGTTGAATTAACATTTGTAGACAAAACTGTTTTCCAAGATAAAAAAAATGTATGTATTTTCAGAACTCATAAGTTGTTTGGAGAAAAATAGTTGATCACTGAAGGTAAACTTGGACAAGGTGGTCACTAGTGTAATGTGGTCTGATGTAGTCATTGTTACAGCAATAATAATATTAGTAGCTCGCAATGATTGTAGCTTAATATGTGTAGCTCGTATTACACAAAAGGTTTGAGGCCCCGTTTTAGAATTTAGTATAGGGTTGTAGACTGTTTTGTTTTATAGTGTTGTGTAGTGGTGTAGTGTATATTCTAGTAGTGCAGGGTGTGTTGTGTAGACTGTTATAAAGTGTAGTGAAAGTATAGTGGTGTATAGTGTATTGTTTAAGAGTGTAATAGTAAAATGACCATTTGTATATAGTAAAGTGGCGTATATAGCGCTTACTACCCCTGACGAGGCATTGAAGCGATTTACGCCCGGGTATTATGCTGCTCCGGAACTCAAGGTTAATGGTTAGTTTAGTGTTATTGATTACTGTTAGTTATTGGGATTAGTCTTGTATGCTCAAAGCAAACCATTCCATGTAGAATAAAGTAATAGTGGTTGGTTCTGATCATTAGATAAGCATAAGTTATTGGATTGCGTAAAGTCCCCTGCTGGCACAGTTAGGTCTCATGCTGTTACAGGTGGACAACCCATAGACTAAACTGTAAAAGCATTTGTATAGAACTTACTACTCCTATATGGGGTGTTGAAGCATTTACTCCATAGATAGCAAGCTACGTATGAGTGAAAGCCGCCAACATAAGCGCTCCACATGGTATATGCTTAGGTTCCAACAAAGCTTTGCAGGTTGACTCTCAAATTTTCAAACATTGGTAAAAGTAAGATAATGTGAAACTGTGTTATAAAGTACTCATCTGAATAAAGCTAAGAGCACACTAAGTAAGTTTATAATGCCTTCATGCCAATGGGTACACAAAACCCAAATAAGATTAAAAATACAAATATCGCAGTAAACTGATACAGAAAGAGTGAGTGTGTGTGTTTGTGAAAAAATGAAGAAAACTCCATTTTATGAGTAGCAGATGGCCGGCAAGGAGGGTGATGGAGTACAGAGAAAGGATGAATGGCTGTGGCTCGAGTCCCTGATTTGTTCCTCCCAGTTACTGGTAAGCAAGAGTTAAACTACCGTGCATCCTCTAGAGTAAATATTTTCACAATAGAAGCATGTGCTGCTTACAGCTTTTTTCTCTTCTTACTAGCACGTGCCTCTTTTACACCCAAACACATACACACATGCACCAAAAAGGCAAATGTAAACAAAGTGACAGAGTAACATATAGACAGAGGCAAACAGACACAGATGTGCTAAAAAACAAGGAACACACAAACGCACGCAGACTTAGACACAGGCAAAGGGATATAAACACCTGGACACAAGCCACAACGCCACTGGACATTCACACACGCACAACTTCAGACACTTATGAACGGCGAGACCTACAGACATTAGTATAGACAAAGTATAGACAGGGCTTTAAGTGGGCCTGGTCTCCAGGGGTCTGAGCACCGGCAGTTTTTTAAAAGGGGCCTCGAAACGGGTCTCTATTGGGCTCTGTTTTGTGCGCTGGCACAGGCGGTCCGTTTTTTTTCTGGACTGCAGTGACAGCAGTTTGCTGTCACTCTGGTCCGGAAAAAAGAGCCAGGGCGCAAAACAGCCAGATAGAGACCCCTTACGAGAGAGCAGGCCCATCGATGTGCACTGCCCACACTGCTCACTTCTCACTAGCAGAGAAGTTACGCATGACGTCACGCCAGGTGAGGGTTGTGGGGGAGGGAAATCCTTTAGAGTCATTTTCTTTCTGGATTTCCCTTCTCTTTCTGAAACGCAAGAGCAGCAGCATTGTGGTAGGGTCACCAGGGCTTTAATTGGAAGCGTTTTCAATATTATATGTAACAAGCCATAGTTGCAGCTTATTTATCTTATGCAACTAATAACAATTGACAAAGCCAATAGTCCTGACTTGTAGGTAAGATGTTACTTGTTGTATCACATACCTGGATGCTATGGCAGAAACAGCAAAATACAAGTCAGGCGGCACACTATGCTAAAAACAGATTTTTAGCATAAGTGGTTTAAAGCCACGCCCCAAATTACACTGCCACGCCCCTTTGAGAGACCCCCCCAGTTTTTTAATCCCACTTAAAGCCCCGAGTATAGACACATAGACAGAATCTCAGTGTGGGGCACAGTCAAGCAGACGCATACAGACGCGCAGATTTAAAGCCAACTGGATACGCAGACAACAACATAAGTTTAGACACACTGTGACAGAGGGACGCGCATGTATCAAGGGGACATGCGTGGTTTTTAGATTGTGCCAGGCACAAGCAGATTTAGAGATATAGTGACAGGCACACTGATGCATATTTTGCCACATAGTGACAGGGATATGTACAAGCAAACAGGGTAAAACACAAAGTGAAAACAGGAAGGTGTATGTGGAGGGAAGGACTCTTATTTAGACACTCGTTTCTTCCGTCCAAATGAGGTTCTGGAAAAACTGAGCAGGCGGGCTTGGGTCCCAAATCACAGCATTCCCACTGGCACAGAGACAGGCAGAGGAGAGAGAGAACAACAGAAGCAAGAGCGTGAGGTGAAGAGACTGCCAAGAATGAGGAAACAGGGACACAGGAAGAGAGAGCAGGAAGGAGAGTCAAGAGACATCAAAGATTGTGAAGAACGAGAGAGTTGGGGAGACAGAATCAGGGAAATATGCGAATGGAAAAGACAGCAGCACGGCGGGCTGAAGAGAATGGAGAGATGGTCGAGGGGGTCGCCAGAAAAAGGAAGATGGGAAGCAGAACAGCAAAGAATGAAGAAAGACAGGAGAGAGAAAAAAATTGAGAATGATAGAGGGAGAAATAGAAAGAGAAGGCGGAGGAGCAACAGAGATCGAGGGACACATGGGGACACAACAAGACAAATGTAATAAAGGGGAAGGGCGAAAGAAACTGCATGAAAGAGTGTTGAAAAGTGCCAAGAGACTATGAAAGAAACAGCACCAGATGAAGTTTGTTTACCAGTCGTGCTGTTGTCAGTGTTGGCTGCTCTGAGGGGGGTTCTCGAGTGGCAGGCTCTGGAATACAACCCACAGCTGAACACGAGCCAGAACGAACAGATGGACAACCGGAAGGAACCCTGAAGCTGCCATGCACAGACAGGAAAAGTTGCCATCGCACGCTGCGCCAGGAGGTAGCGTGAGCCTGTTGCAATGGGCAGCAAAAATGCTCACTTAGTGAAAACGCCTGGGAAGGAACCAAGCATCCAAAGAAGGGACAATTACAACAAATGCACCAATAAAAAGGCAACATTTCTGAATGACACAACAAAGAATGAATGGCAATGATGGATGTACTAGAAGCCCACAGAGAGATACAACATGTCTTGTAGGCAGTTCATGCGCGCTGCCTAGGCTCGACCTAAAGTAACATCACAGTCCCACTCCCAGACATAGGCCTGGAGACCTGCGCCTGGCTCAGCTACTGTGCTTGACTCAACGTCTGGGAATGTTTGTCAATTACAGCTAGTACTAAATTTGCACTGGCAGGTATACATAAATCTTCTGTTACAGAAAGCTTTTTTGTGACTCGACCTGGTAAAATACAAAAGTATCAGACAAGCACCTACATTAGTGTCTATTTGATAGCATTTATACAATCAAAGTGTGACATAATAATTCCTGCCTCCTCAGGGAAGGTGCGTGATATATGCACTCAGAGGTGGAAGTAGGGTTTGTATGATAGGCCAGGTATGGTAAGTAATGTTGGTTTTGTACACTGGTTTAGATATTGTGGGTATAGTTGATTAGGTATAGTAGCAGAGTAATGGCAGAGTAGGTATGCTAGGCAGAGTGGGTATATTAACCTAGGTATGGTATGTAGGTAGATATGGTATGTTAACTATGGCAGGTAGGTACGTTATGGTAGGTATGGCCAGGTATGCATGGTATATAACGTAAGTACGGTATGGTAGCCATGTAGGTAAGTTGGTATGATAGGTAAGTAGGTACGGTGGTAAGTTTGATAGATATGGTAGATAAATATGGTTTTTAGGTAATTTTAAGGTTAAGTGTAGTAAGTAGATTAGGTATGAAAGGTTAGGAATGTTAGATAGGCATGGACTGCATGTAGATTAGTTATGGTATATTGGGTAGCTAAAGCGGGTTATGTATGGAAGGTATGCTAGCTAGGACGAGCAGGTAAAATAGTGAAGTAATGTAGATAGGAATTGTAGGTAGGTTACGTAGGTATGGTAAGTAGGTTAATATGATAGGTTAAGTATGGGAGGTTTATATGGCGTGTTGGTATGGTACGTTAGATTTGCTATGTTTTGAATGGTAAGATATAACAATTTTAACTGATTTTCAAAATTGTGTTATTAAAGCATTTTCTAGATTTCGTCCTCACAAATTGTACCATCTTTTGCGAGAAGCACAGACTCATGTTATTATTAATGAAGCAGACATTTTTGCTTATAAATGAGAAGTTAACTGTATTTAATGTTGCAAAATGTTTCTGCTTATAGCTTGCGATTTACTGTGTGGGAAATAGGAATTTCCACTCTCTATTACACACTTCCGCCTAAAGGGCAGTCTTTTTTTTGCATCTATGAGAAAGGATATTTGCATGCACACTTTTACCATATGAACAATAAAAGCTGTAAATATAATAATATATCATGACAGCAGAGTAAAACTAATGAACACTCAAGGGCAATTAGTCAATAGCACTGTGCCTTTCTTTTATAACAGACTCATATATCCAAACACAATCATTTTTCAGCAATTAAACTGTTGATGTCCCTGGACAGTGAGTGCATTAAAGATCACATGCAGGATCTCAATTTCAAACTACATGTCATGTTGCATCTGCAGTTTAACAAAATGATTAATTGATCGCATCATCAAACATTTAAGCGTAAACACATGAGGCAATGTAATCATCATCAACATGCATGGCCAGGCAGACAGCTCATCCAAGCAATGGGAACAAATAAAAAATATGTAAAAGGCAATGACTGAAGAAGAGTGACTCAATGTCCACTTTCACACTATACTTCTTTGTATTTCTTTTTCATGCATTGATGACAAGAGTGGCAAGGCTTAAAATGACATCTTTATTATCACTGTACAGGAACAGAAAATGTTCATGTTCCAGCTCACAGCTGTAATCAGTGAACACCCCTCAGCTGCCATACACCAGTGATTGAACTTTATGGTCATATTTTGAGTAACATGCATCAGCATCCACTCAGATAAGGTGTTGGGGGATGTAATCCTACTCCTCAGCATAAATCTCTGCTCTGAGTTATTAAAAATGCCATTAGGCAGACATTTACAGCCAGGTATATGTGTAAATCTACTTGTGCGTGGACAATTCCATCAATAGATTTACCTTTGTTGGTTGGGTCTGGATTGTTCATGATAATTTCATACCTATCACTGATTAATTATTCCCCCTATTCTACTGAAAGCTTGTACCAGGTTCCTGACCCCACCTCACAACTATATGTGACTTTTCTGCTATTTCCTATTTTTGCAGCAAGTTGTAGAATGTAGAATCATATTTTTTACTCACAAAAGATGATCAGATATTTTTCTAGCGAAGATTTACATTACTGTATGATGGGCACGTCATGCAATTCTTTAAAGACACTTACGGCCACATGCATCAAAGGATTTTGGAATCGCAAACGGTGCGAATCGGAAAATTCGGCCGTTTGCGATTCCAAAATCACTTTTTGGTATGCATGAAACTAATCGCAATTTTTTGCACTTCCTAAAAATGCGTTTGCATTTAAGGAATCGCATGTGTGCGATTTCTTAAATGCAATGCATGATTGTTTAAAAAAATGCGAATTCTTAAATAGGAGGTGCAAATTAACACAAGGTTGACCCTCGTGTTAATTTGCGAACTCTTTCAAAAATGCTCAAAAATGCATTTTTGAAAGTGTCATGTTACACACACACATGTCCTTTGGACATGTGTGTGTGAAACTTGCACTTTAAAAAACATTTCAAGGGTGCGGGGGGGGGGGTCTGCACCCTTGAAATGCATCAACAAATTGCGATTCGCAAAATGCCTTCCCATTGATCTCTATGGGCCTTTTGGCCCATAGGAATCAATGGGAAGGTTTTCCTTAATTGCGATTCGCAAAATGTGAATCGCAATTAAGGAAAATTAAGAAAATGCAAAAATATTTGCGAAATGTTAATGCATAGGTATATGCGATTTCTAAATTGCGATTCCTTAATTTTCGCAATTTAGGAATCGCAAATACCAACAATGATGCATGTGGGGGAAAATACTTTGTAGAGAAAAATGGTGATTGCATAAATGTCTTTTTTTTGCCCCTCATCCTTCAATATCAATTCCGAAATTTTAAAAGTGTCTTTCCTTGTAAGGAAGAAATTATGAAGCTCAAGGGTTAGTGACACCATATGGCGATCCCTCATTTGATTTCAGCATTTTTACAAAATTACTTTAGCTGTAGATAATGATTACAGTTGTTCAAATAACCAGCAATAAAAAAGCAGCCTTCCCAATGTGAAACCTTTCACACCTAAGTTGGAGTTGTCTACTTAAAATGTCACACCTCAAATTGCCTTCATCTTCTTAAAAAAGAATTCCTGATTAGGCTAAAACACACTTCTTAAAGAAACTCTATCCAACCCTTTACAGCTGTAGAACTCAAACAGGCAGTTCCCTAGAGAAATGTATGTTAAGATCAACCAGTACCAACAAGTTTGAAGTAAAGAAACCTCTCAAATTGAATGCCCTAATCACACTTACTGTTTTTTCGCTCCAAGTATTTAACCTCACGCCGTAAGTGGATTTGACCATTATACAAAGAAATGGGAATAACCTGATACCAGGCAGCTCTTAGGATTTTAAAAACCGATACTTCTTTTCAAACTGTTCTGGTTGTAAGCACATTTTTGGAAGCTGCTTGGTTTAAACAAAATAGAATTTTAAAAAAGACTTCGTAATGCACTCATGTAGCCCTTGCGATCCCAAAAGCTGATATTTTTTTTGCCTTTTAAATTGTTCTGGTTCTTAGCAAAAAAAATTGAGGCTGTCAGGTGTAAACAAAAAAGATTTTTTAGAATGGACAGCTATTACCTATATGTTCACATGACTATCGTTGTAGACAAAAAACTTTTATAGCCAATTTATGTATTGGATTGGTGTGAGACCTAAACTAACTTATTTGATCAGTTATAATGTATTATTGGTGTTATTTATATACGTATTGCTATGAAGGCACAAGCCACTCTATATTTTGTATGGCAGCAAATGATTGCATGCTATGTGTCTTTTTCATTATTTTTAACATATGATGCAATTTTAATAAGTAAAATGGATCTGTTTAGCATTCAGTATTGTCCTACAAGATAAGATTGTGTTATAGTTGTAAATGTTTTATGGATGTACACTTTGATGGTTGTAATAACAGAATCAAGTTCTTTCTATATAAAAAAATGCGCAAACCAAATTTAGAAAATAGAGGATTTACTAAGCACAAATACATCAAAATGACCACAACTGGATAAAGAAATAGGAACTGTAAACATTTTAATGCAAAAAGTGCTTTGAAAAGAAAAGTGTCAAACGTAACAGACTGCCTCCCCAGGCAACCCTGGGGATCACACCTGGACCGCAAGCTGTCTGACACTCGCAATTAATTGACTAGTGACCAGCCTTCCTCTACAAATACAAGACAAAAAACTGCAGATGTAGTGAAACATAATCAAACATAGTTCTTCAGTTTATCTTATTCAGCATCCCATTCATAATAACCCCTGTGCAATAATCAACTCCCAAAAATACACATTCCCTGAATCGACGTCATCCTAATGCCTTGTAGATGTACTTTGCATAATCCCACGTTTGCTTTTACCCTTCTGGTCCTTTGCAGAAAGCCCATGTTTGTCACTATAAAATCTTTAGCTTTGCCAAGTGTTGCAATTGGCCCACAGCACCAATGTTTTTTCACCAGCTCCATTAATTTATGCAACTACCACCCGTGGTCCAACACGCCTACCTTAAACCTGAGAGAATTAAGAAATGTTTTCTATAAAGCGTAATAGACTTATCCAGGCTGGTGGCAGCTCTCAGTTCTCCTCAGAACAGTACAGAAAGTTGAAAATCATAAGCCACAATGGACCTGCAGGAGCGGCATTTAACAGGGAAAAGCTATCCAGTTTTTTTCCACAGACAGTAGTCCCTAATATTCCTTTCTTATTTATTGATAATGAGGAAAATTATCTTTGGTGAACCAAAGATTAAAATGTCTAATGGTTTTACTTGCCAGAAGAAAATATTGAAGGAAATTGATTCCAAAAGAATCTCAGGGGCACACGTAGAAAGAGCAGCAATGAAGACAGAAGGGTTTGGTGAACCAAAAAGCAAAGGCAAACTCTTAGAATAAACAACACTGGGGCATATTACCAGGCAATAGCGATAATTATCGCTATTGCTTGGTTAGAGACAAAAATTTACCGCTGAGCTGCGGCGATTTTTATCGCAGATAAACCTTGGTAATACTAAGGTTTATCGCAAATGCGATAATAAACGGCCGCAATGCATGAATATCGCTGAAAAGTCAGCGATATTCATGCATTACCGAGCTAATGCTCTTAGCCATTTTATCCACCTCCCATTGGATAACATGGCTAAGAACTGCTCAGGGCAGGTGTTAGCTTTTGGAGATATTCGCGCTTAGCGCGAATATCTCCAAAAGTTGGTAATAGGAGATAGCGATGTTAGCGACTGTTTCCAGTCGCTAACATCTTGGCACGCCCACTTTGCATGTCATTAGTGATAAATATCACTGACATGCAAAGTGGGGCCCAAGATGGTCGCTATCTCCTACTAGCTGTCGCTAACTGGTGTTAGCGACAGCTAGGTAATAGGGAGATAATTTTATCTCCCCTTTCTTGGCTTTTAAAGCCAAAAAAGCGGAGATAAACCCCCTTGATAATATGCCCCACTAATCTTTACTTGGCTGCCATCTTACCCCGCAGCAAAACGCAGTATTCCTACCTGGTTGCACGCCACCTTCTGTTTGGTGCAATACATCTTGTACATATATTTAAGCCATGCAGGTTATCCGTTGAAGGCAGTCTTAGGCCCCCTCATTTTGTGAGGTAGGTGGATATTTGAAAGAGATCAGCCTCATCCATTTCAGCAGTGTATGATAGTTCAACCATTAATGGAATATCCATCTTTAGAGCTGCCACACAAGTATGATTTTGAGTGGATGTATCTTTCTTTGGCATTGCCAATACCATTACCATGAAAACTGTAGCCTGTTACGTGTGAGTTATTTTGCTACTGTTGGTGCCAGCTGCAATCCTGACCACAAAAGATATATTCTTCACAGATTAGTGGCAGTTGTGAGGAGGACTCTACCTGAACAACTGAGGACTTTAGTCTTTGAGTCCAACATACTCCCACAATGGGCCAAGACTTGTGCCTTATTTAATAGATGTGTGCTTATCGCACGTACCAATATGGTATTCCTGTGTGATGGTTGTTAAAGTAGGCATTACTGATCACAACATTCTGAAATAGAGCCACACTCCAATGAATCATAGATGCCTGCTCCAGTTTTTACACTCATGAAAACTTCTCCTGGAAATTAAAGATTTTACAAATTCCGACTCATATGGCTATAAAGTCTACCAGCATCTGGATCTGCCTCTACATGCCATGTTATGTTTTTTCAGGTCAGCCTTCAAGGGCCCCCATGAGCCTGTTGGCAGCAGTGGTACTGGTATTCTCTTGCCTTCAAAAGTCGATTCCAGACTTTGCTAAAGATATTCAAGCACAAGTGCTGCCAATGATCAGTAACAAGGATATGGTTTCGGCTGCTATATCAGGCTCTGTAACCCTACTCATAGGTATTACTTCCCATACTCCACAAAGGTGTTGTGTCAGCTGATGTATAAAATTATCCACTATCTCGCTAAAACATATGTGATGAAAAGGCTAATAGAGACCACCACAACTCGGGACAGTGTGCACATCAAGCGAACTCTGTAATCAGTGGCGAGAAGCAACATGTGCATTCATAATGAGAAACACTTTAGGGCATTAGGGGTAGAGTATAGGTCCTTTCACATTGGGCAGCATTTATGATGTAAGGTAGCATGTATGTTTCTGAAGTTATATTCACAAAGCAGGCATCTATCAAGATAGGGACTGGAAAGCAAACACTAACATACTTTCTTGGGCACAATGTGGCAACAGCAACCTGGAATCACAATTTCACTTCTCAGCTCACACTGACAATGATGCTCAAAACTGAATTATGAATAAGGCTTTCTGGGGCACATGCATCAATGTAGGCAATTGGATTCCATAATTGCAATTACTGAGGAATCGCAAATATGGAATCGCAATTGCCTATGCATGTAGGTTTCACTAAAATATTAGCGATTCCTACAGATTACTTAATTGCAAATTGCTTATTGCAGTTCGCTATTAAGGAATAGCTTCCCATTTATTCCTATGGGCCTAGGCCCATAGGAATGAATGGGAATTGCATCCGCAATTTGTGAGTACCAATTAGGTACTCGCAAATTGCACAAGCAATTTCAAGTGTGCAAGGGGGCCAAGAGGCCACAATTGTGCACACCTGAAGCAGGCATGTGATCACATGTTGCGCACACACATGCCACTTTGAAAAATGCACTTTTGTGCATTTTTCAAAGTTTTCGGAAATTACCATCAACTTGAAATTGATAGTAATTTGCGATTCCAAATTGCGAAATTGCAATTTTTAAGTGCATCATAAATTGCGTTTAGGGAATTGAAATTTGCTATTCCCTAAATGCATTTGCACTTTAGGTAATCGCAAAATTTGCGATTACCTAAATTTCGAAATTGCATTTGGGTTGATGCATCCCAAATGCAAAAATACCGGTCGCAAAGGGGCAGATTCTGCGGCCGGTATTTTCAGTGATGCATGTTCCCTTCTGTTTTCAGCTTTTACTCATTTCTACATATATCCTGTCCTTATTTATTTGTATATTTAAAAACAATGACAAATTTATTTTTTGGATGACACTCCCTGCTGTCAGTCATTACTGCACCTCAGGAGCTGTGCTGATTGATAGATAGGGGATTGAAAAAGGATGAAGTTTCCTAATGAAGTATGCATGGCAGATGCTCATTTGTTTAAGCTGTTCCACAATGCGGATGTTTTCAGATGAGTGCATTGTACCGTACACGGCTAAAGCCAGGGGTGTGATGGTGGGCTTTTCTGGTGCAAAGCAGAGCGCGACTTTATCTGCCTGCAGGGAGTAAAGTGAATTCATTCAACTCAATACTTTTCACAGCTAGTGCTTTATTTTGAGACAGTACTGCTTTGAAACAGTGAGCAAGATCAGAGATATGTGAAAATAAAGCACTCACTCAGAGAGCTAGATGTTTAAATGAATTCACTTTACACACTGCATACACACCGGCGCTGTGTCTGTGCTGCACTAGCAAAGTCCACCATGATAGGGCCCCTCATTGGCATTATATGCTTGAAGCAGCTTCATTTTTTAATGGAGTTGCATTTACAAATAGCGATTCCCTAATTGTGTTTTTTTTTAAAAAAGAAATCGCAATTAGGGAATCACTATTTCCAGTCTGTTTTGTTACATCACATTTTGCGATCACCAAATAGCGATTTCTTGAAAATCGCTATTTGGTAATGCTAAATGTTATTTTCATACATGTGGTCCCAAGTTAGTAAGTGGGCTTTCTATCTGATCTATTATGCAGCTACCGTGCAACAGGACTGTGAGTAAGGCACAGCGCTATCTTTTAGTCCTTAGTGGCAGGGGCTACGAGTTGAGGTCAGCTCTATCAATTGAAGGAGTTATGGGTAGACTAGTGGTTAGTGGAATGTTTGTATGTTTGACATGTCATAAAACTTCTTTCAAAACTAACTAAGTTGTCTCTTTCTTCCTCTGCAGGCCTCTGGTTGCTGGCTGCAGGATGCGTTAGAGTACAGATAGTCACATATGTGCACTGTACAATGATACTGCTTTTCACTTTCACAGGAATCCTTTGCTACTTTACAAGAAGATCCTAGCCAGGCTTACTTACCAAATCCTGTGGGCAAATACATCAGTATATCCAAATAATTGTGACTGGTCAAACAACGTCAATTAGCGCTTGAGCAAACAATGCCCAACTGGGAATCTAATTTAGTTTCGAAAACAGAATTAGCATTGTAGTTGAAAACAGGGAATAACAGGACTGGAGCTTTTCTGACAACTACAATAAATTCCGCAGTTAAGGACCATCCAATCATATGCGTGTTTGGGATGTGCAGATTTGCATAGCCTCACAACTCTGCCTACCTTCTCCAAAAAACTATAAATAGCCATCCTAGTAAAAAAGCTACCATATTATTTTAAATAAATCTGTGGATGGAGCTGCTCATAGAAACCAAAAGTGAGGTACCACAACCTATATTGGAACACCCAGGACTGTCAAAAAGAATTGGTGGTCCCAGCAGTCCCCCACACATACACTGCTTCAATTCCCCAAAGTTTAAAAAAAAGTTCATATTGAGAATATTTTCTATATCAATGGGGCTTAAATCTCATTAACAACAAAAAATCATTGCAGGTGCCACATTTGTGGAATCCAATGTAAAATGAAGGTATCTGAATATCCCGGGAAGAATGCCGAGAATCATTTTATCAAAAATGTAATACTGGGTGTGATATTACAGATGTCGGCTGGTATTACCACGCGTATAACTTGTTGTTATGGGATGACCATCTCGAATGGGATTAGCATGCCAAAATCTGTGTTCTAAAGCCAATGCCTACTCATTATTCCTAATTTTCAGATGGATTTTCACCCAGACACATCACCTGCTTTCAGTGTCCAAGTGAAACTGCCCCGACCCCCAATGCTCCCACTGAACTTGTAATAGGGAAGGGGCTGGTAACTCAGTATTCATCACACACTCATTATGAAGCCCTTTGTGGTGAAATGTTACTGAATGTGACAGACACACTCATGTTGATTCACTGCCACATGAGAGCATCTGACTTAAAAAACTGTTCGTGTTCTCAATAAATGTTGCTCCAAATTCTTTAATCTTGCGAGTAACTAACATCTAGGCTTCAGCTTGTCCTGAGCAAACCATCTCCATATGGTAGATTTTCCTCAAGCTTATTGGCATGCGCATAGGATCCATAAAATGCAGCATTAGTGAAACTTTACTCACAATAAATTTGAGTATGCACTTTCATATTATATACAAAAACACAACATCCTGGGTTGGAAGATGGAAAAAATCCATGTCAGATGAATTTAATAAGCGTGGTAAACCATATAATATGTGAATGTTGGTAATGAAATGTTTTTCCCTGAAAATGTCATCTAGATAACATTCCCAGCCAGCGATAAGGCCATCACTTATGTGGCGCTAAAATCCCACTTTTTCTGTACATTCGTGTTCGTGCTCTGTCAGCACAGGCATGCTCTCACTCACACTAATCCATGAAATGGTTGGCATAAACGGGCATAAACATTGTTGATACTGTTTTGTAAATATCACCATTGGAAATTAATGATATAGTTGTTTAATAAGAACAATGGGCCCGATTCACAGAACTAACTTAAGACAAAATCCTAAACTTACTACTTTTGGTATTCACAGAAGTTAGGATTTTGTCTTAAATTTGTCTTAAAACAAACTTAAGACAGACTTAAGACAAAATCCTAACTTAAGTCTGTCTTAAGTCTGTCTTAAGACAAACTTAAGACAAAATCCTAACTTCTGTGAATACCAAAATAATAAGTTTAGGATTTTGTCTTAAGTTAGTTCTGTGAATCGGGCCCTTTGTCATCTCATTCTGCCTCGTAATATGCTTTGCTAGAAGCTGACTGGGTATATAGAAAGCATGATAGAGTCTGCTCTCAAAAGTCATTATGTACGTTGGAATATAGCACTTTACTATGCGATGTATTACATTGTGTGCTATTACAACTGGGTTGTTGCAATGACTGCGTGTTAGTACGCATTGCATTTACATCGCACGACTTCCACTAGGGATCGCGCTGGACTTAGGAATAGTATTATTTACTATTCCTACTCCAGTTTACGTAACAGTGGGGAAGGTGTTGGAATTAATTTCCAATAACTCAGCGCCCCCTAGTGGAAGTCATTGTAAAGACTAGCGATGTAAATGCATTACGTACTTAGAATGTGGTCGTTGTAACAACCGCGTTGTAAAGGTATCGCATTGTAATGACCGCGCTGTAAAGGTTGTTTCCTGTACGTTGTTATGAAGGCTGTTGAATCAAAAGATACTACAAGATGTGCTTGGAAATCAGGAACGCTTTAAGTTTTTCAACTGTGACCTTTGTATCTAGTACATATTTTGGAAAAGATGTAACAGGTGTGAGGTAAAAAAGATCAACATATCCCAGTAGGAATGATCCTTTTTATGAGGCCTAATGAGCAGGTATTAGGACAAAGAGATAGCTACATTAATCGTTATTCATAACTCACACGAAGCTCAGTCCTGCAACAGAGTGTGCAGAGCTTAGGTATCAGATTGTTGAGTTTAAAGTATCTTATATGTACCCAAGGTCTTGAACAGTTTTAATATGGAAATTTATGATATTCATTCTTTCTCTGCCTCACTCGCTCCTTACTACTGCATGATAATTTCATTGATATTGGTGCTTAACCTCTCCTGGGGAAGTCAACATATATATACTTTGGGTATTATGTAGCTACATTCCTGTTTACCTAATGGGGTACACCTTGGATTCTAAATGAATGTAATTACTTGCTTTGCAAGTTAGGGAAACAAAGATGAAGAGAAGATCCTCTTATAAGGATCAATGTGGTCATTCACACCATAGCCAAGAAAACTGTGTTGTTTCTCTCTTACACTTCAACTTGAAAGGGCAAATGTGTTCACCTACAGCTGTAGGCACGTAGAAGCATTGGGCGTCTTGCTTTCACTCAATGAATGATATTCTTAACCCTGCCCGAGTCCTTCCTCAATTTGTATGGCGAAGGGCATGACACTGAAAGACTAATGTTTGGCTGATTATTTCAACCAAAGGTGTATTTAGCATAATATTTGGTCTGTGAAAAATGAAAAATTGTGATTTAGCCCCACTTCACACAAAGAAATTTAGCATGAGCAAATGGTAGAATTTTTAAAACAGTTTAAAAAAATGTGGCAAGTTGTCATTATTTATCATTTATTGAAAACAACACATTGAGACAACAAAGAATGATTAATACAAAGATTAACTATTAAAAACAAACAATAATTGTCAAACATTAATGGATGCAAAAGATTAACCATAGACAATTGCAAAATCTACATCCAGTACATTAACTCTCCGACCTCACATTTTGGTAAATTAACACAATGTTTCTGATTTTTAGTAACATTCTCAAACAGCTATTCAAAAAAGTAAATAAAAGGTGCCGCTCGAGGCTTGGGGCACAGCTTGTTTTTTCCCTTCCTGCACTGTGACTCGGGCGTGATTGGAGAGGCCCGTGATTGGATTTGCTGCTGTTGGACAGACTTCAGTGTCGAGGAAGTCACCGGGCGAGACGCGGGACTGCTAGGACCAGGAGGCCAAGCAACACCTTGACAGGCCGCACCTGGTCCTCTTCCCGAACGGCCCCTCCGGCACTGAAAAGCGCCTCACAGCCCCGGCTTCGCGGGTGAAGTTCTAGGCTTGGGGCACAGCTTGTTTTTTCCCTACCTGCACTGTGACTCGGGCGTGATTGGAGAGGCTCGTGATTGGATTTGCTGCTGTTGGACGGACTTCAGTGCCGAGGAAGTCACCGGGCGAGGCGTGGGACTGCGAGGACCAGGGGGCCAAACAACACCTTGACAGGCCGCACCTGGTCCTCTTCCCGCCCCGCCCCTCAGGCACTGAAAAGCACCTCGCGGCCCCGGCTTCGCGGGTGCCGCTCGAGGCTTGGGGCACAGCTTGTTTTTTCCCTACCTGCACTGTGACTCGGGCGTGATTGGAGAGGCCCGTGATTGGATTTGCTGCTGTTGGACGGACTTCAGTGCCGAGGAAGTCATCGGGCGAGACGCGGGACTGCGAGGACCAGGGGGCCAAGCAACACCTTGACAGGCCGCACCTGGTCCTCTTCCCGCCCCGCCCCTCCGGCACTGAAAAGCGCCTCGTGGCCCCGGCTTCGTGGGTGCCGCTCGAGGCTTGGAGCAAAGCTTGTTTTTTCCCTACCTGTACTGTGACTCGGGCGTGATTGGAGAGGCCCGTGATTGGATTTGCTGCTGTTGGACGGACTTCAGTGCCGAGGAAGTCACCGGGCGAGACGCGGGACTGCGAGGACCAGGGGGCCAAGCAACACATTGACAGGCCGCACCTGGTCCTCTTCCCGCCCGCCCCTCCGGCCAACGCCCAATCCTCGGGAAGCATGAATCTATTCTGCGGCTCCCGCATCGCGGGACGCACGCGGGACGAAGCGCGGGGCTAAGCTCGGGCAAAGGGCGGGTCGTTTGAGGTCGTTCGAGAACGGCAGAGACCGGGACTAGGCCACCCTCTTTTTGCTCTTGTTATTACTCTAAACCAGTATTTCCCAAACTGTGGTCCGCAGACCCCCAGGGGTCCGTGACACATTCCCAGGGGGTCCGTAGGCAGCAGTTTTAAAAGCACAGAAAAGTTTCTTGTGTAATTAGCAGCTTTCCAGCAACAATAAAAGTGTCAAGAGAATGCCAGTGATGTACCTGCTGGAGAGCAAGGCGAGTTTTGTTCAGTGGCAGCTTTGACTTAACTAATGTAGCACAGAGGGTTAATGTGTCTACTGCAAAGAACGTGTAACATGCATTTTAGAAAGGCAGTATTTTATGTCCATAGGTTCCTGGTTACTGCTTTTGTCACAGAGATTATTTTGTTACTGTGCACTTCATAAGTGGCAATCGTAATCGAGCAGAGGGGCCTATAAACTGTCATCAAAGAGCTGCTTGCAAACTGCATGCTACCAGTTAGTAACTTATGTTTTTCCCAGTTATTCATTATCCTGAGGCTGCTAAAAAGATTTATTTGGGCTTAAATACATTTTTAATGTTACTAGCCACTGTGTTATGTTCTGAATCCTGAGTTTGTGCTTTTCCAGACCAAGCACTCTTTAAAAATACTTGTAGTCCCCTTTACCTTATGTAACATTTTATATACACACTGATTTACATGTATGATTCAATGTCTCTATATGTGTGTGATGTAAAGTGCTCTGAAATCCTACAATTATTTACAACAAGGGGTGGTGATGGACAGAGTCTCTGAATTAAGCAGAGTACTCTCACCCAGTCAAGAGATCAGGGCTAGATCCAACACCGTTTTTTAGCTCATTGCACCATCCCAGTTTCAGAACCTGGCTGTATGCAAATTAGTCTGTCCCTGGCCCAGTGCATCATGGGAACAGGGCAGACCAGACTACAAAAGCCAATTCTTACACTGGGAAGGAAACAAGCTTCCGGGGACCGGATTCTGGCATTTCAGCCGTCTTCGGCCCGGCTTGCTTGAATCCTGATGGTGCAATGAGCAAGGGACTCACATCTGAGTATACCCTTCCACGCTTAGGGTGGACACAATTATTTACAACAAGGGGTGGTGATGGACAGAGTCTCTGAATTAAGCAGAGTACTCTCACCCAGTCAAGAGATCAGGGCTAGATCCAACACCGTTTTTTAGCTCATTGTACCATCCCAGTTTCAGAACCTGGCTGTATGCAAATTAGTCTGTCCCTGGCCCAGTGCATCATGGGAACAGGGCAGACCAGACTACAAAAGCCAATTCTTACACTGGGAAGGAAACAAGCTTCCGGGGACCGGATTCTGGCATTTCAGCCGTCTTCGGCCCGGCTTGCTTGAATCCTGATGGTGCAATGAGCAAGGGACTCACATCTGAGTATACCCTTCCACGCTTAGGGTGGACACAATTATTTACAACAAGGGGTGGTGATGGACAGAGTCTCTGAATTAAGCAGAGTACTCTCACCCAGTCAAGAGATCAGGGCTAGATCCAACACCGTTTTTTAGCTCATTGCACCATCCCAGTTTCAGAACCTGGCTGTATGCAAATTAGTCTGTCCCTGGCCCAGTGCATCATGGGAACAGGGCAGACCAGACTACAAAAGCCAATTCTTACACTGGGAAGGAAACAAGCTTCCGGGGACCGGTTTCTGGCATTTCAGCCGTCTTCGGCCCGGCTTGCTTGAATCCTGATGGTGCAATGAGCAAGGGACTCACATCTGAGTATACCCTTCCACGCTTAGGGTGGACAAAATTATTTACAACAAGGGGTGGTGATGGACAGAGTCTCTGAATTAAGCAGAGTACTCTCACCCAGTCAAGAGATCAGGGCTAGATCCAACACAGTTTTTTAGCTCATTGCACCATCCCAGTTTCAGAACCTGGCTGTATGCAAATTAGTCTGTTCCTGGCCCAGTGCATCATGGGAACAGGGCAGACCAGACTACAAAAGCCAATTCTTACACTGGGAAGGAAACAAGCTTCTGGGGACCGGTTTCTGGCATTTCAGCCGTCTTCGGCCCGGGTTGCTTGAATCCTGATGGTGCAATGAGCAAGGGACTCACATCTGAGTATACCCTTCCACGCTTAGGGTGGACAAAATTATTTACAACAAGGGGTGGTGATGGACAGAGTCTCTGAATTAAGCAGAGTACTCTCACCCAGTCAAGAGATCAGGGCTAGATCCAACACCGTTTTTTTTAGCTCATTGCACCATCCCAGTTTCAGAACCTGGCTGTATGCAAATTAGTCTGTCCCTGGCCCAGTGCATCATGGGAACAGGGCAGACCAGACTACAAAAGCCAATTCTTACACTGGGAAGGAAACAAGCTTCCGGGGACCGGTTTCTGGCATTTCAGCCGTCTTCGGCCTGGCTTGCTTGAATCCTGATGGTGCAATGAGCAAGGGACTCACATCTGAGTATACCCTTCCACGCTTAGGGTGGACAAAATTATTTACAACAAGGGGTGGTGATGGACTGGGACAGGAACAGACTCATTTGCATACAGCCAGGTTCTGAAACTGGGATGGTGCAATGAGCTAAATAACGGTGTTGGATCTAGCCCTGATCTCTTGACTGGGTGAGAGTATTCTGCTTAATTCAGAGACTCTGTCCCTCACCACCCCTTGTTGTAAATAATTTTGTCCACCCTAAGCGTGGAAGGGTATACTCAGACATGAGTCCCTTGCTCATTACACCATCAGGATTCAAGCAAGCCGGGCCGAAGACGGCTGTAATGCCAGAAACCGGTCCCTGGAAGCTTGTTTCCTTCCCAGTGTAAGAATTGGCTTTTGTAGTTTGGTTTGCCCTGTTCCCATCATGCACTGGGACAGGAACAGACTAATTTGCATACAGCCAGGTTCTGAAACTGGGATGGTGCAATGAGCTAAATAACGGTGTTGGATCTAGCCCTGATCTCTTGACTGAGTGAGAGTATTCTGCTTAATTCAGAGACTCTGTCCCTCACCACCCCTTGTTGTAAATAATTGTGTCCACCCTAAGCGTGGAAGGGTATACTCAGACATGAGTCCCTTGCTCATTGCACCATCAGGATTCAAGCAAGCCTGGCCGAAGACGGCTGAAATGCCAGAAATCGGTCCCCGGAAGCTTGTTTCCTTCCCAGTGTAAGAATTGGCTTTTGTAGTTTGGTTTGCCCTGTTCCCATCATGCACTGGGACAGGAACAGACTAATTTGCATACAGCCAGGTTCTGAAACTGGGATGGTGCAATGAGCTAAATAACGGTGTTGGATCTAGCCCTGATCTCTTGACTGGGTGAGAGTATTCTGCTTAATTCAGAGACTCTGTCCCTCACCACCCCTTGTTGTAAATAACTGAAATCCTACAATGGTATGAGATATGCTATAAAACAATGCAATCCATGTATTCCTTCAATATAAAATACTAATGGCCAGATGTACGATCCGTTTTTATATGCGCGAATGGGTTTGTGAACCCATTTGCGAATGCAAAAACCTATTCGGCCATGTACATAGCCTATTTCGCGATCGCAATTTGTTCGTGACTCGCTAAATAGGTTTTGCAAATTGCTATTTAGAAGGGGCATTCCCTTCCAAATAGTGAGTCTCAAAACCATGTACAAATGTTTTTCTGTCGCAAAACACTTGCATTTACCACCTACTTCAAGTAGATGGTAAAGCATTTGCAAATGGGAAGGGGTCCCCAGGGGACCCCTTCCCCTTTGCAAATGCATGCAAAATTATTTTTTAAGGGCAGGCCGAGGTCCCAGGGACCTCTGCCTGCCCTTAAAAAATGAAACGAAAACGTTTCATTTTCTTTTTTTTTTTTTTAAATGCATGGTAAACGGGCTGCATTTTTTAAAAAACTGCTTTATTTAAAAGCAGTCCCAGACATGGTGGCCTGCTGAGCCCAGCAGGCCACCATCCCTGGGAGGGCGGAAATTTCCAATGGGCTCGCAAATTGCGAGAGGCTCATTAATATTAATGAGCCCCGCAATTTGCGACCCCATTGGGAATCCCAAACAGTGTTAAACACACTATTGTACAATTCATTTAGCGACTCGCACTTTGCCACCTGCATTGTGTCTCCAATTGCGAGGCGCTAAATGAAATGGTCGTACACTGGCCCCAAAATCCTTAGGGGCTGATTTACAAGCTCCTTGCGCCACTTTTGCGTCACTTTTAACATTGGAAAAGTGACGCAAAAGTGGCGCAAGGGTCTTGTAAATCTGCCTCTTAGTACTTTGAGTATTTGCTTTGTGTGCACATGTATGTTTTTTTTTATATTACTGTTTTAATATTTGAAATTTAACTCATACAAATTGATTGGGGGTCCCCGGCTTCCAGTGGTGACTCAATGGGGGTCCTCAGGAGTCAAAAGTTTGGGAACCACTGCTCTAAACTATCTCCTTTAGCCTCCCTAATCACCGAACTATGACTGCTAGAGAGACAAGGAGCAAAAGCATGCTGGCAGCCGGACCAGCAAAAGGTACTCTGGACACATATTTCGCCAAAGCTCTATCCTGATTGATGAAATTACGGTTCTCGAAAGGCGTATATCCCAGGAAATTGAATGGGTGAAAAGATCCTCTTTAGGCCCCATAGCTCATGTTAGGTCACCCGAAAACAGACTAGAACGTATCGAGTCCGATAAAGGGGAAAACGGGGCCAGTGGGACGTCAGTCATGTCTGACACAATTAATTGTACCCTTCATAATATTGACAGCAATGCGAGTAGTCCCCATGAGCTGAGTTTACTAGCCCTACCCAGGTCCCAAGCACACACCCCCTTCCCCCACATCATCTGTCACTACAGTTAACATGATTGACACCAACAGTAGAGTTAACGTTCCTACACAGGGGGAAAGGGAAGGAGCTAAACCAAAGAGCTACAATCAGGAGGTGGGCAAGATGGCTGCCAGGCTGCTGTAGAGTGAAGTCGCACCTACTCCTTCTCCTGGACCCGGGGAGTAAATGGCTGGATACGGACTAAAAGCATGCTGATCCTACGGGGTTTACTCTGGTCTGAAGGCGGTTCTAGCTTCAAGGAGCTTCAGAAGGTGATCACAACCTGGGGGCGCTATTATCGTGAGTATTTTATGAAGGCGATTGCGGACAGTATCAATACAGCCTTAAGGATGTCGCAGCGCTCAGGTGTTGTACCAAAAGTCATACTGAATAAACGCACATCAACTATGGCCACAAGCGGCACTTCCCAGAAAACGCAGTCCAAGAAGAGCGAGAGATCTGGTAAAGATAAAGACAAAGAAAAGGCCAACTCCAAAGCGGAAACGAAGGCAGCCTCACAAGCAACACAACAGGAGTCTCCTGGAGGTAAAGCGCAAGCACAACAGAGGCGCTCTCACTCCGAAAGTGGGTTAGCTAAACATGCAATCACTGTACCTGTCGCTGGCAAGGATCGGCGGCAGCCCACTGTGACAGAGGCTTTTGCCGGAAGAAATCAACAGTTAACCCTGGTCGCTGGAGGCGCGTCGGATGCCTCGGTTCCAAAACCAAGTCTGAATGCGGAAGCTCCCTTCGCCGACCGCGAGGACGCAAGCACGGCGGTTGCTAAGCAACCGGGGCCTGAAGCGCTCAAACCTCTAGCGGGAGACGCACAGGGGCTCGAGGATACAGCGGAGGTTGCCGAGGAGGCCGGAGAGGACGCCACTATGAGCAAAGTCGGTAATGCAGGCGGAGAACCAGGTTCAATGATGGCGACTAATACAAGTAAGATTACTACTACCCAAACAAGGGAATTATCGGAAATAAACATTAACACTGCCCAAATGCTCGAAGCTCTGAATGAAGTAGATCTAGTGCCAACGCCCGTGGGCAGCAGTGCAATGGCTCAGTCTACCTGGGGCAGCATGAAAAGTATTCAGAGCCAAACAGCAAAGGGGGCAAAAGGGAGGAGAGTATGCTCCCCGGAGGGGGAAAAGTTCTACTCTGTGACTGAGGGGTCAGACTCTTCATTGCTGGGTTCAGAGGAAGAGGAAGAGGATTCTAATACAGACCTATCATCTGGGACAGAGTCCGAAAGATCCCTCTCTGGCGAGCACAGAAATAGGGAAACACAAAAGAAAAGAAGAAGAACAATGATAAGGCGCGACAGAGAATTGGACAGAGCAGCAACAAGTACAAACAGAAAGCTGTTATGGGATTACGGGAGTGCTTCCCAAATTTTCCAGGACCAAGATCTGGGAGCGGCATCCGAGACTTATTCCTTAAACGTCCCTAGCGAGCTAAATGACATCCCGCCTCAAGCAACTTTGGATGGTGTGTTCTCTATGCTGAAGCAAATGCACTTAGAAGCTCGCCAAGAAAGCAGACGAGCAAGGCAGGATTCAAAGAAAATACATGCGAGCATCAGGAAAATGAACAAAAAATATCAGGAAGTTGAAAGCAGAGTGGAACAAGTAGAAGAAAGGACTGGGAAACTAGAGGACGAGGTTACAGACTGTCAGAATGCAAGAGCAGAACAAGGGAAGGCGATCGAAGACGTGCAGTGGAAGTTAGAAGCTTTTGAGAATCGCCAAAGACGGAACAATCTTCGCTTCTTAGGCATAGAGGAAGGACTGGAAGGGAAGGACCCAAGGGGGTTTATGGTCAAGCTGTTAAAAGAGGCATACCCAGAGGCGCAGTGGCAGTGGGAAGTCGAAGTGCAGAGAGCGCATAGATTTCCATTAACGCAGAAGGGGGGTAGTGGCAGTAACCAACACAGCAGTAATCAGAATAGACTCCCTAGGGCAATGCTGGTCTTTTTTGGTAATTTCTTGGCTAGGCAGGAAATCTTTGAGACCGCAAGGCCAGAGAGGAAAAAATCAGTTGAGGGGGTTACTTTTTTTACGAGGCCCGACTTCTGCCATTGTACTGTGGAAAGGAGGTGGAAACTGAGACAGCTTATCACTCCTTTTCAACGACAGGGCTCAGAAGCATACTTGATGTATCCATCTAAGCTAAAAGTGATTACAAGGGGCCGCACCAGAATGTTCTTCTCAGAAGTAAAAGCGGGAGAATACCTTGCAGAGATTACAGAGCTTCAGAAAGGCAGGACGGGTAAGGAATCAGAACCAGCATAGGCTAAATAAGAAAAATAGTAGGCATACTGTATATGGGGCTTCACGAGGGTAATATGGTTAACTAGGTCGGGAGAAGGAGAGCGACACTACAGTAGCGCGCAGCCACACATAGGTCAACATTGACCTATTTGCCTGTGACATGGGGGGGGATAGCAAGGGGAGGGGGGGAAAGGGGGGGTTGGGGGAGGGGGGGCAGGATGGGGGGGGTAAAGAGATAAGGTTTTGTACAGCACAAAATAAAAAGGTATGCAGACACATAAAGGTGGCAGGAAAATATCTTGAGGATCTGTTCTTTGGTTTCTTTTATGAAAACAGATGGCATTAAGAATTACTACAATCAATATATGCGGGTTAAATGATGGGGGTAAAAGGCAGAGAGTTGCGGCCATGTGCAGAAGGTTAAAATTGGATATTATATGTCTGCAGGAAACGCATGTGAGGGGGAAGGATAGGTATCTTATTGATCAGCTGGGGTTTGATGTATTAGCACATACGCACCAGGATACCAAAACAAAAGGAGTAGCCATACTGGCAAAAAAAGGTTTGATGAAAGTAGAGAGAAAGAAGGAGGACCTGGATGGCAGATGGGTGTTGATTGAAGGAGAAATAGCCGGCTCTCGCTACACAATTGTTTCTGCATATGGTTCCAATGAAGACGAGCCTGATTTATTTGAGTATCTAGATACCGAATTGTCGTTATGGACCGAACCTATAATTATGTGTGGAGATTTCAACATCAATGGGTTAACTGGGTTGGGTATGAGGGGAGGGGGGATGAAGGGCGAGCGTAAGATGAGAGTAAGAAAAGCCATTGTCAACCTAATGAATAATAATGCGCTGGTAGACGTTTGGGCGGCATACAACCCTACAGGGACAGGCAGTACTTTTTACTCGGCCCCTCATAAAAGTATAGCCAGATTAGACTACTTCTTAGTCTCCAGTCCATTAGTATCAGAATTGAATATAGAAATTTTACCCCGGGTTTCTTCAGATCACAACCCACTGGTGCTGTCTTTCTCCCGGAATCACAATATTAGGCACAAAGAGTACCATTGGACATTTGAAAGAGGGTTGCTCAGAGAGGATGACTATGTTTGCAGAATGAAGGTATGGATTTCACAGTTCTGGGAGGTAAACAGAGGCACGGCAACCGCAGGCATGGTTTGGGATGCATTCAAAGCAGGGGTAAGGGGGGAAACACTGGCTTATACTCTACGTAGGCGTAAAAAGGAGGAAACGGAGTTAGCCAGTAGGCTGCAGGATTTAAGGAACCTGGAGCAACAGCTTATCCAGCATGTTATAAATCAAGAACCCCTTGAGCAGGTCTTACTAGAAATAGAATTGAAGAAGGCAGAAACTGGGGAAAGCTTAGCCATCAAATCTGCGGCTAATTATTTGGCAAAAAAAGAAAAATGTTACGAGTTCAACGAGAGGGTTGGACACATGCTTGCAGTGCGTATCAGGCAAGACCTGGCACCTGGGGAGATTAAAGAAATTAAGAATAAAAGTGGATTGGTTGTAACCAAAGTGGCAGAGGTGAGGGAGGTGTTCAGAGAGTTTTATTCGGAATTATATGATCAAGACGTGGTTAGTAAGGGAGACGAGATAGAGGACTATTTGGCTGGCATCCCACACAAGGAACTCTCCTTGGAAGATAAAGAGACTCTAGAGGCACCACTAAGGCTGAGCGAACTACATAATGTGGTATCAAAACTCCCCCCAGGGAAGGCCGCAGGACCGGACCAGATACCGGCAGAATTTTACAGGACGTTTTGGGATACGCTAGGGATAGATATGATGGAAACTTTAAGGCATGCACAGTTAGGGGACAGTACACCACAGTCATGGGCTGGTGCAAGTATAGTAGTTATTTTAAAGAAGAATAAATCACACCTGGATCCTGGGTCGTATAGGCCGATTACGCTTATGAACGCAGATGCAAAAATATATTCCAAGGCTTTATCACAAAGACTTAGTAGAGTAATTGAGGGGCTGGTACACACAACACAGCATGGTTTTATACCAGGTAAAGGCACAACGGAACACACAAGGAGAATGATCACCATATTGGATGTCACCGGAGCCGCAGGAGACCCTGCCTCAGCCATCTTTTTGGATGCAGAGAAGGCCTTTGACAGGGTCTCCTGGCGCTATTTGTGGAAAGCCTTGGAGTGGTTTGGGATTGGCATAGGTTATATACAGGCTATAAAGGCATTGTATGCGGCACCAACAGCGAAGGTGAGGATTAATAGAGGGTACACAGAGGAAATTCACATAAAGCGTGGTACAAGACAGGGCTGCCCGGCCTCACCACTGCTATTCGCCCTATATCTAGACCCTTTTTTGCGAAGGTTAGAAGGAAACTCGAACATCCTCCCGATTGGTCTACATGGCTATGCATATAAGTCACTTGCATACGCGGACGACGTGGCAGTGCTCACTCTGGATCCTGGGTCAGCCATTAGGGAAATCGAACAGGAGGCTACACTTTTCGGCACATTTTCAGGGTATTCATTAAATAAAGGGAAAACACAAATAATTAAAAATAACTGGGTAAACTATCATGACATAAGAATAGCATCTGAAGTCACCTATTTAGGGGTGAAGATTACATCCGAATTAGATAGTTTAGTCGAAACCAATATGAGACCATTGCTGGAGAAAATTAAAACAAACACAGAAAGAATGAATAACTTGCATTTGACCTTAATGGGTCGAATAAATGTCATAAAAATGATAACATTTCCTAAAGTGTTGTATTTACTTAGATCCATTCCCCTTTATTTTGAAAATGGTTGGTTTAGCAAATTAGAATTGATTTTGAATAAATTCATCTGGGTGAAAGGGAAAACAAGAAGGGCATATAGACACTTGACGGTAGATAGGGGAAAAGGGGGTTGGGGAGCACCAGATTTTAGGCTCTATTATTGGGCTGCGGTATTACAGTACAGTAAGGTGTTAATAGGAGGGGGAGGTCCGGAGCAAGCAACGGATAGTGAGGCGGGCTTACCTAATGTGTATACTATATTGATGGGGGAGGAAGCTGAGAATGGTTTTTTCAATACTACTGAATTTACGTATTTCAAACACACGAGATTCAAGACGTTGATGGCAGTATATAGGGTGTGGAAAGCAGTGGCTAAAAAATTAGGGCTAGGCAGATTTAATAACTATACAAGTTTGTACACAAATAATTCACTGCCGAGGGAAATCTTTAAGGATGCCACTATGTCTGATTGGTACCATAAAGGTATTAGGCAGATAGGGAACTTATTGGATGTGCAGGGCAATATCATGCAGTTTGGAGCACTCAAAACAAAATTTGGTTTAGAGCACAATAGTTTTTATAAATACCTACAAGTGAGGAGTTTTCTAACACAAAAACAAGGTGGTCCGCTTGGGATGCAGCACTGCAAGATTATGGATTATATAAAAATAACAACCAAATGTACAATAAGGTATCTCTATGCGGAACTGAAAGGAACCAAGCCAGATGAAAGGGCCAAATATTCACAAAAATGGTTGGAAAAATTGGGGTCAAGCTCAGAAACTTTTCAGGAGTCACTAGATCTGGGTAGAACGGTGCTATGCTCGGCAACCCTTCAATCGCAACACTTCAAAACACTATTTTCACTTTACCATACACCGGCTAGAATTGCCCAGTGGGGTGGAACAACAGGAACAACTTGCCCACGATGTAATGCGAGTGGTGCAGATATTGTACATATGTTTGCGCAGTGCCCACAACTATTCTCTCTGAAAATGGCGATTGAAGAATTTTTTGATAAAACGCTTAGGATTAAGATTAAGCTGCTAGATGAATTAATCATTCTAGGGGTGGTAGATACGAGGGAAGCTATGCCAGTAGAGTTTATTTTTGTTTCATTAGCAGTGTTCCGCATCTGTATAGCAAGGAATTGGCTGAATAAGGCTCCCCCACTATTTGCAGACTGGATTGCTAGTCTCCTTACTATATATAATTTAGAAAAGGCGATATACGACAGGAAAGGTAGAAGGGCCAAGGCCTTAGGCAAAAAAATATGGCAACCAATTACGACGTGGAAAACTAGCAGGATAATTCTAGAATAAGGCAACAGAAGTTTGATTTGAGCTGCTTTTTTTTTTTTTTTTGAGGGCTGTTTTTTAGTTTATTATATCTGTTTACGATATGTAAATCTGTTTTAAAACATTGAAATGTATTTGTACTGTACAGTCACCTGAGTAATTGGTATGTGCTGTAATACATATGCTGGAATATGTGGAAAAGTTGGGGGGGGGGAAAATAAATGAAGATCCATTACAATCAAAAAAGAAAAAAAAAAAAAAAACAAATGTACCTCAGACAGTAGTATCACAAAAAAAAAAAAAAAAAAAGAAAAAAAGGAGCTAAACCAAAGAGGAAAAGAGGGGCACAAAATCCAGGGGGGCGCAAGGCTAAAGTTGCAAAGCGCAACCCAATAATTGTGGACAACAAACAGGGTTCAACCAATAAGGGACCTGCACAGCCGGATTAAACCCACGCACCACCTACCACGAACACATCCCCACAGGTATCAGATAATTCAAATCCTCCTCCCCTAAATGTAATCAACAGCGACGATGACATCACCATGTCCAACATTGGCGCGCTTTTGAAGTTACTATTAAGCCCTCTAGAAGCACGCCTAATAAATATTGAGGCCAGGCTTGTGATTATAGAGAAAGCAACGGTGCAATTAGCGGACCCCCACAAAAAAGACAGTAAGGTAGCTAGAGGAGGGGTGGAGCTTAGGAACAAGAAGACTACATTAGAGTCCCCAGTGAAGGATGGTAATGTAGCTCCCGTGATATCACAAACACGGCAGCCCTTACCACATATTGCTACACCTCAGCCAACTGACTGCGCTGTACCTCCCAGTAACATCGAGAGGAAAGCTACAGTTACACAGGGAGTACATGTCGCCACAAAAAAAATCAGGCCAGTGAACTTGACGCCGGAGGCGAGTCCATATACAGTTATTTTAGCTGGTGTCCCTGAGCTAAAACCTGATTACAAAGAACCTGTTCCTGCGTTGACAAATAAGGTGGTAAATTGGCTCGGTACAAACAGACCTCTTCCCCAAGGAGTATCGAGCGGGGTCCTTATGGTAAGGAGAGTCCCATGGTTAGGTAACTCAAGGAAATCGATCACCGGAGACTGTGTCCTAATTAATTTTAGGGCTCCCAGGACCGTCTCCCACATATGCAGATGGTCGCATCCGGACCAGGGGACATCCATCCAGGCCCTACCCCTATCCTTTTTCTACCCACCAAAAGAGTGCACACACGAGGAGGCGGGATGGGAAACAATTCCTAGGAGGGGGGAAGGTTGGGTCGGTAGAGAGAGAGGAGCCTTCCACCATTCTAGACCGCAGCATTTTGCCCACTTTCCGACATTTAACAGGTATAGTTGTTTAGACATGGTTGACTGACAGCACCTGATCGGGAGGGAGGAGGCCAGTGGCCGATCGGGGGGCCCTAAAAAAGGAAAAACTACCCACCCCACTGAACTTTCTGATAAATCCCAGGGGGAAAGTTATCGGGACACGCAAAAAAACACCAAGGTGGTTCAATTGACTTCTATAGGGCCCAGATCCGTTTTGACAGATATTATAGCTGACCAGGAACTATTGCCAAGTCTATGTGAGACGGGCACTCTACCACCTAAAACCACGGATCATAGATCACCCTCTTTAAAGATATTATCATGGAATGTGGCCGGCCTGGGGAATAAACTGAACTGCCCGAACTGGAGTTTACTTATAGAGGGTATGGAGATATGTATGTTTCAAGAAACCTGGGCGAGAGAAGATGTCTACCGTCCAGGCTTCGCGACATTCTCCATTCCGGCGAAATGGGGGGTAAGGGGCGCCCCTCAGGAGGTCTCGCAACGTGGGTGGCGGTTGACCTGGGTTGCAAAGCCAGATCACTTGATACAGCCTCGGAGGATATTCTGGGGGTCTTGTTGGAGTGGCATAATTTGAGCAGACTGGCTGTGGTAAACGTTTACTCTAGGCCGGTAAACATCACACAGGAGTCGCGTACCATCGATGAACTATCAGTTTTCCTCAGCGACATCCCCCAGGGTACACCCTATTTGGTAGGAGGGGACATGAATTGCCATAGAGGAGGATGCAGCGTGGTCTGTACCCCCTACGTCAGCCCCCCCCAGAGCTTGGACCCCTCTTGCCGTCCAGATCACTGCCTTAACACTGAAACATGGTGTGCGGGTGTGCAATGGACGCATAAACTCAGATATCCCCCCCAAATGCACATACAATAGAGTGGGTAGGGAGTCAAGAGTGGACTATATTTTGGTTCAACTCGCTTTGTGGTCGCATATTATTGATTTTAAGGTGATCCCAAGGGAAGACAGCGACCATAATGCGCTTGAACTGGAATATATACTCCCCGGCTTAGATGACAGAGGGGTAGCGGCAGCCGCACCAGCATCTTTGATTCTGACCATTTGATTTTGACCATTGATGCTGTTGCCCCAGCAAAAAAGGTGAAATGGGTGGATAGAGGGATGGGGGCTCCTTGGTTCGACGAAACTCTAAGAGCTAAGAAACAGGCGCTCCGTAAGGTGGAGAGAGCCTGGAGGAGGGATATAATATCAATACCCGGAACCTATATGTGCAGGAGCTGGCACACTACAAAAAGGCTATATTAGCTCGCAAAGCAGAGTTCTTTGAGAACAGAATAGCGACAGGTCGGGTCCCGCAGAAATAAATTTTCAAAGTACTCAAGGAATTGAGAAACATCAAAGAGCAAGACTGCCAGAACTTCCAGGATTTCTTTATAAGAAAAATTGAAGACCTCCAGGGCGAAATATCCCGTACGCCAATGTTTGATTGTCCATTACATATTACACAGGATCCCCCAGAGGTACACCACTTTATAAACACACTACCCTTGATTACCAAGGAGACGCAGGCCAGCCTGGCAGAGAGAGTAAACTCTGGTTCTCAGGCAGACCCCTGCCCACCCAGTGTTTTCAAGCTCGCGATGTTAGGATTTGAAGAGGATGTACTTACCCTCTTCAATAGATCCCTAGAGATGGGACAGGTTCCAATTTCTTTCAAAGAGGCTAGGTTGATCCCGCTTCTTAAGAAACCGGGGGCTGACGTTAAAAATCAAAAAAACTATAGGCCCATCTCTCAATTACCTTTCTTAGCTAAAATGATTGAGCAGCATGTTTTGATACACCTCTCAAAACATCTGGAGACCAACGCTCTGTTAGAGCAAAATCAGGCGGGCTTTCAAAAACATCATAGCACGGAGCTGGTGATGGTATCTATCCTGAACGAACTAAGATGTAGAGCTGACAAATAGATCCCCGGGGCCCTGGTGCTCTTAGATCTCTCAGCTGCGTTCGACACGGTGAGTCACAACCTACTGTTGAAACGCATGAGAGATCTGGAGTTCTGGACTTTTTGGTTCCGTCCAGAGGTGTCAGGGAAAACACCCGAAGACCCCGGAGTTCAACCTGTCTCGGTGCACAAACAAACAGAAACACGGGCTTCTCGATGGTGGCGTCAAAGACCAAAGGTTTATTACTGCAGGGACACAGAAGTCACAGAAACTGCACACGGGCAGTGTCCAGGAGCCTGTTCAATTTGTACAAAGAGGGTTGTTCCTTATATACTAAATATTCTGCTCGGGGCAAATTCTTTACATGTTACCACAGTTCTAAACATTCGTGTCTTAAACAATAAATATTTGGCGTTTGCACAGGAATCGTCAACAGTATCTGATGTCAAAACATTACGAATGAGGGGTTCCCACTATTCCATCATAATCCCATGTCAATTTCTCATTCAAGACCTGGACCGCCTCATCGTAAATTTCGTTACCTCCCCCTAATAAAGGCCCAGAAGGAAAGGAGCAGAGCCAGGTGTAGAAGATAGAAAGACAGGATAAGAGATGTTTGTGGGTCGTAAATGGGCACGGTTACCAGCTTCGGCCGCCTAATCATGATCAGGCCAACGAACACAAGAACCAGTATAGCAGGACTGGCCTCAGGCTGGGGAGGCAGTTCTTGCCGAGTCATGCTGCTACAGCGTTGCTGGCCTAAGGTGCACGTGTCCCTCGCAAGGTGAATCGCCGGTTAAAGCCTACGTGTCCTTAGATGAAAAAGAGGTCATTGCGTGTCCATTGACTATGTGAGGGCAAGGAATACAAAATGGCTTCCGTGTTCTAAGATGGATGCCACGGGTAGATCAGAAATGTGTTTGTAACAGGAGTGCTCTTGCTCGTAGCATAGCGAAAACACCAGGATATACTAAATGGATCATTTGCGGTTCACTGATACCAAAATTATGTATTTATGACAATGTTACAAACACGAGTAAAATCGTCACGGAACCTCAGACCCTCCTTTTGCCCTTACATAGGCAATTACTCAGTCTATGTCAGAGTCAGAGTCTAATTCTATGCTCATCAGGTCAGTGACATGTTGTTGCATCATCATCCTGTCTCGTGCCTTTTCTCCTAATGCAGGTGGTTTTCTGAAACAGGTTGCAGCACAGAGACTACACAAAGCGGGACCACATTGGATAATAAGGCAGCACGAGAACAGAAATACTAGGATGACACCAATGACCATCAGAACCTTCCATCCCCACGCTGATACCAGAGTCCAAAACCACTCCATGAAGGACCAGTTTCCCTTATCTACGTGTATAGAGTCGGAAATCTTGTGTAGCTTAGAGATCGCTTCATAGACTGTTGGAGCATTATTTGGAATAAAGACACAGCAGCTCGATTGGATCATTCTGCATACCCCACCTCGATCTGCAAGTATTACGTCTAGAACCATTCGGTTCTGCAACGTCATGAGACGATCCGCCTGAAGCTCAGCTGTTAAGTTACTAAGGGCACCAACAGTTTCTGTAATAGTAGATTCAACTACCCGTGTTAGTTGACGTAGATTTCTATTATTGGCCATAGGCCCCCAAAACGGAAGGAAACCTTTGAAGAAGTCTCCAGCTTCCTGACCAGCGGTATCTTCCTTGCTGAAGACACCTCTTGCTACTCTGGTCTTGTGATAATCTGAAGAAGCAGTGTATGTCGGAGGTAACAATCGAGCAATATAACATGAACCTGAAAAGTCAGCAGGCATCCATGTATATGCTCTGTCCTGACAGATGAAGTAGGTACCCCTAGCAGTAAGGAAGGCAGGGGAGGAGTTAGACGGAAATACGTAAGTCTCAACGCACTCACTCCTCCCTAGCTGAGCTCTCAGATTTCTCCCATTTCCTTGCAAACAGACCTGACCTCGGTGAGGCACGACCCAAACTGAAGTGGAGCTTTTACGCTTGCTTTCTCCCAAACTAAGGCGATACTCGGTAGAGTTCCAACTCAAATACACCCGTAATTCATCCCTAGGGTAAGATGGAGTATTATTGACGTCTTTAATCATGTCAATAATTCCCTGGACTAAAGCTTTGTTGGCTGAGTTGTATTTAGTGGACCGTGGTGGACGCGGAGGATAGGTCTCAAGGGCATATGAAAAAATGGTCTGAAAGGCCTGAAATGATCCATTGTAGCTAAAAGGCAAGACTAGATAGGGAATGCCTTTATCCATAGTGTGAGGTATCAAGCCACACACCCAGCAGTCTGTAGTATTAACTACCAGTTGGTGTTGATGCAAGAGCTGTACAAATGTATTGTTAATAAATTCTGAGCGTCGAGCTTGTTCGTGTTCAGGAAATGAGTGAAAAGAATGCATAGAAGAAACCGTAGAAGTAGTAGGATCAAGGGGAGGTACTGTAGTTACTGGCATAAAAATCAAATGTACACCAAAGACGATTCCACCCACCAACGTTATCAAAACAATTAAAAATGTAACTGCACATTGCATTAGAAAGCATTTGCTGTGAAGTATTCTGTACAGTCTATTTCTGCGAACATAAATTACATTTTCTCGTTGCAGCTCAGGAAGCTCCATCTTCTACGACCGTTCGCGACCACTGATGATGTGTACGTAGATGAAAATGCCTATATCAGCCCTGGGAGTTCCCAGAACTAACAGAAAGATCGCCCTTGTGTCTGACCCCCGCAGATTCAACTAGGCACACAGCCACGACCCTACGGCTACCCAGACGGCAAGGCAATTTTAAAACAAAAAGAAACAATACAAAGTATTAGCAAACTTCCTGGCTGGAGGCAATGTATAGAAAATTCAAATCTGAAAATAGGCAGTTTCCTGCTTTATTTGTCCATATTGCGAGGTCGCAAGTTGTATCTCAGTTTTGCAGGAGCTGTCTGGTCTGGAAACAATGTATTTTCAGCTGACGTTGCAATGTTCACGTTCGCAGATGGCAAATGTTCAGTGTTCAAAAGAGCAGTTTCAGGAGGAGAGTCAGAATTTGGTGAATCCGTGATCAGTTCTGCATCGCTGAAAGGTATGAACCTGGGGACTTGTTCCGTTTCAGAGGCACCGATTCCTTTCTTTACCCAGTTGTCGTAAGGAAGTGGCAGAGGCACACGTTTGGCATGTGTCGTATGGATCCAGTTCTTCCTTCCGGCCACACGAATAGCAGTTCTCGTTGCTAGTAGGATTTGAAAAGGGCCAATGAATCTGGGCTGAAGATTTTTCGTTCTTGCAAAATTTCTAATGACCACCTGGTCACCCGGTTTCAGCTGATGGCCTGGACTCTCCGGTGGCTTTGGCAATGCATCGAAAACCTGTTGGTGAATAAGACTCAATTTAGCAGTCAAGTCGAAAAGGTAATCAATTAACATTGGGTATTCCAGCTGCTTGAATTCTTTTGGTCTAGGTACCCCCCAAACATTTGCAGGACGACCAAAAACTATTTCATATGGACTAAGCCCTACTCTAGAATGTACAGTTGCTCTTGTTGATAGCAAAGCCAAAGGCAATGCGTCTGGCCAGGACAAACCCGTGGACGCTTGTATCTTAGCAAGTTTCAGTTTAAGGGTGCCATTGTAACCCTCGACTAAACCCGCGGACTGGGGATGATTCGCACTATGAAACTTCTGTCTAATCCCTAGGCCGGCACACACACTCTGCATAACTTTCCCTACGAACTCACTTCCGTTATCTGACCATACAATCCGTGGCATTCCGTATCTGGGGAAGTATTCTTTAAGAAGAATTTTGGCAGTGGATAAGGCAGTATTGTCCTTTAGCGGGTATGCTTCGATCCATCTGGAGAAAGCACAAACTACCACTAGGACGTATTTCAGGTTATTACAACGATCCATGTGAATGAAGTCTAGCTGGATCACTTCAAAGGGGCAGGAGGGAGGAGCGAAATGACCTGCAGGTGTGGGGATTCCCTTGCCAGGATTATGCATCAAGCATACCATACAATTCCTCACCACTCTCTCTGCACACTTACTAATCCCATCATTCTTCCAGACCGGAGCCAACATCTTACAAATCCCTTTTGAACTGATGTGTGCTGTTCCATGTGCCATCGTCACTACTGCAAGCACATACGCATCAGGCAACATCCAACGCTGTTGTTCCGACAAGTCAATCCAACACCCACTCGAGTCCAATTTACCCGTGCTCTCTTTCCATGCACGCTTTTCCTCTTCAGTCGCCTCTTTCTGAATTTCTTTCACGCTTTCCACTGTGTCTTCACACATTCCAGACTCAGAAATCCATCTTGCAGACGTTGCAACATACATTCTACTCATCATATTTCTAGCTGTCTGTTTTGCAGTCTCATCGGCAAAAGCATTCCCACGACCAACATCATCCGTGATTGCTTTATGAGCACTGCATTTCACAATCGCAACTTCAGTCGGCAAGGTTAGAGATTCCAACAAGTCATTAACTAGCTGACCATGTTGAATCTTAGTCCCATGGGACGTAATGAAACCTCTCTCTTTCCACAAACGGCCAAAACTATGGGCCACGCCGAACACGTATTGACTATCTGTGAACACATTCACTCTCTTTCCCTTAGCTAAAACGCACGCTCTTGTTAGCGCGATCAATTCTGCAGCCTGGGCAGAATTCTGACTCACTCTTGCAGTCTCCACAATCGTGCTCAAGGTCGTTACTGCATAAGCAGCAGTCACATCACCATTCTCTAATTTGAAGCAAGACCCATCAACATACAACGTTCCATCTGGATCTGATAACGGAGTGTCTTTTAGATCAATTCGTCCTTTGGTATCTTCCTCAGTTTTGAAACAACAGTCGTGTGGTTCGGAATCACTCGACTCTTGGCTAGTCGGCAACAATGTTGCTGGATTCAATACATTGCATCTTTTGATCTGAATATGACTAGCTAACAGTGTCAGTTCATAACCTGATAATCTAGCACTGGTAAGGTGCTGCGTCTTGGTTCGGTTCATGAGTGTATCTACAGCATGAGGAACCATAACCACTAGCATGTTGTTCATTACTAAACCAGCAGATTGTCGAATGGAGGCTGCAGCTGCGGCTGCAGCTCTCAAGCAACCAGGCAATGCTCTGGCTACCGGATCTAACGTTGATGAAAAATACGCACAAGGGCGTTGTTTATCGCCAAATTTCTGTGTCAAAACACTCAATGCACAACCTTCTCTCTCGTGGACATAGAGCGTGAATGGCTTACTGTAGTCGGGTGTACCCAATACAGGAGCTGAACACAGTGCATTTCGCAATTCAGAAAAACTCTGCTGACATTCTGCAGACCATGGTACCGGACTCGGAACATCTTTCCCAGTCAAGGCTACCAATGGTTTTGCTAAAAGAGAAAAATTTGGGATCCATTGCCTACAATACGAGGTAATACCTAAAAAGGCACGTACTTCTCTCTGCGTGCTAGGAACATTCATCTGTGTAATTGCTTTTATTCTCTCTGGGGTCAACTTCCTTCCCTCCTTTGACAAGAGATGACCTAGGTAGGTCACTTCTTGGCAGCAGTATTGCATTTTTGAAGGTGACACCTTGTGATTCAAATCTGACAAGTGATGCAATAAAGAAATCGTAGCTGTTTTGCAAGTTTCCTTGTCATCAGCAGCCACTAGAAGATCATCGACATATTGTATTAAAGCAGAACCAGGAGGAAGTACGAAGGAATCTAACTGGCTTTTTAATGCTTGACTGTAAATGGATGGGCTTTCACAATAGCCTTGTGGAGCGCGTTTAAACCTGAAGCTTCGTCCTCCTAGAGAGAAACCGAAGATATCTCTGCTTTCTTCGGCTATCGGAATGCTGAAAAAGGCATTTTTCAAGTCGACAACCGAAAACCATGCTGCTGTAGCAGGAATCAACGTTAACAACGCAGTAATATCTGGAACCACAGGAAACTGTGGAATCACAATTTTATTAACCTCTCTGAGATCAATTACAAACCTATATACTGGAGGTTTTGTAGGGTCAGTTCGTTTCAAAATAGGCAGTACAGGACTATTACAGACATTACCTCTAGTTTCTTCTATAACGTCTTTCTCAATCAGATCTTGCACTATCAGTAGGAGCGCACGCTCACCTTCACTAGAGATTCTGTATTGTGGAATTCGTGGAAGTTTGACATTTGCTTTCAAAGTTACTACATAGGGTGGAATTTCCAATAGACCTACATCATTAGGACCAGTCGCCCAAAGAGTATCAGGGAGTGAACGCAGCTCTGGTGGGAGCGCATCCATCGACAAGTACATCGGAGAGATTATTCTTTTACCCAACGTAAGCTGTACTCCTTCTGGAGAACAGTATAATGTCGCATATAGGCGTTTTAACAAGTCTAAACCAAGCAGATTTTCGTTACAACCTGTCGTCAAAATCAGGGGTGCTTTCAATTGACAGGGTCCAACAGAAATAGACAAAGGACCAGAAACAGGGTTGTGAACAGGGGCGCCAGAAAAACCTACTGAAACGTTTGTTAAGCCAGACAAAGGTGCGCCAGGGAGTTTCGCATAAATGATAGAACTTTTTGCTGCACCAGTATCCAACAGAAACGGTTCGACTATACCTGATGTTGCTACTGCGACATAAGGCCCACTCTGATCTACTGGAACTGATACTACTCCCTCTCTTTGTCCATGGCTGTCCTAGTACTCACTTTGCTGACCTTCCTCACTAGCTTCATAATAGTCTTCAACATGATACTGTGGAGACCTATTCTGTTGGGCAGATTGTCCATTTCGCTGGTCGAAATAATTAGAAGGGCGATCACTCGTCTGCGGAGGCATAGCACCTCTTCCTCGACCTCTAGAATTTTGCATAGAACTACCACGACCTCTCTGAGCTGCCGCAGCATTATTTTGTGCCCGAACTGGACACTCATTTTTGTAATGACCTTCCACTTTGCAATAAGCACATTGATTCCATTGGTATTGTGGCCTTTGAAAATTATAATCCGTTCTTTGATATGACCCTTGCTGCATACTAGTCTGATTCGTGCGAGGCGGATAAGCTTGCTGTAAAAGTATTTTAGTTTTTAAATCTTTCGTCTTTTTATCCGATTTTTCCTTCTCTTCTTTATCCCTATTTTCATAGTACTGGGCAGTCGCAAGTATTTGCGCAGTCGTAGAGACAGCCCACGCACTTTCAGAATTCTTTAATTTACCACTAAGTTCTGGCAACAGATTGTGCACAAATTTATCAACAAATAATCTCTGGCCTCCTTCTGTGCTCATATCCTGACCACTATGATCCACGAAAGTCTCCTCGAATCTTGTGAAAAAGTCGGAGACGCTTTCGTCTTTCTTCTGTTTGCACGCGGACAATTTGTCCCAGTTAACGCGCAATGCTGGCATCAAGGTTTTCATTAAATCGATTATCCTACCAGGCAAATTAGCAATTAAGGGTTCAGGTTTAGAACCACCTATTTGTTGACCATCCGCTGCAATTATAGCTGCCCAATCACCACCTAGGGCAACTGGATGATTCTCTTTACGAATTTTAGCCCAAATTGGTTGTGGTACTACATTACCAAATAGCAGATCTATGTCAGCCAGATTCAATACACAAGCGTCAACTGTCTGAGCCAACTCTTTGTAGTACCCTGCAGGATTTTTACGCGGATCTGGCAAAGCCTGTTTCACTGCTAATACTTCAGCTCGCTTCCATGGAATATGTATCCATACTCTCTGGAATTGGGCCGGAGCGGCTGCAATACCAAGGTTTGCATTAGCTTGCACAGCTTCACGCCAAATTGGTGGAACCTCTCTCATTGGGTATTGACGATTTTGTTTCGTACTACGTTTCCCTAACTCTCTCGGGGAACGAAGGGATGAGTCGGTCCTATAACTTAGAACCAGTTCCATCGCTTCTTTTATATTTTGTCCAACTATCATACCTGCAGCAAACTCTTTCTGAACATTAATTAATTCTTCTATATTTGATTCAGGGTCATCCTCTTCCAATTCCTCACGTAGAAGGAAACACATTTCATCGAACACATATCGTTGTGTCGGTTCATTCCATTGCATAAATGTATCTAATACATTTTGTACATTATATCTTCCAACTTTTGAAACCCATCTAAGAGCAGTGGAATCTAATATTCCTCTTTCTTCAGTACTGGGAAGCTGACTGCGTCTCTGCACAGAGTCAGAGGTAGGAGTCTTAATCAGAGTTTTATAGAAGGGAGATAGAATATTGGAGACAGAATCAGTGATTCTCCGACGAACAGAAAGTGGAGTCATAATATTAGCAGAGGCAGTAAATAGAGTAGCAGTTGGAACAGATAGATTAGGAACAGTAGGAGTAGCAGGCAAAATATCTTGTGAACTAGCAGGTGTGAGCGACACAGGCATAGGTAAAGAAGCCGGCAACCCTGGAAGAGGGGTTGTCGAAGGAACATTAATATTGACCACAGGAGGTACAGGAACTTGATTCAGGGGAGCGGGAACAGGGACACCAGGTTGTCCAGCAACCGGTAATTGAACATTCGGTATAGGTGGAGCCGTAGCACCCTGTGCATACGGTGGGGGTGATCGTAACAAGTAAGACAACAGGGGATCCTTTTCAGGGTCCTCTACTATCTTAGCTGTATTCGATGGCAAAGCAGGATAGCACTTGTCTATCGCTAAATTACGCTCTCTATTGGCCACCTCCATCGCTTTCTCAGACTCGTTGAGTTGCAGCTGCTTAGCAGACTGTTCTAAAGTCAACTCTTGCTCTTTCTGTTCTTTCTTCAACTTTTTAATTTCTCTCTGTTTAGATTCTTTTCGCCAATAACGGAAAGAATCAAACATTGCCGGCCGGGCTTTCTTCTTGAATAATTTCATTTCTAAATTATCAAGAACTTGAGGTTCAAAACTACCATGCAGTGGCCAACTAAGGACACCATCTTTCTCTGTATAGTGGATCCATACCTCGTTATAAGAGATAGGGCCCACACCAAATTTGCAATATAGATCATAAAGGGGAGTTCCAATCGGAGGAACCAAACACGAGTCCTCCAACTGGGAATCACTGTTGCAACTGAAACAAGACAACATACAATTTTTCCGACTTACCATTTTATAATCCGGAACACAAAACAAACGAGACACAAACAGAAAAAAAATGCGCACTCGAACCAAAAACTTAGGCCTACCAGAACTGATAAATGTATCGATACCTGAACTGAACAGAATGATTATCGTAACCAGAATAACCAGTGATAATCTTACAGAACTGAACTGAACTGAGAACTAAAAAGGATTATCCAAACAGGAGCAACCCTCACAAAATACTTAACTGAGGCACTGAAGACGTCACCAAGGAGAAACCCGTCACGTCTCGCCGTACTAAGGACTGCACCTCGGGTCCAAGACAGGGCGACGGTCAAGGCAACGGACCACTGCAGCCGTCTGAATGGGAACCCTCGCGGAAGAGAACGTCGGGGCCACTTTTGCGATATGCCGGGATCGATGAAGTGGGGCGCCTCCCTCTGAAATCTTCACACGAAGCTCCTCGAACTCTTCAGGCTTTTGGACCGGTACCGAATGACGTCGCCCCACGTTGGGTGCCAATTGGAGTTCTGGACTTTTTGGTTCCGTCCAGAGGTGTCAGGGAAAACACCCGAAGACCCCGGAGTTCAACCTGTCTCGGTGCACAAACAAACAGAAACACGGGCTTCTCGATGGTGGCGTCAAAGACCAAAGGTTTATTACTGCAGGGACACAGAAGTCACAGAAACTGCACACGGGCAGTGTCCAGGAGCCTGTTCAATTTGTACAAAGAGGGTTGTTCCTTATATACTAAATATTCTGCTCGGGGCAAATTCTTTACATGTTACCACAGTTCTAAACATTCGTGTCTTAAACAATAAATATTTGGCGTTTGCACAGGAATCGTCAACAGTATCTGATGTCAAAACATTACGAATGAGGGGTTCCCACTATTCCATCATAATCCCATGTCAATTTCTCATTCAAGACATGGACCGCCTCATCGTAAATTTCGTTACCTCCCCCTAATAAAGGCCCAGAAGGAAAGGAGCAGAGCCAGGTGTAGAAGATAGAAAGACAGGATAAGAGATGTTTGTGGGTCGTAAATGGGCACGGTTACCAGCTTCGGCCGCCTAATCATGATCAGGCCAACGAACACAAGAACCAGTATAGCAGGACTGGCCTCAGGCTGGGGAGGCAGTTCTTGCCGAGTCATGCTGCTACAGCGTTGCTGGCCTAAGGTGCACGTGTCCCTCGCAAGGTGAATCGCCGGTTAAAGCCTACGTGTCCTTAGATGAAAAAGAGGTCATTGCATGTCCATTGACTATGTGAGGGCAAGGAATACAAAATGGCTTCCGTGTTCTAAGATGGATGCCACGGGTAGATCAGAAATGTGTTTGTAACAGGAGTGCTCTTGCTCGTAGCATAGCGAAAACACCAGGATATACTAAATGGATCATTTGCGGTTCACTGATACCAAAATTATGTATTTATGACAATGTTACAAACACGAGTAAAATCGTCACGGAACCTCAGATCTGGGCATTGGGGGGACCGCGCTGGGCTGGTTAACTTCATTCCTGCAGGGAAGATCGCAGAGGGTCCAGCTGTCAGATTTGGTCTCTACACCAGCGGCTATTACATGTGGAGTGCCGCAGGGATCTGCCCTTTCTCTGCTCCTTTTCAATATATACCTACAGCCACTGATTTCTGCTCTAAATCAGATGGAGTGTCAAATTTACAACTATGCCGACGACACACAGATCATCATTCAAATTGAGGATTCACCTGGAGCCCAAGCTAGGCTATATAACATCCTAAAATTCACGAGTAATTGGATGTCCTCCAACTCCTTGAAGATCAACCCAGAGAAGACCGAAGTATTGCCCATTACCATCTCGGGCAACCCCTGGAACGATCTCCTCTGGCCTCAGGAGTTGGGTAGGACCCCGACACCAGCAAGGGTGGTGAAAAGCCTGGGCATCCATATCGATGGTAATCTATCCATGAAAAACCAAGTGTCGTCGGTGGTAGGCACATGTGTGGGCCTCCTAAGGCAACTCCGGAAAATTTCTCCAATGCTGTCATTTTCCACGCTAAGGACGGTGGTGTCCGCAATGATCTTAGGATGCTTGGACTATGGGAACGCCCTCTATGTTGGGCTCCCCCAGCAACAACTTTCGAGACTGCAAATAGTGATGAATGATGCAGCTAGACTGATCTTTGGAAAATCCAGAAGCACGCATGCCTCTCCTCTTTTATGCCAATTACATTGGCTTTCCATTAGGCAGAGGATTTTATTCAAGGGTCTGTGCATCGCACATAAGGCGGTCTATGGCAATGCGCCTAGCTACATCAAAGCCAGACTGGTGCAGTACATCCCCAGAAGGACCCTGCGATCGTCTGAGGACACTCTTTTGGTAAGCCCGCGCTACCGCATGACCACCCTCGGTGGACGTGCTTTCTCAACTACCCTGCCGGCAGCCTGGAATAAGTTACCATCAGGCTTAAGGAAGGAACCAAATCTATTGCCTTTCAGGCGAATGTTAAAAACGGTGCTCTTTCGAGAAGCGTGGGGTGTGATATAATTCGGCTGCCTGTTTTTCTGTAATGATCAGTTTCTCAAGTACAAGCGCTTAGAGACCAATCGGTGATAATGCGCTGTACAGACAGGTCTGAGATTCAGGTCAGAAGGAGGGATTACAAGCGCTTGGTCACCCACGCAAAGAGTGAATGGGAACAGGAGAAGTGGGAAAATCTTGCCACCTCATTAGTTGCCAGGGATTCTCGCGAATTCTGGCGCATTGTTAACCCCTTCCATGCTCATGACGAGCTGAGCTCGTCATGCAGTACACTGCTTGTGTGCTCGTGACGAGCTGAGCTCGTCATGAACAGTGGGTTTTTGCAATTTTCAGCACACAGTGTAAATCTGCACAGCAGTAAAGGTGTTAATACAGGGTCTGAGGAGCCAGTTTCGGCTATCTAACCTAATATTTCAGCAGAGGTCTGGCAGGACCATTTCCAATCACTTTATATGGTTGATGATGGGGCTCTAAAGCAAGCACAACCTACCATTAGCGGCTTACTGAAAGGGGAACCCTTTACAGAGATGGAGGTCCGAACCGCCATTGCAGGGCTGACATCAGGCAAGGCGCCTGGACTAGACGGTTTGCCAGGCGACTTATTTAAGCAGGAGCCTGACGTATGGACCCCCTACTTGGTGTTAATATTCAATGCTGTCCTGAGGGGTATGGAGGTCCCGAGTACTTGGCTGGGCGCAGAGATTGTGCCGATATTTAAGAAGGGGTCACCTCTGCTCCCAGCCAACTACAGGCCTATCAGCCTCATAGACATACCCCAGAAAATATTTGGTAGGCTGATACTTGACCGTATCCAAAGTTGGATAGAGGAATCTGCAATTTTGAGCCCCTACCAGGCAGGATTTAGAAAGGGGGTCTCAACCATGGACCAGACCTTCCGTTTAAATCTTCTCTTTTGGAAGACAGCGGTAATCGAGGGTGGCAGTTTGTGCACAGTATTTGTGGACTTACGAGCCGCCTTCGATCTAGTTCTTAGAGCTAGATTATGGACTGTGCTGGCGGAGTTGGGCATTCCAGCCGATATCCTCTCAATCTTAATAAGATTGCACCAGGGGAATTTTGCACGTGTCAGGTGCGGCAGGAACGGGGCACTTTCTGGAAGATTCCCCATTTACAGGGGGGTGAGACAGGGTTGTGTGCTTGCACCGACCCTGTTCTGCCTCTTTGTCAATGGAGTAATCGCCCATTTGACTAGGATAGGTGACATCGATGCCCCAAAGCTCAACGGCAGCAGGGTGCCCACTATCATGTTTGCGGACGACACCCTGCTGCTGTCTAAATCCCCTATCGGAATACAACGTGTCTTGGATGCGTTCGGGATTTTTTGCGTGGAGCGGGGGCTTGAGATCAATGCTCTTAAAACAAAATATATGATTCTCAACCCCCCCTCCTCAACACACCCTAACCCCACTATAGGCACTCAGAGATGGAGAGGGTATTCAGTTTTGAATATCTCGAGGTGACTATTATCCAAAATATGACCTGGGACACGCACCCGACCTAGGCGAACATGAAATTAGCACAGTTATCGTGTGGCATTTGCAGGATGGTAAGCAGGTCAACCTATAAACGCCTTGGCCCTGTGCTCCAAATTTGCAAAATGTAGGCAAGGGGGGCAGTCACCTATGGGGGGGAACTGTGGGGCCACATACCAGCCCAAAACCTGCTGTCCACTGAAAACAAATTCATTAGGCAGCTGGTAGCTCTACCCTCAAGTACCCCGCTTCTCCCGATGAGGCTAGATCTGGGTCTAAGTCCAATTACAGAGGAGCTGGGACTGAAACCAATTACTTTCTGGCGTCGAATCTGGAGCACGCCTGAACTCACGGATTATAGGACTGAGCTCCAAGAGATTCTATCTTTATCTAACGCCACACACATTCCCTGGTTGAGATACATTAAACAAACTTGTGAGAGCCTAGGAAGACCAGAGTTATGGCTAGACCCGGGAAATGCATGTTGTAGGACCCCACGTAAACTCCTCTCAAGGGACTTCTACGAGCGGAACTTAATTGCACTAGTAGAGAGTACACGGGAGGGGTCACTTACTAATTTGTTTATCAAATTTAAAGACTCGTACTATCTTGAGCACGTCCTCGATGGCATTAGTCCCGTCCTGACCAGGAAATTGTTTCTGCAGTGGCGATACGGCACACTCCCCCTCAGGGCATTCACCAAATGCTGGGGTCAGCCCTCACCCACAGAACAGTGCCCGGCATGCACACATCCCCAGGAAAATGATTTACATATCATATTCTTTTGTAATGCTTACCACAGATCTAGGAAGCACTGGCTTATCCCGCTTTTAAAAAACCTAGGTTTTAGACATCATCTTCCAGCATACAGAATTCTAAAGACGGAACTATCACCACTGATTGTGTTCGCGGTGGCAAAATTCCTAACAGCGATGTGGCATACCCGTACTCGTTATATAATATATAAAGCCAGCCACTGATTTGTGAATAATGAAATGTACTGCCGACTATTTTTTTTTTTAAAGAACCTTTATTTCCATTAGCATGAAATTACAGGCATGGGCCTACAACCAATGTGGCTGGCCGCTATTTAAATCGACCAGAAATTGAGTAAGAAGTATCACATCCATCCGGTGATTAAAAACAAAGCCACATCCAGGATACAGCGGAGAATCAAGATAATACGTGATAACAAGTATTAGAAACGGTTCATTTTTAAATAACCAAAAAAAAAATATCAAAAAATCGACATCGCATTGTCATTCCGCTCCCAACACAGTCAGTTAAAAACACATTATCACTCCGATGATGAACATAGATTGAATGGGAAAGGAGAAGAGTACCAAAGTCAGGATAAATGCAATAGTAACGTACCAAGCATGCCATGCGAGCCCCACCCCTAAAAGAGAATATACTATGGGAGACATGAAGACGACGACATCGAAAAAGGAAAGGGCAAAGGGCCATAGAAATAAAAAAGAAGCAGAAAACAAACCCATCCCCCAAACCCCCACCCTGCACCCCTGCAAAAGGCTACGGCCTACCCCCCCAGCAGCGTGCCTGTCGTCCTAAATAAGAGACCCGAAATATAGAAAAGAAAAGAGAAAAAGAAGAAAAAATATGAGGAGAAGGGCCGGCGATTCGGTACCCAGTCCCTCCCACCCCATACTAAAATCGTATAAACAGAAGCAATGGAAAAGTACAAATATCAGCAAGCACATAAAACGCAATCAATTACAGCCCCACTAAACGTGCCCTGGAATCACCATTAACCAGCAAGAAGTCCCTCCAAGTCCCAAGCGAGGTCACCCCTGGCCACTTCTGTCAATAGTAGCAATGTTAAACAGCCTTGCAGTCGGGAGACAATTCGAAACAAAAGGTTCAATCGTTCCAGGCAGACCAGGTAGCGCCGCCGCCCGACATGGTCCTAGCCACCGAGAAACAACTGACGATGCATGGCGGAGGCCGGAATGCAACAATACCCAGACCACCACCAGTTCCAAGTCCAAAAACAGGTCCGCCAAGCACGGAAAGGAAAGCACAGGATGTGGGAAGCACCGCAGCACAGTCCAGGCCTCATGTACCATGGATCGATGTAGCTTTTCCACTTGCTGGTCAGAAAAAGGCCCCGATGAGACAACCACTTGCGGAACAGGTGTGACGACAATATGCTCAGGAACCAAATCTATTCGCGCCTCCAAGACTGTAGACTCATCTGGGGAACATGACACTGGGGCAGAAGGAGACGCAGCAGCACCGACTCGGAGGCAAACCACTACGCTACAAAATGGCGGGTCAGCAATGGCGGCGATCCTTCCTTCCAAGTCCCGGGCTCTTCCTTCCAAGTCCCGGGCTCTCCGGAGCAGAGCAGTCCGCAGGGTTGTCAGTGCAGCCAGTACGTGGCGACGCGTAAGCGTTTCCCCGTGTAGCCGAACTCCGGGGGTCTCAAGGTCAGCGGTTTCTCTGTCCAAGGGAGGGGTGCACTCCGAGGCGCCATCCGCCATTTCAGCCATCTCGTTCTCCTTCACTTCCCCTCCACCTCCGAGCCCCGTCCGACCACTAGAGTCAGCAGGTCTCACGGCTGGACCTCGACAGTCGGCGCTTGGTGCAGAAAGGAGAGTCACCAAAAGGCCGGATGTGCTCCCCGCAGCTCGCCGGGAGCCAACCGCTGGTTCCCGGAGGGGACTATTAACATGGCCGGGCGTCACACCCAAGGGGAACCGGGCAACACGGGCGCTCTCCGGCTCGGCAGTATCTCGGGTTCACGGGGCAACCCACTATTGGGAGTGGGTTGGTACCAACTCTCCCGGCTCGCGGCTCTCAGGCTCCCACTGACCGGCTTCTCATCCCGACCAGGGCCGCCAACACTACGAACACTGCCGGGCAACCTCTGCACTCGAGGCCCCGGCTTCAGCGCCACGAAGGCCGGCAAGCAGACGGGGACAGTTCTTCGGATCTACTGCACGTGGAGCCCCAGAAACAGACGGTAAGTGATTGCTTCCCTTCAACAACTTAGATCAGCAAGCCTCGCCAGGATTATCTTCAGGATAGACGTGCGGGGAGGAAGGGCCCTCGGAGCCAAGCGTTTATGCGACTGTTCCGATCGCCACCTTGGCTCCTCCCCGTACTGCCGACTTTTAATCATAATGCACTGCAATTTAAAAAAAATGTTTACTGCAAGGTTTTATAATTCCTGTTTCATTCGCTATTGATTGTAAGTTGATTTTAAATTCCATGTATATCTTTTATGATCTAAGTAGATCGAAATAAAGATTGAAAATTAAATAAAATATTCACTCAACCATACTCAAGACCTTCCAAATCTAAAGGCAAATGTTGATTGTTCCCACTAGCAACTGACAATTACACAGAGGTTTTCATCCCTCTTTGAGTGTCACAGTAGTTAGTCTAATTCCGTCCTTTGTTGGAGATATTTAGATTGGGGCAGATAGAGATCACATGGTATACTATGTGCTGTTATTACTTTCTGATATCATGCAATTATATCACAAATTATAAGAAACACTAGAAATAGACTTCACATACCTAACAGTGCTTAATTTTTAAAAAGGATAAGTGCCTGTGTCCAAAGCTCTGCGCCCGCGGTACAATTCAGAATTGGCACACCAAATAACAAGGCTGCATTGTGTTTAATTCACCTTAGGCCTCTTTATTCCACTACCATCCACTGCTGCCCCTTTATCTCACTCTTGCCGTTCCCTGCTTTTCCCATTTGTGTCCGTTTCTCTGTCTTTCTCTTCCTCCTCCTTCCCAATTTTGTGTGTGTTTATTTTGTCTCAGTTAATATCTGAGGAGGAAAAGTAAGAGCTGGTCACCAAAAATGAGTGCTGGTGGGCCCCACCAACAATCACAGAGTCACATTAGGCACTTACTATTAGCCTTTGAGGTGCAGGTTTTCTTATGAAAGAATCAGAACTGTTTGTGAATTAGTATTGAAAAGATAGAAATATGAAATATGGAGTATCTGCACAGCTTGAAGGTGAAAAGTTATTGTCAGTTTTTAAGGAGGTTTAGGCTTGTTTATTTTTCATGCTCCGTAAAGCTTGACTATGATTTTCTCAAAGTTCCCAAATCATGGTTATGTTTGCTCTTGTCTTCTATTCTCCCAGTGCCTGGAAACCCTCTCGAGTGAGTAGCGCGCCTTATAAACCCCTGATTGATTGAATGATTGTGGCTCTGGGAAATGTATTCACTGAAGTCAGAACATCATCCCGAAGTCTTGGCCCATGTGCATTTGACACAGTTTGATTATGGTGATTCCTTGTACACAAAACCTTTATTCAGAGGACAGACCCACTCTCCTATGGAGTCCCACAGGGTTCTGCCCCTAGTCCTATGCTTTTTTCATATGCAGGCGACATCCAGGTTATCTTCTCATTATCGTGTGGGCAGGATGCCTCCCCAGAAGATCTTACCTCATGTCTCGGCCTTGTCTCCACTTGGAAGCACTCGAACTCCCTGAAGTTGAATGGTGACAAGATCAAGGTAATGGTACTAGGCAGGAATCCTTAGTATTGGGGGCCCAACACTGACATTCTTCCTGTCCTCACTCACAAGGTGAAGAACCTTGTTTTTTGGTTAGATTCAAATCTATCCATGAAGCACAAAGTAACCAAGGTTGCCTCCTCATGCTTTGCCACCATGAGGTGGCGCAAAAAGGTCCTATGGGTACTTCCCTTCTCAGCCCAGAGAACCGTCATCCAGGCCATTGTTATATCTATGCTAGATTATGGAACAATCCTTTATCTGGGGACCAGATTAAGACTGTGATCAGATGTCTTCAGGTGGTTCAGAATTTCGCCAACAGACTCTTGTTCTGGCTCCCTAAACACTTGTCCATGTCCAGCCTTCTTCATGACCTACACTGGCTCACAGTCCACAAGCATAGTGAGTTTAAGGCACTGTGCTATATGTATAAAATCCACTTGCGCTTACGGCTTCAATATCTGCCTAAACTTGTCACCCCCTACCATCCTACCTGCACCCTGCACTCAAGCAATCATTCTCTTTCTACAGTTCTTAGAGTCAATTGAGTCCAGATGGGCCTCTGCTCCTTCTCGGCGCACGGTCCCAGATTGTGGAACGCTCTCCCGGAATCCCTACAACTCCGCACCTCTCTACTCGCCCCGCCGGAAGCTAAAACTTGGTTATTTTAATATTCCACTTCATACGGAGCAGGTTAAACGTGGCTAATTCCAGAATCACTCTTGTTGCTGTTTATCCCTTCACCTAAGCACTGGGAAACCCTATTGGCTGCTGTGCACTATATAAAACTGCAATAATACTAATAACAAGAATAGAGCAGAGATCAGTTACTTGAGTGCTGAGACAATTAAATACTCTCCAAATGTATTCAATGCTTTCCACCTTTAGTGTGTATATCAGCAGTGCCATTACTTTTCAGACAAGTGAGACACATTTAGACCATCCAGAAAATCTGGAACTGGTGCAATAAAACCCGGTTCTCTGTTTCAGTTTTCTCAAATCAATTTTATTACTTTACACAGTCTATGTTCTGTATATACCTTCCTCAAAGTTGTGCAGTAAAAAAATTGTGATTCTCCTTTTCATATAACAAGAGTTCATTGAGAAATTATATGTAGTGACTAATTGAAAAGTGGAAATGTCCATTCACTACAATTGGACTCAACGAGTGCAGGCCACATTTAATTTACTCTTCTTGTTCATGTCAGCAAACCAGGAGCTAGACATGCAATAAATGTGCAGGCATCTGGCTGCCTGAGCTGAACTTTGCCAGGGTGAGTATTTCTCAGCCCTGTGGAGCGTGATCTCCTCAGCCTGGTAAAAGTGCCTTTAGGTCCTCCCTCTTGTGATGACTCAAAACGTCACTGATTTCCTAGGACCTGAGGGCTTCAGTTTTAAGCTCTTCAGCAGTTCCAAACCTCCTAGGACCTCTGAGGCATTCCTCTCTGGGAGCTGCAGTTGAGATAAGTTTTATGTTTTTTAGTGTTTGGTGCATGTGTGTATGAATGTATGAATTTGTTGTGGGTGTTGTGAATTGGTGTGTGGATGTGTGTGCATTTATGAATTCATAGTTGTGAGTAAATGAGTGTGTATGTGTGCGTGTGGTCCACCTGCTGCCCTCCCTACTAAAATCACTAGCCGCCACTGCAATTCACATATCCTAGAAAACAGCTGTAGTGGATACAAATGTCTACTTTGAGTTATGGCAAATGATCAAATTTTTCAGTTGTTATTCACAATTTTCAATAGCTAGTTCTGAAAAAAATAAAACCAAATGAATAAAGATTTGCCCTATTATAAATCTGTAAATTATGCATACTCACAAAATATGCAACACTGGCCATATGTTCAGAGTTACCAAGGTAGTACTTCCTCACTGTAATGTTTCCTAGCTGAACCAAAAGTATTTAACCTAATTAAAAACTCATTATTCACAAAATTCTTTTTGCCTCTGCCTTGTATGTTTTCTGTCAAACTTTGACCTAATTTAGTAGGATAGATCATCACAGTATGTAAGTGTCTTCCAACATGATTCTCATTTTGATGACCGACACAACAATGTAATAAACCTAGGTAAGTCATCAGGATCATCAATGTTCATGTGACCAAGTTTTACCTTGATGTTTTACTCACATTCAGTTCGAACTTTCAAGATACCCTAGAACTGACCACACCTCGCTGTGCACTCAGCAGGGCTCAAGTGTCAGGTAGCATGGCAGGAGTCATTAATATAGTCTTGGATTAGATTATTTTACCAAGCTCCTTGGAAGTCCTGTCACATTATTATTATGCAATGCAAAATGATCTGCTTTAAATGAGGAAATATACAGTGCAATCATAAGAGCCTTCTTTAGGCAAGAAGTTGTAAAGGGACTGGAAAAGCAAATAATAAGACAGCTCAGTGAGTCCAGACCTTACCCTTCAGTCCCTATGCTCTACTTTTTGTATTCTTTTTTCCTGTCGAAGAGGCCGACTCTGAGAATGCCAAAGGATACAGACCTTAATGTGCAGTGAATTTAACCCCAAATTATTGTTTCTTCATGTATGTGAAAGCAATGGTGAGAGGTGGTTTCGAAAGGTTCGCCATAGGCATCTGTGCATGCGGTGTGCTAACACCAATTTATATGTGCCAATTGCAGCACTTTCCCTTTTCTTCTGGACAGAGCAGAGGGATGTTATGTTATGTTGTGGTATGCTAACTAAGTATATAAATTAAGCAAGCAGCCAATCTACCTATGTTTTGTAGATTTTAAATTCGCGTTCAATTGCATTCATCGCTATCGTCTTTGGCAAAGCTGGCTAAATTAAACATCCTCCCACCTCTTAAAGGCAATTCAAATGTTATATTCTGATACATGGGTAAGGGTGAAAATGGTCGATGGCTCCCTCCTGTCAAGAAAAATTAAAACTTTCCAGGGTCTGAAGCAAGGTTGTGTACTTCAACCATATTTGTTTAATTTCTTTTTGGTGGATTTAACCCAAGCATTGGATGAGGCAAATGCTCACCCTCCAAAGCTAGGAGACAAGTTCATATTGAACCTCCTATACGCTGACGATGTGATTTTATTGAGCCAAACAAAGGTCGGTTTGCAGTGACTAAATAATAAATTATCACACTACTCGTTACTCAATGGCATGGTAATAAACAAACAAAAAATAAAGTTATGGAAGTAAGCAACAAGATTCATAAAAGATATAAGTGGTACCTACAAGCACGGCAATTGTAGCAGGTTAAAACATATAGATACCTCGGAGTAATATTTGACGAGAAGGGCTCCTTTAAGCAGCATTAGCTGGATCAACAGAGAAAAGGAAATACTTTACTCTTGGCATTCCATACACTACAGAGGTCATTGGGTTGTCCAAGCCATTTACCCCAATTGAAAATAATATCTGCAACATTTTTACCGACTATGTCGTATGGTAGTGAGGCTATCCGGAAAAGTGATGCAGCAACACTAAATATAATAGTTGCAAACATATTTAGATCTCTTTTTCATCTACCATGCAATGCCTCGCCGTCCTAGAGGAGGAGAGAATTTGGTCTGTCAAATCAAATCATCGGATAAAAAGGAGCATTCATTAAAGTTTGGAAAAGAATAAAATCAAACACTTCAAATCAACTAGGTCAAGCTCTTTGGCAAAAAAGTGCAAACAAACTCAAATTCTCCAATGTAGAGATATTTAAATGCCGCAATAGATTTTTTTGCTCGTCCTTTACCGGAAATTACTTTATCTTCAATACGTTTGAAAATACCATTAACGGATTAATAAAAAAACTCCAATGATAAAAGGCAAAGGGGGATATTCTCAAGAACGTGTGATAAATATCGCAAAATTAGCTTAACACAACTTTTCACATCGCACTCAGTCGTGGGAAAATAATGCCGTGTTAATGCGGTATTCTCATCACGGCGGCACCAGGCGATAGTCTCACGACAACGCATCAAATGACCTCATTTAAATTAACTCAACGCCTAAAAAATGCGAAACATGAATGCGGAAAAAGCAACGATGTCCCAAACCGCGATACAAAAAGCAGCAATAACCAGCGACAGGCATCTCCCCTTTACATTGCAGAGGGACAATCAACACCTCCTGCAGAGCAGACCCTACATCACGTCAGTGCTGATGGAGACAACCCCCAGGACAACGACTACGACGAACTCCAATGGTTCATGGACAACCTCTGCACCCCACCTCCAGTAGCAGGGCTGCCGGGACAATATTGAGGTGAGCCCACACCCCTGCACAGACCACACAGCAGGAAGCACCCACCACCACGTCTAGCTCCCAGCACCTCCCCGAAAAACACATGGCGTTCCAACCACCGTGTGTTAGACCGCCAGAAGGAGCTGGCTGAACAGGTGCGGGTGGGTTTCGACCTTATGGCAGCCAAACTAGATGCCATACGCGGGTGTCTAAGTGCCATCAGGGACCACTTACACTCCCTAACGGACACCCACAGTCTGCCCCATGCCCTCCAACAATCCATGGCTGGTGTCGCTGGAGTCATAACTCGGAGACAACAACAACTGTCTAGTCAGAGTGGCCACAGCGATGTCCTCCATGATTTGTGAAACATAAGGAGGGTCATGGAGAACATGGAGCGGATGCAGGAGAAAAGAATGGCTACCACTGCTGCAGACAAGAAAGCTGTAGATGGGATCTTCCATGCCCTGCAGATCCTCATTGCGCAGATGAATGCTGCTGATACTTATACATCCACATCTCTGGCCCTTGATGTGTCAGTGTCACACAGTGCTGCAGACCAAACACCGCCACCCACATGTGAGGCACATGAAACATCAGAGGACGAAGATGAGGATGAATCTGCCTTAGTGGTAAGGAAGCAGTAGCACTCATCTCCGCCATATGGCTTCTTACTGCTTGGTTCTGCCCTCTGCATCATGCCCTGGAATAATACCTTTTCCTGTCCCCGATACACTCTGTGACACTAACCTTGCACCTCGACATGGCCTGCCATATATTGTTTGAAAAACAATGACACAGCAATCAGCCTGCGCACTGGACTCTTTCCCTTCTGAGTAACTTGTCAATCCCTAAAGGACTCTGGCTGGCCCTCCATGGGCAACATTGTAAAGTGTTGTCTGCATGGCCCAGTACTAAGACAGCTTCAACACTCCACTGAACATGAATAATACATACTAATACACACAGACGTGTTATGTCTATGATTAAGCAAGTATGAAAGCATGGATGAATGTAGGGGAAGTGATTCCCTCTTAAGTCCATGTTGCTCATGTTGTGGGACTTGATTCATAGGGTGCATGCCTGCATCATGGCAGTACATATTTGACCGCAAAAGAAGGCCTGTTGTCAATTGTAGGTCACAAATGACGGCCTATATGCAATGATTTGGGTTACATGTGAAACGCTGATGAGTGGGATTCTGTGCTATCTTTGACACACAGAAATGGCATTTCGAATACATGACACACTAAGCAACCTCTCTGTACAGAGGTGACACACCCACCATCTATTTTCAAATTATGAGATTGTTAGCACTACATGTTGCACTTACACTTGTCAGAGTGATGTGCTTGTACGGAGGAGTGACATATACACAGGGAATGTGTGCTGTAATTGATTTATTTGCACATGCTGTGCCTGTGGTCATTTTGCACTGTCACATGATTTCTAAGGACGGTGACAATATGACGTGCTCATGTGTAGAACTTGTCAATTAAGGTGTTCCTATGGGCTATTCCTGCTGCTGCTGCAGTGGGGTGTGGTCCACCTGCCTCATCTTCCTCTTTATCGTCCGGTGCATCTGGCACTTGTATCCATGGAGCATTAGTGTGCACACATATGTTGTGCAACGCACATCATACAACGATCATGTTGCACACAATGTCTGAGCTGTACAGGAGCCTTCCACCTGTGATGTCCAGGCACCTGAAATGTGACTTCAACAGACCAAATGTGCGTTCCACGATGCCCCTGGTGCATTTGTTGGCCGCAAGGTACTGCCTCTGGGCCTGTGTGTTCGGGGCTCGGAGGGGTGTCATCATCCAAGGGCAGAGTGCATATCCTTGATCACCTGTGACAGTGCAGAGAGACATGATTCAATAGTTGGTTCTGTATGATGTGTTGGCAGGCTCACTGGTTCATTGGTGTGTGATATTTGTGACTTAGTGATTCCTTGTAGCAAATGAGCGGCATAAATGTGTAATATGTAGCCTCATTGCTGCTCCTCCCTGCCCCTGAGCCTATTTACTAGTGTGCGCAACGTGGTTGCATCACTTGCACTCCTATGGCACACCATTGTCATGCCTGTCTGTGCATGTCCACAAGCCTGACAATGACACTGTGATGCTGTGCTTTGAAGGTGAGCGGCACGTGTGTGTAGGCCCATAGTAAGGATAGGGCATACACAGATGTAGAGTTCATGGCTGGCTGAACTTGCAATGCAGCTGAGGGTAGACCTTTGGCTTATGCTGCGGTAATAGCGACACACACAACAGTTGGCATGTATGATCCCGGACTCCGAGCGGGCTTGCGCTCCTTCATTTACCCCTTCAGCCGAGCCCGCACTCCGAGGGCATGCTACATTGCAACATTTTCCATTGCGGGACGGGTGGTGCTGACTACAAACAAGACACACGCATTAGTTACTTCCTTGGCATGGCCAAAACTTAACCACGCCCAGATCCCCGGGTTGATGAATCACTCCCCTACGCTGGACTGTCGTTCGCCAGTCCACTCCTCTTACGCTTACAGGGGGATACGACACAGCTACATGTCCCAGGTCTTCCCCACTGCCTGAGGTGACATGGTTGTTTCCGCTGTACACAGCGCAATGTAATGTGGTAGGGCCCGGGGGCCCTCGTGCATAGATAATGACCACACAGACACACTTTGATAGTTTCTGGAGCTGGCTACGGGCACGTGCGCCCGGCCCCTTTTATTGTAAGGGTCACATGTCCAGTGATGCCTGTCCTGGATGGGTTTGGGGTGAGTGTAAGCCAGCCCTCTGGGAGTGGTTGGTGCTTGCAACAACTACAACAGTGATCAGAGAATCAGAAGTTCAAAGTTCAAACAGCAAGGGTCCATGACTTGAGCTGCACAGAGTTAGTGGCCCCGGATGCACTGCGGCTGGCACAGGCACAACGCCACGGGACAGTGACTTGCGGTGCACTGAGGTAGGGCCACGAGAGCTGAGTGGATCCTCGTCAATGTCCAAGGAGAAAGTCGCAGAGTGTTTCGGGGGACAGTGGAAGGTGTTCTTCCAGGGCATGATGCAGAGGGCAGATCCAAGCAGAAACAGGCAATATGGAGGAGAAGAATGCTACAAACTCATTCTTAACACCAAGTCAGTATCAGCTACATGATGATGAAGACAACCCCTAGGCCATATACTCAGACGGCACCAAAGTTCAACCAGGGAGTGTCTGCGAGGAGACCTGTACAATAATATAAACTCTGCCATAAATAAATCAAGATTCAGTTCTAAATGTGTGACCTACTCAACAGCAGTGTAGGCGGAGGCAGCGTTCAGCAGGGGCCCACAGACACGTGTTGTTGGCCTGCGACGCACAGAGTTAGTGGCACCCGAGCAGTTGTTGGTAGTGTTCAGTCACCTCCGTAATGATGATCCTTTTTTCCTCCGGACTGAAACGCATCTTCCTCCTACTCCTTTCCTTAAGTACAATGATATAAACTCTGCCATAAATAAATCAATACTCAGTTCCAAATGTGTGACCTACTCAACCGCAGTAGTCAGCAAGGGACCACAGACACATGCTGTTGGAATGCTATGCACAGAGTTGGTGGCACCAGATTGAAGGGAGTACAGTGATATCAAATGTTCCATTAACAAATGAACTCTGCCATAAACAAATTAAGACTCAGTTCCAAATGTGTGACCTACTAGACCGCAGTGTAGGCCGGAGGCAGCGGTGGAGTACGTCAAAGAGACAAGAGAACATCATTCATCTAATTTGCCTATTCCTGGCCTTATTGGAAGTAAGAAGGTGGTTACTAAGATGTACCCAGTCGGGGTATTCGCTCATGCAGATAAACTGTAATAACATGTCTTAAAACATCAGATACATCATTGAACTGTGTATAAAATTCCTGAGGGCAGTGGAAATCAAAATGGATGCATGCGGTGCTATCACAGACTGAGTTTCAGCAAATGATTGTTCTTTCAAACAACTGAGAACTATGCTCTAGCAGTTGAGGAATAATTGTGTAGAATTAGAATTAATTAATAGCGGTGCATTTTAGTATTTGAACATCAGGCGAGTTTAGATTGTTTTAAGTCAATTACCTTGCTTGCGTGCTTTATAACTGCAATATTTATTGATCCTTCCTATAAATGTAATTTATAGTGCTTTTAGAACTTTGGCATAATTGTATATTTGATTGTTTAAAAAGATGGTGGTTTTATGGTTTTATATTGTAAGATTTTAAGTAATCAACAATAAGCGTAATACTTACTTACTATGCTATACTATGCTATGCTATGTTATTGTAGGAAATTGGAATTCTGGTTGACAGAGGTATGCACCCTGTTCAATCAGGAACAACAATCCTAGTCAGTTTAAGTTAGATATACACCATAAATTTACCTATGCTCACCCTCTGGTACCTTGGCATAGAGCAGACAGGCTTAAGTAAAGAGGCAATGTGTAAAGTATTTGTGTAACTCTTCAAATACTAACACATTGAAAAGCCACAAAAAGACTACACACCAATTTAGAAAAATAGCTTGTATTTTCATGAATAAAATAAGACCAAAACAACAAAACTCCAATAAGTATAACCCGAGTTATGATTTTTTAAAGAATAAATGAAAATGTAGTGTTTAGAAGCTTAAAGTGACAACCAGGGACATATGCTCATGCTTAACCGCGTAAATCAAAACGTTCAGGATGACCACGATGGAGCGTAGGTCAGATGCAGGAACCAGACTTGGCCTGCTGAAAAGTACCTGAGATGCGTTGTCAATGGAGTTGAGATGTGGAGAAGCAAAGGGGAAATGGAACCACTGGATCAAAGGAGATGTGTCAGCGAGTTGCCAGGCAAAGTCGGAGATGCGTTAGAAACTGGAGACATTGCACCATGCTGTCTGCGATGCGAAGTCCTTTGTCCGTACAACAGCGGTGATGTGTCAGCATCAAGGGAGATGCGTTGGTTTTGATTAGCACAACTTTGTTGATTGTGGATTTTAGCAATTGCAGCACTTTGTTCCCACTTCCAAGAGCCCAGGACTGGATTGGCACCACTTGGCAGGGCAAGACTTGGAGCAAGCGAAGTCCAGGTGCTGCTGTCAATCTTAGAGCGTCTGATAATGACAAAAATACTTTACATTCATATACATTCGAAAAATGTGTAGGAAATCTAAAGAAAAATAAATGTGTCAGTGTATACAAAACCTTTTAAAACAATTATAGTGATGCACTGTTCTCTTTACACATTGTTACACATTGTTTGAACAAAAAGCTTGTACAATTTGAACCCCTAAAAAGTGAGGGAGCAATAAGAGAAAACAATCAGTTCCTTTAAGAAATGCTTATCAAAAAGGTGCCGACGCGTTTCGAATTCCAGTGGGGCTCATGGAACTCTTATCAGGGCTTTTGACTTTATTTCATCTGGCTCAATGTGTAGGAAATCTAAACAAAAATAAGAGAGAGAGATGAAGAAAGGTTTTTTATACACTGACAAATTAATTTTTCTTTAGATTTCCTACACATTTTTTAAATGTATATGAATGTAAAGTGTTTTTGTCATGATCAGAAGCTTTAAGATTGACAAAGAGATTTTGAAACTTTGAAAAAAAGGTTAAATAAATAACCAGTTCTAAGCGTAACATAACGTTGGTTTGTTGTGTATACCTGTTGAATTAATGAGCAGGAATACCAAAAGGTAGCAAGGTCATTTTCCTAGTTGTTTCAGTATGAAAGGCCCTACCTCGCTACAGTCCCAGGGCCATACCTCCCCTCCATGTATATCTTTCTAAAAGTGGAATTTTTTAAAAGGTAGTGATACTTTCATCTTTACCAGTGAATAGGATTTATCATTACCATTACAGTAATATGAAACATGACAGATCTACTCCTTCTCAATCCGGATTTAAAGCTTATAAGTGTAATACGAAATTCCCAATGTTAATCTATGAGAGTGTTATATTCCATATAGGAACCATAATATAATATAGGCCCAGAAAACTTTGTTACCCTTAACCTATATTCTTCCCTACATTACACTTATAACGGTTTACAGGGACTGACCTTTTACCTAGATACAACACTGCATTCGGAACGCAAGGTTTCCCTTATTCGAAATCTCATACATTATGCATGAGGATTCTTGGAAGCGCAGCAGGACTAACATCTCCTATATAATATCTATGTATAAAGTTCATGCCTGGCGTCATCCTCAGACCCACACAGTAATACAGGGAGGTAGGACCCCTGGGGAGACCTATGGGTATATATAGATCACATCTTGCTAAGATAGAAAGAGGGGAGCAGGACTTCCCGGCCGACACAATGACCAAAGACGCTTAGGTTTCTGCATGCAGACACTCCAGCTTGCAGTGGTCTAAAACTTCACTTGTGGGGTGTCCAGCTCGAGACCAAGACGGGTTCCCACGGTCTCTCACTTTAGGTAATGGGGTTGACTTTACACTAGAGGGATTCTTGGCTTAACAGCTACACACGTTAGGTACACTTAGGTACATCTAGGTAGGGAAACATCGTAGGAATACGCATATTTTTATTATCATATATTTTATGTACCTGTATGCATTCATGATTACTGCAAGATAGTAGAGCTATACCATCCGTTTACATTCATAATACTGCTAATCATTTATATATTTTACTGTCTAATGGTAGTTGCAACTTATCTATTTGCCACCAGAATGACAACTGCTCAATAAATACTTATTGAAATGCCAAGCCTGTTTATTCTGTGTATCTCTCTAAGACAGACTAAGTAAGCACGAGTGACTAGGCATAAAGTAGTATATTATTTCCAAGGTCCTGAGGGATCAGCGTTGTCTTGTTCAAACATTGTCAATAGCTATTCTCTCCTTGGTAAGAGGAGATACCAGTGGCACTGTGAGCTAGCTAGCCAATATACTCGGTGGGGTGTTCAGAATCAGTCCGACACCCGTCCTACAGCGTATGCTGTCCGAATGCGCAGGTCCTGTATAGGTTTTATAGGAACTACACAACCTGGTGCCGCCAACATTGGTTGGGTACTTATTTAACAATAGAATCTGAGTAGTTCAGTCGTGCTAAGTCTCAGAGATCCCTACTCATAATTCCCCAGCGACGTCTGGAGTGGGTGGGTGCAAACTCTGCCACAGCTAAGTAGGCAAAAATCCTATTTATTGGCTGTCGGTTAATCAAGCTTGAAGGACACATTGTTCCTAAACTGTGTAGAATACCTTATCTTAGTTCCCTTGAAAAGCTCTTCTTCTTTAAATAATGACTGAAGAAACAGGAAACTTGGATAGAGTTGTGCAGGAACTAAATCTATCAGCAGACGAAGAAGATCCAATTTCCATTGCGGAAAATGTTAGCAATGCTGTTATCATAAAACTAGGTGCACACGGTCTAACATCCAGGGGTGGACCGGTAGCCTTCATGATTGAGGCACACAAATCATTCAGGACAGTGGTATTCTATACATGGGTTAGATTCCCAGTTGCAAATGTAAGAACAAAAACTTTTCATTTATACACAGAGAGTGAAATAGCAAACAAACATTGTTCTTATGAAGATATTGACGTTCTGCTCACCTACCAGGAGCATTTATACTGGTTTAAAGGCGCCCTCCCCCATACAAGAAATAAAGTAAGACTAAGTCCAATCGGAAGACAAGGAGCGGCATGACCAATATTAGTGGCCTACACACCACATCCTGACATTGCAACAATGCCAGGAGGAGACTTACTCATACTTCATAAAGAACTAATAAAAATGTACAGAAACATGACACAGTTTGTCATGAGGACACTTACGGTCCAGCCGGCAACGGTTACAACAAACACAAATACAGTTCAAAGTACAACAACTAAAATTACACCACAAACTTCACATGCAGTAATGGGTAAAATGCCCGCAAAATGTGAACAAATGCCATTTTGGGTGGCTCACAAAATAGCACAGCTAGAAGCTGTATTCCCGAATACTAGCCCTCATGAGGTTCCTGCATGCAGACACTCCAGCTTGCAGTGGTCTAAAAATAACCCTTGGACCAGGACTGGGTTCAACAGTCTCTCACTTCAGGTAATGGGGTTGACTTTATCCTAGAGGGATTCTTGGTTTAACACCTACACACATGCTAGGTACAGTTAGGCACATCTAATTAGGGAAACATCGTAGGAGTATGCATCTTTTTATTATCATGTATTTTATATAGGGCTCCTCGCTTTTCCCTCTGTTATTTAATTTGTTCCTCCTCCCCCTTGTCCGAGCCCCGAAACAACGCAAAGTCCGCACTTTCAACTATGTAGACGACTCCCCTATCAGTAAATCCCCGGAGTCGGTCCACTCTTTCCAGTCCACCATGCTGTTCACTATTCAGTGGATGAACAGCAATCATCTTAATCTCAATCCGGACAAGACGGAGTTAGTCCTTACTGGCGGCATCACCCATCGAATTCGGACAAAAGCCCGGGGGTCATCATTAGCCAGGACCTCAAGATGAAACCTCAGATAGGGTCAGTGATCTCTACCTGCTTCTTCCAACTCAGGAAAATAAAAAAAACTTGTGGGTTTATTACCTATGAAGCTCGGATTCAGGTGATCCTTGCTATGATTATGTCTCACATTGACTACGCCAATTCACTTTACTTTGGTATTCCCCTCTATCTTTCCAAATGTTTACCGTTAGTTCAAAAACAGGTGGCCTGTTTGCTTGTTCACCAACCCAGACATCTTCATGTCACTCCCCTCCTGAAGCAACTCCATTGGCTTCCAGTAATCCAACCTTGCGCCTTCAAGATTGGGTGCCTCATTTTTAAGTCCCTCAATGGGAAAAGCCCTAAATTTGTGAACAACGTGATTCACAAGCATGTTCCTACGTGAAATCTTCGCTCAGCACACAAGCTACTTCTGCCTACCCCCTCCTTCAGATTAAAGCATACTGGCGGTGCCAGGTTTGCTATTCTGGCCCGCATGCTTTGGAACTCTCTTCCCTCTGAAATACGCCTCTGTACAACCCTCCTCAGTTTTAGAAGTTGACCAAAAACTTGGCTATTTTGTCAGGCTTTTTAATTGCGCATCTGGACTTGGGTTCTAAGCATAGCAGCGCCAGGAAACCTCCCCGGTGTATGTGCTCTTTATACGTTTATTTTAACATAACATAACATGTTAATACTTACTGAAACGTCGAGCCTGTTTATTCTGTGTATCTCTCTAAGACAGCCTAGGTAAGTACAAGTGACTGAGCAAAAAGTAGTATATTGGTTCCACAGTCCTGAGGGATCAGGGTTGTCATGTTCGATGGTTGCCAAGAACTATTCTCTCCTTGGTAAGGGGAGATTCTAGTGGCACTGTGAGCTAGCTGATACAAAAGGCCAACATACTCGGTGGGGGGTGTTCAGAATCAGTCCGACACCAGTCCTACAGCGTATGCTGTCCGAACGCGCAGATCCTGTATAGGTTTTATAGCAACTACATGACAAGAGGGGTGAGCCTCACAGTAGTAGAAAACAAATATGTATGGTTATCACTACTAGGATATGCAAAAATTAAAGGCTCATGTCCAACCTTCTGATTACACACTACCCTGCCTTATGAATTATCTAGGGCATATCATAGGGGTGACTTATATGTAATAAAAGAGTTTAAGGCTTGGCAAGGGATTTTAAATGCCAACTCAACGTGTCAGTATAAACTGCACATCAGGCACGGCAGTGCCAGGCATGTTTGAAGTGCTCCTTTTGGGGGTGGCACAATCAGTGCTGCACACCCATTATTAGCATTTAACTTACAGGCCCTGGGCACAGGCATTAACTTGGGAGTTATCATCACTAAGGTGGAAGAACATTTGGGGGAAGTCCATCATAAGGTTGTTAGGTCTAACATGTGCCCCTCGCTAGCTGAAAGTGGGGAGAGTTACCCAACCTCTTGGGAGTTATCATCACTAAGGTGGAAGAACCTGGAGAGATCATCATCATTGGTATGATCTACCCTAGGTCTGTATACCACCGAAAAGTCCATTTCCTGTAGAGAGTTGGACCACCTCAACAATTTTGAATTCCCACCCCTTATTTTCATTAGCCACCTCAGGGGTCTGTGGTCTCTCTGAATCAGGAATTGAGTCCCAAGCAGGTATGGTCTCAACTTCTTAAGTACCCAGACCACACAGCAAGAGCTTTTCTTATTGTAGCACTCCAGCGTTGTTCCCTTGGGCATAACCTCTTGGAGATTAAGGCTACAGGCTGGTCTAGGCCCTCATCATTTAGCTGTTTTAGAATGGTCCCTATTCCATGCTCTGAGCCATCTATATGTATACTAAATTCCCTGTAAAAGTCAAGGGCCTTCAGCAAAGGGGCTGTGCACATGGCCTGCTTTATGGAGTACAATGCCTTTTGGCATTTCTCTGTCCAAATCACATTTCCAGGGTGCTTCCTCAAAGGCAGCTCTGTCAAGGAGGCAACAATTGCACCATATCTGTTGGCAAATCACCTGTAGTATCCTGTGAGACCCAAGAAGGCTCTCACCTCAGTTTGTGCTTTGAATGGCTCCCAGGCCATGATAGTCTCCTTCTTGACCTGGAGGGACTGCACCTTACCCCGCCCACTAGGTGTCCTAATTACACTGTGACTCCAGCTCTATCAGGCACTTACAGGCCTTCACATTCAGGGTTGCCTGTTGCATGACCTGCAGGTGAAATGGGTGTTCCTTCCAGCTGCTACTGAAGACAGCTTTGTCAGCCAATTAAGCAGCACGAAAGGCTCCATACCAGCCAAAACAAGGGTGCACCAGCCTCTGTAAAGTGGCAGGGATATTCTTTAAACCAAAAAGCATCACCCTGAACTGGTGGTGGCCCTCTGGAGTGCAGAAGGCTGACCTCTAATTGACTCATTCAGTTAGGGCAATCTGCTGGTACCCTGAAGTAAGGTCAAAGGTACTCATGAACTAAGCAGCCACTAACCTATCAATCAATTCATCAGCCATGGGTATGGGATAAGCATCATTCCTGGTGACTGAATTAAGCCCCCCTGTAATCTACACAGAACCTGAGTTTTGGTGCAGTGCCCAATGGGGCAGTTTTTGGTACCAGCTCCAAAGGGGTAGACCAGGGTGTACTGGAGCGGTCAATCAACCCCAACTCCAGTATCTCAGAAACCTCATCTTTGACTCTAGCCCTCACTTTGTCAGTCAGCCTATAAGTTTTATACTTGACAGGGAGGCTGTCTGCTGTGTCCGTATCATGTGCACATATGTGGGTAGACCCAGAATTGAGGGAAAAAGCGAGAACTGGCCCAGCAACTTGTGCCAGTCCCTTTGCTTATCTAAAGTCAGGTTAGAGTAGAGCTTTTCACACCTTTCACTGACCAGTCCTTCTCTTTGGAAGCTAAGAGATAAGGCAGAGGTTCACTCTCCTCATCCTCCCCTCCATCTGTCACCAGCAACATGGTGACCTCAGGTCTCTTAAAGTGTGGTTTGAGATGGTTGATATGGAACTTCTTTTGGGGATGCCTGGAGTCCAATGGTCTTGGAGGGCCCTGGGCTCCATGGTTTCAATCACGCACACCTTCTGCCCAGGCTGTGTTTCCACAGGGGTAGCCGTTTGGTCATACCACTGTTTTATCACCTCCTGCCTAGCCTCTAATTTATCAGATGGTGGCTTTCACAACTTGGCCATCTGCCTCCGGAAGGCTAGTATGTAGCTAACTACATCCTGAGAAGGTTTCTTGGGTGCTTGCTCCCACCCCTCCTTCACCAAGTTGAGCAATCCCCTGGCAGGATGACCACACAGAAGCTAAAAGGGACTAAATTCAACCCCCTTTTGTGGTACATCTCTGGAAGCAAAGAGTAGGCATGGCAAAAAGATGTCTCACTTAATCCTGAGGGTCTCCAGCAGGCCCATGATCATGCCTTTAAGGGGCCCATTGAATCTCTCAACAAGCCCATTGGTTTGTGGATGGTAAGGGGTGGAGATCTTGTAAGTAACTCCACACTCCTTCCACATTGACTGATAATAGGCAGACATAAAGTTGGCACCCCTGTCAGACACCAATTCCTTAGGGAAACACACTCTGGTAAAAATCCCTGAGGTACCCCACAGAAGAGGGATTTCTGCGTGGAAATGTAGGGGCGTAAAAATAGCTGCTGTGAGTGGTTTTCCTTGAACGATATGAGCCAGGGCAAGGCAGTACCCAGACTTCTACCTGTCTCAGTCTCTCCAAAAGAATCGGGTCGGCCACAGTGTTGAAACCTGCGGACAGGTCAAGCAACACCAGCATAGCTGAGGCACCACGTTCCATAGATTTACAAATGGTTTCAGACACTTCAAGACGTGCAGTCTCCATGCTGTACCCAGCTCTAAAACTCGATTGTGAGTCATGGTAGCAGTTATTTGATTCATGAAATTCAGCCAGTTGCTTATGAACTTCCTTTTCCAAGATTTTCACTGGAGCTGGCAGAAGAGAGAAAGGCCTGAAATTCTTGTGCTCTAGGTTTCTTAAGCAGAGGCAGCAAGAATGCTTGTTGCCAGGTAGCTGGGTAGATACCAGATGTCAGGCAGGAGTTTCAGATCTGGTTCAAGAGTGGATTAAGTCAAGGGTCCAGTAGTTTAAAGAAGCAAGCCAGGCACAGTTCTCCCGGGGATCCCGACTTACTCTTATGCAGTTCCTTTAGTGACACTTCAGGTAGCAACAGGTGAAATTCAGACCAGGTGCAGCATACATGGAGAAAATGGGCTCCTCACAGGCCCCTGGCTGGGTGCCATCCTGACCAATCACAAAGCTGCCATTGCTGTATTGTGATTGGCTTAGGGGAGGGAAGGAAGGGAGGCTATCTGCTTTGAGTTCCTGCCAGAGGCTGCTCCTGGTCACTGGATCATCTGCTACAAAATGGAAAAGCCTTTATATAAGACTTTTTGCTCAATTGTCAGCCAATGTAAATGGGCTAAATATGATTAAATAGGTTGTAGTTTCACTAACAGATGTGCAGAGAACCTAAATAAAGTGTATCACAATTATCAGTTCTAGCCAAAATTGATGCCAGAAAAACTGGCAGAAAAGGACATAATTTTATAAACATCTTTACACGTAGGAAGTAGGAAGATGTAACATTTCTAACCTGAGGTCTAAGAGATACAGAAATATAAAGGATGGCTCATATTTATTACCATATGTACAGGATTTTGAAGGCAACCAAATTCTGAAAGTCATTGATTGCTGGACCAGGCCTCCAAGGACCCACCTAAGATAAGGAACTCTGGGGTACATTTACAAGAACTGCTGCTAACTAAGGTTAGCATTAGTTAGCAGCAGTTTTCTTAAAGCAGCCTATCACCAAAAACCATCTCCCTGCTAGCGATGTAGCGACGTATTACAATACGTTGCTACATGGTGATAGTACCAGCTAGGCGCAGTGAAATATGCCACTAACACTTGCGTCAAGTCGCTAAAAATGTTGACGTTAGCGAGATAAAAGTGTCGAAAGGCTCATTCGCGGCATAAAAGTCCAATGTGAATTTTTTTGCCTCTGGACGCAAAAATAGCCTATAAGCCCACTCTAATGACAAATTGTAAATAAAACCAATGGAATACAGAATGGAGCAGCCAGGGCCAAGTGCAGCACAGATCAACAACACCCCAAAATCCCTCAACAGCCAGGATGACCAGCCAGAGTCCTAGGGTAAGAGGAAGTGCAGATTCAGAGCTACAGTTATGAAATGAGGCATATCGCTGGGAAAAACCATGATGCATCACTTTTCTTAACGCCCTCCTTGCAAAACCATGGCAGCCAAAACCTTGAAAGCGGGGACAGTCCCCGGGGCCTAGAGGCCTCGTTGGACCTGCGCTTGTGACCCGGAGGGGGAGGCAGAGGTGCTGTGGAGTTGCTGGGCCACCCTTACCTAGTGGTGAAGTCTGGCAGGTCACATGGAGACATGTTGCTGACCTGTGTGAGAAGACCACCTGGCACCCATGGAGCTGTGAATGGTAGAGGTGCTCCTGTGCACCAATATAGGGAGGGCTACATCTGTTGGAAATGGCCCATTTTGCAGGGTTATACCCAACGTTTTTGCTTCTTCCTATTTTCTCCTGACTTGTTTGTGTTGGTTTTAGGACTCTGGGCACTTTACCACTGCTAATCAGTGCTAAAGTGCATATGCTCTCTGTGTAAATTGTGTCATGAATTGGTGTTTCCATGATTGGATATTTGATTTACTTGTTAGTCCATAGTAAAGGGCAATGAGGATGCAAGGGCCTGTGAATCAAATGCTACTAGTGGGCTTGCAGCACTGATTGTGCAACCCACGTGAGTAGCCTTAAAAAGGTAACTCAGACCTGCCATTGCAGAGTCTGCGTGCAGTTGGTAACTGTCATTCCGACCTGGCCAGTGCACACACTTGCCAGTCCCTAACCTTCCCTTTTATTACATGTGAGGCACCCCTGAGGTAGGCCCAAGGTACCCAAGTGGGCAGGGTGCAGTGTATGGGAAAGGTAGGACATGCCCTGGTATGTGTGGCATGTCCTGCTAGTGAATTAGAGCCCATTTTGTGTTTCAGTACTGCAAGGCTACCTGTTCTCATAGGCCAGAATGGGCAGTTTGATAATAACATCTTATAATCCTAAACTGACCCAGGGAACAAGGTAGAAATTCGAGTTCAGTATGCCTGAACTCAGAATGTTAAAATACATCTTTAGGGAAGGTGATTTTTACATTCTGTGTTTGAAATCATCACTTTTAGAAAGTAGGTATTTTATTGCTCAGTCATCCTGTGTGCCTGTCTGGGTTTTGGATGACAGAAGGCTGGGGGAGCAGGAGGGGCTCCAGATAGTCTAAGTGGGTCAGGAAAGGGCTGAATAGACCTGGGCTGTGATGGGGGAAGGGGGAAGAGATTTCTTTGCACCTCAAAGGGCCTGGTCTGCCTCTGACAATGCTGTCTCCACCCCTTGCCAGGAAATCACACCAGAGAAGGCAAAACTGGTTCTGGCTGGGCACAGACACCCTCTGCCTAGAGGATCAAATACTGGGGCCCAGACCCCTGAACTTCAGAACACTTTTGGATCAAGAAGACTGCCATGAAGAAGAGCTGGAGAAGCTGTGAGGAGGGACTACCACTTTGCTGTGTGCTTTGCTGTGTTGGCCTGCAGTGGCTGCTTCTCTCTTGGGCAGTGAATGGACTGGACTAAACTTTCTGCAATCTACTTTTGTGAGTTTCTCCAAGGGCTTGATGTAGAGCTTGCCTCCTGTTCAAGAAGTCTCAGCAACAGCAAAGACTTCAAGCTCTTCTTCCCTCAGCACTGGGGACTGTGTGTTTTGTGCTGCAACAGAAGAAAAGCAATTCAACGGCGTCTATGACGCCGCTGTCGACTCCGTGTCCTGAAGGCACTGCAGAGGGTACCACCGAACACCGTACCAAGACCCTGGTGTCACTGCTGATGCCTGCTGATGCCGCTACTGAGCCGCTGCTCGTACAGTGACCTGTGGGCACTGCACTCTGTACAGCCTCACTTCACAACGACACCTTGGCATCCCCGTCGACGCCTCTCCACGCCGAAATCGATGCCACGCTTGAACCATGGTTCGAGGGCACCGCTCGTAAATTTACCCAACGCACCACCCTCATCCCGCACCACATCCTTGGCATACGACGCCGGTGCCATCGACTCCAGTTCGTCAGCCGATGGACAGCGCTTCAGCTACTACAACGCCGCTGCCTGCACCGTGACCGTCTCGCACCATGGCGAGCACTGCCCTCATCTCGCACTGTGACCCTGGTCTCACTGACGACGCCATCTGATGCCGCCACTGAGCCGCTGCTCGCACCACGACCGGAGGGCACTGCATGCCTCACCATTGCAATTCGTACCGCAGCATCCGACTCCGGCTGACGCCAACGCTCCTGACTCCAACAGAGAGGTGATCAACCTGCAACGCATGTGACTTCGAGGACCCCCAATGACTCCTGCACCGACCGATGGAACCGACGCCTGCGGACGCCGTGTTTTCGGAAGCTCAACAAGAAGTTGCCGACGCCCTGCATCTCTAACAGGTACTGTTTGCGGGTCTTCCCGACACTGTAGCTGGTCTGTGACGCCGCAGCCAAAACTGTTTGGATTTGTTTGCTCACGACGCTGTGATAGCCCCGGACAGAGCTATCGACATCAAGGAACTGTTTTTAACCGCTTCCGTGCTCTTGACAGCTCCACACCGTCATTGCTGCGTACCGAATTCGGCCGTGGCACGGGGGGGTCCGAGTGCGGCGCTCCCTTACTCATGACGGCTCCATGCCATCATGAGTCACGGGTGGCGTGTGCTCATGACAGCATGGAGCCGTCATCCAACTGCTGCTCCGCCCACGTGGTACTAATTCCCCGCCTGTACGGGTGAATTAGTGAGTGGGCTGGGTCATGACGGCTCCACGCTGTCATGAGCATCCTTACTAGAGGGGTGGTTTCTGCCTGGCTTTGGCGCATGCCCTAGCCTGCCAAAATTCCAATTTCTAACAACATAGCATACCAGGTGCCAACACTACACCGGGGTGCGTGAAGGAGATTACCAATGTTGGGCACCGCCTCTCTGCATCACAGGCCGGAGGGTGAGGCCCCTGAGCTGCCCCAAAATTGTGAGGTGAGAGCACTGCAACTTCACGCCTAAGGGGGACCTGTTGCATCACCTGCATCCGGAGGTTACCCAGCGGAATTGGCGGTGACTGCTGTGCCCAGGCTGGTGAAAAACTGCCTGGCTGAGGCTCCTGCTTGCTGAGTCACAGATTTGGAGAAAATGTTGTGGATTGAGCCCCGGTGTTAATGTCCAGGTGTGGAGAAGGTGGGACGTGTAGCGGAGGAGGACCAGGGGTGAGTTGGGGCCAGGCCTAGCACCTGTGGGTGATGCACATCGTGCCCTGAGCAATCCCTGCGCTGCGGCTCAGCTACATCACTGTGGGCATCGCATAAGACTGGTGGGGGACTCCACTATCTGGCTCAAGTCACTGAGATCAATGGCAGTGTGTGCCAGTGGTACACGACTGGTTATGACCCAGGCCCTTTGGTATGCATCTTGATCCGCTGTTACTCGCTAGGGAACTGAGTAACACAGAATATGGACACCACTGTTAGATTGGAAGAGGCTTTAAATACCCCCTGTTAGTTTGCTTTTGAGTGTACAGGGGACTAACCCTTAGTGCACTTCCTCTTCCCACAGTGCTGTGCTGTCTTGTTGCTGCTGCTGTTGTCTCAATCCAGTGCTGCTGATTCCTCCGACCCCGAGGTCAGGTGTTCGAGTCCCTCCTCCACACTCAGGTTCCTGCCTCCACCTCATCCCTGGTGGTCCAGTGGTAGAGCATCACTGCTCTGCAGGTTTACTGCTCTCCTGTCTCTCTTTTCTTCTGTTCACGTTCATCTTTCTGATCTTCTACGTTGCTTTTCTACCTTTGTCTTTTTTATAATTTTTCTTTTGTTTAGCTCTGTTTTTCCTGTGCTTTTTTGCAGTTCCTTTTTCCCTATCCTCTCCCTTGTTAGTGCTGTAATATTCCTTGTCCCCGCCCCTCCAGTGTCCTTTCCCATGTTTCCAGCCTCCCAGCTGTCCGTCCCCCGTGCAGCACTACTTATTGGCAGATGCTGTGTGGCCATGAGCAGCGGGCGTGCCACAGGTGCGCCGAAGGCAAGCCAAAGGCAAGCCCGTCTGCTTTTGTCTGCCCCTGTACCATGCCCATCACCAGGGATCCAGCCTCTTGGACACTTCACCACTATAACGCCAGCACCCTCCACGTTCTCAACCCTGGATGCCATGCCCCCTGCCATTTAGCATAACAGAAGAATACCATTGCACCCTGTGCTTGCCAAACCTGCAAACACACCTCCTGCCACATCTGACCAGCATCACACCTGGCCGGCCCAACTGCATCCTCCTCAGCGAGCGGTCCCACCACAATTACGCCACAGAAATCTGGGACCTCCTCGATGCCACCTCTTCAGACACCGACTTCTTCATGGAAACCTGAACCAACCTCTGCTCCGGACATTGCCATAACCATCCCCGACGGCTACAAAATCACCCACAAGGACCACCCCGAACGTCCAGGAGGAGGCTTTGCCATTGTTTTCAAAAACACACTCTGACTGACCACACACTCTAATGACTCAGCAGCGAACATGGAACACCTCCACTTCCTTTCAGGATCAACCCCAACACCACCTGCCAGGGCACCCTCATCTACAGGCCCCCTGGGCCATGAAACTCCATTCACCAATGCCATTGCAGACCTTTTCATACCCCAGCCTCTCCCATCCACCTACTACATTCTCCTCAGAGACCTCAATTTCAACCTGAACAAGTCCAGTGACCAGAACACCACCCCCTCCTGGGGAACCTAGCCAACATTGGACTCATGCAGCTAATCACCGCTTCAACCCACATATCCGGACACACACTGGAGCCCATTTTTTCTGCCAGCTGGAACTTCAACTACAGCCACACCACCAAACTTTCCTGAACCAACCTTCATTGTATACATCACACCTTCACCAAGCCCACCGTACATCACCACCATCATTGCCCCCCGTCACAGCTGGATCAAGGCCACCGAAGAACATCTCATCAACTCCCTCAGCACCACCACTCCCCCAATGCTTACAGACACCAACACCACAGTGCGCAACCTCCACCGATGGATCTCCAACTGCGCCAACACCCTGGCACCCTTCACGAACAAAACCGGCAAACAACACTCCAAGAAGGCCAACTGGTTCACTCCCTCCATCCATTGCTCCAGATGCACCTGCAGACGTCTTGGGAAGGGATGGAGCCACAACAAAACCCCTGAAATTCACACAACCTTCAAATGCGCCGCCAACGCCCACCACACAGAGGAAAAAGAAATACCCTGGCTTTATAGGTATTGTGCAGGTAGGTGTCCATTCCTGCACAACATCAATCAACTTCGCAACACCATGGCACAAGGGTGCCTGCATTGGCACATGGCAGCCATTGTAGGGGAAAAATACAAGGGCTTGAGCCTCTTCCAACAGTTTAAAGCTGCAGGTGCGTCATTTTCTTGACGTACTTGCAGCTTTAATTTTGCACCACATTGCGCCGTATTTACAAAGGGACGCATCTAGGCATATGCATGACCTTGTGAAGCCCTGTGCCACATTATACCTGCATCAGGTATGATGTATTCAAAGTGGGCGTTCCCACGCAACAAAGCCTCATAGGAGTGGCGCAGTGAAATCCATAAAATTTCACTGCAACAATTCTAGGACGTCACTGTGTTAGAACCTTACGCCTTCCTCATGACAGGCATAAGGGTGACGCAGTGCCATAGGGATAGGTCGGCCCCAAGCATTGCTGGAGTTGTGTCATGCTTGTGACACAACTGCAGCATTGTGTGAATTTAGAGATGACAGATAAGTCAGAATTCCAGGATTCCTCTTTAATGCAACACTATGTGCCATGCATTACAAACGAGGTTCGCTCATACTCTTATTAGATTGATTCAAATATACTCTTGATTCTCTTCGCCTGTAGGAAAAACAATGATGCAAGGGTTCAAATTCGAAATTCAAGTGTTGTCATTCTTACATAATCGAGACCACAAAGACAACTGTTTGTTAAATGTCATTGTCACTACTGCAATTCATATGCATGAAAGGAAAATTTGGTCGCAAAGGGGCAGATTGTCAGAATCTGCCCCTTTGCGACCGGTATTTTTGCATTTGGGATGCAACATATGTGCACATATTAATTTCAGGGGTGCAACAGGGTGTTCTTTTGACACCCCTGCACCCTTGAAATTGCATTCTCAATTTGCGATTCGCTAATTGCTAATCACAAATTGAGAATGTCTTCCCATTCATTCCTATGGGCCTCTAGGCCCATAGGAATGAACGGGGAGGTATTCCTTAATTGCGACTCGCAATTGGCGAGTCGCAATTAAGGAATATTAAGAAATCACAATTGTTTTAGTGATTTCTACATGCATAACATTATGCTATTCCTTATTAGCGAATCCTTATTTTTCGCTAATAAGGAATCGCAAAATGGATGCAAAAAAGGGCCTAAATATCTGTTCTCACGGTTCAAGCCATACATACCAGCCCGGAACCTGAGGTCATCAGATATGTGTCTTCTGACAGTCCCCAGATTTAGGGGCCGATTAGGATGGCGGACGGACTTGCGTCCGTCCGCCACCCCTGAGTAGGAGGGACCGTCCACATGGGCAGCGGCGGTCCCTCCATGGCAATTAGGATGTGACCGCCACCCTGGCGGTCACATCCTGTATGTTTTACATTGCGGCGGGTGCTGCTTCAAGCAGCACCCGCCGCAATGTAAAAAACAAAAGCAGTGCATTTGCATGCACAAAGCGGCAGGCACCGCGCGGTGCCTGCCGCTTCGTGCACGCAAAGGCAGGGGGGTACCATAGGTACCTCCCATGTGCACCCCCCACGCAACCTTCACCCAGGGGGCCCGCAACGGGCCCCCAAAGTGAATGTCCGTATGCTTTTCCACGGCGGCAAAGCCGCCGCGGAAAAGCATTACTTTCCCTACATCCTAATATGGCTGGCGGTGTCTGATAGACACCGCCAGCCATGTTAGTGCTTTTCCGCCGTGGTCGCCTTCCGACCGCGGCGGAAAAGCGGCGGACAGATTGTGAGACCCACCAGCCATCCTAATTTGGCGGTGGGTCTTTCAGGCCTCCTCGGCGGATTTCCCGCATACTCCGGGCCGGCGGTGGCTTCCGCCGGCCCGGAGTATGTGGAAAATCCGCCATCATAATGACCCCCTTAGATTGGCCACCAAAGGAGGAAAATCCCTGGCCGTTCTAGGTACCAAGGCCTGGAATAAACTCCCACACAGCCTACGGCAAATTCCCACTGAGAACGAATTCAGGAAAGCCCTGAAGACCTGGATTTTTAACTTACCAGACACGATCAGCAAACTGCTGGTCTAGGCTCTAAATGACTCTCAGGTAAAATGAAATTGATGTGAGTAATTTTTCCGGCCCTCCATTCTAGGTTACGGACTACAGCGCCAAGATGCTCCTTGGAGCGATAGAATGCGCTTTACAAAAACTGTTTTACATTACATACATTACATTACATGCTTGATGCATCTGAGGGATGGTCTGTTCGTGCCTATGTCAATTTCTTTAGTGGTGCAGGTAAGCATTCATAGGGAACATTTTCACCTTCAAACATATTTAACCATAAAGCATGAACATCAAACTAGCATTTTGGTGTTGTAATGCCCCCATATGAGCCCCACTTCAAAGAAGTAAATTCCTGCGAACACCTACATATCTAGCAGTCACATTTAAGTTGTT